>NC_133128.1:183421078-184671078 GCF_048418815.1 Hemitrygon akajei
CTCACCTACCACCCCACTATCCTCCGAATCCAACATATAATTCTCTGTAACTTCTGCTACCTCCAACAGGATTCCACTACCAAAAACATCTTTCCCTCACCCCTCCCCTTCTGCTTTCCACAGGGATTGCTCCCTACGCAACTCCCTTATCCATTCGTCTCCCCCCATCCCTTCCCACTGATCTCCCTCCTGGCACTTATCCTTGTAAGTGGAACAAGTGCTACACCTGCCCTTACACTTCCTCCCTCACCACCATTCAGGGCCCCAGACAGTCCTTCCAGGTGAGGCGACACTTCACCTGTGAGTCGGCTGGTGTGGTATACTGCGTCTGGTGCTCCTGGTGCAGCCTTCTATATATTGGTGAGATCCAACGCAGACTGGGAGACGGTTTCGCTGAACACCTACGCTCTGTCCCCCAGAGAAAGCAGGATCTCCCAGTGGCCACACATCCTAATTCCAAATCCCATTCCCATTCTGATATGTCTATCCATGGCCTCCTCTACAGTCAAGATGAAGCCACACTCAGGTTGGAGGAACAACACCTTATATTCCGTCTGGGTAGCCTCCAACCTGATGGCATGAACATTGATTTCTCTAACTTCCGTTAATGCCCCTCCTCCCATTCTTACCCCATCCCTTATTTATTTATTTTTATATTCCCCCCCTCTCTTTTTCTTCTCTCTCTGCCCCTCCCACAATCACTCCTTGCCTGCTCTCAATCTCCCTCTGGTGCTCCCCTCCCCCTTTCTTTCTCCCTGGGCCTCCCGTCCCATGATCCTTTCCCTTCTCCAGCTGTGTATCCCTTTTGCCAATCACCTTTCCAGCTCTTAGCTTCACCCCGCCCCCTCCTGTCTTCTCCTATCATTTTGGATCTCCCCCCTCCCCCTCTCAAATCTCTTACTATCTTTTCTTTCAGTTAGTCCTGACGAAGGGTCTTGGCCCGAAACTTCGACTGTACTTCTTCCTATAGATGCTGCCTGGCCTGCTGCATTCCACCAGCGTTTTGTGTGTGTTGCTTGAATTTCCAGCATCTGCGGTTTTCCTCGTGTTTGCATAACCAGGACTTGTGATATGCACCAGCTGCTCATACAACTATCCACCACCGGCCCCCATGGTCACGTGACCCGGATCAGTGGCCGGGGAGGGGGTGAACTAAGCAGGTGCTACACCTTGTCCAAAGGTTACCTGCAGTATAGTGGAGGGAAGGACAGCCTCACATCACCTTTGGTAGGGACGTATCTCCACCCCACTATCCAAATTACCCGCCCCATAAACTAACTGTGTACGTTGACTTTCAACTCAACTGGTCAATGGTGCTTTTTGTGCTTCATACGAGCCTCCTCCTTCATACTTCAGCACACCCACTGGCTATGATACTCTACTCCGTCCCCTCCAGTTTGCCCTTGAATCTAGTTATGTTAATCATTTCACCATGTGGTTGTAAATGACATATTCCCACAATTCAAAGCAAAATGTTTCTCCTGAATTCCATACTGGATATTCAGAATTGGCAAGGTGAAGTCAAAGTGATAGCTTCCTTGGTGACCAAAGATGAACCATCCCAACACTTTCAGCACAGCCCTGTGAGTAAAGCAGTGGATGTGAAAAGACCGTCAATTCCAAGTGCGACTTGAAGGTCAAGCGTGTTCTTTCCATATTATTCACAATAAAGGGTGTCACTATAGTAAATGGCTTATTCATGTTGAAGGAATGTGCTGTCCTTACATATATATTTCCTCTCACATACTGCACTATGGGAATGTATGAGTTATTCATGATGTGAGCATAGTGGCTGTATCTGTTGTGTTATTCATGTTCAATTGTGATGGTGGCTAAAATATATTATTCATTTTATAGGCTCCAGTAGAATTCCAACTTATATGAAAATGGAGTCCATCTATATATTAGAACCATAGAACACTACAGTACGGAAAACAGGCCATTCGGCCCTTCTAGTCTGTTCCATTGACCTGCACCCAGTCCATAACCCTCCAGACCCCCTATCATCCATGTAGATTAGATGAAGCCCTTTTTGTACACAGCCCCCCTCACTTACTTGCTGCCCATTACACCGCTGGTGTTTAGGGCAGCAATGAAGGTCCTCCATTCCTCTCTGTCCTTGATCACTCAGATATAGAAGGATTCATCATTGCTGTTTCGGTAACAGTCCCCCTCAACAAATATATTAAAAGACCTGAAGACACAAGAGACTGTGGATACTGGAATCTGAAGCAAAGATCAAGCTGCTTAAGGAACTCACAAGACTCAAACAATATCTCTAGAGGTAGATGGACAACTGATGTTATGGGTCAAGACACTTCCTTACCAATGAAGATAATATAAACATTTCCAGATAGGAGTAGCAACTTACATAAATAACGTTGTTTGTATTTTGACTAATATGAGGGCAATGGAGATTGTACAAGTGTTTTACTGCCTTATGGACTCTTGGGTATTTACACCTGTCCTACCAGAAACAATTCTGGCTTTTGGGACCACCAAAGACCAAAGCATGCTAAGTAACTGAAATTTTACTATAGAGTTACAGAACACTACAGCACAGAAATAGGCCTTTAGCACAGCTGGTCCATGCTGAACTATTAAGCTGCCTAGTCCCATTGACCTGCACCTGGACCTAGCCCTCCCTTCTAAGTACCAATATAAATGTGCCAATAACTCAATATTTATGACGCTATCTACGTCTGATGCCACTTTCAAGGAATTATGGATTGGATCTGTATTCCCACTTCTACCATGCTCCCTACCACTGACCTTACAAGTCCTAGCCTGGTTTGTCCTCCCAAAGTGTCACTTCTCACACGTCTTCATTAAAATCCATCTGCCATTTTCAGCCCCTTTTTCCAACTGGTCCAGAACATGCTGCTAGCTTTGATAGCCTTCTTCGGTAGCCTCAAATTTTGGTATCATCTGCAAATTTCTTTTTCCACCTATGCCTCCTAATCTGAAGATTGTTTCTGGTACTTTGTCTTATTGCAGATTCCAAGAATCTGCAGTTTTTGAACTTGTTGAAAGATTCCAAAGTGCCAAGGGAAAGTTACAAGGAGAAATCAAACAAGTTCTATAGAAATTAATTATACTTAGGAGCATAAAATTCAGTGTTTATGATTACTTTCTGGATCTGATGATAATACTTTAAATGTCTTAAACACACAAATCCCAATTTATTTGAATATCTGCATTTTCTATCAATTCATTTCTGAAGAGGGATCTGAAACATTGACTCTATTTCTCTTTTCGTACATGTTCTCTGACCAGATGGGTGTTTCTGACTGTTTTTGTTTTTTTTTATTCCAAAAATGTGTATTCTGCTGTGGATAATTGGACTAACCTAGAATTGAGTGATATTGCACCAATTTTTCAGCCTTGTTGTCCCATTTGGGGAAATCAATTTGTCTCTGCAAAGGAATACTGTTCTATGAACTTTGCAATAGAACATCTTGGAGTCTTTAACCTTAGGTTGACCGATAATATTGTTTAACACCATTAAGATATAGTTCACAAGTTCTAAGCCACTATGTCTAAAATTAATGACCTCACATTTACCAACATTGAACTCAATTTACCCTGTCATTTGATGTATTAATAAAATCTTGTTTTATGCTTCCAGTTACACAGTTCATAATACTTCCAACCCTTAAATCATCAGCAAAGTTGAATAAGTGATTCTGTCTCCCATATTCTAATTTGTTAATAAATATGTTGAATAATTAAGGGCCCAATTCAGATCCTTGTAGTTCACCCATTAACTCTGCTGAAAAGGATAGACTACATATTTATAAGACCACAAACCGTAAAATATAGGAGCAGAATTAGATTATTTGGCCCATTGAGTCTGCTCCACCATTTTATCATGGCTGACCCATGTTTCCTCTTAGCCCATCTCCCTCCATGCCCTGTCTAATCAAGAATCAATCAGCCTCTGCCTAAAATATACGTAAAGATTTGGCCTCCACAGCTGCCTGAAGCAACAAATTCTAGATTCACGTGGCGGAACTGTTCCTACCAACGGGAGAGGGGCAAAGGCGGGTCTCTGGCGCCTCAAAACCAGATGCTTCGGGCAGGTGGGGCTTGTTAGTCCTGGTCGACTGCCCACCTAGGAGAAGGAAAACTCTGATTTTAAAACCTCCGTTGCCTTGCGGCCACACCCCATCATGGAAAAGGCTATGGGAGTAAACTCTGAGAAGAAATCTGGAGCTGGAGTCCCGTAGGCGGTCAATAGGGAGGACTTCATCAATCTACTGTCTGGCAACTCCTGCAGCCAAAGAGGCCACCATGTGTAACGATCTTCGTGTGTAACGATGTATCATATATGTAACCATATAATGTATATAGAAATGAGACATTTCTCCAAACCAAGGTGTAAAGCCAGTAGTACACATAACACATGATTACTTATGAATCTGAATAAAATCTAAAGATGAATCACACATAAATAACAAACTAAAGTGCGTTGATATTAAATATTATAGGGTACAGAACAGATTAACGAGTGACACTTTGAATATGAAGTGACAGGGAGTTCAGAAGCCCAGTGGCCATTGCTCTGCCTACCCCTCAATATTTTCCTACAGCATAAGACTATCCTTTCTCACTGTCAACCACACTATGAATTTTCATGGCATTTGAAAAGTACAAATCAATCCTATATTCATGTCCAAATAGTTCATCTATATAACAAACAGTAAGAGTACCAACCCCTGTGAACACTGATCAGAGGTTTCTAATCACAAAATCAAACCTCCACCATCACCCTTATCTCTAATTACTAAGACAATTTGCCAGTTTTCCCTGAAGGTCTCTAAGCTTTGGAACAGTCACTCATGTAGAACCTTGCCAAAGACCTTATTAAAGTTCATGTACACTACATCAACTGCATCACCCTCATTGTCACACTTCTTCAAAAAATATCAAACAAATTAGTCAGACAGGATATCCATCTAGTTGCTGTAGAACATAGAATAGTACAGCACATTACCAGGCCCTTCGGCTCACAATGTTCTGCCGACCCTCAAACCCTGCCTCCTATATAACGCCCCACCTTAAATTCCTCCATACTTGTCTAGTAGTCTCTTAAACTTCACTAGTGTATCTGCCTCCACTACTGACTCAGGCAGTGCATTCCACACACCAACCACTCTCTGAGTGAAAAACCTTCCTCTAATATCCCCCTTGAACTTCCCTCCCCTTACCTTAAAGCCATGTACTGAGCAGTGGTGCCCTGGGGAAGTGGCGCTGGCTGTCCACTCTGTCTATTCCTCTTGTCGTGAACTAATCCTTGATTTTCCAAGGATAGATAATTCCTGACCCTAAGAATGTTCTCAAATAACTTCCCTACTCATTGTTCTTAGACTTGACAGCTCAACTTACTCCTGCTGCCCCTCTAGAATAAAAGTTCTCACATTTGTCATCCTCTAGTCCAAGGTTTGACTGATTTAAGAGCAAAGCTGAATTGGAAAGGTACTGGCCGTATTAAGGTGATGAAGCCCAAGCCGAGGTTTGGACGATTTAAGTGCAGGGCAGTGTCAGAGTTTGCTCAACATTTGTGTTGGACTCAGGCTATGGTCTGCAACCATCAATGAGGACGGAGGAGGTTCCAGAGGATTGGAGGATTGCAGATGTTGTTCCCTTATTCAAAAAAGGGAGAAGAGATAGCCCAGGAAATTATAGACCAGTGAGTCTTACTTCAGTGGTTGGTAAGTCGATGGAGAAGATCCTGAGAGGCAGGATTTATGAACACTTGGAGAGGCATAATATGATTAGGAATATTCAGCATGGCTTTGACACAGGCAGGTCATGCCTTACAAGCCTGATTGAATTTTTTGAGGATGTGACTAAACACCTTGATGAAGGTAGAGCAGTAGATGTAGTGTATATAGATTTCAGCAAGGCATTTGATAAGGTACCCCATGCAAGGCTTATTAGGAATGGGATCCAAGGATACCTTGCTTTGTGGATCCAGAACTGGCTTGCCCATAGAAGGAAATGAATGATTGTAGACAGGTCATATTCTGCATGGAGGTCAGTGACCAGTGGTGTCCCTCAAGGATCTGTTCTGGGACCCTTACTCCTTGTGATTTTTATAATTGACCATTATAACTGAGGAAGTAGAGGGATGGGTTAGTAAATTTGCTGATGACACTAAGGTTGGGGGTGTTGTGGATAGTGAGGAGGGCTGTCAGAGGTTATAGCGGGACATTGACAGGATGCAAAACTGGGCTGAGAAGTGGCAGATGGAGTTCAACCCAGATAAGCGTGAGGAGGTTCATTTTGGTAGGTCAAATATGACGACAGAATATAGTATTAATGGTAAGACTGTCGACAGTATGGAGGATCAGAGGGATCTTGGGGTCTGAGTCCATAGGACACTCAAAGCTACTGCACAGGTTGACTCTGTAGTTAAGAAGGCATGCGGTACATTGGCCTTCATCAACCGTGGGATTGAGTTTAAGAGCCGAGAGGTAACATTACAGCTATATAGGTCCCTGGTCAGACCCCACTAGGAGTACTGTACTCAGTTCTGGTCGCCTCACTATAGAAAGGATGTGGAAACCATAGAAAGGGTGCAGAGGAGATTTACAAGAATGTTGCCTGGATTTGGGAGCATGCCTTATGAGAATAGGTTGCATGAACTTGGCCTTTTTCTCCTTGGAGCAACGGAGGATGAGAGGTGACCTGATAGAGGTGTATAAGATGATGAGAGGCATTAATCGTGTGGATAGTCAGAGGCTTTTTTCCAAGGCTGAAATGGCTAGCACAGAGGACAGAGTTTTAAGGTGCTTGGAAAGCTTTTAAGGTGCTTTAATGTAAAGAGGAGATGTCAGGGCTAAGTTTTTTTACGCAAAGAGTGGTGAGTGCATGGAATGGGCTGTCGGCGATGGTGGTAAAGGCGGATATGATAGGGTCTTTTAAGAGACTTCTGGATAGGTACATGGAGCTTAGAAAAATAGAGGGCTATGGGTAACCCGAGGTAATTTCTAAAGTAAGTACATGTTCGGCACAGCACTGTGGACCAAAGGGCCTGTATTGTGCTGTAATTTTTCTATGTTTCTAACTAGTGGACTTCTGGATCAGCTGCAGTGATGTAGTGTTGTGAACTTCAGTTCTGAATGCTGTTTGCTTGTTTCATTGTTTGCAAGATTTTTTTTGCTTTTTTTTCCTCTGCACATTGGGCGTTTGATGGTCTTCTTTTGTTTTTAATGGGGTTTGTTGGGGTTCTTTGTTTCGTGGCTCCTGTAGACACACGAATCTCAAGGTTGTGTAAAGTATACATACCTGTACTTTGATAATAAGATGCACGTTGATCTTTGATCTGACACTTTACTTATGATCAATGAAAGTTTTAAAATCTGTCAGGACCCCGGCAATTTTCTCTCATCTGCCACACAAGTCTGCAATATATCTCAACAAGATCTGACAATTTATCCATTTTAAGTAAGACAACTGTTCTATGCCCGTGGAGCACTTTTTAATCATTTAAAACCTGCCAACACATGTAATACCTCCTTTCTAACATTAACTTGCTCTGGCATTTTACCATCCAATATTTTATCAGGGTTGTGATTGGATCAGGAGCTTAATAGTTCTGGTAAAATGCAAACTGGGCATCAGAAAGCAGGTTATGTTTGAGTTGGTATCACATGACAGCACTGTTAAAGATATTTTCTACAATTTTTCTGATAGTTGAAAGTATACTGATTGAATGGTAATTTGACAAACTTACCTAGACCTGCAAATCTGTCGGGGTTGTCTTTTGTACCCGGTGCTCCCAATGCAGCTCCCATTGGTGAGACATGACACTTCATCATGCACCTCCACTCCATTCACCAAAAGCAGAATTTCCCAGTCACCAACCATTTTAATTCTTACCCTGTTTCCATTCCAACATATCGGACCATGGCTTCTTCTTCTGCCATGATAAGGCTACTCTCAGGGTGGAGGAGCAACACCTCATATTCCATCTAGGTGGCCTCCAACCTGATGACGTGAATATTGATTTCTCCTTCCAGTAATATATTTTTTCTCTTTTTTTTTCATTTCCCATCCCTCTTCTCTCTTCTTTCATTCTCCACTTGTCCTCTTACCTCTTTTCACCTGCCTATCACCTCCCCCTCGTGCCCCTCCTCCTTCCCTTTCTCCCACCCACCTGGCTTCATCTGTCACCTTCTAGCTACTCCTCCTTCCCCTTCCCCTCACCCTTTTATTCTGGCATCCTCCCCCTTCCTTTCCAGTCCTGGTGAAGGGTCTTGGCCCAAAATGTCAACTGTTTATTCATTTCCATAGATGTTATTTGACCTGCTGTGGTCCTTAAAATCATAAAACATAGGAACAGAATTAGGCCATTTAGCCCATTGAGTCTGCTCCGCCATTCTATCACGGCTGATCCCAGAACCAATTGAACCCCATACATCTGCCTTCTTACCATATCCTTTGATGCCCACAAACTATCAACTTCCACCTTAAATATAGCCACAGACTTGGCCTCTACCGCAGTCTGCAGCAGAGCATTCCACAGATTCACTACCCTCTGGCTAAAAAGTTCTATTCTAAAAGGTCGTCCCTCAATTTTGAGGCTGTGCCCTCTAGTTCTGGATACCCACATCATAGGAAACATTTTCTCCACATCCATCCTGTCTACTCTTTTCAACATTTGGTAGGTTACAATGAGATCTCCCCTCATTCTTCTAAATTCCAGTGAGTACAGACCCAAAGCTGCAAACACACCTCATACGTTAACCCCTTCTTTCCTGGAATTATCCTCATGAACCTCCTCTGGACTCTCTCCAATGATAGCACATCCTTTCTGAGATATGGGGCCCAAAACCATTGACAATACTCCAAGTGCCGCCCTACTAGTATCTTATAAAGCCTCAGCATTATCTCCTTGCTTTTATATTCTATTTCCCTGGAAATAAATGCCAACATTGCATCTGCCTTCTTTACCACAGACTGAACCTGAAAATTAACCTTGTGGGAGTCTTGCTCGAGAACTCCCAAGTCCTCTGCACCTCTGATGCTTGAACCTTCTCCCCATTTTGATCATAGTCCATACTATTGTTCCTTTTACAAAAATGCATTATCATACATTTTCCAACATTGTATTCCGTCTGCCACATTTTTGCCCATTCTTCCAATTTTATGAAGGTCCTCCAGCATTTTGTGTATGTTGCTCTAGATACCCAACATCTTCAGAATCCCATGTTTTCCAGATGTGTAGCTTGCTTTGGAGTGTTGGGCTTCAGAACTAGATCTGAAATATTGTCTGATTGCATTCAGTGTGCTTAGCCACTTCTTTTTATCATTTCTATGCATTAGTTCTGTGAAAATATATTTCTGTGATGATGTTGATCATACAAACAAGTCAAGAATGGCATTCACTTATAGTAGCACTGGAGCATTAGAGAAGTACAGCACAGAAGCAGGCCCTTTGGGACATCTAGTCTGTGCTCAATCATTTAACTGCCTACTCCCAGTCCATAGCCCCCCATACGCCTACCATCCAAGTACCTATCCAAACTTCTCTTAAATATTAAAATCAAGCTTGTATGCACCCGCTGTGCTGGCAACTCCTTCCACACTCTAAGTGAAGAAGTGTCCCCTCAAACTTTTCCTTTTTTTACTCTTAACCTTTGACTTCTATTTGTAATCCCACCCAACCTCAGTAGAAAAAGCCTGCTTGCATTTACCCTATCTATACCCCTATTTTGTCTACCTCTATAAATCTCCCTCAGACTTCTATATTCCAACGAATAAAGTCCTAACGCACTCAATCTTTCATTGTAGCTCATGTTCTCCAGACCCGGCAACATCCTTGTAAGTTTTCTCTGTACTCTTTCAAACTCATTTACATCTTTCCATATCCTTTGCATTTCCATTTCCTGTAGGTAGGGGACCAAAACTGCACTTAATACTCCAAATTAGGCCTCACCAAAGGATTCTTCAGTGGAATATGTGTAAAAGCTAAATTTCTACACCCTACCTTGGCTACATTCTACTTCATGGTTTACTACTGGTTAAACATAGATTGTAAGTGCTTCTGCTTTGATTTTAGTACTCTCATGTACATCCTGCCATCACTACAGAACTTCTTGGGCCTCTTCTTTCCATTTAATTATCCACCTGCATTCACAACTACAGAGATTTGATCTCATCTACAGTCAAAAGATTGTTTAGTTCTGTCAGTTTTTGCAGCTTAACATCTCTTGATTCAGTCGTCACATTACAATCACGTCACAACCATGTAACCATATGCATGAAAACGCATATGTCAGTGTTACCCTGCCTCCTTAATCAACACCAGGGTTTGACACTGACTCAGCTGGTCTAACCACATTGGAAAACAAATCAGACTCAATCAGATACTTTGCCACAAAGTGTTCTTCTGATGACTCACTAGGCTTCTTTGCCAATCAGGTGCATGTCAATAGTATGATGGGATGCTTCTATAAAAGGGAATAAACACTCTACATTTTGGGCTGAGAACTTTCACCATAACTTTCCTGATGAACAGTTTCAGCCAGAAATGTTTACTGTTTATTTCCCTCCATAGACGCTGCCTGACTTGCTGACTTCCTGCAGCATTTAGCGTGTACTGGTTAAGATTACTGGCATCTGCAGAATTGCTTGTGTTTATAGTGGATGCTTGCTAGTTTTCTCTCTGGGTTTAAATGAAACGGTAGTCAACCTACACAAAATCACGCAGAGCAAAGCACTCCAGTTGATGAACTCTATGTACTCCTCAATGAGCAACCCGTGGATATTACATTCTTTTCTCACAGCTAGATAAGCAGCAGCAACTGCTATATTATAAACATGAAAACAAAGATTTAATGTTGAGGCTTTATAAGGCACTGGGAATGCCTCACTTGGAGTATTGTGAGCAGTTTTGGGCCCCTTATCTAAGAAAGGATGTGCTGATATTAGAGGTGGTTCAAAGGAGATTCATGAAAATGATTCCAGGATTGAAAGGTTTATATTGAGGAGCGTTTGATGGCTCAGGGCCTATACTCACTGGAATTCAGAAGATGAGGGGGGAGCGTGGGATCTCATTGAAACCTATGGAAAGTTGAAAGGGCTCAGTAGAGTGGATATGGAGAGGATGTTTCTTATGGTAGGAGAGTCTAAGACCGAAGGACACAACCTCAGAATAGAAAGATCTCCATTTAGAACAGAAATGAGGTCGAATTTCTTTAACTAGACTGTGGTGAATCTGTGGAATTACTTGGCCACACATGGCTGTGGAGACCAAGTCATTGGGTATATTTAAGGCAGAGTTTGATAGATTCTTGATTAGTCAGGGCATGAGGGGACATTTCTGAAGGATCTTGGCCCAAAACATCAACTGTACTCTTTTCCATGAATGCTGCCTAGTCTGCTGAGCTCCTCCAGCATTTTGTGTGTGTTGCTTGGATTTTCAGCCTCTGCTGATTTTCTGTTTAGAAAGGGGGCCTTTTCTAGTGGGCTGCCAGTGACAACTGGTGTTCCAGAGTTTGGTTTTGGGACCACTTCCTTTCACATTCTATGTCAATGAATTGGATGATGGAATTGGTGGCTTTGTGGCCAAGTTTGCAGATGATACAAAGATAGGTGGAGGGGCAGGTAGTGTTGAGGAAGCAGAGTGTCTGCAAATGGGCAAAGTGGCAAATAGAATATAGTGTAGGGAAGTGTAACATTATGCACTTTGGTAGAACGATATAGGTGTAGATTATTTTCTAAATGGGGAGCAAATTCAGAACTCAGAGTGCATAAAGGTTCATGCAGGATTACCTAAAGGTTAACTTGCAGGTTGAGTTGATGGTAAGGAAGGCAAATGCAATGTTAGCATTAATTTCCAGACAACTAGAATATAGACAATGTAATGTCAAATTGTTCAAATGCATTTTAAATATTGTCAGCAGTTTTGGGCCTCATAGCTAAGAAAGATGTACTGGTATTGGAGAGGGTTCAGATAAGGCTTATGAGAATGATTCCAAGAATGAAAGGGTTTGTGAATGAGCAACAGCGAGTATAAACTTCCTATGCTCACTGGAGTTTAGAAGAATGAGGGGAAATCTCATTGAAACCAATCCAGTTTTGAAAGATGTAGATAAAGTGGACTTGGAAAGTTTCCAGTAGTAGAAGATTCTAGAACCAGAGAGCAAAACTTCAGAATACAAGTAAGTCCCTTTAGAACGGAAATGAGGAGTAATTTCTTTAGCCAGAGGGTGGGGAATCTGTGGAATTCTTGCCACAGGCTGCTGCAAGAGGCCTAGTCCTTATGTATATTTGAAGTAGAAGTTAATAAATTTTCGGATTAGTAAGGGGTGACCTAATTGAAACATATTGAATGGTGAAAGTCTTTGATAGAGTGGATGTGGAGAGGATGTTTCCTTGGCTGGAAGAGTCTAAGATCAGAGGACACAACCTCAGAATAGAGATGTTCTTTTGGAACAGAGCTGAGGAATTTCTTTAGCCAGAGAGTGGTGAATCTGTAGAATTCTTTGCAGACATCCCACCTCTCCCGGAAGTCTCTGGCAAATTGACAGTGGCTCCCTGACACCTGCAAATGATAAATATCCCGGAAATCGATTTATGGGAGCGAGGGAGCAGTGAGTTTAACAGGCGTTATTTTATTTCAACTAGCTGGCTAGCTGCTAAGAAGCCATTCTTTTGCAGACATCCCACCTCTCCCGGGAGTCTCCCGCAAATTGATGGCGCTACCTCCCTGAAATGAGTTTTTGCAGGGTGGGATGTCTGTCTTTGCCACAGACAGCTTTGGAGGCCAAGTTATTAGGGAGATTTGAGGCAAAGAATGATAGATTTGTGATTCGTCAAGGCATGAAAGGATGAAAGGATACGGGGAGAAGCCAAGAGGTTTGGGGCCGAGAGGAAAATTGGATTAGCCACGATGAAAAGACGGGGCAGACTCGATGGGCCATGTAGCCTAGTTCTGCTCCTATGTCTTATGGTCAAAGGTTTCTTACTCAGCAAGAGAATGGGGTTGAAAGGGGAGAGTAAATCAGCCCATGATCGAATGGTGGAACAGACTTGATGGGTTAAATGGCTTAATTCCTCTCCTGTGTCCTAACGTACATAATTTCCACGTAACACACACAAAAAGCTGGTGAAAAACAGCAGGCCAGGCAGCATCTATAGGGAGAAGCGCTGTCGACGTTTCGGGCCGAGACCCTTCGTCAGGACAGTCACAGCGCTTCTCCCTATAGATGCTGCCTGGCCTGCTGCGTTCCACCAGCATTTTTTGTGTGTGTTGCTTGAATTTCCAGCATCTGCGGATTTCCTCATGTTTAATTTCCACGTCATTTCCAGGTGAACGCTTATGGGGTAACAGCGACCCTACAGGAGGCAATAATGTCACGTGGTTTATCGACCGCTTCCTTGGAAACCAGAAACCTATCGACAATATCAACAGGACCCTAACTTTTACTGATTTAAAACTAGACCTCCAAGCACTGAAATTATGTCGCCACCAATAGGTATTTCCAGAGACATACGAGTACTCACATTCTCCAAGTCATCCATGATAAAAATCTGCTCGGCGAAACAGTGTGCGGCAACTTCTTTCGGTACCATCTTGTCGATGAGAGTCGGTGATAAGAGCCTGACGAGTTGAACTTCCAGGTCATTGCGAGCCTCGAGTGATGGGGGCATCAGATCACCTTCTGTCGGGTCGATGTACTCAGCAGCGTGCTCGCAGCCCCCTTCCCTCAGAGCGGTGACAAACTGCTTGAACCAAACCTCTGGAGGGGGCTTGTCGACGATTTTGGTGAGCAGCAGCTGGGCGGCAGCCCGGTTGCCCCGCTGTGCCCTCCTGGCGCGGATCTCCTCCTTGTCGGCTTCTTCCATAAACTGGATGAAGTCCAGAACTGGCTCCACCTGGATGATGGTGGCCAGGCGGCCGAAGAAACACTCGATCAGCGCCAAACGCTGCCGCTGCAGCTCGTCGCTGCTCATCCTGAGCCCTGCTCAGCGAATATTTTACTGTGAACCTTTGGGAGGTTACTGCCACTCTGAGCGCTGCTTTCCCTCGGCACTTTAACTATATAAGAGGAAACTTTCAGTTTCGATTTCGCATTTCTTCTGCGGAGAAACAGCAGTGACGACTCCGGGGACTTTCGAGTGCAAGAGATCGCACAGAAAAGCTGAGCGGAAGTAAAGCAACACACGAGATGCTGGAGGAACTCAGCATCTATCGGAAAAAGAAAGTTCCGTTTTCTGTTTCTGTGCAAAGGACAGTCCAACTAACAAAATGTTTTAATTTTCTAAATGGAAAGGCTTTTATCGGTTTGTAATGAAGCCGACGTGTTCAAATGCAGCGTCAAAGCTAATGGTTATACTATTCCTATTGCTCTTTCAAGAGTGTATCTAAGTTTGTAAGGAAAATAAGTTTATTCTATTGTGTCATTTATGTATAATTTATGCTGATTCAAGTTCATATGATTTATGTTTGTAATGTTCTATACTACTGCAAAAGCAAATTTTCACAGCGTTTTTACCCTTTGTCTCTATGTATGCCACGATAATAAAGTTCAACTTAAAACCAAACGATGTGGGAGCAGAGTTTGACATTTGGCCCATCTAGTCTGCTCCACCATTTCATCATGGCTGTTTCAATTTTCCTCTCAGCCCCAATCTCCTGCCTTCTCGCTGTATCGCTTCATGCCCTGACCAATCAAGAATCTATCAACTCTGCATAAATGTACATAAAGACTTGGCCTCCACAACCGCCTGTGGCAAAGAATTCCAGAGATTCACCACTCTCTGGCTAAAGAAATTCCTCTGCCTCTCCATTTTAAAAGGACGTCCCTCTATTCTGAGGCCGTGTCCTCTGGTGTTAGATTCTCCCACCATGCTCTCCACATCCGGCTTTTCGCCATTCGATAGGTTTCTTTGAGGTCAACCCTCATTCTTCTGAGTTCTAGTGGATACAGGCCCAAAGCCATCAAACGCTCTTCATATGACAAGCCATTCAAACCTGGAATCAATTTTGTGAACCTCTTTCAAACCCTCTCTAGTTTCAGCACATCCTCTCTAAGAAAAGGGGCCCAAAACAGCTCATAATACTCCCAAGTGAGGCCTCACCCATGCTTTATAAAATCTCAATATTACTTCATTGCTTTTATATTCCAGTCCTCTTGAAAAGAATGGCAATATTGCATTTGCCTTCCTCACCGCAGAATCAACTTAACCTTTAGGGAATCATACACAAGGACTTGCAAGTCCCTTGGCAACTCAGTTTTTTTGCATTTTTTCTCCATTTAGAAAATAATCAACCTTATTATTTCTTCTACCAAACTGCATGACCATACACTTCCCGACACTATTCTGCCTGCCAATTCTCTGTCCATTCTCCTAATCTGTCTAAGTCCTTATGTAGCATCCCACTTCCTCAAAACTACTTGCCCCTCCACCTATTTTGATATCATTGGCAAACCTTGCAACAAAGCCAACGATTCTATCATCCAAATCATTGACATATAATGTAAATAGAATAGGTCCCAAAACAGTCCCCTGTAGAACATCGCTAGTCACCAGCAGGCAACCAGAAAAGGCTCCCTTTATTCCCACTCTTTGCCTCCTGCTAATCAGCCACTGATTTATTCATACTAGAATCTTTCCTGTAATACCATGGGCTCATAGCTTGCTAAGCAGCTTTGTTTGTGGCACCTTGTCAAAAGCTTCCTGAAAATCCAAGTACACAACATCAACCGATTCTCCTTTGTCTATCCTGCTTGCTATTTCTTCAATGAATTCCAGATTTGTCAAGCAAGGTTTTCCCTTGAGGAAACCATGCTGACTACTGTCTATTTTATCATGTGCCTCCAAGTACCCTGAGGCTTCATCCCTAATAATCAACTCCAACATCTTCCCAACCACTGAGGTCAGACTAGCTGGCCTATGGTTTCCTTCTGCCTCTCTCCCTTCTTGAAGAGTGGAGTGACATTTGCAATTTTCCAGTCTTCTGGGACTATCTCCAGAATCTAGTGGTTCTTGAAAGACCATTACTAATGCTTCCACGGTCCCTTCAGCCTTCACAACCCTCTGTTGTACATCACCTGGTCCAGGTGAACTTGTCTACCTGCAGACCTTTCAGTTTCCCCGGAATCTTCACTCCAGTTATGTACTTCTCTCAACTGGTACTTGAAAATAAATTACCTATGTAACAAAAATATTCAATCGTATGTATTTCCCGCCTTTTAAGGGCATGCCCTCAAAAGTTTTGGAAGCCTCTGTTGCCACAACTTGTATGTATCTGCCTATTGTAGTGGATGCCATTTCTTCCAGTGTGGAATTGTTTATTGGTATATTATTATCACATGTACTGAGGTACGTTGAAAAATGTTTGTTTTCCATGCCATTCAGACTGATCGTTATCCATAATTACATATAAGTAGTTAAAAGAAAATAATATAGAATATAAAGGATTAGAGAGCATGTTTCACGAGGTTAAGCCGTGTCAGTCTGCACAGACTTGCACCTTCCAGTCTCCATCCAGCTAACAGTATTCACTTGCTGCTCGTTCCATACTCAGCACTTGCAGCCCAGTTCTCATCCACAATCCTTGTTCACTCATCGAACCAGCCGACTTTAACCAGTTGCTCCTCGCCTTCACTTCCTGCCTAAAGTTTATCTTGTTGCCTGTTGTGTTTAGTTTCTGATCTCTTGCGTTTAGTGGCCCCTTGTGGCCTGTTATTTTGTGGTCTATCAGAAAAGTATCATTATTGCTAAATCATCTTCACTGCTTTGCTTTTAGGTCAATCCTCTCCCACATTTCCTGACAGAATGAGTGAAACAATGATTGACCCAGCAGAGTTTGCTTACTGGAAGGAAGTTATCACTGACGTGAACACCTGAGGCTGCTTAACAAGCTATGAGCCCATGGTATTATAGGAAAGGTTCTAGCATGGATAAAGCAGTGGCTGATTGCCAGGAGGAGTGGGCAAAGAATGGACCAGATGATGTATACCCCAGGGTTC
This sequence comes from Hemitrygon akajei, assembly GCF_048418815.1. Taxonomy (NCBI): domain Eukaryota; kingdom Metazoa; phylum Chordata; class Chondrichthyes; order Myliobatiformes; family Dasyatidae; genus Hemitrygon; species Hemitrygon akajei. The sequence goes on from NC_133128.1 coordinate 183,438,070, forward strand.
TGAAAGAGGTGGCTGGAGAGAGACCATGGCGATATTAGTAATGATCTATCAACGTGATCCAAAAGCAGCAGGAAACCATTGACCATCTGTCAGCCATTCTCATTCTTCTTTCCAGCTCTGTGCCAGACAACCTCCTCCCTCTGAGCCCTGGATTTGCGTGCCTAAATGCTTCCACAGGACCCTAACCCAGTGCCACAACTTCCTGTCCAGTGCATCTCCCACTTTGAGTTCCAGCTGTCTCTGTATTTTACAAAGGGGCAAAGATTGCTTTTGTCCTTTCTCAATTGACTGAGCAATCTATGATCTGAGCCACCACTAACTGGGACAATAAAGTCATCATTTGCACCACACTGTGTATGAGGATTTCACTGCTGAAAAGTGAAAGGGAAGCAGAGGATCCGATGCTTCACCTGCACCAAGGTTCACGCACTGTGCTGAATTACACCATGGAATTCAGGACCCCTGCAGCGGAGTACAGTTGGAATACAGAAGTGCTGCTGGCTCATTATCATCATAGCTTCTTGGAATGCTTGAAAGATGAGCTGCCTACCCAGGAGATGCCCACCAACCTCAACAGCCCCATCACTCTGGCTCCCATATCGACAAGCATCTAATGGTACAACCCTCCAGATCATCAGCCACACCCCCATTTCTATTCTCAGAACCCAGAACCATTTGAGGTTTCAGGATCCTCATCAGCAATGCCTTCAGAACAATGACAATCAGGAAGACTTAAATCAACCCCCCCCCCCCTCCCCCCCCCCCATCCTCGGGTACGAGTGTCGGTGGAGAAACAGACTTGTGCATCTACTGTGGAGCAGTTGGCCACCAGCACATCAAATGCCCACTGCATCTGAGACTCCGGGTAGAGGCGAGGAGCCTCCTATCTGGCAAGCTCACCTTGGTCCCTTGTTCTAGCACCACAGCCCATCTCACTCGATCTATCCTTCACACCCTGATGACTCTACACGTACATAAGTCTCTGGTGCATTCTGACACAGCAGGCAACTTTCTGGATTGGACTCTGTGCGTGCAGCTTGGACTCCCTAGTGAACCTATCTCTCATCCCTTCAACATCATGGCCATGGACGGACATCCCTTGGGGTGTGGGACAATCAGGACATGCACACAGCATGTGCACATGAGCACCGTGAGTCCATTCAATTCCTCCTGATCAACTCACCCAACAGCCTTGGTACTTCTGATTCTCCACTCACTATCCCTACTTCAGGACATTTACAAAGACAGGTGTGTAAAAAGGGACCGAAGGATCATTGGGGTCACCCCAACCACAAACTATTCCAGCTGCAACCATCCAGGAAATGGTACCGTAGCATAAAAGCCAGGATCAACAGGCTCCGGGACAGCTTCTTCCACCAGGCCATCAGACTGATTAATTCATGCTGATACAATTGTATTTCTGTTATATTGACTATCCTGTTGTACATAATATTTGTTATAAATTACTATAATCGCACATTGCATATTTGAGCAGAGACATAACAAATATTTTTACCCCTCATGCATATGAAGGATGCAAGTAGTAAAGTCACTTCAACCTGGTCATCCAATGCACTGCTGAATTGGGAACCCAACTGCCTGCAACTTCAGTTAACTTCACCCCAAAAATCCATGGAGACGCAGGAAACCCTTGAACTCACCAAACCCCCACAGGATTATCATGACTTAGCCATCGCCTTCACTAAAGTGGGAAGCCAGCACCTTGCCACCTCACAGATCACACAATTGCTTGATTGACTTCTTCCTACTCACCACTCCTCCCCAAGGCAGTCTGTTCTCCCTCTCTCTACCTGAGACACAAGCCATGAATGATTACATCTCTGAAGCACTACAGCATGGCTTTATTCACCATTTCCCATCCTCAGTCAGTGCAGAATGTTTCTAAGTCAAAAAGAAGATGGGGTCTTCATCCCTGCATTAACTACTGTGGACTCAGCAATATCACCATTAAATACTGTCAGCCCCTCCCTTTGATGGATAGCACATTGAAACATTCCACAGAGTACAGATTTTCAGAGTGTGTATAACCTGATGCACATGCACCAGAGGGTTGAGTGGAAGATGGCGTTCATAACACTGGCCATTATTAATACTTGGTGATGCCTTCCAGACTCTCCAACAGTTCAACTGATTTTTAAGCCTTCATTCACAAGATTATCTGAGACATGTTATACAGGTACGTGTTCATCTGTCTCGACGACACCCTCATCTTCTCCAAGAACCCCCGGGACCATATTTGTCATGTCTGTATAATCATTCAGCATCTTCTCGAAAACCATCAACTGCAAATTCAAAAAATGTCAATTCCACACCCCAGTCATTTCCTTCTTGGGTTACATCCTTTCACCTCGAGGCATAACCATGGACCCAGAGAGAGTGTGGTCTGTTATTGAATGGTCCCATCTGCACACCCTCAAACAGCTACAGCGCTTCTTGGGCTTCACCAACTTCTACCGCTGTTTCATCAGAAACTACATCCAAATCGCCACTCCTCTCCACTCCCTCATGGATACCTGGTGTGCTGTGCAGACTGCACTGTTGAAGAGCTCAAGAAACGTTTCACCACCACTCCCATCCTCCACCATCCAAACCTCTCCGGACCTTTTGCGGTAGAAGTGGATGCATCAAATGTGGGTGCCAGGGCCAACCTTCCCCAGTGAGGAGAGGATGGGAAGACACACCTTTGTGCCTTCTTCCAACCCAATCCTGCACAGAGCCATTATAGAGTAGGAGATAGGGAGCTACTTGCCATTAAATGGGCCTTGGAGGAAAGGAGACATTTGCTGATGGAGAACACCAAGCCCTTTCTGATCTGGACTGACCACCAGAACCCCATATCCATACGACAGAGCTGCCAACTCAACCCACATCAGGGTCACTGGGCTGTCTTCTTCGAACAGTTCAACTTATCATCTCCAACCGGCCTGGTTCCTAGAATACAAAGGTGGATGCCCAGTCATGGCAGTTCAGCCCAGCTTAAATGAAGACCGATTGAGCCCATCATTCCATAGTTTCACATTCTCACCCCAATCATCTGAGACCTTAACAATTAGGTCTACCACGTCCTATAGCATGAACTTGCTCCAGCCAACACACCTGATAACTGCATAAAAGTGCTGGCAGAATGTGCTCTGCTGCACTCTTCACCCCTCTCCAGCTGTCCAGGCATTCAACGGACCCTGGATTTCCTGTGTTGCCAGTACTGGTGGCCCAACATGATCGCAGATGTACATCGGTTCATTGCTGCCCGTCTTCAATGTACCCATTTCCAATTTCTCCAACCAGCAGGCTTCTGGGCTCCTACAGGTCCCTCAACACCCATGGTCCTATGGATTTCATCATAGGATGCCATTTTCTGTTGGAGCCATGGTGATCAATACGGTGGTGGACCAGTTCTCCAAGGCGTTCCACTTCATTGCTCTCTCCAAACTTCCATCAGCCGCTGAGATGTGGAACTTGTTCTCCGACACGTAGTTTGCCTCCACTCCATCGTGTCGGACCAGGGGCCACAATTCATCTCCAGCTTCTGGCAAGCATTCCACTCTGTCCTCTGCACCTCAGTGAGTTCGTCCTCTGGCAATCATCCACAGACTAACGGTCAGTCTGAAAGAGCCAATCAGCAAGTGGAGAAGTTTCTGCAATGCTTCACTGTCTCTAACCCTTCCACAAGGAAGAAGTATCTGGTGTTGGCCATGCTGTCACACAATGTGTGCACCTCCTCTGCCATGGGTATGCCACCCTTTGAAAGCTACCAAATCCCATTGTTTTCTACAGAGGAGCCCATAGTGGAGTTCCTGTCCATCAGGGCATGGTCCACTGTTGTCGGAATGCTTGGAGAGACGGAGGGCCATCCTCACCACCAACTGTGCCTTCTGCCACCAGGCCAACTACTCTGGCTTGAGGAACATGTCTTGCATTAATTCAGTTGCTTACCATCTCTAGCTGCAACTGCCCCACAGGATCACAAATACCTTCCATATGTCCTCCCTCAAGCCCATTTCCATGGATCACTCAACCCACCTGAGCCTATACTTCCAGAAACTAGGATTTGGAAGGTAGCCCAGTTTGCTGGTTGATGGATTCAATTTGCTGTGGACAGAGTGTGCAGTACCTGGTCCGGAGGAGAGGTCTTTAGTGCTGTCCAGTTATATCTTGGGTCCATTGCTCATCTGTGAGTTCCACCAGACCAATCTGGATGATCATGGGCTGTCTGGGATAGGTGGGGAGGGGGTGGGTCTGACAGGACATGCATGCATCCACCCAGCTAATAGTATTCACCTGCTGCTCATTCAAGACTCATTACTTGCAGCCCAGTTCTCATCCACAGTCCTTGTTCACTCATCGAACCAGCCAACCTTAACTAGTTGCTCCTCACCTTCACTCTACCTGCCTAAAGTTTATCTTGTTGCCTTGTTGTATTTAGTTTCTGTTCTCTCTTGTTTTGTGGCCCCTTGTTGCTTGGTAGTTTGCAGTCTATTAGTAAAGTATCGTTACTGCTAAATCATCTCTGCTGCTGTGCTTTTGGATCAAGCCTCCTCTATATTTCCTGACAGGATGAGCAAATTATGGCTTTTCTCTTTGGAGCAAAGGAGGATGAGAAGTGACTTAATGGTAGTGTACAAGATGATAAGAAGCATAGAGGCATAAGAGGCCTCTGGACAGCCAGAAACATTTTCCCATGGTGGAAATGGCTAATACAAGGGGGCATAATTTTAATGTGATTGGAAGAATGTGTAGGGGAGATGTCAGAGATAGGTCTTTACACAGAGAATGGTGGATGTGTGGGAAGTCCTACGAGGGGTGGTAGAGAGGCAGATACATTAGGGACATTTAAGTAACCCTTAGATAGGCACATGGATGATAGAAAAATAGATGCTAAAGGGTTAAATTGATCTTCGAGTAGGTTCAAAGGTCTGCACACCATTGTGTGCCGATGGGTCTGTATTGTGCTGTAATGGGCTCCAGATAACAATTTCTTTGGAATCTCATTCCCTGTTCACCATTTTTTTGAATGACGTCCCTTACAGTAAGCGTTTGATCCTGTAAACATTCTGATATTTTCAATTCCCTCTCTCAAACAAAAAATCAAATCTAGTGATCTGTTGAGCAATTGATACAAATTCTGTGATGAGAAACATCATTTTGTGGGGAGCTTAATGGTTGAGGGGTAATAACTGTTCCTGAACCTTACAGATTCACCTTACAGAAGAGAATGCACCCCATGGCCTTTTACTTGTCAATATTTCTCTGATGTAACATACATATTCAGTTCCCCTGCAGTGTTTCAGTCAGTAGCCAAAGTCCAATGCTAATAATTCAGTGAACTGAAAACTGAAACTTTGATAGGCTACATTGCATAACATTTTAGTTTCGTCTATTGCTTTCAGGGTGCTACTCCAAAGAAACATGGAAACTTTTTCCATTTCCTCTTGGACTGTTAATGAGGAATTTCCTTGCAGTATATGACGTGATACATCCTTTTTTGAGACCTTGGCTGTTTACCAGTTTTGCAGTTCCATTTAGTTCATTTATTGAATTCAGTTTGTAGCTTCATCACAGTCTCTACAGTTCAGAAGTTGAGGGGTAATAATTGTTCCTGGACCTGGTGGTGTCAGTCCTGAAGTTCCTGTACCTTCTTCCTGATGGCAGCAGCAAGAAGAGAGCATGACCAGGATGATAGGGGTCCCTGATGATTTTTGCTGCTTTACTGTGACAACTCTCCACGTAGATGTGCTAAATAGTGCGGAGGGCCTTACCTGTGATGGACTGGGCAAAATCCACTACATTTTGCAAGATTTTCCATTCAAGGGTATTGATGTTTCTATACCAGCCTATGATGCAGCCAGTTGATGTACTCTCCACCACACAACTATAGAAGTTTGTCAGAGTTCTAGATGTCATGCTGAATCCTAAGGAAGTGTTACAAGGTGGGGACAAGGGTGCTGGGAGAGGACCCATAAGCAGGACACAAACACATCTTTCTTAGGTTCAATAAAATAGCGTTCATTACCCGCTACACAGAGAACCGGGAAATCAAGGAGGACAAAGAGGAACACGAACCTCAGACTAGGAGACTAGGGGCTTGGATCACCGTGGACCTTGGACTTAGAAACTGGGAACTTGGATCATCGTGACCATGACTGGGACCCTGGGGACTGGGACCGCCGCGGACCTTGGACTTGGAGACTGGGAACTTGGACCGCCATGGACCTTGGACCTGGAGACAGGGAACTTGGACCGCCATGGACCTTGGACCTGGAGACTGGGAACTTGGACTTAGAGACAGGGAACTTGGACTGCCGTGGACCTTGGACCTGGAGACTGGGAACTTGGACCGCCGCGGACCTTGGACCGCCGTGGACCTTGGACCTGGAGACTGGGAACTTGGACCGCCACGGACCTTGGACTTAGAGACAGGGAACTTGGACCGCCGCGGACCTTGGACTTAGAGACAGGGAACTTGGACTGCCGTGGACCTTGGACTTAGAGACAGGGAACTTGGACCACCGTGGACCTTGGACCTGGAGACTGGGAACTTGGACTGCCGTGGACCTTGGACCTGGAGACTGGGAACTTGGACCGCCACGGACCTTGGACTTAGAGACAGGGAACTTGGACCGCCATGGACCTTGGACCTGGAGACTGGGAACTTGGACCGCCGCGGACCTTGGACTTGGAGACTGGGAACTTGGACTGCCGTGGACCTTGGACCTGGAGACTGGGAACTTGGACTGCCGTGGACCTTGGACCTGGAGAATGGGAACTTGGACCACCGCGGACCTTGAACTTAGAGACAGGGAACTTGGACTGCCGTCGACCTTGGACCTGGAGACAGGGAACTTGGACTGCCGTGGACCTTGGACCTGGAGATTGGGAACTTGGACCACCGCGGACCTTGGACCTAGAGACAGGGAACTTGGACTGCAGTGGACCTTGGACCTGGAGACAGGGAACTTGGACCGCCACGGACCTTGGACTTAGAGACAGGGAACTTGGACTGCAGTGGACCTTGGACCTGGAGACAGGGAACTTGGACCGCCACGGACCTTGGACTTAGAGACAGGGAACTTGGACCACCGCGGACCTTGAACTTAGAGACAGGGAACTTGGACTGCCGTGGACCTTGGACCTGGAGACTGGGAACTTGGACCGCCACGGACCTTGGACTTAGAGACAGGGAACTTGGACCGCCGCGGACCTTGGACTTAGAGACAGGGAACTTGGACCGCCATGGACCTTGGACTTAGAGACAGGGAACTTGGACCACCGTGGACCTTGGACCTGGAGACTGGGAACTTGGACTGCCGTGGACCTTGGACCTGGAGACTGGGAACTTGGACCGCCACGGACCTTGGACTTAGAGACAGGGAACTTGGACCGCCATGGACCTTGGACCTGGAGACTGGGAACTTGGACCGCCGCGGACCTTGGACTTGGAACTTGGACTGCCGTGGACCTTGGACCTGGAGACTGGGAACTTGGACTGCCGTGGACCTTGGACCTGGAGAATGGGAACTTGGACCGCCGCGGACCTTGGACTTAGAAACAGGGAACTTGGACCGCCGCGGACCTTGGACTTAGAGACAGGGAACTTGGACTGCAGTGGACCTTGGACCTGGAGACAGGGAACTTGGACCGCCACGGACCTTGGACTTAGAGACAGGGAACTTGGACTGCAGTGGACCTTGGACCTGGAGACAGGGAACTTGGACCGCCACGGACCTTGAACTTAGAGACAGGGAACTTGGACTGCCGTGGACCTTGGACCTGGAGACTGGGAACTTGGACCGCCACGGACTTTGGACTTAGAGACAGGGAACTTGGACCGCCGCGGACCTTGGACTTAGAGACAGGGAACTTGGACTGCAGTGGACCTTGGACCTGGAGACAGGGAACTTGGACCGCCACGGACCTTGGACTTAGAGACAGGGAACTTGGACCGCCGCGGACCTTGAACTTAGAGACAGGGAACTTGGACTGCTGTGGACCTTGGACCTGGAGATTGGGAACTTGGACCGCCATGGACCTTGGACTTAGAGACAGGGAACTTGGACCGCCGCGGACCTTGGACTTAGAGACAGGGAACTTGGACTGCCGTGGACCTTGGACTTAGAGACAGGGAACTTGGACTGCCGCGGACCTTGGACTTAGAGACTAGGACCTTGAATCACCGCAGCCAGAATGTGGACATCAAGGATTGCTGCAGCCAGAATGTGGACACCATGGATCGCCACAGCCAGAACGTGGACACTAAACACAGGACAGGAACGTCTAGCCAGGACTCCGCCTTCAACTCAGGCACTGAGCCGGGACTCTTCTTTGAGGGATAGACATGGACACTGGGCATGAACGTCCAGCCTTCAATGAAATGCAGTATCTGATGTAACACTGATGTAAGAACAACATTAAAGGCAAAAGAACATAGAAGACTGACACAAGGGAGCACACAAAATGTTTGAGGAACTCAGCAGGCCAGGCAGCATCAGTGGGTGCTGTACTCTGTTTCTGCGAACTATGTGGTGACTTGCCCGCCAATATGATGAACTGAATACCGAGGCTTTGGGCCTACTCCGAGCCAGACATCCCACCTCTCCCAGCAGTTCCGGGAGTCTCCCGCATATTGATAGCTGCTCCCTAACGCCCGCAAATTATATCCAATATCCCAGAAATCGATTTTTTTTGAGAAGGAGAGGGAGCATACTGATTGGTCCCTCTTCGTGCTAAGTAGACCTATCAGTTTTCTCTGTGGGTGGGCTTTACAGTCAACCTCAAAAATAATGAGTGTGGCTCACTGCACTGTTTGCAACAGTGACTTTTCCATTGCCCATGGTGGGTAAAATGACTGTAAAAGACACATTGGGGTGAGTTTAACAGGTGCCATTCATTCACTAGCATAGCTAGCATTTTTTAAACTAGCTGGCTAGCTGCTAAGGAACTACTCTATTGATGTCCTACGTGATGAGGCCAAACTCCCTGTAGACTTGCTTAAAGTTGTAATAGAATAAAAAGTCTCCATGATAATATCATAAAAGTACGTATTTTAATGTCACATTTTCTGCATATACCCAACTTAGTTTACAGATTAGACAAAATCACTAAACAAAGTATTACATACACCCTTGGAGGTCGACCGGGGGGGGGGGGGGCAGGGATATGGGGTTGCAGGGGGCGGGGGTGCTACCTCCCTGAAATGAGGGTGGGATGTCTGCCAAACTGCTCTGGGGTTTGGATCAAAGGACTCAGTTTGGCTTGCAATGCTGCTGTTGCTCGCTTCTGTTGGTTGCATGACTTGATTTATTTTTTTTCTCTTTCTCTGTGGGCACTTGATGTTTCAGGCCGAGACCCTTCGTCAGAAGTGGCCGAAGGATTTTGGCGTGAAATGTTGTCAGTTTACTCTTTTTCTTTGATGCCTCACATGCTGAGTTCCACGACCATTCTGTGTGTGTTGCTTTGGATTTCCAGCATCTGCAGATTTTCTGGTATTTGTGACACAAGAGTGATGTGTTATTTCTGTGTAATATAACATGCTTGATGCATAATTTTATTTGCAACAATTAATTTGCATTAACTTTACTTACATAGTGTAACCAGGGCAATGCTGAATAAAATGTTGCTAGTTTTATTTGAACAGAGCATTCTTCTATTTGATGATGAATGATGTAATGTTGAAAAATTATTCAGATTCACTCCAATAGGGCACTGTCCTGTAAAAGTTCATGGTTCAAAGATTCAAAATACATTTATTATCAAGTACGTAGACAGAATACAACTCTTGAGATTCGTCCTCCTGCAGGCAGCCAGGAAACAAAGAAACACCATGGAACCTGTTCAGGAAAACATCAAACACCCAATGGGTGAAGAAAGAACAAATTGCGCAAATGGCAAAAAGCAACACATAGAATATCAAACATCAAACCAGGTGTTCAGTTTGGTTCAGTTCAGTGTTGTGCCGCTAGACCACTGCAGGCCGCAGGGCAAATATTTTTTCACTGCAGCGTCCCAGATTGCAATGATCAAACCACTCAAAAACAGAAAAAAAAGGAATAACCAGAATCCAGGAACACATGTAATACGTTGAACATGACAGTCATGGACAGTACAGTGCTCTCCCTGCTCTCATAACATAGTGAGAATATCCTAATGATTAAATATAAATGGTTCTGAGATTTAAAGATTCTGCTCTACACTTTTGGCATCATTGTTAATTGAGAGACCCAGATAGATTACTGGGCAAAGTAACCTTTGGAACACAGATATTTAGATAGATAACACTGAATATAGTAAATCTTGTTAAATAGTTAATAGATTGTAATGACAAACATCAACGTTCAATTTGGACTTTACATATCTTTCAGTTTAATTTTCGTATTAGTTCAATTCTTACTGCAAAACTGAACACAAAATATTTTCTTGTACATAGGTCTGCATCTTGCAACATCTTGTAGAAAAGTAATTCTAACTGAACAGGTGCAGTGCAATCTCTTTCAGGGTGTCTTAATGGCATCAATACCTCCAGGTTTAAACACTGGCTAAGGTTTCCCTTGTACTTCCGTTGTTAAACATGCGTGAAGAGAAATGGATTTAACTATGATGTCTCGTGATCAAATTGTCTGTGATATTTACCAGGGATTATATGAAACAACTTGTATATTATACTCAGGGCTGGCCAACAGTTATTACACATGTACAAGTATGAGAAAATCAATAAAATATTTGTGATAGATCAGCTAGTTGAGTGGTGTAGCAACAGCCTTGCGCTCAGTGTCAGTAAGACCAAAGAACTGATTGTGGACTTCAGAAAGGGTAAGAAGAAGAAATCCAAACCAATCCTCATCAAGGGATCAGAGTTGGAAAAAGTGAGCAATTTCAAGTTCCTGGGTGTCAATATCTCTGAGAATCTACCCTGGGCTCAATATACTGATGTAGCTACAAAGGCAGCAGCTATATTTCATTAGGAATTTATGGAATTTGGTATGTCACTAAAAACACTCACAAATTTCTACAGCTGTACCATTCTGGCTGGCTGCATCACCAGCTAGTATGGTGGCAGGGGGGTGGGGCACTACTCCAGAGGATCGAAGTAAGCTGCAGAGAATTATAAACTTAGTCAGATGACTCATGGGCACTAGCTCCCATAGTATCCAAAACATCTTCAAGGAATGATGCCTCAAATAGGCAGCGTCTATCATTAAAGACCCCCATCACCCAGGTCATGCCTTGTACTCATTGCTACCACAGGAAGGAGGTGCAGAAGATTGAAGGCACACACTCAATGATTCAGGAACAGCTTCTTCCTATCTGCCATCCAATTTCTGAATGGATACTGAACCTATGAACACTGCCTCACTACTTTTTATTTCCATTTTTGCTCTCTCTCTATATGTAGAGATATATATATATAAAAATATATATCTTACTGTAATTAATGTTTTATTCTGTTATTACGTATTGCATTGTCAACAAATTTCATGACATAAGCCTGATTAAATTAAGACATATTAAACCTGATTTTGATTCTGAATAGATGTTAGAGACACAGACTGAAATTAAATCTAAATTTGCAATTAACTTATGCCAGTTCTATGTGCCTTATTTAAATCTTATTTAAATAACATTTTAAAAGCCTTAAAGGTTGGTGGAAGAAAATTCAATAGTAACCTTAAAATAAGAAACGTAAGTGCTTGAGGATGGGAGAAATTTATGTGTCCATCAGGAAAGGTCATGGTAGGATAACTTTATGCTTAAGCTTTTAAAAAGCAAGATGTATCAAATGACTTACTGCCGATTTATATCATTCTATGATGTGTAAACTAACCTGACATTAAAAGGAAACTCTTTGTTTATAGAAAATTATACTTGTAGTAGATAATTAACAATCTTTATGAAGCTGTTTTAGCAGGAAATTCCTGAATATTTCTGAGCAAAAATTGCCACAGTGCTACAGAATGATTAAGGCGGATGATCAGAACCAGAAGCAAGGAGGTAGAATTTACAAAATAGTTTTTGTAAGAACTTAGGACTAAACTTGAATCGACGCAGGATGCTCGACAGTTGTGGCGGGGCTTGGATGCTATCATCTCTTCTAAAGTAAAATCAAGTGACATAGGCATCAACAGGGCTTTGCTTCCAGAGTAACTCAATGCTTTCTATGTTCACTTTGATCATCAAAACATGAAGGAATCATCACAAGCTCCTACCGCCCCCGATGATCCTGTGACTGCAGGCTCTCAGGCTGATGTGTGTGCAGTCTTCAGAAGGGTGAACCCATGAAAGCAGATGGCACAGACGGGGTACGTGGCCACGTACTAAAGACCTGGTGCTGATCAAGTGGCCAGAGTGTTCAGTAATATCTTTAACCTCGTTTCTGCAGTCTGAGGTAATCACCTGCTTGAAACAGATTTCAATTATTTAGTGCCTAAGAAGATTGTGGTAACCTGCCTCAATGACTATCATCCAGTATCACCTACTTCCACAGTGATGAAGTGTCTTGAGAGATTGGTGATGAAACACATCAACTCATCCCTGAGAAGCATTTTGATTCTGCTCCAATTTGCCTTCTGGAGCGACAGGTTCACAGCAGATGGCATCTCATTTGCTCTTCACTCAATTTCCGAACATCAGAATGCTCTTTATTGACTACAGCTTAGCATTCAATACCATTATCTCTTCTAATCAATAAGCTTCGAGACCTTGGCCTAAATACATCCTTGTGCAATTGGATCCTCGATTTCCTCACTTGCAGATCACAGTCAGGTCGGATTGGCAACAACATCTCCTCCACAACCTCCACCACTAGGCTGTGTGCATAGCCCTTTGCTCTGCTTGATTTGCACTTCTAACTGTGTGGCTCCAATGCCATACTTAAGTTTGCTGATGACACCACTGTTGTAGGCCGAATCAAAGGAGATCATGAGTCAGCAAGTAGAAGGGTGATTGGCAGAGTGGGTGGTGTGACACTGCTGGCTCCTCCCACAGACCATGGCTCCTCCCACAGACCCCGGTATAAAGGCGATTGAGGCCTGATGCCCTGTCCTCAGTCTCCAGGATGTAGCATGGTGGTCAGTTACTGCTTGTTCTTTCTTCCAGTCAATAAAAGCCGATATCTCGCCTCCCGTCTCAGAGAGTTATTGATGGTGCATCAGGATGGTAGTTGCTTAGTGATTTTTTCAGGCTGGCCTGGTTAAAATCTCCTAAAACAATGGTGAAGGCTTTTGGTTGTGCTGTTTTGTGCACGTTGATCACATTGCTCAGATCACCTAAAGCCTGCTTGATATTGGCCTGAGGCGGACTGTAAACTGCTACCAAAATGACCTCAGAGAACTCCTGTGGTAGTAGGTAAAAAGGACAGCACTTTAGAAGGCCAGGGAGTGGGGCTGAGGAGGGGAGAAAAAGGATCAGCCAGGATGACTCAATGGGCCTAATTCTGCTCCCACGTCTTATGATCTTAAGGAAATCTGGCTGAGTGGTACCACAACAACTTCTCACTCAGTGTCAGCAAGACCAAGGAGCTGGTTATTGACCAGCAGGAAGTCAGAGGTCGGTGAGCCAGTCCTCATTGGAGGATCAGAGATGGAGAAGGTCAGCAACTTTAAATTCCTTGGTATTCCCGGGCCCAGCACATAAGGGCAATTACGAAGAAAGCATAGCAGTGCCTCTACTTCTTTAGGAGTTTGTGAAGATTTGGCAATGACAACTAAAACTCTGCAGATGTGTGGTGGAGAGTATATTGACTGGCTGCCTCACAGCCTGGTATAGAAGCACAATTGTCCTTGAACAGAAAATCCAACAAAGAAGTAGTGGATATGGCTAATCCATCACGGGTAAAACCCTCCCCACTACTGAGCACATCTACACACAGCGTTGTCATAGGAAAGCAGCATCCATCATCAGGAACCCATCACCATGCTCTCTTCTCACTGCTGCCATCAGGAAGAAGGTACAGGAGCCTCAGGACTCACACCACCAGGTTCAGGAATAGTACTTACCTCTCAACCACCGAGCTCTTGAACTATAGGGGATAAGTTCATTTGCTCCATCATTGAAATGTTCACGCAAGCTATGGACTCACTTTCAAGGACACTTCATCTCATGTTCTCAGTGCTAATTGATTTTTTAAAATTTCTTTTTGTATGTGCACAGTTTGATGTCTTTTGCACACTGGTTTAACGCTCAAGTTAGTGTGGTCTTTCATTGATTCTAGTGAATCAATGAAATTATTGATGAAATTATTCCATTACGGATTTATTGAGTACACCCACAAGAAAACAAATCTCAGGGTGACACGTATATACTTTGATAATTAATTTACTCTGAATTCTGAAGTCGAAAAGTGATCCAGATTAACGCTGCTAAATAACTTTAGAAATTCTAGAACATTATCTCTGTGGAGGCTGGGAACTTCCACGACTCCATGTAAAAGTGCGGCAGCTCCGCTGACCCAACTCCCAAATGCTCATGCGGCTTTGCCACGGTCACCGAGCCATCGTGCTTTTCAAACTGATTGGCTGTCGCAGCGCTCAATCATTGCTCGCCGTGCAATTGAAATCGAAGTTGAGAAGTCATCCAACGGATGCGGCGGGGAGGCGGGGATTGAGGTAGCGGCGACAGGAAGTGAGGCAGAGAAACGGGACGTTGCTCGGTGTTGAAATACAGCGTTTTCCCAGAGGTTGTGAACTGTAAATACCTTCAGTCCCCGGCTTTAGTCATACGCAACGAGCTCGGAGACCATGTCTTACCCAGGATATGGCGGGGTAAGTCGGTTGGAGTTACCGTTGTTCGCGGCCGGGGCTTCATCGAGGCGGCGTAGGCCAGGCATGAGGTGTCGCTGGGCCCGAGCAGGCCGGACCCGTACCGACCCCTCACCCTGCACTCCCGGTCATGGCCGTGATCGGCCCTACCTTACAGCCCCTCCCGCAGGCACGGCGCTCGGCGGGTTTCCCCGCTGATCAGTAGCGATGGTGCCGGGGTCCCTCTGCTCCCTGACGATAGACACTCATTGTTCACCCTCTGGAGCAGAACTCACTCCCGCCGTTGTAGTCCTTTTTTGGTCGAGAAGGTGGTTCCAAGGCAGGAATGCCTTCAGTGAGGCCTTGGTATGTTGCAGTCTCGCTCGGAGAGAAGTGAGGCCAAGCAGTCGAGTACTTGAGACTTAACTCCCCGTGATCTTATTTTTAAAAAAATATAAAATACCTACCAGTGAGTTAACGTACGGAGAAGAACTGATGAGCAGTATGTGAGATCAGGTTTTGCAGCACTTCCGTAAATTGCTGCGGTCAAATGGGGAAATGCACTCCATTTTAACTGAATTTTAAACCGGTAACGCCAAGTAAAATGGAGTGTGTTTTCCTATCCTGTCGCGGTTCATTGTTTGCTCAAACATCTTTGTGCCTTTTCATGAACCCACTCATCTTATTTGCATTTTGTATTGCAGATTTTAGAATTATTTTGAAGTTTATATTCCAGTCAAATTAATTGTGGGGTGGGAGCTTAGAGAGTGCTGTTTAATATACTGGGGAGCTAACAGTGAATTCTGTATTTGGGTTACAGATTTGCCATTCAAAGTGCATATGCCACTATACTACTCTGAAACTCATTTTCTTGCAGGCATTCACAGTAGATGCAATAGAATTAATGAAAAACTGCACAGGGCAAAAGACCAAAAGCTATTGTGTGAAAGACAACAAGCTGTGCAAATACAAAAACAATGAACACTAAATATAGAGAACACGAGTTGTAGAGTTCTTAAGAGTGAGTCCATAGATTGAGGAATCTGTCTAGTATTGGGGTACGTGAAGTTATTCCCCTGTGGCTCAAGATCCTTATGGCTGAGGGGTAATTGTTTCTGAACCTGGTGATATTTCTGTCATGTATAGCATTAAAAAAAATTACAAGAAACAAAGTACAGATCCAAACAACTGAAAAATACAAGGTGAAAAGGAGCATAAAATAAAATTTGCAATGGATAACATAATCAACTTTTTACCTTTTATAATTATGGAAGAGACAAAACATTAGATGCAGAGTATATTACCAATACTTGGAGCAAGAGAATATCGTGTTCTGTCAAAACTGATTTCGAATCAGAGATGAAACAATACACAATCAATATAAGAAAACTAATTAAAGTGAAGTAATAACAGTGGTACTGAAAAGTGAGAAATTCCTAGGTTTCTATCCTAAACTTTATTGAAAGTCCCTTTATTTGGGAATCTTTGCATTAAATTGGAAAACTGCAATTATCAGTTTGCTATGTAAGACTGGTTGCTATTTGACATTGATTCTTTAAGGTTGTTACAGCCTGGGGAGTGGTTGGGGGCAGGGGGAGGAGGCAGGGAAGTTAAGCTCCCACAATCTTCTAAATGCTCCCAGTGGCATGCATTTCATATAGACTCTGACAACAAAGTCCACCTGACCCTAGTGGAACCATTTCTACTGACAGGAGAAGGGGCAAAAGCAGGTTATTGGCACCTTTTTTAAAAAAAAAGTCACTTTGGGCAGATGGGGCTTGTCAGCTGTGGTTGGCAACTCATCTAAGAGAAGGAAAGCTCTGATCTCAAACCTCCAATGTCATGTGCTATACCCACTGTGGGGAAGGCTTCGTAAGTAAACAGAGGGAAAAGTCTGGAACTGGAGTCCCTAAGTCTGTCTTGTGTTGAGTTTAATGCTGATTGACCACTTCTGCGATGCTGTTGGTGCTGAACTGTACCGGTCTGCTGTTGCTGTGCATTTATTAGCTGTGTGGAGAGGGGAAGCCTGCTACATGCAACAACTTGCTCTTCATGTCATACTGCCCTGGCTTGTGTATCTGGACAACTAGGACAAAACATTCATGGTCAACTCTTCCCAATGAAGTGCCTCATTTAAGCTTGAGGTAAACCAGAGATTTTACAGATGGCAATTATTGAGGAATTGAGTCTTTGTGGGACAGTTTGGAAAACCTTCAATTGATAGATCCAGCATAAGCAATACATCATTACTGACAAACCTGACCAGAGCAGTAGTTATCATTTCCATTGAAACCCAGAAAGCATTTGATAACTTTGTGTCACTCAAGATATAAACTTCAGTGCCTTCTGCCTGCCTACTGTGCCTTGGAAGGTACAATAGAGGATTTCCATCTCCCTCTGAAGTTTTGTTATTGGAGGCCAGGTTCTTTCCCCGTTTAAAATCTCCTGCATCCCCTTAATTTATGTAGTTTCCTGGAAAGTGCACTTGGGGAGGGGAGTTTACTACTAACTTCCAGGTAGAGTAAGCTCATATAGACTACTTGAAGTTGTAATATGTTAATTGGGAATTCTGGTGTCTTCACTCTTCCTTCTCAGTCCTGAAGAAGGGTCTCTGCCCAAAATGTCGACTGTTAATTTCTGTAGATGCTGCCTGACCTGCTGAGTTCCTCAAGCCTTTTGTATGTGTTGCTTTTGATGTCCTAGGACTCTTGTTACTGGTTGTAATAATAATTAAAGAGGGGTTGAGAGACTATGTTACATTGTGATTTCCTATTGGTTTCTGTTGAAATTGACAAACTGTGCTAAGGTGCCTGTAAATGATTCTCATCGGTAACCGACAATGAGTACGAAAATTAACATTCAAGTTTATTTGTCACTTGTATGCACGTTAACAGCCAGCACACCTGAGGGTGTGCTGGGGTCAGCCTTCACATTTCAGCTGGTAGCATGATGTATTGACATGGCATTATTTGTTGCCATATATTCCTAATGACCAAAGGCACACAGACTCACTGTGTGGCCGTTTGTCCTAATTAGTTTGATGAAGTTTGAAGATCTATTTGTCTAAAGGTAGTTTTCCTTCGTGTGAAGTCTGGCACATTGTTAATTTCATCCAACACTTCCTTTCTAAAGATGCAAAAGTACTCCTTGCTCACCACATTAGTTTTAAAAGCAAAGTGTTAAATGAGTGGCTATCTGATAGTGAGTTTCCCTTCGCAAAAAGGAAGTCAACAGCATAGATCTCCATGGGCAGCTGTTTTCAAGGCTCGTGGTAGGCAATATTGCATTGCCACTGATCATAAATCCACATGTATTACTGCTGATTTAGCATGACTTTAATTTAACGTTCCCCATATTTATTTTCCTTTATGTCCTTGAGTTTAAAAATTGCACATTTCTTCCACCAGAAGATGTAATATGCGTTTTATGACTAATTTCTGAAGTATTAAAGAATCATAGAAAAGTACACCATAGAAACAGGCCCTTTGGCCCATCTGGTCTGTGTTGAGCCGTAAACTGCCTAGTCCTAACTATCTGCACTGGAACCATAGCCCTCCATACCCCTGCCATCCATATACCTATCCAAACTTCTCTTGAACATTGAAATCTTGCTTGATGGCACCGGCAGCTTGTTACACACTCTTTAGCTATTGGAATGATTTCCAAAAAAAAGTTTTGAAAATGTGGAACTCAGCAGACAGAACTCTGGAAAGCTCAGATACATAGTAATAAACTGTAAAAGAACAATGGGTTTTTATTTTAAAAATTATCAGAATTAACACATGTTTTTAACCACCTTTTGCCATAATATGGGGAATGTGGGGCTCATTGAGGGTACAGGTAAGATTATAATCATTTTTTAAATGGTAGATTTGTTAAATGAGTACTTTGTATCCGTTTTCACAGTGGAGAAAGTGGACAAAATGCCAGCGGTCAAGGGAACCTAAAAATAAGTGATGGGGAGGAGCTCAGTGGATTTAATATAAGTAAGAAAAGTGTTAATGGAGAAAATATTGGGACTTAAGCTATACAAATCTCCAGGAGCTGATGGTTTCTACACCAGGCTTTAAAATAGGTAAGGAACTTGTAGATACGTTAGTCATAATTTTATAAAGCTCTCTAGATACAGACATTATGCCATATTGGATCGGGAGAAGTTCAGATGTCACTCCATTATTTAAAAAATTTGCAGGCAAGAAAAAAGACAGATAACCACTCACCTATTGTTTTAGCATCCACTGTAGGGAATCCATCATTGGTTTAAATAGGTATTGATTAATCAGAATTGAAGAACAAGCCATGCCTGACTAAACTAATTGGTTTACTTTTATTGAGGCAGTCCCTAGAACAGTGGAGAGGGAATGTATTTTCAAATTAGTTTACATTCACTTTCTAACAGCATTAGGATTGTTATAACCAATTATTAGCAAAGATGGAAGAGCATTTATAACGTGATGTAGTTTGGTAACAGTCAAAAACAAAAGGTGGATAAGCATTTTTCTGCGACAATATGATATGGTCCTCAAGGACCTGTACTGGTATTTAGATGGACAGTATATTACTGACTTTGATTTTAATGTTATCTATTGCATTCCATGTTTTATAACTTCCAGAATGAAATATTTCCATACTTTCCTTGTTTATCTCCTGCTTTTTACAGTCCGCCACCTCTCAAGCTGCTTCTAAACTGCTGCCACTACCCTAATTTATGTTTTTGCTGATCCATCTTCTCAATTCACCCATTTGTCTCTTAATGGAAAAATTCTCAATCCTTGCGTTCAACTTTTTCATATCTTGCACCTAACTATCTCTGCATCCTTTCCCAGTACTGTAAGCCTAGGTACACTTGTATATCACCCACTCTGGTGGCGATAATTACATTAGCTGCAAGCCCAGGAACTTGCACCCTCATTTTACTTTATTTCCCCTAACTCAGTCTCTTATTATCCCAGCTGTAACTCTTGTTTATGGCATATCTTGAATATATATTTATAAGACTCTAAGACATAGGAGCAGAATTAGCCATTCAGCCCGTCGAGTGTGCTCCACTGTTTCATCATGGTCAATTCATTTCCTTCTATAATACTCAAACTTTTATATTTGTGAATAATTTGAACCAACAGTTGCTTATTTCTTCAAAATATTCTAATTTTGGTCAAGTATGATGTGCATTTTATATTTTTATGCTTGGTAATTCCTGAATACTTTATTATTCTCCAGAGTATGTTGTCTGTTTCCTTCAAATGTGTGTTTGCATAAAATTGATAGCTTTTAGTCCTGGTGAAGGATGATATCAGGTGGATTAATGGAGCTTTATTGCTATGTATAGAGCAAATTTACTAGCTATATTAAGAAAGGTGGGAGTAGCTTAATAGAATGTTTCTGTGTGTGACTATTTTAAATCTCTGAGAATCGTTCTCATAAGCATGCAATCTTAACTTTTTGTAAGAAGTAGGTCTAAGAAAGTTATTTTACCTACTGGACAATAGAAATTTAAGTTTTAAAAGTTAATAAGTTTTTGTCTATTAAAACTGAATGTGTTCTGTCTTGTCAGCATGGAGGTTTTAGTGGACATATGGCAGGAATGGCAGGGCCAGGTGGTCCGATGCATGCTGCTCCACCAGGTGCATATCAAACTTACTCTGCGTACTCTGGTTATCCTGCGGCTTCAGTCGATCCAATGTGGAGTTATTTCACTGCAATTGCTGGACAGGTAAGCACTTTGAGCTATTGCTTCCAGTTACTAAGAAGACATGGTATGAACTTGCCTGAACTTAGTGATGTGTTTTTGAAAGTTTTCTTAGTTATGGTTTGATTCAATGACTTGCACTATTAACTGAACATTTCAGTATTAATTTCATTGCAAGTATGCTTGTTTCTTACACCTTGAAATTTGAATTTAGCACTTCAGAATAAGATCTTTAGAATGGTTTATTATTGCCAATTCAATGCTCTTTTATAGAACATTCTTGAGGTTGGAAACACCAAGGAAGATTAGGTAATGGGATTCATATTGGTGTGAAAAGATCTGCTTTTCAGTTCAGTTTTGACAGTAAAATAATAAACTTGGCTTTGACTTTGAGTTTTGTCTTTACTTTGCATCAAGCTTGTGTTTTTCTCAAGTGGTCTTATGCTGAAATTTGATTACAAATTTAGCAAAGTATTCCATTCCCCAGTGTTCACTTTGCTTTGGTTAAACCCTTGCGTTTGCATGAAGTTAGCAATATTTTTGAAAGTGGTGCTGAAATGTCTGCTAAAGAACTCCACTGCTGATTTACTAAATAGGAAATTTAGTTTGAAATTTAGTCAGAAATTTGTCTGTTTTTAGATAAACATCTACAGGTATTGCTTAATGTATTTTGAATACTTTAGCAATAATTGCCCTTTGCAATTCACAAGGTAGAACAATAAGGAAGGGAAATTTGGCTCATCAATTCAGAAAGAATCTGCAATTCTTTCCTCAACAGTTTCAGCATAGCAGCTTCTTAAACTGTCAAGCACCTGACATTTCGATGACAAATTCTGCCATCTTCATTAGGGATATCTAGTCTGGTGGTGTATATACCCACGTCATCCAGCCCTCCTGATTGGTTAGTCGTCAACCGATCAGGTTTCCACTGTCCCATCTTGTTTACAATCGTATTCCAGTTCTTAGAGTGAGACCTTTGTCTTTGTTAAAAATTTTTATTCTGTGGTCTTATTTGAATGGCTTTCTTCCCCAGGCAGTCCCAAAAGCATTTGGCACGGCACAGTAGTTTGTGCCGTCGAAGTCAATCCTGTGGTTATTGCGTATGCAAAAGTTCTGCTACCTCCAACTTAATGTGCCGAGGCGTCATTCCTGATGCAGATGGCAGAGTTTGTCATTGAAATGTCTGTTAAAGTTGACACTGGAAGCCTAAGAAGAGTTTATTTATCAGGTTGTTTTTGTTTTTCCCACCTATCAATTACCATCATATCAATTTTTAAATTGCATTTGTGTAAGTGACAATAAACTCTTCCTTAAATCTGAAGTTTGATTTTTGTCAGTTTGGGTGTAACTCACGTTTACTCTGCTCTCCTTAAAAATAAAATGAGAATTTAAATGTAAGCATGTGGGGGGGGGGGGGAGGGGGTGAAGAAACGTAAGCCACATTCACAAGTGGAAGTGAGCAGGAAGAGTTCACACTGATTGTCACATTCCTGATGTGAGTTTTTCCGGAGCGTGTGGAGACACTTGTGGTCTGCCCCAGCACATCCTTAGATGGTGTTGGTTAATGTAAATTGCATATTTCAGTTTTTGATGTATATAAATCTGAAATCTAAATCTCCCTGTAGGAGGCTATTACAGTTTTGGGGATAAAACCAATCATAAAGGCCTTTCCCTGCTAGAAAAATAAAATTGCAAAATTCAGATTGTACTGACTACACCAGGGGTCACCAACCTTTTTTTGTACCATCGACCGGTTTAATATTGACAGTATTCTTGCGGACCGACTGACCGGGGGGGGGGGTATTAAACACAACTGGAATACAGCGATACTGGAAGGAGGTTCCTTATGTCCAGTCTATTCCGTAATTTAGTTTACGTGGCTTTTGGCACTTGCTTCTGTCCTGCTTGCTCACATTTTTTCCACTCAAAAAAACTCAACGGGTTTGTCTTTAAGTGCAGGGTGCTTGGACTCAAGGTGCCGAAGCAGTTTTGAGGACTTTATTGCCTCATTAAACAGCCTCTGGGCCCAAACTCCAGCCTCCTGCCCGCCAGACGCCTTGGCCAGGTGCGGTTGGTCGTGGGTGGGGTGAGAGGACAAGGTCAGGAGTGGGGGGCCCCGTGTCGGGGCCGCGGCGGTCACAGTCCAGAGAGAGCGACTGACCGAGCAGTGCGACAGGACGCGCGCCCAACACAGACCCCTGTGAAACATCAGTACTCACTGGTAGTCAAGCAGAAAAGGATTCTTTTATTTCCACTTGCTGCCTCTACCAATTAGTCAATGCTTTAACCATGCTAGTAACTTTCCTGTAATACCATGGGCTCTTAACTTAGTAAGCAACTGACACAGTAGTGTTTGTTGTCCATCATATCCGGCAATGACATTGAAACCTGTGCAAGAGGGTTTTCAAAGTAGAAAAGGCGTTGCAGTGGGACAGTTCCCCTCCCTCAATTTTAGAAGTCTCAGTCCAGTGTGCAATGAATTATAGAACAATACAGCTCTGGAACTGGGTGTCATCACACTGGTTACAGTGGATGATCATGACTTCGGTGCCTTATCATGCCTTCATTCTCATTGAAGTGTTGCAGAACCGCCTTGGCTGTTGAATCTCACTGCTGATCTCATCTGCCTAGACTGCTGGAACTGGCTTCACATGCTAGAACAGGCATGTCCCTATTTCACTGGGGTATGAGGCCTGCTGGTTAATCTCACCTGGTTTAGCAGTGTACTGGGGTGTGACTGCTGTTGCATGCAAACAGCTACTTGGAGCTACGAGTGAGAGCTGAATGTTCAAAGTAAATTTATTATCAAAGTGCATATGTCACCATATACAGCCGTGAGACTCATTTTCTTGAGTATGGGGACTAAGGTAAGTGAGCTGCCCCAGAATGGGCATGACAAACCCCTTCACCAGAGGTGCTACCCCTCCCTGGACACCCCATGCATGGCTGTGTATACTGGGTGATAACTGTTAGGAAATCTGTATAGAAAAGTTTTTAAAGTGGAAAAGCCATTGCACTGGGACAGTTCCACTTTCTTGACCTTGGAAGTTTTATAGTATTGTAGCATTAGTAGTGTTTTATTTCAATTAATTTGTTAATCAATTCAATGGCAGTTTGTCTATTTTATACACTTGTAACTATTTCCATGAAACTTCAGCTAATAGGGCAGCTGCTTAATTGGGTCAAAATGTGCTGGTCTTGACAGGTCCTAATTAACTGGAACCCACTCTATTTGGATTTCCTACTTTATTGGTAATCTATTCTGGAACAGACTATTCAAGTTTCTTACCTACCGTCTTGCGCTGTCTAAGAGGCAAGCAAGGATTTTTTTTTTAATGTGTCTCCGGTATACAAGATGTGAGTTATCACTGGATTTATTTTTTTTTTAAGTACTTATTTACAATTTTAAAATGTAGGTTTGGTTCAGTGGAAAATAATGGGATTTGGCAAGCAAAGTGGCTATCTCAGTTTAGACAATAGACAGTAGGTGCAGGAGTAGGCCGTTCAGCCTTTCTAGCCAACCAGCACCGCCATTCAGTGTGATCATGGCTGATCATACACAATCAGTACCCCGTTCCTGCCCTCTCCCCATATCCCTTGACCCCACTATCTATAAGGGCTCTATCTAACTCTCTCTTGAAAGCATCCAGAGACTTGGCTCCACTGCCTTATGGGCAGAGCATTTCACATATCCACCACTCTCTGGGTGAAAAAGTTTTTCCGCATCTCTGTTCCAAATGGCCTACCCCTTATTCTTAAACTGTGGCCTCTAGTTCTGGACTCGCCCATCAGCGGGAACATGCTTCCTGCCTCCAGTGTGTCCAATCCCTTAATAATCTTGTATGTTTCAATCAGATCCCCTCTCATCCTTCTAAATTCCAGTGTATACAAGCCCAGTCGCTCCAATCTTTCAACATATGACAGTCCTGCCATTCCGGAATTAACCTTGTGAACCTATGCTGCACTCCCTCAATAGCAAGAATGTCCTTCCTCTAATTTGGAGACCAAAACTGCAGACAATACTCCAGGTGGGGTCTCACCAGGGCCCTGTACAGCTGCAGAAGGACCTCTTTACTCCTATACTCAATTCCTCTTGTTATAAAGGCCAGCATGCCATTAGCTTTCTTCACTGCCTGCTGTACCTGCATGCTTGCTTTCATTGACTGATGTACAAGAACACCTAGATCTCGTTGTACTTCCCCTTTTCCTAACTTGACTCCATTTAGATAGTAATCTGCCTTCCTGTTCTTGCCACCGAAGTGAATAACCTCACATTTATCCACATTAAGCTGCATCTGCCATACATTTGCCCACTCACCTAGCCTGTCCAAGTCACCCTGCATTCTCATAACATCTGACATTTCACACTGCCACCCAGCTTTGTGTGATCGGCAAATTTGCTAATGTTACTTTTAATCCCTTCATCTAAATCATTAATGTATATTGTAAACAGCTGCAGTCCCAGCACTGAACCTTGCGGTACCCCACTGGTCACAGCCTGCCATTCTGAAAGGGACCCGTTAATCGCTACTCTTTGTTTCCTGTCAGCCAGCCAATTTTCAATCCATTGAGGGAGAATTCCAAGGGATTCTACAGATGATGTATTTTAAGAGCAAAAGGATTGCAAGGGACAAAATTGTTCCTCTGGAAGATCAGAATTGCAATCCATGTCAGTACTCTGCTCCCCAATACCATGTGCCCTAATTTTGCCCACTAATCTCCTATGTGGGACTTTATCAAAGGCTTTCCTGAAAGTCCAGGTACACTACATCCACTGGCTTTCCCTTGTCCATTTTCATAGTTACATCCTCAAAAAATTCCAGAAGATTAGTCAAGCATGATTTTCCCTTCATAAGTCCATGCTGACACGGATTGATCCTTCTACTGCTATCCAAATGTGTCGTAATTTCCTCTTTCATAATTGACTCCAGCATTTTTCCCACCACTGACGTCAGGCTAACCGGTCTATAATTCCCTGTTTTCTCTCTCCCTCCTTTCTTGAAAAGTGGGACAGCATTAGCCACCCTCCAGTCAGCAGGAACTGTTCCTGAATCTATAGAACATCGGAAAATTATTACCAATGAGTCCACTATTTCTAGAGCCACCTCCTTAAGTACCCTGGGATGCAGACCATCAGGTTCCGGGGACTTATCAGCCTTCAGACCCAACAGTCTATCCAACACCATTTCTTGCCTAATATAAATTTCCTTCAGTTCATCTGTTACCCTAGTTCCTTTGGCCACTATTACATCTGGGAGATCGTTTGTGTCTTCCCTAGTGAAAACAGATCCAAAGTTCCTGTTTAGCTCATCTGCCATTTCCTTGTTCCCTGTAATAAATTCACCCGTTTCTGTCTTCATTGGCCTAATTTTGGTCTTAACTATTTTTTTGCTATTCACATACCTAAAGAAGCTTTTACTATCCTCCTTTATATTCTTGGCTAGTTTACCTTCGTACCTCATTTTTTCTCTGCGTATTGCCTTTTTTGTTATCTTCTGTTGCTCTTTAAAAGCTTCCCAGCCCTCCGGTTTCCCGCTAATCTTTGCTATGTTATACTTCTCTTTTATTTTTACACTGTCCTTTACTTCCCTCGTCAGCCACGGCCTCCCCTTACTCCCCTTAGGATCTTTCTTCCTCTTTGGAATGAACCGATCCTGCACCTTCTGCATTATTCCCAGAAATACCTGCCATTGTTGTTCCACTGTCTTCCCTGCTAGGGTTTTGTTCCATTGAACTTTGGCCAGCTCCTCCCTCATAGCTTCATAGTTCCCTTTGTTCAACTGTAATACTGACACATCTGATTTTCCCTTCTTCTCAAATTGTAGGTTAAAACATATGGTCACTACCTCCTAATGGCTCCTTTACCTCGAGGTCCCTGATCAAATCCGGTTCATTGCACAACACTAAATCTAGAATTGCCTTCTCCCTGGTAGGCTCCAGTACAAGCTATTCTAAGAATCCATCTCGGAGGCACTCCACAAAATCCCTTTCTTGGGGTCTAGTACCATCCTGATTCTTCCAGTCTACTTGCATGTTGAAATCCCCCATGACAACTGTATCATTACCTTTGCAACATGCCAATTTTAACTCTTCATTCAACTTACACCCTACATCCAGGCTACTGTTTGGGGGCCTGTAGATAACACCCATTAGGGTCTTTCTACCCTTAAAATTTCTCAGTTCTATCCATACTGACTCTACATCCCCTGATTCTGTGTCTCCCCCCCCCCCCCCTCGCAAGGGACTGAATATCATTCCTCACCAACAGAGCCACCCCACCCCCTCTGACCGTCAGTCTGTCCTTTCGATAAGACGTATATCCTTGAATATTCATTTCCCAGGCCCTGTCCGCTTGAACCTATGTCTCTGTTATTCCCACAACATCGTACTTGCCAATTTCTAACTGAGCCTCAAGCTCATCTACTTTATTCCTTGTACTTCGTGCATTCATATATAATACTTTTAATTTGTTACTCCCCTCACCTTTCATATTAATTCCTATTTCACTTGGCAATACTATATGATCTCTTCTTGAACTTTCTGTTCCATTGATTCTGTTTGCCCTTTTTAACTTTTCCTATTTTCACTTTCCCTTTAACTCCATCTTTATTTCCATTTCATCCCCTCCCCCCAACTACTTAGTTTAAACTCAACCATGTTGCAGTGGCAAACCTGTCTGCCAGAATGCTGGTCACCCGCCTATTAAGGTGTGACCTGTCCCTTTTGTACAATTTATCCTTACCCCAAAACATACCCCAGTGGTCCAAGAATGTAAATCCTTGCTTCCTGCACCAGTTCCTCAGCCACACATTCAGATCCATTATCTCCCTGTTTCTGCCCTCTCCAGCACAAGGAACTGGAAGCAAACCGGAGATAACCACCCTGGAAGTCTTGCTTTTCAGCCTTCTTCCGAGTTCTGTGAAGTCCTGCTGCAGAATGTCCTTACTCTTCTTCCCAATGTCATTTGTGCTGACATGCACTACCACTCCCGGTTGTTCACCTTCACCCTTGAGGATTCCCTGCAATCGGTCCATAATGTCCTGGATCCTAGCACCAGGGAGGCAACACACCATTCTTAAATCTCGCCTGTTGCCGCAGAAATCCCTTTCCATACCAGTGTTTCATAAACACTGTTGTACAGTTTGTTGTACATTACAGTGGGGGCCACAACTGATTCACAACTCCCAAAACAAGCTGTTTCAAATCCAGATAAGCAGTTTGCTATCTGATTTTCAGTAAAGTAATAAGAATTATCATGACTGTGGCGAGGTTTGATTGATATAAGTGCTGGGCCGATTTGAATGGTTGGTTACGGGCCAAAGTGTGGCGGCAGGGTCCAGGCCCAGAGTGTATCGATGTGACAGGGTGCAGGTTTTAGAGTGAGGAACGACCTGATGTTTCGAAGATTTAAACGCCAGGTCAGATGGATTGAAAAGGCAGGGTGTCAAAGCCAGAGGCAAGGGTCGGATCAGTTCTACTCGCTGCTTTGCAGTGTTTACTCTTCGCTGTACTGATGTTGTGGCCTACTCCAGGCTACATGTCTGTGGGCTCTGTGACAAATACTTTGCTATGCATTGAACTTAGGCTGAGTTTGTGGGGACGCTCCACCTGCTCTGGGCTCCATGTCTGAGGACTCGCTTTCATTCTAGATGTTATTTGCTTTCTTTTATTGTTTGCACTTGTCTTTTATCTCTGCATGTTGGGTGTTTGTCAGTCTTTTTTTATATATGGGTTCATTTGGGTTTCTTTTGTGGCTGCTTGTAAAATGAATCTCAAGGTTGGGTAATGTATAAGTAATTTGATAATGTACTTTAAACTTTAGTTTAACTTGGTTTTGACATTGATAGTTAAGAGAAGCAAGAAAATATAAACCAGTGAAATGCTAGTAAGTCTCTTTTTGTACATTTAAGTCCACATGACTGCTGAACACAAGGTCTGTCTTCATTTAATCCTTTTAACATTTTGGTGGTTTGAGTAGAATTTCCAAACTATATTCAAGTTGAATTTGCCCTTCCCATTGTATTTTTGGATGTGTTAGAAATGGCAGAGAGATACATTGCTGGTGGTAGTGTGCTTTGGTCAGCTGCATGAGCAGGTGGCAGACATACATATTGGTCAAATTGGGGGGAGGGAGGGAATTGTTCATTAAAAAGTTTGAACATAGAATTAAAAATGTTGCATCTGCTAGGAATGTTGTCCCATGTAGACAATACAGTAAGATCTGTCATTAATTTTTAAAGGCTGATTGTCTCATTATAAATAGGCCTTGCATCAGGTCTGAAATACTGGCTGTGAACGTGGAAGATGACAAAACTCTTTAAGTTGAAACAGCAAGGAATTTCTCAAACCCAGTCATGTTGAATTTGTCCTTTTTATATTTTTTGGAATTGTATTATTAGATTCAAGCTATTTTAAGCAATTTTACCTATTTCATAAAGAATTCTACTTAAACTAAGTCTATATATTCAGATTGATGGGTAATGCCTTAATTTTTAAGGCGGTAAATATTCAAACATAATTTATACCTCTGCAGTATCTTTATACCTCAGCACTATCTTTATGTAAAGGCATTTTTGGGCTTGTTTTTTAAAGTAAAAATATTTTGTTTGGGAGGTACTTAAATTTTAAACAAAACAAAGAGATTGCTAATTTGCTTGAATGTGCGGTGTACTACACGTAGTCGGTGAGCTGCAGTTGCAAAAGAGGTTTATTCAAACTTCGTGGCCTCGCTTTAAAGCCTTCCTGATCCCGCCCTCTTCGGGTGGGAGTGCTGTGTTCACAGTCCCATCCCGCGCGCGGGCTTTTCCCCTTGCTGGTGAAGCAGACTTGGCGCCCTCTTTGGGACCGGCCTGAATGCCAGCGCGTGCCACTTTGTGAGCCGGTTCGAGTGCACTGGGAAGTGGGTCGCCACATACCACCCCCCCCCCCCCCCAGAACCTGTGATACACCCCCCCCCACCCCAATGTCCTCAGTCTGGGTCAGTCCCTGTTTGGGAGGTCTGCCTCTGCGCCGCGGTGCCTGAACCTTGACCGGCTGCACCAAGTCCACATGGGCCGGTTTGAGTCAGTCCACTGTGAAAACTTCCTCTTTCCCCCCAATGTCCAGCATGAATGTGGACCCGTTGTTTCTGATCACTGTAAACGGCCCCTCGTAGGGCAGTTGTAGCGGTGTCCGGTGTCTGCCCCGTCATACAAAAACGAACTTACAGTTCTGCAGGTCTTTGGGTGCACAGGTTGGGTTCTGCCCATGCTGTGAAGTGGGCATGGGGGCCAGGTTACCGAGCCTCTCACGTAGTCTGTCCAGGACTGCTGCGCGTTCTTCCTCTTGCCCCCTTGGGGCTGGTATGAACTCTCCTGGGACGACCAGGGGTGCGCCGTACACTAACTTGGCCGATGAGGTGTGCAGATCCTCTTTGGGCGCCA
Source organism: Hemitrygon akajei (assembly GCF_048418815.1). NCBI lineage: Eukaryota > Metazoa > Chordata > Chondrichthyes > Myliobatiformes > Dasyatidae > Hemitrygon > Hemitrygon akajei. Next base: position 183,467,928 of record NC_133128.1, read on the forward strand.
TGCGGATTCCGGGCAGGACCCAGTGAAGCTCGTCCATCCAGTTAGGCCTCTTGAGGCGGGCCATGAGAGCCGACTTCAGGTGATAGTGGAAACGCTCCACTAGTCCGTTTGACTGTGGGTGGTAGGCAGTTGTGTGGTGCAGCTGTGTCCCCAAAAGGCTGGCCATAGCTGACCACAGGCTGGAGTTGAACTGGGCGCCTCTGTCGGAGGTAATGTGGGCCGGTACACCAAAGCAAGATACCCAGGTTGCGACTAGTGCTCGGGCGCAGGATTTGGAGGTGGTGTCGGTGAGCGGGACCGCCTCTGGCCATCTTGTGAACCGGTCCACGATAGGAGGTGCCGCGCTCCTCGCGACACTGGCAGTGGGCCCACGATATCCACATGAATGTGGTCGAAACGCCGGCGGGTGGAGTGGAACTGCTGCGGCAGGGCTTTGGTGTGCCGCTGCACCTTGGCTGTTTGGCAGTGCATGCACATTTTGACCCATTCACTGACTTGCTTGCGGAGTTTGTGCCAAACGAACCTGTTGGCTACCATCCAGATGGTTGTCCTGATGGAGGGGTGTGCTAAGTTGTGAATGGAGTTGAAAACGCGCCGCCACTGGGACGACGGGACGGGGTTGGCTGGTGGTGACGTCACAGAGTAGGGTCCTCTCACCTGGGCCTATGGGGAGGTCCTGGAGCTGCAAACCGGAGATTGCAGTCCTGTAACTAGGGATCTCCTCGTCTGCTACTGCGCCTCCGCCAGTGCTTCATAGTCTACCCCCTGGGACAGGGCTTGGATGTTAGGGTGGGAGAGGGCATCCGCCACGACATTGTCCTTTCCCGAGACATGCCGGACATCCGTCGTGTCTTCGGAGATGTAGGACAGATGTCGCTGATGGCGGGACGACCAGGGGTCGGATGCTTTCGTGAACGCAAAGCTAAGCAGTTTGTGGTCTGTGAACGCGGTGAAGGGCCTACCTTCTAAGAAGTACCTGAAATGCTGGATTGCCGGGTATAACGCCAACAGTTCCCGGTCAAAAGCACTGTATTTGAGCTCGGGTGGTCATAGGTGTTTGCTGAAAAACGCCAGGGGTTGCCAGCACCCCTCGATGAGTTGTTCCAGCACTCCACCGACTGCCGTGTTAGATGCGTCCACTGTGAGGATGGTAGGGATGTCCGTTCTGGGGTGCACTAGCATCACGGCATTTGCCAAGGCTTCTTTGGTTTTAACGAAAGCAGCGGCAGACTCCTCCTCCCATGTAATGTCCTTGCCTTTATCCGACATCAGGGCGAACAGGGAGCGCATGATTCGAGCTGCTGAGGGGAGGAAGCGGTGGTAGAAATACACCATACCCACAAATTCCTGCAGGCCTTTGAGTGTTGGGTTAGGGGAAATGGCGGATCGCGTCTACCTTGGCAGGCAGAGGGGTTGCCCCGTCTTTAGTAATCCTGTGGCCCAGGAAGTTGATGGTGTTGAGCCCGAACTGGCATTTGGCCGGGTTGATTGTTAGGCCGTATTCACTCAGTCGGGCGTAGAGTTGACGGAGGTGGGACATATGCTCCTGACGACTACTGCTGGCTATGAGGATGTCGTCCAAATAGATGAAAGCAAAGTCCAGGTCGCGTCCCACCAGGTCCATTAACCGCTGGAATGTCTGTGCGGCATTCTTTGGGCCGAATGGCATGCGGAGGAACTCGAAAAGGCCGAACGGGGTGATGAGTGCCGTTTTGGGGACGTCGTCCAGATGCATCGGGATTTGATGGTATCCCCGGATGAGGTCTACCTTGGAGAAGATCCGTGCGCCGTGCAAGTTTGCTGCAAAGTCCTGAATGTGCGGCACAGGGTAGCGGTCCGGTGTTGTAGCCTCGTTCAGCCTGCGGTAGTCACCGCATGGTCTCCAGCCCCTTGTTGCTTTGGGCACCATGTGCAGGGGGAGGCCCATGGGCTGTCGGACTGCCGTATGATCCCTAATTCCTCTATCCTCTTGAACTCTTCCTTTGTCAATCGGAGCTTGTCCGGAGGAAGCCTTCGAGCACGGGCATGGAGGGGTGGTCCTTGTGTCGGGATGTGGTGCTGTACGCCGTGTCTGGGCATGGCTGCTGTGAACTGCGGTGCCAGAACCGATGGGAAATCCGCCAGGACTCTGGTGTAGTCGTTGTCGGACAGCGTGATGGAGTCTAGGTGTGGGACCGGCAACTGGGCTTCACCCGGGAGAACGTTTGAAAGGTCTCGGCGTGGACCAGTCTCTTCCCTTGCAGGTCGACCAGTAGGCTGTGAGCGCGCAAAAAATCCGCTCCCAGGAGCGGTTGGGCTACGGCGGCCAGTGTGAAGTCCCACGTGAACCGGCTGTAGCCGCACCGTACGGGTGCCGTAGGTCCTTACTGTGCTGCCATTCGCGGCCTTCAGGGTGGGACCCAGTTCTCTGTTGTGGGTGTCGTAACTCATCGGAGGTAAGACTCTGATCTCGGCTCTGGTGTCGACCAAAAAGCGGCGTCCCAACTGCTTGTCCCGGACATACAGGAGGCTATCCCGATGGCCAGCCGCCGTAGCCATCAGCGGCGGCTGGCCCTGGCGTTTCCCGGGAACTTGCAGGGCGGGCTACAGTGGCGGGCTTCTGTGCCCCACCGCTGGTGGTAGAAGCACCATTGTTCGTTAGTCTCCTCACCCCACCTCTGGGGTTAGTAGGCTTTGCAGCCGGGTCTGGTCTGCTGCCGGGAGCGCAGCCTGGTGATCTGTGTGACAGATGCCCCACTCTCTTTTTTGGCTTTCCACAGTACGTCTGCCCGGGCCGCCACCTTCCAGGGGTCGCTGAAATGCGCGTCGGACAGCAGCAGGCCTATGTCCTCGGGCAGCTGCTCCAGGAACGCCTGCTCAAACATGAGGCAGGGCTTGTGTCCCCCGGCCAGGGACAGCAACTAGTTCATCAAAGCCGAAGGCGGCCTGTCTCCCAAACCATCCAGGTGCAGTAAGCGGGCAGTAAGCGGACAGCTCGCTTGCGCTGTGATAGACCGAAAGTCCTTATGAGCAAGGCTTTGAATTCTGTGTACTTGCTGTCCTCCGGGGGCGACTGTATGAACTCCTCAACCTGGGCGGCTGTCTCCTGGTCGAGGGAGCTCACCATGTAGTAGTAACGTGTGGAATCCGTGGTTATCTGCCGAATGTGGAATTGGGCTTCTGCTTGCTGGAACCACAGGTGAGGTCGCAGCGTCCAGAAGCTTCGCAGTTTTAACGAAACTGCATGAAAAGATGCGGCGTCGTTCATCTCCGGTCCAAATATCGTCACCAATTGTAGCGGTGTGCTACAAGCAGCGCTGAAGTAACGACACGTAGTCGGTGAGCTGCAGTTGCAAAAGAGGTTTATTCAAACTTCGTGGCCTCGCTTTAAAGCCTTCCTGATCCTGCCCTCCCCGGGTGGGAATGCTGTAGGGGGCACGTATTCACAGTCCCGTCCTGCGCGCGGGCTTTTCCCCTTGCTTGTGAAGCAGACTTGGTGCCCTCTTTGGGACCGGCCTCAATGCTGGTGCGCGCCACTTTGTGAGCCGGTTCGAGTGCGCTGGGAAGTGGGTCGCCACAGTACTTGAAATTCTGTCAACAATTGCAAGGAGAATTGTAGCTTGATGGGAATTTCTAATATCTTAATAAAACTGGACTACGCTTTGTTTACCTGAAGCAAAATGGCTGCTGTGTGCATCATTGAATTTTTCATTTGTTTTCATTAGCTTTGTAATTTTTAGTTTTAACAGTTAATGTATTTGCATGTAAATATATTAGTGCAATAGGAAAGTTCCAAATGTTTTTGTTCTAGAGTATTTGTATAAAACATAAAATTCTTAGCTGATAGTGTTTCCAACATTGTATGATAAAAACATAGAAGAAATCTTAAACTATGATTTGATTTTGTAGGATGGTGAAGTGGATGCTGAGGAATTGCAGCGATGTTTAACTCAATCTGGGCTGCATGGCACCTATAAACGTAAGTAATTTTTCAATATCTGCAGATCGCTGTATTAAATGTTTTAAAGTAAGTAAATTTATTATCAAAGTACATTGTGTGTCACCTTGTACAACCCTGAGATTCATTTTCCTGTGGGCATACTCAGCAAATTTATGGATTAGTAACTATAGCAGGATCAATGAAATATCAACCAGAGTGCAGAAGACAACAAAGTGTGCAGATGCAAATATAAATTAATAGCAATCAATAGTGAGAACATAAGATAATAATACAGCATCCTTAAAGTGAGATTATTGGTTGTGGGAAGATCTGAATGGATGGGCAAGAGTGCAGTTATCCACTTTTGTTCAAGAGCCTGGTGGTTGAGGGGTAATAACTGTTGATGAGAGCCCTAAGACTCTTGTACCTTCTACCTAATGCAAACAGTGCGGAAAAGTGCATGGCCTGAGTGGTGGGGATCTCTGATGATGGATGCTGCTTTCCTATGACAGCATTTCATGTAGATGTGCTCAGTGGTTGGAATGGCTTTACCTGTGATGTACTCTGCTGAATCCACAACCTTTTGTAGAATTTTCCATTAAAATGCATTGGTGTTTCCATCAATAAATAAGAGAAATCTGCAAATGCTGGAAATCAAAGCAACATACACAATGCTGGTAGGAAATCAACAGGCCAGGCGGCATCTATAGAAAAGAGTAAACATTGTTTTGGGCCAAGACCCTTCAGGACTGGGGGGGGGGGGGGGGGGGGGGGGGGAGGAAGGAAGAAAAGACTAAGAAGGTGGGAGGAGGGGGCAAGAAGTACATGGTGATAGGTGAAACCTGAAAGAGGGGAAGGGGTGAAGTAAAGATTTGATGGTTGATTGGTGAAAGAGGTAAAGGGCCAGAGAAGGGGGAAATCTGATAGGAGAGGATAGAAGAATTTCCCCATTCCGATGTGTCAGTCCACGGCCTCCTCTACTGCTGCGATGAGGCCATGCTCAGGCTGGAGGAGCAACACTTTATATTCCGTCTGGGTAGCCTCCAACCTGATGGCATGAACATCGATTTCTCGAACTTCTGGTAATTGCTACCAGAACCCCCCCACCGGTCCACCATTCCCATTTCCCTCTCCCACCAGTCCATCACCTCCCTCTTCCCTTTCTTTCATGGTCTTCTACCCTCTCCTACTGTTCTTAGAATAGTACAGCACACTACAGGCCCTTCAGCCCACATAGATGTTCTTCCATAGATGTTTCCTGGCCTGTAGAGTTCTTCCAGCATTTTGTATGTGTTGGTATTTCCATCCCAGGCCATGATGCAGCTAGTCATTACAGTCTCCACTACACATCTATAGAAGTTTGCCAAAGTTTTAGATGTCATGCTGAATCTCCGCAGACCCCTAAGGGAATAGAAGCACTGTCGTGCTTTCTTCACGGTTGCACTTGTGTGGCAGGTCCAGGACAGATGCTCTGAAATGGTAACACCTGGGAATTTAAAGTTACTCACCTTCTCAGCCTTTGATCCTCCAATGAGTACAGGCTCACAGACCTCTGGTTTCCCTCTACAGTCAGTCTCTTGGTCTTGTTGACATTAAAAGTTGGTGGTTATGATACCACTCAGTCAATCTCCCTCCTGTATCACTGCAGTTGTCAGTTACTGAAAAGTAGCATCACATGTTGGCAAAGTTTTGCCTTTTATTTAAAGGTAGGTAAACCAAGTTAAAGGGGAGTCACATGAGGGAAGAGTAGGTGAAAATATCTAATTGTGAAATTGAATCAAAGTTGTAAAAAGAGCCTTTAACTTGTTTGGTAACTTTAACAATGAAAAGTGTGGAAGATTTGCTGCTTACCAGTTTAGGCTGATTGTTATTTTCTGTGAATCTCCTGGGAATTTTAATCTAAAGATCTTGAACTCCTGCTTTGACTTCCTATATAGTGACCTGAGTAAGTTAACTTTTTAATGTAGATTTAAGGAAATGTTTCGCTGTCAGAGATGAGTGCCTGAAGATGTAAAAGAACCAAAAATAATGAACTTTTGATGATGGACAGTCCTATAGTTGTGAAAGGTCTATTAATAGCAAGTTACTTTTTGATTCAATGTGGACTGAGGAAGACTTGGTTTGTAGAAGAGTGTATAATATTTTACAATTATTTTCAAATGGCTTAGAATTGAGGAAAAAATTAAATTAATATTTATTTCAACTAGCTTGCATGTTTGGATTTTTCAATAAACTTGACAAATGCTAGATGTATGTTTTTTTATGACCCATTGTTCGTTTTGTATCTAGCATGCCTGATTATTATATTGCTTTTCAGCTTTTAGTTTGGAGACTTGCAGAATCATGATATCCATGTTGGATGTATCCTTCACCTTTATATGTATATTGATACAAAAGTGGTCTTGATCACATAACCTGTATATTGGATTTTCAGGTTTTTGGTGATTAAAATTAGTTAATATGTAAAAACCACAATGCTGTAAGTCTAAAGTGAAATTGAAAATGCCAGAATTATTTCTGGTGTCACAACATGATTAGAAAGTAGCATAGTTAATGGCCTAGATTTAGTGATAGTAATGTGCTAGCAACCATCGATGATTTTTAATACATTAAAATAATGTTATCCATTTAAAATGTGGAAGTGGCAGTGTTGATTTAGCTTAACTTTGGAACTGCCTTTGATCTCTGTAAAACCTACCTTGCCCACCCTGGTTTTCAGGACTTGTCTCTGGACCAAAAGGTAGATCAAAAGTTGAATTCTGGAAGCAAGGCCAGAGCGATTGCCTTGCCTGTCAAGCTATCATTTGATTTAATGTGGCATCGAGGCAGTCCGGTAAAACTGAAATCAATATAACATTCTGCCTGGCAGTGACAAAAGAGAGAGAATCTAACAAATTGCACTTGACATTCAGTGGGGTTACCAATGCTGAGGACTCCACCACTAATGTTGGATTTTGCTGTTGACTTAAAAACTCAACTGAGTTAGTTAGAATGCTGCAAATTTTAGTTTTTTTTACTGGTATTCTAAATCTTTAACTGCTTGGTTAATAATCTGGCTTTTTTTTTGGGGGGAGGGCCTAATTTCATGGACCTGCAATGTTGTTATATCCTCATTTTTGAAGTTGCTATCAAAATAGTGATTATTAAAAATGAAACCGTTTTAATTCTTGAAATATTTTTTCTTTTGCCATACCTTTACTGATTTAGGTAACTGATCTATTAGTGTCTTGTATATTAAACACTTAGTTAAAATTTGTACTGTTTTGCTTCCTAATTGGAATAAAGTTACTGAAATATTGGGAGCCATTGATATAGTGAAATATGTTCAGGACTACATTTATTTTTTGCACTATTTATTTTTTTATCAACAACGAGCACAATTCTTGACTCGAGCTTTTCAGAGAGATATGACTGGGAAGATGGGCTTTAATGAATTTAAAGAACTGTGGGCAGCACTCAGTGGTTGGAAACAGAACTTCATGATGTATGATCAGGACAGAAGTGGGACTGTAGAGCCACTTGAACTTGGCCAGGCTATTACATCAATGGGTAAGTACAAAATCTCAGCATCTATACTTTTCACCAAATTATAGAATGGCTAAGCTGATATTACCAAACAGAATTAGTGGACAGTTTAATACATTCTGTTTGTGTTTTGCAATATATTTTTATGGCAGTTCTGTTTAGTGTTAACAAATGTTATTCTTGTTATCCTAAAATGTTTGCATGACTAATTATTGGTGTGCCTGAGCAAATTGTTTGCTTGTAAATATTTTTGAAGAACATTTTGTAATTTAGAACTTTATTCTTCAGTAGAAAAGTAAAAGGAAGTTGATTTTAACTTAAATTTTGCTTAATACCTTAAACTCTTAGACCACTTGTTTTTGAGTGTATTGCCAAAGCAGTGGAGTGATATATAGGACATTATAAAACTTGATTGATCTTCATTAGTGCTAATTATTACTTAAAAATAAATGGTCTAATTTTTCTTTACACTTGTCATGATATTTAAATGTATGGAACTTAAATATCTAGAAAATATTCTTTTTAACACTTTATTCTGGGGACACTAGGGATAACGAAGTTATGAGAAGATTGTTTTTCCAAAATACACTATCTATTTTGAAACTAATGTTTCAAATGTTTTGTGAACTTTTAATAACCATCTCAAGCTTTTTTGTTCTATAAACCATATTAATGGGGTAAAAGGATTACTGATAATTTAAGTAATATAAGTGGACTGTAAAAACAAAGCAAAACTTTTAAAGGGCCAAATAAGGGGACGTCATGGCACCCACATTTTCAGGGAGTAAATGCATTCTTGAGAAGTGTTGGATTAGAGCAAGGACTCCCAATCTGGAGTCCATGGATCACTTGCTTAATAGTATTGGTCCATGGCATGTTAGAGGTTTAAAAGGTAACAACAGCAAAAAAGGAAAATGCAAGTTTTGAATTGATGATTCGAAGAGAGACTGGTAGTGCTCGAGCAAAGTGGTTTGAGGACGGGGGGGCGGGGAAGTCATGGGGAAACCTCAGTGAGGCAGATGTTAAAAGGTAACTGCCAAGACTGCAGGCCAAGTATTGCCTATTAACTCCTCCAGAATGTTTAATATCACTAGCATATGCCATGAAATTTGACTTTGTGGCAGCAGTACAATGCAATACCTGTTAAATATAGAAAAACTGAAATTACAGTAATTATATATGCATATTAAATATATATATATAATATGCATCCATTAGTCTTGTGAGACCATGCATTTGCACCTTGGAAAGTTTCCAGGGCACAGTTGCCCTCTCCACACCACCAATGTTGTCCAAGGGAAGCGCACGGGCTGATAAAGCTTGGCACTGGTGTCATCGCAGAGCATTGTGTGGTTAAGTGCCTTGCTCAAGGACACAACACGCTGCGTTAGCTGAGGCTCGAACTAGTGACCTTCAGATCACTAGACCAACGCCTTAACCACTTGGCCACGTGCCAACACAATTAAATAGTTAAGTTAAAATAACTAGTGCATTAAAACAGAAATTTAAAAAAAAAATGAGGTGTTTATGGACCAAAAATGGACATTTATTTAAAAAATGTCCATTTTTGAAATCAGATGGCAGAGGAGAGGAAGCTGTTCTTGAATCATTGAATGTGCCTTCAGGCTCCTGTACCTCCATCTTGATAGTAACAATGAGAAGAGGGCATGTCCTAGGTGGTGGGGTCCTTGATGATGGATGCCACCTTCCTAAGGCACTGCTTCTTGAAGCTCCAGAAATGTATCTTGCAGACCTTTAATGTTCCTTTTCCATTAAGTCATTCTGGGCCATTTGCTTTCTCTTCTGGATAAAGGTAATAAAATCAAACTAAAATGAATAGCAAGAAAGTTATGTAGAAGCAGAAGGGAACTAGAGTCAGAGACACGAGGAGAGATGCTGAACAGTGACTAATAGGAAAGAGACCATGTTCTCTGACTATAAGTGTAAAGCCATGGGAGATTGACTTGTAATATTAAAACTCTGACTTCTGGCAGAATTTCACCAAAAAACCTGCATTGGTGGTCAAGATTGTTACTGGCTGAGTAGAATAACCAAGAGAATGAGTCTGAAGTCATTCAGGAGAGTGCATAGTTGAGCATAAGGTAATTAAGTTAGTTTATGCTTTCCTTGAGCAATTTTTTTTTCGTATTTACTCAAACTGAAATCAGCAAAACTGGTTTGTTTTCCAAGCTACCTAATGTAAATTTGGAGTGTTGGGAAGTATCAACACAGAATAAATTGTACGAATCTTCAGAGAAATTAAAACAGTTACACTCAAAAGCAGGGGTTCCCAACCTGGGGTCCACGGACCCCTTGCTTAACGGCATTGGTCTGTGGCATAAAAAAGATTGGAAATCCATGCTCTAAAGCAATATTTTTTGGGCTAGAAATGGACCATGTTATCTAGAGTTGAAAATGAAGTAGCCTAGTTATTAACTGTAGTTGAAGTTCAGGGACCCTGGGACTTTTTTTTAACACAATTTTCACCATATTTGATTTTTTTTTTTGCTGATAGTTTTGTTTCTAGCTTGTCTTGTGGCACATCTGTTGATAAAGCAGAATTTTTGCATGTGCAAATGATTTTGTAAATTGTGTTTCAAATATCAAAACTGTAGCTACTTTCCAGCTGCTGTTGCAAGTAGTGCCTACTCAATTTGTGTCAAGTCCTGGTATCTAGATTAATTTTTGACATTGGTCCTGAGAAAGCCTTTTAGATACAAAGACAGCTGATGTCAATTCCAAGTAAGGAATGTGTATTGGAAAGGTGGTGATAACTTCAATCTCTGATCAGAAAGGTTGATTAGTTTGTTCTTCAAACAAATTTTCCCACTTTTGCCTATGTATCTGTATTTTCTGTCAAGTATTTTCAGTTCAAGGACTCAACTGAATCTATTCACCATTCTCAGCTGTGATAACATTTTATCTACTCATTTTAAAAGTCCCCATACATTGCTCCCTGGGTTTTTGCTAATCTTCAAAAATCTGTGACCTTTTATACTGTTACTGTAATGTAAATAGTTTGTTCTATTTTCTCCCTTTCCACATTCCCTTGTAAATTTGAAGGAAGCCATTTTACATACTGATACTGGCTTGCAGAGCAGTTCCTCTATCTATCATCTTTCCCTACCCACCAGATTCTACCCACGAGGGGCAATTTGCAGTGTTAAATTAATCTCTCGGGTTGCACGTCTTTTGGATGTGGAAGGAAGTCAGTGGACCTGGAGGGAACCCACGTGGTCACAGGGAAAATATGCAAACCTGGGAAATTAAACTTAAGATCTAGAGTGAATCTGGATTGTTGGCACTGTAAAATAACAGGTCTGCTAGCTGAGCATTGCCTTTAAATACCTTATCGCATTTTAGCTCTTTCTGCTGTACGGTAAACAGTCGCAGCTCTACCAATCTATCTAGGTAACTGTAATTCTTTCTGCTTGGGACCATTTATTCAACGAGGATAAAGTTAGGCACTCGAGAACGCTGGTGAATTCATTTCTATCGATGTTGCAGTGTGAGGTTGGAGGGAAGAAATTAGAATGGCAGCTTTACCAAAACCTTCACTGCAAATTCTGTGGACGTAACAACTGGTCAGAGGTGAGGTATTCTGCTGTACATCAAAGCCACTCCATCAAGTCACAAGTTGGGAATACCTTTTATCTTTCTAGATAAGTGTAGCTTTAACAATAGTTCCATTGTTCCATTTGATGTCAGAGAATGTATACAATATACAACCCAAAATTCTTGCTCTCTCAGACATCCTTGAAATAGAGGAAAATACCCCAAAGTGTGAATGACAGAAAAAAGACGCAAGATCCACACATACAAGCAGCGTCAATCCTCTTCTTCCCCACCTAACCCCCCCAATATTCTAGCATAAAGAATCAGTATTCCCACTGCCCACCATTCCATTCAAGCAACAGCAGAGCCCCCAAAGAGAGACCATGATCCACACTACATCAAAAACTAAATGTTCACTCCAAAATTTCAACATCCCACAGACTTTCTCTCTCTCACTAACAAGGGAGAGACCGACATCACTCCTTTCACAGCAACAGTAGATGACAGTCACTGTTTTAATATAACAGTCAGTCTGAAGTGTTGCTTTTGTATTTTGAATTCCCCAACTTGAGAATAGAAACATAGAAAATAGGTGCAGGAGTAGGCCATTTGGCCCTTCGAGCCTGCTGATCATCCAACTCAGAACCCTGTACCTGCTTTCTCTCCATACCCCGTATGGAATCAACAAATCGATTACAGAGTGCAAGTTTCTTCTGACAGTCACTCTCAATGTCTTCGATGTTCCGGCTACTGCTATGCTTCAGTATGTGACTCCGGCAAGAATTCGCATCCACGGGGCCATGCAGGCCTCTAAGTCACCCGACTTCGGGCTAACCTGGAAACCCGGCTGATCGGTGAGCTTCAAGAACAGGAACACTCCCTTGTGCAAGACCCCAGTTTTTGAGTGCCACTGTAAATCAAAGATCTTGACCCTAGCCACTCTGAAAAGGAAAATAGAGACATCAGAATTGGAAGAATTTAGCTGCTGATGAGCAGGGAGAAGTCACCCTCTGGTGCCATCTTTAGCTCTGCCTAGCTGAGCATGATGTCCCTTGGCACAAAGTAGTTCATATGCTGTCATCACTGAATATGCCTTTCATTCATTTCATCTGCTGTGTTTTAGCTGTTGTCATGATGCCCTTGACATGATCTGCCAAACTTCTACCTCATTTCCTTGTCAGTAAAGCAGCAAAGATTGAGGAGTGTCACTGTGCAAGTTCACTTCCAAATCACAAACCATCTTCACATAAACATTTTCTTTATATGATCCAAATCTTAGCTTTTTCTTCTCATACTGAACTGTGCAAATATATTTGCTGAAAATCTGGCTTTTATTTACCATTGCCATCTCTAGCAATTACAGATTTGAACCCTGTGCACGTCCCATTAGAGCATTTTGGGGGGTGGAGAAGATTAAATGAGTTTTTTTTGTATGATATTCAAAGCCTTCAAGTTATTCCTGAATTGTGGCATCTAAAATTGATGCCATTCTTTAGCTGTGTCAGAGCTTGTTTTGTTTGAATTCAGCAAAAACACTTTTGCTTTCCAGTTTTAAAGCCGAGGATAATCTTGTATTTTAGTCGGTTCTGCTTTTTCCAAAGATGGTCTGCCTTGCCCTCTAATTGCATAGAGACATCTCCAGATCTCTCTCTCATCTTATCCCCTTTTAGAACCAGATATTGATCCCACTCTTCTTGCTAAAATATCATTGTTTATCATATATCAACCCTATTCTTCCAATTTTTTAGTTATTTAGTTTTTGAAAATGCTCTGTATAAAACAATTCATTACTGTATATAATGGAGATAGAAATCATTCTAGTACTGAACCTGTGATATAGAAATTCCACCTCCATATTAAATAATCTGTCAACTCTTGGTGTTTAAAAATAATCCATTTTTTGCAGCCGTTAGCCAATTTTAGATCAATGCGCAATGAACTTTATTAAGTTTTATTAAGGACTTCAGATTTGCTAGCTACTGACTATGCGCTACCTTATCAGTTTTTTTTGTAATCTTTAATCTTTGCCCATCCTATTGCACCGCTATCATCTCTACCACCTGAACAAAATATTATGTTAATCAATTACAATTTTCTCAATAAAACTGAGTTACCTGCATTATTTCTAAAGCTTCATTTCCCAAGTTCTATCAGTATATACCCATTTCCCTTTGCATGAGTAAAGCTTATAACATGTCACAGTCCTCCTGTGTTTTAATATCCTATATCCAAGGAGGTTTGGTAGATTATAGCTGACAGCTCATAGCAATCTCTGTAGTCCTGAAACTGTACAATACAGATGTAAGCCCCTTTTCCCACTGTGTCCAAACCAATCATTGTATCCTACACTAAACCAACCTATGGTTGATTGTCTGGCAATTTGAAATTCTCTGTATCTCGATAACTTGTCTTATCTGTGTGAAATAGAGCTAGCCTTTTCACTGCCTGTTTTTATCTTCTCCAGTTTTCGAGCAGCATTTTTATATTGGGTCTTTAGCAAAATCCCCGGTGCTGAAGTAAATTCCCCATGGCTTCAGCAACATTTTGGCTCTCCTGTTTTCTTCCTTTTTCTTTAATTTTTGCTGTTGTACTATTTTAAATCATTACTAATCACACAGAACTGGACTTTTTTTTCCAGCATTCAATGTTTTATTGGTTTTTCATTTAATTTCCAATGCTTTCTCAACCACCTTTGATTTTCTTTGTTGTTTTATTGTAATCTAATCAAACATTTTTCCTCCAGCTTCGGGGTTTGCAGAACCTTTTTGGTAATTGGAATGCAGCTTGTTTTAAAAAAAAAAATGACAATGTATAATATCCATTGTGGTTAAATCAAAGGATTCAACTACTATTGCTGACTTGCCCGAACACCTGCCAATGAGATTATGATTTGTCTGCACTCCAAATTTATAAAGGCAATAGCAGTGAAGATTGTTAGCTGACATTGTTAATGTTGGCTACAAAAAGCAAGTTTCTTAGCATTTGACTTTCAATGTTTTATTGTTATGATTTACTTTCCAACATCATGGTATATGGTCTGGAATCTCTGAAATAAATGTAGCTGAACAAGGGAGCTTGGGATTACTTTTGGCCTTTGTAGATTCCAAGTTTCTATTGTGCTTATTGCAGACTTCGTAAAGTATTTTGTAACTTGTTAACTGAGAATTTTTTGTGATATTTCTAGGATACAGGTTGAGTGCTCAAGCTATAAGTGGTATTATAAAGCGGTACTGCAAAAATGGGAAGACTTACTTTGATGACTATGTTGCCTGCTGTGTAAAGTTAAGGGCGGTTACAGGTATGCTTTTCTTATGAAGAGAGATTTTTTTTGTACTATTACCCTGAAGGACAAACTTGGCACCAGTAGAGTTATTGTTTTATTTTAGTTGGGTTGGAGGAGGGTGTGAGGTGTTTGGGAAAGAGGATACACAGTTAAGACTGGAATTAAGAACATTGTGCACACTTAACGAAAAATGCAGTGTAGCCTGCACCCACACTGGTTTGCTGCATGAAACCCCAGTCACTACTTTGCAGGATCCTTCTCTACAAGTGTAAAATACTTGCACTACTTCAATTTTGACTTGTTCTGCCATGCCCTTGGATCCTAGGCTCTGCTGCTAATGTGAACATGCTCTGTATATCTATTCTATCCAGGCCTTGCAGTATCCATTAGATTTCATTGAGATTCCTCCTTCCTGCCCCCCCATCCTTCTGAACTCCCAAGTAGAGGCCCAGAAACAACAAATGCTCCTTCACTCTGTCTTCACCTCCCTTGATCTCCTTTTGATTTTTTTTTGTCCTTTTGTACCATATTAAATGGATATTTTTTATTTGTATTTACTCGGGACATGGGCATAAAGTCTATAGAACTGAGGCAAAACAGTAGTAAGGTCATGGATCGTATCTAGATTACAGAAGAGGAAGTCCTGCTGTCTTGAGGCAGATCAGAGTGGATAAGTTCCCAGGCTTTGACAAGGTGTCTCCTTGGACCTTGTGGGAGGCTGGTCAGAAATTGCAGTGGCCCTGGCAGAAATATTTAAAACATTCTTAGCCACAGGTGAGGTGCTGGAGGACAGAAGGATAGCTAATGTTATGTTGTTCAAGAAAGGCTCTGAGAATAAGCCAGGAAATTGTAGGCCAGTGAGACTGACGTCAGTAGCGGGTAAGTTATTTTAAGGGACAGGATATGTGAGTATTTGGATGGGCAGTGCCTGATTCGGGATAGCCACCATGGCTTTGTGCATAGGTAGCTCGTCTTTAACCCATCTTAGTAGAATTCTTTGAAGAGGTTACCAGGAATGTTGGTGAAGAAAAGGCAATTGACATAGTCCACATGGACTTTATCAAGGCCTTGGGGGGGAGTCCTGAATGGGATGCTGGTCCAGAAGGTTCTGTAACTTGGTATTCAGGATGAGATCATAGATGCTTGCCTCTGTGACTAGAATGTTGCAGGGAGCAGTGCTGGGTCTTTTGTTTGTTATTTATATTCATGATTTGGGTAATAATGTGGTAAACTGTATTAGCAAATTTGCAGGTGTTATCAAGATCGGTGGCATAGTAGACAGTGAAGAAGGCTGCGAAAGCTGGCAGTGGGATCTGGACCAACTGGAAAAATGGGGTAATAAAACTGTCAGACAGTAAGACTAGAGCTAGAGGTCATAGGTTAATGGTGAAAGGTTAAATATTTAAAGGGATCTTGAGGGGGAGCTTCTTCACTCAGAAAGTGGTGCGAGTAGAATGAGCTGCCAGTGGAAATTATAGATACAGGTTCAAATGCAAAAGTAGAAGTTTTGGTATGGGAGAGATACGGAGGACTAGGGTCCAAGTGCAGATCACTGGGACCAGGGTCCAAGTGCAGATCACTGGGACCAGGGAACTTAACATACTAGATGGGCTCAAGGATCTGCTTCTGTGCTGTAGGACTGTCTGCTTGTTTATTTTTATATTGAATTTTACAGTTGTTTAACATTTAACTATCCAGTTCTGATGAAAGGTAGACAGGCTTTGATTCTCTGCCCAGAGGTGATGTGTGTCTCTGACTTTGTTTTGCATTCTTGAGCAATACTCATTTTTGCTTTTGTAGCATCGGGTGATGGTTGTGTAAGATGAGATATCTGATGTAATTTCTTTGTCACCTTGGTATTGCCTGCAGAATTCTGGAGACCTTAGTTCAGCTTCTCACCACCCCCCATTAAACCTAGTGACCAAACCTAATTAAATACCTCCATCCTCCATCGCTCTCCTGGATAACTTTCTGAGGATTTTGCCATTTATTTCCTATTTCTTCACTGTGTCGTGCAGATTTTATTTTGTTTGAAATAACAAGTGAAAACAGCTTAGTCAAAACTAAAGATATATTTTTATTGCAGATGCTTTTAGGCGAAGAGACAGCCTCCAGCAAGGATATGCAAACTTCAGTTATGATGATGTAAGTAGTTAAAGGATAATAAGCTTTAATCTTTTTCTAATATAATAACAGTCCATTAATATACGTATTGTATGATTTGATTGAGGAATGTGGTAATAATTTTGGTTATCAAGGGAATGAAAGGTTACTGGGCGTAGGTGGGGCAGAGCTCAGATTGCAGTCATACAAGTGATCTTAGTGAATCAAAGATACAGGTGGCTACTTGCTATTTCTAATTCGTGTGTTCATATGTAACCCTTGTAATTTGTTACAATATGTGGGTTTTCACTGAAGGAAAAAAATGGGTGGAGTTGGCACTTTTCGTGCAAGGGTATTTATTTGGTGTGTCAAAAAATCAAGCTTATAAAAATTAGTAAAAGTAGTGAAAAGAAAACTGCCAATATTTACTCAATATCTACCAGAAAACACCATTAGAGCTGCATACTTTGTTCAGTGTGAACTCCTGTCAGCTCAATCTTTTTCCTCCCCCCCCCACCCCTAGCGATCATTTTTAATTACTTACAAAGTTAACTTACAACGTCCAATGAATCAATATGATGCACCCCAAAATGAAGTTACAATCCTATTACAGAATAGAAGTACACCCTATCCTCGTTATATGCGAGGAATACGTTCCTCGCAGTCGACGCATAATGTGAATAATTATTTAAATGGAGAAAATAGGGATGTGTTCCAGAGGGCTTCCTAAATGTTTTATCTGTAATTTATTCACATTTTCATACCAATATGACACAAAAGCAGTACCACAAGGCACATTTGTATTATATTTCATCAATTTAAGATAATATTCAATGTAATAAATCATAGAAAGTTAACATACTAGGGTGTACAGTACTCACCAACAGTGGTAGATGTGTTTGGGATGGGCTGGCGCATTGTCAAGCAACAAAAGAACTTTAAAGGCAAGATTTTGTTCCCAGCAGTAGCGTCCCAGAGCTGTGTTACCTTCACCTGATGCCGCGCTGTTTATAATTTCCAACTTTTTCCCCCCCAAGTGTTAAAGCGGTTCTCTGCCGTTTGGCTGATGTCCCAGGACATGACAATGGATGCTTAGGAGGGATAGTTATATATTTCAAGCACAAAATCACTGCACCATAGGTAAAACCAACAAAAGTTGTAAGAGCGCAAGAGCATGCACACCTTGCCAAAACTAATGCGAGACTGGCGGGAGTGAGATAGTGAGGCGCGTGCACCTGACGTATTGGCGGGAAAGTGGCGCTTTTCATCCCAACTGTGAGATGCACGCATATGACTTGTATTGGTGGGAAAGCAGTGCTCCTCGCATAACTGAGTTTTGGACGCATATAAGGAGACATTGGTAGAAATAGGTTCCTCGCATAACTATGAATCCGCATAGTCTAAAGACGCATATAACGATAGGGTGTATCTACCTTAAATACAGTATACAAACAATATATACACTTATGCATCCACATTACTAAAGAAATTGAATATTCTACCGTGTATGGTGGGAATGGTATCATAAAGCAAACCCATTTTAAGAATATACCAGGGAAGACATTGAAGTGTGCACATTCAGTGCAACTACAGCAGAATGATAAGGCGATGTTTGTGTGGATAAATGTGCATGTGTACTGAGCGTGTTTACCAAATGCTCTCCACCACATAATTATTTATAAAGATATCTATGTAGTGTTTCTTCTAGTTAAATGTTTCAGTATTTTGCCTGTGAATATTTTAATTCAAAAGGTAGCTTAAGTTTATTTGAGTGTCCATCTTGAAAAATTTATATTAATTTAGCTTGCCCTGTTTTATAAACTGCACTACTGATTTCATAATTATAGTGAATAGAAGCTTTCATTCTGTTTTCCTGTTTTTTCTTATAGTTTATCCAGTGTACAATGTCCATTTGAATACAAAATGGCATCAAATGCAAAAAAAAACAGTCATGGATTAAAACCAGTGATTTATATTGCTGTGAAGATGAATCAAGCTGACTTAAACTGCATAAATGTCTAGTTGTTTTGTATATTTTTTCTTTTTTAATAAAAAAAAAGAGAAATTGGATTTTATGATGTGTACACTTTGTTATCCTCCAAATTGCCAAACTGCATATTTCTCTAATAGCTTGCAAAATGCTACTTTACATGTTAGTGACGTTGTCGTTGTGCCTCTTGGAAAATTTGTGTAATTAAATAAAAGTTAGGTTTTGGCCTATTGTAATGTATAATGTAATCAAGCTAATGTGAATAATTTTTTTTTGTGAGCCGAACATTTTACATTTGACCACTATTCCCATTTGCAATTTTTTAAAAAAAGTTATATTTTCACATTTTCATACTGTATCATCACATAATAAACACTTTCTGATTTAATGCTGTATACACAGTTGTCAATGCAATAAAATAGAAAGTCACGATAAAGGTTTTTATTACCCGTGTCTTTGTGAAGAAAATTAGTGTGTTAAACAACTGTTTGTCTGTAGGCATTTTAGAAATACTGCAGATGTTGTAAATCTGAAATAAAAACAGAAAATACTGAAGGTATTCTTTGGTACAGACAGTATCTGTGGTGACAAAAACAGATTGACCTTGTATCAAAACTCATTATTTTTATCCTGTTTAATATTAATCGTAATGTAAACCAACTCATAAAAGTAATCAAGGCACCATTTGCACTATTGGCAGTGACTGCACTTCTGAAGCAGCAAAATATTGCACATCCTGTATTCTGAAACTACATTTAATGTTCATCATAAATATCTGTTAATGCTTTACAGTTACACATTCAAAGTAAGCTTTTGGAACCCGGAACATCTTGTGTTTTGAAACTTTTCATCTTTAGAATTGCTTTTAAGTATTTTTCTTCAACTTTATATGAATATGGCAGAATCAGGTTTAATATCACTGGCATATGTTGTGCAATTTGTTAGGTGGTAGCAGTATATTGCAATATGTAGTAAAAACTAAATTACAGAAACTAGTATGTATTAAATAGTAGTGCAAAAAAGGAAAAAATTGTAGTTCATCAATTCTTTGTCCATTCAGAAAGCTGTTCCTGACATGTCGAGTGTGTGTTTTTGGGCTCCTGTCTCTCCTTGATGGTAGCAATGAGAAGAGGACATGTCCTGGCAGAAGGGGGTCCTTTATGATGGATACTGCTGCCTTGAGGCATCATCTTCTGAAAGTGTCCTGGATGCTTGGAAGGCTAGTGCCTGTGATGGAGCTGGCTGAGTTTACAACTATCTACAGCTTTCTTTTCCTGATCCTGTACCAGATGGATGCAATCCATTGGAATGCACTGCATAGCTCATCAGTAGAAATTTGCAAGTGGCTTTGGTGACATACCAATTACCCTCAAACTC
The DNA here is from genome assembly GCF_048418815.1 of Hemitrygon akajei. NCBI lineage: Eukaryota > Metazoa > Chordata > Chondrichthyes > Myliobatiformes > Dasyatidae > Hemitrygon > Hemitrygon akajei. The sequence goes on from NC_133128.1 coordinate 183,487,680, forward strand.
GTGATGCAATATAGTTGCTGCTGTGCCTACTTTTTAATTGCATTATTATGTTGAGCCTAGGATAGATCCACAGGTGTTGAAGGAACCTTTTCTACTTCTGATGCCTCAATGAGGGCTGGTATGTGTTCCCACGATTTCCCCTTCCTGAGGTCCACAGTCAATTTCTGTCTTGCTGACAGTGGACATTTGTTGCCATGGCATTACTCAATCAGCTGATGTGTCTCATTCCTCTTCACCTTGTCACCATCTGAAATTCTGCTAATAGTTGTGTCATAGCAAATTTATAAATGACATTTGAGCTGTGCCTAGCCATGCAATCATGGGTGTTGAAAGAGTAGAACTGTGAGTTATGCATGTATATTTCAGGTGCACTACAGTTGATTGTCAGTGAGGAGGAGATGTTATTGCCAATCCACACAAACTACGATCTCCTGGTGAAGTCAAGGATCCAGTTGCAGAGGGAGGTATGGAGGCCTCAATTTTGGATTGTTGGTTGTGTTGAACACTGAGCTGTAATCAATAAACAGCAGTTTGACAAGGGTATTACTATTGTCTAGATGAGCCAAGGCTGAGTGGAGAGTCAGTGAGATTACATCAGTTGTAGGCCAATTATGGCAATAGGCAAGTTGTAGTGGGTCCAGGTCCTTGCTTAGGCAGGATTTGATTTTGGCCATGACCAACCTCACAAAGCACTTCACAGTGGATGTGAGTGCCACTGGGTGATAGTCATTCAGGAAGCTCACCCTGCTCTTGGCACTGGTGGTGGTGTCACCCTTTTGAAGCAAGTGGAAACATCTGACTGCAGCAGTGAGAGATTGAAGGCATCCTTGATCACTTCCACCAGTTCGTTGGCACACATTTTCAGAGCCCTACCAGATACACCATCAGGACCTGATGCTGTGTGAGAGTCGAAAAATGTTCTGACATCAGCCTTCAAGACAGATATCACAGAGTCACGAGATGCTGCAGGGATTTGCATAGATACAGTTTGATTCTCCCTTTCAAGTGTGCATAGAAATTGTTGAGCTCACCTGGGAGTGAAGCAGCACTGCCCATTAAATTATTTTCATCCCTATTATTTATTTTATACACTGAAGTTGAGAAAAATGCCTGATTTGTGAAATAAATCATTTCAAGCAGTGAAATATCATGAAGGCTATTACATTTTATGCTGTATTCCCTCCTGATTTTTTTTTGATTATGTGGTTAACAACGGCTGGTTAAGGCTAACCACTTTAGTTCATGACAAACTGCTGATACCAAGTGTTACAGATTTTAAAACTGGATAGGGACTTAAATGTGTACATTGCCCACTAATCAGTGATAAGTTTAACCGATCAGTTTCTTTTGGATGTTACTATCTTTTAGACAAATGGCTTCTTCAAAGTGTATTTTTTGAGTTGATTTTGAAACTGTTGTAATGGAAGCATGTTGCACCAGGTTAATTAATACCAAAGTTTGGCTTCCAATTATTTTTTTAATTTAGTGCGGAACAGGCCCTTCTAGCCCTTTGAGTTATGCCACGTAGCAATGCCTAATCACAGGACATGTTAACCTACCGACCAGTACATTTTTGGGCTGTGTGAGGAAAACGGAGGACCTGGAGGAAACCCATGTGGTGACAGGGAGAACGTACAACTTAAAGGGAGTGGCAGGAATTGAACCCAGGTCACTGATACTCTAAGGCATTGTGCTAACCACTATGCTACTATACCATGATCATAACATCACATGGCTCTCAGAGTAGAGAGTTATAGCCTGATAATTGTTCAATACAAATCCAACTTGGCCTAGGATTCTTTATTCTTAGCACTTGATTCCTAGCATGAATTGAATGCTTAATAGCACTAATTATAAAGGTGTGTGTGTGTGTGCTTCATTTTCACACCCTCAAATTTTTAAAAATGGCTTTGTAGCCAATGAAATAACTTTTCAAATATAAACAGCCTTGTGGGGAATTTTGGCAGCCAATTTGTGCAGCACAAGAAATCTCACAACGGTGTGGCATAACCAGATAATCTGTTTTGATTTGTTGGCTGAAGAATGAATATGTATTGAATTGATCATTACAGATTAGATCCCTGCTCTTTGGAACAGTGCAAACTGAGCTTTTCTGTCTTCATCTTCAGTCCTGTGGTTCTTCACTTCCTTGGTGTTTATTGTCCTGTGGTTCTTGGTCTTTATTGGAGCATGCTGTGACATAGCTGTCAATCACTGTCATCCTCACCTGAGCGGCTAGAGTTGATATCATGTTCATTCTGCCATTCCTTGGACTTCAGATAGTGTTGTTTTATTAGGAGACTGCCCAACATAGACAGTAATTCTCCAGCGTTCAGATGGTGTTGCTGTCTCCAGAGAAAGTTTGACGTGGGCTACAATTGCTCAGGGGGACCTTCTGAAGTAGGTGCATCCCATGGTGGAACACCAGCAGTAGCGTAATTAGCAGGACTGCTAGAATCCTTTTTCTCTCAGAGAACAGAAAATGTTCTTATCTCTTCTTGTATGCTAAAAATTCCATTTTTGTATTCAAGTATTCCAAGTTCTAAACTTCAAAATCCTGCTGACTATGCAACTTGTTGGATTCTGATCTTTTTGATCCAAGGTTCTCTGAGAAGTCAGGAAAGAGACATAGAACTTGTTGTTTCATGATCGTTTTATTAAGTTGAGAAATTGAAATGGATAGTGATAGAGGTCTACTAATTGAAAAGAGAGAGAGAGAGAGAAACTAAAATTGGCACCTAACAAAATCAGCTATTCTTATACCACTGAGAACAAGAAAATCCTATTCAAATTTACAGATACGAATTAACCAATTAAAAATTACATATCTGAATACTGTTCTACAAGTTAACCAATGAGAAAGCAATTACTTAAATACAGCAGAACAAAGAAGCTTCAAATGTTTTCCAGAATTATACTTGTATAGCCGTGAGAGGCATATTAAATGATTATGTGCATATAAGAACTACACAAAATACAAGGAATATTTAATTGTTAAACTGCAAATAAAATAACAAACAGTCTAATCTAAGGATTAAACAGTTGAATCCAGCAATCAGTCAAGATAAAAAACAGAAAAAAATGGAACAAAAAGTATTGCTATCAAGTTTTATTCTTGAGTAACAGTATTTGATTTTTTTTATGATGAGGTAATATTGTGACTATAAAATCCATGAATTTTCACTCAGAAGTAAAAGTGTTACTTTCAAAATCACACTTCATGAACTTTGGAGGTACTGAACAGGATTGCTAATAACATAAGAGTTTTACATTTAAAGATAATTTTCTGAATTTCAGAGTATATTGATGCAATATAAAAAATAAATCCTGTGGAGATCCTTTAGATCAGGGGTTCCAAACTTTATGCCATGGCCCAGTACCATTAAACAAGGGGTCTATGGACCCACAGTTAGGAACCCCTGCTTTGGATGAATATCCATCTATTTTCCATAGAACACGTAAGACTTGATATGCTCTCATAACAAAATCTGCCACATTTTCACATGCAATTAATAAAGGGTCTTGTCCCAAAATGTCAACTGTTTTTTCCTCTTCATAGATGCTGCCTGACCTATTATCTTCCTCCATTTGTTGCTCTAGATTTAATTATTTTAACTTAAGCACCTGGGCCAGGAGAAACCGGAAACATTGTGAGGGAAAACATAAGGTAATAAAGCCTTTAATGCAATCTTTTTCCTTTGGGCAATATTTTTAACATCAACAGTTTTTTAAAAGAGGAAATGGATAGATATTAATTCATAATTTCATTGTAATTAGATGTTGTATATGGAAAAGTGATTTCATAATACAAATCTTTGTTGAAACTAAGCAGCGTTAATGGATTACTGGCCTGCAGTAATTGAGTCAGCAGTAAACTGTAACAAGTTCATAAACTTAATTAATTGTGTTGCTTACCTTTTGTATAGGATGGTATTGCCTGTTGTCACATATAATATTTGCAATAATTTTTATAAGCATAGTCTGCTACCAATAGTCACCATCGCTTTGTGAAGGGCAAGCCATGCTCATGAGCCTGAATAAATTTTCTGAAGCAGTTTCAACACAATTTGATGAAGGTAGAGTGGTGGATGTGGTGTATATAGATTTTAGTAAGGCTTTTGATGAGGGGTCCATGGAAGACTCATTCAGAACCTCAAGGAGGTATGAGATCCAGGGAAACCTGGCTATGTGGATTCAGAATTGGCTTGTGGAAGGCAGAGGGTGATAGTAGATGGAGTGTATTCTGCTTAGAGGTCAGTGGTATGTTCTGGGACCTATGCTCTTTCTGATCCATATAAATGGCTTGGATGACAAAGTGCAAGGGTGGACTATTAAGTTTACAGAAGACGTGAAGGTTGGTGGTGGTGTGGATGGTGTAGAATGTTATAATTTGCAACAAAACATTGATAGGATACAAAGCTGCATTGAGAAAGGACAAGTGGAGTTCAATCTGGAAAAGTGTGAAGTGATACACTTTAGAAGGTTGAACTTGAAGGCAGGGTACAAGGTTAATGGTAAGATTATTAGTGATGTGGAGGATCAGGGAGATCTTGTGAGCTATGTCCATAGATCTCTCAAAGTTGCCGCGCAAGTTGATAGGGTAGTTGAGATGGTGTATTGGCCTTCATTAGATGGGGGATTGAGTTCAAGGGTCATGAGGCAATGTTACAGCTCTACAAAACTTTGATTAGCTCACACTTGGAGTATTGTGTTCAGTTCTGGTTTCTGCATTATAAGAAGGATGTGGAAGCTTTAGAGACAGTGCAGAGGAGATTTACCAGGACATTTGCCTGGATTAGACAGCATGTCTTATGAGGTTAGGTTGAGCGAGTAGGGCTTTTCTCTCTGTAGAAAGAGAGGATGAGAGGTGCCTTGACAGAGTGGTACAAGATGACGAGACCATAAGACCATTAGACATAGGAGCAGAATTAGGCTATTTGATCCATCCAATCAAGAACCTATCAAACTCTGCCTTAAATACACCCAAAGACCTGGCTTCCACAGGTGCCTGTGGTAATAAATTCCACAAGTTCACCATCCTCTGGCTAAAGAAATTTCTGTGCATCTCTGTTTTGAATGGATGCCCCTCTATCCTGAGGCTGTGCCCTCTTGTCCTAGACTCTTCCACCATGGGTAACATACCACATCTACTCTATCTAGGCCTTTCAACATTCGAAAGGTTTCAATAAGATCCCCCTCATCTTTCTGAATTCCAGAGAGTACAGACCCAGAACCATCAAATGTTCCTCATATGATAACCCTTTCATGATTGGAATCATCCTTCTGAACCTCCTCTTGTCCCTCTCCAATGCCAACACACCTCTTCTAGGATGAGGGGCCCAAAACTGTTCACAATACTCAAGGTGAGGCCTCACCAGTGCCTTATAAAGCCTCAGCATCACATCATTGCTCTTGTATTCTAGACCTCTTGAAATCAATACTAACATGGCATTTGCCTTTCTCACTAACAATTCAACCTTCAGGGTGTTCTGCACAAGCCCCTTTGCATCTCAGATTTCTGGATTTTCTCTCCATTTAGAAAATAGTCTGCACATTTATTTCTACTACCAAAGTGCATGACCACGTATTTTCTAACATTGTATTTCATCTGCCACTTTCTTGCCCATTCTCCTAATCTGTCTGTCCTTCTGCATCCTGTTTCCTCAACACTTCCTGCCCCTCCACCAATCTTCGTATCAACTGCAAACTTGGACACAAAACCATCTATTCCATCATCTAAATCATTAATACACAGCTTAAAAAGAAATGGTCCCAACACCGACCCCTGTGGAACACCACTAGTCACTAAAAGCCAACCAGAAAAAGATCCTTTTATTCCCACTCGCTGCTTCCTACCAATCAGCCAATGCTCTAACCATGTTAGTAACTTTCATGTAATATCATGGGCTCTTAACTTATGTGGTAGCCTTATGTGTGGCACCTTGTCAAGGCCTTCGGAAAGTCCAAATATGCAACATCCACTGCATCCCCTTTATCCTACTTGTAATCTCCTCAAAGAATTCCAACAGATTCATCAGGCAGTATTTTCCCTGAAGGAAACCATGCTGACTTTATACTATTTTGTCTTGTGTCATCAAGTACTCCATCACCTCATCCTTAACAATTGACTCTAACATCTTCCCAACCACTGAGGTTAGGCCAACTGGTCTATAATTTCCTTTCTGCTGCCTTCCTCCTTTCTTAAAGAACATTTGCAATTTTCCAGTTCTCTGCAACTATGCCAGAGTCCACTGATTTTTGAAAGATAATTTCTAATGCCTCCACAATCTCTACCGCTACCTCTTTCAGAACCCTAGGGCGCAGTTCATCTGGTCTGGGTGACTTATGTACCTTTAGATCTTTCAGGTTTTTGAGCACCTTCTCTCTTGTAGCAGTAAATACACCCACTTCTCTTCCTTCACATACAAAATCAGGCACACTGCTAGTGTCTTCCACAGTGAAGACTGATGCAGAATACTCATTTAGTTCAGCAGCCATCTCCTTGTCCTCTGTTATTACTTCTCCTGCCTCATTTTCTAGCAGTCTTATATCCACTCTCATTTCTCTTTTATTTTTTAACATACTTGAAAAAACTTTTACCATCCACTTTGATATTATTTGCTAGCTTGCTTTCATATTTCATCATATCCTTTCTAATGAATTTTTTTAGTTGCTCTCTGTGGGTCTTTAAAAACTTCTCAATTCTCTATCTTCCCAATAATTTTTGTTTTGTTGTATGTCCTTTCTTTTGCTTTTACAATGGTTTTGACTTCCCTTGTCAGCCACGGTTGTATTATTTTACCATTTGAGTATTTCTTCATTTTTCGAATACACATGTCCTGCACCTTCCTAATTTTTCGCAGAAACACATGCCCTTGCTGTTCTGCTGACATCCCTGCCAGCAGCTCCTTCCAGCTTGCTTTGGCCAACTCCTGTGGTGAATGTCCTTTTCTGTGCTGTACTGTTCTATGTTGCTTGACATGCTTCACTTGTATCCTAGGATGAAGTTGATTGAACGCTAAAAGGGTAACTTTTTATACATCATTTTTTCTTTCAGAAGTTAGCAACTGCTCTATTGGATTTTGCAATTACTTCGACTTTCACTATTTTAAAGTCGACACTGCTTCTAGAATTGCTACTAAGGTATCTGAGCATTTTTGTAACTTCCTATAATTATCCCTTAAAGATAATTAGGAAGTTGAAATGAAGGAACCAATGACTGGTTAATTAAATCTTGGTATCTCAAAAGAAGGCTATTCTTGAGTTCTTTCTAATAGGATAGAGGCCCACTTAGACAGATCATGTGGTAGGCCAGTGTGGCTTCAGAAAAGGCCAATAATATGCTGGCAAAATTTTACACTAAGCCAGTTTTCAAGTGCTTGGGTTCCAGAGTAATTTATCTGTATTAATCTGAACTTTGTCACGAAGGATATAAAGGGTAATACCAATGAGTTGTTAATTGGGTTGGCTAGGTTATTACACTAGAGAACAAAGATTTTGCTTTCTGAATACGTTTGGGTGTATCTGGGATTCTGGGCTGCCAATCATGAAAATCACTATGAAATTTCCTTACCATGCACCATTTTATTTGAGATCGCTTATATTTGTTATTCCAATTCATAATTCAAGTCAGAATACTTGAAGACCATGGAGCGGCTGATAATACAGAATCTGAGGCCACAAACCAGGCACGCCCAGGATCCTCTTCAGTTTGCGTATAAGGAGAAGGTGGGAGTGGAGGATGCTATCACGTATTTGCTGCACAAATCACTCTCTCACCTAGAGGGGGTCAGTTGTGCTGTGAGGATTACATTCCTTGACTTCTCTAGTGCCTTTAACACCATCCAGCCCAAGATCTTAAGGCACAAACTAACGGAGATGGGAGTAGACTCTCACATGGTGGATTGGATAGTGGACTACTTGACAGATAGACCTCAGTATGTGCGGTTGGGAGACTGTAGGTCTGACACGGTGGTCAGCAGCACAGGGGCGCCGCAGGGAACCGTACTCTCTCCGGTCCTGTTCACCATGTACACATCAGACTTCCAATATAACTCGGAGTCCTGCCATGTGCAGAAGTTCGCTGATGACACGGCCATAGTGGGATGTGTCAGGAATGGACAGGAGGAGGAGTATAGGAAACTGATACAGGACTTTGTGATATGGTGCAACTCAAACTACCTGCATCTCAATATCACCAAGACCAAGGAGATGGTGGTGGACTTTAGGAGATCTAGGCCTCATATGGAGCCAGTGATCATTAATGGAGAATGTGTGGAGCAGGTTAAGACCTACAAGTATCTGGGAGTACAGTTAGACGAGAAGCTAGACTGGACTGCCAACACAGATGCCTTGTGCAGGAAGGCACAGAGTCGACTGTACTTCCTAAGAAGGTTGGCATCATTCAATGTCTGTAGTGAGATGCTGAAGATGTTCTATAGGTCAGTTGTGGAGAGCGCCCTCTTCTTTGTGGTGGCGTGTTGGGGAGGAAGCATTAAGAAGAGGGACGCCTCACGTCTTAATAAGCTGGTAAGGAAGGCGGGCTCTGTCGTGGGCAAAGTACTGGAGAGTTTAACATCGGTAGCTGAGCGAAGGGCGCTGAGTAGGCTACGGTCAATTATGGATAACTCTGAACATCCTCTACATAGCACCATCCAGAGACAGAGAAGCAGTTTCAGCGACAGGTTACTATCGATGCAATGCTCCTCAGACAGGATGAAGAGGTCAATACTCCCCAATGCCATTAGGCTTTACAATTCTACCGCCAGGACTTAAGAACTTTTTAAAATCTATTATTAATGCTTTTTGAGATAGTGATTTAGATGCATATCATATTTTTTACTGAGTTAAGTATTGTATGTAATTAGTTTTGCTACAACAAGTGTATGGGACATTGGAAAAAAAGTTGAATTTCCCCATGGGGATGAATAAAGTATCTATCTATCTATCTATCTATCTATCTATCTATCTATCTATCTATCTATCTAACTGATGCCAGGAAGTTGGCCCACAAATCAAACAGGTAATCAATGACAGGCAACTTGAAGAACTTCTAGTGGGACTGGAGAAAATCACATAAAAGGCATTTGGATGTTGATGAAATATTTCTTGGCCGCTACAGAGCACCGAACTACATACAAAACCATGAAGTGCAACATTTTACCAAATATTCATTTTCTTCATTCCCATTTAGACTTCTTCCCTGCAAATCTTGGTGCTGTCAGTGACAAGTGTGGTGCAGTAATGGAGAAATAGTTTCAGGGTAACTGAAATCCATAATGCTGGCTGACAAATGTTGGACCCTTAAGTGAAAAGCCTCAGATACTGAGTATAAAAGAAAATCCTCAACGGAACATTTTTAGATTAGTTGAATTATTGCAAAGTGTCAGCACTGTTAGCAACTAAACTCATTACAGTATATTCAATTGAAGTTAATTTCTTGTTTGGAAGTTAATTTTTGTTCAGCTTCGTACGGGTCTATCATAAAAAAAAGTTCTGAGGGTGCAATACTTCTGAAAAAATTGCTGTCCAATGTTATCAGTCTAGTCTAAATCATACACAAGACCTGTGTCAGATTGAAGGAAGAACAGAGTCTTTGCCTTCCTCAACATTGCAGCTAGAGCATGCAGAGTCAGAGGCTAAAAGTATCAGTTCAAGAACAGACATCAGAAGACATGAGACGTGATGAATGACATTGATTCTTTTCTCAGAACCTGGGTTGCCACCATCTCACATCGAGACTATGAACTAAATGCAAGCAGGGAGGCTGGGCCTTGTGTTTCCAAATGTTGGATCGGATACCCTTATTCAGAGAATTTCAACTTAAGTGGTTTATATTTATGAACGCTCATTTGGTATAATTTTATATAGCAATCTCCCATAGCAAGTTCCCAAAATCTGTAAGATTCTGAGAGAGTACAGACTATGAGTCAGCTAGAGGAAAATCTTCAAGGGTATGAAGAAATTCCTTGAAGAAATGCGACTTCAGTGATTGCTAGAATACTCCGGCAAATAATGCCCAGAATGTAGAAAAGGATATTTGAAATGGTGTTGAGAATCTCAAAGTTATGCAATGGGAGCAAACAACTGCACTGCATTTCCATGTGCCTGGCCCTTATGCAACTCTTAGCCCATCTATGGTTTCCACGTTGGCTTCTATAGCCACCTCAGAACCTTCAAAACTGGTATGGAAAGAAGGGATTGCCTGAGCATAGAGGATTTGAATGATGCTAACTCAGTTAAGAAGGAAATGAAGATTCAACTGGAAGAATCAGGTTAACTCTTATTTATTTGCAGCATTAACATAATAAAAGTTTATCTTCCAAATTGTATTTGATACACATTATACAGCTGGGAACAAATTGAAACATTCAAAAATAAATGGTAAGTGTTACATTGTACAAAACCTAGTATACAGTGGATGGCTTTATAAATGCTTAAAAATAGTAATGTATTAACACACTTCACAGAAGAACAAAATTGTCAAAAAGAGTTGGTTTCTCAGTTTATAAATTCTTGGAGACAAAAATGCCCAATTGCCATCATGCAAAAAGGCAAGGTAAGAAAGGATATTAGACAGAACTTCAGTTGCAGATTTTTTTTGCTTTACAGTAGGGTGAAAGTGTTTGGAAACTGTTTAAAACTAAGCTAGTAGGAAAATTGTGCTCAAATGCAGAAACCAGGTTTATTTAACAAAGGAAAATTTGGAACACACCCATACTGTTAAAGCTTTTATAACCAGCAACAGAGAGACTACTTACAAAGTATGGATGCTTTCAAGTACTAGACCCTGGTTCTTGGAATATCAATAGATTCTTAGAATTTTATTTATTTTATTTTACAAACATTCTCTGTCTTTTGAATTTTCCATTGATACGATAACTTACTCCAAATTCCATTTCCTTCTTTGCTATACATTATCATAATATGACTATTTACAATGTTATATGCAAAATTTCCAGTTAAAAGTGTGCAAATTGAAATTTTGAATGACTACAGCATTAATAAACGTACCAAAGAAGCAAACAATAAGTAACGCCTTTTGGATAGAGTTGTTACTCAAATAAGTCATGAAGGAAAATAATGCAGTCAAGGAATTTTTGATATCTTTTATTAAATCATTATTTTATAAACATATCACAACCATGATAAATTAAAAATGCATTTTAAATTAATGTATATCTCACAAGGATCACAAGGCAGCCCCAGTTACTTGCATGAAAATGTGCAATGCACAAGTGTAGGATATATAATTTATTCTACAGCAAGGAAGACTTTATAAAAGTTACAGGGGAATTTTTTTCTGCTATTCCCATTTGGACATTAAGTAAGCAATAAGAAATGTTCAAGGTCGATTTTTTGTAATGATGCTGTAAGTTGCTAAAATATTATGGTAAAATTATTATCTCTTGTAGTATTGCGAAATTGTGTATTTTACATTGTGATTCACTCTGTAATGCCAGTCACAGGCATTGTTGGGATGGAGATACATCTCTACCAAAGGAGGTGTAAGGTGCTCCTTCCCTCTGCTAGACTACAGCCACCCTTGGGCAAGGAGTAGCACCTGCTTAGCCCCCTCACCCCCCAGTCAGGGTCATGTGAAGCCATGAGAGCAGGTGGCAGATGTTTGTACGTGCAGTTGGTGCACATGACAAATCCTGGTTATGTGACCACTGACGCAGACAACCTCCGAAGAGTATCGATGATGGCTGGGGTCACCTATGTTGTAAAGACTCAGCCCAGAAGGCAATGGCAAACCACCCCTTCTGTAGAAAAAATTGCCAAGAACAATCAAAATCATGGAAAGAACATAATCGCCCACGACATATGACACGGCACATAACAAAGAAACGATAGACATTGCACAATACCTCTGAGTGCTTTAAGTCGAGGATTCCTAACCTTTTTTATGCTGAGGAAGCCTTGCCATTAACCGAGGGGGTCTGTGGATCCCATGTTGGGAACCCTTCCTCTAGGTGATGTAAACGGCCAAAATTACAGTTTTATTATGATTTAAATTAAATAGCATGTCAAATGAAAAAGTCTTAAAGGCTCTGAGAAAATTTACATTTTTCCTCATGGTACCATCAAAGAACACTGGCCACAAAAGCATTCGGGTGATGAATAGCTTCCCTACAAATCAACTAGGACTAACTTCCTAATCCCTTCACTTTGGTTACCGGTTTAAAACTTCCTGGAGTTGGGAGTTAGTTAACTTGATGGGAGCCATTCAAACAATGATATGGTATACCATAGCAATGATTTATAGAGTTCAAACACCCCAATTCAATGATGCAGCAGCAGTGATCAAGTTGTGTGATGTATGAAAACTACAACTGGTAGTTCCTTCAGTGCTGATGAGACACTTAATGGAAATGAATTCAGTAAACCTGTATCTATAAGAGAAAGGCTCATCTAATAAACTAACATACCTACAATAATGTAGTATATAGCTGGAAGAGAGTGCTTCCCAATGATAATGTACATTTGTAACACCAGACCTAGAATTTTGTCGGTGATTTTAATCTGGCTGTCACCATACATGCCCTAATTTTGATACAATGTGGTCCCAGATATCTCATGTGTATTACCTGCTAGAGAGGATCAGGATCAGAAAGTAGGAGCAAGTCTGGATCACTTAGCTGTGCATCTGTAGTGAAGTGAATCCAAGTACCCTGATTCGTAACCCAAAATGAAGAACTCCTGTGCATATTTTATTTTAACCATTATTAAACTGCCTTTTGTGAACGGAGAAGCTTCAGAAATGTTGCCTTCAACACACAGATATTTCAGAGGTCTCTCCGTGTCAAATTCTTTTAATCAATTAACATGCAGCTATAGGACTGGGAGGAAATCTTGATGACAGCCAACACCATACAACTGGGCTTTCATTTTAGGCCGTCACAAACTAGTAGAAATAGCTGCAATTTATATAATTTCACTCCTGCAATAAATGGATAATGATTCAGTGAATATGATTTGATGAATTTTCTCCTAATTACATAGGACCATTCCTGCCTGCAGGCCAGAACTAAATGTACAAGTACTTTGTAATTTTGAATTCACCAGTAATTCTTTCATGAAATTCTGGATAAACCAACAGAATACAGCACAAATGTACTCACTATTATAGCATTAAACTATGGATTTAGGAGTACAACACTGGTATTAAGTAATCCCTAACTCCATATTTAATCGGAAGAAATTCTGTAGATGCTGGAAATCCAAAGCAACACACACACAAAACGCTGGATTAACTCAGCAGGCCAGGCAGAAAGGAACAAACCAGTCCTGAAGAAGGGTCCCGCTAGAAATGTCGATTATTTGTTTATTTCCATCGATATTGCCTGACCTGCTGAGTTCCTCTAGCATCTTGTGTGTGCTCCATATCTTAATGCTCTCTACAGAGTATGGTTCTGCTGGTGCAATATTAAAAGAAGGGTATCAGAACAGAGCAGCCAGACTAATTGGGTGGCTGAGATTACGCTGAATTTGTGGATAGGAAAGATGTTTGGAGATGATGCAATTGCTTCTATTAAAGATTATCAATGGGTTAGATAATGTAAAAACATGTAAATTATGAGGAGAACAGAAGATTCAGAGAACACTGCCTGCATAGGAGTAAATTCACATTCATAATGAATCTGCTTAAATATAATAAGATAAACAAGCAATTAATCATTGGAATAGGCTCCCTGGGGAGGAGGAAGCAATTGATATAGAATATGTTTGCATTTAATTGGATCCCTTTTCTTGATGAAAATTACCAGTATGATCCCGGCCTTAGGAGATAAGTGTAGAGCTGGGGTTCCCAACATTTTTATTAACTATTAAGCAAGGGGACCATGGACCCCAGTTTGGAATCCCCTGGTGTAGAGTATTTTGCGTATTTGCACCATGATCCCATTGCAGTACATGGAAGTGGGTGAAATATACTGGCATGGATTGAGAATTGACTATGAAATACAAATCAAAGAGTGGGAAGAAATGGATCTGTCTAGAACCAGTGGGGTACTCTTGGATCAGAGCTCAGAGTGCAACTAATCACAGTGTACATCAAAAATTTGGATGAGTAAGACGAAATAGTTTGCTGATAATACTAAATTAGATCGGATACAAACAGGTGAAAGATTGGAAGATGGAAAATATTGTGGAAACATGTGAGGGTATCCACTTTGGTGAACATAATAAAAATACAGAGTGGGATGGTGAGAGGTTTGGTCATGCTGATGTTCAAAGTGACTCAGATGTGTTGGAACACAAATTGCTGAATGCAAACGTGGAAGTGTAGTAAGTGATTAAAAGGGAAAATGGTATAAATGCAAGAGAAAAATAAATGTATTATGTCTGTTTGAGATGTGTGCTCAGCTTCAGTGTGATTCCCTAAGAAAGGATCTAATTGCCAAAGAGGAACTGTAGCCATTTGAGGAGATGTTAGGTAGACTGGGATTCTTTTCTTTAAAGTTTAAGTAAATAAGAGGAGATCTTATTGAACAAATAAAATCCTTAAAGGCCTTGGCAGGCTGCATTCAGGAAAACTTTCACTAGCTGCAGTGTCTCAAGCTAGGGAGCACTGTTTCTAAAAGAAAAGATAGACATTTCAGGACTGAGATGAGGAGAAATTTCTTGACTCAAAAGATGAAGAATTCTAGAAATTCATAGACTGGAGAACTCTGCAGGCTCAGTTATGGTATTTATTCAGAACAGGGAGAGTAGATTCCTAGTTATCAAGGCAATGAAGTGATATGAGGATAGGGCTGGAAGAAGATACTGAGGCTGAACATCAGCTGTAATCTTAATGAATAGTGAACTGATTGGTTCACTCCCACTTCCACTTCTTCTGACTCTATGCATTTCCACTAAGTGTTCCGGTTTCCTCAAACATCCCAAAGATATGCTAGAAGGTTTTTTCTTGAAAACTGTAAATTACTCCTTGGTGCAGTTAAGTGTCAATAGAATCAAAGAGAGGTTAATGGGCAAGTGAGAAGGAAGAGGATGGAATGAAATAAGGAGAGAGGGACTGGCACTGGTGGGTGCTGGCACTGAACTGATGGACAAGAAGCCCTTTCTCTGTGCTGTAACTAGAAAGAAAGTAATAATTTGCAATATAGTACATGATTAATTTAACACGCATCATGGTTGGTGTAGTGTTGCTAATCCCTTGTTTCAAGGGTGACTTTACCATGACTTGCTGACAGATAATGTGATGCTTCAGGATTCTGACTTTAGATCCTGGCAACAGACATTTCCAAATTGGCTGTATTCAATTTCCTTTCCTTTCTCTTTCCTCACACTATTTCAATTTTCAAGCTCAGAGAACACTTACACTAATTCACCTGCTTCTCTGAAAGCAATGAAGGTAATTGTCAGATAGATGCTTAGGGTGATTTTGGGTGTATGGGTTGCAGACCTTCTCACTATCAGGATTCCCTTCTTCTCATTACTGATTGTTTTGGACCAATTGCTAGAGTTTTGTTGCTGAGGTAAGATAATAACTGTGTTATTGTACTGTAAAACTACTAGGATAATGGAAGGCAAACTATAAAGGTGCTGGTCTTATTTTGTACCACACCTATTGCAGCACAGGTGGTTTCATGAATATATGTTTTCTCCCAATGACAGCAAGAGTTCATTTTTAGAAAGATGATAATATCAATTTTAGTTTGCAGTTATTAGGATACTTGCATTGGTTTCCAGTTTTATATGTATAAAGGTTGATTAAAAATTGAAACCTTATTCTGCTAAAATACATTTCTGTTAACTACTTATTGTTACTTATAAATGCTGTGGATAAGTTGATTAGCAACAACATCAACTAATTTAGGTGAACTAATTTTAGAGTAAGATAACTGAAACATTAGACCATAGGACCATAACATATAAGAGCAGAATTATGGCATTTGGCCCATCGAATCTGCTCTGACAGTTCATCATGGCTGATCTATTTTCCCTCTCAGCCTCAATCTCTTGCCTTACCATATACCCCTTCATGCCCTGACCAATCAAGAATCTATCAACCTCTGCCTTAAATGTACATAAAGACTTGTCCTCCACAGCTGCCTATAGCAATGAATTCCACAGATTCACCACTCTCTGGGTAAAGAAATCTCTTTTCGTCTCTGTTCTAAAAGGTGTCTCTACTCTGATACAAGACTCTGGTATAGGACTTGCCCACCACAGAAAACGTAGAAAAGTTACATTGATTGAACAATGTTACCTCATGGTCTGAACTATACCCATTGATTATGATACTAAAAACAATGAAGAAAATTGTGGTGTTGACATGTTTGACCTGTGCAGAATAAATATTTCAAGACGTCATTTAACCTGACTTAAGTAATTCTGATATCTTAAATCAATTATGAGATGATGGCATAAATATCATAAATATAAAGTCAACCCAAGTCAGCAGAGCCTTTTAAAAAAAAAAATCAGGAACACTGATATGCAAAAATATCAATTTCTTAATCATCAGTATTGATAAGCTGTTTTGTTGGATTAATCAATGATAGATGGCTGGGTTGGAAACTAATCTGATATGTTGAGCTGCCTGTGATTAATGCCTTGTTAGTGACCATGGACTTTTTATGATTATTCAAAAATAATATTTAAAGAAACGAATGCTACCATGTGAGCCAAGCACCAGATATACAAAAATATTTATTGCACTTTAGACTTACGGACCTTTTAACAACTGAAGCAAGTCTTATGCAGAAACTGACAGCTGAACTCCACATGTATGCCTGTCTTTCAGGCCACTATTATACTAGACTCCTATAATGTAACTTGTATTTTCTTCACTATGAAGATTCAATTGTATTTTCCCATTCCTTCATAGAATAGCAATGTTGGAGGAAAAAGAAAAGAAAAAGCAAGCTAATGGGTTTAGTGGAATGGTTAGATGCTATTTTAAGCACAAAATGTACAGTTCCCACTTAATTGAAAGAGCTATGAGCTCAATGTGTGCTTATAGTAGCTGTTTATTTCAAGTAATAATATTTAGTTCAGACCAGAACTGCAGCCTCTGTCTGTCAGACTTAAGTATGCAGACGTCATTCTCCCTTCCCCCACCCTCCCTAACCCATGAAATCTCTAGTTTGAGTTCAAACTAACTTCATGCAACACAGAAACCAATGTAATGGCATGCATTTCAGGCTTTGTTATTTATTCAAGGTGCCTTGGATTACTGGCAGTGCGATATTTTAAATGTATTCTTATTGAAGCTTTTCAGGTCATTATCAAAGAGGAACTTTAACATTGTGGGCTCAGAGCTGAAATGAATCTACAGTGCTTTTGCATATGACAGTATCATTGTAGACCCCTGAGACATACATGGACAATGCTATTCATAAATAGGAAAACAGCCACTCAAAGCAGCAGGACTATTGAAATGCAGAGTACTAATTGGCTATATGCCTGGAAGACCAGGATCTGACAGATGCCTGTGAAGACCCAGCAGTCCCATGGTGCTTACTGAGGAATCTGGTAAGGAAGGGTGTCGCATTGTATGCAAAGAGGATTGCGACTGTTGCTGCTGCTGCTGCTGTTGGTGTTGTTCTTGGGACTGTAAAATTTGTTCTGGTTCTTGGTCCAAAAATGTGGCAAAGTTGTCTTCTGATATTGTGTTGAGATGTACGCCACTGGACAATGACTCTTTGGATTTTAGTTTGGATTTTTCAAAATCTGAAAACTCTGGACTCTGAAAGAAAAAAAAAATCAAAACCTGCAGTTGGAATATCACAGTAAACAATCCAACAATACTTATATGTAGAGTAGTGGCTCGTTATATCAATCTGGAGTGATGGTGAGGTTTAAAGATTCAAAGCATATTTATTATCAAAGTATGTATGCAGTATACAACCCTGAGATTCATCTTCCCACAGACAGCCATGAAACAAAGAAAACCATGGAACCCTTTCAAATAAAAATATCAAAACTCCACCACACAAAAAAAACAAATCATGCAAATCATGAGTGAAAATCTCAAATATACAGTGTATATAATCAAATAGATAGTATACATCCCAGCCCATGTCTGGAACACCGCATATAGTCCTCGCTTCTTCCTGCAAGGATATCTGCCACTAAAACAGCCCAAACTATCGATTTATATATTATCTAATCTGTTCTTCTTTCAATACATATGCTTATATTACATTGGAAGTAGATTAGAGAATGCCTGTCGGGAAATAGCTGAACAAGTTGGAGCCATGCCCATTGGAGTTCAAGAGAAGAGGAGCCAACTTTTATTAAAACATGCAAGGTTTTGAGGAGAATCATTGAGGTGAAGTTTGAGAGGAGATTTCTCTCATGTGACTGATTGAATTGAAGGGCATATCTTCAGATTAAGGGCTACCTATTTAAAATGGAGATGAGAAGGAATTGTTTCTCTGTGATGATTGTGAGTTTTTGGAATTCTCCACACCACAGTGCGACAGAAACTGATTCATTATATTCATGGGTGGGATAGACAGATTTTGTCTATAGGCCTATCATGTTTGATGAGTAACAGGCAGGATAGTAGAGCTGAGGCCAAGATTGGTTCAGTTCTGATTCAATGATATGACAGACTGTTTGGGCTAATTCGTCTTTATTTCTTGTGCTCTTATAAATCATCTAAAATACTCACGGTATTTTAGTAGTGGCCTCTTGCAAAGGTTTGATGCTCATGTGGGATCTCTGACCTAATCAACTCCACTGTCAAAAACTTCTCTCTACCTCCACCCCCCCCCCCCCACCTTATCCACCATCCTCTAAACTCTCTGACAACAGGTGTATGAATTAAAAACTAAAATTCAAAAATTATGTCAGAAGAATAATGAATGGGACTATTAAAAAAAATTTCCCAGCATTCCAGTTTTCAATGTAGATGGTGTTGTAAGCCAACTATCTCCCAACTTAACTGGGACTACATTGTTCTGGCATGGTTTCTGCTACTGATATTAGGAAGTATTAAATTACGACATGTAGTGGAGAATATATTGACTGGCTGCATCACAGCCTGGTATGGAAACACCAATGTCGTTGAATGGAAAATCCTACAAAAAGTAGTGGATATGGCCCGGTCCATCACAGGTAAAGCCCTCCCAACCATTGAGCACATCTACATGAAGCGCTGTCTAGGGAAAGCAGCATCCAGCATTAGGGACCCACCATTCAGGATATGCTCTTTTCTCACTGCTGCTGTCAGGAAGAAGGTACAAGAGCCTCCCATCTCAAACCACCAGGTTCAGGAACACTTACTGCCTGTCAGCCATCAGGCTCTTGAACCAAAGGGGATAATTCACTCAACTTCACTTGCCCATCATTGAAATGTTCTACAACCAATGGACTCACTTGCAAGGACTCTACTTCTCATTTTCTCGATATTTACTTATTCCTGCTTTTGTTTTTTTCACAGTTTATTGTCTTCTACACTCTGGTTGAATGCCCCCAAGTTGGTGCGGTCTTCCATTGATTCTGTTATGGTTATCATTCTGTAGATTTATTGAGTATGCCCACAAGAAAATAAATGTCAGGGTTGTATATGGTGACATATATGTACTTTGATAATAAATTTACTTTGCACTTTGAACTTTAGTAATGGATGTTTACCTGTGGAGTTGTGGGAAAACTGTGGTTTGTGGTTACAGGTTGGACTGTATGTACCATTCTTGATGATGATCTCTGATAGTCTCTTGTGGTTGTTACCATGCTGTATGCAGGCGGTCCTGACATAGACTGCCGTTGCAGTAACTGCAAGATGGCATGAATGTCAGTAGACATTTGTGATTCCAGTCTAGAAAAGAAAAAAATATTGCATATTTTATTCCAACATTCTCTTTAAATCTCACATATTTATAACAAACAATAAGAGGATGACTAGGGAGAGAATAGGCCCTCCTAAGGGCCATCAGGTCTGTCTATGTGTGGAGCTGCAGGAGATAGCTAAGATTTTTAATGTCTATTTTTCCTTGGAAATGAATAAATAGTTGACAGTTTGGGCTGGGACCCTTCTTCCGGACCAGTTCTGAAGAAGGGCCTCGCCCCAAAACGTTGACCGTTTATTCATTTCCATGGATGTTGCCTGACCTGCTGATTTCCTCCAGTATTTTGTGTGTGATTCTTTGGATTTCCAGCAACTGCAGACTTTCTTGTATTTGTATTTCTCCTTGGCAGTTTAAGAGTGAAAGGTGAAATATCTAAGGGGATCGTCTTCACTCAGAAGGTGGTGAGAAGGTGGAACGAATGGCCAGCAGAAGCAGTGATTGCAGGTTTGATCTCAACCTTGAAGAAGAATTTGGATAGGTACATGAATGAGACATGTCCTTGTATTGGTTGATAGGACTGGGCTGAATGATAGTTTGGCATGGACTGTGTGGGTTGAAGGGCTTGTTTCTGTACTGTAGTTCTTTATGACTCTATGAGGATATCATGGATACCAAAGAAATGAGGGCAATAATAGTGAAACTTTGGAATATATGCATATCATGAGGAAGGAGGTATTTGCAGCTTTGAAATGCATTAAGCAGGGACAAGTCCCCAGAGCCTGTCCAAGGGCATATTTGGACCTGATGGGAGGCCAGAGAAGAAGCTGTGGAGCCACCTTTGGAGATATTTGCTTCTTTGTTATCCACTGCTGAAGTTCCAGAAAACTGGAAGGTGGCTGATGTTGTTCCTTTGCTCAAAAATTTTAGAAGGACAAGCCAGGGATCTAGAGGTCAGTGAGCCCGACTTCATTTGTGAGGAAGTTTCTGGACAGAATTCTGAGGGACAAGATCTCCCATCACTTGTAGTTAAGGCCTAATCAGGAATAGCCAGTTAGAGAGATGGGCTGAGGAACGGCAAATGGATTTCAAATTAGTTAAAGTGTGAGCTGATGCATTCAATCCAGGGCAGTAGACAATGAATGGTAGGGCACAGATGAGTGTTGTCTAACAAGTGCAGAATTCGCTGAAAGTGCTGAGCAAGTCGTCAGTGTTGAAGGAGAATGGCAGCACATCGGCCTTGGTCAATCAGGCATTGATTTTAGTAGAGATATTTTGCTACAGTTATATAAATCATTGGTGAGGCCATACTTGCAATATTGTGTATAGTTTTCTCACCCTGTTATAGGAAAGATATTGTCAAGCTGGAAAGGAATTAGGAGAGGTTACAAGGGTGCTGCCTGGACTATAGGACATGAGTTATATGATCATGCCAGATCTTTATTCCTTGGAGTATATGGAGAATGAAAGGTGACTTGATAGAAGTTCATAAAATCATGAAGGGCTCAATAAGCTGGATGGTCATAGTCTTTTTCCCCAGGGCCGGGGAGCCAAAAACTAGAAGGCAGAGATATAAGATAAGTGGGGTGATGTTTAAAAGAGGCCTGAGAGATATTTTCTTTAAACAGAAGGTAGTGAACACCTGAATTAAGCTGCCAGAGAAAGTGGTCAATGCAGCTACAATTGCAACATTTAGGGGGCACGGGTAGGTACATGGAGGGCAAGGGCTTTGCGGGTTAAGAGTCAAACACAGACATCTGGGACTAGCAGAAAGGATGCTGTGGTTGGCGTGGACTAGTCAGGCCAAAGGGTCTGTTTCCATGCTGTGTAACTCTATGACAGAACCACGTTTTGTAAATTTTACTTAACGATGTAGACTAATTATTAGAAGAAGCTGAATTCCCACATCTGGAAAACACTTCATGAAATAGTACTAAAGATATGATTTCATGAAGTCCATGTACAGCCATGCACTTTGGTAGAAGAAATAAAAGCGTAGACAATTTTCTAAATAGAGAGAATATTCAAAAATTCAAGGGGCAAAGGGATTTGGAGTCCTCGTGCAGGATTCCCTAAAGATTAATCTGCTAGTTGAGTTGATGGTAAGGAAAGCAAATGCAATGTTAGCATTCATAAATATAAAAGCAAGGATGTAATGTTGAGGCTTTAGTTGGCCATGTGACTACCTAGCCTGTTCTGAATTGTCTTAATTATATTTGTCACCCTGTTCCCACATCTCTTCAAATGCTTTTCCTCCTTTCTTCTATCAAATTAATCATAATTCTTCATATGTAAGGAACAACCACAGATGCAGGAAATCCAAAATAAAGATAAAAATTGCTAGAATTACTCAGCAGATCAGAAAGCATTTATAGTAATAGAAAAAGAGTTACTGTTTCAGATTAATCACCTTTAATAAGAATTAGGAAAAATGTTATTAGCATTGACAGCGTTGAGAGAATTCATTACCTGCTGAGGTGTTCCTGAAGTAAATCTAGTCTGTGCTCAACTTCACCATAGGTTAAATCACTTCCTGACTCTGAGATACCCTGGGCTGCTTGAGAACTTGCTGATTGAGTAGACATATCAGGGTATTCTGCTGTTTTTCCACTTTCCCAGTCCTTTAGTCTCTCACTGGAATCTGACAAAATCCATTAAACAAAAAATTATTTTCAATAGTTGTCTTTTTACCTTTAGCAAATGTGGCGGTGTAAAAGTTGAAAATATTGTGATCATTAATAATCAGAATATCTTTGACTTACAACTAATATTGGCAATTAAAAGCATACCAAAGCAGAAATCCACAAGTCTAAATTAACCAGTTACAGCATTATTTACTGTTGCGAACAGGATCATACATTGCTTGTTTGTTATGTGCCGTGTCATTGACATGGACCATCATGGTCTTTCCATGAACATCATTGTTCTTGGCAAATTTTTCTACAGAAGTGGTTTGCCATTGCCTTCTTTTGGGCAGTGCTTTTATAAGATGGTGACCCCAGCCATCATCAATACTCTTCAGAGATTGTCCGCCTGGTGTCATTAGTCACATAACCAGGACCTGTGATATGCACCAGTGCTCATACGACCATCCACCAACTGCTCCCATGGATTATCATGACCCTGATTGTGGAGCTAAGGTATTCCTCGACCAAGGGTGACCTGCAGGCTAGCGAAGGGAAGGAGCTCCCTACACCTCCTTTAATGGAGGCATATCTCCTCCGCACACCCACTTACAACTAAAAACAAAAAAAAAAATCATAGAAGTAAAAAAGAGCTAATCTGAAGCTCTTCACATATTTCAATGTTGGGAAATGCTTCATGCTTAGATGTGCTGATATACAGTACATGTAGTTTCTAGCTAACCTAAGGTTTTATTTCCAGTTGTCTGTTTTGAGGCATATTTGTTGACGTTCTGAAATAGAATGTAAGAAAATAGAGGAGGAAGAAGCCATGTCCCCTCAAGACTGCCCCATCATTCAAAATGATCAATATGATCAATTGTAGCATTTAAGAGTTTGGATAGGTATAAGGATGAGAAAAGTATGGAGGGCTCTGGTTTGGGTGCAGGTAGATAGGACTAGACAGAAGAACAAGTTGACACAGAATAGGTGGGCTGAGTGGCCAGTTTCTCTGCTGTAGTGCTCTATGACACTATGGCTGATCTGTCCCAAGTGTCAGTTCCTCTTCTGTGCCACTTTCTCATTGTTGTCAGTTCCCCGATTGTTCAAAAAATTACCTGCTTCCTCTTTAAATGCTCCGGTGTTCAAGCCTCTACAAACCCCTGAGGTAGAGAATTTCTGAGATCCATGACCCACTGTTAAAAGAAGTACCTAGCTAACACTGCTTTAAATGCTAGCCTCCGAATCTTTGAACTGCATGTTCAAGGATTTATCTGTAAGTACTGGAAGCATATTAGTATCCATACTGAAATATCTCAGGATCATCTATTCTCCAAAATATCAAAGAATGTTGATTTAATTTCATTAATCATGATAGGAGCATTCCAGAAATTAGCTTGGTGCTTCTCTTTTGAAGTGGCTCTACTTTTAATAAGTTCAGGTAACGGGGGACAATGAAATAGCGGACAAACTGAATAAGTATTTTGCAACAGTCTACACTGTGGCAGACACTAGCAGTATGGTGGAAGTTCCAGGTGTCGGGGGCATGGAGTGTGTGAAGTTACCATTACTAGAGAGAAGGTCCTTGAGAAACTGAAATGTCTGACATTAGATAAGCCACCTGGACCAGATGGTATACACCTCGGAGTTTAGAAAGAGGTGGCTGAAGAGATTGTGTGAGGGATTAGTAATGATCTTTCAAGAATCACTAGATTCTGGAATAATTCTGAAGACTGGGAAATTGCAAATGTCACTCCAATCTTCAAGAATGGAGAAAGGCAGAAGAAAGGAAACTATAGGAAGTTTAGTCTGACCTCAGTGGTTGGGAAGATGTTGGAGTCAATTATTAAGGATGAGGTCTCAGGGTACTTGGAGGGATATGATAAAATAGGCCATAGTCAGCATGGTTTCCTCAAGGGAAAATCTTGCTTGACAAATCTGTTAGAATTCTTTGAAGAAATAACAAGCAGGATAGACAAAGGAGTATCGGTTGATGTTGTAGAAACATAGAAACATAGAACACCTACAGCACAATACAGTCCTTCGGCACACAATGCTGTGCCAAACATGTACTTACTTTAGAAATTACCTTGGGTTACCCATAGCGTACTATTTTTCTAACTCCTTATGCCTATCCATGGTTGCTGGCAGCCCATTTCATGCACTCACCACTCTCTGCGTAAAAAACTTACCCCTGACATCTGCTCTGTACCTACTTCCAAGTACCTTAAAACTGTATCCTCTCCTGTTAGCCTTTTCAACCTTGGGAAAAAGCCTCCGACTATCCAACGATAGTGTACTTGGATTTTTAGAAGGCCTTTGACAAGGTGCCACACATGAGGCTGCTTAACAAGCTATGAGCCCATGGTATCACAGGAAAGATTTTAGCATGGATAAAGCAGTGGCTGATTGGCAGGAGGCAAAGAGCAGGAGTAAAGGGAGCCTCTTCTGGTTGGCTGCTGTTGAGTAGTGATGTTCTACAGGGGTCTGTGTTGGGGCTAATTCCTTTTATATTATATGTCAATGATTTGGATGATGGAATTGATGGCTTTGTTGCACAGTTTGCAGATGATATGAAGATAGGTGGAGTGGCAGGTAATTTTAAGTACAGAGGCTACAGAAGGAAGTAGACAGATTGAGAGAATGGGCAAAGAAATGGCAGATTGAATATTGCATCAGAAAGTCTATCGTCACGTGCTTTGGTAGAATAAATGAAGGGGCTGACTATTTTCTAAATTGAAAGAAAATACAAAAAAAACGGAGGTGCAAATGGACTTGGGAGTCCTTGTGCAGAATTCTCTAAAGGTTAATTTGCAGGTCAAGTTTGTGGTGCGGAAGACAAATGCAATGTTAGCATTCATTTCAAGAGGACTAGAATATAAAAGCAAGGACGAAATGTTGAAACTTTATGAAGCATGGGTGAGGCCTTACTTGGAGTATTGTGAGGAGGTTTGGACGCCTAATCTTATAAAGGACATGTTGACACTGGAGAGGATCCAAAGGAGTTTCATGAAAATTATTCCAGGATTGCTTGGCTTGTCCTACAAAGTGAGCTTGATGGTTCTGGGCCTGTATTCACTAGAACTTAGAAGAATGAAGGGTGACCTCATTGAAAACTATTGAATGGTGAAAGTCCTCGATAGCGTGTATGTGGTGAGGATTCCCTATAATGGGAGAGTCTAAGACCAGGGGAAATAGCCTCAGAATTGAGGAGCGTCCTTTTAGAAAGGAGATGTGGAGGAATTTCTTTAGCCAGAGAGTGGTGAATCTGTGGAATTTTTTTGCCACTGGCAGCTGTGGAAGCCAAACCTTTATGTATATTTAAGACAGAGTTTGATAGAGCCTTGATTAGTCAGGCATGAAGGGATGCGGGGGGAAGACAGGAGAATGGGGCTGAGAGGAAAATTGGATCCAACATGATGAAATGGTGGAGCAGACTCGATGGGCCAAATGGCCTAATTTTGCTCTTATATCTTACGGCCTTATGGTCTTATGCATGGTACTCCAGGTGTGGCCTCACCTGTACAACTGTATCAATACCTCCCTTTTTCTAAACTCCAGCCCTCTTGCAATAAAGCCCAATACGCTATCTAACCATATGCGGGACCTGTTTGTTATGCTTTCTACACAAATAAATCTAGATATTTCTGTTGACTCATCTGCAATCATCTTGATTTAGATAATTACCTTTAGATATAGTCTCACACACCACCATATTAAACACTATTTGCCAAGTTTTGGCCCATTGTTCAACTCAACTATATTAAGTTGCAGGCTCCTAAAATGGCAAACTTGAATACCTTACACCTTGTTACCTCTTCCATGCGATTAATATACATTGTAAATAACTGAGGGCCAAAGTATGATCATTGGAGCACTCCACTAGTTACCAAGGGCAATAATGCCTGTACACCAATGATGTATCACGTATCACAGTAAAAGATCAGTCTGTATATTCCATTTGTTACACACGCGTTTTATTGCATTTAGTTATGTTCTTTCCACATGGAGAAAGAGTGATGTAGTGACTACACACTACAGATTATGACAAGTACAGCAATAGAATAATCAGAAAATGCTACAGATCTTCAGTTAGAAAGACAGGGACTGTTTAGGGATGGTCAGCATGCATAACGTTGTGCATGGGACACCATGTCTCACAAATTTGACTGAGGTTTTTGAAGAGGTAACCAAAAGGAACGATGAGGGCATGGCATTGCCTGTGGACTTTAGCAAGGCTTTTGACAAAGTCTTGCATGATAAGATGGTTCAGAAGGTTAGTTATCTCCAAAAGGAACACAACCCCAGAAGGAGATTTGCTTGCCTCATTGAGCTATGTTGGCTAGGGTCTGGGCTTTATGCTAGGGTCGTCCATCCAAACAGGTCAAAGTGTAGAGGCCAGACTAAGAGCGATCCACCATGTTCAGAGGTCCAGCTCAGGGCTAATGACCTTGGCTGGTAAAACAAAATTGCTATTGGAACAGAAATGAAGAATCCTTCTATAGTTGAGTATTCAGAGTCTCTACCCGGAACTTGCATGATTAACAGTAGTGAAAACCACACTACTGACACAATGCAGGAAGCTTGGAACACTGCCAGAGGTGAAGGACCTTCATTTTTACCCTAACCTCCAGCAGCATAATGGGCAGTAAAGGGAAGGTTAGTTCCCATGGAATCAAGGGTGAGCTAGCTAACTGAATACAAAATTGGCTTGGTTGTAGAAGGCAGAGTATGGTAATGGAGAATTATTTCTCGGGGTGACCTTATTAGAAGTATAAAATATATAAAGATCAGATGCGGGGACACATTCTTTCTCTCAAGATAGGTGAATCTAAAACTTGAAGAAATAACTTTAAGGTGAGAGGAGAAAGATTTAAAAGAGATTTGAGGGGCAAGCTTTTCATAGACAGTCTACTGGATGTGTGGAACAAGCTGTTAGAGAAATGATAGAGGAGAGTGCATTTACACCATTTAAATGACATCTGGATGGGTGCATGTATAGGAAAGGTTTAGAGAGATAGAGGGCCAAACACAGGCAAATTGGACTAGCTCCGGAAGGCATCTTGGTTTGTATGATCTATGGCTCTAATACCAATCATATATCTAGAATTATAAGAGACTGCAGATGCTGAAATAAGAACCAGGAAATAAACTGCTGGAAGAAGTCAATAAGTTAACTAACCCATTGTGTGGGACAAGACCTGATCAACATTTCACATTGAAACACTACATCATGATGAAGAGCAGAGAAAGAAGATACTGTCTTTGTTTGCACATTGGTTGTTTGTCAGTCTTTGTGTGCTTTGTTTTCATTGATTCTATTGTATTTCTTTTATTGTGAATGCCTACAAGAAAATGAATCTTGGGGAAGAATTTGGTGACATTATATACTTTGACAATAAACTTGCTTTGAAGAGAGGAAGAGGTAGAACAGGGGATGCCAGTTGATAAGTGAAACCAGATAAGTAAAGTATAGGGTCAGGTAGAACCAGCTATGGGAGGGGGAATGTGGAAGAGAGTTTAATTTTTTAACTATCTCTTCCCCCCTTCTCTCTCTCTCTCTCTCTTCCCTTTCTCCCACCTGTTTCCATCTACCCATTATCCCTGCCTTATCTAGTTCAAATGCCACTTACCAGCTTTTATCCCAATACTCCCCTCTCCTCCCAAACTTGGCTTCATCTGCCCATTCATTCATGCTTCGTCTGGCTGCACCTACCACACTCTGCCTTAATTCTAAATACTGGTTAACTTTACTCTACACTCATAACCACGATGCACAGTTTCAACCTGAAATGTTGCCCATCCCCTTATCTCCATGGATGGAGATTTGCAGTTTAGAACTTTAAAAATGCATGGTTTCCATTGCCCCTTATGCAGCTGTTCATAAATTAAATGTAGCTTGGAAGTTAGAATCTTCGATGTGAGCCAATGTTCAATGACATTGGGAAGTAATAAAACATAGGAATTAATTGGGCTGCATGACAATTGGTCTGAGCAACACACACAAAATGTTGGAGGAACTCAGCAGGCCAGGCAGCATCCATGGAAAAGAGTACAATCAACAATTCAGGCCAATATCCTTCATCAGGACATGAGGCTTGATGAAGGGTCTCGGACAGAAGCACTGACTATACTCTTTTCCTTAGAAGCTGCCTGGCCTTCTGAGTTTCTCCAGCTTTTGGTGTGTGTTGCTTGGATTTCCAGCATCTGCAGATTTTCTCTTGATTGTGATTAGACAATTGGTCTAATTTTTTTTAACTCCCAGAGGACGCTGTGTCCACTGGCAGAACTTTGGCTGCGTCTCAAAAGGACCTATACTCTTAGCTAGGTATAGCTTTCCCTTCCAAAGAATGCCAGGCAAATGACCTGCACTGTGATGTTGTTTCCTGGAGCATGAGAACATGAAGTTCACTATTTCTACCATTCAGTTCACTCTGGCTGCAACGTCAAATTAGTTACTGCAAAAAAGCTGATATATCTGGATCACAAATAATTGGACCCAGGCTCAGAGCTATTTAAAACTCAATTATTGCTGTGTTCAGGAGATTCAGATAGATGTACCATTTATTTATTTCCTTAAATCAGTTGTTTATTTGTCAGTGATATTTTAATCACATAGTTAACAATTCTTGTATTACTGTAATATTATTTTTTTTACATTCAGTGTGGAATACGCCCTTCCAGACCTTCAAACCACACCATCTATCAATTCCCCATCTTAATCCTAACCTAATCACTGGAAAATTTACAATGACTAATTAACCTACCCACTGGAACACCTTCGGACTGTCAGGGGAGACCTACGTGGTCATGGGGAGAACATACAAATTCTTTACAGGAAGCAATGGGAATTGAACCCCGATCACCGATACTGTAAAGCCGTTTGCTAACCACTACATTACCATGCCGCCCCACGCAATAAAATGTGATCTACCATTCTTTAATGTATTTACTATACTAGATTTTGTTCTGGTATCTCACCTGGCATCTTAGTTCTTCTTTCAGCTTTTCTGCTTTGAATTTCGGATCCTTGTGCAAACCCCAGTCTGCAGTTCACTTCTATCTCAGCAGGGTAGTCCAATATGCCAGAACATAGTGGCTTTTTCTCCTCGTCCACAGAGGTAGAAAGGGAAGATGAAGTACTTGGTTTTTCTTCTAAATCCCTTTTTTTATAATAATGTTGCTGGTCGCATTTTGGGATGTTTTGAGATGCTCCCTGCTTCCCATATTCTTCTTCATCATCTTCTGTGATAGAAAATATTATTAAATGAAGTAAGAAATTGTTATTTTAAGAAACCCACAGACTAGAAAATGGAT
The DNA here is from genome assembly GCF_048418815.1 of Hemitrygon akajei. Lineage (NCBI taxonomy): Eukaryota > Metazoa > Chordata > Chondrichthyes > Myliobatiformes > Dasyatidae > Hemitrygon > Hemitrygon akajei. The sequence continues at coordinate 183,517,363 of NC_133128.1, forward strand.
TAGCTCTTTATTATTAATGTTTTAATGATTTTCTTTAATTGGTGTGGTTGATGTATGATGTACTGTGGCTTGCATAAAAACATGAAATAGAATCCATTCAGCCCCTCATATCATAAGACCATAAGATATAGGAGCAGAATTAGGCCATTTGGCCCATCAAGTCTGCTCTGCCTTTTCATTATGGCTGATCCATTTTTCCTCTCAGCCCCAATCGCCCGCCTTTTCCCCATATTCCTTCATGCCCTGCCTAATCAAGAATCTATCAACCTCTGCTTTAAATATTCCCAATGATCGGCTTCCACAGCTGTATGTGGCAACAAATTCCACAGATTCACCATAATCTGGCTAAAGAAATTACTCCTCATCTCTGTTCTAAAAGGAAACCCCTCTATTTTGAGGCTGACTCCATCATCTCAGTCTCCAATGGCAGCCCTGATTTTTTTTGAGACTGAGATTCCAGGTACTAGACACTACAGACAGGGAAAACATTATCTTTGCATCTACCTTGTCAAACCCCACAATAAATTTGTACATTTCATTGGGATCATCTCTCATTTTTCTTAGCTGTAGAGAGTTTAAATGCAATCTCTCCTGAAAGGACAATCCTTCATCCCCAAAAGGAATTAATAAATAACTCAGTAATTCATATCAATGCTTCAAACTTAGCCAAAATATCATACACCGAGTTCAAGTTCCAGCTGCAATTTCAATACAATCATACCTTCTAATTATAGGTAATTTCCAAATTGTGTAATGGTTCCATTTTCAGGAACTTTCCATTGGCCTATTTCTCTGTAAGTCATAAATATCTCCTTATTTGGATATTGAGGAAGACAAATGCGATATTAGCCTTCATTTCGAGAGGACTAAAATATAAAAGCAAGGATGTAATGCTGAGGCTTTATAAAGCACAGGTGAGGCCTGACCTGGAGTATTGTGAGAAATGTTGTGCCCTTTATCTGACGTTGGAGAGTGTTCAAAGGAGGCTCATGAAAATGATTTTGGGATTGAAAAGCTTGTCATATGAAGAGCGTTTGATGGCTCTAGGCATGATATTCACTAGAATTAAGAATGCGGGGTAACCTCATTGAAAACTATTGAATGGTGAAAGTCTTGAATAGAGTGGATGTAGCGAGGATGTTTCCTGTTTCAAAGGTTTCAAAGGTACATTTAATGTCAGAGAAATGTATACAATATTCATCCTGAAATGCATTTTCTTCGCAACCATCCACAAAACAGAGGAGTGCCCCCAAAGAATGAATGTTAAATGTTAGAACCCCAAAGCCCACCCAGCTCCCCTCCTATGTATAAGCAGCAGCAAAGCAACAATCCCCCTCCCCACCAGAAAAAAACACATCGGCACCCACCACTGAGCACTCAAGCGTGCAGCAAAGCAACAGCAAAGACACAGACTTGCAGTACCCCAAAGACTACTCGTTCACCTGGTATTCGACACACCACAGGCTCTCTCTCTCTCTCTCTCTCTCTAATAAAGGAGAAAGAGGTGTCTCCATTTCACAGTGAGATATGATGTTAAAAGTCTGTTGTGTCACTTCTTCCGAGCTCTGTGCCCGAAGATCTCGGGTCTCTGGGCACACAGTCAGAGATCTTCCATCTCCCAGGACACACCGATTTCCTGCCGAGACACTGACCTTTTGGTCTGCCCGTCTCCAGAACCACAAGATCTATGGTGGGAGAGCCTAAGACCAGAGGACCCAGCCTCACAATAGAGGGGCGTCCTTTTAGAACGGAGATGAGGAGGAGTTTTTTAGCCAGAGAGTGGTGAATCTGTGGAATTCATTGCCACAGGTGACTGTGGAGACCAAGTCATTGGGTATACTTAAGGCAGTGGTTGATAGATTCTGATTAGTCAGGGCATGAAGGGATACGGGGAGACGACACGAGATTGGAGTGAGAGGAAAATTTAATCAGCCATGATGAAATGGCAGAGCAGACTTGATGGGGCAAAAGGCCTAATTCTGCTCCTATATTTTATGGTCTTATGGTCTTAATGTAGACACCTATACTGTATTGCTCTACATATATTTCTTATAATGCTTTCATATCATTGAATCATTACTATAATGTTAACCAAAATTAAAATAATGGAATATTCTGTATATTGTATCCAGTCATTATTGAAAACCATAAAACAATTTTGTTATTTTCATTATTATAAATTGCTTGAAAATGCTTTAGTAATGTATGGGAGAATGTACATAAAGTCAGGTTATTTGAAACCCGGTGAGCCCCTGAGCTTAATTTGAAGTGATAATGAGAACAGAACTCTAGTTTGAGCTAAAAATTTCAAATAAAAAAGATTGATCCAAAAGCTAAATATTTCAATTGTAACATTTTTGTAAATTCAGTGTTTAACAGAAAACAGGAAACATGAGATGAATTACCTCCATTGGTTCTCTTTTTAAAGGAAAGTTTTCTTCTTCTGGTTCTGGGAACATCCTCATCTGACTCATTGCTTGATTCTGCTTTGAGTAGAATATCTGCCTAGATAACAGACAAAATAGTAGTAACTTCAAACAACAGCATTCATTGTAAATGATGAGAATCTATTTCACTCCTCACTTGCCCAAGAGCATCAAGAAGCTCACAAGGGGAAATGCTGATGCTTTGATAGTTATGATGGACTCTTGATTAAAGTCTCTTTGCAAGGTCTCCATGCCACAGCTTGCATGGTGTGGGGTGGGGGGGGGTGGGTATGGTGCTTCTGCTGGTGCAAGTGGAGGGGAGGGGGAGGGTTGTTGCTTCTGCTGCTGCTTGTATGATGGGAGGGGTAAGTGGGAGGAGAAGGGGGCTTTGGTGCTCTGAAGTTTCTGTCGTTCATTCTATGGGGTTTCTTGCTTTGGGGATGTCTGTGAAGAGTAAGAATTTTGGGTTGTATACTGTATACATTCTCTGATATTAAGTTGATCCATTTGATTGAATTTAACATAGACCATTGGCTTGGTCTCTTGAGAAATATTCTCCCAATGCTTATTTGAACTACAATCAAAAAATTATGCAGAATATGTGCTAGGAAACTTAAACCTGCTAATTACTGCGTAGCGCACTCATTGGTAACAACCTGCTCTGAATTTCTAGCCAACTTTACATTTAACACAATTTAATTTAAATTATCATTAGGTTGTGAGTTCCCAACCTTTCTATGCCATGCAACCATTCCATTAACTGAGGGGTCCTTAGACACCCGGTTGGGAAGCTAACATGTTGGAAAATCTGATTCAGTTAAATGCAGAAATGCAAAGTGGTTGCACCACTTGCTAGCAATTGTTCTAAAATTTGATCTGAGTTACTAAGTATGGATGAATAGCAAGATATGAAAGAGAACAGGCTTAAAAGTTTTCAATGCCTGCATTGTAGGTTTTAGTAGATCAGATGGAAAGTAGCAAAAACTTTTAGAATTCCAGTGACACACCAGGACTTCCAGACATATACTCAGGAGGAACTGAGATAGAAAATCCACAAGATCACCAGGGGAAGCCCAAGGACCACGATGCAGTACCACAAGAAGTTTAATGGACTTCACATGAATGGAAAAAATAAACAGTGAAGGCAAACATGAAAGGTGAATGAAGCTTCAAGTGCCTTGGTACATCAACTGGAATTCTCAGCTCAATTTAGCACACCCTCGTCTTCTATTAAAAGTAGTCTCAATCAATCAGCATTTATGTAATATTCTCATACAGCATACACCTTCACATAGTGACCACTTCTGCCCAGCATGAATGCATATCACAAAACTTGCAGACACTGTCTGTTTCTCATCTATTACCATCATATTGCAAAACGGCAATGCATAACACTAATCACCCAAATGACTGATGCCATTGTTAAATTTTGCAGCTGAATCTCCACTTTTTAATGCTTCTGATAATACATCTTCTGCCCCATTTTGTAAGACAGCTATATTTTGCAACAACTTAGTATATTATCATTTCTCCACCGCAATTTTTCATCCCCGCTCTCCCACATCCAGGCATACACTTTCTCTCAGGACCCATTGCAAAATAGCTTCAATAGGGTGTAACTGAAGTATTTACTAATTCATGGAAAAGCTGGTGGACCCTGATGTGATTTCTCCTTATTTCAGAGAACTTCCTGCAATGAAAGGGCACTGCTAGGTGAGCATTGGACATTGTCTCAACTGAGCCTGTCTTGACTGTGAAAGAAAAAATGGAACAAAATCTGGAATTAAGGCACTAATCATTAATACAACTGCTTTAACAATTTTGGGACTTTCCAAAATAAATTTATAGTCATGTAGAACACTTGAATTGTAGGCAGTCTTGTTTGTTGAAAACATGACAGCTTGTATGAAGACAGCACTAACAGAAACGTGAGTTTGGAGAAACAATTTTCTTTTGGCATTGATTGCAGGATAAATATTGGCCAAGTCACATGAAGACCTACTATGTTCTTCTTCAAATTTTTGACACCTATTGGAGAGGGCAGGAGATCACAAGATCACAAGAGAAAGGAGCAGAAGTAGGCCATTTGGCCCATCGAGTCTACTCTGCCATTCCACCATGAGCTAAACTATTCTTCCATCTAGTTCCAATTTCCGGCCTTTTCCGCATATCCCTTGATACCCTGACTAATTAGATACCTATCAATCTCCTCCTTAAACACCCTCAATGATTGGGCCTCCACAGATGCTTACTGTCCTTTCTTAAGCATGACTTACAGTGGACTGAAATCCTTGAGGATGTAGTTATTAAGAAAAAGGACGTGCTAGAGCTTTTGGAAAGTATCAAGTTGGATAAGTCACTGGGACTGAAGGAATTGTACCCCAAGCTACTGTGGGAGTCAAGGTAGGAGATTGCTGAGCCTCTAGCAATGATTTTTGCATCATCAGTGGGAACAGGAGAGGTTCCAGAGGATTGGAGGGTTGCGGATGTAGCTCAATTATTCAAGAAAGGGAGTAGAGATAGACCAGGAAATTATAGACCAGTGAGTCTTACTACAGTGGTTGGTAAGTTGATGGAGAAGATCCTGAGAGGCAGGGTTTATGAACATATGGAGAGATATAATATGGTTAGGAATAGTCAGCATGGCTTACCAGCCTGACTGAATTTTTTGAGGATGTGAATAAACACACTGATGAAGGAAGAACAGTAGAAGTAGTGTATATAGATTTCAGCAAGGCATTTGATAAGGTACCCCATGCAAGGCTTATTGAGAAAGTAGGGAGGCATGGGATCCAAGGGGACATTGCTTTGTGGATCCAGAACTGGCTTGCCCACAGAAGGCAAAGAGTGGTTGTAGACAGGTCATATTCTGCATGGAGGTCGGTGACCAGTGGAGTGCCTTAGGGATCTGTTCTGGGATCCTTACTCTTCATGATTTTTATAAATGACCTGGATGAGGAAGTGGAGGGATGGGTTAGTATGTTTGCTGATGATACAAAGGTTGGAGGTGTTGTGGATAGTGTGGAGGGCTGTCAGAGGTTACAGCGGGACATTGATAGAATGCAAAACTGGGCTGAGAAGTGGCAGATGGAGTTCAACCTAGATAAGTGTAGGATGGTTCATTCTGGTAGGTCAAATATGATGGCAGAATATAGTATTAATGGTAAGACTCTTGGCAGTGTGGAGGATCAGAGGGATCTTGGGGTCCGAGTCCATAGGACACTCAAAGCTGCTGCACAGCTGGACTCTGTGGTGAAGAAAGCATACAGTGCAATGGCCTTCATCAATCATGGGATTGAGTTTAGGAGCTGAGAGGTAATGTTGCAGCTATATAGGACCCTGGTCAGACCCCAGCTGGAGTACTGTGCTCAGTTCTGGTCGCCTCGCTACAGGAAGGATGTGGAAACAATAGAAAGGGTGCAGAGGAGATTTACAAGGATGTTGCCTGGATTGGGGAGCATGCCTTATGAGAATAGGTTGAGTAAACTCAGTCTTTCTTCCTTGGAACGGTGGAGGATGAGAGGTGACCTGATAGAGGTGTATAAGATGATGAGAGGCATTGATCGTGTGGATGGTCAGAGGCTTTTTCCCAGGGCTGAAATGGCTAGCACGAGGGAGCACAGTTTTAAGGTACAGAGGAGATGTCTGGGGTAAGTTTTTTTACGCAGAGAGTAATGAGTGCGTAGAATTGGCTGCCAGCGACGGTGGTGGAGACGGATATGATAGGGTCTTTTAAGAGACTCCTGGACAGGTACGTGGAGCTCAGAAAAATAGAGGGCTATGGGTAAGCCTAGATAATTTCTAAGGTAAGGACATGTTCAGCACAGCTTTGTGGGTCGAAGGGCCTGTATTGTGCTGTAGGTTTTCTATGTTTCTAAATACAGTAAGTTTGTAAAATATAATTCAAAATGCATGTAGTGCACAGCACAGGCAAACAGTAAAGCTCTCGCTGTCGTCGTGACGAGACCTCGATGGTGGCAGGGTATTCATTCATCTCACACTCTGAGGGAAGAAGCTGTTACCCAGTCTTGCAGACCTGGTCCTGATGCTTTTGTATCTCCTTCCTGATGGTAGTGGGTTAAAGAGATTGTAGGATTGGTGTTAAGGATCCTCAACAATGCTTCAGGTCCTTCGTCTGCAACACTCATTGTAAATGTAACAAATATGGAAGAAGGAGACCCCGGTGATCCTCTCAGCACTTTTTATTATCCTCTTTATGGTTTTGTGGTCCAATGCCTTGCAGCTTCCATACCACAGATTGATGCAGCTAGACAGGATACTCTTGATGGTGCTCCTGTGGAAAGCTGCTAGAATGGGGACAGGGAGCCTTGTATGCTTCAGTCTCCTCAGAAAATGTAGACACTGCTGTGCTTTGACTAGTGAGGAGGTGTTGTGGCTCAAGGTTAGATCATCCATGATGGGAACATGAAGAAACTTTGTGCTCTTCTCTCGCTCCATGATATGCAATGGAGAGTGGTCAACCTATGCTTTCTTGATATCCACAGTCATCTATTTTGTCTTGTCCACGTTGAGACACAGATTGCTGTTCTCACTCCGGTTGACAAGCCTCTCTACCTCCTCTCTGTAAACCGACTCATCATTTTTGTGATCCACCACTTATGTAGACTTTTCTGATCTTTTACATTATTGAAAAATACGTTCAAAATAAAATTCTACGGTATTTATTTACAATATTACAGTATAGCTTTGCCTAATACTGCAGATAAATTATGAGCGGTGTCTTGGAATTGATGATCAAAAATAAGTGACAAATGTTATCAAGATAAGGAATGGCATAAGGGAAACTGTTTATACTATGTCCTTTTGAAATGGACAATGTGAAAATAAATACAAATTTGTCAGATGTATGCATGTGATTTAATATTCAATATGTTTATCTCTATGGTGTTGAATTACAATGATTGTCTGATTTCAGCCCACAGTTATATCATCATCAGTGAAGTAACTCTACCTTCTTGGGTGACAACAAAAGAGCTCATGGCCCAGTCTGAAGAGCTAGTGAGTCCTCCTCAGTGTTCTGGCCAATATTTGACCTTCAGACAATATCACTGAAACAGACTGATCTCTTATCACCTAGGTAATTTCCACAATACAATGCTAGCTATGTGATTGTCAGGTAGAGTGTAAAACCATAAGACATAGGAGCAGATTTTAAGTCATTCAGTCTGCTCTGACAATCAATCACGACTGATTTATTTCCATCTTAACTCCATTCTCTTGCCTTCTCCGCTTAATATTTTGTGTCCCTGACTAATCAAGAATCTATCAACCTCTGCTTCAAATACACACAATGACCTGGCCCCCACACCTGTCAGTGGCAATGAATTCCACAGATTCACCATTCTCATTTCTGTTCTACTTGTATTCTGAGGCTGTGGCCTCTGGTCCTCGACACTTCCACTTTTGAAAGTATCCTCTGCACGTCCACTCTATCTGAGCCTTTCAATACTCTCAATTTTTCAATGAGATCCCTCCCCATACTTCTAAACTCCAGTGAGTACAAACCCATCAAACACTCCTTCTATCTTACTCCAGCATTCCTGGGATAATTGTTGTGAACTTCCAATGGACCCTCTCCAATACCAGCACATCATTCCCAAAATTGCACATGATAGTCCAAATGTGGTTTGACCAATTCCTTAAAAACCTTAGCATTATATCCCTATTTTATATTCTAGTCCTCTAGAAATGAATGCTAACTTTGCATTTGCCTTCCTTACTAACACTCAACCAGCGAGTTAACCTTCAAGGAATCCTGCACAAGGACTTCCAAGTCCATTTGCACTTCTGATTCCTGAATTTGCTCCCTGATTAGAAAATAGTCTACATCTTTATTCTCTCTACCAAAGTGCATGACTGTACACTTCCCTACACTATATTCCATCTGCTACTTCTATGCCTATTCTCCCAATCTGTTCCTTCCGCAGACTTCCTGCTTCCTCAACACTACCTGGCCCTCCACCTCACTTTGCATCATTTACATCATTTACAAACCAGAAGGTTATCAATTCCTGCATACAAATCATTGACATATAACATGAAAATAAGCAATCCCAACACTGACCCTGTGGAATCAACAGCCAACCAAAAAAGGACCCCTTTGTTTCCACACCTTCTGCAGTCAGCCAATCTTCTATTCCTGCTAGTATCTTTCATGTATAACCATGGGCTCTTATCTTATTAAGCAGCCTCATGTGCAGCACCTTGTCAAAGGCCTTCTGAAAGTCCAAGTAAACAACATCCACAAACGCTCCTTTGTCTATCCTACCTGTTATATCCTCAAGAATTCCAGCAGATATATTGGGCAAAATTTCCTCTGAAGGAAACTATGCTGACTTTTGCCCATTTTGCCATGTGCCTCCAAGTACTGCGAAGCCTTATCTTTAATAATGGACTCCAGCATTTTCCCAACTGCTGAGCTCAGGCTAAATGGCCTATAATTTCCTTTTTTCTATCTCTCTCCCTTCTTAAAGAGTGGAGTGTTATTTGCAACTTTCCAGTCCTCTAGAACATTCCAGAATCTAGTGATTTTTGAAAGAATATTACTAATGCCTGCACAAGCTCTTCAGGTACCTCTTTCAGATACCCTGGGGTGTAGTCCAACTTGTCCAGGTGACTTATCTACCTTCAAACCTTTCAGTTTCCGAACACCTTCTCCTGTGTTCCCTCACACTCTTGAATTGCATTAATATGTTGGGCCCAGGATAAATCTTCAGAAATGTTGACACCCAGGAACTTGAAACTGCTCACCTTTTCCAGTGCTGATCCCTCAATGAGGACTGGTATGTATTCCCTAGACTTCCCCTTCCTGAAGTCTACAATCAATTCCTTGATCTCTCTGACATTGAGTGCAAAGTTGTTGTTTTGACACGACTGAACCAGCTGCCAACATTAATTGTGTCATTGTCAAATTTATAGAAGGCCTTTGAACTGGGCCTAACCACACAGTCATGGATGTAGAGAGAGTAGAGCAGTGGGCTAAGCGTGCGTCTTTGAGGTGCACCGATGTTGATTGTTAGCAAGGAGGAGATGTTATTTCTGATCCTTACTGACTGTGGTTTCCCAGTGAGGAATCAAGAATCCAGTTGCAGAAGGACATACAGAGGCCCAGATTTTGGAGCTTGTGGATTAATACTGAGAGCACGATGGTGTTGAACACTGAGCTATAATCAATAAACATTTCGGGCCTGATATAGATATGACTATTGTCCAGGTGATCCAAGGCCAATGGAGAGACAGTGAGATTGCACCTCAGTAGACCTATTGGGGTGATAGACAAATTGCAATGGCTTGATTATGGCCATGACCAATCTCTCACAGCACTTCATTTGAGAAAACGTGAGTGCAACTGGGTGAAGGTCATTGAGTTAACTCACCCTGCTTTTCATGGGCAGTGGTATGATTCTCATTCCATTGAAGCAGGTGGGAACCTCTGACTGCAGCAGTGAGAGATCAAAGGTGTATTTGAACACTCCCATCAGTTGCTTGGCACAGATTTTCTATGTCAGACCAGGTACACCATCGAGGGTTCACCCTCTTGAAAGATGTTCTGATGTCGGCCTCCGAGACAGAGATTACAGAGTCACCAGATGTTGCAGGGATTTGCACAAGTGTAATTATATTCACCCTTTCAAAGTGTGCATAAAATATATTGAGCTCATCTGGGAGTGGCGCATCACAGCCAGTCATGATGTTAGGCTTTACCTTGGCTCGCAGACCCTGCCAGAGCTGATATGCATCTGATTTAGTCCCTAACTTCAACCTGAATTGTTTTTTTTCTCTTAAAATAATCTGCTGTACGTCATACCTGGATTTTTTATATAGTTCTGGATCTCCAGCCCAGAATGCCACAGATTTATCCCTCAACAGACTACAAATCTCTTGGTTCATCCATGTCTTTTTGGCTTGCGTATGTTTTGTATGTTCTCAAAGCAATCAATCATCCACTCAGGTCTTGGTGAAGTCAGTGATAACTGTGGCATATTTATTCAGATTTGAAGATGAATCCCTAAAAATTGTCCAGTCCACTGACTTAAAGCAGTCCTGAAAGCACTCCTCCACCTCCCTTGACCATAACTTCTTGGTCCTCACCATTGGTGCTGCTGCCTTCAGTATCTGCTTGTACACCGGTAGAAGTACAGCCAGGTGAACAGACTTTTCAAAGTCTGGGCATGGGATGGTACTGTAGCTGTACTTGATGGTGGTATAACAGTGGTCAAGTTAAACTGAAAACCTAACACCACTCCAGTGAGCCAAACAGAACCAGAAATGAATACTGAAGCAAAGTTTTATTAAGTACCTCCATTTACGTGGAGCACTGCCACAAGAACGCAGCATCCAGCATCAAGGACTCCACCATGATCACGCCATGATCACTTCTCACCACTGCCATCAGGCAGAAGATAAAGGAGCCTCTGCTGCCATACCACCAGGTTCTGAAACAATTATTACTCTACAACCATCAAGTTCCTGAATCAGCATGGATAACTTCACTCACCACAATTGTAACCTCACTCACAGTGGGTTTAGATACTACAAGCACACTTTCTAGGATTATACAACTCATGTTCTCAGCATTTTTATATGCACAATTGTCTTCTTTTGCTCATTGCCTGTTTGTCAGTCTTTGTTTATGTATAGTTTCCATAAATGTATGGTGTTTCTTTGTTTTTCTGTAAAAGATTGCAAGAAAAGATATGGCAATATACGGAGCCTATAAAAAGCATTCACCCCTTGAAAGTTTTCTTATTTTATTGTTTTATAACATTAAATCACAGTGGATCTAATTTGGCTTTTATTGACACTGATCAACAGAAAAAGATGCTTTTGCATCAAAGTGAAAACAGATCTCTACAAAGTGATCTAAAATCTAAATTAATTACAAATATAAAACACAAAATAATTGATTGCATTTAAGTATTCACCCCTTCCAAGTCAGTATTTAGTAGATGCACCTTTGGCAGCAATACAGCCTTGAGTCTCTGTGGATAGGTCTCTATCAGCTTTGAACATCAAGACACTGCAATTTCCCCCCATTCTTCTTTACAAAGCTGCTCAATCTCTGTCAGATTGCACGGGGATTGTGAGTGAACATCCCTTTTCAAGTCCAGCCACAAATTCTCAACTGGATTGATGTCTGGACTCTGACTTGGCCACTCTAGGATACTAATTTTGTTGCTTTTAAGCTGTTCCTGTGTAGCTTTGGCTCTATGCTTGGGGTCATTGTCTTGCTAGAAACAAATCTTCTTCCAAGTCGTAGTTCCCTTGTAGACTACATCAGGTTATTCCTCCAGGATTTCCCTGTAAGTTTCTGCATTCATTTTGCCCTCTACCTTCACAAGCCTTCCAGGGCCTGCTGCAGTGAAGCATCCCCACAGCATGATACAGCCACCACCATGCTTCATGGTAGTGATGGTATGTTTTTAATGATATGTATAGTGTTTCGTCTGGTGGCCAAAAATATCAATTATGGTTTAAACAAACCTTAGAAACTTCTTCCAGCTGACTTCAGGCAAACTCTGGCTGAGACTTCATGTGAGTTTTTTTTCAACAGTGGCTTTTTTTTGCCACTCACCCATAAAGATGCGACTGGTGAAGCACCCGGGCAACAGTTGTTGTATGCACAGTCTCTCCCATCTCAGCCACTGAAGCTTGTAACTCCTCTGGAGTTGTCACAGGTCCCTTGGTGGCCTTCCTCACTAGTCCCCTTCCTGCATGGTCACTCAGTTTTTGAGGACGGCCTGCTGTGGGCAGATCTACAGCTGCGTTATATTCCTTTCATTTCTTGATGATTGACTTAACTCTACTCCAAGGGATAATGTTCCTGTATCATCTCCTGGCGAGCTTTTCAATAACCTTTTCACAGAGTTGCTTGGAGTGTTCTTTTGTTGTTATGATGTAGATTTTGCCAGGATACTAACTCACCAGCAGTTGCGCTTTTACTACAATCAACTGAAACACCTTGACTGCACACAGGTCTCCAAAAACAGATTTCCATTTTACTAATTATGTGATTCTAAAACCAATTGGCTGCTCCAGTGAATATTTGGTGTGTCATATTAAAGGGGAAAGGCAGTGAATACTTAATGCAATCAATTATTTCATGTTTTATATTTGTAATTAATTTAAACCACCTTGTAGAGATCTGTTTTTACTTTGAGACGAAGGACTCTTTTTCTGTTGATCAGTGTCAATAAAGGCCAAATTAAATCCACTGTGATTCAATGTTGTAAAACAATGAACTATGAAAACTTTGAGGGGGAGGTGGTGAATACTTTTTATAGGCACTCTACATTGTATGTAATTTGACAATAAATTTTACTTTGACTTTGAAAACATGATTCCGTCCAACTCAGCCTTAAGTGTTGAGACATTTTGATTTGAATTGCCTTTAACTGCTTATTGTCCTCTGAAAGGAAATAACTTCAATGATACCTTTGACCCTTCATCTCGCAGATTGAATGTGAGTTCCAGATTCGTTAAGAAGTAGTCAGAGAATTCTGGATACATATCCAAAACTTCTAATAGGTCTTCCCTTTGGATCTTATGCAAATCGCAGTACGTCAGCGCTCGTACATCAGCATTAGATTTCCCTGGTCTTGCATAAAGGTGGATCATTTCGCCGAAGATGTCATTTTTCCCTGGAAAGACACAAATTTATCTTTAAAATCAAAACTTCTAGGACATAAATCTTGAGCTAGTATTTCTCTCTAAGATCTATATCAGAACTTCAAAAAAAAAGAATAAATTCTGGAGTTTCTGGTGACATTGATAACACATGATATTGTACTAATGTTATTTATAGAAGATGCAGTATTGATGCTACTTGGGAATGAAGCTAATAAGACATTGAAGCAATTGTTCTTTAGTGTAAAACCATGTCAACTGCTAGGGTTGATTGGTATGTTTCTGCTAAGCACCAAACATTTTTTATTATTTTCTTCACTGATTTTATATGGATCCTATTTGTAACAAATAGGTACCATTCTACTGATCCAATTAATGTTCCTTTTCTGCATAAGCAGTCTGCATTTATTGCTTTGTGCTGAGTTTTACTGATCAGCGGTTCATTATTTCTGTTTATGAAATGGAACTTCAAGCAGGCAAGTAAAAAAGTAAATAAGAATTTCTGAAGCAAGTACCGGTAGATTGCTGCAGAAATTGTACTTCGATCATTTCTTTTACTTTCTTAAAGCAGTTTTCCATTAAAACCACACTGATTTGAAGAAGAAAGCAGAATATTTTCAGATACTTAGATTATTAATTCTTACATATTAATAACTGTAGTTGCAAACGTTTCTCTATATACTGTAGGTAACTATATATGTAGATAGGCACCTTTGAACACATTCAAAAAGAACTTTACCAACTAATCTGTTATCAAGATTGTTGGAGAAGCAATTCAGAATTAGGCAGAATTTTAGTGTATGCAACAAATAGCAGTCAATTAATCATTGTGAAATTTTAAAAAGTCAAACAATTTATAAAGCAATAAACAACTCATATTCTGGTGATCAGTGTACAATAATAGTATAAAATGGCTGAATCTTGATTTATCCAGAAAGAACTCTATGTTCTCAGACTTCTAGCTTTGTACTGAGTCTATTATGTGCCATGGCAACATAAGACAACTTTGACTTAATTGCAGGCTGAAAATAAAAGCAATTTCAAATCTTCTCAAGGATAATTTTTACTTTCACTGGGTGACCAGATTGCTCTCCATTAGTGGAACAGGACTTATTTCAATTTCTTTCTTCATTGTTTTCATCTGTCCAGTTTCACTGGTCATAAAAAAAGTAATGTCCTAAAGGCTGATGATCTTGTAACTGCCATCCGGAAGAAGAGGGTGAGTATGATGCAAAATGTACAATGTGGAATGAGCAAGATACTTACTCACGCCTTCATTGTTTAGGATTGTGTTCTCCACTGATTGAAGGTGAGAGGGTGTAGGTTCAAGGGGGATGTGAAGGGTATGGTTTTTACTCAGGGAGTGGTGGATACCTGGTATGATGGGAGAGGCAAACAGATTAGAGGTTTTTAAGAGATGTTTGGATAGACACAGGGATGTAAGGAAGATGGAGGGATAGCAACATTGTGTAGGTAGGAGGGATTAGTGTTTGGATGTTTTTGATTTAGCTGGTTGGCACAACATTTTGGGTCAAATGGCCTGCTCTTATATTTTACTGTTCTATGATTGTGGAATCATCATCATGCCTTATGAGAATAGGTTGAGTGAACTCAGCCTTTTCTCCTTGGAGCGACAGAGGATGAGAGGTGACCTGCTAGAGGTGTATAAGATGATGAGAGGCATTGATCATTGGATAGTCAGAGGCTTTTTCCAAGGGCTGAAATGGTTGCCACAAGAGAGCACAGGTTTAAGCTGCTGGGGAGTAGGTATAGAGGAGATGTCAGGGGTAAGTTTTTTACTTAGAGAGTGGTGAGTGCATGGAATGGGCTGCCAGCAATGGTGGTGGAGGCGGATACGATAGGGTCTTTTAAGATATTTTTGGATAGGTACATGGAGCTTAGAAAAATAGAGGGCTATTGGTAAGCCTAGTAATTTCTAAGGCAAGGACGTGTTTGGCACAACCTTGTGGGCTGAAGGGCCTGTATTGTGCTGCAGGTTTTCTATGTTTTGATGTTTCTATCTCATTTTCATAAAGTCAAAAAATGCACATCCCATTAAAGCTTTGATTATCACATGCAGATGATGATGTTGTTATGGTGGCTGGGATTATACATGAGGAACAAGATTCAGTTTGAAGATCCTGGCTTCTGTACCCTCTCCTTTGGGTACATTTAGCATGACAGCCTATAATCTTACAACCTCTTCTATTAGGCAGACTCAATTTATGGGATACCTGTCAGTTGTATATTTGATATTTCAATAATATTTGAGTAATCTTGTATATATAGTTTGATGAAGTGTTCTTGTTCATTTAAATAATTAATTATGGTTATAATTATGTAAAAATACATTACTTGTGCTTTACATTGGTTTGTATTCGTTCCCTTCAGCTTTTCGGCATTTTCTTTCTTGTGGCTGATTGGCGGGTGGGTGATCTGTTAATTCTTTTGTGTGGGGAGGTTCGGGGTTTTAATGCTACTGTTGCTGTTCTTTCCTGTGAGTGAAGGGGTCATGACTGTTATTGGCACTGATTTTTTTCTCTGCGAGTGTGGGGTTGGGGATTGATATTGTCTCTGTTTTTTTCTGTGGGTGAGGGGGTCGGTGATGTTAATTGTCTCTGTTTTTTTCTGTGGGCGAGAGGGTTGGTGATGGTAATCGTCTCTGTTTTTTTCTGTGGGCGAGAGGGTTGGTGATGGTAATTGTCTCTGTTTATTTCTGTGGGCAAGAGGGTTGGTGATGGTAATTGTCTCTTTTTTTTCGGTGGGCGAGGGGGTCAGGGATTGTAATTGTCACTGTTTCTTTCTGTGGGTGGGGACCGGGGATTGTTATAGAAACATAGAAAACCTTCGGCCCACAACACTTAGAAATTACCTTGGGTTACCCATAGCCCTCTATTTTTCTAAGCGCCATGTACCTATCCAGGAGCCTCTTAAAAGGCTCTATTGTTTCTGCCTCCACCACCGTCGCCAGCAGCCCATTCCACGCACTCACCACTCTGTGTAAAAAAACTTGCCAAAATAAAATGGTGCCCCCTCGTGTTAGCCATTTCAACGGTGGGAAAAAGCCTCTGACTATCCACACAATCGATGCCTCTCATCATCATATACACCTCTATCAGGTCACCTCTCATCCTGCGTCACTCCAAGAAGAAAAGGCCGAGTTCACTCAACCTATTCTCATAAGGCATGCTCCCCAATCCAGGCAACATCCTTGTAAATCTCCTCTGCATCCTTCCTGTAGTGAGATGACCAGAAATGAGTACAGTACTCAAAGTGGGGCCTCACCAAGGTTCTATATTACTGTAACATTACCTCTCGGTTCTTAAACTCAATTCCATGGTTCATGAAGGCCAATGCACTGTATACCTTCTTAACCACAGAGTCAACCTGCACACCAGCTTTGAGTGTCCTATGGACTCGGACCCCAAGATCCCTCTGATTCTCCACAATGCCAAGTGTCTTACCATCTTACCATTAATACTATATTCTGCCATCATGTTTGACCTACCATAATGGACCACCTCACACCTATCTGGGTTGAACTCCATCTGCCACTTCTCAGCCCAGTTTTGCATCCTATCGATGTCTCGCTGTAACCTCTGACAGCCCTCTACATTATCCACAACACTTCCAACCTTAGTGTCATCAGCAAATTTACTAACCCATCCCTTCACTTCCTCATCCCGGTCATTTATAAAAATCATGAAGAGTCGGGATCCCAGAACAGATCCCTGAAGCACTCCACTTGTCACCGACCTCCATACAGAATATGACCCGTCTACAACCACTCTTTGCCTTCTGTGGGCAAGCCAGTTCTGGATCCACAAAGCAATGTCCTCTTGGATCCCATGGCTCCTTACTTTCTCAATAAGCATTGCATGGGGTAGCTTATCATATGCATTGCTGAAATCCATATACACTATTACTACTCTACTTTCATCAATGTGTTTAGTCACATTGAGTTAGTTTAATGTTTTGACATTACAAAAAATAACGCTGTTTTGCTTGTTTCCTACTGTCTGCTGCCAAGAAAAGCCGGAAAGTGGCCACTTACAGGATTTAGCACCATTAGTGAGTTTTCTGCATTTGTCAGTGGAGAATTGTGGAGGTTGAGATTGAGTTTTGGAGAATCAGGAGGCGTTTGTTCCCTCACTCACTCTATTCACAGGCATTCTACTTACTGGCCAGCAGAGAAAAATATAGCAATCCTTGGAGAATAATGGTTATTAAAATGCTCGCCCTGCTAACATATAATACAGAGCGGGGCGGCATGGTAGTGTGGTGGTTAGCACAACGTTTTACAGCACCAGTGACCCAGGATCAATTCCTGCTGCTGCTGCCTGTAAGAAGTTTATATTTTCTCTCTGTGACTGCGTGGGTTTCCTCCGGGTGCTCCAGGTTCCTCCCACAGTCCAATGGTATACCAGTTGGTAATTTAATTGGTCATTGTAAATTGTTCCATGATTTGGCTAGGGTTAAATCAGAGGTTACTGAGCAGCGCAGCTTGAAGGGTCGGACAGGTGTTTTCTACTTTGAATCTCAATAAATAAATAAAATATGTGATGCGTTGTAAGTTTTCACTGCTAATGTAATGGTTTGTCTGTAGCGGTAATGTTTGCGTTACGACTAGAAACAATTGGGCTTTGGAATGTGCGCTGTCTAATGAGAGGCATGTTGTTCTTTCTTGTGGGGCTGGGAGCAGGGATTTTGCGGTCTTTGGTCGGTGAGAGATGAAGAGAGAAGACGCGAATGGAAAGAGCTGGTGTACCGGCAGATGGAGTTGACTCCAAGCGAGGGTCCAATGGTCAGCAACGCTAGGCGGAGGTCAATGCGGAACGAGAGGGTGAATCCGTGAGCTCCAACGTGCACATTAGACTGTTCCATTAAAATGGGCCCTTTTTCTTTTTACTTTCTTTACTAACCCTATAGATTAAGATTTATAAAGTTCAATCATTTAATTGCATACGGTGATATTTTGCGGTTTGTATTGTAACCGGACATCATATCACGCAGCATCCACACAAATGAGATTTTTCAGTTTGGCTTGGCCAGAGGCCATCTTCCCCTAGACAAGTGCATGCTGGCCGAGCCTGAGGGTTACAAATAAATAAAAAAATGTAGCTCTTACAGCTGCAAAATCAAGGGCAGCATATATTTAGATTAATGGAAGCTGCCCTCAGGCTAACTGATCAATCCAAAGTAATCCTAGTTGTCTGTGTTTGGCTCATATCCCTGTAAACATCTGTTTTCTATTTACCTGTTCAGTTACCTTTTAAATGTTGTTATTTGCCTGGCTCAACCCCTTCCTCTGGCATATACTGACCACTCCGGGTGGAAAAGTTACCTCTCAGGTTCCAATTTAATCTATCCGCTCTTACATCAACCCTATGACCTCTGGTTCTTGACTCCCCAACCCTGAGAAAGAGACTGTGCACTTTACCCTATGTGCACGTTCACACTAAGCCCCAATCTGTTATGTAACCATATGACAATATAACAATTACAGCTCGGAAACAGGCCATCTCGGCCCTTCTAGTCCGTGCTGAACACTTACTCTCACCTAATCCCACCGACCTGCACTCAGCCCATAACCCTCCATTCCTTTCCTGTCCATATACCTATCCAATTTTACTTTAAATGGCAATATCGAACCTGCCTCTACCACTTCTACTGGAAGCTCGTTCCACACAGCTACCACTCTCTGAGTAAAGAAGTTCCCCCTCATGTTACCCCTAAACTTTTGCCCCTTAACTCTCAACTCATGTCCTCTTGTTTGAAGCTCCCCTACTCTCAATGGAAAAAGCCTATCCACGTCAACTCTATCTATCCCCCTCATAATTTTAAATACCTCTATCAAGTCCCCCCTCAACCTTCTACGCTCCAAAGAATAAAGACCTAACTTGTTCAACCTTTCTCTGTAACTTAGGTGCTGAAACCCAGGTAACATTCTAGTAAATCTCCTCTGTACTCTCTCTATTTTGTTGACATCTTTCCTATAATTCAGTTCAACATTTTCCTACAAATCTCAGCAACATCCTTGTAAATCTCTTTTGCTTCATGGCATCTTTGAAATTGCAATAACCACTGCTGACAGGTAGAGGGAACCGATCCTATGTTTTAGCCAGTTATTGGGATCCATGAACACCTCTGCTCCCTCGGACTCAGCACCCAAATCTTTGCATTCATTAAGCTTATATTAAGCTTGAAATGGGTTTTAACTCCTTATGGAAAGCTCCCTTGGTGCTACACTGTGCTCAAGCTACTGGTGATTGACATTTACCAGCACAAGGTGAACTTTTCCTTTTCTAGGGTTAATCATTTCCCTGAGAGACAGACCCAGTCAGAATTTCACCAACTAGTTCATAACCACTTACAGTAAAAATAAGACCACTCTCTTCATGAATATGAATGAGGCCAAGAATTTCAGATGTTAAAATGTTTTACCAGCAAATGGTTCAGAATAACAAATGAAAGCTATGAACATGAATTACTTCTTGGGAAAAGCTGAGTACAAAAGAATCTTGATCCAACTGATATAATATTTAGCTTATTTTCTCAATGGCACTGAACAGAAAATAAATTATATGTTATTACAGAGGACGAGTATTCTTGATAGTCAGAAATTGGTAGAAAAAAATAGCCAGAAGTGGCAAAGATTTACAATGGATTTACCACTGAGTAGCCCCATTATGTCAAGATTTACTCTGAAGACCATTTATCCAGTGAAAAATGAGCAGTTTTTGTAAGATTTAGCTTAGAACACCTGCTCAATATCAGCCAGACATTGAAAAATAACCTCATTATACAACGGATTTGTCAATAACCTGGAAAGGCAAGTAATATCACAGTTTGATGAATGTTACTTTAATTTTATAATACGGCACCTATGCCTGAAGGTTAAACTGTAAGAAAGTGCTACAATACATCTTTGCTGACAAGTGCAAAGTACATTTTTAAGAGACACTGAATTTAGCAATTAGATGAGTTGTCGAACAATTTTTGGACAAGTTTGCTATTTATCAGCCTATTCAATCATCTTTAGGCAACAATGTACAGACAGCTATTAGAGGCAGGGTTCCCCATCTCAATACAGCTTTGGTTCTATTAATCAACCGACATACGTAGATTTTGTGATGTTTATTCAATGACAGGAAATATCTAGTTGCTAATCATTACAAAATATTTGGGTTTGAATTTCTAGTCTGTGAGAAGTTCACAGCTTAGAAACTGAAACCTAGAGACAGTTTGGTTTTTGTATATCATATACTGAGATATTTGAATTTTCTGTAAGGTTTCATTTCTTATTTTGTTTTTATCTTTAGCTTGCATAATACAGTTAGCCCCTTCAGGTAACTGATGCTGCCTTTCAAAGATAATGCAGTATCCAATATTTACAAGAGCTTTTCCACTCAAAGCGGCGTGAAGATAATTCTGTAGTTACAATCTCACAGAAGGTCTTAGCCCGAAATGTCGATTGTTTATTCATTTCCATAGATACTGCCTGACCTGCTGAGTTCCTCCAGCATTTTATGTACTTTGCTTTGGATTCCCAGCATCTGCAGAATTTCTCGTGTTCAAAATAATCTCGTGGTCACACAGGGCACTAAGGTAGCATAGCGGTTAGTGCAATGCTATAACAGCTGGAGGCATCAGAGTTTGGAGTTAAATTCCAGCGGCATTTGTAGGGAGTTGGTACATCCTCCCTTTGAATGTGTGGATTTCAATGTGGTTACTGGGTCAGTTGCTGATGGTAAATTGTCTCGTGATTAGGCTAGGGTTAAAAATGTTAGTTGTTGGGTGGTGTGGCTCGCTGGGCTCGAAGGGCCTGAATCTCTCAATAAGTAAAAATCATTTTAAGGGGCATAATTTTAAAGTGATGGGAGGAAAGTTACAGGGAAATGTCAGAGGTATTTTTTTTACACAGAGCATGGTGGTTTTGAGAAACACATTGCCAGGTGTGATGGCAGAGGCAGATTCATTAGAGAATGGACAAGGGAGAGCCAGTGGATGTAGTGTACCCGGACTTTCAGAAAGCCTTTGATAAGGTCCCATATAGGAGATTAGTGGGCAAAATTAGAGCACATTGTATTGGGGGTAGGGTACTGACATGGATAGAAAATTGGTTGGCAGACAGGAAACAAAGAGTAGGGAGAGCTCTTAAAGATAGCGGAGTCAAGGGATATGGCGAGAAAGCAGGAATGGGGTACTGATTGTGGATGATCAACCATGATCACAGTGAATGGCGGAGCTGACTCGAAGGGCCGAATGGCCTACTCCTGCACCTATTGCCTATTGTCAATAAATACTTAGATAGGCACATGAATAATAGAAAAATGGAGGGCCATGTATGAGGGAAGGGTTAGATTGATTTTGAGGGTTATGTGTGAGGGAAGGGTTAGATTGATTTTGAGGGCCATGTATGAGGGAAGGGTTAGATTGATTTTGAGGGTTATGTGTGAGGGAAGGGTTAGATTGATTTTGAGGGCTATGTGTGAGGGAAGGGTTAGATTGATTTTGAGGGCTATGTATGAGGGAAGGGTTAGATTGATTTTGAGGGCTATGTGTGAGGGAAGGGTTAGATTGATTTTGAGGGCCATGTATGAGGGAAGGGTTAGATTGATTTTGAGGGCTATGTGTGAGGGAAGGGTTAGATTGATTTTGAGGGCCATGTATGAGGGAAGGGTTAGATTGATTTTGAGGGCCATGTATGAGGGAAGGGTTAGATTGGTTTTGAGGGCTCTGTGTGAGGGAAGGGTTAGATTGGTTTTGAGGGCTCTGTGTGAGGGAAGGGTTAGATTGATTTTGAGGGCCATGTATGAGGGAAGGGTTAGATTAATTTTGAGGGCTATGTGTGAGGGAAGGGTTAGATTGATTTTGAGGGCCATGTATGAGGGAAGGGTTAGATTGATTTTGAGGGCCATGTATGAGGGAAGGGTTAGATTGATTTTGAGGGCCATGTATGAGGGAAGGGTTAGATTGATTTTGAGGGCCATGTATGAGGGAAGGGTTAGATTGATTTTGAGGGCCATGTATGAGGGAAGGGTTAGATTAATTTTGAGGGCCATGTATGAGGGAAGGGTTAGATTGATTTTGAGGGCCATGTATGAGGGAAGGGTTAGATTGATTTTGAGGGCCATGTATGAGGGAAGGGTTAGATTGATTTTGAGGGCCATGTATGAGGGAAGGGTTAGATTAATTTTGAGGGCTATGTGTGAGGGAAGGGTTAGATTGATTTTGAGGGCTATGTGTGAGGGAAGGGTTAGAATGATTTTAGAGTAGGTGAAAAGGTTGGAACAACATGGTGAGCCAAAGGGCCTGTTGTGTGCAGTAGTGTTCTATGTTTTATAAAAAGGAATATTTTTCAGTAATCAAGTTAAAATATTTCCCTTGGAAAGCAAGAGGCATGTTCAGTGTACAACTGCTCCTAAATCAGATGCTAAAGAGATAATTGTCAATGCATTTAACAACACACACAAAATGTTAGAGGAACTTAGCAGATCAGGTGAGATCTATGGAAAAGAGTAAACAGGCGACGTTCAGGCCGAGAACGTTCATCAGGACTGGAAAGTAAGGGGGAAGTTGGCAGAATAAAGAGGTGAGGGAAGGGGAAGGAGGACTGGCTGAAAGGCGATAGACAGGTGAAGCCAGGTGGAAGGGAAAGGTAAAGGGCTGGAGAAGAAGGAATCTGATCGGAGAGTGAACCATAGGAGAAAGGGAAGACACCAGGGGGAGGTGATAGGCAGAGTGAGGAATAGAAGAAGAGGGAAGGGTGAGGAAAAAATACTCGAAGGAGAAATAAATGTTCATGCCATCAGGTTGGAGGCTAGCTGGACAGAATGTGAGGTGTTGCTTGTCCACCCTGAGAGTGACCTCATTATGGCAAAAGAGGAGGCCATCGACCAACATGTCAGAACTGGAATAGGGGTAGGAATTAAAATGGTTGGACACCAGAAAGTTCCGCTTTTTGGCAGATGGAGCAGTGGTGCTCAAAAAATGTAGTCCCTCAATTTACATCAGGTCTTACCAATGTAGAGAAGGCTGCACTGGGAGCACTGGATACAATAGACAACCCCAACAGATCTGCAGGTGAAGTGTTGCCTCACCTAGATGGATTGTTTGGAGTCCTGAATGGAGGAGGGAGGAGGTGAATGGGTAGGTGTACCATTTTTGTTGCTTGCAGGGATATGTGCCATGAGGGAGATTATTGGGAGGGATGAATGGACAAGGGAATTATGGAGGGAGCAATCCCTGTGGAAAGTGGAGGGTGGGATGGGGGGGGAGGGAGGTAAAGACGTGTTTGGTGGTAGGATCCCACTGAAAATAGAGAAGATGCATTTAGCTGGTCAGTTCATTTGTCAATTGGTTTAGGATTGTACAACTAAACCTCCTTTGTACAACTAAGGGTAAGGTTGTACCTTTGGGTAAGGAGGAACATAAGAGCATAGCACATCAGAACAGGGGTAAAGACAACAGGAAAATACACTGAAAACCTGAAATAGGTGACAGTCACATACCATGCTCACTCACCAAATAAAATGATTTCACATTGAACTCTTCGGTTTTAAATTTAGTAGAAAACCAAGATGGGTATACAAAATCATATCAAAAAATAGATTATTTTTACTGATTACAACTTTCAGTATCACCTGGCATCTTTTTTTCTCTGTATTAATTGGTCCCTGGTCATATAAAAGTCTATATAAATGTACGATGTGCTAGCACTTAGAAAATTACACCAGTCTGTGCACAAATTCCAGCTGGACGTAAGCCGCGTGTTCTTTGCCGTGCCCCTAACCCTAGGAGGGCACCTGAAGAGATCATTAAGCAGCATCTTTCTTACCGAAACCAGGATTAACCTGATCAGCAAAATTCTCCATCATGCCTGCCTGATACTTGGAATGTAAATCGCACCATGTGCTGGCACCTGAACATGCTGAGACCTGCAGAAATATTTTGACAGCTGGCTAGGTCATGGCCCAGACTTAGCCAGCTGTCAAAAATATCACAACTTAAATGTTTGTGAATATTTCTGGCATTCTGAACTATTCAGAGGCTGCTAGGCTGCATTGTCTAGGCACCGGCCAATAAGCTGAATGTGTATATTTTCAGAAACATGTTTTGAGACAATGTGGGCCTCAGATCTCAAGTTCTTGACACGCCATATCCAGAGCACTCTGGCAGCTTTTAAAAGCTTGCATCTGTCATTGTTCAAAGTGGCTTTGAGGGTATGACAGTGTTTCAGTAACACCGGACAACAAAGATGTTGCTTCCTGAATACTTTAGGATGTATTTTATGGATTTTGTGCTGCTGATCATGAAAATTATCATGAAATTTCCCTGTCATGCACTTTTTTAACAAGTTGTCTTTTTTTGTTACTTCAGTTCATAATTCAAGTAAGAATAACTGATGCCAAGATGAAGGAAGGCTCTTTTGTTGGTCCACAAATCAAACAGTTCTTCAATGACAGGCAATTTGAAGAACTTCTAGTGTGACTGGAGAAAATTGCATGGAAGGCATCCAGGGATTCACTTTTTGCATTCCCATTTAAATTTCTTCCCTGCAAATCTTGGTGGTGTCAGTGACAAGCATGGTGAAAGGTTTCACCAGGACATTGCGGTCATGGAAAACGGGATCAGGGCAAATGGAATCCATAATGCTGGCTGATTATTGTTGGACACTTAGCAAGAAGCCTCAGACACTGAGTACAAATGAAAATCATCAACAGAACATTTTTAGTTTCGTTGAACAATTGGAATGTGTCAGCACTGTTATGCAATTAAATGCATTATATTCAATAAAAGTTAATTTCTTGTTTCTCCAAATTCCTACTTGCTACAAGGAGTCTGAAATGATATTTGTGTTCAGTTTCAAGCAGTCTACCATTAAAAAATGCTTAGGAAGCACCACTTCTGGAAAAAAGGGTTGTCCAGTATGATCTGTCCCCAGCATGGAATACTGAGGAGTTGTCCTTGAGTAGAGGCAGTGGTTCTGGATTCGTGATTTAATTGCTGTCCCCTAGAATGAAAGCGCACAGGGTGTCACTCTGACACTTGACTATCCCCTTGCCAGTCAGCCACACAGTCCAGATGGTTATCTTTCATATGAAGCTGATGCATGATGGGTAATTAATGCCAGGGCTGATGCCCAATGCCATCGACAGGCATTCTTGCTACAAGTAGCAGGCACCCTTTTCCCATAACTTGCCATACCCAATGAGAAGCAATGGTAGAGGAACACTAGAGCAGGAAAAGGCATACAAATCAGGCACAATAGATAAGCATGCAAATGAGTAGATGGATATTTGAACGGCTTCTGTTTTGGTAGAAATACGGAGTGGGTTGCAGCTATTGGCAAATCTGAAGCTTTGTGCTTGCTGGGTTAGATGTAGATCTCCTCTGCTGTGCAGTGCAAGTTACCTCCAGAGCAATGCAAACATGGGAGATATTGTTGGAAAATGCTGATGACCTTCCTAAGGACACATTGTGGTGACAGTGTAGCTCGCAGTGTAGACAGATTTCGCTGTTTTCTGTGTAGTTAGTGGGTAGACGTAGACTCTCAATAGAAGCTGATTATTCTGATATGTTGGCTAAAAGGTATAGATCTTGAGATGGCACAAATTCAAAGTATTATGACTGCTTATTATTATAATTCAAGGTATTATCTGTGATCACGCTGTCTTCCTGCCATCTTAATGGATGGAGTTCCTCTCACCCCATGAGCCTTCACGTCATTTTCCGCAGCTTCCACCATCTTTCATAGAACACTGCCAGCAACCATATCTTTACCTTCTCTCCACTCACCATTTTCTACAGGGATTGCTCCCTTTATGTTTCCCCTGTCCATTCATCTCTCCCCACTAATCTTCCTCCCAGCACTTATTGTTGCAAGTGGAGAAAGTGCTATACCTACCCATTTGTCTCCTTCCTCAGCACCATTCAGGGCCCGAACAGTCCTTCCAGGTGAGGGAACACTTCACCTGCAAATCTGTTGGGGTCATCTACTGTTTCCAATGCTCCTGACGTAGCCTCTCTCATTGGTGAGACCCAACATAGGCTGGGGGAATGGCTTTGTGGAGCACCTTCACTCCGTCCACTAAAGGTAGGATTTCCTAGTAGAACACCCATTTGAATTCAGATCCCCATTCCCATTTCCATATGTCAGATCATGGCCTCCTCATTTGTCACGATGAGGCCACTGTCAGGTTAGAGGAGCAATAGCTTATATTTTGTATAGGTAGCCTCAAACCTGATGGAAGGAACATTGATTTCTCCAACATTAATTTCCCCCCACCCCTTCCTACTTGTTCAATTCTCCACTCCCGCTCTTGTTTTATGTCTTTTCCTCATCTGCCTATTACCTCCCCCTCATGCCCCTCCTCCTGTCCTTTCTCCCATGGTCCACTCTCCCCTCCTATCAGATTCCTTCTTCTACAGCCCTTTACCTTTTCCACCTATCAATTTCCAGCTTCTTACTTCAAACCCTCCTGCTCCCACCCACTTGGCTTTACCTGCAATTTTCTAGCTTGTGCTCCTTCCTCTTTCCCTGCCTTCTTATTGTGACATCTTCCTCCTTCCTTTCCAGTCCTGATGAAGGTTCTCAGCCCAAAACTTTGACTGTTTATTAATTTCCACAGATACTGCCTGACCTGCTGAGTTCCTCCAGCATTTTGTGTGTGTTGCTCTGGATTTACAGCATCTGCAGAATGTCTTGTGTTTATAATTATGACGGCTACCTGGATGTAGACATCAACCACCTGGCTGTTCTGATTATGGTTGTAGACCAGCTGCATGACCAGAGACTGAAAACCATACATGTGTGAAACTTTTAAACAAAACTGGTGCAGTGCAGGGAAAAGCTGGAAACTTAGCAATTCCCGAAGTTTTTATTGCCTGCTGCTCTCTGGCAATGAAAAATAAAATGAGTTCTGCTTTCCTGAAATAGAAGCACGAGGGATTCTGAAGATACTGTAAATCATCACAAACAAAAAGCTGGAGGAAACTAGCAAGTCAGGGGTATGTTTATTCCCCTCCATGGATTTTGCCTGACTTGCTGTGTTCCTTCAGCATTTTGCGTGGGCTGCTCCTTAAGCGGAAACTTCTGTGATCTTCCTCCTTCAGCAAGTACAAACTGATATGTTGCAAGTTTTCAAAGAATTCAGATCTATCAGGAGATTGTTATTGCCATGTCTACTGATTACTCTATGAGCTTCATTTTAACAGGAAATGTACATAGATGACAATAAACTAATCAAATTAATTTACAGCTCTTGTCAACACGTTTTGGGCCTGCATTGAAGTGCCAAATTTGACAGCACAAATTCATCGCCTTCACAGGGAAAAGGAGTTCCCTGGTCAATATGTGCTGTCAAATATGCCACAAAGTTTGGAAAAAAAAACTTAATTTATTCTGACACATCAAAAAATAATGTACAAATAATTGATCATCTCTAAACAATAAAGGTTCTAGCATAGGAGAATGAGGGCAGATTTGACAGAGGTATACAAAATTACGAGGGGCATAGATAGGGCAAATATAAGCGGGATTTTTCTACTGAGATTGGGTGAGACTAGAACTAGAGGTCATTGGTTAAGGGTGAAAGGTAAAAGCTTTAAGGGGAATATGGTGGGGAACCTCTTCACTCTGAATGTAGTGAGAGTGTGGAATGAGCTGCCAACAGAAATGGTAAATGCAGTTTCAATCTCAATGTTTAAAAGAAGTTTGCATAAGAAAGTGAATGGGAAGGATATGGTCAGATGCAGGTTGGTGGGACCAGGCAGAATAATAGCTCAGCGTGGACTAGATGGTCCAAAGAGCCTGTTTCTGTTCTGTAGTTCTCTAGGACTCTATAACCTCCACTCTGGTTCTGAGAAGTAGAAGATGGCTACACATGATTTTCTTGGATGCAGGAAAACCAAGGACATCAGGCACAATGCACACCCAACAGACCTAGTTCTTGGTGCACTGGTAAGGTGGTCCAAGATAAATGAAGGTGCATGAAAAGTTCACCCATTGTTGCCCTTCCCAAAATGGCAAAATAAGATGAATTGAATTTTATTTGTGAGTGTGTATTATATAGGAAACTAACAATGCTCAAAGAGCAGATGGTATGGAGAGGCATTTCACAGTATACACACGGTGGCCACTCTAATAAATATCTCCTATGCCTAATAAAGTGGCCACTCAGTGTATGTTCGTGGTCTTCTGCTGCTATAGCCCATCCATTTCAAGCTTCGATGTGTTGTGCATTCATAGATGCTCTTCTGCACACCTCATGTCAGCTTGAACCAGTTTGGCCGTTCTCTTCTGACCTCTCTCACTAACCAGGCATTTTCACCCAAAGAATTGCCGCTCACTGGATTCTTCTGTTTTTCACATCATTCTCTGTAAACTCTAGAGACTGTTCTTTGCGAAAATCCCAGAAGATCAGCGGGTTTCTGAGATACTCGAACCATCCCATCTGGCACCAATAATCTTTCCATGGTCAAAGCCACTTAGATCACATTTCTTCCCCATTCTGATGTTTGGGCTGAACCACAAATGAAGCTCATGACAGTGCCTGCATATTTTAATAAATTGAGTTGCTGCAACTTGATTGGCTGTTTAGATATTCGCATTAACAAGCATGTATACAGGTGTACCAAATAAACTGGCCACTGAGTGCATGTACAAGTTTAATAACCTACATAATCTGTGCCCTCAGCTGTCCTAAGGTAACAAAGTCAATTGTATAGAGGTTTCTGACCAATGAGAATTCAATAATGGGGAATAACTGAAGTAGTTACATTGATGGCTTAGCAGTCCAGAGACATGGCTAATAATCTATTTATTTATTGGGATACAGGTTGGAGAGGGCCCTTCCAGACCTTTGAGCCATGATGCCCAGCAATCCTCTGAGTTAACCCTCGAGCAATCACAGGACAGTTTACAATGACCGATTAAATACCGAACAACACACGCAAAATGCTGGAGGAACTCAGCAGGCCAGGCAGCATCTCTGAAAAAGAGTAAATAGTTGAGCTTTCAGGCCAAGACCCTTCATCAGGACTGGAAAATAAAGATGAAAAGTCAGGGCAAGAAGGTCGGAGGAGGGGAGGAAGAAATACAAGGTAGTAAGTGATTGGTGAAACTGGAAGAGGGGGAAGGTGAAGTAAGAGCTGTGAAGTCAATTGCTGAAAGAGATAAAGGGCTGGAGAAGGGGGAATCTGAAAGGAGAGGACAGAAGACCATGGAAGTAAGGGAAAGGGGTAACCCACTGATTCTCACAGTTACTTGGACTATACCTCTTCCAACCCTATTACTTGTAAAGATGCCATCCCCTACTCTCAATTCCTTTGTCTTCTCCGCATCTGCTCTCAGGATGAGGATTTTCATTCCAGAACTAAGGAAATGTCCTCTTTCTTCCATCATCAATGGTGCCCTCACCTGCATCTCTTCCATTTTGTGCATGTCTGCCCTCGTCCCATTAACCTGCCACTCTCAGGGATAGAATTCCTCTTGTCCTCACCTACCCCACTAGTCTAACATTGTCCTGACTTAGATTTGGAGACTGCTTCATTGAGCATCTTTGCACTGCCCACCAGAAAAAGTGGGATCTCCTGCTGGCCACCCATTTCAATTCTACTTCCTATTCCCATTCCAGCATGTCAGTCCAGGGCCTCCTCTACTACTGCCCACTCAGGTTGGAGGAGCAAAACCTTATATTCCATCTGGGTAGCCTCCAACCTGATGGCATGAACATCAATTTCTTGAACTTCCGGTAATTGCCCCTACCCTCTCTCCTTCACCATTCCCATTCCCGTCTCTCAGATTTCCAGATAAATGCCGAATAAGGCATCAGTAAAAGTAACTAATGGTAATTTGAGTTCATCAGTAAACAAAAGAGAACAGAGAAGTGAACAAACTGGGGGAGGAAATCAATGAGTCAAGCAGCATCTAGAGAGGAGAGGCAAGAAATCGTCAATGCTTCAGGTTGAAACTCTGCAACGGTGGAGAGGGAAGGCTGCCAGTATAAAGAGGAGAGGCTGAGTGGTAAGTCAGAGATCTGGAAGGTGGAGTCATAAGACGGAAGCTAATGATGGTAGATCAAGGCAGATGGGATCAAGGAAGGGGAGGGTGAAGGGGAAGTGATCAGCAGGAACACAAAAGCCACACGTGAGAATAAAGGAAGGTGATAATGAGAAACATTCGGGGAGAGAATGGCAGATGGAACCAACTGGACGGGGGAATCCAGTGGATAAACTGTGTGAGTAGTAGGGGGACGGAACCATAAACTGGGTGGGAGGGGGTAAAATGGATGATGGGGCTGGAGGGGTACAGTATGGGAAAGGGGATATAATGAGAGGACTGGAAAACACAGGAGGTGGGTTCACCCGAAATTTGGAGAGTTCAATGTACATGCATTGGATGTGGTGAATCTGTGGAACTCATTGCCACAGGTGGTTGCGGAGACAAGTCACTGGGCATGCTTAAGGCGTTCTTGATTAGTCAGGGCATGAAGGGATACATTTGACTCAATAGGCCAAATGGCCTAATTCTGCTCCTATATCTCTTGGTCTTTTGGTCTAAATGCGAGTAGTGATTTGGAGCAACACCTTTAAAATTTCAGATCAAGGAGTCTTCATTAGTTCTGCTCAGTTGTGTCACCAGTTTGTCAAGGCAATGAATGCCAGTCTTGTTAGCACTGCCTATATCACCCCATATTAGAAATAGTGCTAATTATCTTCAAGACAAACAAAGCATTTCAACTGAGTTTATCATTTACTCCTTAATCTGCAAAGTTGCACATTTGTGGGAAAGCTTAAGCTAACAGCCAAATATTTTTGTCATTTTATGGCAATGTTTTTGGCATTGCTGATTCATATTTATAATTTGTAGGCCCGTGAACAACATCTAAGAAGGCAAGTCAATTCAAAAGTGCTCATTGATTCTATATATTTCATGCTTACTTACCAAGGATTGCTACTACAATGTTGTCTTTCAGGATTTCTATAGAGCCCCTGGAGATGAAGTAGAGAGCAGTAAGGATATCACCGCTATGAACTAAAGTGTCACCAGGAGGAGCATGTGTGGTTTTAAACTTCATGGCCAGAGCTCGGAGACATCCTTTACTGGCTCCTTTGAATGCCTTGCAGTTCTGAAGTAATGCCTGGTTGAGGTGAAGGCATATGTCTGCCTGGAGACATTCAGGAAATCCCTTAAGGACCTAGTAGAAAAATTAAGTATTAGTAATAATGAATGGCGGGGCAATCTGTAATTCTAGTCAATAGTATGTATCCTCAGTTACAGTTCTAGAAATTAGATCCTCAGCTTTGTAAAATCCTAAGACACTGCAGGTATCGGTGCAGATGATGGGATTTCCATGACTGTACCTTATTGGATATGTAAATTACGAACAGAGAATAACTTATACATTCATTTTCAAAATTCTAGACTGAAATCATGCACTGTTCAGACAATGGGCTATATAACTTTCTGTCCTTTACACCATCTTTTAACATACTAAATATATTCATGGTGCTTCTTGATACACTAGTTAAACCATCTTAGAAATAATTCTGAATCTGTAAAAATATTAATAGAGGGTTGTGCATTTGAAATGCCTGATAAGTATATGTAGACCACGTGCTGTTTATTTTTTTATTTACTTTACAGAAAAGGCACTTGCGGCCCTTCGAGCCACGCTGCCCAGCATCCCCCAATTTACCCGAGCCTAATCATGGGACAATTTGCAATGACCAATTAACCTAGTCTTTGGACTGTGGGAGGAAACCTGAGCACGTGGGGAAAACCCAGACATTCCACAGGGAGGACGTACAGACTCCTTATGACGGCACTGGAACTGAACTCCTAACTTTGTCAACGGAATATCTGCAATAACTTATTAAGTCTAATCTCCAACAGTATTGAATATTATAAAGGGATTCAATATGGGAGAACTTTCTATAATTCTATTTTGCGATGTAATAGTTCAGCAGTCACATAGAGATATATAAAGACAAAACTGCCGTGCAGTGGCTGTTCAGCCACCAGATGGCAAAAAGTGCACCTCGTATCTCTGAATAGGTTCTTATAGCAAATGGAAATATTTTACCAGGAGCATTAGGTATAAGTCTAATGATGATGGGTTGGAAAACAGGGTTAAGTGATGTTTATGCATTATTTTGATGACGGGTTGGCAAAATATACAGGTAGTTTTAATAATTAATCTGATTTGGTCTTTTCTTTGTCAAACAATTACCGGTACTGATATGATTAGCAACAGAGAGAAGACAGAAACAATAATAGAAGGAGTTTCTTTTCAGTTTTCTTGTGGCACGTCTGGAAAGGCTAGTATTTAAAGATGATCTAGGTGGGAGTGGGAACCGCCACCTTGGACAAATGCAGGCCTATTGTCTGAGCAGAAGTAGTTTGGTGCCGGCTAGTTCTCACTGGACGATTCAACCCTTCCATATTTCAGGACCGGAACAGCCCGCCACCATGGCCTCCTTCTTTTCTCCACTTTTTTTCCTGTTCTGCTGATGCTGCCGCCTGATCACCCCAGTTCGTGGTGGATGCAGAAATTCATCACGTCAGAATGTGTGTTGTAGCTAGCCTCCAAGTAGACCTCCGTTGACTGAGCATTTGCTGGTGGCAGTAGTATAAGAGTGATCTGTTCTTAGGGTGGGGCAGTACCAGTGCTGGATTCAGAAGATGTCACCTGGTGCTCGTGTGTAGGACTGAAAGAAAAAGCAAAACTGACGGGTGGTAAAGATGCTTTGCAAACTCCACAGGGGTTTAGTAATTAAGGTTCATTATATACGGCCACAGGGAAGAGCTTCTTTGAGAGAGTGATACCCTCTGTGTTCTGGAGGATCAAGGGTGATCTGAATGTAGTCTACTCCAACTTGATGCCAACTAAAGCCCACAGCATTGACCTGCTCACTGTTGTCCTCTTGAGGAGTTAATGAATTTGTCTCTCCTTGCACAGCGGGCCTCTGTCATTTTCACAATCCATTGGAACTCTGTATGTTGCGATTTTATTGATGTCACCAGTATCAATGAGGTAGACCTTGACAAAATTAAGGGCACAATCAAATTTTAAAGCCTTCAGTAAAGGAGTCCATGCATTGGTCTGTGCTGCAGAATGTCACCATTTCCTTGCTGATGCAGAATTCTACAGGCATTGTTCCATTAGGGTGCATGAAGAAGGCTGATGTTATGTTGTGGCTAGTTCTTCAATGCAAACAGACCTCCTTCTTCCTCCTATTCCTCCCATCAGTTATCACTGTTGAGGATATTCATCCTCCTGTGAAATGCCGAAGTCCAAGTGCATTATTAATAACTAGCATTAGTTGATACTTTGCCAACAATAGTTTCAATTCTTTGTATTTTGGGGACTGATATTACTTCCTACTTTGTCTACAGATTTGCAGTCTGCCTAAAATATGTACACAGTCCAAACAGACAACTTGACTAGGGATTCAATTTTGCTTTAAAATTCATGTGCTTGCATTTCAGGCTGAATGCAACTAGAAACTGAAACGTAAATGCAGTGGGGTGAGTTTTCCGTATAACAGAAAATGAAAGGCAGTAGCAAGATATGCATTTTCAGGATATTTGTGCCTAATTGGCTCTAAGAACAGGAATAGAAAATATATCTTTCTAAATCCTCTTCAGTGGCTCTAGCTATTTATAAAAATGCTTTGTCATGTAGAAGATGAGGGTTATCATACAGTTTATTAAATAGAAAGTATAATATTCTGTGAATTCTAAAGAAAAAATAGCTATAATTTTATTCTGTACATTTTAGAAGTGGTGGGTAAAAATAAGATATCTGCATCAAGATCAATATAAATTCATTACAAACTCGCAGCAACCTTCTGTGAATGGAGCTATACCGAGTTATAAATAGAGTGCGCAGTGTTTCCATGTGAACTGCTGTGACCTTTTTTTAAATCTTTTTTTCATATCTTGTCTATGATCTTTTTGAAGAATCTTTTTATCATCTGTCTCTTTGTGAAGCATTGAGATCTTTTTTATCTCAGTTTTGTTTGTGGCAATTTTCAATTACTTTGAAATTGCTAAATATCATACTGCTATTGCCTGGAATGCTGGGTGAGATAATGAGAGGGATCAATTTAATTTAATTTCAGAGACAGCTACAATCAGAAGTATTATAATAACATGTTTCCTTTACTCAAGGAAGATTTTTAGTGTATGGAAACATCTTTTCTCAGCTGTTTTTTTGTCTGTGTTTTTTATCAGTCATACTGATCACTGCGTTTTAAAAAAGCTTCTATTTGAAAGACACAGAGTGGTCTCTATGTTGGGTCTTTACTGGAAATACAGGCAAACACAGATAACAACAAACACTTCATCCTCTTATGGATGTATTCTATCCACAGGCAGACAGACAGACTGTAAATTATTCAGTGTTTCAGACCCTCCCTCATTACCCTTTCCTGAAACAGTCCAATTTCATATACCCTATTTCTTCTCCTTGCCTCATTTTCCCAGCGCTTTCCAACAATCTGCCTTCACTACAACGCTGTTCTCCTGCTCTCCCAGAAATTCAAATGAATGAACTCCTCCATGATGTCTAATGAAAATATAAGCAGCATAGAGAACCCCCATCAAGCCTCCACATTTTAGTAAGTGTTGCTTATAAGGCCCTGTGGAGATGAGACATAGGAGCAGAATTAGGCCATTCAGCCCATCGAGTCTGCTCCACCATTCTATCATAGCTGATCCCAGATCCCACTTAATCCCATACACCTGCCTTCTTGCCATATCCTTTAATGCCCTGACCAATCAGGAAACAATCAACTTCTGCCTTAAATATACCCATGGACTTGGCCTCCACAGCTGTCTGTGGCAGAGCATTCCACAGATTCACTACTCTCTGGCTAAAAAAAATTCCTCTGTTTTAAAAGGTTGTCCCTCATTTTTGAGGCTGTACCCTCTAGTTCTAGTTACCCCAACCATAGGAAACATGCTCTCCAGATCCACCCTATTTAGTCCTTTCAACGTTTGGTAGTTTTCAATGAGATCCCCCCATAGTCTTCTAAATTCCAGTGAGTACAGGCCCAAAGTTCATATGAAAACCCCTTCGTTCCTGTAATCATCTTCATGAACCTCCTCTGGACTCTCTTCAATGACAGCGCTTCCTT
Source organism: Hemitrygon akajei (assembly GCF_048418815.1). Lineage (NCBI taxonomy): Eukaryota > Metazoa > Chordata > Chondrichthyes > Myliobatiformes > Dasyatidae > Hemitrygon > Hemitrygon akajei. Next base: position 183,552,585 of record NC_133128.1, read on the forward strand.
TCTGAGATACGGGGCCCAAAACAGTTAACAATACTCCAAATGTAGACTGACTAGTGTCTTATAAAGGCTCAGCATTATCCCCTTGCTTTTATATTCTATTCCTCTTGAAATAAATGCCAACATTGCATTTGCCTTCTTTACCACAGACTCTACCTGTAAATTAACCCTCTGGGATTCTTTCACAAGGACTCCCAAGTCGCTCTGCACCTCTGATGTTTGAACCTTCTCTCCATTTAGATAATAGTCTTCACTATTGTTCCTTTCACCTTATAGAATTCAAAGTTGAAAGTAACTTTAATATCAAAGTACATTTATGTCACATCTACAGCCCTGAGATTCATTTTCTTGTGGCATATTCAATAAATTCACAACAGAATAGTAACCATAATAGAATTGATGAAACATTGCACCAACTTGGGTGTTCAACCAGTGTGCAAAAGCCACAATCTGTGCAAATACACAAAGAAAGAAATAATAAATAAATAAATAAATAAATAACAAATAAATAGTTGAAGACATAAACAACAAATTATTCATTTTGTGGTTTTCCTATATTTATTTTTTCTTTTCTTGAGAATGGAACTGACCCTTCTTGCCCCTTGAGCTGCATCACCCAGCAACCCCCAATTTACCCCTAGTTTAATCACAAGACAACTTACAATGACCAATCAATCTGTCAACCAGTACATCTTTGGACTGAGGGAGGAAACCAGAGCACCCGGAGGAAACCCAGGTGGTCACGGGGAGTATGTCTAAACTCCTTACAGCCAGTGGCGGGAATTAAACCCAGGTTGCTGGTGCAGTGAAGTGTTGTGCTAACCTCTACTCTACCTTGCCACCCCATTGATTTAAGTTAACTTTTGGTTCTGGAATTGGCACATTCTACAGAATGTTTATTCTCATATAACAGGCATAATGCAGATCACACCTAATAATAACTAGCCAAAATGCTTTTGGGATCTGGCTTTTCACACTATCCCACTTCCGAATATACTGAACTTTAAATAAAATAATCGAAAATGCTACAGGTCATACAAATGTAAGTACTTAATCCTTGTGTAGCTTCATCCTGAATTACTGCAGAATAGGACTGATAGTGAAGGGATCTGAAGCATTAATGTTTGGTCTTTCTCAGCCTTTGGTGGGATTCTATATACAAATTTGGCATTTCTATTAATAAATCACTAAATCAAATGAGTTAGAGGGAAAGGCTGAATAGGTTAGGACTTTATTCCTTGGAGTGTCGGACAATGACGGGAGATTTGACTGAGGGAGACAAAATTTTGAGGGGTATAGATAGAGTAAATGCAAACAGGCTTTTTCCACTGCAGTTGGGTGAGTCTAGAATTAGAGAGCATAGGGGAAAGGTGCAGGATGAAATATTCAAGGGGAACCTGAGGGGGAGCTTCATTCCGAGGTTCGTGTGGGTGTGAAACAAAGCGCCATCAAAAGTGGTGGATGTTGACTTCAACATTCAAGAGAACTTTAAGTACATGGATGGGAGGGGTATGAAGGGTTATGGTCTCAGTGTGGGTCGATGGGACTGGGCAAAATAATGGATTGGATTGGCTGAAGGACCTACTTCTGTGCTGTAATGCTTGATGATTCTATGACAAATGATAATTTGATGTGCTTTATTAGGTTGCAGAAATGGGGAAGTTGGCAGTGCCATCAAGTTAGGCAACCATGGTAGAAGAACTAAAGTTAATATCCTGGAAATCCTGCTGTTAACTGTTAATAGTGGATAGGAAGGTTGTGCTCATTTCAAGTAGGAGTTGCACCAGTTGGTATTACAATGAAAGGAAGAGACTCCAATGTCCTCATTTGAAAGAGATGTTAGATGCTTTGCATATTATCTGACACTGATTAGGCCTGAGGCAGCAGCTGAAAGATCCTGGCTGTTATTAAAAAAAGTAAGTCTTTGAAATTAAAGTAAAGATTACTCTGTTTTTAACTGCCTCTTACCTGCCACAACAGGGCATTTGATCTCCCTAACAGGGATCTCCCTTTGTTCTACCAGTCTTCCAGCTCCACTTCCTCTGATATAGACAATTCACATTTTTTTCTCTTTCTCAGTTCTGACAAAAGGTCCCAGACCTTAAATGTTACCTATTACTCTTTTTATGGATGCTGCTTTATGAAAAGATTTTTCAATTTATGTCTATAAGCCCATAAGACAGAGCGGCAGAATTATACCTTTCAGCCCATTATGGCTGCTCTGCCATTTGATCATGGCTGATCTATTTCCCTCTCAACCATTGCCATAAGTGGCAATGAATTCCTCAGATTCACCACCCTCTGACTAAAGAAATTCCTCCTCATCTCCATTCTAAATAGACATCTTTAGATGTCTCTAAATGTTCTAGACTCCCCCACTATAGCAAACATCTTCTCCACATCAACTCTACTTAGGCCATTCAACATTCATTAGGAATCAATGAAATTCCTCTTTATTCTTCTAAATTCCAGCGACAATAGGCCTGGAGCCATTAAATTCTCTTCATACGATAACCCCTTCATTCCCAGAATAATTTTTTTGAACCTGCTTTGAACCCCGTACAATGTCATCACATCCTTTCTTAGATAAGGGCCCCAAACTGCTCCCAATTCTGCAAGTGAGGCTTCACCAGTGCCTTATAAAGCCTCAGCATTATTTCCTTTTTTTTATATTCTAGTCCTCCTGAAATGAATGCTAACATTGCATTTGCCTTCTACACCACTGCCCCAGCCTGCAAGTTAACCCTTAGGGTGTTCAGCACCAGGACACCCAAGAGCCTTTGCCCTTGGGTTTTTAAATTTTCTCCCCATTTAGAAAATAATCTACACTTTTATTCCCTTTGTCAAAGTGCATGACTATGCACCTCCAGACACTGAATTCCATATTTCGTTTCTTTGCCCATTTCCTGAATCTATCTAAATCCTTCTGCAGCTTCCCTTCCTCCTCAACACTACCTGTTCCCTCCACCTATCTTCAGATCATTTACAACTTGGCTGCAAAACCATCAATTCTGCCATTCAAATCATTGACATACAATGTAAATGATGTAAAAAGGGTGTAAAAAGAAGTGATCCCAAAACAGACCAGTGTAGAACACTACTAGTCACTAGCAGGCAGTCAGTAAAAGCTCCCTTAATTCCAACTCTTCGCCTCCTGCCAATCAGCTACTGCTCTGTCTTATCTTGCTAAGCTGCCTCTTGTGCAGCAGCTTGTCAACCCAAGTACACAACATCTACAAATTCTCCTCTGTCTATCTGCTTGTTAATTCTTCAGAGAATTCCAACACACTTGTCAGGCATGAATTTCCCTTAAGGAAACCATGCTGACTTTGGACCATTTTATCATGTGCCTCCAAGTATTCTGAAACTTCATCCTTAACAATCAACTCTGGCACCTTCCCAACCACTGAAATTAGGCTAACTGGTTAATAATCTGCTTCCCTCTCTTCTTGAAGAGTGGAGCGACATTTACAATTTTCCAATCCTCTGGAACCATGGCAGCATCAATTAATTCTTGAAAGATCGGTACTAGTGCTCCACAATCTCTACAGCTACCTCTTTCAGAACCCTGCGGTGCAGTCCATCTGGACCAGGTGACCTAGCTACCTTCAGATCTTCCAGCTTCCCTAGCAGTTTCGCCCTAGCAATAGCAGCTGCATTCACTTCTGCTCCCTGACACGCTAGAACGTCTGGGATACTAGTGTCTTCTACAGAGAAGACTAATCAAAATACTTATTCAGTTCATCTACCATTTCCTTGTCCCCCATTGCTATCACCCAGCGTAATTTTCAAGTCTTTGAAACATATTGACCAGGTGGTTAATCCAAGAAGAGCAGGATGACTCCTTCATTTGCTATTTTTAAGGGGAATGGATTAGCACTCCATTGTTAAACATTCTACTCCTTCTGACCTTCTTGCTCCTCATTCTACCTGACTTCTTTCATGGTTTTCCTATCTGCCCTGACCCAACTTCTGATCTACATCCTCATTTGCCTGATGGATGCGATCATCTGCTCTACTGATATAAAGTGCAGAAAATGGACCTAGCCACCGGTGCTTCTCCTCGATATTTAGATTCTGGACTATTTCAAACAAGTTTATTTCCATGTACTCCAATTCAGCTTTATTCTAGGACTTTCTATTTCAATTTTCAGATTTCCTCTATCCACAGTGTTTGGCAGTCTGCATTTGTCAGAGTGAGCTCAACTCTTATTCCAGATCTCATCACTAGGCTACAATAATGTATCTATTCTCAAGCACATTAAACATGCAAATTACTGTTCTGTAAGTCTTTGGCATTGTGTTTGAAGGCAAAAGAAAACAGTTAGTTGTCATTGCAAAGAGTGCATTTTTAAGATTTGGCAAATAGTGCAAAACCAAGTTAGATGGGTTTGAGTAAAACTCAAAGTAAACATTGTATGTTCAAGCAATCAATATGGTTGAATGATTTTCCTGTTCAGTATGGCAACAGGAGGACTAGTTTTTGATTTTGTATACATCTACAAATTCTTTGGTTTTTTTGCCACTTAAGAAATGCATGGGCATCAAACCATGAGCTCTTCTTCACCATTATCACTACAATATGCATGTATAGTCTTCCTGGTGTATTGTAATCACCATTTGATATGGTGCTGTGCTCAGTGGAAGGTTGCTGAATGTTCAAGTTACCACTTGGTACACCTGATATGGGGAACAAACATCACAATATTTTAAGCTTGGTCTGCTGACATGGACATATGACATTGAACAAACCGGTTTACTGCTCAGCAGGCCATATCTTTTCCAGGGATTTTCTACAAAAAGTAAAACAGAGAGATTTTTACTACTGGAATAAGCTAGAATCAGCTCTCTGGCCACCTTACACACAAGAACCATGTTCACAGCATTTTATAATATCTAATTACTAGGTTTGGGAAAAGCTACTGAGAATGTTGACAGAAACACTTTTTCTTGTTGTCCCTCAGTGACAAAAAATTTATAAGTTGGTATTCAGGTTATGGCTTCCAAATATTTAGCTGCCATGAGCCCCACAGGGTTGGGCGGTGAGCTGTAGAGCATTGGGCACCAAAACTCCTCGAGCACTTGTTAATTATTGTCTTAACTCAAGTCGTTAATCCCTTGGGCTCTCCGTTTAATGTTGTCAAGTTTACTTTGATTGGTATGGGTTTCTGTGTACTGTGGTTATTTAAAGTGGACTCCCAATTAGCACTTAATGTGGGGTCCTTGTTTTGAGAATGATTTGGCTCATGGTGTCACTTGGTTGAGCTTTCAATGTCCTGCTGGAATTCCTATGCATAAACTTCACATGGGTGTCTGTCATTGCACTACACCTGGGTTCAGACATTGCCAGCGCACCAGTGTGACATTTAACCTCTGCCATCATCAGGCACAGTTCTTAGCAAAGTATGTCTCTGTTTCTTTTTATTTATTATTTTTGGGATATAAGCACTGTTGGCAATACCAACACAAATCCATTCCTATATGCCCTTGGGAAAATGTTGGTGAAATATTTTCTGAACTTCTTCTGAAGGTGTTATTGAGAAGGGAGTTCTGTGATTTAGACGCAGTGGTAATGAAAGAAAAGTTTTTATATATTTCCAAATTAGGGATGATGTGCAACTTGGAGGCCAACCTGCAAGAGCAATTTCTGTGAGCATGAAGCCTTTGTCCTTCTTACTGCTAAAAGTCACAGGCTGGGGAGGTCCAGTAGATATTGCTGGAGTGTATTTTGTAGCTGTTATATTCTGTTGCCATTTTGTGGTTGGGATGATGAGAATAATCATTGATGATGCTGCATGTGGTGCCAATCACTTGGACTGCTTTATCCTGAATTGAATTTCTTCAATGCTGTTGAAGCTGTCTCAGTAACTCAGTAGATGAGAGCTTTGAATGATTGTTGAAGAAAAATTGTTTTAAAATAATTGCTTCCAGTCGAAAACATCACAGCATGCTTGTCTCATTCGCTCATTATGTACTGTGTCATATGATATAGGTGATCAGGATGTTTCCATGACCCTGATCATTCTTGGCAAGATTTTCTATAGAAGTGGTTTGCCATTGCCTTCTTCTGGGCAGTGACGGGTGATCCCAGCCATTATCAATACTCTTCAGAGTTTGTCTGCCTGGTGTCAATGGTCACATAACCGGGACTTGTGATGTGCACCGGCTGTTCATATGGCTATCCACCACCTGCTCCCATGGCTTCATGTGACTCTGATCGGGTGGGTGGGGGGGCTAAGCAGGGGCTACACCTTGCCCACGGGTGAGCTGAAGGCTGGTGGAGGGAAGGAACACCTCACACCTACTTTGGTAGAGATGTATCTCCAGCTCACCAGGCGGCTACTTATTTAACCCATTTTAATTTCATTCTGAATTTAAAACAAATAGAAATAAGAATTAGTACTTGTGCCACCACACTGCTCCTGGTAAATTTCTGCCTCCTAGGATTATGATACTACTGAACTGTTATTATAGTCCGTTTGTAACAGTTTCCTCAATAATATTAATGCAATCTTCCCAGACACAAAACCTCCTTTATCTTTTGTCCTTCTGATATGGGTAGAAATGGTACAAATAATCACAATATAATCTCTTCCTATTTAAGTGTAATAATCAGGGTTGCCATCCTTATGAAACCTGGAGGACATATTCATCATGATAACACACAATAAAAGCTTACATTTTCCACATTAATTATAAATAACTTTTACCCTTCATCTCAAAAAATAAGTCATAAAACCTGGATATAAAAGGGAAAGACACATAAATGAGACATATTCTCGTTTACAAAAACATATTAATTGATTTAAAACAGATTCCATTTCCTTTTAAAAAAATGATGAACGCATAACACTTCTAATGCAGGATTCCTTTTAGTTTGAGAAGAACAAACGAGAAGACAGAGTAAATCAGCAAGAGACACCAAATTAAAGCCAAATGCAATAAACCATAGTAGCACATGCAGGGTAATCTAGTATCCATCAAAATTGCATCATCATTTTATCTCCTGTTGCTTTATCTACTTGGAAAGTCTATTGCGACTGGAACAGAGCATTAGCCTCTATTTTACAGCAGAAATAATAGTGAGGTTATCACAGCTCACCATAGTTGCCAAATGAATTAAACAGCAATTTCCAGTATCCACATATGCACAATTAACTGTGGAAATCATGAAGTTGCTCTCCAATTTGCTCTAGTCACATGGAAACTTTGCTACACTGGGGTCTAGCTAAGAGATTCAGCATCAAAATAATGAAGAAGCTGAAGTGGTACTTATTCATTTAATGGTAACTAAAAAAAAACAGAAAATGTTAGGCTGGTGTATGAGGTTGTAGGTAATTAGTTAGCAGCATCATAAGTTTTTCCTATTGCTGAGCATGCAATGAGAATTCAAATTTACAAGTAGGGGTCTTATTTAGAATTCATTATTGTTGTAGATTTTAGAATAGTTAAAATATTCTCCTTTTTTCTTTCTTTTAATCTCACCATTCTCTTTTTTGTGCATAACTTTACATTGAAAAAGACACACTGATTTACACTTCTAATGCATGAAGATGCACCACTTAGATTGTTTGAGGAAGCACCTTACAGTTTCTTCCACCCACAAGTACTATTGATCGATTGAACAAGCATAGCATGCAGGAAATAAAAGACTCTCTAATCACTACAAAAAGCTGCTTAAAAGCTGGCAAAAACTCTATCGGCATCTGCAACAGTTAGCTTAAACAAGTAGAAATTTTGTTTGTTGTTGCTGATCACAAATTCCGGGCCAATATGCAAGAGAAACATTACATTTCCTTGTGTTTCTGGGACGACTAGTCAGTTTTAGTTTATGAAAAATAAACAAAATTTCAGATGTGTCTTTTAGAAGAGTGTTCTTCTAAATTTAGTTTACTGTAAAAATTCTTTACATGACATTTTCAATCATACTTATATATTAAAATAGAATAGAATGCTATTACATTCTTATAGATAGTTATATATAATGTAGCAAGCTTTTGTTAATGTTATATCTAGGTATTTATACATAGGATCACACAGTCAATTGATTCCAAGAGAGGTAGCTTTTTACATCCAGGTATGTAATTTAGATTTCCCTATATTTTAAATTATTTTATCAATAACTTCTGTCAGACTTAATGATGATAATGTTTGAGAATGTCATACAGCAGCAATTTGTTCAAAAATCATGCAAACCTGACAAGAGTGCAATGGGTTAAAGGCTGGAAAAGTGCAATAAATACAGTAACGTTGTCATGCATATGGCATGGACGTAAAGCCGTGAGACAGAGAGAGTTAATCACAATGGTAAAGCAAGCCAACTTGTACAAAGGTCTTAAAGTCACAATGAAAACACTTAAAAGAAAGTCAACATAACATAAGCCATATGCATATGGAAATTAGAGGACACAGGTAATGTGGACTGTGGGATGAGAGCTTTTAATCAAATGACAACCAATTTGTGAGTTATATAACAAGTTGTAATTTGTTTTTGTTATCTCTATCTTATACTTCACTCCCACAATTTACCTTACCCCCATTTCTTTATAGTTCATCATTGAACTACAGGCTCATGCAAAAAGCTCAAATTAAATATAAAAGCACCAAAAAAGTTCAGTAAGCTGCAATATTAATGATGTTTATTGTTCCACATTTATATATACAACAATGATATATACCTCCTGTTCTTACCAGAGGGGGTTGAGTAATTCCAAGTATTAAGTTGTGAAGCAAATAAGGAAGAGATAAGTTTTTATGAGTACAGCAAGTAATTAAATGTACATTGATTTTCTTTTTATACTGGCATATCTTAAACTGGGACTTGAAACATAATAACATGGTTCAAAACATGTTATTACACTTAGAAAGATTATCATATGTAGTGAAACGTATGTTGGTGATACTCTCAAACATGCACGTTACGTCTAGTTGTGATTATGTTATGATATGATACCTCATTCTAATCTCAGTAAATATGATGCTTTTGAAAACCTGCAACATTTCTATGTTTGCTAACTTACACTTGTTTTTAGTTATGATATGTTTCTCATTGTTGTTTTCAAATCCTTCATCCCATTTCTCCACGGCTTCTATGACTTCTTCTGCCACTCAGCATTCTTGAGATATCAGTACTTCCCTAATTTGAGGTTCCTGAATGTCCCTGATTTTAACTGATGTACTGTACCAATAGCAGCCATGCCTATAGGTACCACAATCTTAAGCTCTAGAAATTCTCTAGAATATTTTTGTCATTCCTCATCCATTTTAAACTACTGTTAAAAACTTACCATTGGACCAAGCTGTTAGCATCTACCCTAAAAACCTCTTTGCTCAACATCTTTTTGTTTTGAAAGTGACCCTGTATTAAAGTAGCTTGCAGTTAAATTTTACTTAAACCATTACGAAAGTCCTACAATTATGCAGTGGAATCTCAGCTTTAATGTTAAAGTTTCATCAGTGATTTTTGCTATGTTAAAGGTGCTATATAAATGGAAGCTGTTGTCCTTTGAATAGTAGAGAGAATAAAATAATTTGTTGTCAAATAAGGGAATATATTCATTAGACAGGGTAGTAAAGAAGGCATTGATTTCATCAGTCAGAGCACTGAGTACAAGAATTGAGACATCATGTTACATCTGTCCAAAATGCTGGGGAGACCACGCAGAGTATTGAGGGCATTTCTGGTCACTTAACTACAGAAAGGATATCCTTAAGTGGAAAGGCTGAAGAAAAGATTTACATGGGTGTTGCCAAGACTGGATGGCTGAGTTATAAGAAGAGGCCGGATACACTGGAATTGTTTTCCCTGGAGTGTCGGAGGCTGAGAAGTGACCTCATAGAAGCATATAAAATTTATGAGGGACGTAGATATGTTGAATTGTCAGAATCATTTTCCCAGGTTAAATTTGTCAATCTGTCCTAGAGTACATAAGTTTAAGGTGAGAGGGGAAAAATGTAATCAGACCTGGGGGGGGGGGGGGCAAGTTTTCCATCCAGAGGATGGTTGGTAAATGGAGCAAACTCCTAGAGAAAGTTGTTGAGCTGGGTACAGTCACAACATTTAAAAGACGTTTAGACAGGAATGTGGATAGAAAAAGATTTAGAGGGATATTGGCCAAATGCAGACATATGAGTTCAAGTAGGATCCCTGGTCTGCATTGATAAACTGGGCCGAAAGGTTTGCTTCCTTGAAGTATAATCATGAATCTATTTTTGTAACTTACCATTATGAATTTAAGAATGAACTTTGAGATTGATCGAAAAGTCCACTGTGTGCTAACAAAATTTGTCATATATTTTCACAAGTAGATAAAATAGCAAGTAGCTTGCAATTAATTTTTAATTAAAATTTTATAAAAGCCTTGCAAATATTATGCAGTGGAATTTCAGCTTAACTGTTAATACCACAATCTGTTTACTGGGAACTAAAATATAATGTTTTAAATTATAAGTTTGCAAGTATTGCCTACCAATAATAAGACTTCTAATTTATATTAATTCAGTCCATAAATATTATAGTTATACACAATCAAAAATATAATCCAGCCCAGCTAAATGTTTGTCCAGGGACTGAAATTAAGTATGTGCTGCATAATTGTTACTTCGTGATCTGCCAGAAAAGTGGGCAGATGGCCAGACAAGGAAAGGAAGTGCACAAGCCAACTCCCATATATCGGTTCCATTCTAAAAGTGCAGATTTAACTCAGTGATATCTTCTCGGTTCTTTAAAAAATGTGAACTGATTAAAAAAATTTAAAGCTCTTATTTGTTTCCACACATTTCTGATGATCAGAATGAAAAATACCTTGACACATTTACAAAATTATCCTTAACTATCAGCTATTTTATCCTCAAGAAGTTAAAATTCTAATACACTTGAAATTCTGCTAATGCCACTTTACCAGTAAATTGGAGGCAGATGTCAAAACACCAGGATATTTCTGTAGTAGCTAATGTAGTATTATGTCTCCAGTGCTGTCATTCTGCTTAAATTCAGGACTTCAAATACTGTTTGCAGTGATACTATTAAGCAAATGTGTCAGACATGGTCAGGAAATTATCTTCTACAACTGACAGTACTGACTTGGTTTCTGACTGCATCAATCACATGCAGCTTTTTAAACAGTTAAGCTTGAGAATTTTGAATGAAAACCTCTAGTCTTCAACACAGGTTATAAATAATAACAGTGGCACTGACTGGGGGATAATGTGTAATATTAGAATTTAATGGAATACTCAATAATTGTTGCCACATATGATATTTTATGCTTTCACTCAATTTATTCTGAATTGCAGAATACTAATTTACCTCAGAGCCAAGAACAAGTAATTCCTGACAGTAGCTGTACTCCGTGTACCTGTATCTTCTACCCTTTATTAGTAGTTCCAGTGTGCCTGCATTTACCCAATCTTCATTATTTACAGAATTTGTCAGCCACAGTTCTATTTAAATAGAATCTCATTAATAAACAAATCTATGCACATACCATATTCATATCTATGCCATTTGTATATGTCCAAGCATGTTGGAAATATTCCTCTAGCCTCTGACGGAGAGGGTTGGGAATCTGATGAAAGCGTATGAATTCCTTGACTCGAAGCATTTGCATATGATACCTTGCTGTTCCCGAATACAGTCTCTGGATAATTGCTGAGACATTACCAAAGATACTGGCGTACATTAGTGCTGGTCAAGGAGAAAACATAGGCACAATCAGACAAATTAAATTTTAGCCATTTGAAGCTTTTATCTTAATATATTGTATCTGGTAGCTTAATGGTTTAAACTATTAACAATTTTTTTCATGTATGACAGGTCTTCAAGTTTTGAAAGTATATTCAATAAGTTTAAACCAACCAATTTTGTATTAGTTCCGTTTGATACCTCCTTGTCTTCACTTTGCAATTATTTTTAGAATCACACTAGGGAAAGATTTATAATTTTAACTATTATCATTACAGTTATTTTGGAAGTTATTGGAAAGGTCATTTGAAGATGTCCAACAGTAACATTTGAATTCTTGAGAAGCTGACAATTGGTGCAAGCCACTCTGTGCTACCAAACTCCACCATGGATGGTCCCAAGCTTGGATATGCAAGTAGGAGGGTTGGACATGGGTCTGGTAACCTCATCCTGTAAAATCCCAGTGCTACAGAATCTCCAGAGTCCTCATTCCTGGGAGACAAAGATTTTCAAAAATGGGTTACACCTGGGGAAAACTTGAAAGACTGGCCCAGAACAGAGGACTCTAGCAGCCTGCACCCCCAGTAGGGGCGATAGGCTTAGGAAGAAGACTGTGTGCGAGCTTAGTGATTTTTATATGTCTTAAAGTAGCTTGAACCAGCTGTTGTAGAAACTAAGCAACACACACAAAACGCTGGAGGAACTCAGAAGACCAGGCAGCATCTATGGAAAAGAGTACAGTCGATGTCTCGGGCTGAGGCCCTTCAGCAGGACTGCACTCTTTTCCAGAGATGCTGTCTGACCTGCTGAGTTCTTCCAGCAATTTGTGTGTGTAGCTTGGATTTCTAGCATCTGCAGATCTTCTCTTCTTCGTGTTGTAGAAATCATCTGCCTTCAGATTTGAAATACCGTACTTTTGTAAATCAGGACTATCCAATATTACACCAATGCCAAAAAACCACCATGTTTGCACTACAGCACTAAAATCTTTGCCACAATTATACCGTACATAAGAATAAACACCTTACAATATTTTGATGTGGTATAATAAAGATAAAGAGATATTTTGAACATTTACTTGCACAGCTCAATTTCTATGGCAATGGCAGTTCTCATGGCAACAGTATTCCCAGGATAAATATAATTTAATCACGCAAATCCAGACAGTATGTCATTTTCCATTTATAATGTTTTATCATTCACAATCGTTGGTCAATCTTGAAAGGAGTCATTTATTTTTATACCTATTTCTCAGCATGCTGAGTAGTATCATTGAAATGTTCAGTTTGATTTAAAGACAATTTATATTCAGAGGTTAACCATTCGGGCAGCACAATGTCCAACCAAAAAAAAAAGAATATTAAAAATAAAATAAGTAATTAACATGAAATCCCCTTCATACATTTTTCTGTATTTCATTCTTATATAGCCAATCTCCTATCCTGAGATTTTGCCCCTAAGTTTTAGAAGAAACCATTTTCCTGCATGTAACAGATACAAGAGGTTCTGCTGATGCTGGAAATCTTGAGTGTCTCACACAAAATACTGGAGGAGCTCAGCAAGTCAGGCAGTATCTATAGAAGGGAATAAACAATCAACATTTTGGGGTGAAGCCTTTCATTAGCACTGGAAAGGAAGGGGTCAGAAGCCTGAATAAAAAGGGTGGGGGGAAGGGAAGGAGTACAAGCAGGCAGATCATAGATGAGACCAGATGAGAGAGAAGGCGGGTGGTTGTGGGGACGGGGAGAGGAAGTAAGAAGCTGGGAAGGAATAGGTAGAAGGGGTAACCGGCTGAAGAAGAAGGAATCTAACAGGGGAGGCTACAGGACCATAGAAGAAAGGAAAGGATGAGGAGAACCAGAGGGAGATGATGGGCAAGTGAGGTGAGAAGGGATGAGAGGATAACTAGAATGGAGAATGAAAAAAGGGAGAAGGAGGTAGGGAAAGAAATGACTGTAAGTTGGGAAATTGATGTTCAAACTATTAGGTTGGAGGCTGATGCAGCCTCCTCTGCTTTGGTGAGATATGATGCAGATTGGAGACTTCTTCGTTGAACACCCTCACTCTGTCTGCCGTAAAAGGCAGGATCTCCATTCCATTCAACTTCCCATCCACATTCTGGCATGACTGTCCTTGGCCTCCTCTGCTGCCCCCATGAGGCAATACTGAGGCTGGAGAGCAAGACTGCATATTCCATCTGGTTTAGGAGCCCAGATTATGCAGCTCCTGCTGAAGCGATTTACTAATGCAGCGATTGGCTTTAGTTTTATTGAAATGTCTAGGAATGGGCTCAATTCTATTTAATGTGCCTTTGCCAGTGTTGATAAATTTCGACAACAGTCAGTTTTTTATTCTTTATTTCCCTCTGCTGGGAATAACCTCACATTTTCCCTCATTATACTCCCTCTGCCATCAATTAACTTATGCAATTAACTTAATTGTACAGATCCCTAAATAATTTTTATATCCTCTCCACAGCTCATGTTGTTTCCAAACTTTGCATCATCAGTGAACTTGGATACATCATACTTAGTTTTTCATCTAAGAATAAACAACACCATGGACTAGATGAGCCGAAGGGACTGTTTCTGTGCTGTACTTTTCTATGACTCTATAAACTGTGAATAGTTGAGGAGTGAGTACCAATTCTTGTTACACCCAATTAGGAGCAGCGTGCCTATATTGGGGGAGCAAATTGAGAGAAAATGATCAACTTATGAACCAGCTGAGAAAAAAAAATAGCAATGAATGTCTCTCAAAGTCCAACCCTACGTCCCCATCATGAGAGGTGGAATCAGGTAAGGCCTCTGGTGAAGCTGTGTAGGCCAATCCTCTGTACAGTGGATGCAATGGATTACACAAACATTGATGATCCCCAACCATAACATTTGGACGATAACCGTTTGGACAATGGAGACAGGAGGTCATCAATGACCAATGCTGCACTGGGAGCTAAGAATCCCAGAAGAATTATTGGGTCAGATCTCATTGATATCAGAGAGACCAGCATTCACACCCGAGTGCAGCATGTAACATATTTATTTGAGTGGACCAGAATAGACCCCAAACAAAAAATAATTGAGGGTATCTTGGACAGCAGGCTGAACCTTCCATAGATAGTAAGCTGTCCAATATGTTAAATATATTGAGTGTCTCTAAATATCCCCAATGGTCAGAAATGTTCAAAATTATTCCAAAACCAATTAAAATCAATGAAACAATTGTAAAGTTTTAAAATGGAATCAAATAAAATTAAAATGAATTGGAAAAACTATTAACCAAATAAAAGGAGTCACAATTCATTCAAGATACTATATCTTGATACCATATACATATAGCTTTCAAAGCATTCCACTCAGCTGCATTAAATGGACTTTTTGTGCTCTAACCTGCTGTTGCTTTAGTGGGCAAATTCCCCATTGTAAGTTCACATCACCAATGCTGAATATGATATGGAATTTAACTCTAGGGTTGCAGTCAGAAAATTGCCATTGAAAAGCAACATTTTTTTGTTCTCTCCGAAGTAAAGTCAAAGACAAAGTAAAATTTATTATCAGAGTACATACATGTCACCACATACAAACCTGGGATCCTGAACTTGTGTAGGGAAATATTGGTATTCATCATGAACCTGCTGACATTTCCCAACAAAATTCTGGCCCATTAAAAATAAGAGAAAGATTAATAAAAAATAGGTTCACTTACAAACTATTTAAAAATATAAATTAGCTTGGACTTACCTTTGTCATTCATAGTCATTCCCCTCCATTCAAATTGATGGGGTTTCTGCCTCTGGGCAACAGATCATAGACCATAAGACCGTAATACACAGGAGCAGAATTAGGCTATTCAGCCCATCAAGTCAGCTGCATTAAGGCTGATATACTATCCATCTCAACCCCACTTTTCTGCTTTCTCTCTGTAACATTTGACATCCTGACTAACCAAAAAGATATCAACATCTGCTTTAAATGTACCCAATGACTTGGCATCCACAGCCATCTGTGCCAAAGAATTCCATATATTCACTAACTACTGGCTAAATAAATTTTATCTCATCTCTGTTCTAAATGGAAAATCACCTCTCTACATCCACTCTATCTAGGCCTTTCAATATTCAATGGTTTCAATGAGATCCACCCGCGTTCTTTTAAACTCCAATGAGTATAGGCCCAAGGCAATCCAATGTTTCTCATGCACGAACACTTTCTTTCCCTGAATCATTTTCATGAACCTTCTCTGAACCCCTTCCAATGCCGGCATGTACTTTCTCATATAAGGGCCCCCAGACTGTTCACAATACTCCAAGTGCAGTCTCCTCAATGCCTTATAAAGCCCCAGAATTATATTCTTGTTCTTATATTCTTGTCTTCTCAAAATAAATGCTAACACAGGATTTGCCTTCCTCACTACCAACTCAACCTATATGTTAACCCTTAGGAAATCCTGCATGAGGATGCACGTTTGACTTTTGAACTTCCTCCCAATTTAGAAAATAGTCTACATCTTAATTCCTTCCACCAAAATGCATGACTATACACTTCCCAACACAATATTTAATCTGCCACTTCTTACTCCCTGCTTCCTCAACACTACCAGCCCTTCCACCTATCTTCGTATTGTCCGCAAACTTGGACACTAAGCCATCAATTTCATTATCCAAATCATTGGTATGTAATGTAAAAAGAAATCGTCCCAACACCAGCCCTTGAGGAACACCACGAGTTACCGGCAGCCAATCAGAAAAGGCCTTTTTATTTCCCATTCTGCCTCCTGCCAGTCAGCCAATCTTCTATCCATGCTAATATCTTTCCAGTAATACCATGGGCTCTTATCATATTAAGCAGCCCTTGTCAAAGGCCTTCTGAAAATCTAAGTTAACAACATCTACTGACTCTCCTTTGTATCCTTCCTGTTATTACCTCAAAGAATTCCAACAGATTTGTCAGACAAGATCTCCCTTAAGGTTAGCATGTTGACTTTGGCCTATTTTATCACGTGTCTCCAAGTTCTGAAAAACATCCTAAGTAATGGACTCCAACATCTTCCCAATGACTGAAGTCAGACTAAATGGCCTATAATTTCCTTTCTTCTGCCTCCCTCTCTTAAAGAGTGGAGTGACATTTGCAGTTTTCCAGTCCCCCAGAACCACTCCAGAGACTAGTGATTCTTGAAAGATCATTACTAATGCCTCCACAATCTCTTCAGCTCCATTTTTAGTGCCCAGGAGTATATTCCATTTGGTCCAGGTGACTTTACCACCATCAGACCTTTCAGCTTCACAAGCACCTTCTCCTTAGCAATAGCAACTACGTTCACTTCTGCCCCCTGACACTAGATTTTTTGGCATACTGCTTGTATCTTCCATTATGAAGACTGGCACAAAATACTTTTTGTCTGTTATTTCATTGTCCCCCATTACTACCCCTGCAGCCTCATTTTCCTGCAGTCCATTATCCACTCTCACCTCTCTTTTACTCTTTATATATCTGAAAACATTTTTGGTATCCATTTTTATGTTATTGGCTAGCTTATCTTCATATTTCATCTTTTCTTTCCTTATGACTTTTTTAGTTGTCTTCTCTTGGCTTTTTTGAAGCTTCCCAATTTCTACCTTCCCACTAATTTTTGCTCTATTACGTGCGCTCTCTTTTGCTTTTACACTGTCTTTGACTTCTCTTGTCAGCCACGTTTGCTTCATCCTCCCTTTGGAATACTTCTTCCGCTTTGGGACGTATCTATCCCGTGTTTTCCGAATTGCTCCCAGAAACTCCACCCATTGCTGTTTTCCTGTCATCCCTGTCAGGGTCCCCTTCCAATCGACTCTGGCCAGCTCCTCTCTGACATCAGTATTCAGTGTGGTGCAAGTTAGTCCATGCAGGTGCTGGATTGGCTCCAGTTTTGTGATACCCTAGTGAACTCCATGAGGAACGTTGTATTTAGGTACATTTTAAAAAACATTATGAACAACTAACCCCAACACATGAAATTTTGTGTTTGGTTGGAGACCTTAAGCAAAGCAGTTATTTAGGTAATTGCAAACACTACTCTTCTAAATACAACTAGATATTCTAAGCCTTCTCTGTCATTCTAGGCTCTTGATTGCAATCTATTTCTGATGGTGCATCATTGTTTATTTCCTCTGTTTTTTTTTATTCCCTATTATACAGTATATTTTCTTGCTTTATTTTTTACTTTGTGATGCACATTGTTATGGAAATTTAATCATATTGCCAGATGGCTTTTCCATCGAGGCAATTTGAGTAGAACTCAGGACCTTTGCTGGAGGTGTTATACTATAGCGCCCTGCCCAATAGCCCCAAGAGGTGGCAGAATAGATATGCAGACAGAGCATGGAAAGCTGAGGAAACTACAGGCTTGTCATAATGGGGAAATTTAATTTCTCCAACATTAAATCAAGATGCTTCGATGGGGCTGGATTTCTTCAGTGCATCCAAAGGATTCATTAAACAATATATGGAGAGTCCAAATAGAGGGGAAGACATACTGGACCTGGTTTTGGGAAATGAGCCAGCCTAGGCAATGGACTTAATAGTGGGTGAACATTTTGGGAATAGTATCCATGTTTGAAGACAGTTATGAGTGAAGATAAGACTGTATCTTGTGGGAAAGTACTAAATTGGGAAGGGCAATTGATGATAGGATAAGATAGGAACTAAGGGCCATTGACTGGGAACTGTCATTGTTAGACAAGTTCATGTTTGACATATGGGTGTACAGGATCGCCATATTCCAGTAAGACAAGGTTGGCGAGGGAACCTTGTATGACCTGAGAGGCTTTTTTAAATTTAGTGAAGAAAGAGAAAGGAAACATACATAAGGCTTAGGAAGCTAAATTCAGACTAGGCCCTTGTGGAATATAAAGACAGCATGTAAGTGCTTGAGTAGGTAATTAGGAAGGCCAAAAGTGGGCATGCAATGTCCTTGGTGAGCAGGATTCAGGAGAATCTAAAGGCATTTTATACTTCTTTTTTAAGAGATACAGCATGATAACAGGGAACTGAAAGTTGTTGAAGTGATGGAGATTACAGATGTAAATGAGAATGGACTGAACCAAAAGTACAAAATGGAGTTGAGATACAAAGGCACGAGCTCAGTGGAGCAAATGGAAACAATGGGCCGAGTGGTGCACCTAGATTTGTGAATTCCGTGTAGGAGGTAGAAACAGGCAGTGTGTGATAGGGGAACTATAATCCAAACTATCAACATCTGTAGTCTCTCTCATGTCTCTGGTGATTCCAAATGTTATTCTAGAATCAACACATTCTAAGTGTCACAGGACCTCAAGTGTCAGCCTAGATCTCATTAAAACTCCCTGCAGTAGATCCTATTTTTAATTTAGTTGCAATAAAACCTTGGTAACCCTGGTTCTCTCCAGAAAAGCTCCAATAATATTTTTCAATATTAATTTACGCTGAATTCAAGCTTACAAATGCAAACATGAATTCAATGTAAATGTACGGGCTTCATAATGCAAAAACAACATATAATTTTCTGAAGTAAATTGTTGCACTGTGGTTTGGGAAGCCATTCAAGAATGGGAAGAGAAGAGAAGAGAAATATAGTTGTAATGGGGGTGGAGATATGTCTGTACCAAAGGAGGTGTTACGTGCTCCTTCCCTCCGTTAGTCTTCAGGCAACACTTGGGCAAGGGGTAGCACTTGCTTAATCCTCCAATCAGGGTCTTTTGGAGCCATGGGAGCAGGTGGTGGATGGTCGTATAAGCAGCTGGTGCACATCACAAGTCATGGTTATGCGACCACTGATGTCAGGCAGACAGTTTCTGAAGAGTATTGATAAAGACTTCAGTATAAAGACACTGCCCAGAAAAAGACAATGGTAAAGCACTTCTGTAGAAAAATTTGCCATTGCCTTTAAAAAATCCCTGATGGTACTTATATACAGGCCTCCAAATAGTAGCCAGGATGTGGGGTAAAACTACATTGGGAGATTGTAAAGGTATCTGAAAAGCTTAATGTTGCAATGGTCACGGGATTTCAATATGCAGTTAGATTTGGAAATCAACCTGGCACTCTATCTCATGAAAAGGACTTTGTAGAATGCTTAGAAGATGGCTTTTTTGAGCAGCTTGTGGTCAAGTCCAATAGTTAAAAGGCAATTCTGGATTGGAAGATGTGTAATGAACCAAGTTTGATTAGGGAACAGATCCAGGAATACTTAGGAGATAGTAATCATAATATGGTAGAATTCATACTATAGTAAGAGCGGCTGTAGCTAAAATTGGATGTAAAGGTATTGCAATTTAGTAAACTTAACTTTTGGGGCATGAGAGAGGAGTTAGCCAAAGTTGATTGGAAGTGGATACTAGCAGGGATGATGGGAGAGCTGCAATGGCTGGAGTTTCTGGGAATAATTCTGAAGCTGCTTCCAAACTGTATTCAAGCTTTCCAAATGGGCATGATGCTTAGATTGCTCCTGGTTTAGGTGGATGGGATCTGAAACAACTCCTCATCAACTTTTCTCCTTTTCACCTGCCCCAACTTTGCCTCCAAAGTTCCAACTTCTCCATTTCTCTCCAACTTCTCTTGGAACATGCCTCGACCTCGCTCCAACAGCTTCTCGCACCTGCAAGCCTTGACCCTCAGATCAGCTTTGCCTTTGCTCACCTTTTTGTTGTTTGTTGTGATCATTTACCACCATTTTTCAGATAAAAAGCGTTATTAATAGAATAGTTAGTTGAATTTCCTGCTTTGAAAACCACCAGTAAGCTGTCGTCCACTTTAAGCATCACTCTCAAGGGAGGATGAGGCAAATGTGACTGGCATGGGAAGTCAAAGACAGCATAAAAGCAAAAGAGGGGGCATACAATATAGCAAAAAATTAGTGGCAAGCTTGAAGATTGGGAAGTAATTTCAACCTACAGAGGGCAACAAAAAAAAGCTATAAGGAGAGAAAAGATCAAATATGAAGGTAAGCTGGCCAATGATATAAAATAGGATACTAAAGCATTTTCAAATATATTGTAGAAAGAGTAAAACAGAAGCAAGAGTGGGCATTGGTCCACTGAAAAATGACACTGGAGAGGTAGTAATGGGGAACAAAGAAATATCAGACAAATGGAATAAATAATTAGTATCAGTCTTTACTTCAGTGGACAGTAGTGAGTGTAGTGGTTATTACTAAGTAGAAAATATAAACCATATAACAATTACAGCATGGAAACAGGCCATCTAGTCCGGACCTTCTAGTCCGTGCCAAATGCTTACTCCCACCTAGTCCCACCTACCTGCACTCAGCCCATAACCCTCCATTCCTTTCCTGTCCATATACCTATCCAATTTTTTTAAAATGACAAAATCGAACCTGCCTCTACCACTTCTACCGGAAGCTTGTTCCACACAGCTACCAATTTTTGAGTAAAGAAGTTCCCCCTCGTGTTACCCCTAAACTTTTGCCCCTTAACTCTCAACTCAAAAATACTTGGGAAGTAACAATTTCAGTAACTTAATCTTTATAGCTAATTCCTTAAAATATTTGTGGTACTTGAATGAAATCTTGAAAAAAGAAATTGCTTATTAAATTTAATCCAAGTTTAAAAACTATGGCTTAAAGGATATTTTATTAAAGAATATATGCAGGTTATAGAACTGATATTCTTCTAGACCAGCTGTTCCAAACCTTTTTTACGACATAGACCAATACCACTAAGCAAGGAGTCCATGTACCCCTGTCTGGGAACCCTTGTTCTAGGTGATCATGTTAAGATTATAACATTCTTTCTGATTGTGTAGTACTTGGAAAAATGTCGTCAGTAAGGATTACTTACAGCCAATAAGCATGACACAGATGGAAAAGATCTTCTCTGAGTTGGTGTTAGGCGATACGTTTCCAAATCCGACACTTGTCAGACTACTGAAGGTGAAGTAGAGAGCTGTCACATATTTATCTTTGATAGAGGGCCCAGAGTTGGCATCACTGTAATTGTATCGTTTCTCTATCTGTTCTCCTAAAGAATCCAACCAGCCAATCTTGTGTACCAGGTACGGTCGTTCTACATTCCCGATGGCATACCAAATGCAAGCGAGCCAGTGAGCAATCAAGGCAAATATGCACATAAGCAGCATCAGGACAGCAGCCCCGTATTCGGAGTAGCGGTCTAGTTTACGGGCAACTCTCACCAAGCGCAGCAGACGGGCTGTCTTCAGGAGACCAATTAGCGTTGTCGTCTGTCAAAACAGGAAAATTATGAGTGATCATGGAAAGTGATTACAGCTTTTCCAAAATCTCAGAGTCGGAACTATATAGTCAATATTTTTGTGCAGGATGCCTTGATTAATCATAAGAATCTACAGCATAGTGTGGTAAGTTCAATTTTCACAGGCTACATATTTAAAATGAAATATTGGTTATGTTGTTTGCCAAATGGCTCCAGTAATAATCCTCAACACTAGTTTAATAAAATAAAGAATTAATTAGATTATGAGTGTCAAGGTTTGAATCTGCAACTAGTAATAAATTGTCTGTGATACCATTGGGGATAAATCATCTAAATTTGCTAATGTTCAATCAATACTAGTTTCTTTCAAGTCAGTTAATTGTTAGGAATTAAGAACAGGGTTGCCACTCAGGATAAATTTGGGGGGTTGTGAAACTTCGGTTTATCCAACATTCTGTACAATTTTGCTACTAAGATTTTATTTTTCTACCTCTAAAGCAATTATCAGCATAATATGCAATCTCCTCCATTGCTGTTAAAGCCCAGATGTGCTCCCTTATCAATTAGTAAGAGTACATATATTTTCCGATGCTCCTTTTGAATGAGCTCCTACTTAGATAGTCTCACCAACACAGTTAATTGATTCTTATTCCGTGTACTACTCTATGCATTCATTAGGTTCTCACTGTGCCACCTCTTGCTGCCATAATTCCAACACCTATCACTTGCCTTTGATTAATTAACTCTAAGCCTCTGTCCTCTTTAATTCTAGTCCAAAGTAATTTATCCTCTCTTCCCCACACCTTTCCAACCTTAAAGTCTTCTAAATACAAGAACATTCCAGCTCTGTACAGACCCTTCAGCCAAAGATGTTATGCCAACCTTTTAACCTATTCGATTATCTAACCCTTCACAACACTCCATTTTTCTATCATCTATGTGTCTATCTAAGAGTTACTTAAATGTCCATAAAGTACCTGTTTCTACCACCACCCTGGCTGCACATTGCACATATCCAGCAATATGTGAAAAGACCTTACCTCTGGTGGAAACTAGATGGAGATGTCAATCGCCTGAAAATGATGCTGCTTCGTATTAACCATTTCCGCCCTGCAAAAGTCTCTGAATATCTACTTGACCTATGCCTCTTACCTTATATGTCTGTAATGCCCTGGTTCATATTTTTACTGTTATGCTGTATGCATTTCAATTAGCAACTCTGTAAGAGCAATCTGGTCTGTTTTCAGCTTGTTTGGGTTATTGTTGAAGATAAGGGAGGAGGAGGAATGTGTGCCATTCAATTAGGATAATAGAGCTGAGGGGAGGTTTCTCTGGTGAGGGACACTAAGGTTGGGCTTGGGGCTTTTTCTCAGTGGGGGAATAAAGAGAGAAGACGCTGGAGAGAAGAAGTCATAGGATTCGACCCGGAGGGGACTATGATCCGACAAAGCCAGGATGTGATCAATCGAGAATCAGTGAATATGACGAAACTTTGAGCTCTGACTTGTACACATTTGACTGTTTAATTAAAATGGGCTCTTTTCTTTTTGTTTTTCTTTACTAACCCTTTAGTTAAGTTAAGATTCGTAAATATAATTCCTTGAATCATATGCAGTGTACTGTCTGTTATTTTGTGGCACGAATTTGTAACAGGGTAGCAATTTACATAGCATCTAAACAAACCGGGGTTTGGGGCGGGAGAGCTGTCTCAATCGCATGAGTTTGGCGGGAATGGAGAGTGTCTTTCCTAGACCTATGCACCAGGTGTTTTCACATCTCAATCAAATCATGTCTCATCCTCCTTTGTTCCTAAGAGAAAATCCCTAGCACTTTCGCGTGCCTTTATTTTGCTATTCAATCCCTTTAAACATAATATTCTGATCAGTATAATTTTCATTCACCACCTCAACCCCATATCTTCTTAACAGAATCTAATGCACACTTCATAAACAGCAGGAAGGTTATAGTAGTTCCAATTTCCCGGCCCATCCCGTAAATATTTGATCATCATCCACAGTTTCCGAACAGGTCATGCACTTTGATGCACAATCCAATTAGAAGCTGTATTAACAATATTTTCCAACAAATGATGGAATTCCTCTGAATCCAGTAATTACATACTTGCACTTCTATTTAAAAATACCTTAAATTTCACCGGTAATATTTTGATAGTAATTAAATTTCCATCAGTAAATGAATGAAGCGGAGATTTTCCTTGTTTACTTATGAATTGCCAATTTTGTTTATTTGTGAATCTAAAAATTCTTGCCATGATGAATGAGTGATTTTGCATTCTTGTTTCACAATTAACTGCGAATGCATGTGGTGATGGCTT
The DNA here is from genome assembly GCF_048418815.1 of Hemitrygon akajei. NCBI lineage: Eukaryota > Metazoa > Chordata > Chondrichthyes > Myliobatiformes > Dasyatidae > Hemitrygon > Hemitrygon akajei. The sequence continues at coordinate 183,576,798 of NC_133128.1, forward strand.
TTATTCTAAATGTCACTTAGTAAAATAAACCTATTGCACTAAAATGATCTGCATTCACTGGTTGGCTAATGGATAGTCATGGGTTGACTGCCGTGTTTCTCACATTAGAAACTAAATGTATGTTCAATTGGCCAACCTGGCCCCAGATGTATCATTATTCACACCAGCAGTCACTGTCCAAGATCTAGCTAGGATTCCTTGATTGAAGGATAGACATTGAGTGGTTGGGTGAAAAAAAAATTGAATCATTTTGTGTTTATTTGGAATCTAAGTTCATCATGGAAGAGGGAACTTCAGTCCCAAATATACTATCCACTGCAGAAGGTATTCCTCTTTTCCTTATAAGACACAGCAATGTGAACCCCATGTTTCTACTGCAAGCAATTAGTTAATTTTTGTCATCTTTTGGCGGAACTCTTCCTCTTGTGGTTAGCTGGTGTCTTCTTGGGATTGGTTTCTAACACTATGATACAGGGCACACTCCGAGGCCCACTCGTGTACACGGGGCACACTCCGAGGCCCGCTCGTGTACACGGGGCACACTCCGAGGCCCGCTCGTGTATAAAATTAAAACCCAACAATAGCCCAATCTAACCACAGACAGTGTGAACCTTACCTCTGCTTGATGAACTTTTTTTTTCACAGCTAAATCAAAAAGGTTTAGTAATCAAAAGCTAATACTTACTCCAAAATGAAATATCTTGCTTGGCCAATCTTGTTTCAGTTTTTTTTTAACTAAATGCAGAGACAGTAACCAAAAGTATTGTAGGTTGTCTGGAGTTTCAAAAGGCTTTCAATAAGATACAGCTTAATAAACTAATAAGGGCACAGAATATATAACACAAAAATCAAAGCAGGAGTGGACCATTCGGCCCCTTGTCCCTAATCTGTCATTCAATAATATAAAAGTTGTATTTCACCTTCGTGCCCATATCCTGTATTAACTCAATAATCCTTGATACACATAACATCCAAAGAAATCTATTGATATATGTCCAGAATGTACAAACAGACAGAACATTGACAGTCCTCTTAGGCAGATAGTTATAAAGATTCTTTATTCTTAAGATGAATTTATTCCATCTCATCTCAGTCTTGAATGACTGAAACCATATTTTAACATTGCCTTGTTCGAGAATACTTAGAGAGGCAAATTGTTCACCCCTGAATAAAAATTGTTGAGTTATGAATTTTGTTTGCCTTAAAGAGATTATCTTTTATTCTTCTAAATTCAAGAGTACAGGCTGAAGCTGCTTCATCTCACCGTAAAAAAAAAACCCATCCCAGGAATCAGTCCAATAAATTCTCCTCCCTCTATTGCAAAGAAATCCTTCCTGTTTAGAAAGGAAAGAAGTGCTCTACACAATACTCCAGGTGCAGTCCCATGAGCATCAGTAAAGTAGCTCTACCCTTGCACTCAAATCTTCTTATAATAAAGGCAATTTTTCTTCCTGCTTCCTTGATGTATCAGTATATTGATTAGCAATGATTCATGTAGAATGCTCAAATCCCTCTGAATTTTAATCTTTTAATTTCTCACCATGTGAAAATACTGCCCTTTTCTACCAAAATGGAGGTCTTGACATTTTTCCACATTATATTCCATTTAGCATTTAAGTAATCTCTCTTGATTCACCTTATAAAACACACTGTCAGCCAGGTTTGTATCATCAGAAAACCTGGATGTATTACTTGGTCCTGTTATCCAAATCATCAATGTAGATTGTGAACAGCTGGCCTGCTTATTCTTACCCACTGCCTTTTGCCCAAAGACTGATTCTCAATTCCATGGCTCCTCCATCGAGAGAAGCAGGAGCACCAAGTTCCTGAGAGTCTACAGGGATGACCTCACTTGGTCCCTCAATATCAAGAAGGTACAGCAGCACCTCCACTTCCTAAGGAGATTAAGGCAAGCGAGGACAACCCCCTCCCCCCACCAATTTTAACTGAAATTCAAAGGAGCACCTTTGAGAGCATGCTGACAAGCTGCATCTGCATCTGATATAGGACCAGAAGTCCCTACAAAGGACTGTGAGAATGGCTGTGATGATCTTAGGGGGCCTCTACCATCCATCGGGGACTGCGTATGTAGGGCCCTTAGTATTATCAAGGATCCTGCCCATCCATCCAGTATTCTCCTTGACTTTCTACCATCAGGCAGGAGACTCCAATGCATATAGACAAGAACTGTCAGAATGGGAAACAATTTCTTCCCCAAGGCCATTAGGTTTCTGAACTCCCTGCCACATTGTATTCAAAGTGTCACCGGTTAATCTGTTCTATACCTTACAAAATTTAATCTATGCACTTTAATTTATCCATTATTCATCTGTAAATTTTTATCCTTACAATCCTAATTTATTGTGTGTTATGTGTACTGCTGTGTTTTGCAACCTGGTCTGGGGTAACGTTGTCTTATTTGATGGTATACATGTGTTAATGACAACAAAACTCGACTTGACTTGACTAATTCTGTGTGATAATCTCTTGTGTGGTACCTTTACAAAGACATTCTGGAAGTACCAAAACAGCATCATTGGTGTCCCCTTAGCTGTTCTGTAGTTACAACTTCAAACTGTTCAATGTTTACTGTTCCTTCTTCCTTAGAGATTGACATCAAATATTTTTGTTCAATATCTGTCACTTCCTTATTCCCCAATATAATTTCTCCTGACTCTGGAACAATTCTAATTTCAAAATAACATCAAGGAGAACCTTTAGGGTTCTTTTAGGTTTCTTTGTTTTGTGGCTGCCTGTTGGGAGACGAATCTCAAGGTTGTATAATATATGCATACTTCGATAATAAATGTAATTTGAACTCAAAATTCACATAGACCACAGAACACTACTGCACAGTACAGGCCCTTTGGCCCACAATGTTGTGCCAACCTTTTGACCTACCTTAAGATCAATCTAATCCTCCCTTCCTACACAGTCCTCTATTTTTCTATCATCAATCTGCCGTTTCTGCTCTCATTGCTTGTTTGAAAATCTTCTCATTCACAAAACTATCTAGACTCCGGTTCTTAATGTGAAGAAAGTAACAGATCCATAAGGGGTTCTAAAGCTGAACATTAATTCCATTAGTATCAGCTTTTCAAAAGAGTAACCCCTGATATTCGCAGAGAGAATATTCCATTTATCTTCATTTTACAAATTGTAGATAAAATAACATTTTTTGTGCCTTAACAGAAGTTTATTGGTATGTAAGTGAAAGCTGCTGTGGGTTTGACATATATTGATCAAAATAAACACCCATTTATTCCTCTCAGCATGTTATATTAATTTAATATTGCTGCCCTTTCAAAGCACAGTCGGCAGAAATGAATGTCAAAGCACTGAATGCTGATACTAAGTATTGTGCAGAGCTATTCAATTCCCTTGTGTATTTGGGAATGAAAGGATTTCAGCCATATGACCAATCTATAGTTGAGCTGACACAATCAGGGGAACAATCATTTTTATTGCAAAGCTGCACAAATATTTAATAGTAGTTCAAAATCTTCACGAATGTTCTAAAAATAGCAGTGACTGCACAGAAAAGGCCTATTGTTGAAATCCTAAAACAATTTGGTAAATGCTTAATATAAGACCATAAGATATAGGATCAGAATTAGGCCATTTGGCCCAGTGAGTCTGCTCTGCCGTTTCATCACGGCCGATCCATTTTCCCTCTCAGCCTCAATATTCTGCCTTCTCCCTGTATCCCCTCGTGCCCTGACTAATCAAGAACCTATCAACCTCTGCCTTAAATATACGTAAAGACTTGTCCTTCACAGCTGCCTGTGGCAAGAACTTCCACACTCTGTGTGGTGAACTACATATACCTGTCTGGACTGCACCTGTGGCTCCTCCAACAGACCCCTGCTGACTGCTCCTGTGGCTCCTCCAACAGACCCCTGTATAAAGGCGATTGAGGTCTGAGCCTGGCCTCATTCTCCAGGATGTAGTGTTGTTCATTCTTCCAGTCAATAAAAGCCGATATCTCGCTTCTTATGTCTCAGAGTGAGTTATTGATGGTGCATCACTCTGGCTAAAGAAATTCATCCTCATCTCTTTTCTAAAAGGATGTCCCTGTATTCTGAGGCTGCATCCTCTGGTCTTATGCTCTCTCACCATAGGAAACATTTTCTCCACATCCACTCTATCAAGGCCTTTCAAGATTCAATAGATCTCAATTAGGGCATCCCTCATGCTTCTGAATCAGACACTCCTCATTGGACAAGCCATTCAATTCTGGCTTGTTTACTCATTTTAATTTGTATGTGGGGCCTGCTAGACCTTTGTCCAGAAATATCAGCTTAGTATACTAAAGCATAGATTCAAAGTTTATCTCGAGCAAGTAAGTCGGCTTTTAATCAGCCTGTAGCCTTTCACCATTCAAGGACATGAGGCAGATTCCCGCTCAGTGCAGAAAAGAGATAGAGAAATACTTCAAAGATATGAACAAATTACAAGCAATTTCCTGTGATAAGAACAAGAATATCTTACCTATCTACAGGAAAAATGTAAATAAGTTTGAAAGAGTACAGAGAAAATTTACAAGGATGTTGCCTGGTCAGTGTACTATTATGTGTACATAATAAAGATCTTCAATTCCCAGTGTGCAATGCAGGTGGTGACCCAGAAGTGATGTTGGTGAGCAGGACACACACGTGCTCTTGGTAGGCTGAATGCCCTGAGAAAATTGTGGCCAAGCTGAAGCCATTATGTAAGTTTGTATATAAAATAGTTCTAGCATTTTTACTTCCACAAGTTTGTCTTGGCTGAAGAACAAACATAACATGGTGTCAGAAGTTAGCATGAGGTCTAACTACAAAGCATTAACTGAATACCGCGAGCAACTAGGTTCCAATGGAGAGAAACAGTCGGTAAGAGAGCACACTGTCTCGAAGTTCACCAAGAGATTCAGGAGAGAGAAGCTGAAAAATTCTGTTATGGATAACCTAAGTCCACCCGCACCTACACAGTTTACTGACAATCTAGCTGATAATTGGAAACACTTCAAACTGTGATTCAATATACTGTTTATTTAGCAGTGAGCAGAGCCAGTGGGGGTGGAGGAAAAATCAAAAGCATCTATCTTCTACAAGTAATTTGTGAAGATGGTTTGGACATCTACAATAGCTTTCAAATTGATAAGACAGACTTTAAACAGACTTTAACTCTAATGACAAAATTTGAGGAGCTTGCCCTAAGTGAAAACATCACATTTGAAAGGTATATAAGTTCTTCTTCTGTGACCAGAAACAACGTGTCAGCTTTGACCAATATTTAGCAGAACTTAATACACTGAGTAAGTCCTGTGAGTTTGGAGACTTGAGAGACACACTAGTCAGAGACAAAATAGTTTGTGAAATCCCAGATAATGTTCTTAGAGAAAGACTACTCTGAGAAAAAAAATTGATGCTATAAAAGGCCATGGATATGTGTAGGGCAGCAGAAAGCACATGAGCACAAGCTACAAGAGGTGCACAGAGCAGAAACAGCAGCGTATGTTGTGACGATAGAGGGGCAGAATGCAAGGTGCTTCACAAAGCACCTGCAGACCAAAGAGATAGGCTCCAAGAGCAAATGCAGCAAATGTGCAGATATGGATATCCCAAAAATGTGTCCAGCTTGTGGAAAGTCCTGTAATAATTGTGGAGAGAAGAATAATTTTGCGAGGTGCTGCAAAACTGGGGCTACCAAGAGAAAGATGCACATTGTTGCTGAGGAAATGGAGGCAGTTGTTGCAGATTCTCTGCAGACTGCTGGTGCTGGTAAAACAGAATGGATTGTCCCAGTGACTGTGAATGAGACAGTAATTCCATTCAAGCTTGACACCAGAGCCAAAGTGAATCTGTTATCCATCGATGATTACAAGACTCTCAAAGTAAAGAGCAAAATTTACCCAGTGAAGTTCAAAGTGACAGGCTATACTGGAGAATACATTCCAGTAAAATGAGGCTGTATAGTGACCTTCAAGCACAAGGGGCAAAACAGCTACTGGTTGTAGATAAGAGAATTCAGACAATATTAGGTCTGACTGCATGCAAAAGGATTAACTTGGTGGAAACAATTTTCGTAGTGGCTTCACAGACCAAAGGTGACAGGGCAGCATTCAATAAAGAGTACTTAGATGTCTCTGAGCGTCTCAGATGTAACTTGAGAAACTTGTAACGTAATCCATATGAGATCCAGAAAGGTTAAGCAAGAGAAGCACAAGAACTTAACTTTCCATAGACATCCATACCAGTTACGCCAGCATGAAAGTCAGGATGCCAGTACTGAAAAGAATGATCATAATGAAGAAGTTGCCAGTCATGCACCTGTGGTTCAAACTCTGTCTCATTGACTTCCAGTTAAAGACTGAAAATCAAAAATATCTCTATGGTCCTCTCTGAGGTTGAAGAGGAAAAGTAAAAAGGAAGATGGGGAGACCACATAGACCCCCCCCCCCCAGGCCAGGACAATAACACTAGTTCAACACTAACCAACAGGAAGAATTGCTATCTATGATATGAGCCAAACGAAAGAGTTCTGTGAATTAAGATAGGATCAGTTGGAGCTCACGCAAAGTCTCACAAATCAGATGGATGTAGTCCAGGCTCCATTATGAGGCATGTGGCGTGAACTATGGTCACCCAGCAAGGAAGAAAACAGACATGAACAGATAAGGTCTTGGCAGAAGGATGAGAAAGAAACAAATATGTAGATCAGAGTTCTCAAAAGGACACTGGTATAATGCAGCACGTGAAAGCAAGATACCTGTGGAAACAAATAGCAGTCCAAAAGGGATCATTAAGCCACCACAGAGACAGAATGAGAGTGGCTGATTGAAAAGGAGATGGTATTTGTTCATTACAATTGAAGTTGATGTAAATATCTGTGTTGGAAAGCATTATTATGTCTTGCAGGTCTTTGAAGACATACTATGGTGTTTGTTTTCTTTAAAGGGGGAAGATGTGTTATTATCTGTGTACATAATAAAGATCTTCAGTTCCCAGAGTGCAATGCAGCCGGTTAACCTGGAACAGGAGGTGATGTTGCTAAATGACACACACACACACACACACACACACTCTTGGCAGGCTGAAGGTTCCAAATAAAATGTGATTGAACTGAAGCCATTCTGTAAATCTGCAAATGAAATAGTTCTAGTGTTTTTACCCACACTAGTTTGTCTTTTTGGAAAGAACAAACGTAACAGTCTGGCCAACCTGAGTTATATGGAAGAGTAGGTTAGGACTTTATTCCTTGGAACACAGAAGACTGAGAGGTAATTTGACAGGTGTATACAAAATGATGAGGGTTAGGGTTAGATGGGGTAAATGCAAGTAGGCTTTTTCCACTGAGGCTGAGTAGGGTTCCAACTAGAGGGCATGGGTTAAGGGCAAAAGGTGAAAAGTTTAAGGGGAACGTAAGGGGAAGCTTCTTCACTCAGAAGGTCTCGGGAGTGTGGAATGAACAGCCAGCGTATGTGGTGCATGGAAGCCCATGTTCAACCTTTAACTTGGATAGGTACATTAATTTGGTAGAGGTATGAAGGGCTGTGATCCCAATGCAGGTCCATTGGAATAGGCAGTTTAAATAGTTCAGCACAGCCTAGATGGGCCAAATGGCCTGTTTCTGTGCTATACTTTTCTGTGACTCTAGTATCAGAATTCTGATGGAATCAGAATTCCATCATTACATGTAAAAACATAACTGTATTAGATGAGAAAATAATTAGCATTTCTATTCATGTCATGGTATCCCTGGCTGTCATCAGTATTCATAACTGATTATCAGCAGCTGCAATCTACATTTCAAACTGGTTAGTTAATTGCAAGTCCTTCAGATGGCTTGCAGATACTTCCTCCAACATCCCATTTTCTCTCATGAGGGTTTGCCAGTTTGAATTTTCCCATTGAAGGAAGGAAATAAATGTGACACACTTAGAAACACCAAGTTTCACCTAGCTGCAGAAAAAAAACCAATAACATATGTGAATGATGATTAATCTGATTCTGATATGGGTATCTATTGTGAACTGAGAGTGGGAAGTGGGCAAGGGGAGGGGAATCATTGCTGGGAAAGGGGAGGGAAGAGGAAGAACCAGAGGAACATTTTGTGATGATCAATAAACCAACTATTTGGGATCAAATCACATTGCCAGGTTTCTCAGGGCTGGGTGTGTCTGCACCTGTGTCACTGCCTCCAAACCAGCACTCCTTCTCTGCCACCTGTCCCACACCCCTCCCACGGTGCTTCACCCCCACCTTTCCCAACATCCTCTGCTCCCGCCAGATTTAGTAACTCGCTCTCTGCTTCACATTGACAAATACAGTACTGTGCAAAGGTCTTAGGCACCCTGGCTATATATAAGTGGTTAAGACTTATGCACAGTGCTGTATCAGCCTGCCCTGCTTTCAACACTGCTTTGTTTCCAGACACCTTGAGAACGGGCAAGAGGCTGAGAGCTGGTTCGGTCCTGCTTAATCGTTCATATGCCACCGTTTCCAGGGTGCTTTGCAGAGTGAACAATTTGAAGAATATCAATCATTCTGGAGTAACATTATAAACCACTGACGATACATCTTGTGAGGATACTGTTGTTCAGCTTTCTAAACAACCACAACAAGTCAGACATTAATGCAGAACCTGTAACAGGCAAGTCTGAAATCCAGAGGCAGGATTCAGCAAGGTTCAGTTGTAGTACCTGCAATCCCTTCAATTGAAATTGTTGAGAAAGTTCCTATTTTCCCACCTGCTGTAGTCCACCATAACTGAAATTTAGTTCACTCCCAGGGACAATAAAGGGTGTTCATGTGCTCTGGACTCAGATGATAAGATTGGGATGAGTTCTCTGACCTTGGCAATCCCATTTACAAACGTTTCATCACTGTATGAGGAGACCTCATTGATGCGCTGTTCCTGAGGATGATGTCTCCTTGTAAGGTGATGAAACATTTAGAAAAGGATTGCCTGAGTCGGGGAACAATTCAACCCAACCATCAACCACCCGAGCTACACATTTTCTGAGTAACTTCCAATAGTTTATAAGGCTCTGAAACATCCGACCACTGTGTTACAGATCTGCGCACCAGAGCCTTCCATCTCATTTCATTCAAACTACTTCAGTTTTCACACTGGAATTTGTGCACCAATGGAAATATTGCCTCACAGTATCAATATCATATCCACAACAGTAAATCAGATCCTATCAATTTGTTAATTATGGCCCTTTTAGTCTCCTTGTAATCATAAAAACACATCAATAGGTACTAATCTATTTCCTTTCTGAATGCAATGATTTAATCTGGCTCCACTACTAAGTCCACCAATTTCAGACCCTGTCCTTTGCAGTGTAGAAACAATTTCCCTGAAATCACTTCCATTTGTATATCATCGTTCTACTTCATCTCTTTATTTACGTTTCCACCATAAGGAATAGTTTCTTTTTAGTAATGAGGTCCAGACCTATCATGTTTCTAAATTTTACTTTTAAACCCCTTCTGAGTCTTCTTTGCTCAAAGGACAACAATACTGAGAATAACAGTATATATTCTGAGTCTATTTGTTGAAATAAAGCCCGTCATCACTGAAATCCTTTTCATAAATCTCTTCTTTACCTTCATCAGGATTTCCCTATTTTTCTGAAAGCATGGTATCCAGAAATAGACAAAGTATTCCAGTGGTGTTAGTGCCACATTGTTTCATAGCTTCCTTGCTCTTGTACTCCAGGTTTTTATTTATAAAACTGAGGAAACGGCATGCATTTTTGAACTGCTTTGTCATCCTGCTCTCCAACACACTCTGATATTTTGGTTATGTCATTGGTGTTATTCCCTCTGCCAGAGGATCAGGATAAGTTTGCTGATGATTCTACTGCCAATGATTCCTCACATCAGTCACAACTTCCATTAAGGAAACAGCAAATGACATTCCACAGCAGGTTAAAGCAACATTTGCACTGACAAGCAAAAAGTGACCTCCGATCTTGCCATCTCGTTGAATCTGCCATCAACTAGTGTTTCACCATTTATAACAGCAAGATCAGCCAGGAGACTAAAACAATCTTGATATCTTGCAAAGTGTAGATCCAGGCAAGAGAGTGGATGGATGGGAAAATAACAATTAGCTCCAGATCATTCAGGGCATTAGGGAAGCAGCAGGCATCAATCCTGGGAGCTTATTTGTAGTTGCAAGATAACTTCAAACAAATTATGACCCACTTTATTTCCTTCGCTCCAAACATATAAGGCACTTTTCTTAACGAAGCCAGTTTAGCTCAACACAACTTTCATTCAGCATCCTGTTTTATATTAGGAAGTTCTACCAGATTATACTAAAAAAATTAGTGTGAATAATACATGCCTGTTCTTTTCGTAGACCATGAGGAATAATGAAATCGATTTTCAGATATCAAAACAGGTTAATGTAACAAATTCCTCCCATTTGACAGTGAACAGTAAATTAAGACATTTTATTGCATTGATAAGCTAAATATATATTAAACAAAGAGGGATGGTATGCTGGCATAGTGGTGCGCACAACACTCTACAGTAGCAGCGACCCAGATTCAGTTCCCTCCACTGCCTGTAAAAAGTTTGTGTGTTCTCCCCGTGACCTCGTGGGTTTCCTCCACATGCTCTGGCTTCCTCCCACAGTCCAAAGACACTCTGGTTGGTAGATTAATTGGACATTGAAAATTGCCCTGTTGTTAGGCTGGGGTTAAATTGGGGGACTGCAGGCCGGAGGGGCCTGTTCAGCACTGTATGTCAATAAATAAATAAATAACCAAGAATCTCTGAATCACTCACGTTTTGTTGCTCGTTTGGATTTCTGATTCAGATAAAAATTGGATTAATTGTGACTTACCTCATCAGACCCTGATCCAAAAATGAGAAGGTCAAACGGTATAGCTGCAACCATGTCAATAAGGAACCAGCCTTTGAAATAGTGAATCGCAATTTTTGCTGGATGACTAACCACCTCTTCATTTTGGTTTACGTAAGTTGTTCTGAAGTTTATTAGGATGTCAATAATGAACATAATATCCACGATTAAATCCACAACATTCAGTGGGCTGCAGGAGTATCCGCACTCTCTTCTCTTCTGCTCCTCCCTGTCATTTAGTAGGAAGGCTGCGGAGTAGGGAGTGAAGATTGCGGTGTAGATGACCAGGAGTAAGATTAGCCAGTCCCAAACGGCCTTGAAAGGACTATAGTGCAGGATAGTGAGTTTATGGATGCGAGGTGTCTGAAGCTTGTACTCTGGAAGAACATCAGCTCCGAGAGAAAGAACCTGTAGTATGTAGAAATAGACAGAAATTACAATGCAGTAATATCATATTTTCATAATTTTCAGCCATGGGCCAATGTGTACTGTTCTTTTATTTATTGCTATTGTCAAATTGATAAAAAATCAATAATTGAATGATAATAATTGAAAAAAATGATTAGAATAAAATTGAAATGAGATAATTGGATTTTGGATTTCCTTTCCCCAGTCAGTTTGGATTGGCAACAACTTCTCCTCCACAATCTTCAGCACGGGTGCAACAGGCTGTGTGCTTAGCCCCCTGCTCTACTCACTTTACACTTATGACTGTGAGGCTAAGCACAGCTCCAATGTTTGTTGACAACACTACTATCACAGGCCAAATCAAAGGTGGTGACAAACCAGTGTATAGGAGGGAGACTGGAAATCTGGCTGAGTGGTGCCACAACAATAACAACCGCTTACTCAATGTTAGCAAGAGCTAGTTATTGACTTCAGGAGAAGGAAACCAGAGGTCGGTGAGCCAGTTTTCATCGGAGGATCAGAGGTGGAGAGGGTCAGCAACTTTAAGTTCCTCAGTGTTATTATTTCAGAGGACCTGTCCTGGGGCAGCATGTAAGTACACTTATGAAGAAACCACGACAGTGCCTCTACTTCCTTAGAAGTTTGTGAAGATTCGGCATGACAACTAAAACTTTGAGTAACTTCTACAGATATGTGTTTGAGAGCATGTGGACTGGTTGCATTATGGCTTGGTATGGAAACATCAATGCCCCTGAAATAAAATCCTACAAAAAGTAGTGGATGTGGCCCAGTCCATCACAGGTAAAGCCCTCGCCATCTTTGAGCACATCCACACAAAGTGCTGGAGCAGGAAAGCAGCATCAAGGACTCCGTCACCCAGGCCAGGGGCTTTTCGCTGCTACTATTAGGAAGGTGGTACAGGATCCTCACGACCACACACCTCAGGTTCAGGAACAGATATTACCCCTCAACCATCTAGCTCTTGAACCCGTGGGGATAACTTCACTCACCCTATCACTGGACCTATAGACTCACTTTCAAGGACTCACCTCGTGTTCTCGATATTTATTACTTGTTTATTTTTTTATTCTCTTTTCTATTTTCGCAACTCGTTGTCTTTTGCACACTGGTTGTTTGCCTTCTCGTTGGGTGTGGTTTTTCACTGTGTTTATTGGATTTACTGCGTATGCCCACGAGAAAATAAATCCCAGGGTAGCATATAATAAAAATATGAACTTAGATAATAAATTTACTATGAACTTTGAAGAAAATGTAGAACACTCTTTTCCCTTGAAACAAAAAGGATCTCAATAAGATCTTTAAAATCATGTTTTTTTAAACTTAGACGAAGTCTCCATTTATTGGGTGGAGTAAACATAGAAGCTATCTTGAAAATAAAGATACACAACAAAAATCCCATATGGAACTTCCGTAGCCAAAGAGTGGTGAGAGTATGGAACTGGAATTCACAAGGACTGGTTGAAACAAGCAATTCAGATGCATGTATAATTAGGCTGGACAAGTACATAAGGAATGGATTTAGAATCAAATGAAAAGACAAGCAGGCAATAGGCACTGCCAAATGGCATGTTTTGGTGCAATATACCTTATATAATCTAATGTAAATCTGACCAGATAATATTTAGTGACATATAATTACAATCTCATCATCATCATTATGTGCTGTCTGGTATGATGCAGCGATCTTGGTCTTTCCATGACCCTGATTGTCCTTGGCAAATTTTTCTAGAGAAGTGGTTCGCCATTACCTTCTTCTGGACAGGGTCCTTACAAGACAGGTGAGCTCAGCCATCATCAATACTCTTGTCTGGTGTCGGTGGTCTCAGAACTATGACTTTGATATGCACCAGCTGCTCATATGACCATCCATGACTTCCCGTAACCCTTGCACCTGTACCCCTCCATTACAATGAATGGAGACTCCATATGTCTCAGGCTGTTTGAGTGAATGCCCCAGCACCAGTGGTGAAGTATTGCTTCAATTTTATGCTCCTAACTCTGGTAGTGAACTGCGTAGACCAAAATTAGTGAAAACAGTGGATAACAATTTTGGGATTTCTGTGCTTGTGCAATAATAAAGGTTATTGTTTGTTAATTTGGGGAAAAAAAATCTCAAAGCTTATGCATGGATCTGGCAGCATTTTCCCCATAAAACTGGGTTACCAGACCTTTTAAACATCACTTTTGGAACAAGTGATCAATAATACCATTTTCCTCTGGGTGGCAGTGTAGCCACTTTAATAGTTGAGGCTTTTAAAAAATGCCTGTCTGGACACAAAGTCATCCAGATTTCATGTAAATACCTGATGTTATATATTTCTGTAAATTATAAATACATACACTCATGTCCTATGTTGTTGCTTCCTGAACAGACTTCCTGTCTGTTCTTTCCCATCATTTTACTTTGGCTACATAAACATGTTTACCATATTTCTTTTTTCCTCTCCTTTAGAAATCGCTCACACACTTTCCTTCAGGAAGATATTTCTCTACCTCTCTTTTACAGCCAAAGCCACACAATGGTTCTGAATCTACCCACCCTCTTGACTATATTCTCATAATGGGGTGACAGCATGAAAATACAGTTTACCGCTCCAGTTTTGAGTTGCATCTGATTGTTCACCATATGTGCTTTTCCAGTCTCTGAAATCCTGTTCTGTATGAGTTTTACGCACCTTCCGCCTTGTCAACCATTCCCATTCCCTCATTTCACTGTGCAAAGGATGGCGTGTGGAGTGAGTGGGCAACTGCTAGAAACTACTGAACCTTTACATCTTTCCTGCTTTTATACCACTAATGCTGTTCTTTTGGGATTGGATCCGGTAGCATTGCATACAACCCCAGCTCACTCCATCTAAATCAAGGTTTCTTAACCTTTTTAATGTCATAGACTAATGCCATTAAGCAAGGGGCCCATGGACCCCAAGTTGGGAATCCCTGCTCTAAACCCTTCCACCCAGCCCACCACACCCAACCTCATCTCAACCCGGTCTATCCATTCATTCCACATCTACTCTATTCCACATCTCTCTATCTTACTCACTACTCCCAATCCCATTACATCCTGATGAGCCCAAACTCAACCCTACTTCAACCAAAATCTGCAAACTTCACTTCACAGCTTCTACTTGGCTTCACTCTATCTGACTACACCTAGTGTTGTTGCACCCCCTCCTATCGCACTGACATACACCTAACGTTGATTAGGTGATGGAGACTGGAGATAAAAACTGTACTGCCCGCCAGTCCGTAGGTGCCCTTGGGATCCCAGAAATGAGGGGTGGATCCTTAGACCCACATGGCATCAGGCACGAGGCTTCTGCCATCATTTTGAACTGAATGCTTCCTTTGGGTTCATCTGAAGCTGGGCATATATCTTTACAGGCCATCCAATGATGGGACAGAATCTTTGCACCATCTCAATGCTAGGATTGAGTACTTTAGGACAACCTAATGGAAGTCCTGGGTCTTTGAGGCTCACCTATGCCTGGCATGGTTCATCAATACCCTTCTGTTGCTAGGGTTTGGTCTCAGGACCCACCTGAAATTGGCACTGGGTACATATAGTCAACATGATGCCAATTATGACCGAGGATACAAGGACAATGAAGGCCCACAGCAAGGATGAAATGGTTATGATAATATGGACTAGAGAGGGTCTAGGACCTGGAAGCAGTGATCATATTGGATTTGGTGCTATGTTCCTGGTCCAGGTAAACAGGAATGTGGGCAATGATGAGAAATCAAAGATGCTCTAAAGAAGCAAATGAATGGATAATAAGGCAGATGAGCACAGTACAGAAGTATGTGAGCTAATAGACTTTGGTAGAAAATCTAAAAGGCTGAGTTTTTTTAAATGTTCAGAGTTTGGGGAAAGTTAATGTTCGAAGGGATAAGTATATCCTTGTATATAAGGATACTGCAAGCTAACATACAGACATAGCAGGCAATTAGAGAGCCAAATATTATGTTGGTCTACAATATATGAGGATTTCAACAGAGGAGTAAAAATATCTAAATTATATCTGGCCATGTTAAGACCACAAAGTGTGCAATTCTAATCCCCTTACTTTGGATAAACTTGCTTCTGAGGGGATGCAACTAATATTCTCCAGAATGATTACTGGGAAGGTAGATCTGATATACGAGGAGAAATAGAGTAGTGTAATGCCCTGGTTAAGATCTCTACTGCCATGCTGTAGATATTTCATTTTGGCAGTTTTTGCAAAAGTAGTGTGTCCTGCTGGTAGAATACTTTGGTTTTGGCTAGAGTTAAGAAGCCCCGTTGCTCAACTTAGGAACGTTGTGCCAGCCAATCAGGGTGGCAGAATCGGGAGAAAGTTCTAGAGAGTGGGATAGACAGAGATTTGTGATGGATAGTAGTTTGGTTCGGCTCTTTTTTTTTGGTGGGAGCTGTGGGGAGGACAGGAGGGAAGATGCCAGAGAATGCTGTTGGGAGGAGAGCCCCGTTGCATGAAGTGATTTGTGCAGATGAATGGCTCCAAGGAGGAAGGGCCAATACTCCCGAGAGAACACCCGTTTGTTCAAGATGGATATTTAGTGAAGTTTGGACTGTAGCGGGTGCTCTCATGCAGGCCATGGGTTTGGTGCTGCAAGTAACGGTTATACCCAGCTTTTGGACAATACGAGCCCCAACAATATGGACAATATGGGCCCTTTTATTTTTTTCTTTTCTTTCTTTTAGTAACCGTTTGATAAAGCTGAAATTTTTAAACATACTTTGTTTTTAATTTTCTGCCGTGTATAATCTGTTATTTCTTGCTGACCGACAAATGTGTGTGGGCTGTACCTACACAGCATTCACCCAAAGCGAGGTTTCTTTAATCAGAACATCACGATGCACCTGTTTTGGTTGAACCCCAAATTATACCAACCCTAGACGCATATTGCTTGTGAAAAGTGCCCTTCTCACTGCTGAGTCACGTAGCTAAACAGCCAGGTTTGCATATGAGCCCAGTGAGGGGGTTACAGTAGGATAGGCCACCTCTCTTTAAAATTTACAATGAAAAATAACTTCACTGAAATTCTTCAAGGATGTGACAGGGTGGATGCATGGAGGAGTTAATCACTCTCAAAATAAAGAGCGAGCCATTTAGAACTGAAATGAGAAGTACTTTCACTGAGACTTTGAGGAAATGCTGGAATATTCTAACCCTGTGGAAGTTCTGTCAAAACTGAGTTCAGCAGATTACTGGGTATTAAAGGAATCAAAGCAGCTGGAGATAACAGCAAGAAAACGGTGTTTGGAGTAAATGGGCCATGTTGATTGGTGAAAGAGGCACCAGTTGACCATTTTTCTTATGTTCTCATGTCCAGGTCCAGGTGTGCATCAAGCTCTAGAATCGAAGTACGAGATTATTGGATGTGATTTGTAACCATGAATCACCTGGATATAGGTCTGTCGATGTATATAACACTTAGTAATATGATTTTTGGGTGGTGTGGGTGGAGATACGTCTCTACCAAGGGAGGTCTATGGTAGGTGCTCCTTCGCTCCTCTAGCCTGCAAGTCACCTTTGGGCAAGGTGTAGCACTTGCTTAGCCTTTCATCAGAATCAGGTGAAGCAATGGGATCAGATGGTGGATGATCATATCAGCAGCTGCTGGTGCATTTCACAAATTCTGGTTATGTGACCACTGACGCCAGGCAGATAATCTGTAAAGGGTATTAATAATGGCTGGGGTCACCCATCTTGTAAAGACACTATCCAGAAGAAGGCAATAGCAAACTAATTCTGTAGAAAAATTTGCC
Source organism: Hemitrygon akajei (assembly GCF_048418815.1). Taxonomy (NCBI): domain Eukaryota; kingdom Metazoa; phylum Chordata; class Chondrichthyes; order Myliobatiformes; family Dasyatidae; genus Hemitrygon; species Hemitrygon akajei. The sequence goes on from NC_133128.1 coordinate 183,593,863, forward strand.
AAGAACCGTCATGGCCATGGAAAGACCATGATCACCCACATTACACGAGCTGGCACATAATGACAATGATGATTCTTAGGCATTGATTGCTCCTGAATGCAGGATTGCAGGACAGAAGTCTGCAAATGGATATCACTGTATATACAGTATTAATGTACAGAGGTCTGGCTTAGTTTAATACAGGTGGATACAGGTGTCTCAGTGGCATTAACTGTAATTCCAAACAACTTTCTTTTAAAGAACTGGTCCAGGCTCAATGATTCTTTGAAGTATGAAGACTGCTCATCAACTCCTTCCTAGCTTCAACTCTTTTTAGTAACAGGACAGTGCGCACGAATTTCAGTGATTTGCTAATTAGGCTGATGCTGTTAAGGCCACTGGCTTTTGAGGAGAGGTGGGGAGGAAATGGGTTGAGTTTCCTGACATAGGAGGAATGGGTAATGCTTGTGCCTTGCTAAGATGGGGTGAACAACTGACCTAATTAAAACACTTTTATTTTACTTTTTTTTTCCAAATGGTATGGATTTTTTTTTCCTTTTGAGTTTCAAACTCAATGTAATAGCATACGTTTTGAAAACTGCAGTGCTTTCAAAGAGTGGCCAGATTTCAGGAACAGGAAATAGGCATATCTTATAATTTCTTCTCCCCCTTATGCTGATTAATTATCATTTTGTGTGACATACATGTGTAACAGGTGATGCTTTGCCTACAGATGTTGTGCTGTTCTGGGAATCTTCTGTTTCATTTGGGCAGAATGTTAGACCATAACGCATAGGAGCAGAATTAAGCCACTCAGCTTATTGAGTCTGCTCCACCATCCCATCATGGCTGATTTATTACCCCTCTCAACTCCATTTTCCTGTCTTCTACCTTACCCTTTGATACCCTGCCTAACCAACAACTATCAACTGCCACTTTAAATATACTCAATGACTTGGCCTCTGCAGCTGTCCATGTCAATGCATTCCACAGACTCACCACCCTCTCGCTAAAGAAATTCCTTCTTAGAACATAAGAACATAAGAAATAGCAGCAAGAGTAGGCCATCTGGCCCATCTAGCCTGTTCCAAGGTCATGGCTGATCTGACCATGGACTCATCTCCATCTACCCGCCTTTTTCCCAGAACCCTTAATTCCCCTACTATGCAAAATCTATCTAACCTTGTCTTAAATATATTTACTGAGGTAGCCTCCATTGCTTCATTGGACAGAGAATTCCACAGATTCACCATTCTTTGGGAAAAGCAGTTCTTCCTCATCTCCGTCCTAAATCAACTCCCTCAAATCTTGTGGCTATGTTCCCTAGTTCTAGTCTCACCTACCAGTGGAAACAATTTTCCTGTCTCTAGCTTATCTACCCCGTTCATAATTCTATATGTTTCTATAAGATCTCCTTCCATTCTTCTGAATTCCAGTGACTACAGTCCCAGGTGATTCAATCTCTCCTCATAGCCTAACCCCCTCATCTCTGGAATCAACCTGGTGAACCTCCTCTGCACCGCCTCCAAAGCCAGTATATCCTTCCTCGAGTAAGGAGACCAGAACAGCACACAGTACTCCAGGTGTGGTCTCACCAGTACCCTGTACAGTTGCAGCATATCCTCCCTGCTCTTAAAATCAACATTCCATTTGCCTTCTTGATAGCCTGCTGCACCTGCAAACCAACCTTTTATGATTCATGTCCAAGCACTCCCAAGTCCCTCTGCACAGCAGCATCCTTACCTCTGTGCTAAATAGATATCCCTCAGAAGACAGCCACCAGAAGATATCTGTGGCTATATCCTCTGGTCCTAGACTCATCCACTATAGGAAGGATCCTCTCCATATCCATATGCGATAGGTTTCAAAGAGATTCCTTCTCATTCTTCGCAACTCCAACAAGTACAGGCCCAGAACCATCATTCCATCCTTTATTGTTAAATAAAATGTTAAACCCGAGAGAATAGCATTGTGAGAGATAAGCACCAGCATGGCAATATTTACTACTATTTTAAGATCTAGTTATGTGTCTGAATGTATTAAGCAGTACAAGAGGCAAGCACAAGAAAAATGAATAATATTTAGTGACCTATACTGTTAATTCTTTTATAAGTTTCTTGGCAAGCAATTTTCATGATAGACTTTCATGATCGAAATCCCAATAGGTTATAGTCTCTGTCAACGTGTTCCTGCCTGCTGCATTGTGCCTTGTTACATAGTCTCTGAAGGCACTTCTTTCTTTCAGCTTCCTATACTATCTAAAATCCACATTGTCTTCTATGTATTCTTCTCAATCTTTAGAAACATGTCTGGTGCCCCCTTATCACCACTTATTTATTTTGTACTGTTGTTGGTCTTTTCATCTGTAATACTATTCTCTGCCACAGACCTCAGCCTTTCACCTAGATTGCTGTAACTTTTAATAAGTTCAAGGCAAAACAAGCAGAATATACTATTAGCCCCGGTTAAATACTGAGCAAAAACGATAACCTGCAGTGTTATATACACAAGAGATTCTTCAGATGCTGGAAATTTAGAGTAATGCATCAAAAGGAACTCAGCAGGTCAGGTAACATCGATGGAAAGGAATAAACAGTTGATGCTGCAGCAGAAACCCTTCATCAGGACTGGAACGGAAGGAGGAAGAAGCCAGAATAAGAAGGTAGGGGAGGAGGGGAAGGAATATAAGTGAGAAGGTTGTAGGTGAAGCCAGGTAGCGGGGGTTGGGGGGTGGGTTGAAGTAAGAAGCTGGGAGGTGATAGGTGGAAAAGGTAAAGGAATCTGACAGGACAGGAGCTTGGACTAGAGGAAAGGGAAGGAAGAGGAGCCCGACGGGGAGGCGATAGGCAGGTCAGGAGAAGAGAAGAGGTAAAAGAGGAGCCAGAGAAGGGAGTGGAAGAAGGGTAGAGGGAAAAAGTTAGAGAAATCAATGCCCATGCCATCAGGTTCACTATAATGTTAGCTCCACAGTAAAAATCATTGGACAAGGCTGACAACCAAAACCATTAAATATCTATTGAGGAATTACTTGCTAGTTTGAGTATTTTAAAGGAGAAATTGAATATATGGGGTAACAATGATAATAGATGCATTAACATTATATTGTTATTGGATAAATATGATTTGTTCATCATAGAATTGCTTATAATTTTAACAAAACCATGAACATTATGAGGAACCTGAGGCTGATTATTCAAATGATTATTCAAATATTTACATAAGGCTTGAACAAAAATAAAATGTGAATATACTATTTACTGTTTGGGATGGCACTGTCACAGGAAGGCAGCGTCCATCATCAGGGACCGCTGCCACCTAGGACACCTAGGACATGCTCTCTTTTCACTGCCGCCATCAAGAACGTGGTACAGGAGCCTCAGGATTCACTCCACCAGGTTCAGGAATAGTTATTACCCCTCAGTCATCATGCTCCTGAACCAGTGGGGATAACTTCACTTGCCCATCACTGATTGAACTGTTCCCACATCCTATGGACTCACTTTCAAGAAGTTTTTATCTCATGTTCTTGATAGTTTTCCTATTTATTTTAATTTTTATTATTTATTTATTTCTTTTTTACCTCCACAGCTTGTTGTCTTACACATTGATTGTTTGTCCGTCCTGTTAGGTGTGGTCTTTCGTTGATTCTGTTATGGTTCTTGGATTTACTCAGTATGCCCACAAGAAAGTGAATCTCAGGATTGTATATGGTGACATACAGAATCTGTACTTTGAACTTTGGTAGGGCAACATTGTTATTTTCATTTTGTGTTGTGAAGGAAAGCCAAAAAGAAGTTAGAAGTGTTTAGGAATGTTATTTGTGACAGATTTATCAACAGTTGCTTTGAATTTCCTTGGCACATACTGCAGCATTTCGACAGTATCTGCGGTTCAAGCTGCAGGACTCTGAGCTGTAGCCTTCTCTCCACGCACAGCACCAGAGCACAGAGTGCAATGAACTGAGCTACACCCAGGCATTGACTGAGAGGAGAAATGGAAGGAGGGTTGAGAATCAAAAATGGAGGATTATTGAGTGAGGGCCAGTTGCCAGGTGAAAGATGCTGTGATCATTAGTTGAGAAAAGAAGTGTTAGGGTGGAATCCTTTTCTGTTGCCTGTATGACTACAGCTCCAATAAAACGGCCTGACCGTTCTGCATGCTCAGAATTCTCCACTGTGTACGACTTACAAGTTGCATTGCAATAACTCAGGAAGACTTCTTCAAATGAATCTTCTTTAAATGTTTACCATGCAGGTGGGTGAAGGCTGCAAATACATGGGAGTGCTACCACCTGGAGCAGGGGTACCCAACCTGGGGCCCATGGACTCTTGTCCATGGCATTAAAAAGATTGGGAACCACTGATCTGGAGGTTCCGATATTTTGGTGTGAAAATAGAGTCCCATTCTTACATCATCATTGGCCTAGGTCCTGTGATACCATGTGGGACCATGTGTATCACAGGCATTGCACCTCCTCCTTCTAAAAGGCAATTAATGTAGAGTATTCAGTGCTGGAATTGGCAATGGTAACCACATTAACTGGGAGAGAAATAATAAAATAGTATCAGCAAAGAACCAAAATTAGAGCAGACTTTTTGGTCAGGTAGTTAAGGTGTATAAAAGAGTCTGGTGAAAAAATATTTTTCTTTACTACTTGCCTCCAGATAATGACGTAAGCCATTGTGCTCATGCATTGCTTGGCCTACTAATGCTCAATGCTGTAAAACAAGCACTTCAGCAGCTTAAACACCATCAGCATTTTTGTGCATAATCTGGGATCTCTGCGATCCCAGAGATCGCTGATTCTGCTGATTCACACCTATGTTCATAGTAATCTGCTCTTGTAGAAAAGCAAGTTGGGGTTTATTATTAGCAGAAAGACCTAAACTCACATGGGCACTTTAATATCTCATTCCAAAAAGGGTGCTGGGTTTCTTTACTTGTCACCTGCTTAACTAACCAAAAAATGTTCCTGATAAACTTTAAAACAAAATGCAGGGATGGACATAATGACAATCAACTGATCTCTTTTTAGATCCTGCTGGACCAGTAATAAGACTGTAAGACATAAGATATAGGAGCAGAATTAGGCCATTTGGTCCATCGAGTCTGCTCCGCCATTTCATCATGGCTGATCCAATTTTCTTCTCATTTCCAATCTCCTGCCTTCTCCCCGTATCCCTTGATGCCCTGACCAATCAAGTATCAATCAACCTCTGCCTTAGATATACATAAAGACTTGGTCTCCATAGCTGTCTATGGCAAAAAATTCCACAGATTCACCACTTTCTGGCTAAAGAAATTCCTCATCTCTGTTCTAAAAGGACAACCCTCTATTCTGGGGCTGTGTCCTCTGATCTTAGACTCTCCCACCATACGAAACCTCCTCTTCACATTAATTCTATTAAGGCCTTTCACCATTTGATATGTTTCAATGAGGTTACCCCTCATTCTTCTGATTTCCAGCTAGTACAGGCCCAGAGCCATCAAACACTCTTGACGAAGAATAAGTAATCATTCTTCAATACACCACACATCGCTGATCAGTGACTGAATAGAAGATGCAAATTTAACTCGAAGTAACAGATTATTTGATTTTAACGAGACTTAAAAGATTAAAGATTAGTTTTATTTGTCACATGTACATTGAAACATACAGTGGAATGCGTTGTTTGCATCAAATCAGCCAAGTTTGTCATGATGAGGTCTCTCTCAGGTTGGAGGAGCACCACTTCATATTCTATCGAGGTAGCTGCCAACCTGATATATGAACTTCAATTTCTTTAAAAAAAGGCAACTTCTTCTTCCCTCCCATTCCCTCTTCCTTAATTACCCACTCTTACCTCTTCTCCTCAGCTGGTTAATTTTCCATCTGTTATAAATGAGCTACAGGTAGGAGCTGAATGTGATGTGGTCAGCAAACATGCCATAAAATCAATAAATAAAAATTATACAAACACAAACAATTAAGTACATATAAATAAATAAATCAGTTTCCTCAATCTGCTTTTTAATCTTCTGAACTAGCAAGAACTTGACATGTTAGTTTAAAAATCTGACTGTCTGTGAACCATAATCACAAGAGATTCTGCAGATACTGGAAATCCAGAGTAACACATACAAAATACTGGCGGAACTTCCCACAGAGACTGCCTGACCTGCTGAGTTCTTCCAGCATTTTGTGTGTGTTAGTGAAATCAGCATTGTTTTAGTTATTAATTCATCCTTGCCAGTCACCTTCAGGAGATGAAGAACGGTTTACAACTGGGTCCAGTATGTAGGGAGTGTTGCACTGTTGGAATTGGATGTCAAATGTCTCATAGCGGTGTTTCAATGAAGAGTAGGGAAATTATTTCTGATGGTCTCTGGAACATTTATTCCTTAATAAAGACTCTGAAAGAAATTGGGCTTTAATATTTTGCTGGTTGTGGGAGCCTTGTGGTGCCTTGAACACTACATTACAACACGCTATATTTCAAAAATAAATTTAAGTGCCTCATTTATAATATTCTAGAAACAACTGCTATATAAATGTAAGTATTTTGACATTTTCTATGAGGAGTCTCTGTATGTCCTCCCCTTAGAATACATGTGTTTTCTCGGGGTGCTCCGGTTTCCTCCTACAGTGCAAAGACGTACTGGGTAGATTAGTTGGTCATGCTAATAAATTGTCCCATGAATAGGTAAGAGTCAATTGGGGCTGTGATGTTGCTGGGTCAGTGTTGCTTGCAGGGCCGGAAGGGCCTTCTCCTTGCTTCATCAATCAAATAGCATTAGCATGCATTTCCACAGAAGAGATGCCGACTGAACTCAGTTCGGACAAGTTCCTGAGTTCAGTCGAGATGTTTCTTACAAAAAAAAAGGCTGAGTTGCTAGAGTAGGCCATATTAGGTTCACCTCTCAGCAGCCATATACTGGCATTGATTAAATGTCACACACTGTCCCATTGGTGGTGTATAGAAGCTGGAGAGAAGGAAGGGAAGAGGAGATCTAACACTCTCTGCCTGATAAGAAGATGCTGCATATAAAGAAAATTTTCATAACCTGGTTACATTTGGCTATGGTCCTACAGCGTAATCCTGAATCACATTCTGTGCTAACGGCCAATCTCACTTGAAAAGCCAGAAAATCACACTGCAGGAAGATAAATTTTCAAGATTTGTTGCAAATATTGAATGAGGACAAACCACTAGCACTAATTAAACTTAAGAAATGAAAGCCACTGATTTATCTTTACTTCCTGGCCTTTTCTTATTAGCTCTTTTGGCTTTAGTACTGTAATGGACTCTGGGTTATTTAATGACAGAAAAAAAAGATTGAGACTGATCTAAATCCTGTATGCATATTTCTTCATTAAGGACATGCTGACAAACCAAATGTTCTAATTAACATATGCTTTAGTAGCCTTTTCTACTTCCTGTTACAGAGAAGGTGGTTTGCATCATGAGAGATGAATTATCCTAACATTCTTTAGTGCTATTGTCAAAGCCAAGGGTAACCTCCTCTATTAGCAACCTACCTTGAGAATTCTAACCGTAATAAATGGCCGCCATCTAACTGCGTCACAGTATTTCTATTTTTAGAGCAATTAAACTACCACATCCATGTGGAGTGTGAGCATGATAATAGATCTTAGTTAGCAAGTTGGAATGACATATAGACAAGGAAGAGATACAAAAGCTTATTCTACAATCCAGATCAGAATTAAAATCAGGTTTGATATCACTGGTGAAATTTGTTAACTTTGTGACAGCAAAACAATGTAATACATTATAAAAAATTGCAAATTGCAATAAGTTTATAGATATTAAATAGTTAAGTAGTGCAAAAATAGAAATAAATAAGTAGTGAGGTAGTGTTCTTGGGTTCAATGTCTATTTAGAAATCTGATGGCAGAGGGGAAGAAACTGTACCTGTATTGTTGAGTGTGAACCTTCAGGCTCCTGTACCTCTTTCATAATGGTAGCAATGAGCAGAGGGCATGTCCATGGTGATGGGGATCTTTAATGATCCATGTCTCCCTTTTGAGACATCGTTCTTTGAAAATTCATCCTTTTATTTGTTACTGTGCGTAGTACTGTTCCATATTAATTAGACAAATATGCGCTACTGAAATCAGACTGCTCTTTGGAAACTCTGTTTTCTTTGATTCTGTTACTTAATGAGAAGAACCCCAATTAAATAGAAATGAAGGTAGGATTCCCCTGAAAACCTGCTGGATAAATGCCATTTGCCTCCAGTTTAGCTGAATTGCATGGTTGATCCTTAGAAAATGCTGATTCAACTGATGTTGGCTAGGATAAAGTTAATTAATCAGCTTCACTATTTCCAAGCAAAGCAAAGAGAAGATTTAGACCCCTGTTCACAATCAGTGACATGAGAGGAAAATACGTAGGCTTGTAAATGTCCATTTAACATTAACTCAGGAAAGATAGTGACGGCATCAGTAGCTGAATAAACCTTATGACCGTGTTACAAGGTTATTCCTGTGCTACAAGGTTAACTGTGTTGGAAGAAAAATGATGCCAGTTCAAATCCCACCAAGCCACCTCAGCAACTTAAGTTCAGTAACTTAATTAGTTTAGAACAAAGAGCTAGTAGTGGCAAGTGGTGACTTCAAAATGATTAAGATATAATCGACCCAGGACAAGTAATCCCACACTGGATATTCAAAGCGTCTGTGCTATCAGCAGCAGAGGAATTATATTCCACCAACAAAGTCCTCACATTGCCATTAAGCTAGGGCGCCAACTGTGCTTCTATGAGGAGTGTGGTACAAGCACTCAAAGGGATACCTCTAAAGGAATTGTCTATACATGAAGCTGTAGTGCAGGACTCCATGGATACTAACAGCAGAAGATTTTAATTTGATGGAAAAACCATAGCTGGCTATTTTCATTTTGGGACCATTATTTAAATAAAGACAAATATTCTAGATATTATTCAGTGATAAATCAGTTGGTTTCAGTTTATTTAAGTTTTGAATGGAGTCAAAAATACATCATGGGAGTTGAAGTGAAGGCTTTGATAGAAACTCAGAGCACTGGGACATTTGAATGACTTTAAATCATACCTGGGTGATCAGATGAAAATTTGATGTTTTTTCTACTGACCTAATATCTTTTATGAATAATGCCTGCTAATAATACTATGAGATATAGGGGTAGAATTAATCTACTCGGCCCATCGACTCTGCACTGCCATCTGATCATGGCTGATCCATTTTCTCTCTCAGCCCCAGTCTCCTGCCTTCTCCCCATATCCCTTCATGCCCTGACTAATTAAGAATCTATCAACCTCAGCCTTAAATATACCCAGTGATGCACCATCAATAACTCTTGGAGACGTGAGGTGAGATATAGGCTTTTATTGGCTGGAAGAAAGAACAAGCAGCAATTGACCACCACACTACATCCTGGAGACTGAGGCCGGGGTGGTGTCTCCAATCGCCTTTATACCGGGGTCCGTGGGAGGAGCCACGGTCAGTGGGAGGAGCCACAGGAGCAGTCAGCGGGGGGGCGTGTCCAGACAGGTATATGTAGTTCACCACACCCAGTGACATAGCCACCACAGTCACCCGTGGCTACGAATTCCACAGATTCACCATTCTCTGGCTAAAGAAATTCATCTCTGTTCTAAAAAAGATGCCTATCTATTCTGAGGTTGGGTCCTCTGGTCTTAGACTCTTCCACCACTGGAAGCATCCTCTCCACATCTACTTTATGGAGGCCTTTCACCATTTGATAGATTTCAATGAGGACACCCCTCATTGTTCAGAATTCTAGTGAATAGAGGCCCAGAGCCATCAAACCCCCTCATATGATAAGCCTTTCAATTCCAGAATCATTTTCATGAACCTCCTTTGAACCCTCTCCAATATTAGCACATCCTTTCTTAAATACGGAGCCTGAAACTGCTCACATTAATACTTAAAATTTGTAATCCAGTAGAGAAAAGAACTGCTCACAAATTGCCTAACTTTTACTCACAACTGATGCCAGAACTTAAGAGTCAACCCTGATGGGATTTACTTTTTTAAATCCTTATCAAAATTGTAGCAATTATTTTATCTTAATTATATCTAATTCAATTCCCTGGTTCTGTAACTTTCTGAAGGAAAATTCCAAATTTTCTGAAGGATATTCAGATTGCATTATTAGCAGAAGGCACATTTCATTTCCATGCCATGGGCAAATGTAATTTAATTAACCTAATTAGCATTAATAGTTGGACTGCTTCTCAGTGGTCATTTACAGGAAGGATCTTGTTCACAGAGGAGGTAGCATGTCTGTCCATCTGGGCTTCATGGTTTTTTAAATATCCAACAAATAAGATCAAACAACTGAAAGATAAATCTGGCAGATATTTTGCTTTCTGCCTCAGCTCACTAACTCTCAACAGCCTTCTGTTGGTTTCTGATGTGCTGTTATTCCAAAACAGGTAAGGCAACAGATCTCAGAAGGATCGTTAAAAATAGGCATAATTTTCTGAAATTTGCAAACAGCATATTGCTGCAACAGCTTGAAAGAACTTCAGCAACAAAGCAAAAATTAAATTACGCTCTTCTTGCAAGCTAGGTACAAGTACAAAGGGTTTTGGAAGGAGTCAAAAACTTGAAAATGACATTTGCCTTCCTTTTTATTGCAACCACCATTATGAATGAACACTTAATTTTTGCAGTTTAATTACAAGTGCTCCTTTCAATGGTGAGCCACCGTTGGTTCCTCAGTAAGCGGAGGCAGTAGAAGAGGAGGCCAGAATAAGCCCAAAGACCTATAAAGGTAGGTACAGCATATGGAGAGGGTCAGAAACTGGAAAGTGACTTCTACCTTCCCTTTGTGCACCCATCATTAAGAATGAACTCCTAATTCAGATAGAGCATGAATCAAATTACAGCTTAAATTCTCTCTGTATTGATTTGACAAATGTGTTACTCTGGTTCCTATTTGGTGAAGCATCATAGGTGCAGTTTGATGAGATTAATCATTTCACTTGTCACAGCAAGGTCACTGAAGAAAAAGGCTCCAAAATCCAATTAACAGTAGCACAAATTCCTAGAACAGCCTCTCCCTGAAACTCCATTCCCTTTGAAATCCTCTCAGTGTCATTAAAACGCCAACCAACCCAGTTTGCAAAATCTCCTCGTGGATGCTCTTAAGAGGATCCTCCAAAAGAAGAAAGATACAGCTTTTATACTTCAGAGCTTAAAACGTCTTCTGCCAGGTCTACCACACCTGCTCTCAATGCTGCCAGACTCTGAGACGTTCCCTCTTTTGGAGCTATTCCTATTTGCAATTATGAGTTGGCTGCTTTGATGCTGGGCTACACAGCTTCTCAGTAAGCACAGGCAGCAGAAAAGAAGGAGGCCAGATAAAGCCCAAAAAGAACAATTTGCCTTTAACTTTATAACTATTCTCTTGTTGGTCCTCATTCCCTGCCCCTGACAAAGCAAGAATTCTTCTCTACTTTCGCTGGTAAAACTTTGGTTCTACAAACACTTTTTTTTTCCAGATCAAGGTCTGCGCAGCATGATCCAGCAGTCAATTCTGCCAGGAACTCGGCTTCAGATTTGAGCTGTATGACTTTCAATTTCTAGTAATTAACATCCCGAGTGAAATGTGGGAGGTCAGTCAATCGGATTTAAATGAGAAGCTGGAGTTCTGATATCACTGGCTTGAACAGCCTCCATGTCAAAATGAGGCCCAAAGAATCAATGGCACAATTTACCCTATGAACAACTTCAGGAGCCTGTAAACCGTGCCTCAGGTACCATCAGTTTGCATACTTAATTTTGTATTTCAATAATATTTACAATTAGTTTAATTTTTGAAATATTGTTTCAATCTTTTAAAAATTTGTTATATTTTTCAGGAAAGAGATAGCTTTAATATAAATTAGAAACAGAAAAGGTTGAAAAATGCATGGATCCCAGTGTTGTGTGATTTTTTTTGTGAGCATTTACTGTCCCTTTGTCCAAAGAGTTAGCATCTGCAAGATGTTGCTTTGGTTTTTGTTTGTTTCATAGCATTAGCTTTTCAACTCATTTGGCTTGGAGCTCAGTGCTTATCGGCCATGTAAAATCTCTCAGTAGTGAAATAATTATCTCAATCCTTCAATTTAACCATTCTTCTGTTGATCATGGATATCATTTAGAAGTGTAAGAGAAGGAACTTCACTATTGACCTTTAACCTGTGCAGGTCATGACTATGAACAGCCCTGCAACCAGTCACAGGTCATGGTGGATAATTAAACAGCTCATGGAAGGAGGAGGTTTCAAGAACATCTACATTTTCAACAGCGGACACAGCTTTGTTTAGCTAGTAATGTCAAATGGATTTATATCTACAAGTTTAAGCTCAAGTTCATTGTCACCTGACTGTATGTATATACAATCAAACAAAACACTACAGTGATCCCACAAGATATACATCACAAACAGCACATAAACCAAAATATTACCATAAATTGGTTAATACAATATTATTCGAAATGGATTAAGTGCACAGCACAGGGAAACAGTAAGAAGCGCGCTCTCCAAGTGATCAGACTGCAGTGGTGGCAGGATATTCATTACTTTCACAGATGAGAGAAGAAACTGTTACCCAGTCTATACCTCCTTCCTCCTTCCTGACAGTAGTGGGTCAAAGAGATTGAGGGGTGGGTGGTAGGGACCCTCAACAAAACTTGAGGCCCTTTGTCTGCAATGCTTCTGGTAAATGACACAATTATGGGGGAGGGAGACCCTGATGATTCTCTTAGCAGGCTTTTTTATCCTCTGTAGGGTCTTGCTGTCTGATGCCTTGCAGCCTCCATACTACACAATGATGCAGCCAGACAGGACACTCTCGAAGGTATTCTTGTAGAAAAGAAATAGAGTGGGGGAAGGGAACCTTCCATCGCCCAATCTCCTCAGAAAGTGTACATGCTGCTGTGCCTTCTTGACTAGTGAGGAGATGCTTTGGGTCCAGGTTAGATCGTCCATTATGTGCACACCACAGAGCTTTGTGCTCTTCATTCCCTCGGCAGCAGAGCCATTGATGTGTGATGGAGAGTGGTCAATCTGTGCCTTCCTGAAGTCCACATCATCTCCTTTTGCTTGTCTATGTTGAGACTCAGGTTGTTGTTCTCACATCATTTGACAAACGCCTACCTCCTCCTTGTGTGCCAACTCATCACTGTTGCTGATGAGGCCAACCACTGTAATATCATCAGCAAACCTGATGCACTTTGAACTGCGAGAACAGCAGCGGTCAGAGCACAGCGCCCTGGAGGGCACCAGTGCTCAGCATGAGGAAGCTTGAGATGTTGCTACCAACTTGGTCTGACTGGGGTCTTCTTGTCAAGAATTCCAAGATCTAGTTATAGGGAGGGGTATTGAGTCCCAACGAGGACAATTTACCCACCAGCCTCTGAGGGATGATCATATTAAACACCAAGGTGAAGCTAATGAACAACACCCTAACGTATGAGGCACGTTTCCCCAAATGGGACAGAATAGAATGAGAAGGGCGAGACTATGGCATCATCAATGGATCTCCTGCTCACCATCTCGGAGGTAAGTCTTAAGACAATTTGATTTACCATAAAATATCAAGAAACAACAGAGTGCAGTAGGTACACCAATGTTTCTAGGCCCTGCCAATGACTCGACTGTAATATTTTAAAATTTCCTCAAGAATCTGCCACAGCTCACATTCAGTCCTCAAACTAAGGCATTTATATGAAGAATGGAAAACTGTCTAGATATGTCCTGATCATCAATAAAATGAAACTCTAGGCTGGCTAACATTACCCAATTTAATTGCTCATTAACATATGCAAAGTGATTCCGATTCCCATTCCATGCTTCACAATGCTATCAAGCAACACAGATTTAAGGATCAGCTACTCACTTACACTGAACTTCAGTTTAATCTTTAATGGCCCTGAGACATCCTGGGACTCCTGATCTGTCTGTTCCCTAATGGTCCCAACCCATCCATTCCACGAATAGCTATCCTTGAGCGCCATGATTGTGTAGCAGATAGCGCAACACCGCCACAGGTTGGGGTGTTCTGAAGCTCAGAGTTCAATTCTGGTGCCATGCTGTATCAAGTCTTTGTTTCTCCTCCCTGTGGAAAGCGTGAGTTTTCTCTGGGTCCTCCAGTTTCCTCCCAAGGGTGGGTTAACTGGTCTTTGTAATTTGTCCTGTGATTAGATTAGGGTGAATCGGATCTGTTGGGAATTGCTGGGGCAGAATGGCTCAAAGGGCAAGGTGGGCCCACTCTGTACTGTGCTTTATAAATAAATAAATGATTTTATTTCCATCAGTGGAAAGCTAGGCAGTCTGCTAATTGGTACATCCCAATATGTATCTTCGTGCTCTCTCATCCAATTCAGTGAAGCATTCTCCTGTGACATGAGTATGACCTGTGTGAACTCACTACCAATCTACTACTTACTCAGCATTCATGCATAGCAACAGGACAGAACCATTAATCATTCATCTGAATATTTTTAAGGATAGTGAGAAGTACTTCGAACACATTAAAAAGGCAGAATGTATCTCTACAAGCCAATGAAATATTAGTTTTAAAATAAAAATATGTCTAATAACTAGAATGATCTATCTTCTTCCAGGAATCATCTTTCAATATAGAGAGCAATGTACTTATTTGCAAAGTAGAATTCAAGCACATCGAATGCTATGGATTACAGACAAAAACATGCATGATTAATTAACTTATCAGAACTTGAAGAATTGAAGATAATATGTAGGTGCATTATGAAACATTAATGAACTACTACACTGTTTTTTGGGAATATAGGTCAGGAATTTGGTCCCCGTTCATTTTATCCTTCAATTGTCAACTTAAGACTTCCACTCTTATATCCTTTTTTAGAAGCAACACACACAAAATGCTGGAGGAACTCAGCAGGTCAGGCAGCATCTGTGAAAAAGAATAAAGAGTCGACATTTCAGGCTGAGACCCTTCTTCAGGTCTGAGGAAAAAGGGGAAAGATACCAGAATAAAAAAGTGAGGTGGGAAGGGTCAAGGGCTGGAGAAGAAATAATCTGATATGAGAGGAGAGTTTACAAAAGGAGAAAGGGACCAGAGAGAAGTAATAGGTAGGTGAGAAGAAGTAAAAGGTCAGAGTGGGAAATAGAAGAAGGTGGGGTGAAATTTTCTCACAGGAGGGAGAAATTGATATTTATGCAATCAGGTTGGAGGGTTACCTAGAAGGAATATAAGGTGTTGCTCTTCCACCCTGAGGGTGACCTCATTGTGGCCCAAGAGGAGGCCATGGGCCTACTGGTCAGAATGGGAATGGGAATCAGAGTTAAAATGTTTGGCCACCAGGAGGTTGCACTTGTGGTGGATGGAGCGGAGGTGCTTGACGAAGTGGTCCCCAATTTACGATGGATCTCACCAACGTAGTGGAGGCTGCATCATGAGCACTGGATGCAATACAATCCTTTACTAGAAGGAGTCTGTAGAGACTAAACATAAATTCATTACTAGCTGTCTTCCATCCCTTCACAGCGCAAATTTATTTTACTACTTTTCTGACCTTTTCAGAATTTTAATGAGCTGTTATAAAGCTACACATTAGAAATCATCCATTATGTATCTCAGGTCCAAACATAGCCTTGGTGGTATACTAACAAGCGGGTACTTGAAACTGTCATGAATTGAAAAAGAATTGGATCAGAATCCATGTCTTTACTAACAGGATTCAAGCTGATCTGAATACAAATGAAAATCTAGTTACCCATTACTTCTCACATACAAAGCTTTGGAAATCCCTTCTGACAACTAGGACTGAGACAATTGGTATTTGTAGATAAGAATTAAATATAATTGTGCTCCTCCTCCTTGTTAAAGTTTGATTTAACTGTCAGTATAAATCCCAATTAGTCTTAATCTATAGCACTGCCAGAATTTGAGCTTTGTAAATGCCACTTTCTAGTTCAAATGCCCTATTAATATTACTGCTCTCTTCCTATACTGAATATCCTGAAACTTGTATCTCTGCATCTTTTAGCGATTTAATAAAGAACACAATTTTAGATCGGTCTCAGGATATTACTTGCCAATCAGTGACAGCTGACATAGGGAAAATGTAATTTATAACATCAGTGGTACTCAACTTTCTAAAGTAAATCAATCAATTTTGCTAAAACTAACAAAGGCAAGTGTGCCTCTCAAAGCACTTCAGATTCATTTGATGGCATTTTAAACTCTAATTGGGATGATAAAGTCTATTTTGCCACTGGTGTGCATTTTAAATGACTTTCCAGCCCATTGTAAATTAGGAACTGAACATATAGGTATTTAATATCCTCTGCATTCATTAGACATTCTGAATTACTTTCATGGCAAGTGTTGTTGTTCGGAGAAGTGGGCAGTTTTACTGAGCAAGGTCATACAAGGAGGAGTGAGGGCCATCGGATACCAAATGATAAGCAATGGCCTAGTCATGAAAAGTACTTCAACTGAATGGAAAACCATACAATAGGTATCATCAGCCTATCATGGGTAAAGCCCTCCCTACCATTGACCACGTCTTTCTGGAGCATTGACCAGGAAAGCAGCTCCCATCACCTGGGCCACCCAACACCAGGTCATGCTCTCTTTTTGCAGCTTCCACATGGAAGAAGATCTAGAAGCTGCAGGACTCACACCACCAGGTTCAGGAACAGTTATTACCCCTCAACCATCAGGCTCTTTAACCAAAGGGGATAACTTCCCTTGCCCCATCACTGAACCGTTCTCACAGCCCATGGACCCATGGACTCACTTTCAAAGACTCGGCAGCTCATGTCCTTGATATTTATTATTTATTTATTTTCTATAATTCTTTCTTTTTTACTTTCTTTTTATATTTGCACAGTTTGTTGTCTTTTGCACTCGGGTTGTCCGCCCTGTTGGTGCAGTCTTTCATTGATTCTGTCATGGTTAAAGGGTTTATTGAGTATGTGCGCAAGAAAATGAATCCGAAGGTTGTATGTGCTGAGTTATATGTACTTTGACAATAAGTTTATTTTGAACTTTGAACTTTGAATTTTTGCCATGGGACATTCTGTCCACTTGAGAACAATGTTCTCTCAGAACTACCATGTTATTAAAATATGGTCAGGAGGGCTGACAGGAGTCAGAAGACATCAGATTCAGGACATTATTCTTGGAACTCAGCTTGGCAATGTGTGTTTTCATTTATACTCAGTAGCCTTGTTTTGACATATCTGATGGTTGCTTGGGGGCTGTTGCAACACAATTAAACTGAAAGTTCTTTGAAAGTTTGTCTTTATTTTGCCTTGCACAGCTATAATATTATATTTGTTTCTCAGTTTTCATTTTGGCCACCCTCATCCAGGCAAATTTGGCATCTGGTTTCAGTTAGCTTGCCTTTAAATTGATGACTACTTAGCTTTGGATGAAGTAAAACCAGATGGAGGAGCAGGGAGAATGCCACACACCACTGTCGAGCAGTGTATTTATTTAAAGCAGAGATTCCCAACCTCTGGTCCAAGGACCCCTTGTTTAACAGCATTGGTTCCTGGCATAAAAAAGGGTGGGAACCCTTGATTTAGAGAAGAACAGGCCCTTCAGATGCAATGAGCTCACTGCCTATTTAATACTAGCCTAACCACAGGATTACTTACAAAGGCCAATTAACCTACTAACCAGTATGTCTTTGGACTGTGGGAGGAAACTGGAGCATTCAGAGGAAACCCATGCATTTAAGGGGAGACGTCCAAAATCCTTACAGACTGTGCTGGAATTGAATGCAGGAATTATTCTGGGGCTAGAATCTAAGAGGTGTTGATGGGACTTTCATTCCTTCCATTGAAGAAAGCTGAGTGGTGCCTTCCATTCAGAATATAAAAAATGCAATCAACTTGAGGGGAAGAAAAAGAAATTGCATTTATATGGGTACAGAAGCTAAATATTATAGATGCTGGATACCTGAAGAATTTGTTGGAAATACTCTCTAGTTCAGCCTAAATCTATGACAAAAGAAAGGCATTTAATATTTCAGATATACAACCTCTATTTAGAACAGAAAAATACAATGTAACAAGTTTCAAGCAAATACAGAGCCAGAACGAGTATGTTGAGATCTTCGCTCGTTGGTCCCCTTGTTAACAGATATATTCACGAACCTTCACTAGTCTTGACCAGTATACTTTGAGCAGTGATTTCTGTGCATCAAATGGATCATCGCACAGCACGTTAAGGTTTAAATTAGATTCAGATTTATCTTTAAGCAACACATGCATTCATTAAAATACCGTATGGCCATTCTAATATATTAACTGGTAGTCTATGGGGGCTGCATTTTTTAATGGTATCTCAGTTCACAAACACCCTATTTTGCATATTAATTTATGTTACTTAGGATGCTATGTGATTTTTGATTTATAATTAATTAATTTATTGAGATACAGAGAGGATTCGGCCCTTCTAGCCCTTTTGGCCATGCCACTTAGCAAACCCCAATTTAATTCTAGTCTAATCACAGGACAATTAACAATGACCAAATAAACTACTAATCGGAACGTCTTTGCAATGTGGGAGGAAACTGGAGCACCCAGAGGAAACCCACGTGGTCACGGGGCAAACGTACAAACTCCTTATAGGCAGCAGTGGGAATTGAACCAGGGTTGCCTGTACTGTAAAGCATTGTGCTAACCACTATGCTACCGTATCACCCCACGAGTGGGTGGGTTTCTTCTGGATGCTCCGGTTTCCTCCCGCAGTCCAAACACGTACTGGTGAGTAGGCTGTTTGGTCATTGTAAATTGTCCTGTGATTAGGCTGGGATTAAGTAGAGAAGGAATGGCTGCTTTATTGGAGACTAGGGCTAATATTTTTAGTTCATTCAAGAAGGAGGTATAACAGAAGTGATTGGGAACTGGTAACATTTTCTTCATATCCTCTTGCCAAATGGTTTTCATCATGCCCATATGAAATTTTGTTCCTCTTACTCCTCAACTTTACATGGCGTCAGATAATCCTTCACTGAGGCACACAGAATGAGATTCAGTATTCTATATCATTTTCTTTCATTTATATATCTGGCTGTCAACTTCTGACGAAGGTCATTTGATCCACTTGAAACTAATTCTCTCACACTCATTGACAGAGTTTCGTTGTTCTACATGATCCTTTGAGGAGCCTGGCTGGACAAAACGTATATGCCAGGAGCATTAAATGATTGTAGGGTAATTGAATATAGCCAAAGAAACTGTGTTCCTTTGGGCCAAGGTGCAAAATAAATGACCAAAAACACACATCACACTACACATAGCACAGAGCACAAAGAACACATGTGGTTAACATTTCAGAAAAAAAACATGCAGTCACAAAGAAAAAAGATATAGCTCAAGTCCCTGAGTGGCATGGCTAAGTTAATGGTAGTTGTCCTGGTACAGCTTGTTCTTCCACTGAGCAAACACCAGAGGGCAGCACTGAGCAAACACGCGAGTGTTCCAAACACAGGCTAGCCCTCAACGCAGCATAGATTCTAACATGCCCACAGAGGCTCCTCCTCTCTCCCACACTGCCTTGCCATCTCCTCCCCTGGGTGGTGGCAACAAGTGACCCTGTGGAGAGGGCCTAGTCCTTGCCACAACTCCCCTGCCGTCGGTCTTGCCAATGAACCAGTGAACCTGACTTGGAGTATTCTACGTTACCAATGCAATCACAATAAAAGCGTTCAAGACACTCATCCAATGATACACAATTTCAGGCAACAATGCAAAAATGGTATGCAATAAGTCCAGCTCCATGGCTATTGTGTAACTCACTGATGGGATAGTCTTGCAGTACTTGATTTTCTTTGTATCCAGCAGCAACTTGTGATTGAAAAGACAATATACGAGATGAAAGATTCCACCTTCGACAGGACCCAGAGTGGCTGCTGCGTCTGAGCGCACCACACCTCACCAGAATATGATTCTCTTTTCATCTAGGGCTGTGTGTGTGGGAAGACCAGCTGGAGTGGAATCTATCCAAGAATGGTCGATATGCTGTGTCCAATGTGTGCAAAGTCTTCTGAAGATGTTGTTACGAAATGATATCCCAGTGGGTCGTTTATCTGAATTCCTGTAGGGGCAGTGCTGAGGCTTGGTTGCAATGGAGCCATATCCTCATTAGAGAAAAGTGATAAAAAGAAACACAGCAAGCTCTATAATGTGTTTACAAGGAAAATCCTATCAAAATATTTTCCTACAAATTGGAGATGATTGGCGAATGTAACCTATTTATTTATTGAGACGCATCGCAGAGTGAGCCTGTGGTAAACTACATATACCTGTCTGGACACGCCCCCCCGCTGACTGCTCCTGTGGCTCCTCCCACAGACCCCGGTATAAAGGCGATTGGGGCCTGAGCCCTGCCCTCAGTCTCCAGGATGTAGCATGGTGGTCAATTGCTGCTTGTTCTTTCTTCCAGTCAATAAAAGCCTATATCTCGCCTCACGTCTCAGAGAGAGTTATTGATGGTGCATCAGGGCCCTTCCGACCCTTCGAGTTGTGCTGCCCAGAAACCCCTGATTTAATTCTAGACTAATCATGGGACAATTTACATTGACCAATTAACTAACTACCAGGCATGTCTTTGGACGGTGGGAGGAAACCGGAGCAGTGGGAGAAAACCCTTGCTGTGTCTGGGAGAATGTACAGACTCCTTACTGGCAGTGATGGGAATTGATCCTGGGTTATCTGTACTGTAGAGTGTTTTGCTCACCACTATGCTACCATACCACCCTGAAGGATTATAATAAATGGAGAGATCTATTGTCAGATTGTAGGTTCACTATTCGCTGACAGAATCAGCACTTAATCCCTTCCCTAACTGCTCATGGGAAGGTAGTGGTGAGCCACCTTCTCGAACTGTTGCTCTACCAGTCTTTCTAGTAAAGGTATTCACACTGGTCCGTAAGGTACTGAGTTTCATAGTAATAGTAAAGGAGAAATTGCATACTTCCAAATCCTCATGGTGTGTGATTGGAGGGGAACACGCAGATAATGCTACCATGTATTTCTGAAATCCTTGGCCGATGTTGGTGTTTTGGAAGTGCTGTTCGAGTAACTGGTTTGAGTAATTGAAATGCATGTTGTAGACAATGCACACTGCAGACGCAGTGGATCAGAAGCAGAGAGAGTGAGCAGCTTCAAGTTCCTGGGTGTCCAGATCTCTGAGGATCTAACCAGGTCCCAACATATCAATGCAGTTATAAAGAAGGCAAGACAGCAGCTGTACTTTATTAGGAGCTTAAAGAAATTTGGCACGTCAACAAATACACTCAAAAACTTCCATAGTTGTACCGTGGAGAGCATTCTGACAGGCTGCATCACTGTCTGGTATGGAGGGGCTACTGCACAGGACCAAAAGAAGCTTGTAAAGAAGGTTGTAAATCTAGTCAGCTCCATCTTGGACACTAGCTACAAGGTACCCAGGACATCTTGAGGGAGCGGTGTCTCAGAAAGGCAGTGTCCATTATTAAGGACCTCCAGCACCCAGGGCATGCCCTTTTCTCACTGTTAACATCAAGTAGGAGATACAGAAGCCTGAAGGCACACACTCAGCAATTCAAGAACAGCTTCTTCCCCTCCGCCATCCGATTCCTAAATGGACATTGAATTTTTGGACACTACCTCACTTTTTTTTAGATATACAGTATTTCTGTTTATGCACATTTTGTTTTTTAATCTATTCAATATATGTAATTGATTTACTTGTTTATTTATTATTATTATTGTTTTATTTTATTTATTTATATGTTTTTTTCTCTCTGTTAGATTATGTATTGCATTGAACTGCTGCTGCTAAGTTAACAAATTTCCTGTCACATGCCAGTGATAATAAACCTGATTCTCATTCAGATTCTGACTGGGTGTTTCCCCCTTGATCTAGTGAGTTCTCCTTGAAACTACACTCAAGTCAATTTCAAAGCTCAAAGTTCAAAGTAAATTTTATTATCAACATACATATATGTCATTATCTACAACCTTGAGATTCATTTTCTTGTGGGCATACTCAATAAATCTATAGAATAATAATCACAACAGAATCAATAAAAGACCACCCAACTAAGGCATTCAACCAGAGCGCAGAAGACAACAAAATGTGCAAATACAAAAAGAAGAAATAATAATAATAAATAAGGAATAGAGCTTGAGAACATGAGATGAAGAGTCATTGAATGTGAGTCTATTTGTTGTGGAAACATTTCAATGATGGGGCAAATGAAGATGAGTGATGTTAACCCCTTTGGTTCAAGAGCCTGATGGTTGATGGTCAGTAATTGTTCCTGAACCTGGTTGTTGTGTCCTGAGGCTCCTGTACCTTTTTCCTGACAGTATCAGAGAGAAGAGCATGCCCTGCGTGGTGGGGGTCCCTGCTAATGGATGCTTTTTCCTACGACATTATTTCATATAGATATGCTCAATGGTTGGGATGGCTTTACCTGTGATATACTGGGCTATATCCACTACTTTTTGGAGCATTTTCCATTTAAGAACATTAGTTTTTCCAGACGAGGCTGTGTCAATTTCTCTCCACTACATATCTATAGAAGTTCGTCAAAGTTTTAGATGTCATGCTGAATCTCTACAAACTCCTAGGGAAGTAGAAGCACTGCTATGCCTTCCTTGTAATTGCACTTATATGCTGTGTCCAGGACAGGTCCTCAAAAGTCAAAAGCTGCCTTGATTTTGTGGGCAATAATTTTTGCCTCACCTCACCTTTGAAATTTGGTTCTTTGGTCCAAGGCATTGATGTGATCTGGTAAATCCAAACTGAGCATTGGTGAGTAGTTTCCTGGTGAGTCAGTATCAGTAACAGCACTCTTAACAATACCTATCGTCACTTTGATAATGGAAAGTCGATGAAATGGATCTTAATTCACTGGAATGGATTCATTTTGCTTTTTGTGAAAGGACGTGTCTGGGCAGTTTTCCATATTATCAGTGAGTGCCAATGTTTTGACTGTACTGGAGCAGAATGATTAGAAGTGTGACTAATTCTGGAAAACAGTTCTTCAGTCTTATGGCGGAGATGCTGTCCAATTCAATTGCTTTTGCATCCTGTGTCTTCAGCTGATTGTGAAGTCAGGTAGAGTGAATTGAAATGGCTGAAATCTGGCTTTTTGTGATGGTGGGATCTCAGGAGTAATCCAAGAATGATTATTCAAACTACACTTCTGAATCACTATGACTGCAAATCTTCAGCCTTGTTGTGGCACTCATGTCATAGGCCTCCACCTCACACCCTACTTCCTCCTCCCATTAGCTGTTTAGTCGTCCCTCACCATTCTAAACTACATGTTCACACCGCTTGAGAAATGACTAACTGCTAATATAAATAGAAATCGAAAGGTGTTCTCTAGACATAAGAGTAGTGGCACCTGTCATGAGCTGGCCTTGCCCTTATTTGTTAATTGTTGTCGTAACTAGAGTTGTTAAGCCCTTGTGCATTCCGATTAATCTTGTCAAGTTAATTGTGTCTGGCATTGATTTTCCTTATTCTATGATTATTTAATGTTGAACCCCAATTAGTGCCAATCGCTGGGTCCTTGTGTGTGTTTTCAGAATGACTCGTTTCATGGTGTTGCTGGGTCAAGCCATCAATGTTCAATTGGAATTCCCATGAATAAACTCTAGATTCTGTCTCAGCATGTGAGTCTGTCATTGCTGTGCATCTGGGTTCAGTCATCTGTCCGTGCTCACCATGAGAGAAACCCATGGAAGAACCTGACAAATTAAGGACAAAAATGGGAACTTGCACACTCCTGAGGCTATTTTTGACACACTAAAGGAATACTTTACATGTCTTAATGGGGAAGAAGCTGCTTCCAAAGCCGTAATGAAAAATGAGGCGCTGGATCTACTAAATATTGACTGTGTGGAGCAATTAGAAAAATTAGCTGAATTTAAAGAAGGTAAGTCAGCAGGACTGGATGGATGCATCCTAGAATTTTCAGGGAAGTACAGATGGAAATCTAGAGTGCACTGAAAATAATCTTCAAAGCTTTTTAGATATGAGGATGCAACTGCTATCGCCCTATTCAAATAAGGAAGCCAAATAACCACAGGCTAGTCAGTTCAACTCTGGTGGTAAGAAGGTGGTAAGAAGGCTTTTAGAAACAATTATCCGGTGTAGTGTTAAAAGTCGTAGAGTTTATAGTGCACTACAGCAGAAAAATAGGCCCTTTGAAACATCTAGTCCACGTCAAACTGTTTTCTGCCTTGTCTCATTGACCCAAACCTGCACCATAGCCCTCCATTCCCCTCCCATCCATGTCTGGAGGGAACTTGATCAATTGCCTTCATTTTAATTACAGCAAATCAACACAGATTTGTTACAAGCAAACTGTGTCTATCCAATTTGACAGAATAATTTGATGACAAAACGGATAAAGTTGGTAACAATAATGCAGCCAACGTGATGCCCTATGGACTTTATAGATTTTGATAAGGTGCTATGTAACAGCCTTCTTAGAAAAGTTGAATCATGTGGCAATAAAGGAGCATTAACAACATGGGCAAAAATTTAGCTATGCAATAGAAAATGAAGGCTGTGTTAAATGGTTGCTTTTCCAATCACCTGCGGCAGGTGAATATTTCTCCTGTGTCAATAGTTACCATTCTTTTACTTCACATCTGTGATCTCATCTTAACCTTGAGCAGTCCCAAGCTCTTCCGCACCAAAGTGAACCGTCTCTCACTATCTTCTCTTTTGGCAAACTTCATCAGTTTTATAGACTATCAAAGTACTCACAGTCCTGTGCAAAAGACTTAGACACATCTATAAAGCTATGGTGCCTAAAACTTTTACACAGTACTGTATTTGTTAATGTGAAGTGAATTTGTAAATCCGACGTGAGCAAAGGATGTCGGGAATGGTGAGGGTGGAGCACCATGAGATGGGTGTGGGACAGGTGGCAGAGAAGGATTTCCAGGGGCAGGGAGTGACGTGGGTGCAGATGCACCCAGCCCTGAGACACCAGGCATTTGATTCCAAACCAATAGCTTCATTGAACCTTACAGAATGTCTCTCTGGTGCTTCCTGCTCCCTCCCCTCTCCCTTCCCATATTCCCAACTGTGATTCCCTTCTCCCTGCCCCCTTCCCGTTCTCAGTCCACAATAGAGACCCATATCAGAATCAGGTTTATCATCACTCACATATGTCATGAAGTTTGTGGTTATTTTTGTGGCAGCAGTACAGTGCAATACATAAAATTACCACAGTACTGTGCAGAAGTCTTAGGCACCCTGGATATATATACTGTGTGTGTGTGTATATATATTCATCTATTCCAAGCCCTCCATAATTCCTTCACACCATACAGGCCCAAACGGACTCTGCGGCCCATCTAGTCTGTGCCAAACCATATAATTTGCCTTTTCCCATTGACCT
Source organism: Hemitrygon akajei (assembly GCF_048418815.1). Classification (NCBI taxonomy): domain Eukaryota; kingdom Metazoa; phylum Chordata; class Chondrichthyes; order Myliobatiformes; family Dasyatidae; genus Hemitrygon; species Hemitrygon akajei. Next base: position 183,619,253 of record NC_133128.1, read on the forward strand.
GCACCAAGACTATAGCCGTCCATGTACCTATCCAAACTTCTCTTAAATGTTGAAATCGAGCTCGCATGCACCACTTCTGCTGGCACATCTCTCACAATGCTCTGAGTTAAGACGTTTTGCCTCATGTTCCCCTTAAACTTTTCACCTTTCACCCTTAACCCATGACCTCTAGTTGTAGTCCCACCCAACCACAGTGGAAAAAGCCAGCTTGAAATTATCCTATCTGTACCCCTCATACTGCTATCAAATCTCCTCTCAATCTTCTATGTTACAAGGAATAAAGTCCTAACCAATTTAAATTTTCCTTATAACTCAGGTCCCTCCTATAATATTGCAACTAGAATATTTCAGTTGAGGTTTTTATAACAGTTCAGCATGATTTCCCTGCTGTTATGCTCTGCATCTCTATTGATGAAAGAATTATGAATGCATTTATCATTGTGTTCCCAAATTGCCCTACCTATTATTTCCCTATATTCCCCTGACCACTCTGGCCCTACACTCATCACTTTAAATACTTTCTGGAGTACAATGCCTGCAGATATGATGGAGGGAAGTTCCACTGTGTCCTTCATAAGGGGATCATAAAAATATGTGGTGGAGAAAAATTTTCAAGTCTTTTCAGAAGGGATTATTATGTGGAAATAGTGATTTGTTCTGGTAGAGAACCAGTTTGGATGAGATGGGCTGAATGGCCTCTTTCTTTGTTGTAATTATTCTATCTTCCTATCGCAGGTGGAGGTGCGGAGCCCCACAGGAGTGAGATAGATCATTTGGTTGAGTGGGGTTGTAAGAACAATTTCGCACTATACGTGCCCTTCAGTTTTCCTCATTGAACTAAGGTTAATACCCTTGTTTGCTAGCAATGATAGAGTAAGAAATATGCTGGAACATCAGCTTACAAATTGTGGTGTGTGTTCCTGATGGACAACAGTGCCTTCCTGATGCCCAATTTTGAGTTGCCAGAAAATGTGCAAGTTTGTAGGTTAAATGTGCAGTTTAAACATTTTCCCTGAGTCTGTAGATGAGTGGGAATCTGAGAAGCTTATGGAAACGTGGAGAGGATGAAATTGGTTAGGGTGGAGTAATCTTAATGGGTTTTTGGTGGCCAGTGAGACCTGAAGTCCTGAGTGACCTGTTTCTGTGTAGAACGTCTCTTTGACAATGGGCGTACTTTTCCTTTCAAGTAGAATAAGAATGAGGAACTCCAGATTAAAAGTGAGAATTAATCCATTTTTGAAATGCCAACACACTTGATATATCTGATCTACTATTAATAATCTTGGAATTGAGTCGCTGGTCAAAATATCCAAGAAGAAAAATCAAAAATATAGTATGGAGGATTTGTTGGTTAAATTCTCCACGGTGGCAGAGAGCACAACCCAATTATTGATGAAAAAAACAGCTTACAGTGAAGTTGAAACATTTGAAAAGGTTAAATAAAGATAAAAACAACATGACTTAAAATAGAAATTTAATATCATTATGCAAGTTTCTAATATATTATATACATGAGAAAATCTGCAGATGCTGGAAATCCAAATGAACACAATCAAAATTCTGGAGGAACTCAGCAGGTCAGGGAGTATCTATGGAAAAGAGTAAACAGTCAATGTTTTTGGCAGGGACCTTTCTTCAGGACTGGAAAGGAAGGGGAGAAATCAGAGTATGAAGGTGGAGGGAGGGAAGGAAGAAGTACAAAGTGGCAGGTGATAGGTGAAACTGGGAGAGGTGTGTTTACTCCCCAATACTCCCCAATGCCATTAGGCTTTACAATTCTACCGCCAGGACTTAAGAACTTTTTAAAAGCTATTATTAATGCTTTTTGAGATGGTGATTTAGATGCATATCATATTTTTTTACTGAGTGAAGTATTGTATGTAATTAGTTTTGCTACAACAAGTGTATGGGACATTGGAAAAAAAGTTGAATTTCCCCATGGGGATGAATAAAGTATCTATCTATCTATCTATCTATCTATCTATCTATCTATCTATCTACGTTGACTGTTTACTCCTTTTTTATAGATGCTGCCTGACCTGCTGAGTTCCTCTAGTATGTTGTGCGTTTTCCTAATATATTACATGATCTATGTGTTCAAATTCAAGAATGTCAAATAAATTCAAACATCATCTCAATTGGTCTTAATGTGTATGAATGTAGATTTGATCATGTGCCTCCCTCTAAATTGCTTTGTAGTTTTGTAAGTTGTTGCAGTGTATTATTTCTTATTAAATCCATGCAATTTCAGAAATTTATCAGTGGTTAAAGTATTGAAATATATAAAGTACATTTTTCTAAACATTGTATTGCCTTACTCCAAGTTGTGGCTGTTGAAACATCCCTCTCATGTTGAGAGGAACAACATGAGTCAGTGAGACAAAATCAAAAAATTCCTCTGCTGAACATTTGCAAACATCCTGATAGAAGTATCTCTTTTAAAATAGCTTCTTAAGAGAAATGGCTTTGGACAAGCATACTCCGCTTGACCTAGGATCATTTCCTTTTTGTTCCAGTATATGGTGAGGAGCAATAATGGATCTTTTGATAAATGTGAAGTCTGAATGATTGCATGGTACTTGCAATTAGTTTTTCCACGTGCAGCTGTATGGACTTCCCAGGAATGCATTACATGTCATGACTTACCTTCAGAAACAACGTTACCTTAGAGTCATAGAAAAGTACAGCACAGAAACAGGCCCTTCAGCCCATCTAGTTCATGATGAGCCATTAAACTGCCGGCTCCCATCAACCTGCACCAGGACTGTAGCCTTCCATTCCCCTACCGTCCATTTAGCTATCCAAACTTCTCTTAAAAGTTGAAATCAAGCTCGCATACACCACTTGTGCTGGCAACTTGCTCCACACTTTCACAAACCTCTGAGTGAAGAAGATCTTCCTCATCTTCCCCTTAAACTTTTCACCTTTCACCCCTAACCCAAGAGCTCTACTTGTAGTCCCAGCCAATCTCAGTGGAAAAACCCTGCTTGAATTTACTCTATCTATATCCCTCATAATTCCATATCCTTCCATCAAATCTCCTCTCAATCTTCTGTGTTCCAAGAGATAAAGTCCTAACCTATTCAATCTTTCCTTATAACTCGGGTACCTTCTTGACTTTATTTTCTTTGCATCTTATTACAGGAAATGTGATAGGAGTTCTTGGTGTTATTGAAAATAAATGAATTATTCCACTCGTTTTGCAGCACGGTCTGCGGAATTCTATTGTAACCCATCCTCTCTGTATAATTGAACATGGCATAACAGTGTTAGCAGAAGACAGGACAAGTTGTTGTTCAGTCGTTAAGTTGAGTCCAACTCTTTGTGACCAGAGGGTCCATAGAGTTTTCATGGCAAGATACGGAAGTAGATTGCCAGGCCTTTCTTCCGTGCAGCTACTGCTGTTGCCCAGGTTGTGAGCCGGCTGGGTTTGAACTCAGGACCATCTGCCTTGAAGTCCGGTGCTGATGCCATTACACCACCATCCGGCCCACAAGTGCAGTATTTATGTATTATTTCTCAGCTAAAACAATTCCACGATTGCAGCCTGGTTTTACTAAGGTCACAAGGCCCCGTGGGCTTGCAAAATTGTTAAAAATAATAATGATTAATTCATCATAAAAACCTTTAGAAGAGAATAAGGTTTCTAAAGCTTTGTTCTATGTCAAAGATCTTACCTGTGTCACTTTTTCTGTGACATTGTGCGTCCTTTCCTTCACTTTCGGTGCAATGATGGTCTTTTCTGATGAAGGCGGAGATGAACTCTTCTTTTCAGCTTTTATATCAGAAAAGTTCAGGGTGATTTGAGGAATCTTGCTAATTGTGCTATATTTGTTGAGATTAGAATCTGAGGTGGAGCCCAGTAGACTTGACTTGATATGATTAAAAGGTCCTGTAGAAATGACAGTAAAATATGCAAGGTTTATTTTGCAATCAGATCATCTACTTAGGTTCATCTTTTCCATTAGACTGAGCTTCCAGTGCGTAAATTATAAATAAGAGACCATTTCATCTATTTAATAATAATGATAAAATATTATTAATTGCAAGTATTAAAGTTAATTGGAATTTCAAAGAATGTGAATTAAAATGCATTCATTGTACTTCTCAATTTTTATTTCTGTATGTGTTAAATAAGAAAATGCCTTCTATTTACATTGTAACTTGAGGGAATGGTGAAAGGAGCACATGTAAACAGTGATCTACCTTAGCACATCACATGCGAGATCAATGATGATAGAGTAGATAGCCATCTCAGCTGTCAGCTGGCCATTTGCCAAAATTAAAGCATGGATTATCATATATTAGATTAGCAGCTAGTTAATAGCTATTGATGAATGCATTATACATGCACATTAACTTCAGCTTGACGCAGAAACAAAAATTCAATAATGTTAGTCACTTTTACACATTCGGTTCACCACAGTACTTCAAGTAGCCAGACAAGCGTGAACAGTTCAATGCTTATACAAATTGTCCAGAATTTTCATCCGATTGTTTTTGAACGAACGTGGAGCTTCTTCATTCAGACGGTGGTGTGAGCATCAAATGAGCTGTCAGTGGAAGTGGTAGATGTGTGTTCAATTGTAGCATTTAAGAGAAGTTTGGATAGGTACATGGATGAGAAGTACAGAGGGCTACGGTCCTGAAGCAGGCAGAGGAAACTAGGCTGCAAATCAGGTTGGCATGGGCTAGATTGGCTGAAGAACCTGTTTCTGTGTGTAGATGATTCTATAACATCATGAAGTTCAACAGCACAAGTTAATATTATTTCAAGAATATATAATTGAGAAGAGTAATATCCTGCGATTAGCTTTGATCTATGAGCATTTAGAACATAGAACAGTACAGCATAGAAACAGGCCCCTTGGCCCACAAGGTTGTGCTGAACCAAATAAATTAGTGCTCAGTTGGTCAACTAAACTAATTCCTTATGTCTACACAATAGCTATATCCCAATAATTTCTTCACATTCATGTGCCTATCTAAACTTCTCTTGCCTTGCTTTATTTCAAAATTTTAGACTCTCAAGATTGTAACCAGGTGACATTTTTCAATTTGTGTTGACTTACGTGAGAGTGCCTGTTGAGTTTATATTTCCTCTTTGCATTTTTATGTGCACTTATTTTGATTCAGATGTTTCTTATGTTTACTTAATGTATGGCTTGACGGAAGTTTCTATAGAGTCACTCTTAATCATGGTAAATGCAGTATATTGGGCTGAATCTTTTCTCACTGCTGCCAACAGATAGAAGGTAAAAGAACCTCGGGACTTGCACTGCCAGATTCAAGAACAGTTACTACCCCTCAACCATCAGGCTCTTGAACAAAAGGGGATAATGACACCCACCTATAACCAATAATCTCACTTTAAGGACTCTTTACCTTGTTATTTCATGCTCTCGTTATTTATTGCTATTTATTTAAATATGCTTTTGCAGTTTGTTGTCTTCTATGCTCTACTTGATCTCTCATTGACCCTGTTATAGTTAATATTCTATAGTTTACTGAGTATGCCCACAGGAAAAAGATTCACAGGGTTGTATGTGGTGACGTATATGTACTCTGATAATAAAATTTACTTTGAACCTTGAACTTTGAATCTTATTACCTGGACTCACTGTTTGGAGTTGCCATTTATAATCTCCCCGCCCAAGTATTTTACTGGCCCTCTTTTTCTGAAGTGAAGTACCCTGGGCTCCAATATCTTGGTTTGCACACCATGAAGGCATTGAGGGACACATTGAGAAAGCTCTATTCCCTCATCTTCAATAAAACCCTTTGACAGGTGACAAAATGCAACTCCCAGCTTTGCTGGCTATAAAATTTGTGAGACATTTTTTAATAGTTTTTCAAATGCCTCTGGTGGAAACATTTAAATACTATTATAAATATGGTAAATAATAAAAAGTACAAATGTTTGTAAGTGTGGTGGGGTGGAGACATGTCTCTACCAAAGGAGGCGTAAGGTGTTCCCTTCCTCTGCTAGCCTGCAGGCCACCCTTGGGCAAGGTGTAGCACCTGCTTTGCCCCCCGGATCACGGTCATGTGAAGCCATGGGAGCAGATGGTGGTTGGTCATATGAGCAGCTGGTGCATATCACAATTCCTGGTTATGTGACCACTGACACCAGGCAAACAATCCCTGAAGAGTATTGATAATGGTTGGAGTCACCCATCTTGTAAAGACACTGCCCAGAAGAAGTCAATGGCAAAGCACTTCTGTAGAAAAAATTGCCAAGAATAATCATGGTCAAGACCATGATCACCCACACCATAAAACATGGCACGTAATGATGATGATGATGCTGAATTAAAAATAATTAACATATTTAAATTTTTGTCCGGAGAATAGACAAAACACCTAAAATGACAAAAATCATTGAAGTAAATTTAAATGATTAAAATCAAAGGAAGGTGGTTTCCCCTTTGCTTCTTATGCAGAGCCTTACAATTCCAAGTAAAATTTATGAAGCTTTTGATCCTGTCTCTGCAGCTTCCCAAGCCTTGCCTAGGAGACAATAGCAGGAAAACATAACAGGACTCCGCTCTGCCACTGAATTGCACCTAGATTCTAACGACGTAGCAAACACACAGATTTGACTTACTAATTCTACCTTTAAATTAAAAAAAACAAGAGAAAACCTGCAGATGCTGGAAATCCAAGCAGCATACACAACTCAGCAGGCCAAGCAGCATCTATGGAAGAGTACAGTTGACCTTTTGGCCCGAGACCCTTCACCTATCTTTAAATTAATCACTTTCACTTTTGACAATGTATGCGTAGAAGATATGATCTCACTTCTATATAATTGGCTAAAACTGTAAGTTCCACTGGAAATCAATAGCTATTGTTATAAACATCCAGGCCAGTATCCATGTTTGATTTCATTGAGATGGATTACACATGAAAAATACATACTACACCTCCTCTTTAAAGCTTGTCAGAGCCCACCATGTTTATTGCTCTTTCAAACTGGGTAGTTTCAGTAGACACCATCGAACAGCTTAGTTATTCCACAGGAAGTCTCACGGTCTTCTTGTAGATCTCCAGAAGACTTTCTCTTATCTGCTAATATTATTATGCTAGTATTATTTTATGCGTTGTATGTGATATATTAACTGGGTTTTGCACCTTGGTCCATGAGGGACATTGTTTCATTTGGCTACATACATGCTTGCAGTTGAATGACAATAAGCTTGAACTTATTCCAACAACAGGAGTTGCTTAGTAATTAGCCAGATGATGGATATGAGGTTTCGACAATGCTTCTATTTCATTTGAACAAATGATGGAATGGACACCACACTAGTGCAGCAAAGTCATGAAGAACAATTCATTATTATCATTCAATTAATGAACAACACTGTACTAAATTGAACTGAACAAAAAACAGAAAATTCACACAGATATGCCCACAAGTTAGATATGGCCCTTGTGGCCAAAGGGATCAGGGGGTATGGAGAGAAGGCAGGTACAGGGTTCTGAGTTGGATGATTAGCCATGATCATACTGAATGGCGGTGCAGGCTCAAAGGGCCGAATGGCCTACTCCTGCACCTATTTTCTATGTTTCTATGTTTCTATGCCGGGTTTGGAGGACCAGAGGTATAAGGAAAGTTTGAATCAGTTAGAACTGTATTCTTTAGAATGTAGAAGATTGAGAGGAGATTTGATGGAGGTATAAAAAATTATGAGGGGTATTGATAGGGTAAGTGCAAGCAGTCTTTTTCCACTGAGGTTGTGTGGACTAGGGTCACGGGTTAAGGGTGAAAGGTGAGTAGTTTTAGGGGGAACATAAGGGAAACTTCTTCAGTCAGAGGGTTGTGAGAGTGTGGAATGAGTTGCCAGCACAGTGGTGCAAGTAAGCTCAATTTCAGTGTTTAAGAAAAGTTTGGACAGGTACATGGATAGTAGGGGTATGGAGGGCTATGGTCCTGGTGCAGGTTGATGGGAGTGGGCAGCTTAAATGATTTCAACATGGACTCGATGGGGTGAATGACCTGTTTTTGTGCTGTACTCTTCTATGACTCTATGACTGAGTTGAACTGAATATGCTTGGTCTGTTTTAATGGTTTGTGGTTTGGTGTTTTATATTGTGTTTTTCCACTAGTTTTTTTTGCCATTTTTCATGATTTTCTTTTTTGCGTGTTGGTGGTTTGATCTTTTTCTTTGAATAGGTTCCACGGCTTTCTTTCTTTGTTTCGTGGCTGTCTATGTGGAGGTGAATTCTCAGGGTTGTGTACTGCATACATACTTTGATAATAAATGAATGTTTGATTGAGTCTTTCCTGACTTAAGTGTGAAAAACAAAGTATACTGTGTGGAATGAGCTTCCTGTAGAAGTAGTAGAGGCCAGTTCAGTTGTGTCATTTAAGGTAAAATTGGATAGGTATATGGACAGGAAAGGAGTGGAGGGTTATGGGCTGAGTGCGGGTAGGTGGGACTAGGTGAGATTGAGAGTTCGGCACAGACTAGGAGGGCTGGAATGGCCTGTTTCCGTGCTGTGATTGTTATATGGTTATATAGAAGTATTTTATTGAAATATATCTCAACCTCCAATCATAAAATTAAATAGTTTTTAAAGAAGTTAGTTTAGTAGTAATAGAAATATTCAGCAAAAGGTACCAGAAGTTTCATAGAAGTATTATAGCCGGTAGCTTTGATATTCACCTGCAGTGATTAAATGTTGGATTATACTGTACATCTAGATTTTTTGGTTAATAATCAGACCAATAATGCAACAACAAAAAATTTCAATTAGTGAAGAAATCAACTGTTACATATAGATAATTACTGTAAAGCTTTAGATAATAACATGATTTGAATGTTCAGAAATAAAACTAATGTTAATTTAAATTGTTTATCTTTGCTGGAGTTTCCATAAATTCTCAAACCTGTTACTTGACCCTTAAGAAAAGTGAACAAAGCTCTGGTGATATTAAATATCACACAGTATCAAGGATGATGTTAATAAAGCAATATGGCAACACAACTTATTGTTGTATGGCAGCTGACAATGACAAGCATGTCCCAATATAGCACACCAAAGAAATGAAAAACATGTAACTGTTGTTTTTCACTGTAGTTTCTTGTTAATTCCAACTCAGGCTTGCAATACAATTTCCTACAATTTCCAATCTAATCAAAAAATAAGTGAACGTCAAAGTGTAGGAAATCACTTCATGTGGATATCTCTGCTGGATCCAGCCTCAGTCCCAGTGAATAACGGTTGATTGACATGACCACATGAAGAATCTATGACGTACAGATAAGACTGTCAGTCAGTAGGATAAAAATGATTACACAATGGATCTTTTGCCACAGATGCCTCAAGCACATTTAATAAACATCAGATAGCAATTCAGGTTTCTAAACTATATTATGAGGACTCCAGAGGAAGTGAAGTAAACATTTTTCAAGTTTATTCTTCATTCTTCACTCTCCACAGATAATGTAATAGCTTTCTTGATTGCTATGATCCAACATTCCAGTTTAAACTCAGCATCACATTTTGTCAACTGGATGGAGGTTGACACAACTGAAGTAAAAAGTACATATATATTTTTTTCTAGCCAGTTAATACAATTTTCCTTATTCATCTCTGCCAATTTGCTGCTTAGAGTTGCTGAAGACCTGGTATATACACAGTGGCTACTTTTTAAGGTACGGGAGTGGAATCCAGTGAGGTCTGCTGCCATCCATTTCAAGGTACAACATGTTGTGTGTTCAGAGATGCTTTTCAGCACATTACTGCTGTAATGCACGATTATTTGAGTTACGGTTGCCTTCTTGGGAACCGGAGTGATTGGGATGAAGATGAGGTAGTTTGTTTACAAACAGTGGCCTTGTGTAGTGAGACTGCCAGTAAGGAGAGGCTGATGACAGGGCAAAATTGCTGATGAGTTGCAATGCAAAAAGGCAGACAGAATCGGAAAGGGTGAATACAGAATGGAAAGTGCTATATTTGAATGCACGCAGTATAGAGAATAAGGTAGATGAACATTGCAGAGTTTCAGATTGGCATGTATCACTGAATTGTGGCTGAAAGAAGATTATAGCTGAGAGCTTAAGGCCTAAGAGTACACATTGTAATGAAAGGATAGTCAGGTAGGTTGGGGTGGCTCTGTTGGTAAAAAATTAAATTAACTCATTAGAAAGAGGTGACGTAGGGTTGCAAAGTGTGGAATCATTGTGGGTAGAGCTAAAGAACTGCAAGGGTAAAAAGATCCTGATGGGAGTTGTATACAGACCCCAAACAACAGTGAGGATGTGGTCTACAAATCACAATGGGAGATAGAAAATGCATGTCAGTATACTCCCCAATGCCATTCGGCTTTACAATTCAACCGCCAGGAGTAAGATATGTCAAAGTGCCGGGGTTAGGACTCAATGTATTTAAGTAAACTACTTAAGAACTTTTTAAAAGCTATTATTAATGCTTTTTGAGAGGGTGATTTTAGATGCATATCATATTTTTACTGAGTTAAGTATTGTATGTAATTAGTTTTGCTACAATAAGTGTATGGGACATTGGAAAAAATGTTGAATTTCCCCATGGGGATGAATAAAGTATCTATCTATCTATCTATCTATCTATCTATCTAGTGGAGTAAACGGAATTACAGAGGCATGAGGGAGGAACTGGCTAATGTTACAATAGTCATGGGGGATTTCAATATGCAGGTAGTTTGGGAAAATCAGGTTGGTGCTGGATCCCAAGAGGGGGAAATTTTTGAATGTTTATGAGTTGGCTTTCTGGAGCAGCTCATGGTTGAGCCCACTAGGGGATCAGCAATTCTGGATTACATGTTGTGCAATGAACTGGAATTGATTAAAGACCTTAATGTAAGGAAATGCTTTGGGACAAGTGATAATAATATGATAGAATTCACCCTGCAATTTGAGAAGGAGAAGCTAAAGTCAGATGTATCAGTATTACAGTGGAGTAAAGGGAATTACAGAGTCATAAGGGAGGAACTGGCCAAAGCTGACTGGAAAGACACCGGCAGGGATGACAGCAGGGCAGCAATGGCTGGAATTTCTGGAAGCAATTCAGAAGGTGCAAGATATATACATCCCAAAGAGGAAAAATGACACAACTGTGACTAACAAGAGAAATCAAAGCCAACATAAAAGCCAAAGAGAGGACATATAATAGAGCAAGAATTAGTGGGAAGTTAGAGGATATGAAGCACTTAAAAACCAACAGAAGGCAACTAGAAAAGTCATTAAGAAGGAAAAGAAGGAATACGAAGGTAAGCTTGCTAATAGCATTGAAGACGATATCAGAAGTTTCTACAGATACATAAAGTGCAAAAGAGAGGTGAGAGTAGGTATTGGACCTCTGGAAAATGATGCTGGAGAGGTAGTAATGAGGGATAAGGAAACAGCAGATAAGCTGAATAAGTATTTTGTCTTCACTGTGGAAATCAACAGCTGTATGTCAGAAGTTCAAGAATGCCAAGGGGCAGAAGTGTGTGAATTTACTATTACTAGTGAGAAGGATCTTGGGAAACTGAAAGGTCAAAGGTAGGCAAGTCTCTTGGATCAGATGGTGTACACCCCAGGGTTCTGAAAGAGGTGGCTGTAGATTGGGGAGGAATTAGTAATGATATTTCAAGAAACACCAGATCCTGGAATGGTCCGGAAGACTGGAAATTTACAAATGTCACTTCCAATCTCCAAGAAAGGAGAGAGGCAGCAAAAAGGAAACTATTGGCTGGTTATTCTGATATCAGTGGTTAGGAAGATGTTGGAGTCATTTGCTAAGGATGTAGTTTTGGTATTCTTGGAAGCACATGATAAAAATGGCTGTAATCTGCATGAATTCCTGAAGGGAAAATTTTGCCTGACAAGTTGGTTGGAATTCTTTGAAGGGATAACAAAGCAGGATGGACGAAGGGAATCAGTGGATGTTGGATTTCAGAAGGACTTTGACAAGATGCTTGAGTGCTCGGTGGTGTGAGCTGATGCTTTTTGTTTTGCTGGTGGGGAAGGGGGGGGATTGTTGCGGTTTATGCGTGGGAGGGGGAGCTGGGGTGGGCTTTAGCTTTCTAACATTTAACTGTCATTCATTCTTTGGGGGAATTCTCTGTTTTCGTGGATGGTTGTGAAGAAAAAATATTTCAGGATGTATATTGTATATATTTCTCTGACATTAAAAGTACCCTTGAAACCTTTGAAACATGAGACTGCTTAACAAGTTAAGCGGCCGTGGTATTACAGGAAAGATTCTATCACGGATAAGGCAGTGGCTGAATGGCAGGAGGCAGAAAGTGGGAATAAAGGGGCCTTTTCTGGGTGGTTGCTGGTGACTAGTGGTGTTCCACAAGAGTCTATGTTGGGACTACTCCTTTTTACATTACATGTCAATAACTTGGATGATGGAATTGATGGCTTTGTTGCAAAGTTTGTTGATGATATAAAGATAAGTGGAGGGGCAGGTAGTTCTGAGGATGTAGAGAGGTGACAGAAGGACTTAGATTAGGAGAAAGGGCAAAGAAGTGGCAGATGGAATGCAGTGTTGGGAAGTTTACGGTCATGCACATTGGTATGAAGAGAAAATTCAAAAATCTGAGATGCAAAGAGACCTGGTGGTCCTTCTGCAGAATTTCTTAAAGGTTAATTTGCAGTTTGAGTCGGTTTTGAGGAAGGCAAATGCAATGTTAGCATGCTCTTTTCTTCAGGACAAGAAAATAAAGGCAAGGATGTAAGCTTGAGGCTTAATATAGCAACAGTGCGGCCTCAGTTGGAGTATTTGTGAGCAATTTCAGGCCCCTTATCTAAGGAAGGATGTGCTGACATTGGAGAGGGTTCAGAGAATGTTCAAAAATTATTCTGGGATTGAGGGGCTTGTTATATGAAGAGTGTTTGATGGTTCTATGCCTGACTCACTGGAGTTCAGAAGAATGAGGGGTGATCTCATTGAAGCTTATTGAAAGGCCTTGATAAAATGGATGTGGAGAGGATGTTTCTTATGATGTAGGAGTCCAGGACTAGAAGACGCAGCCTCAGAATAGAAGGGTGTCCTTTTTGAATGGAGATGAGAATTTCTTTAGCCAGAGAGTGGTGTGGCTGTGGAAATTATTGTTGCAGGTGCCTGTGGAGGCCAAGTCACCGGATATATTTAAGCCAGAGGTTGATAGATTCTTGATTAATCAGGGCATAAGGGCTATGGGGAGAAGGCAGGAGATTGGGGTTGAAAGGAATAATGGATCAGCCATGATAAAATGGCAGAGAAGATTTAATGGGCCAAATCTCCCAATTCTGCTCCTATAATGGATGGTCTTATGGTGTATCTCAGCAGTTTCTGAGATACTCAAACCACCCCATCTGGCACCAACGATCATTCCACAGTGAAAGTCACTTAAATCACATTTATTCCTCATTCTGATGTTCCACCATTACTTTATATTCTGACAGATGTGCTGTTTACTTACAATAATTTTTCACTACATGGTACCCTTTGAAAACTATTAATCTTGAAATCCTTATTGATCAAGTGCGCACAACTTTTTCAGAAATAAGCTCTGAGCTTCTACCACTCTACAGTACATGCGAAGAAAGTGTTTGTTTTCATTATTTCCCAGTTGTACTTCTCCCAATTGTACTTTTACAATTTTACAATTCGTAGCCTGCTGTAAAACTGAGGTTCGATTCCCGCCGGTGTCTGCTAGGAGTTTGTACATTCTCCCCATCAACGCTTCGGTTTACTCCAGGTGCTCCAGTTACCTCCCACCTTTTAAAGATGTGTGGTTAGGGTTAGAGTCTGGTGGGCATGCTGTGTTGGCCCCAGAAGCATAGTGATATGTGGTGACTAGTGGTTTTCCACAAGAGTCTATGTTGGGACTACTCCTTTTTACATTGCATGTCAATAACTTGGATGATGGAATTGATGGCTTTGTTGCACAACCCAGCACAATCTTCGCTGATTTGACTTGGCACAAACGACACATTTTACTCTATGATTTGATGTTGATATGACAAATAAAGCTAATCTTTTAAGAGATTGGGACTGAGAGGGAAAATGGATCAGGCATGATGGAATGGCAGAGCAGACTCAATGGGCCTAATGGCCTAATTTTGTTTCTATATCTTATGGTCTTATGGTTTCCTTTTTAATTATGGGCCCCTTTGGTTTGTATTTTCCAGCAAGAAGAATTAGTTTCCCTTTATTTACGTTTCAAATGTCTCTAACATTCTGTGTATCTAAATTGATTTATAAACTGGAGATCAGTGGGTAGTAGTCTTATCTCTGATGCCTAAGGTTGTAGGTTCAAATGTCCCTGTATGGCGTAAGTGCTAACTGCGCTTTCAGTTTATGAAAAATAATTGTGCTTTCAATGCTCTTGGTGGTATCATTTGACTGTCTGTAGGCTAATGTTTTAACAGTATTTGGGAAAGAGGGTTCCAGAGAGGCTTTGCAAAACACAGCATCACAAGCATGCCTGCTGGCTCTGTAAACTGTTTAATGCAAAAGGTACCTGTGTTTATGGCTCAAATTACTGACAATTTCCAGTACTTTAGACAACAAATAAAGAAGATACCAATATATGACATCTCCTTAGGGTGCACAGTAGTGTAAAAAGTTAGCACAACCTTTTTACAGTCCACGTGATCCAGGTTCATTTCAGGTTGCTACCTCTAAGGAGTTTGTACGCTCTCCCTGTGACTGTGTGGGTTTCCTCCGGGTGCCCCGGCTCCCCCCCACGGATCAAACATGTTCCAGTTGTTAGGTTAATTGGTCAATGTAAATTGTCTTGTGATTGGGCTAGTTTTCATCGGGGAAATTGCTGGGCAACGTGGCTCGAATAGCCAATAGAGCCTATTCCGTGCTGTATCTCAATAAATAAATATGGTGTCAGAAGTGCTACTTGATGAAAATAAGAACTTTATATGCTGTATCTAAATTGAATACTGTACATCAGGTATAAAATCTCTCTACAGAGAAGTCTTGTAGCTGTAAATTAAATGACGTGCCCTGCACGATCCAATTGACGGAGTATATGACAGGACAAATAAACGCACCCCAGCCACTGTGGGAGATCAGAACTATGTGTAGAAGTTCAGAACCTGAGGATCTTCAGAAAGAAGACAACAAAGGAAAATACCGCACTTGCATTGTCCTTCAGAACCTAGGTAAAAATCAGATCAGATCTCCTTCATCTCTTTAGGAAATTATATAAAAAGGAAATTGAATGTTTCTTGAATTTCAGGCAAGTTGACTTTGTTAGGAAGTACTCATCATCAAAGGTCATTCACAGGCTCAAAAGACAGCCTGGCAGGAATGGCTTAACTAAAGCACTGATCACAGATAATAGGCTGGAGTACACAGCACCTATCTTTATGAGGTTCTTAAAGGACTGGCACGTTTATCACCTCTTTAACTACAGAGTAAAAGGAAAATTCTGAACACAGGGAAGGTGATCAGGAACAGTTGCAGAAGGCTAAATGTTCAGAATTGGATTCTTGGATGAGGGTCTTTGGTTTCCCCAGCATGCAAACTGAGGGAAGATAATGAGTCCTCTGCGGAAGCCTGGGAGTAGGTGAATTAGAAGTCTCCTCCAGACATCAGAAAAACTGGATAATGCGTGGGTGTGGGAAAGCACCCAGAGAAAGCCATAAGACAGACATAGCACTTCACCAGTGTCGAAGGACAGCCAGCAAACAGAAATCAGAATCAGTTTTATCATCACTAATGTATGTCATGAAATTGGTCATTTTGTGGAAGCAGTGCAATGCATGCTTTAAAAATTACAATAACTTGCAAAGATAAATAGTGCAAAAGAAGAAAAGAGGAAACACCATGAGGATGAAATCTAAATTAGCTGAACACCAGATAAAGCGGATGGTAGTGGGACGAGGTAGTTTAAAATGGTTTGGCATAGACTAGATGGGCCGAACCTCCAAGAGGGCCACAACCTTGTAGTGGTTTGGAGGTTTGCATGCCTCAATGTCCTGGAGCACTGTGTTGGCTGTAGTCAAGGCCTTATGCTTCGGCTCTTGGCAGGGTCACCCATGCCAAACAGGTCAAAGGGTAGAGGCCAGACTAAGAGTGGTCAATCGGTCCTCCGGGTTCAGGGGGTCAGGTCAGGACTAACAACACTGACAGGTCGAACAAAGCTGTAACAAAAACAGCAATGAAGAATCCTTCTGCATCTGTGTGCAACTTGCATGGCTAACAGTGGTGGAAACCAAAAGGAAGCGACTGGCACCATAAAGGAAGCCCTGAACACCGCCAAGATCAAGACCAAAACTGGTTTCTGGCCAAGGAAAGATTAAGATGGAGGACCTTCATTGCTGCCTAAATACTAGTGGGTGTAATGGGCAGTAAGTAATTAGTAAGATGGGCTGAATGGCCAGTTTTTGAGCAGTATTGTTCAATGACTCTATGACTTCATACATATTTCAAATCATAGAAGTTAGCAAATGAACAGTCTGACCTATATCAAGGGTATTGCCCCAGAAAACAAAAGAGATTATTTAATTTAAACAAATACATCTTCCCAGAATTTAATTGTTTGCTATACTGCAAAATGAGCTGTCAACTAACAGATATTTCATTATGGTTGAGTGTGCAAATGTTAACAGGAAGAAACCCATCGCTTCTGTGAGGGATTTTGCCTTCTGGTTCTATACAAAAGAGCTACAGACAATCTGCTGGAGGAACTCAGTGGGTAGAGCAACATCTTACCACCACATAGCCTGCCCCCCGCCCCCAAACAGGTAAAGGGGAGGGGGAGGAATTATGCTTTCAGGTCAAAGCCCTGCATTAGAATTAAAAGTGGAGAGGGGAAGTCAGTATGAAGAGGAGGGGAGGAGTGGATAGACCATGGGTCAGAGGAAGTTGGTGGACCAAGGAGGGGTAGAGGATGATGGCAGATGGAGCCAGGTAAGAGAGGGAGAGGGGTGAGCAGTTGGGTAGAGGGATAGGTGCTTGGTAGATGAAGGCAAGCAAAAAAAAAGCATGTGGAGTTGGGTGGTAGGAACAGAGGGTGAAGGGGGTGACAGCTAAGTAGGTGCTGAACACAAAAGATTCTGCAGATGTCCTTCACAAAGTGCTGGAGGAACACAGCAGATCAGGCAGATCGGTGGAGGGGAAGTACCAACAAGGTAAATGTACCATCAGGGTGAAGTGCTAATGGAGCAGAATCGGGTGTGGGAGCTGGTGGGTGAAATGTGTGGGTAGCAGGTGGTTCAAACCGGGAGAAAGAGATGAGGAAAGTAGGTGATGAGTGGGTGGGGAGGTTGGATATGGGAAAGGGGACAATAATGGGAGGATTGGAAGGGGAGAAGAGTGGTGAACACACCAGAGGTAAGGGTTGTCTGAAACTGGAACGTCCGGTCCCAATTGTGGACTACCCAAGTGCATTGTGAGGTGTGGTTCTTCTAATTTTCATTGGGCGTCACCCTGGCAGTGGAGAAGACTGAGGATGGGCAGGTTGGTATAGGAATGGGAAGGAAAAATGAAATGGCCTCTTCCCATTCCTACCATCAAGGAGGCGGTTAGGGTTCGGGTCATCCACACCAATCAGGTCAAAGGGTACAGGACAGACTAAGAGAAGTCCACAAGTCCTCTGGGTTCAGGGGTTCAGCTCAGGACTATCAACACTAACTGGTAAAACAAAATTGTTATGTAAACAGCATAACTGTTTCTACATCTGAGAGGCCAAGGGCCGATAGTTGTGGACCTTCATTGCTATACTCTATATGCCAGCAGGCATAATGGGCAGTAAGTAGTGAAAGCAGTGAAAGGTGGTGATCTGATTAGAGGCATAGAGTTATACTTAGTCACGTACATATTCAGCCCAAATTGTCCAAGATTATAGTACAGTATTGCTTTGGAAAAGTGAGAGAACACAGCCAATTAAAAGCAACCTGCAGGGCTGCAAGAAAATGTTGAATGGGACTGACCAGTCTGCTCCTGCAGAGCAGCAGGAGGTGAGTTAAACAAACTGTTTACATACTCTAACTTTCTGGACATTTCCTGTAGTGATGCTGGCAGATCTGTTGATGTCCATATCATCAACATGTGCATCTACTGTATATCTACCTTCAGTACCATTGTGTGACTCCACCTTCCAGAAACACAACCTGGTCTTCCCTCTTGGCCTTGCAACGACCCACTGTATCTGGTGATTGACCACTCATCTCCTAATCACCCAGTACTGTCTGTTGAATGCCAGAGTCTTAGTGGTGTCTATGAGAATGACTGTCAAAGAGAGTGACAGGCCTACTGACTGAGATCTGCTCAGGTAAAATTTCTTGTAGAAGAGAGAAGGAACAAGTGCACTTAATGATAAGAGGAAGGATGCAAAATAAACAAAAATCACACACCAGAAAGTTTGAAACTTAGAAGACAGAAGAGGCTGTAAGATGATGTGAGTAAAGAATCTATAATTTCTACAGGGTATTTGACCCCAGTAGACCTAGTGAATGCTCCTTAAAGTGACAGTCTATCAGGATGGTCAGGTCCTTTGCAATCTGAAGTCTGTTATTACTGGCTGTGGGATGTACAGCCTTCTGAAAGATAGAGGGAATTGGATTACTGACTGCATTGCAATCAGTAATCAGCTTTGTGGCTCCAATGATTGCATTGTAAAATATCGTATGTGTCTATGAGTGTCAAAGTGATGTTAAGCTTTTAGATACATTTATCACTCACCAGCAATCATTATCAATAATCACTCTTACCTAATGATAGTAGCACACAGTAAAGAGTCATCACCATTATTATGTGCCGTGTTGTATGACGTGGGTGATCATGGTCTTTCCAAGATCATGATTGTTCTTGGCAAAATTTTTACAGAAGTGGTTTGCCATTGCCTTCTTCTGGGCAGTGTCTTTACAAGATGGGTGACCCTAGCCATTATCAATACTTTTCAGAGATTGTCTGCCTGGTGTCAGCTGTTGCATAACCAGTATCGTGATAACTACCACTTGCTTGCTTCCATGGCTTCATGTGACGCAGATTGGGGGGTCAAAACAGGTGTTACACCTTGCCCAAGGGTGACCTGCAGGCTAGCGGGGGGAAGGAGTGTCCTACACCTCCTTTGGTAGAGACGTATCTCCACCCCGTCACCCTACAGTAAGGAGTAAAGTCGTTAAATTTCTAGAGGTGCTGATATTATAACCTACAACTGAGTCCTGGGGAATTCCCCTTCACACTGTCTTCTCTGGTAACATCCTCCTGGTGATACTTCACTACAGACAAGCAGTAGGCCACAGGCATGCTGAACTTCTCTCCTTGCACAAAGATTTCCAGGACAGTTGCTATTAGATGTCTCCTGATTTTTACCAGTAGTTGAAGGCAGTGGGCACTCACTTCCCCTTTAAGAAGCACTGGCATGACTACAATCTTTGCAGGTTATATTTATGTGATATATTTTGAAAAAAGAATATAATAGGCACTGTTCAAATTCTCCAAATGATTGAATCAGGAGAACATGTGAATTTCTAGTTAGAGCACAATCCGAAGAAACTGGAGCTGAACCCTATGCGGGCCATTCTGCTTACACACCGATTCTTTAGCTCACACGCTGATGTAGACAGCTCGACAACCCGCAGCTGAGCACGCACGAGCCTCTGTCTCTCTCTCTCCTTGTGCAGAGTGCAATTGCTAGAAACAGCCTCATTATTTTTAATTAGATATTATGTGAGATAGAGGTGATCAGAAGGGTGAGGCAATATGGTCACAACCTCAAACATAAGACTGAACTGAATTGTTGAGCATCATTGTACCAAAGATAAGACCTCTGGCAAGACTCAAAATCTGTAACAATCAGGATGTCACTTGCATTTGAAATATGGCAAGCCAGCAAATGAATTTGCCTCTGATATTCTCTCTAATGTTTGTTGTGCACACTATTTTCTGCTTTGAATCTACACATATTTCAGAAAGAAAATTTGTGCGAGACCTATATTCCTTCTCAGTAGCTTCAAACTGTAGCTATTTTTATCCCTGCGTGTAGTAGAGATAACTGAAGTGAAAAATAATATTCAGTGAATTGTATCGTATGTGGGCGGAAACTGCTGACAGAAAAAAAGGCAGGGTATTTTATTCAAGGCCTTCTAGTCTAAGCTCCAACAGAGAGACCAAAACAAATAGCTCACCCACTAACAAAAAATTTCTTGCATCCCTCTTGGCAAAGGTAATGGAAAATATCTGCATCACGAAGAGCTGATTAGATTTTGATCGTAATACTGAACTGAGAATTCATTCAATTTTACTTGTGGTTTAGTGAATGTATTCCATTCAATGTCAGTGAGTAATGCTCATTTTTATATACCTGGTACCATGCAAAATAAAAGAGAAGATGCTATCGCAACAATGCAACCTCTCTTTAGCAACACACAGAAAATGCTGGAGGAACTCAGCAGGTCAGGCAGTGTCTGTTGGAAAGAGTGAACAGTCGATGTTTTGGGCCGAGCCCCTTCATCAGGAGCGAGAGGGAGGGGGCAAGATGCCTGAATGAGAAGGTGGGAAGAGGGGAAAGAGGCGGGCTGGAAGGTGAAAGGTGCTGGGTGGGTAGGAAAGGTTAAGGGCTGGAGAAGAAAGAATCTGAGGGGAGAGTTGACAATAGGAGAAAGGGAAGGAGCAGGGGACCTGGGGGTTAGTAATCGGAAGGTGGGAAGAACTGAAAGGTCAGAGTGAGGAACTTCTGTTTACTGGAAAGAGAAGCGTAACCAGACGGAATATAAGATGTTGCTCCTCCACTCCAAGAGGCACCCTCATGTTGGCACGAGAGAGCGCCATGGTTTGACACATTAGAAAGGGAATGAGAATCCTAATTAAAATGTTTAGCCACCAGGAAATCCAGCTTGTACCTCTCTGTAGATGCTTTAGGGTCTGATGTAATCTGTGTTCTCTTTTAACAACTTGTAAATAAATGATAATAAGTTACATTTATACAGCAGCACACACAAAATGCTGGAGGAACTCGGCAGGCCAGGCAACATCTATGGAAAAACAAATACAGTTGGTGTTTTGGGCTGAGACCCTTCATCAGGACTGAGTTGCTTAATTTTCAGTATCTGCAGATTTTCTCTTGTGATTGGACTACACTTATATAGCATCTTTTACGGAGAAGCATGTCTCATGGCCCTCGAGTGGAATGGATTGACAAATTGGGAACAAGATGCACAATGAAGTATTAACAGACCTATCTAAAATAATGGTCAAAAGAGCAGGTGTAAGGGGAAATATAGAAAGGGTAGCGCTGAGCAGGAGTAGAAGTTTCAAGCAATGTGTCAATAATGATGATGGGGAAGTAGATTAGGATAAGTTAGAGGGAAAGGAAAGGAGAAGTCGGGAGAACACACAGCAGTTTGCATCGGGTGGAAAGTCTTTCAGAGATGGAAAGGATGTGCAGCTTCAAGTTCCTGGGCAGCAGCATCCCAGAGGATCTATCCTGGGCCCAGCACATTCATGCAATCAGGAAGAAGCCACGCCAGTGACTATAATTCGTGAGATGTGTAGACGCAGTCAGCTCCAACACAGGTACAACTCTCCCCACCTTTGAGAACATCTTCAAAAGATGGTGCCTCAGGAAGGTATCATCCATCATTAAAGACCCTCACTATCCTTGGCAAGCCCTCTTCTCATTACTACCATCAGAGAGGAGATATAGCAAGGTTTCCCAGCCTGGCATTCGTGGATCCCTTGCTTTGGTTGGCAACCCCTGAGATATAGGATCTTGAAGACCCACACAATGTTTTAGGAACAATTTCTTCCCCGTGCCATGAACTGCGACACGAGTCCTTGACGAGGATGAATTGGACCCACAAATCTGAAGCGAGGATCAAGACCTGGTATTACACTAGATCTGAGGACAAAACAAACACTAGACGATACCACGAGTAGGCTTACCACTGAGCACGGAACCACAATTCTGGTGTTCCTTAAGTACTCAATTCTTGGTGCTTGAAACCTGATTTCCAATTGGCGAATCTGTCCTGAGCCCTTAAAGGGGTCCCATCAGCTGTTCGTACTCTGGGGAGCTTGAGTGTCTAAATTCCGGGAACTGGCACAGTCAGGGGGAATCTTGTAACAGGACCCCCTCCCCTATGGCTGACTCCTAATAGCATTGACTGCTGGGAGAGGCGGTGATGGCAATCGAGGATGAAAGCTGGATCCAAGATGTCTCTTTCAGGCACCCAGCTCCTCTCCTTATGTCTGAATCCTTCCCAGTCCACGAGATATTGCTGAACCCCTTGAAGAGTGTGCGAACCCAAAAGCCTTTTCACTGTGAAGACTTGTTCCCCCTCAATAAACCTGGGTGGAGGCAGGACTGATGGTATAGGGTCTAAGGAACTGGTGCAGACATGTTTTAACTTAGAAATGTGTAAGGTGGAATTGATCCTTAGGGACTTGGATGGCGAGGGACTTCAAGGTGTAAGCCACTGGGTATACTTTCCTCAGGATTTCAAATGGTCCAATGAACTTGGGTGCCAACTTTCCAGATCCCACCTGGAGAGGCAAACCATGAGTGGACAGCAGGACCTGTTGCCCAGGCTGTAACACCAGTCTGATTTTCCTTTCGGTTTGCCTTGGTCTCCATTCTCCAGGTAGAGTCCAGCAAAATCTTACTCTAATCCACCTTTGCTTGCAGCTCTGAATGAGATCCTCAGCCACAGGGGCCCCAACCTTGGCCTCTTGTTCTGGAAAGAGAGGTGGAGGACAACCAAACTGGCACTCAAACTGTGACATCCCATGTGCTGAATTCTGTAAGGTGTTGTGGGTGGCCTCTGTCCACATCAAATGGTCACACCCCTTGTCCGGTCTTTTCAAGGTCAGGCATCTTAGGGCATAATCTCAGCTGTCTCCACTACAGATGGTAGCTTCTCCAAGGCAATGAACTTGCACGCTTTCGAAAAGCGATCGACAACCACAATGAAATGCGTGCCCAAGGTCTACCTGGAACAGGTAGGAAGTGGAGGAGCCCTTGAGGTTGGGTATGGGGCTCCTTGTTCTGGGTGCACACCACACATGCCTACACATACTGCTGAACCTCTTTCACCATTCCGGGCCACCAATATATCTTGATAAACTTGAGGGTCCTGGCAAACCCTGGGTGTGCGGTTATTCTCGACAAATATCCCTATTGGAGTACCTGGGACCTGACGGATCTTGGAACGAACAGCCTACTCAGAGGACCATTTGTTTATCTCTCCTTGCTCTTGGGCATCGTGAACAACAGTGTGAATTCTCCAATGAATTGGCGCAACCACCTTGGCTCACCGCAAAATGATAGTAGGCTGCTTCTCATGTTGACAAATTTCATGTCACATGCCGGTGTAATAAACCTGATTCTGATTCTGATTGTTCCAGTTCATCAAACTGATGTGACAGGGCATCTGGCTTCTGGTTTTTTGACTCCGGATGGTAGGTCAGGATGAATCCAAAGCAGTTAAAGAGCAAAACCCGCCTGGCTTGCCTGGAATTCAGCCTCTTGGCCTCCTGAATATAAGCCAGGTTCTTGTGATCAGTCCAAACGATGAAAGAGCTCTTGGCCCCTTCGAGCCACTGACACCATTCCTCCAAGGCTAACTTAACCAGAAGAAGCTCCTGATTCCTGATGTGATAGCTGCTCTCTGCCGGAGATAGCTACCTGGAGAAGAATGCACATGGGTGCAGCCTACTGTCCAGCAGTGGTTGATGGGACAAGACAGCACCCACTTTGATGTCTAAGGTGTCCACTTCCGCTGTGACTGGAAGGTCCTGGCTAGGCAAAACTCAGATGGACGCTGTTGTGAACAGCTGTTTAAGTTATGTAAAAGCGACTTCTGCTTCAATCATCCAGACAAAAGAGCCTGTGGATTTCTTAGTTGGCACTGTCGGAGGAGCTGCCACTGAGCTGAAATTCCTGATGAATTTCTGGTAGAAGTTAAGCAAACTCCAGAAATCACTGGACTTGTTTGATACTGGATGGTGGAGGCCAGTCTCTGGCTGCCTGAGTCTTGGTAGGGTCCATTTTCAGATTGCCATTGGATATGATGAAACCCAAAAATGAAGCAGTTGTCATGTTTCTCCAACTTGACATAAAGACCATGGTCTGGAAGCCTCTTTACAATGTCCCTGATGTGAGCTACTTGCTCCTCCATAGACCGTGAGATGATTAGGATATCATCTAGGTAGACCGAGGTATATTGATGGAGAGTCATTTATATAGGCTTGGAAAATAGTTTGTGAATACCCTCGCTCCTTGGAGCAACTCAAAAGCCGTATTCATGAGTGGACGAGGGGTGGTAATTCTTGGCTATTATGTGGTTTAATCCCCTATAATCAATGTACAGCCACAGGCTCTCATCTTTCTTTTGTACAAAGAAGGAGTCTGCACCGATGGGTGAGGTGGAGTGCTGAATGAAGCCCCTGGCAAGAACTTCCCTTGTATACTCCTCCATTGTGCTTCTCTCTGGACCTGAGAGTGCGTAAATCGACCCTGTGGTGGACAGGCCTATAACACAGTCGTAGGGTTGGTGCAGTGGAAGAATTGAGGCTTTTCCCTTGTGAATAACTCTTCCAAGTCCTGGTAGACAGAAGGGATTTTGACTGGTCTGTGTTGCTATCTCCTCCAAATATTCCTTCGAGGATGGCTCACTGGGGCTTCATAGGTGATTTGACAGGCCCATGAGTCCTATCCCTATGCTCACAAAGTTCCTTCGTAGAAATAGTGGCCAAATCAGAATCTGAATCCCCGTCTTCAGGCAAAGGCAGTGAGACGTTACAGAGGATTCTTGCTTCTCCCCCACCCTCCAGGAACAGGTTCCAAGGATCGGCATACAGGAGTCCTTTCCTTCCTTAAGCCTAGCAGCAAGTTTCCCAGACTGCTCGGGTGTCTCCTTGGACCTCTCCCTCTCTGTAGTTCCAGTGGGATCCCGACTGGACTGTGTCAGGATTTGCACAGTCCTCTTGGCCAAAACTGACTTGTCCACTCTTGAGGACCGGACTAGATCTCCAGAAATACTCCAGTTCCCCAGCACTGAAGGCTGTCCCCTTTCTGGGTGTGAGTCATGAGAGAGTCTGGGTGTCAGAACACCACGCCGCAATGAAACCTTCTTAAAATGACTTGACCAAGCAGTGTTTTTCCCCTCCCTCCATTCCACAGATGGGCTATGCTGGGAAAGCCAAGGGTACCGGAGGATTAGGGGTATCAGTCAAGTCAATAATGTAGAAACTAATATCTTCCACGTGTTCCTCAATCCTCATCTGCAAAACCACAATCTGTTGCTGGATCTGCTCAGACCTTAGTGGGTGGCCGTCCAAGAGAGTTGTGGGCATAGGCTGGCTCCACTCTTGGAATGGGCTTGGACCAGCTCTTGTTGACCTCCTGACATTGTCCCACTCTCGCTCTGCCAGACGATTATCAAGATGGATGGACTGGTCAACCAGAACCTCTAGGTTCTTTGCTGACTCTCCCACGGCAATGGCATCCTTCAGTCCATTTCAGAGTGTGTGGTGGTATGACATGGCCTAGGCCTCCCTGTTCCCACTCTCCTGGGCCAAGGTCCAAAAGTAGATCACGTAGTTGACACTGACTGCACCCCCCCATCGAATCTTCATCAGGAGGTCCGAGGTTTGGCTGGCTCCAGCGGGATGATGAAACATCTTCCTCACGGTGGCCCTGAATTCCTCAGAATCCAAGTAAATCTCTGACCCACATTCCCAGGCCGGGGCTCGTCCTATCAGAAGAGAGATAATGAAAACAACCTTTCCACAGCTCTGAAGGGAACCAATGTACTAATGAGCATCGGACAAGGAAGCTGAGGGAAGAACCTGGATCACGGTCAAATCTCTCTGGGGCTGGAAGATGGACTGGTTCCACAGAGTGACTGACAGCCTCACCCGGGCAACTCCTGGTGTCCTCCCTGTCATAGTTGGAAGATTGCGACCTGGACATTGTGTATCTCCAGGCTCTGGCTGTAAATTTTCTCACTGTAGTTGGCCGCAGCTGACAAAAAGCTCTGATGCCCGGCTGGTTCCATGTTGGCTCAATCATACTGCGATGAGAGTCCTTGACGAGGATGAATTGGACCCAAATGCTGGGATATCCGAAGCAAGGTTCGAGACGTGGTATTACACTGAATCTGAGCTCAAAACAAACACAAGACAGTATCATGAGTAGGCTTATGATTGAGCATTGAAACATAGTTCAGGTGTTCCTTAAAAACTCAATTCTTGGCACTCAAAACATGATTACCAATTAGTGGGACCGTCCTGAACCCTTAAAGGATATGCGTTAGCTATCTGTTCCCCGTGGTGTTTGAGCATCTAAAACCCGGAAAACAGCATGGTTGGGGTGTCTCATAACATGATCACTACCTGGCTATTCTTCTTTTTGCATTATTTATTTTTTTCATTATAACTCATTGTAATTTTGTTCTGTTCTGTACTGTACTGCAGCCATAAAACAACAAATTTATTGATGCATGTCAGAGATAATAAAAACTGATTCTGATTCTGAGATGCAATGATAGCAGGCTAACAGTCTGCCAGAGCACCGCTCTGGGGACAAAGGAGAGAACACCTCTGGAAGTGTAAGTGGAAGAACCCCAAGGCAAAGCTGCTTCTGTGAGGAGACGCTGGCACTGCATGGGAATTCAATACAATCCCGTCTAATAGAGAAAAGGAAATGACAGGGACAGTGGATACAATTAATCATCTTGGTCCAAAACCATTCAACCCAGGAGTAAAAGCAATTAATTTTAACTAAGATGTGGCTGTTAAAGGCAGCGTATAGAAATAGTGGATTTGGAATTAACTGAAAGATATGGTAAATATTAAGTGCACCTTGTGTACATACATAATTGTTACAGGTAAAGTTCTCATGATGTATAGGAAATACACATTGCAGATGTTCAGAGAAGCATCTGGGTTCAAACCACTGGACAAACTAACATTCAAAAGTACCAAACCATCAGGAAGGTGCTTCAGCTCAGCCAGAAGAAAGTCTTAGTTACAGGAGATTCTCCACAATAGGCATCATCCAAGAAGGTGAAGAGGCTGCAACAGCTTGGGGCGTTCCAGAGTTCAGATTTTCTCCTGTAAGTGTTACAATTTTTTGCTCATTCATTATGAGCCACGCCACATGACATGAGCGATCATGGTCTTTCCGTGACCTTGATTGTTCTTGGCAAATTTTTCTGCAGAAATGTCTGACTGTTGCCTTCTTCTGGGCAGTATCTTCTCAGCCATTATCAATACTTTGCAGAGATTGTCCGCCTGGCATCAGGGGTCACATAACCAGGGCTTGTGATATGCACCAGCTGCTCATACGGCCATCCACCACCTGCTATGTGGCTTCATGTGACCCTTACCAGTGGGCTAAACAGGTGCTACACCTTTCCCAGGGATGACCTGCTGGCTGGCAGAGTAGAGGAGCACCTTACACCTCCTTTGGTAGAGACATATCTCTACCCCACCACCCTGATACCTGCCTCGATCACTTCTTCTGGAAGCTCGTTGCATTTACTCACCATTCTCTGCATGAGAACATTGCCCCTTGGGCCCCTTTTAATCTATGCTGCATGGGGAAAAGACTGCTACCATTCACTTTATCCACGGCTCTCATCATTTTAAAGACCTTTCTATATGCTCTAAGGAATAAAGATGTAGCCTGGCCAATTCTCCCTGTACTTTAGGCCATCTAGTCCTAGCAACATTCTTCTAACTCCTTTCTGCACTCCTTCCAGTTTAACCACATCTTCTATACAGAAGAGTGACTAAATTTGTATACAGTACTCCAAGAGTGGCCTCACCAGTGACTTATATAGCTGCAACATAATGTCCCTCCTCCTTTACTTAAGAACCTGAGTGATAAAGGCTGGTGTGCTAAACACGCTTTTAACCACCCTGTCTAACTATGAGTCTGCTTTCAATGAACTATGTGCTTTAACTCCGAAGTTTTTGGTACATTGGCCTTTATAAATCAAAGTATTGAATATAAGAGTTGGAATGTAATGGTGAGGTTGAATAAGACATTGGTGAGACCTAATTTGGAGTATTGTGTGCAGTTTTGGTCACTTAATTACAGGAAGGATATTAATAAGGTTGAAAGAGTGCAGAGAAGGTTTACAAGGATGTTGCCGGGACTTGAGAAACTGAGTTACAGAGAAAGGATAAATAGGTTAGGACTCTATTCCCTGGAGTGTAGAAGAATGAGGGGTGATTTGATAGAGGTGTATAAAATTATGATGGGTATAGATAGAGTGAATGCAAGCAGGCTTTTTCCACTGAGGCCAGGGGAGAGAAAAACCAGAGGTTATGGGTTAAGGGTGAAGGGGGAAAAGTTTAAAGGGAACATTGGTGGGGGGCTTCTTCACGCAGAGAGTGGTGGGAGTGTGGAATGAGCTGCCAGATGAAGTGGTGAATGCGGGCTCACTTTTGACATTTAAGGAAAACTTGGATAGGTATATGGATGAGAGGGGTTTGGAGGGATATGGCCCAGGTGCAGGTCAGTGGGACTAGGCAGAAAAATGGTTCGGCACAGCCAAGAAGGGCCAAAAGGCCTGTTTCTGTGCTGTAATGTTCTATGGTTCTATGGTTCCAAAGTTCAAAGTACATTTATTATCAAAGTACATATCTTATATACAACCTTGAGATTTGTCTTCTTACAGGCAGCCACAAAACCAAGAAACCCACTGGAACTCATTAAAAAGAAAGAAGACTATCGAACACCCAATGTGCAGAAAAAAATTGTGCAGGCAATAAGGAGATTGTATGTTCTCCCTGTGACCATCTGGCTTTCCTCTCACAGTCCAAAGATGTACTGGCTGGTAGGTTAATTGATCATTGTAAGTTGTCCCATGATTAGGATAGTATTAAATTGGATGAATGCTGGGTGGTGTGGCATTAATGGCCGGAAGGACCTATTCCGTGCTGTATGCCAATAAAATTTAAAAAGATAAAAATAAGCAAGTAACATTCAGAACTTCTAAATTCCTTTACACTCTCTAGTGCTCTACTATTCATGGTATAAGTCAAATCCTAGTTTGACTTTTCCAAATCCATTACCTCATACTTATTTGTGGTGAAAACTACTTGCCACTCCTCAGTGTCTTCTCTAACTTAACAAGATTTCCGTATAATTTACGATAACATTTCTCACTATCACTTCCTAATTTCATGTCATTTCCAAAGTTCCTGATCAAGCCTCATGAGTTTGCATCCCAATCATTTATATAAATAACGAATAACCAAAGGTCACAACACCGACACATGTGGCAAACCAGTAATCACCAGTATCCATTCCAAGAAATAGCCTTCAACCAGCCCTCTCTGATTCCTATCCCCAAGCCAGTTTTGATTCCACCTATCTGGTTCTCACTGGGACCTGATATTCAAAGTTCAAAGTTCACAAATAAAGTTATTATTGAAGTACATATATATCACCATATACAGTACAACCCTGAGATTTATTTTCTTGTGAGCATACTCAATAAATCTATAGAACACTAATCATAACAGAATCAATAAAAGACCACACCAGCTTGGGTGTTCAACCAGAGTGCAGAAGACAACAAGCTGTGCAAATATAAAAAGAAGGAAATAATAATAATAATAACAAATAAGCACAAAATATTGAGAACTTAAGATGAAGAACCCTTGAAAGTGGGTCCATTGGTTGTGGGAACATTGCAGTGATAGGGCAAGTGAACCTATACCATTTGGTTCAAGAGCCTGATGGTTAAGGGGTAATAACTGTTCCTGAACCTGGTGGTGTGAGTTCTGAGGCTCCTGTACCTTCTTCCTGATGGCAGCAGCAAGAAGAGAGCATGTCCTAGATGGTGGAGGTACCTGATGATGCATACTGATTTCCTGCAACAATGTTTCATGTAGACTAGCCTACCCTGCAGGACCAGACTATAATGTATGTTTCCTTTCGTCCTTCCCACTTTTTGTCTTTTTTAATCAAATAATAACTTTTAATCTAAATTAATATTGGATAGAGCTGGGATCTGAATTATTCAATAGGCATATGCAATTCCGATTAATATTATGAGTCATATGAGATTCTCTCATTCCAGATATGAGAATAACTCATCTACAGACATAAGAAACAGGAGCAGGAGTAGGCCATCTGGCCCATTGAGCCTACTCCAACATTCAATAAGATCATGGCTGACCTGGCTGTAGATTCATCTCCACCTACCTGCCTTTTCCCCATAACCTTTAATTCCCTTGCTATGCAAGTATCTACCTAAATGTATCTTAAATGTATTGTGATATATTGTGCTTACCGTGGCAGAGAATTCCACAGATTCAGTACTCTCTGGGAAAAAGCCATTTCCCCTCTTCTCCATTCTAAACCTATTCCCCCAAATCTTGAGGCTATATCTCTTCGTATGTCTTTCCTTAAGCAAGGAGGCCAGAACTTCATACAATAATACTCCAGGTGTGGCCTCACCAGCACCCTGTACAGATGCAGCATAACCGCCTTACTCTTAAATTCAGACCCTCTAGCAATGAAGACCAACATTCCATTTGCCTTCTTGATAACCTGTTGCACCTATAAACCAACTTTTTGTGATTCATACACCCAAGTCTCTCTGTACAACTGGATATTGCAATCTTTCACCATTTAAATAATAAACCCATCTTCCATTTTCTCCCATTTACCTATGTGCCATCTCCATCTGCCACACCTGTGATCACTCACTTAACCAATCTATATCTTTGCAGACTCCCCACAGGATCTGCACAGTTTGCTTTATGTATTAAAACATGCATTGTAAATTTTGAATTGCGGCTTTAGGAAAATGTTTCTGAACAATTGGGGTGTAATCTCAAATAGTCTTCCTTAATAAAAAATGTTTATTCATTAGGATAACAACACTAGTAGTTAAAATTACAAATGTTTAATTTGACTTTGGATGTATGAGTTTTAAAAGTCAAAAGGAATGGAAACCACATGCCAGAAGTTGAAATGTAGAAAAGTATGGTTAAGCCATCTGAGAATTGAACTCTTTCCACTGCCGGCTCAAACTACATGCATATTTTACTGGTATTGAAGATAAAAGTCCTCTGAACTTTTAAAAGTCACGGTGTATTCTGTGGAGGGCAGAAGGGGGCAGTGGGAGGAGTATGTTCCTAATGGGCAGATGGAGAGGGTGGAGGAAGTTGTTTATGAATTGACAGTATGAATATTGAGCTCTCCAAATTCTGGTATACTGCACTCACTCCACCCTCCCTCAGCTTCTTTTTTCTCCCTCCCTGGACTACCTGATCTACTTTGTATGCTCCCCTCAGCCTCCTTTGCCCTGTAGCTTTCCACTCGTCCGCTCTCTCTGTTCCATGCAGAAATTGGCATTCAAATGATTATAACAGGGGTATACATTGAAAAGCTTTGAGACAAATGATGATAACACATTAGCACATTAACACGTAGAGACAAGCTGGATGAACTCAGCAGGTCGGGCAGCACCCGTTGACTGGTCATTTCAATGGATGCTGCCCAACCTGCTGAGTTCATCCAGCTTGTTTGTACGTGTTGATTTGACCACAAATATGCAGTGTACTTTGTGTTTACTAATGATAGCACATTACCTACATATATTAGACGTGGAGATCAGCATCATTATGTGCCGTGTCGTATGATTTAATCGATCATGGTCTTTCCATGAGCATGACTGTTCTTGGCAAATCTTTCTACAGAAGTGGTTTGCCATTGCCTCCATCTGGACAGTGTCTTTACAAGATGGATGACCCCACCAATTATCAATACTCTCCATTGATTGTCTGCCTAGCGTCAATGGTCACAGAAGAAGGACTTCCACTATGCACCAGCTGCTCATATGACCATCCAGCACCTGCTCCCATGGCCTCACGTGACCCTGATCAGGCAGCTAAGCAGGCGCAGAACCCTTGCCCAAGGGTGACCTGCAGGCTAGCGGTGGGAGGGGAGCGCTTTACATCTCCACACTGCCACCCATAGATGGGGAGGGCTGAGATCAAAAAGAAGGCAATAATTGTTTAATGAATGGAGGCCTTTAAAAACCCACACTGAAAAATGATTTACACTCATTGTTGGAATAACATATAGTGATTTTCTTTGTTTCTGTATTTTCTTTGCAGCATTTGACTGAAAAATTAAGTTAATAACAGCACATACTTGCCACATCACTGATTCATGATTGTTCATGCTCAGCGAATGATAATGATGGCTAATCTGGGATTTGCCCAAATGCAGAACACTCCAGTAAAAAGAGGAAACCAGCATTGTAGTGTCAGATTTGACCAATCCTATTCGAAGCCAAGGATATTCAGTAAGTTATAAATTATTCAGGAAAATTCACAGGATTCGGAACCTTGAACAAATAGGAGTGAAAAACTTCCATGGAGGGATGAATGAGTTAATCTAAAGAAGATGTTGAGACGTTGAGGTTGTGTGGCCAGGGTTATTGATGGTAACTGAAATTTATGCTATTAAAGTCCCACACGGAATATTGTGGAGGATCAAATACCCAAACCCAAACCCAAAGTCATTTTGCCTTTCACTAATTCTTAAATGTGATCTTTTTCTGTGAGACAGAATGTACACAAAAACAGATAGAAGTTGGACAAATATGGTAAAAGAGTGCAACCTCATCAATTCTAGATAAGTACAGTACTGTGCAAAAGACTTAAGCAGATATACTACACACGTAGCTGGGGTGCCTAAGACTTTTGCACAGTACTGTATTTATCAACATGGAGCAGAGAGCGAGTTTGTAAATCTGGTGGGAGCAAACGATATTGGGAATAGCTATGGGTGGAGCACCACATGAGAGGAATTAGAGACATGAGAGAGAAGCTTGCACAGGTGGATTGAAGGAGGATACTGGCAGGGATGATGGCAGATCAGAGATGGCTGAAGATTCTGGGAATAGTTCACAAGGTGCAGGATAGATATGTCCCACAAGGGAAGAAATTCTCAATGGCAGGGGTAGGCAACCGTGGCTGACAAAAGAAGTTAAGGACTGCATAAGAGCAAAGGAAAGGGCATATCAAAAATGAGTGTGAAGCTGGATGATTGGGAAGCTTTTAAAATCCAACAAGAGGCAACTAAGAAGCTTTAGAGGGGAAAAGACTAAATATTAGTGCAGACTAGCCAATAATATAAAGCAGGATACTAAAAGTTTTTACAGTTATATAAAGAGTAAAAGGGAGGTGAGAGTTGATATTGGACCTCTAGAAAAATGATGCTGGTGAGGTAGTAATGGGGGACAAAGAAATGGCAAATGAACTTATGGATACTTTGCATCTGTCTTCACTGTGGAAGACACTAGCAGTGTGCCAAAGTTCTGTGAGGGTCAGGGAGCAGGAGTGAGTGCCATTGCTATTACAAAGGAAAAAGTGCTAGGCAAACTCAAAAGTCTTAAAGTAGCTAAGTCACCTGGACCAAATGGACTACATTCCAGAGTCCTGAGAGAGGTTGCAGAAGAGATAACGGATGCATTGGTCATGAACTTTCAAGAATCACTTGATTCTGGCATGGTCCCGGAAGGCTAGAAGATTGCAAATGTCACCTCACTCATTGAGAAGGGAGGAAGGCAAAATAAAGGAAATTATAGACCAGTTAGCCTAACCTCAGTGGTTGGGAAAGTATTGGAAGCCTATCATTAAGGATGACGTTTTGAGGTGCCTGGAGACAACTGATAAAATAAGTCAAAGTCAGCATGGTTTCTGTAAAGGGCAATCTTGCCTGACAAATCTGTTAGAGTTCTTCGAGGAAGTAACAAGCAGGGTGGACAAAGGAGAGGCAGTGCATGTCATTTACTTGGATTTTCAGAAGGCGTTTGTTAAGGTGTCACACAGGAGGCTGCTTACAAGATAAAATTTTATAGAGTTACAAGAAAGATACTGGCATGGATGGCTGACAAGCTGGAGGCAGCGGGTGGGAATAAAGGGGGCCTTTTCTCGTTGGCTGCCAGTGACTAGTGGTGTTCGTCGGGGGTCAATATTGGGACCGCTACTTTTCACATTGTTTGTCAATGATTTAGATAATTGAATAATGGCTTTGTGGAAAAATTTGCAGATGATATGAAGATAGATGGAGGGGTAGGTACTGTTGAGGAAGCAATATGATTGTAGCAGGACTTAGGCAAATTGGAAGAATGGGCAAAAAAGTGGCAGATGGAATATGGTGTTGGGAAATGTATTTTGGTAAACAGTGCAATAGTGCAAACTATTATCTAAATGGGGAGAAGGTTTAAACATCAGAGGTGTAAAGGGACTTAGAGGTCCTCGTGCAAGACTCCTTGAAGATTAGTTTACAGACTGAGTCTGTTGTAAAGAAGGCAAATGCAATGTTGACATTTATTTCAAGGGGAATATAATATAAAAGCAAGGAGATAATGCTGAGCCTTTATAAGACACTAGTCAGGCTGCACTTGGAGCAGTATCAACAATTTTGGGCCACATACTGTATCTCAGAAAGGATGTGTTGTCATTGGAGAGAGTTCAGAGGAGGTTCACGAGGATGATTCTGGGAAAGAAAGGGTTAACATATGAGTTGCTTTTGACAATTTCGGGCCTGTACTCACTGGAATTTAGAAAAATGTGGAGGATCTCATTGAAACCTACTGAATATTGAAAGGACTAGATAGTGTGGATGTGGAGTGAATGTTTCCTAGGGTGGGGAATTCCAGAACTAAAGGGTACAGCCTCAAAAATGAGGGATAACCTTTTAGAACAAAGGTAGGGAGGAATATTCTTAGCCAGAGAGTAGTGAATTTGTGGAATGCTCTGCCACAGACTGTGGTGGAGGCCAAGTCTGTGGGTATATTTAAGGCAGAAGTTGACAGTTTCCTGATCGGTTAGGGTATCAAGAGATATGGCGAGAAGACAGGTGTATGGGGTTGAGGGGAATCCGGGATCAGCCATGATGGAATGGTGGACCAGACTTGATGGGTTGAATGGCCTAATTCTGCTCCAATGTTTTATGGTCTTATTGGTGTGGGACAGGTTTCATAGAAGGAGTGTCAGGGACAGGGTGTGGTGCAGATATAGACATTCCCAGCCCTGAGACATCAAGCAAGGTCATTTGATTCCAAACAGTTGGTTTATTGCTCATTAGAGAATGTCTCTCTGGTGCTTCCTGCTCCCTCTCCCTCTCCTTTCCCTTTATCCCAACCATCATTCCCCTCTCCCTGGCCCCTTCCCACTCTCAGTCCACAATACAGACCTATATCAGGATCAGGATTATTATCACTCACATACAGCATATCATGATTTTTTTTGCAGCAGTTTAGTGCAATACTTAAAAATAACAAGGTGCAGTGCAAAGGTTGCAGGCACCCCAGCTATACTGTATATATGTGCCTAGGGCTTTTGCACAATGCTGCAGTTGTATTAATAGCCCTATTAAAACATTTTTTTAACAGAGACTAGGGTATATCTTTCGCTGTGTGCTTGTAATAAAGCTTTCTTGACCCCAGTGTGGTTTCAGAGACCATGAGGTTTTCCCAATAACAGACTACTGTGCAATACAGACTTAGTGGTCACAGTATTAGGTGCAGATGTACTCGTTAATGCAAATACCTAATGAGTTAATCGTGTCAGTAACTCAGTGAATACAAGCATGCAGGCATGGTCAAGAGGTTCAATTGTTGTTCAGACCAATTATCAAAATAGGAAAGAATTGTGACTTTGACCATGGAATGATCATACGTGCCGGAGGAGGTGGTTTGAGTATCCCAGAACTGCTGATTCCCTGGGATTTCACACACAGCAGTCTCTTGAATTTACAGAGAACGGTGTTAAAAAACAACAAAAAAAAAATCGGGTGATTGTCAGCACTGTGGGCAAAAACATCTTGTTAATGAGAGAGGTCAGAGGAGGATGGTCAGACTGGTTCAAGCTGACAGGAAGGTGACAGGAACTCAGATAACCAAACGTTTCAATAGTGATGTGCAGCAGAGCATCTCTGAATACACAACACGTCGAACCTTGAAGTGGATGGGCTATAGTCGCAGAGCATCAATGGCCGCCTTATTACATACAGGTGGTACTTATTAAAGTGCTACTGA
Organism: Hemitrygon akajei; assembly: GCF_048418815.1. Taxonomy (NCBI): domain Eukaryota; kingdom Metazoa; phylum Chordata; class Chondrichthyes; order Myliobatiformes; family Dasyatidae; genus Hemitrygon; species Hemitrygon akajei. Next base: position 183,655,261 of record NC_133128.1, read on the forward strand.
GTGCATGTTTATCTACCAAGAGTCATCATTTTAACTAGCAGTCCTAATCAACGTGTCCAGGAATATTTACTTTGAAGTTCTGAGGACGGGAAATTCAAAAGGAAAGTATTTCATGTTTATGAGAATTGGGCCTGGTATTGGGAAAGAAAAAAAAATTTTGGGATGTGATTGTGTTCATCTAAATCACACTGTTCCAGTGTGTAAAAATTTTAAAAACTGTAGATGCTGAACAGCTGTTATATATTAAAAAGAGCCCGAAACAATCAGCGGGTCAGGAAGAAAACAGAGTTAACGTTCCAGGTTTCATTTCTGCATTTTCTGTTGTCCTAATTTTGCCTAGAAAAGTAAAAAAAAAAGAAACTTTAAAGCAGGGGTTGATAGCTAAATTTTAGGATGTACAGGGAGGTGCTTGGACTAAGAATACTGAATGCTTATGAGATGAAGTGGCATGGATGTGCCAGGGAGCATTCAAGCAGACCTGCAAGAACAAAACAAGGTGGACCTGGAAGAGAGAAGCCACTGTTTGACCACTGGGTATGATGAACTTAAAAGATCGAAGGCAGGGAGACACCACCCTGGTTGGTGCCCAAGCAGACCTGCAAAGGCTGAGTCGGGCTAGAGCACTCGGAAGGGTGAAGTCAGGTTGCTGCCCAAGAAGACTTGTAATAGCGGACCTGAACGTTGAAGGCAGGGTAATGCTGAGGCAGAACTGAAGGGTAGATAGCAGGATGACACCTAGGTGGATCTGGAAGGGAAAAGCTCATGGCAGAGCTCAGGTGGAGCTGAAAGTTTAAAAGCAGGGTGGGGCCCAGGTGGACCTGAAAGGGTGGATCTCAAGTGGACATGATGAGTTGAAGGCAGCGTAGTCCTCAGGCAGACATGAAAAGGAGACGGCTGGGTGATGTTCAGGCAGACATGAAAGGGAGACGTCTGGGTGTTGCTCAGACAGACATAAAAGGGAGACAGTGATGCTCAGGCAGACATGAAAGGGAGATGTCTGGGTGTTGCTCAGGCGGATCTTGTAAACCTTCTCTGAATCCTCTCCAATGCCAGCACATCCTTTCTTAGATATGGGGCCCAAAGCTGCTCACATTAGAAATATTGAAACATAGAAATCTACAGCACATTACAGGCGCTTCAGCCCAGAAACTGTCTAGAACTTCCCCACCGCATAGCCCCTTATTTTTTAAAGCTCCTTTTACCTATCTAAGAGGCTCTTAAAAGACCCTATATATCCACCTCTACCACCTTCACTGGCAGTGCATTCCATACATCCACCACTCTGTGTGAAAAACTTACCTCTGACCTGTCCCTTGTACCTCCTTCCAAGCACCTTAAAACTATGATGCCTCCTTATGTTAGCCATTTCAGCCCTGGGAAAAAGCCTCTGGCTATCCACACGATCAATGCCTCACATCATCTTATACACCTCTATCAGGTTACCTCTCATCCTCCGTCGCTCCAAAGAGAAAAGGCCAAGTTCACTCAACCTGTTCTCATAAGGCATGCTCCCCAATCCAGGCAACATCCCAGTAAATCTCCTCTGCACTCTCTCTATAGTATCCACATCCTTCCTGTAATGAGGTGACCAGAACTGAACACAGTACTCCAGGTGGGATCTGACCAAGGTCTTCTATTGCTGTAACAGTACCTCTTGAACGTAATCCCACAATTGATGAAGGCTAATCCACCATACGCATTCTTAACAACACTGTCAATGGGGGCAGCAGCTTTGAGTGTCATATGGACACAGACCCCAAGATCTCACTGATCCTCCACACTGCCAAGAGTCTTACCATTAATATTATATCCTGTCTTCAAATTTGACCTATCGAAATGAACCACCTCACACTTATCTGGGATGAACTCCATCTGTCACTTCTCAGCCCAGTTCTGCATCCTATCGAAGTTGCTCTGTCACCTCTGACAACCCTCCAGACTATCCACAACATCCTAACTTCTGTATCATCAGCAAACGTACTCACCCACCATTCTACTTCCTCATCTAGGTCATTAATACAAATCACAAAGAGGAGGGATCCCAGAACAGATCCCTGTGGAACAACACTGGTCACCGTAATCCATGCAGAATACCAACCATCTGCAATCACCCTTTGTCTTCTGTGGGTTAGCCAATTCTGGATCCACAAAGCAAGGTCTCCTTGTCTCATTGCTTTCTGATTGAGCCTCACATGTGGAACCTTACTGAAATCCATAAACACTCCATCCACTGCTCTATCTTCATCAATGTGTTTTGTTACTTCCTCAAAGAATTCGAGCAGGTTCCTAAGGCATGACCCTTGACAAAGCCATGCTGACTATCCCTAATCAGATTATGTCTCTCCAAATGCTCATAAATCCTGCCTCTCAGGATCTTCTCCAACAACTTGCCCACCACTGAAGTAAGACTCACTGGTCTATAATTTCCTGGATTATCTCTACTCCCTTTCTTGAACAAGAGAACAATGTTCTCAACTTTCCAATCCCCTGGTATCTCTCCCATCCCTATTGATGATTCAAAGATCATCGTCAGTGGCTCAGCAATCTCCTCCCTCACTTCCCAAAGTATATCTCATCTGGTCCCAGAGACTTATCTAATTTATTACTATCCTCTTGCAATGTGTATACACTCAAGCATTTCAGTCTATTGTAAGTCATCCCCACAATTGCCAAGGTTCTTTTCACTGGTGAAAACTGAAGCAAAGTGTTCATTACTTACCTCCACTACCTCCTCTGACTCTATGCACACATTTCCACTATCGCACCTGATTGGTTCTATTCTCACATGGCTCATCCTCTTGTTCTTCACATACTTGTAGAATGCCTTAGGGTTTTTCTAAATCCTGCTCACCAAGGCCTTCTTATGGCCCCTTCTGGCTTTCCAAATTTTATTCTTGAGCTCCCTCTTGCCACCCTTGTAACTTTCTAGAGCTCTAAAAGTACCTAGTTTCTGGAATCTTTCATAAGCATTTCTTTTCTTAATTAGATTTTCTACATCCTTTGTACACCATGGTTCTTTTACCCTACCATCCTTACCCTGCCTCAATGGAACATACAACATTACTCCATTTGTAGTCTGGCCAATGCCCTTATAAAGCCTTAGTGTTGCATCCTTGCAAGGGGCTATGCTGTGATTATGAAATGAACCAAAATTCAGACACGGGGACCTAACTAGGATGGAATAGTGAAGAGAAAAATAATGAAGAACAAGAAAATAATACAAACCTGTCAGGTATCACTGTTGATCTATGATTGTTCAAAGCATTAAGAACACAGTACTGTGCAAAAGTCTTAGGCACATATGCATGTACAGGTAGGGTGCCTAAGACTTTTGCACGGTACTGTATTTGTCAATGTGGGGCAGAGAGTGAGTTTGTAAATCTGATGGGAGCAAAAGATGTTGATAATAGTGAGGGTGGAGCCCCGCGGGAGGAGTGAGGTACAGGTGGTAGAGAAGGTGTGCCAGGGGTAGGGGGTGGCATGGGTGCAGATACGCCCAGTTGTAAGACACAAGGCAAGTCATTTGATTCCAAACAATTGGTTTATTGATCATTACAGAATGTCTCTCTGGTGTTTCCTGCTCCCTCCCCTCTCCCTGCCCCCTTCTCACTATCAGTCCACAACTGAGACCCATATCAGAATCAGGTTTATCATCTCTCACATATGTCATGAAATTTGTTTTATTTTTGCGGCAGCAGTACAGTTTAATACATAAAATTACCACTGAACTGTGCAAAAGTCTTAGGCATTCTAGCTATTTTGTGTATATGTACACAAGACTTTTGCACAGTACGATGCATTTATGGAACAAAAATGTTTAGAAAGAAAGAACATGATACACCTCTGAGATAAATTTATCTTTAGCAAAGCTAAAATCAGTAAACAACTTTTACAGTATCTTCGATGCAATGCTCCTCAGACAGGATGAAGAGGTCAATACTCCCCAATGCCATTAGGCTTTACAATTCAACCGCCAGGACTTAAGAACTTTTTAAAAGCTATTATTAATGCTTTTTGAGATAGTGATTTAGATGCATATCATATTTTTTTTTACTGAGTTAAGTATTGTATGTAATTAGTTTTGCTACAACAAGTGTATGGGACATTGGAAAAAAAGTTGAATTTCCCCATGGGGATGAATAAAGTATCTATCTATCTATCTATCTACTCAGAATTATGTTTCTTATCACTGACATATGTCATGAGTTTTGTTATATTTTGCAGCAGCAGATAAATAAAAAATAAGGAACATGCAAAATGTGAAGAAGAAAACAGAAAAGAGAGATTAGTAAAGACATCAACTTTTTAGACCATAAGACCATAAGACATAGGAGCACAATTAGGCCATTTGGCCCATCGAGTCTGCTCTGTCATTCAATCATGGCTGATCCTTTTTTTTCTCCTACTCAACCCCATTTCCTGGCCTTCTCCCCATAACCTTTGATGCCATGTCCAATCAAGAACCAATCAATCTCTGTCTTAAATACACCCAACAACCTGGCATCACAGCTGCACATGGCAACGAATTCCACAAGTTCACCATGCTCTGGCTAAAGAAATTTCTCCACATCTCTGTTTTGAATGGATGCCCCTCTATCCTGAGGCTGTGCCCTCTTGTACTAGACTCTCCCACCATGGGAAACATCCTTTCCACATCTACTTTGTCTAGGCCTTTCAACATTCAAAAGGTTTCAATGAGATACCTCTTCATCCTTCTGAATTCCAGAGTACGGACCCAGAGCCATCAAACCTTTCTCGTATGATAACCCTTTCATTCCCAGAATCATCCGTGTGAACTTCCTCTGGACCCTCTCCAATGTCAGCACATCTCTTCAAAGATGAGCGCCCAAAACCATACACAATACTCAAGGTGAGGCCTCATCAGTGCCTCATAAAGCCTCAGCATCACATCCCTGCTCTTGTATTCCAGACCTCTTGAAATGAATGCACACATTGCATCTGTCTTCCTCACCACCAACTCAACCTGCAAGTTAACCTTTATGGTATTCTGCACAAGGATTCCCAAATCCCTTTGCATCTCAGATGTATTGATTTTTGTCCCCGTTTAGAAAACAGCCTGCACATTTATCTCTACTACCGAAGTGCATGACCATGCATTTTCCAACATTATATTTAATTTGCCACTTTCTTACCCATTCTCCTAGTCTGTCTAAGTCCTTCTGCATCCCACGTGTTTTCTAAGCACTACCTTCCCCTCCACCAACTTTTGTATCATCTGTAAACTTGGCAACAAAGCCATCTACGTCATCATCTAAATCGTTTAATAACAGCACAAAAAGAAGTGGCCCCAACATTGACCCCTGTGGAACACCACTAATCACTGGCATCCAATCAAACAAGGATCTTTTTATTCCCACTCGCTGCCTTCTTCCAATTAGCCAATTCTTTGAACATGTTAGTAACTTTCCTGTAATACCATGCGCTCTTAACTTGGTAAGCAGCCTCATGTGTGACACCTTATCAAAGGTCTTCTGCAAGTCCAAATATACACCATCCACTACATGGCTTTAAGGTAAGGGGTGGGAAGTTCAAGGGGGATATTAGAGGAAGGTTTTTTACTCAGAGAGTGGTTGGTGCGTGGAATGCACTGCCTGAGTCAGTGGTGGAGGCATATACACTAGTGAAATTTAAGAGACTACTAGACAGGTATATGGAGGAATTTAAAGTGGAGGGTTATATAGGAGGCAGAGTTTTAAGGGTCAGCATAACATTGTGGGCCGAATGGCCTGTACTGAGCTGTTTTGTTCTTTGTTCTTTAACCACAGAATCAACCTGCGCAGCAGCTTTGAGTGTCCTATGGACTCGGACCCTAAGATCCCTCTGATCTTCCGCACTGCCAAGAGTCTTACCATTAGTACTATATTCCGCTATCATATTTGACCTGTCAAAATAAACCACTTTACACTTATCTGGGTTGAACTCCATCTGCCACATCTCAGGCCAGTTTTGCATCCTATCGATATCTCATTGTAACTGCTGATAGCCCTCCACACTATCCACAATACCCCTCAAAAAGGCAACGTGCACCAGTAAGGACCCCTATCATCCAGAAAATGCCCTTTTCTTATTGTTACCATCAGGAAGGAGGTACAGATGTCTGAAGGCACACACTTAGGTATTCAGGAACAGCTTCTTCTCCTCTGCCATCTGATTTCTGAATGGACATTTAAACCATGAATACTACCTCACTACTTCTTTATTTTTGCTTTTTCACGACTTATTTAATTTAATTATTTGATATACATATAGGTACTTACTGCAATTCAGTTTTTTCTACATTATCATGTATTGCATTGTACTGCTGTTGCAAAGTTAACAAATTTTACGACATACGCCGTTGATATTCAACCTGATTCTGAATCTGATGTAAAAAGGTATAGTGTGTAATTGGACATGAATAGTCTCTCAGCAGGGTAAATGGTAGCGTAAGTGTCTTTTTCTAGAGGGAAAGTCTGAGGTAAATTCTGTAGTAGAGGACATAGCATTTCAATGTAGGATCTACAGAATAAGGTGTCTGTAATAAAGTGCTTGGTGCATTGGAAAGTCTGTCAGGAAGCTTTCTTTCAATATCAAGGGATGAGGAGGAATCCAAAAAGAACCTGTAGAAAAATTTTGTGCAGAGCCTGGAACCAAATATTTGGAGTGTGGTCTGGCAATTAACTCCGTTCACACTTACAGACCCAACTGTAATGTAACATCGGTGGGCCAATGCCAAGTCTTTCAAATGCACCTCAAACAGAGGTTATTGGAAATAGGGGTGATGCAGCAGCAGGAATGGATCACAGCAATCCAGCTATCTGGATGATTAGGATTGCTGAAGCATTCATTTGAAGGACTAAGAAGCTGCTGTCCTTCCTCAGATGGTAAAATTTGTCCCACCATGCCTGACAGGTGCTCCGCTTTTTGCTGTCATCCAGAAGGCTACAGAACAAATTCATGATATGACATGAATATAGATAAGTACAGTGGTCTGCATTTGTATGATGGCCCAAATAGCCTGTTTCCATGCTAGCTGACTCAATGACTTTTGGCTAATAGCTGGAGTATTGAGATTGGGAATGACAATGTTCACATCAAATGAACAATGCATAATCTTCACAACAATCTATGAGAATGGCTGAGAGGATCATAGGGGTCTCCCACTGGGGACATTCATCAGGAGCACTGTGTATGCAGGGCCCTCAGTATTATCAAGGATCCCACCCATCCATCCAGCATCTTCTTTGACTTTCTAGCATCAGGCAGGAGACTCCGACGCACAAAGGCACGAATGGACAGGATGGAAACTATTTCTTCTCTCAGGCAATTAGGTTTCTGAACTCCCTACTGCATTGCAGTTGAAATGCCACTGGTGCTTCACTCAATGTCAATAGGACCAGGGAACTGAATGTAGACTTCAGGAGAAGGAAACCAGAGGTCCATGAGCCAGTAACTATCAAAGGATTGGAGGTGGAGTGGGCTAGTAACTTTAAATTCCTGGATTTACTATCTTAGAAGAGCTGTCCTGGGCCCATCATGTAAACATTATTGCAAAGAAAGCACGGCAGCACTTCTACTTCCTCAGGAGTCTGCAGAGATCGACATGTCATCAAAACCCTTGGCGAACTTCTATAGGTGATTGGTGGAAAGCGTGCTGACTGGCTGCATTTTAGCCTGCTATGGGAACACCAATGCCTTTGAGTAGAAAATCCTACAAAATGTAGTGGATTCGGTGCACTAGATCACAGGTAAAACCCTCCCAACCATTGAGCACATCTACATTGCTAAGTATTCCTGCAGAAAAAGAATCTCAGGGTTGTAGTGGTGACATGTATGATAGATAGATAGAGATAGATAGATAGATACTTTATTCATCCCCATGGGGAAATTCAACTTTTTTTTCCAATGTCCCATACACTTGTTGTAGCAAAACTAATTACATACAATACTTAACTCAGTAAAAAATATGATATGCATCTAAATCACTATCTCAAAAAGCATTAATAATAGCTTTTAAAAAGTTCTTAAGTCCTGGCGGTTGAATTGTAAAGCCTAATGGCATTGGGGAGTATTGACCTCTTCATCCTGTCTGAGGAGCATTGCATCGATAGTAACCTGTCGCTGAAACTGCTTCTCTGTCTCTGGATGGTGCTATGTAGAGGATGTTCAGAGTTTTCCATAATTGACCGTGTACTCTGATAATAAATTTTACTTTGACTTTTAATTTAATTTGTTCTGTACTGTACAATATTTAATTTATGCACCTAACTTTGTTTATTTATGCCTAATGCATTTGTAGATGTTATTCTTACTTTTCCAAGTTATTGTGTGTTATGTGTACTACTGTGCTTTACACCCTGGTCTGGAGAAACGTTTTGTTTGACCGTCTACATGTATCTAGTTAAATGACAATGAACTTGACTTGACTTGATTGAATAATGAACAGCCTAATGCATATTCTGCCAGCCGCTCAGTGCATAAGTGCAAATGTCATCATCAATATGCTCTCCTTTTCACTTTCCAGATGCACGAAGCAGATGTCATTTTGTAATTTTAAGAGCACTTGCGTCTCTCAAGAAATCTCGAGCCCACTACTGGTGGCTGTAATAATCTGTTAGTCCTTTCTAGGCTTTAAAAAAATCTGGCTGAATTGAGTAGTTTGCTCGATCACTGAATGGCAGGAATAATTTCCCAATTATATAATGATGTTTCACATTTGGGTCCATTAATGCTTTCAGCACCTAATCATCTGGGCAAGATACTTGATCAACAGTGACACTGCCACTTCAGCCAACAACAGAAGTGCACCGTCTCTTGATGCCTGCACTTTCATTAAATCCACTTCAATTTTATAATTTAGCAGTAAGAGGGGAAAATTATCTGTTGTGCTGTATGTAATGGTCACTTTTTGAAGTAAAGGAATGGTTTTCAACAATGTCGTTCAAGTATAAATACAATTCAATGTTGAATTCTCAAGTGATTTACTGAGCACGGACCAGGTTGGATGTTTCCCCAACAATGACCATCAATTTCTGTATCATCTGAGGCATTGGCCTAAAATTTACAATGCTACCAGGAATTTGCAAACACTTGATAATAACATTTTTTTGAGGATGTGACTAAACACATTGATGAAAGTAGAGTAGTAGGTGTAGTGTATATGGATTTCAGCAAGGCATTTGACAAGATACCCCATGCAAGGCATATTGAGAAAGTAAAGAGGCATGGGATCCAATAGAACATTGCTTGGTGGATCCAGAACTGGCTTGCCCACAGAAGGCAAAGAGTGGTTGTAGATGGGTTATATTCTGCAAGGATATCGGTGACCAGTGGTGTGCCTTCAGGGATCTTTTCTGGAACCCCGACTCTTCGTGATTTTTATAAATAAGCGGATGAGGAAGTGAAGGGAATGGTTAGTAAATTTACTGATGACACTAAGGTTGGGGGTATTGTGGATAGTGTAGAGGGCTGTCAGAGGTTACAGCGGGACATTGATAGGATGCAAATCTTGGCTGAGAAGTGGCAGATGGAGTTCAACCCAGATAAGTATGGGGTGGTTCATTTTGGTAGGTCAAATATGATGGCAAAATATGGTATAAATGGTAAGGCTCTTGGCAGTGTGGAGTATCAGTGGGATCTTGGAGTCTGAGTCCATAGGACACTCAAAGCGGCTGTGCAGGTTGACTCTGTGATTAAGAAAGAATACGGTGCATTGGCCTTCATCAATCATGGGATTGAGTTCAGGAGCCGAGAGGTAATGTTGCAGCTATATAGGACCCTGGTCAGACCCCACTTGGAGTACTGTGCTCTGTTCTGGTCGCCTCACTACAGGAAGGATGTGGAAGCCATTGAAAGGGTGCAGAGGAGATCTACAAGGACGTTGCCTGGATTGGGGAGTATGCCTTATGAGAATAGGTTGAGTGAACTCGGCTTTTCTCCTTGGAGCAACGGAGGATGAGAGGTGACCTGCTAGAGGTGTATAAGATGATGAGAGGCATTGATCGTGTGGATAGTCAGAGGCTTTTTCCCAGGGCTGAAGTGGTTGCCACAAGAGGACACAGGTTTAAGGTGCTGGGGAGTAGGTACAAAGGAGATGTCAGGGGTAAGTTTTTTACTCAGAGAGTGGTGAGTGTGTGGAATGGGCTGCCGGCGACAGTGGTGGAAGCCGATACGATAGGGTCTTCTAAGAGACTCCTGGACAGGTAGATGGAGCTTAGAAAAATAGAGGGCTATGGGTAACCCCAGGTAATTTCTAAGGTAAGGACATGTTTGGCACAGCTTTGTGGGCCAAAGGGCCTGTATTGCGCTGTAGGTTTTCTGTGTTTCTATGCCAGCCAGGCACTCGGAAGGCTCCGGGTCAAAGTTCTGCAGCAAAGACATTCGCCTCTCCACTAAACTGAAGGTTTACAATGCTTTTGTGGTCTCATCACTTCCGTATGGCTGTGAAACCTGGACACTGTATCGCAGACATGTCAAACAGCTTGAACAATTCCACAATTGCGCTCTGTGATCAATCATGCAAATCCGCTGGCAAGACCGTATCTCCAACCTGACAGTCCTGGACCGAGCCAATTCCACAAGCATTGAAGCCAAGGTTTCGAAGGCTCAGCTCAGATGGACCGGCCATGTGATCCGCATGGATGAGTCCAGAATGTCACGTCAGTTGTTCTACGGAGAACTGGAGCAGGGCAACTGTGCCCAAGGTCGCTCAAGGAAGAGGTACAAGGACAACCTCAAGTCAAACCTTAAGTGGGCCAGACTCCAGCCCCGTGATCTCGAACACACTGCTGCTGCACCAAGTGGCGCGATCTATGCTCCAAGGCAGCAAACAACTTCCAAGCCAACTGGCGCATGCAGCGCCTCAAGGCGCGTCAAGAAAGACACAGGAAGGCGTCCGCTCCTGCCCCAACAGGCAGTGCTCCTTGCCCCATCTGTGACCATATCTGCGCTTCGGACTTCGGCCTCAGAAGTCATATGCATGCCCACAGACGTTGACTGCACAACACATTCATCTTCCTCAGACTTCGAGAGACTATTACTATGTTTCTATTTGGATCTGACAAGTTAATGCATCTTCTGCACAGCTAGTGAGATAAGCAGGATGCGGATTATAACTGCTGACATAAAAAGAAAATAAAAGTGATTTTATTAATCGTTTCCTTCAATAAAATACTGCCCAAGTAAACTGATGGCACCAAACTATTAATATTTAACATTTTTGCTGAATAACACTGAAAGAGTTAAGGGCCTGACTAATATGGACACATGATAACAGACAGTGGTGTTCCAATGAGAATTGCAAGATTTTACATCTGCTAGCTCTTCACTTTCATCTTAAGCTTGTTATAGCCAGGGGTGGGGGACTAGTGGGGATAAGCTCCCACTCCCAATGGTGTGTCTCAAATAGTCTCTGACAACCAAGTCCAGCTCCTAGTCTTCATGTACGGCTTAGCTAGTAAGCTTGTTTCTGCTGACAAAGGAAGGGGCAAAGGTTACTGGTGCCTTAAAGCCAGTCACTTTGGGCAGATGGGGCTCATTAACTGTGGTTGGCAGCTCACCTAGGAGAAGGAAATTTCTGATCTCTTACGGCTATACCCACTCATGGGGAAGGCTTCGGGTGTAAACCCCAAGCAAGAAGTCCAGTGTGGGATTCCCTAAGTCCCCTATTGTAGAGTTGAAAGCTGACCGGCACTCCTGTGATGCCATTGGTGCCAAACTGTATGGGTCTCTGCCGTTCCTTTGGATTCATCAGCTGCATGGAGAGGGGATCTAGTAACATGAGCAACAGGTTGCTGCTCGTATTGTACTGCCCTGGTTTGTGTATCCCGTACACAGCCGGGATGCTACTTTCTAAGTCGACCACGCCCAATGGAGGTCCTCAGCACTTCACCTCAGAGCTATGACATTTAGAGTCATTCTTTAAATAGAGAATGATGCTGATTCAAGAATAGACACTGCAAGTTAGGAGAAAGGGGTTACCCAGAGGCTCACAGAGACTTGGAAGATTACCCACTACGTGCATACTCTTTGAGAAAATGGGTGACTCCAGAATGATATCGATGTAGCAATGTAGATGGCTGTTGAGGAGGTAAGCAGTATTACTATGTAGGTGCAAAGTTTGAAACGTCAACAAATCCCCATGTGGCTCTGCCTGCCACCTTTATGTTAAAGGATGCTGAGGTACATCGTTGGATGTGCTGGGACACATCACCGGTGATGTAACCTGGGGTCATTGGGTGTTTGAGTCTTTTGACATCAGACACCTTCGCCCAGGCAGGGTTGCTCAGGCCCTGACTTGTGTCCCAGCTGTCCATGGGTCGCACCTCCTGATCCATCGCCACCTGGAGGCTTGCTCAGCAGTCTCTGTGACGGTCCTGATGCCTCTTTTCTTTGCAGCCTCCATAATGCCAAGGAGAGAGTAGGTTCTGCAAGGTGAGCAGTCAGCAAAACCTCTACACCCCACCTCAATAGCTCGCATAGTGCCCTCCACCCCTGTCCCTGGCACTGCTCTACAGCTTCTGGTATTTGGCTTTCTTACGTTTGAACACCACCTCAATCTGATCTTTCCAAGGCACTGTCAAAAAATAGTCAACCTTTTTCCCTTTTGATTATGGTGTTTGAGTGCTTTCCGTAATGTAGCAGTGAGCAGAAAACTAAAGAGTGGCTAAGATCAGAAGCAGTGGCCTGGGAAAGATCCTGATGCCAGGAAGTTAAGAGTGATTGGAGTGTTGACTTCCAAGGACAAACTAATCAACATACTGTATGTGCAAATCTATTTATGTTTGCAGGAGATAATGGACCCTAATGAAAACTGTCATGCTGAAGACTTATCTGCATAGATGCTTGCTCTAATAAAAAATGTCCATTTACGACCATGGGCCTTGGTGAACTCTGGGTGGATAATGTCCTGGGTGATGAGCACATGGGTGATAAGTGATCAAGATAGACAAATCACCACTGAAAGTATGATCTCTGCGCAGAAAGGTTATTGAGAATGTGAAAAATGTTCACTGTGAATAATTCATAATATAAACAGTGGTTCTATAGGGTTCTAGGGAACAATCTAGCAAAGAAAGCAGTTTGCCAGTTGCTACATTAAATACCACAAATTCAGATAAATCAGGGTTAGTTAAAGCTAGTTGTTCTATAGTGATGAGAGAATGCAGAAATAAGTTAGCAAGTTGTGAGGAGAACACAAAGGGATGTAGATGGGTTAAATGACGGAACAAGAACTGCCATTTTGTTTGCAATCAGGGAGGGTGAAAAACAAACCGACACTGACTGTGAGGCAGTGCTCTTCCATGGGCGTCAACTGAGAGAGTTTTAAACCAAAGCAATAATTCTTGTGCAACAAAATTCCTGTCATAAGAAAGGGGCTGAATTCTCTCTGGTGCATTAGGAGGTCAAAAAATGGCACGATTTTACTTTACTCTGAATTTAAATAGTTTCAGCAGTATTGGTCTTACTTTGGAATGAGAAGGAGTTACTAGGCTTATATTTCAAAAAATCTTTGGACAATATAAATAACTACAAATGAATGTGAGGTAAATCTCATTTGATATTCACATATACTCCTTTTTCTGGTGAACCGTCATCAAGGACCACCACCAGTCAGGCCATATTCTTTTCTCACTGCTGCCATCAGGATGGAAGTACTGGAGCCTCAGGATTCATACCACCACGTACAGTAACAGTTAATACCATTCCCACCCACCCCCGCAACCATCAGACTCTTGAACCAAAGAGGAATAACTTCTCTCAACTTCACATGTCCCATCGCTGAACTCATTCTCAAGGACTTTTCATCTCATGTTCTCAATATTTATTGCTTATTTATTATTATTGCTTCTTCTTTTTGCATTTGGACAGTTTGTTGTCTTCTGCCTATCGGTTATTTGTCTGTCATGTGTGCAATTTTTATTGATTCTATTGTGTTTCTTTGTATTTACTGTGAATGCTAGAAAGAAATTAATCTCATGGTTGTATATGGTGATGTGTGTGTACTTTGATAATAAATTTACTTTGAACTGTGAACTTTGAATCAGCAAAGGTAATATATTTAGTTGAATAGAAGGCATTTAGTAAACTGCTCTATGATAACTTTTGAGAGCATAGTGAGTTGAGGACTGTACATCAACAACTTTTGATAGATAGGGGAGTGCCTGATTAATGGAAAAAAGGGAGATGGATTGACAGTCAGTAACTAGTAAGATGATATTGGGATCAGAGTAGGAGTGTCAACTATTTCTAATTTACTATACTCCAAGTGAGGCCTCACCTGCATCTTATAAAGCCCTAACATCACATCATATGCTTTTTTATTCTAGTCTTCTCAAAATGAATGTTAACTTTGCATTTGCTTTCCTCACCATTGATTCAACCTGCAAATTTGCCTTTAGGGAATTCTGCACGAGGACTCCTTAATCCCCTGGCATTTCAGATTTTTGAATTTTCTCTCCATTTAGAAAATACTCTATGCTTTTATTTCTTCTGCCAAAGGTTTATTTTTGGATGTGGTGATTAGAATGCAGATCTCCAGACTGGTGATCTGGCTTTATTTTTGATTTCTTCAAGCTAATTATAAACTCCCATTTTTTTTCCATTTAACAAGTATTGATACCTTTAAGTTAGGAATTTCTGACTAATTTGTTATAGTAAAGATTCAACACTTCAATCTCATAAATACGCAGTTTCCTTGCTTTGTACTGCAGTCAGTGAAAAAAGGAAACACAATTCTTGAAATTACATTGTGAAGTAACAGAAAATGACATAAATTTCTTTACTCTGTTAATGATGGTAACCTCAGTATAAATATGATGAGAACATAGCGGAATTTCAATTTCATCAGGTGGTTGCATGTTAGTATATTACATCACAATCTTGGATCACAATATTTACAAATTAGAAAGAAGTGACACTTGTATCTTTAACTGTGATTGTGCTCAATATTTTTTGGCTATTCAGCTTTCTTTTAACAGAAACATGGCCAGAACAACAAGTCTCTAGGTTTATTACATTAATCTCATTCTCATTCTCTGTACTAAATCCATGCACAGTGCATCCTGAAAAAGGTCATTTTAATAAAATTAATAACGTATATTTAGGTCACTATAATGATTTAATAAAAACAATGATTCAAGACTCTTCTTAACCATTTGAGATGTGACATTGATCTTGGAGCATCTTGATCAGAACTTACATGCTGCAGTCACCAAACAAGTAAGCAAGGATGTTAAAAATAGTGAAAGTACATGCAATTTTAGGTAAGAAATTTACCTTTAACATTGTGTCCGTTGTCTATGATGGCACCGTGTCAATTAAGAAAGAAAGAAACAAGAAAAATACAAAATTCTAAACAGCAAATTAAAAGAAATATATCTTGTTTTCAAACATTTTGCTATGTAAGAGCACAGTTATGTAAATGTATTAAATTCTCACAGTGAAGTTCTCAGAATTAAGATGGCCCAGCCTTTGGGTCTGCATATGTTATGATACAATTTTTGCCATTTCATTTGGGCACATCACACATGGAAACTTCATTATCACTCAAGATTCTTCACAGCAGGCAGAATGTTTGCTTCTTAAAGGGAAAAATATAATGAGAATGGAGAGGAATTGTGGCAAATGATTTAAAGAAGTGAGTAGCTGGTCATCCCTAAAATTTACATGTAATTCCCATGGTAGAGTCTGGATATTTAGAAAATGAATGCAAATGTGAGGGCTAACTTTAGATATCAGCCATTAACCCAATTTTAACTACTAGTTACAATAAATACATATTCCAAGCTGATAAGCGGAAAGAGACTATTCTATTACGCTTAATGAATTTGTTAGATTTATGATTCTATTATGGTTATTGGATTTATTGCATATGCTCCCAAGAAAAGGAATCTCAGGTTTAATGACACTATGGCTGGGAACATTCCACTGATACAGTTATTCCATAGATATTTGCATCCAAATATGAAAATGATATTTGCTTTTTGTCATATGTAACTCCCACATCTGCCTGCTCCCTGATGGGAGTTATAGATAGGTAAAAAAATTAAATCTAACCCTTAGAAAGAGCTTAGATTGGATCAGAAGATGTAGAATCTTTGTGGGCAGAGTTAAGAAATTATAAGGGTAAAAGCCTCGGATGGGAGTTAAATACAGGACTTGGTACAGTAGCCAGGATGTGGGAGACAAATTACAATGGGAGAGAAAAAGCATGTAAAAAGAGCGATATTATGCTAGTGATGAGGAATTTTAATAAGCAGGTAAATTGGGAAAATCAGATTGGCTGGATTCCAGGAGAGGGGATTTGTTAAATGCCTACAAGATAGCTCTTTAGTTCAGCTTGTGGCTGAGTCCATTAGGGGAATGGTAATTCTGGATTGCGTATTATGTAGAGAACCAGGTTTGATTAGAGAGCTTAAGGTAAAGGAACCCTTTGGAGGTACCTCTTGTAATTTCAAAGGTTGTTACGGAGGACAAACTTCATAAAACTGTTGCATCATTCTTCACTGTAGAAGTTGCTAGCAGAATGCCAGAGATTCAAGAATATCAGGGGCAGAAGTGAGTGCAGTTGCTGTTACTAAGCAGAAGGTGTTTAGGAAGCTGAAAGACACCTGGACCTAATGGACTACACCCCAAGGTTCTGCAAGAGCTACCTGAAGAGATTGTGGAGGTATTAGTAATGAGGTCTGGAAAATTGAAAATGTTACCCCATTCTTTAAGAAGGGAGACAGGCAGAAGAAAGGAAACTATAGGCCAGTTAGCCTTGACTTCAGTGGCTGGGAAGATGTTGGAGTCCATTATTAAGGATGTGGCTTTGGGGTATGTGGAAGCACGTGATAAAATAGACCAAAATCAGCATGGTTTCCTCACCTGTCAAATCTGTTGAGATTTTTTGAGAAAATAACGGGCAAAATAGACAAAGGAGAGTTTGTGGATGTTGTTTACTTGGATTTTCAGAAGGCCTTTGACAAGGTACTGCACATGAAGCTGTTTCACTAGACAAGCGCCCATGGTATTACAGGAAAGATACTAGCATGGATAGATGATTAGCTGACTGGCAGGAAGCAAAGAGTGGGAATAAAGAGGTCCTACCCTCGTTGGCTGATGGTGACTGATACCATTCCATACGGGTCAGTGTTGGGACCACTTCTTTTCACATTATATGTGAATGATTTGGATGATGGAATTAATGGCTTTGTGGCCAAGTTTGTGGGCCATACAAAGATAGGTGGAGGGGCAGGTAGTGTTCCTTGAATGACTTAGACAGATTGGGAGAATGGTCAAAGAAGTGGCAGATTGAATATACTGTAGGGTAGTGTATGGTCATGCACTTTGATAGAAAGAGTGAAGACACTGACTATTTTCTAATCAGGGAGAAAACTCAGAGACTTATGAGTCCTTGAGCAGGATTCCCTAAAGGTTAACTTGCAGGTTGAGTTGGAGGCAAGGAAGGTAAATGCAAAGTTTGCATTCATTTCAAGGGGATTAGAATATAAAGGGAAGGATGTCATGCTGAGATTTATAAGGTACAAGTCAGATTGCACTTGGAGTGCTGTGAACAGTTTTCAGCCCCCTATCTAATAAAAAGTGTGTTGGCGAGGGTCTAGAGGAGGTTCCTGAGAATGATTTTGTGAATGAAAGGATTAATAAATGGGTGTTTGATGGCTCTGAACCTGTAGTCATGGGAGTTTTGAAGATTGAAGGGGGATCTCATTGAAACCTGGCAGATATTGAAAGGTGTGGATAGAGTGGATATAGGGAGGATCTTTCCAATAGTGGGGGAGTCCAGAACCAGAAGGCACAGCCTTAGAAGGGAGGGACATCCATTTAGAACAGAGATGAGAAAGAATTTCTTTAGCCAGAGGGTGGTGAATCTCTGGAATTCATTGCCTCTGAAGGCTGTGGGCCAGGTCACTGAGTATATTTAAAGTGGAGGTTGATAGGTTCTTGATTAGCCGGTGTGTCAAATTTTGTGGGGTGGAGGAAGAAGAATGGGATTGAGAAGGATAATAATGGTGGAGCATACTCCATGGTCCAAATTCTGTAATTCTGCTCCTATGTCTTATGTGTATTACAGGAGAGTTTAACATTTTAATACAGGAGGAAGTCATGCATCTCTTCTGAAACGAGCTTGCAAATTTCTGCTGATTGCTTTTGAAAGTAACATAAAATAAATCCTATCCCACCTAATAACAAGAATAATACATTGTATCTGTACAGCACCTTCACTTTAGAATAAAAAATCCCAAGGCAGTTTACCAAGAGAAATGTAACTGAAATACACATTAAACTCTGATGGGAAAAGTTATGTGACAAAATGTTCACTGCAACATCAGGAAGTCTCCTGTATACACCTTCTCTAAACTGTTTATTTCTTCATCATCATTCATTTTATTATTTAATTTCTCCCACCTTCAAACCTACAATGGATCTTGTCTTTTGTTCTGTCTGTCCCAACTTCCTATCACCAGTCTATCTAGTCATACAGGATCTCCAGTCATTTCTCTAACTCTCATAAGATCTGATGACAAGTCTTTGACTTGAAACATCAATAATAATAATGATAACTTTATTTATATAGCATATTTCATACATTAAGATGCAAGCTCAAAGAGTTTTATATAGCTTGTAAAGATAAATAAATACAATAAGAAGAATATGAGAGAAATTAAAATTTGTAAGTAAAAACAAACATTATATAGAATAAAATGTAATCCAATATGCCAAATTATATAAATATAATCAACATCAACAGATAATAAGCAATCCTATAAGTATGCCAAATTTTATAAAATAGGTTTTAGAAGTATTTTGAAATATTTTACAGTACTAGCCTGGCATATCTCAGTCAGTAGAATATTCCAGAGCTTTGGTGCATAAGAGCAGAAGTCCGCATCACCAGTTTTTATATGTTTAGCTCCAGGAACACTAAGCAAGCCAGTATTCTCAGATCTAAGATTATGATTAGGGATGTAAAGGGAATAGACACTTCAATATATATGTAAGAGCTACATATTTGCAATTTGCCTACCGACACAACCAATCGACAGATGACACAATAGCCACAGCTCTACACGTGGCCCTTACACATCTGGAGAAGAGAGATGCTTATGTGAGAATGCTGTTCTTGGACTACGGTTCAGCATTCAACACCATAATTTATTCCAGGCTCGACAAGGAGCTCAGAGACCTCGGCCTTCACCCTGCCTTGTGTAGCTGGATCCTGGACTTCCTGTCAGATCGCTGGCAGGTGGTAAGAGTGGGCTCCCTCAACTCCACCCCTCTGACCTTCAACACAGGAGCCCCTCAGGGCTGTGCACTAAGCCCCCTACTGTACTCTCTGTATAGCCGTGACTGTGTCACCACCCACAGCTCCAACCTGCTAATTAAATTTGACGGCACTGCATTGATTGGCCTAATCTCAGATAATAATGAGACAGCCTGCAGAGAAGAAGTCATCACCCTAACACAGTGGAGTCAAGAAAACAACCTCTCCCTCAACATCGTAAAAACAAAGGAGCTAGTTGTGGACTATAGGAGGAATGGAGACAGGCTAACCCCTATAGACATCAATGGACCTGGGGTTGAGAGGGTGAACAGCTTTAAGTTCCTCGGCATAAACATCACCGAGGATCTCACGTGGTCTGTACATATCGGCTGTGCGGTGAAAAAGGCGCAACAGCACCTCTTTTACCTCAGACGGTTGAAGAAGTTTGGCATGGCCCCCCAAATTTGAAGAACTTACTAAAGGGGCACAATTGAGAGCATCCTGACTGGCTGCATCACTGCCTGATATGGGAACTGTACCTCCCTCAATTGCAGGACTTTGCAGAGAGTGTTCCGGACAGCCCAGCACATCTGTAGATGTGAACATCCCACTATTCAGGACATTTACAAAGACAGGTGTGTAAAAACCCTTCAGGCCTGAAGGATCATTGGAGACCCGAGTCACTCCAGCCACAAACTTTTCCAGCTGCTACCATCTGGGAAATGCTATCGCAGCATAAAAACCAGGACAGGCTCCGGGACAGCTTCTTCCACCAGGCCATCAGACTGCTTAATCCATGCTGACATAACTGTATTTCTATGTTATATTGACTATGCTGTTGTACATTATTTGTTATAAATTACTATAATTGCACATTTGAATGGAGATGTAACGTATAGATTTTTTACTCCTCGTATATGAAGGATGTAAGTAAAAAAGTCAATTCAATTCAATTCAATATTCAGAGCCTTATATACAATGAAGGGTATTTTAAAATTGATCCAATGGACACAGGCAGCCTGTGTATGATGCCAAAACTAGTGAAATGTGTTCAGATTTTCTTGTATCTTTAGTTAATCTTTTGCTGCTGCATTTTGAACAAGCTGCAGATGATTTATATCTTTCTTAGGCAGACCTGAAAAGTGTGCATCAGGGACAGGCTGATCAGCTAAAAACAAAACGTTAGCCTTGTTCCTCTCTGTCGGATTTGATGAGTATTTCAGCTTCCTGATTTTTCAGGGATTTTTACTTTTCTCAGGATGCAAGAAATTTGATTTAAAATTAATATCAATGGCGTCTTTGAAAAGGGATGTAAAAGTTTCAGCAAAAAATTTGTTAAAGGTGCAGCTGAGGAGTAGAAGGTTCTTTACTTCCAAAGGTAGCGGACAGGAGTATGAAAAGGAATGGAGTACCATTCTGGGGCTGTGGGAATTGGGCAGATACAAAGCTAAACAAAAGTGGTAAGATAACAAAAGCTGCAAAGGGATTTTAAAATATATACAGTATGGTGAACAACTCACACAAAATGCTGGTGGAACACAGCAGGCCAGGCAGCATCTATAGGGAGAAGCACTGTCGATGTTTTGGGCTGAGACCCTTCGTCAGGACTAACTGAAAGGAGAGATGCTAATAGATTTAAAAGTAGTGGGGGGAGGGGGAAATGCAAAATGATAGGAGAAGACCGGAGGGGGTGGGATGATGCTAAGAGCTGGAAAGGTGATTGGCGAAAGTGATACAGAGCTGGAGAAGGGATCATGGGACGGGAGGCCTGGGGAGAAAGAAAGGGTGGGGAGGGGGAAAGCACCAGAGGGAGATAGAGAACAGGCAGAGTGATGGGCAGAGAGAGAGAGAGAGAAAACCCAACTAAATATCTCAGGGATAGGGTAAAAAGGGGAGGAGGGGCATTACCGGAATTTAGAGAAGTCAATGTTCATGCCATCAGGTTGGAGGCTACCCAGCCGATATATAAGGTGTTGTTCCTCCAACCTGAGTTTGGATTCATTTTGACAGTAGAGGAGGCCATGGATAGACATATCAGAATGGGAATGGGACGTGGAATTAAAATGTGTGGCCACTGGGAGATCCTGCTTTCTCTGGTGGACTGAGCGTAGGTGTTCAGCGAAACATTCTCCCAGTCTGTGTCGGGTCTCACCAATATATAAAAGGCCACACCGGGAGCACCGGACACAGTATACCACACCAGCCGACTCAGAGGTGAAGTGTCACCTCACCTGGAAGGACTGTCTGGGGCCCAGAATGGTGGTGAGGGAGGAAGTGTAAGGGCAGGTGTAGCACTTGTTCCACTTACAAGGATAAGTGCCAGGACGGAGATCGGTGGGAAGGGATGGGGGGGACGAGTGGACAAGGGAGTTGCGTAGGGAGCGATCCCTGCAGAAAGCAGAAAGGGGGGGAGGGAAAGATGTGCTGTGTAGTGGGATCCCGTTGGAGGTGGTGGAAGTTACGGAGAATTATACGTTGGACCTGGAGGCTGGTGGGGTGGTAGGTGAGGACAAGGGGACCCCTATCCCGAGTGGGGTGGCGGGCAGATGGGGTGAGCGCAGATGTGCGGGAAATGGGAGAGATGCGTTTGAGAGCAGAGTTGATGGTGGAAGAAGGGAAGCCCCTTTGTTTAAAAAAGGAAGACATCTCCTTCGTCCTGGAATGAAAAGCCTCATCCTGAGAGTAGATGCGGTGGAGATGGAGGAATTGTGAGAAGGGGATAGCATTTTTGCAAGAGACAGGGTGGGAAGAGGAATAGTCCAGGTAGCTGTGAGAATCTGTAGGCTTATTGTAGATATCAGTAGATAAGCCGTCTCCAGAGATGGAGACAGAAAGATCAGTATGGTGTACAGTATGGTGAACTAAGTTTTCTACCAGCTTCCACAAGATCCCTCTCACTGGGGACAGGGAACCTGCAGAACTCAGAAGGATCACTGGCTGATGATAAGAAACTGAATGCTGGATAATTTAGTCTTTGCGGAGCCAAAGGGAAAGATCACCAGCATCAGCAACCAGAACAATTAATATCACATTTTTAACAGTGTGATGCATCACAAAGATTCTCACAACAACTTAGCCATGAAAAATCAGGTAATTCTATATAGATCAGCAATAAAATGATCCAGCAAAATCTGAAAGGAAGAATTAAAGATAGAGATGGGAGTCAGGGTGGAGATACATCTCCACCAAAGGAGGTGTAAGGCGCTCCTTCCCTCCACTAGCCTGCACTAGCTTGGGCATGCTGTAGCAGCTGCTTAGCCTCACGCCCCACCACCCTGAATCTGAACCCATGGAAGCAAGTGGTGAATGGTCCTATGAGCAGTCGGTGCATATCACAACTCCTGGTTATGCCAGGTAGACAACCTCTGAAGAGTATTGATGATGGATGGAGACACTGCCCAGAAGAAGGCGATGGCAAGCCACTTCTGCAGAAAAATTTGCCAAGAACAATCATGTTTATGGAAAGACTATGGTTGCCCATGACATACAACTGGCACATAATGAATGAATAAAAAATCGTGAGGTGATAAGAGCAAATTCCAAGGCTTGGGGCCTTAGCTATTGAATGTAGATATTCACTTAAGTATGAATTATATAAATGTACATTCATCACCTTGAGTAGGGATGTCTGTACCTAGATAGCGAAAGAATGAGAATGTACAACCTTAGCACGGTAACATTTTCAGATTCCTTGCTTTAATGATGGTCTCAATTTTCTGCTTTGCTGGCTGCAGCCCCGTTTTAGGTATTTGCAGAGCTAAATAAATTACCTTTTTCTGGATGAAGGCACATAGGCTTTGTTTGAGGTGGAAATTATGCTGATGTAAAGTTCTAAACATTCTCTGGAGTATATTAAGATTTTTTCTCTTCGTGATTGTTGTAAAATTAGAACAAACTGCCAACTGGACGAGCGATACTGGACCTTTACAACATCTTGTCTATAGTCACCTGGGTTATTTTTGTTGCCAATTTTACTTCATGTAGTAGTTTGATCGACATGTTCAACCACCGGTGGCTATTAATTGTCAAGAAATGCTGGCTCTGCCTTGGCCAAGACAGCTTTGCAAATCTGCCTTTGCCAACTTGATATGCAGATTTTGAGATGTAAACAGATGGTATAGCTTTGTCATTCATGGCTTTGAAAAGGGTCACTTTGTGATTTCTCCAGAGCTGAGTAGTTTGTCTCTACCTTAAGGACCACTATGATGGTGTCCCTCCACTCGCTTTGTGCCAGTTTACCATGCTGCTAAAGCTCATTTTGTTCTGTCTCTGAACTGGAGTTTACTGTACAAGACAAGGTCATGGTTTATAAAAGATCTGATTGGCATCAAGTTTTATATACATGTGACTTTTAAGCTCCTTAGTTTCAATATGTGAATCCTTGAATATATTTTGCTATTGTTGCAGTTTTCTCAAGCTGATTGCAGTGTGTTTATACTGAATACATTTTCTAATCCATCTGCTATTCTTTCAAACAAACCCTTTCAAGCATGGTCAGTCTGTTAAATTAATCTGCTACTATAATCAGTAGCTTTATCTTTTTCCCAATTTAAGAACAACATAAATCTATTTCTCCCAATATTTGCAGCACCTTCCTAGCAGCACCTGACTAAACTCAGCTTATAAATGGCCAATCCCATGGTGCACCCTCTGGCTGTGTCCCATCTGTATTAACTACTGCAACTTTAAAAAAAAATTGAAACCAGTGTTGCTATCTTCTTTTCTTAATCACTGCTATTGTCATTCATTGTATATGCTGAAACTGGAGAGGGTTCAAAGGAGGCTCACAAAAATAATTCTGGAATTGATAGGCTTATCATATGAGGAGCGTTTGATGGCCCTGAGTTTCTACTCACTGGAATCCAGAAGACTGAGAGGTGACCTCATTGAAACCTATCGAATTTTGAAAGGCCTCAAAAAAGTGGATGTGTCTTATAGAGGGGGACTCTAAGACCAGACGATGCAGCCTCAGAATAGAGGGACGTCTTTTTGCAACAAAGATGAGGAGGAATTTCTTTCGCCAGAGAGTTGTGAATCTGTGGAAATTTTTGCCACAGGCAGTTATGGAGGCCAAGTCATTGGGTACAGAGGTTGACAGATTCTTTAACAGTCAGGGCATGAAGGAATACAGAGAGAAGGTAGGTGATTGCAGCTGAGAGGGAAAATGGATCAGCCACGATGAAATGGCAGAGCAGATTCAACAGGCCAAATGGCCAAAGTCCGCACCTTTATCTTACGGTCTTATGGTATCAAACTGTGCTCTTCATGTTACTCATCCAGAGTAAAGTTGTGTAAACTTCCTTTCAGTGATTTTCTGCCATAACTGTTACCCATTCATTGCGATTTTGCTTTTCGTTTCAGGGTTTTCCATCCTTATATACAGAGACCAGGAGCCCCATCATGTGACATTTAAAGTATTTCACAACTGTAATCTGAGTGAATTGAGCTGTGTCATTGTCACCTCAAAAATTGCACAGGGGATTCCCTTGTTTTCAATTGACTTTCTGTAAATGAGCTCTCACTCATTGTACTTACATTAACATTGGTCACTAACGTAGACTGCGTTGGTCACAACATGAGAGGATCTTTAGAATCCCTTTCCAGAAATGTGCCACCTTACATGCCAATTCAAAGGCTAAGCCTTGCATGGTTAGTAACTTGCACTAGATAGAGTTATCATTAGTTCACAAACAAACCCTAGTGGAACATGATCCTACATAAGACCATAAGACATAGGAGCAGAATTAAGCCATTCGGCCCATCAATTTTGTTCCGCTATTGGCTGTACCATTTCTCTCTCAACCCGATTCTCCTGCCTTCTCCCCATAACCTTTCACAATCTGACTAATCTAGAACCTACCAACCTCTGCCTTAAATACATCCAATGACTTGCTGTCTGGTCCCAGACTCCTCCACCATAGGAAAAATCCTCTCTACATCTAGGCCATTCATCATTCAATAGGTTTCAATAAGTCAAGTCAAGTCAAATCACTTTTTATTGTCATTTCGACCATCACACAGTAAAAACGAGACAATGTTTTTCAGGACCATGGTGCTACATGCAACAGTACAAAAATTACACTAAACTACATAAAAACAACACAGAAAAAAAATTACACCAGACTACAGACCTACCCAGGGCTGCATAAAGTGCACAAAACAGTGCAGGCATTACAATAAATAATAAACAAGACAATAGGCACATTAGAGGGCAGTAAGTTGGTGTCAGTCCAGGCTCTGGGTATTGAGGAGTATATAATGGCTTGGGGGAAGATCCTCTTCTAAATTCCTGCAGGTAAAGGCCCAGAGCCATCAATTGCTCCTCATACGATAAAACTTTCATTCTTGGAATCATTCTCGTGAACCTTTCTGGAGCCTCTCCAATCCTTTATTAAATAAGGGGCCCAAAACTGCTCACAAAACAGAAAATGGGGCCTTACCAGTGTCTTATAAATCCTCAGCAATAGATCATTATTCTTATTTCTAGTCCTCTCAAAATAAATGCTAACATTGCATTTTCCTTCCTTACCACAGAGTTAACTGCAAATTAACCTTTAGTGAATCCTGCAAGAGGACTCCCAAGTCCCTTTGCAACTTGGATTTTTGAATTTTATCTCCATTTAGAGAGTAGTCCGTGCTTTTATTCTTTCTACTAAAGTGCATGACCATATATTTCCTAACACTGTATTCTATTTGCCACATCTTTGCCCACTCTCTTGATCTGTCCAAGTCCTTTTGCAGTCTCCCTGCTTCTTCAGCACTACCTGTCCCTCCACCTATCTTCATATCTTCTCAAACCTGATCATAAAGTCATCAATTCCATCATCCAAATGATTGCCACATAATGTAAAAAGAAGCAGATCCAGTACTGACCCTTGTGGAACACCACAAGTCACCAGCAACAAACCAGAAAAAGCTCCCTTTATTCTCACTCCTTGCCTCCTGCCAATTAACAATCATCTATTCATGTTAGTATCTTTCTTGTAATACCATGGGCTCTTATCTTGTTAAGCAGAATCATTGCGGAACCTTGTCAAAGGTCTTCTAAAAATCCACCGATTCTTCTTTGTCCATCCTGCTTGTTATTTCCTCAAAGAATTCCAACAGATTTGTGAGACAAGATTTTCCCTTAAGGAAACCAGACTGATTTTGGGCTACTTTATCATGTGCTTCCACATACCCTGAAACCACATCTTAATATCAAATCCAATATCTTTCCAATCATTGAGGTCAGGCTATTTGGCCTATAGTTTCCTTTTTTTCTGCCTCCCTCATTTGTTGAAACATGAAGTGACATTTACAATTTTCCAGTCTCCAGAACTATCGTACAATCTAGCAATTTTTGAAAGATCAGTACTAATGTCTTCACAACCTTTTCAGCCACCTCTTTCTGAACCCTGGGGTGTAGATCATCTGGTCGAGGACACTTTAGATCTTTCAGTTTCCAGAGCACCTTCTCCCTAGTAATAATAACTGCAATTGAGCACCCACAAATAAAGCACCAACAAGATTTTCACATAGTTGCAGTTATTAATCATCTCCCTGACTTCTAAATCCATGTCCTGACCTTTTAATTTTCCATGATTTCAGGTGTTTCTGGAAAGTTTGTCAGTGCATCCTAGGCGTTGCTTCAACTTCTGCTTATGAAATTGCCTTCTTGCATTTGTGTATAGCTTTTTGATTGATTCAACAGACTAGGTTTAGGGCTCACAATCTATCAGGCAGCAGCAATCTTCCCCTTTCTGCATGCTTCAGAGCAAGCATGTCTGTTGTGTTCATCTGAAGTAGTATCATCAATCTTGTCTCAGCAATATGCTTCAAATCTACAGACAGGTTTCATCAACCTGTATCACTGTCTCTGCCTGCTGAACATGCTCATGATCAAGTCCCTAATTATATTCAGCCAGTTCTGAGGCTGGGAGCAGACTCATAAAAGGGCACTCTGAGCTCTGCCAGAGCAAGGAATGACCAGGGGGATGAAGCAAGTGATTCAAAGAAGTTGTTAAAAGCTCTTTGAAAATATGCAAGACCACTATCAGCTCATTGGGTACTCTGCTCTAAACGCAGGAACTCTGGATAACCTTGACTAACTTTGCTGAAGCCACGCTAAAGTGGCAGAAGGAATGTGTAACTCCCCATATCATCCACTTGCTCATTTCACCAAGTAGCCCCTGCTGATCCTACATTGGTCCCAGCACTTCAGAAACTGAAGAGCTAGTGTGGAATCCAGTCATCCTTGATGTTAACCAGCTGTTTAAGGAAGTCTGGCTGGTAAATGAAAATTGATCTTAGCAGGCATTTGAAGCTCCCTGACTTCATTGTATCATCGTCCCCGAGGCCTGACATGGTCATTCTGTCAGAAACCTCAAAGCAGGCGGTAGTAATAGAACTGACAGTGCCTTGGGATTGAGCAGGTGTTTGAACATAAAAAAAGCCAAGTGCTGTACCAGGATCTGGTCGAGCTGTGCCAGAGAGAGGGGAGAGAGCACGATATGAGTTTCTAGAGGTGGGGTTTAGAGGTTTGGCTGACAGCAGTCTGCAGAACGTTTGGCATTACGAAGGCTGTAAAGAGCCAACAGGCCCATCACAGAGGCAGCCAAGCAAGCCTTTAGATGGCTACAAATCAAGAGATGTGACCCATGGACCAGTGCTGCTGGGACACATGGTAGGGCCTGATCAACACTGGCTGGGTTGCCTAGGTGAGAATGCCTGACGTCGAAAGACCTGAAAAACCCGATTACCCCAAGTTCCATCACTAATGATGTGTCCCAGCGCATCCTAGGATATATATCTCAGCATCATGGATTATTGTATTCTTTGACTTGTCCCCCATTTCAACAATGTAATTACCCTGGGAAAATATCCCCATCCTCTCAAGGTATGTTTCCAGACTCTCTGATGTATACGATATACCAGATATGGGACTTACCGGCCATGTTGTGCTGTTTACCACTCCATATCAGAATGGTCTCTTAGATTAATCAATCTTGTATCTACAACCTTATATCCTTGTGATCATCTCTGTACACCAACTCAGTACAACTGATCGGGAGTTTGCTGAATTCCCCTTAATCGACAGCGAATGATTTTGTCTCTTAGAATGGATGTGATTCTTTGTCATTCCAATCTCCAATTGGATTTATTCTCCATGGATTCATAAAATTCGGATTCCATTCCCAGTGTGGATAGGCAAATATGTGTGAGACAAAGGAGCACAAAGGGTCAATCAGACTGAATTCAAGGGCTCCTAATGACCATTCTACAATACTGACATATATCAGACTGCAGTTAGTCACGCGATCCAACTCTTAAAGAATGGTGGCCTTTAAGAAATAATTACTGTTGACTAATATTCATAATAACAAAGCATTATAAATATTACAAAAGTATTGATTAACTTGGAACCACTCAGTGCTAGAGTTTAGAGATAATGAATGAAATGGGATTGGTTTAAGTTGTGCAGCAAAGTTCTCAAAGACATTAAGTTGAAGACAGACTTGATTGGGTGATGGCCTAGTGGTCTGCACAGGGTGAGGTGGGGATAGGGATGGAAGGAGCAAAAGGGTAATCATTCCAGGAATATCCAACAGGAATTAGCTGTGGGGTGAAGCAGCGAGGACAAGGTGACTGGAAAACAGATCGTGGGAAGTGAAGAGATGCAGGGTAATGAGCCAGGAATAGGGTGAAGCATGAATGATCTGAGATGACAGAGTGAAGCTGAGGGTGCAGAGGTGGCACAGAGGCAGCAGAATGATCCAGGTTTGAAATGGCACATTGTATGCGGTCCCAGAAAGGTGAAGCTCAAGCAGACCTGGAAAGGGAGAAGACAAGTTGGAGCTCCAGTGGATCTGAGAAGAAAATGGTAGGGAGTGGATCAAGCGGACCTGAAAGCAAGAATACAGGGTGGAGTTCAAGTAAACCTGAAAGGGTGGTGGCTTCGCTGACTGTGTTGGGTGAACCAGGGGTAGGGAACTACAGAGTGAAGGGGCAACTAAGCAAGGAATAATTAGCAACCTCCAGCAACGGGGTGAAGTAGAGTGATTAGAAGAGGTCTGAGCGGCATGAAATATGTGTGGACATGACAAGGTCAACTACAAATCGATGCTGCTAAAGAGGATTAGTGTAGAGAAATGCAAGGGCAATGTAAACACATTGAGTGGAAGGACTAGATTCTCTGCTCTGGACAGTACAGCAAAGAAGATTCACCAGGAGTTCAATGGAACTGTCAAATCTAGAGGTAACAAAGGTATCGAGCAGGATATGGAAGAAATCTCCCTGGTAGTTAATTGAACCTGTGACTAGATAGCAGGCTTAAATTCGATGTCTCGCATCCAATTATAATAGCCATTCATGTCTACTTATTTTGGTTCTGGAAGTGCACCACCAACAATATTGTAAAGAATGCTCTATAGGTTTTGGGATTGTGTGTCTGAAACAGACGTTGACTATTTTAATCTTTGAAGAGAGCACTTAGTGCCTGTTTGATGCCTCTTCCCAAAATATGGCTGCATAATCGTATTCATGCAATACTTGTTTTGAATGTGCTCTAGCAAGCAGCCTTTGAAGACACTAAAGGGTATAGCTACAAAGAAGAATTTTTAAAAGATATTTACCAATGTGAAGAGCCACATAGAGCATGCTTGTCAACGATACTAAAGATCTTTGCTAGTCTGTGTTACTCATTCCTAAATTTCATAGGTTCATTTTACTGTCAAAGAATGCATGTCTGATACAACTCTGATATTTGTCTTCCACAATTCCTATTAAATTCTCTCCCTTACTCCTATTTTTCCCTTACCAAACCCAGGACATTCTTGAAGACTACTAGTTGGAAGGAAGTTGGCTCAACTTTAACTTTGTGTAATCAGCGACAAATCTAGAACATTTGCAGGGTGTACTGTGCTCCACCAGCCCTACAAAGGCAAAGAATGCAGTCCACTTTCCAATAAAACTCAGGTCTATAGTTTTTGCTGAACGGTTTGTTGCCCAGTTAAGGGCTTAAACAATATTTTATCTCATCAAATCTAGTATTGACAACAATATAGACAAAGTTTTTGACAGGAGAAGAAAGAAATAACTTTAGCTGTGAATAATATGTAGTAAAGGGGAAATAAATGGGCTATCAATAATATCATAATACACTTCATCATTCATTACTCCTTAATAGGTTACGTTTGATGATTATATAGGAGTATTTGTAGTGATAATAATTAATAATGGGAACCCACAGTAACATCTTTCAAAAAGTGATTGCCTAAAATGAGCTGCCATATAAAAAGACATTGGGTAGAATGACTGAGACTTTATGAATTGGCTCCCCATTGTCATTCACAAATAGGTACTTAGAATGACTCAGTTCACATGTGACTCAACGCACAAAGGCTTCTCTAGTGACTCATTTTGTTATAGAGATCATTTAGAGGGCTTAACTCTTGATTTCTTGCTTTGTGCCAAGGATCATCAATCATCAGTATCATTTATGCAACATAATGATTCATCTCATGCTTGGGGTCTGTCTAATATTATTCAGTAGAAGAGGTTGCAGTGACTCATGACACAATCATCACAAACTATTTATGTTTCAGGACACCTGTTTTTCTTTAAATTACATTTTACAGTTTTAATTTTAAAATGCATTTGTGAAGTCTTCACCCACATTTTCAAATCTCCCTCACCTCTCATGACCTCCATTCCTAAGACATAGGAGCAGAACCAGGCCATTTAGCCCATGAAAGCCCCCTGCCATTCCACATGGCTGATTTACTTTCCCTCTCATCCCCATTCTTCTCCCTGTATCCTTTGACACCTTTACTAATCAAGAACCTATCAACCTCCACTTTAAATATACCCAATGGCTTGGGTCCACAGCCACCTGTGGCAATTAATATTACAGTTTTACACCCTCTGGCTAAAGAAATGTTTTTGTACTCCTCTGAGATACCTGCCCTATTCTTACACTGGCTGTAAATTTAACCTTTCTTCTGCTCACAGTAATGCCACGTATGTATGCTCTATAGGTCCCTTCTTAGCCTGATCCAGCTCTTAATACCGCTTGCCTTCTTCAAGACTTCTCTTAAAAAAACTACTTTTTCACTAAGCATATGGTCATCTACACTGACCGCGAACCAGTGATAAAATATTTTGTACAAGTGCTCTGTGAACTGCCTTGGGACCTTCTGGTGCTCTAGAAATACAAGTTTTTGTTTTCATATATTGTTTATCTTTGGTCCTTAGGTAGGACAGAGAATTAGACACTGACAACAGGGATTGTGGAGTGATCGATTAATATATTGGGTCTATGACTATTTTCATCTATATAATTGAGTCATTTGCAAATCAAGTTGTATGGCACACTGACATAACAGTAAATTCTGCTGTTTAACAACTCCAGCAACCTAGGTTCAGTCCCAACACTGGTTACTGTCTTTGCAGAGTTCTCAGTTATTTACTGTGACCATGTGGTTTCCTCCATTTGTACAGGTTACTATCTAGTGAGTATTTCAGATAGTGACAGGAAAATGTGGAGGGGTTATGGGTAGTTGTTAGAGATATAAAAGGAAAATAAATTGGGATAATATACATTTGTGTGGAAGGAAAGCACAGATATGATGAGTTTGAAGATCTATCTCAAATATTTTTGGAGTAGTGATATGAGGAAGGGTGACAGGGTGGAAATATGTTTCTATGGTGTAAGGTACTCCTTCCCTCTGCTAGACTGCAGGGCAGCCTTGGGCAAGATGTAGCACCTGCTTAGCCCCTGGATCAGGATCATGTGAAGCCATGGGAGCAGGTGGTGGATGATTGTATGAGTAGCTGGTGCATATCACAAATCCTGGTTATGTGACCACTGATGCCTGACAGATAATCTGTAAAGAGTATTGATAATGGCTGGAGTCGGCCATCTTGTAGAGACACTGCCCTGATGAAGGCAATGGTAGACCATTTCAGTAGAAAAATTTGCCAAGAACAATCATGGACATGGAAAGATCATGATCGCCCATGACAGACAACATGGCAAATAACGAACAAATGGACGACATGAGGAAATCTAAACTCAGAGGAAACATGCTCTGTAAAGAAGTTAAGCTGCTTACCTTCACTTGCATGTCGATCCCTGAATACAATCCTAGAGTTAACATGGTATCCTTCAAAATCATGGACTGACGATGCTCTTCTCATACTGCACATACTTTCCCTTGACTGGCTGTATGTCAGACCGGAGGTAGACTGTAGCATTTCTGGATTCAGTCTATCCCATTGTTGTTTCGGTGAAGAATGGTCTAGAGGCCCTGGCAGATTGATAAATGGAGGTGAACTACCAGGCTCTGTCAATGCTTTTGTGTCTTCAAACTCTGAAGGACCACAACTTTCACTTGCAGGGGATTTCAAGTCCTTCATGGCCAAAGAATCGTTGCTTACTTTAGAAGATTCCACCACCACCACATCAGGATCCTCCTGGGGGAGTGATTGCTTGCTGGATGTAAGAAGTCTTATAGCAGGCAACTTTAATCTGAAAAATCTTCCTCGGCCTACAATAAAGGAAATAAATGAATATGAACAAGTGATGTAAATCATACGATTACATGTTCTAAAATACACAACAACAAACAGGATTTTCAAGGAATAAAAATGAACACTAACAAAACCAAACATGTGGCAATCTTCTCCACCTGTGACTACGGTTAAACAGGAATCTGTCCATTTGCAATGACGATGGGGGTTAATATATCATAATTACAAAGATGTACAAAATATAAAATTGAAAGTTCATCATCCAAGTATTCATTAATATATAAATGAATGAAGGGAAAGGAACATTTTTTGTAAAAAAAAAGAAATTTTAATTTTGAATTACATTTTACAGTTTGTCTTAATTTTATGAACTAAAGGCTTCAATAGATAAGGAGAGGTAATCACATTGTGGACACTTACAG
Source organism: Hemitrygon akajei (assembly GCF_048418815.1). Classification (NCBI taxonomy): domain Eukaryota; kingdom Metazoa; phylum Chordata; class Chondrichthyes; order Myliobatiformes; family Dasyatidae; genus Hemitrygon; species Hemitrygon akajei. The sequence continues at coordinate 183,688,462 of NC_133128.1, forward strand.
ATTTTAAGAATGAGACAAGGTCTACAGAGTAGATGGCAGAGTCTGCTCCAATCTATCATTCTTTACATGAATGAATGAAATTGGCTTGTTTCAGAAAGTAAATTCCTTTCACAATTTAAGGTATTGTGCTTATGATAAAGCACAATATCAAATACAAATTCTACACTACAAAGAGACTTATTTAACCACTAATTCACAAAATAGAGCAGCAACACAGATTCTGCAACACTCTAATTTCATTTTTTCTGCCAGAGTATTATGAGACTAAAGCATTTCAATGACCATTGAATCACGTTTATTAGGGTCTTAAGAAGTGATATGGCTGCAGGAGTCTAAGTACTCTTGCTATTGATCATTGTTCTCATAATATTCTGAATGATCAGTGCTTAGAATGAATGGGATCCACTCACAGAAAGTAAAGATGCTTCACATTGAGAAGCTATCACCTTCGATTATTCAGGGTTGCCTTTGACAACAGTTGTCATACGTGATGAGTGTAGACTGTGACTACACATTGAATATTTGTGCCCTTGGATCACTTTATATGCAAGGCAATAGAAGATTGTTGGCTACTAGTTCTCTTAGGTCTGGAGGAACTTGTTAAATATTTCTGTACATCAATGAGTTTATACAGTAGAAAAATTGTTATATTTTATCATTCGTTTGTTTGATTTATTATTTTTTGATGCTATTGCCTCATTGTCCCTTATGAAGGTATTAAGCCAAGAATCATTTGGAATAATGCTTAACATGATTGTATAATATTTATATCACCGCCATTTTAATTCAGATAACAGCTTGTTTCAAGCCAGATGACAGTCCTATTAAAATAATATACAAAGGTACTCCCTATTACTTGCATTGAAATTTAGTTCTTTATTTCTCTCTATTAAGTTATCTCACATGAAAAATAATCACAGAATAACACAGCACAGAAGCAGTCCACTCGTTCAGACGGGCCATTATCCCTGTCTAAGCTATATCCATTTGCCCGCATTTGACACACATCCCTCTAAACCCTTCTTATCCATGTCCATATTTTGTACCCAGCAGAAAGCAGTCCATCACGGGTAAAGCTCCCCTCTCCATTGAGCACACCTACATGAAACACTGTTGCAGGAAAATAGCATCCATCATCAGGGATGCCCACCACCCGGGACTTGCTCTCTTCTTGCTGCTGCCATCAGGAAGAAGGTACAGGAGCCTCAGGACTCTCACCACCAGGTTCCGGAACAGTTATTACCCCTCAACCATCATTCTCTTGAACCAAAGGGTATAACTTCACTTGCTCCATCATTGAGATGTTCCCACAACCTATGAGCTCACTTTTAAGGACTCTTCATCTCACATTCTCGCTAATTATAGCTAATTTATTTATTATTTCTTTTGTATTTTCACAGTTTGTTGTCGTTTGCACATTGGTTGAATGCTCAAGTCTTTCATTGGTTCTGTTATGGTTATTACTTTATAGATTTATTGAGCATGCCCACAAGAAAATGAATCTCAGGATTGTACATGATGACATATATGTACTTGGATAATAACTTTACTTCTGAATTTTGAATCTGTTCAAATATTTTTATATGTTATTGTACTTGCCTCAACCATTTCTGCTAGAAACAGGTTTCACATGGGCACCACCCTCCACGTGAAGAAACAGCTTCTCTAAGTCTTTCTCTCTTCACCTTAAACCCATGGGCTGTAGTTGTTAATCTCTTTACACTGGTTAGAAAGACCATGCAGTTTCACCATTCTATGCACCTCATGACTTTATACCTCTAGAATGTCACCCCTCAGTTTCCGTCTCTCCAAAGAATAAACTCCTAGCCAGCAAACCTGTCCCTACAACTCAGATTCTTGAGTCCTGGCAACATTCTTGTAGATCTTCTCTTTGCACTCTTTCCCAGATTAGTAATCTGCTTCCTACAACAGTGTAACCAAAACTATATACAGTACTCCAGGCGCAGCTTCATCAGTGTCTTGTACAGCTGCAACATAATGTCCCAACTTCAATGCACAATACCCTGACTGATGAAGGCCAATGTGCTAAACCCCTCCTTCAACACTCTACCTCTCTGTGACACAATTTTTGGGGAAATATATGTTAGGAGTCCTGGAACTTTTTGTTTTAAAATACGCCACTGATCTCAGCCGTCTACCACAGAAGTCTGTAATGTGTTTGGGGATTCCTACACTCTTCCTCCCTAGAGTCAGAGGTATGGAAAGGGATCCATCAATCCAACTTGGCAAGATGCCTGTCCAAACTGGACCCATCTGACAGTGTTTGGACCACACTCCTCTAAATCAGGGGTTCCCAACCTTTTTTATGCCATGGACCAATATCATTAAGCAAGGGGTTCGTGGATCCCAGGTTGGGAACCCCTTTTCCAAACCTTATCCATCCGTGTACCTGTCCATCTATCTTTTAAATGTCATTGTTGAATCTGCCTTAATCACTTCCTCTGACAGCTTATTCCATATACATATCAGCCTTCCTGTAAAAATACTGCTCTTCAAGTTCCAATTTCTTCAAGTCTGTCCCCTCTCACCTTAAACTTATGCCCTCATGTCCTTGAATCCAACTTTGGAAAAAGATTACGTGTTTGTAAAACTGATATTATGTTTGATTGCATGGCGTTATACTATAGTTATTCAGACATCCAACAGTTAACTCTGGTGTGTAAAACTCTCAGACTCCTAGTTAATTAGCAGAAGTATAATGTAAGGGGTAAGAGTGGGATACAAAGGAACAAGCAAGTGGGATTATCTCAATTAAGTGCAGTAAGAGTAATTCCCCTCTGATCTTTGGCTCTCAACATTGACATGCTGACGTTGTTCTAAAATGTCTGTTTATGTAGAATACATAGATATGGTAGGTGTCACTTTGACATTGTTGACAGTACAGATCTGCTGACATTTGATATCCTTGGCCATCGTCCTCTGCTATTGCCCATCCTCTGCTGTGATAACAAGTGATCGGGAACACAGTCTGTGAACTGACTGCAAACCAGAAATGATTGAGACTGTAGCTGTTAGGTTTCTCATTTGGGATATTCAAAAGCTTTGACTGATTGTTTCACAAGTGAGCATGAACCCGATAGTTCCAGAGATTCCCTTTGTGAGTATCAATAATGACAATGCATGCTTGCCGTATACCTTACACAGATTGAAGGATAAAGTTGCTGAAAAGTTGGAATCAGAGGCAGGTTAAATATCACTGACATATATCATGAAATTTGTTGTTTTTGTGGCAACGATGCAAGGCAATATATAATATAGGGGAAGAACTCTGAATTACTGTGAGTATATATATAATAGTTAAGTTATAATAATAAGTAATAAATAAATAATAATACATAAATAATAATAAAATAAGTTATAAAAAATAAAAATTTAACAAGTAGAGAGGTAGTGTTCATGGATTCAATGTCCACTTAGGAATCTGATGGCAGAGGGGAAGAAGCTGTTCCTGAATCATTGATCGTTGCAATGAGAACAAGGCATGACCTAGGTGATGAGGGTCCTTAATGACGGATGTCGCTTTTTTGAGGCATTGCTCCTTGAAGATGTACTAGAGCCTAGTGCCCATGATGGAGTTGACTAAGTTTACAACTCACTGCAGTGTATTTCAATCCTGTGCAATAGAAATACATACCCTCCCAACTCCCCCTGCCGCCATACCAGAATGTGATGCAGCCAGTTAGAATGCTCTCCATGGTATATCTGTAGCAATTTATAAGTGAATTTTAAGAGACAAAATTAAATGCAGGAAATCAGACACCTGATTTTTTTTAAAAATCCCACCTACAGAGTTTCTGTCAGTAACACTTTGAATTGGCAACAGTTTCTGGACTCATTTTGTATTTTATTTTCCAAATGTACATAATTCATTCTATTTTTTTTGTTTTGAGATTAGAATGTACAGTATACTTTTTTATTTAAGCCATTCCAATAACAATTAATTTAAATTACACATTAATTATCCTGCAGTTTACAAATAAAGTAATCACAAAATTATCAGCTATTAATAAAGTTTTTGAATGAAGTGCATTACTATATTTTGAGTGAGAATATTGGATCGGTACCACTCATTTTCTTTTTGACTGCCAGGAATGCATGGACATTTGCACCCTGAAACATCTCCCTCTCTGAAGCTCACCACAGTGGGAACCTGCATTTGTACGCAGAATTGTAAAGCTGCTTACAATTGGAAAACATACTGATGAAGGCATTAAAGGTTCCACAAGAAAGAAAAGATTTTACAGTGCCAATTTGATGCCAGCACAGTAACCTTAAGTCCAACATAGCAGCCAATTCCCCCTCTTCATTTCATAGAGTTAAATATCACCAGAACGGCCTGCCCCTAACCTGACAAACCTACCAGCTACTTACAGATAAGCATCCTATTGGCCAATTCTACAAGAGTTCAACAGCTTAGTTAGTTGATTTAAATTGCAACAAGTGGAAATTCCACTTGCAAACTTCCTGGAGAAAGGTATCCTGGATATGGATATATAAACAGTAACTCCCCTTGAATGACAATTTGGTTGGGAGAATGAGCAGATGGTACAGAGCGATACGAGCTGCTAAAAGAGGAGAGAGAAGAATGTAATGCCGAGGTGTTCAGGAAGTTTTTCCTGCTCCTCAGTCTTATCAATGAATGCTCTGTTATGCATTTGCACTTTGATAAGTATCCCTCTCTGAGATTTATTACTATTGCAACCTCAGAGCAGGGCAAAGGATTGCATTGCTATTAGTGGTTAAGGTGGCTGTTGTAATGAACACTTACAGAAGGAGCACTTTTGGAAGTGAAGGTATTTGTGACACCATACAGTTCCCCATCCGTCGTTCTGTAAGGTAGAGCAGTGAGGTGTTCTACACAGAGGGAATTACTGATGCCTCATTTGCTGTTAGGTGCTCCCTTGGCATCTCAGTGCTGACAAAGGGCTGTGCATCGATGACATGGTTGATGATTCCAACATGCAAGCAATATGTGCAGAGAATGGAATCAACTCTGACACACGGAATTTTACAGTGCCGAACACTGAGATAATGATGCCCCTGCTTCCTCAAGGAAGCAGGTGCAATGTCAAAGATGCTCTGCTGCCTGCTTTGCACAGATGCTTGGCCAGACTGGATTCCTGACAAGAGCATTGTCAAAGCAAACACAAGGAAATCTGCAGATTCTGGAAATTCAAGCAACACACACAAACTGCTGGTAGTACGCAGCAGGCCAGGCAGCATCTATAAGGAGAAGCACACCTTATATACCAGCTGGGTAGCCTCCAACCTGATGGCATGAACATTGACTTCTCTAACTTCTGTTAATGCCCCTCCTCCCCTTCTTACCTCATCCCTGATATATTTAGTTTTTTCCCCCATCCTCCTTTTTTTCCCTCTCTGCCCATCACTTTGCCTGTTCTCTATCTCCCTCTGGTGCTCCCCTCCCCCTTTCTTTCTCCCTAGGCCTCCCATCCCATGACCTTTTCCCTTCTCCAGCTCCGTATCCCGTTTGCCAATCACCTTTCTGGCTCTCAGCTTCAACCCGCTCCCCTCCAGTCTTCTCCTATCATTTCACATTTTCCCCTCCCCTTCCTACTCTCAAATCTCTTACTATCTTTCCTTTCAGTTAGTCCCGACGAAGGGTCTCGGCCCGAAACATCGACAGCGCTTCTCCCTGTGGGTGCTGCCTGGCCTGCGGCATTCCACCAGCAGTTTGTGTGTGTTGCTTGAAGAGCATTGTCAAAGTGGCAGGTGTGGAGCAATAAATACTATTGATGGAGTAAATCCCAGATTTGCTCCTTCAACAACAGGAGCAGGAAGAGTGAACATAAGTAAAGGTGTGACACCATCAGCTCTGCCTTCTTGCACTGCCTTGCTGTGATGGCAAAGGGTCAGGGTGAGGTTGAGGTGTGGGAAAGAAGGGGAAGTAAGGGGCACACTTCTGCATTGTCTTCAGTTTTAAATTTGGCAGAAACTATGTGAAGGAAGGGAAGTGGGACACAAAAAGGATTAGATAAGAGGATGACATTGGCTTCAATGCTTTGAATGCTGCTGCCGACTGCAAATGCATGTGGTCCAGTTATGGAGTCTAGGCTTTAACTAGCTTCATGTATGGGTTTTGCACCATCTTCTTCATTAAGAGAGAGGGAAGCGTGTGCATCATGCAGGGTATTTGGAGGATATAGCTGTGACAACTGAATAACTGGAATATGTAGATCCAAGATTCGCAGCAGTACCGAACGGGCGAGGATAATGTACAGCATAAATTCTGTCCCTTCGGTTGCTGGTTGGTGAGTGAGAATGCTGGTGAGTGAATTGCTGTGAGAGGTTGATTTGTCTAGAATTAGCTCCTGTCTGAGCGGGGACCTAGAGCTGTTGCAACCCACTTGCCACTGCGACAGGTCTACAGCGGATACAATCTCGCTGTCTCTCCACTCTGCTTCGGAAGACTGATGCAACAGCTAATTATATATACCGCAATGCTTTACCGTTTAGGCCACTTAGGTTCAATTCCCACCAATGCCTGGAAGGAGTTTGTTCGTTCTCACCGTGACCGCGTGGGTTTCCTCCGGATGCTCCGGTTTCCTCCCACAGTCCAAAGGGATGATATGTTAATTGGTCATTGTAAATTCTCCCTTGATTAGGCAAGGATTAAATCAGGGGATTGCTGGGTGGCATGGTTCAGAGGGCTCGAAGGGCCTATTCCGCACTGCATCTCGATAAATAAATAAAAATAAAATCAGACTTCTATTAACCAATTACAGCTTGGTGTTCAATATCATCATCCCCTCAGTATTAATCATCAGACTTCTAATCCTCGGCCCCTATAAATGGGTCCTCAGCTTCTTCATCAGGAGACTGCAGTCAGTACAGAAGAGTGATAACATTTCATCCTCACTGACAATCAAAACAGGGGCACCTCAAGAATGCACGTTTAGTCCACTGCTCTATTCTTTCCATACTCCGGACTGCATGTCTAGGCACAGCTCAAATGCCATCTATAAATGTGTAGAGAACACCAATGTTGTTGACAAATCTCAGATAGTGACAAGGAGGCGTACAGGAGTGAGACTGATCAGACTGCTAAGTGGTGTCATAACAACAATGTTAGCCAGAAAAAGGAATTGATGGTTATCTTCAGGAAGTGAAAGTCAGAGGAACACACCAGTCCTCATGGAGGTGTGAACTGCTTCGGGCTCCTGGGTGTGAACATCTTAGAGGATCTATCCTGGGCCCAGCACATCGATGCAATGCATCACAAAGAAGGCACACCCAGTTGCTCTACTTCCTTAAGAATATGAAGAGATTTGATATGCCACCAAAAATTCCTTAGATGTACAGTGACAGCATTCTGACTGGTTGCATCACAGCCTGATACGACAGCTCCAATGCACAGGATAGTCTGAGACGGCAGAGGCATGTAGACTCCACCAGCACCACCAAGCATACAGCCCACCCACAACTGAGGACATCTTCAGGAGAGGATGTCTCAAGAAGCCAGCATCCATCACTCAGGTCCTTTACCACCAGGGTCATGTCCTCTTTTCATTACCATCAAGTGGAGGGGAGGTACAGGAGCCTGAAGACACACACTCAGTCATTCAGAAATAGCCTCTTCTCATCCACTGTCAGATTTCTGAACAGTTTATGACTCCATGAACACGAATTATTTATTTTGTAGTTTATAGACATTTTATGCCTTTGTACTGCTATCACAAAACAACAACAACATGTCATGCAAGATAGAGGTAATAGAACTAATTCTGAATTTGTAGAATATAGGATTTGAAAATACGTTTACAGGTTTGACTACTTGTTCAAGTTTGTTTTGCAATGATATCTCTGAATTCTTCAGGTTGAAACCTGCTCCTGAAGATTTCTGTGAAGATTACTGGTTTTTTATTTACTTAATATTTCCCCATTCACTTCCTGCCAACCTGCCAGCACCTCTTATGGTCACAACATCCTCGATGGCTTTTCAGAAGTACTGACCAGCTTTAAACAATTACATTTTGGTTGAACTAGAGCTGTTCACTCACTTTATGAGTACTGTGCCAAGAGATTCAAAGAATCAGCATCATTGTTAATGCTCTAAAATCACAGGCCATTGGAGATAATACTTACATTGCAAATAATCTGTATAAATTAGTCATGAGGCCTGGTTTTCAGGGATTACTCAATTTAACCATCTTTAGGTTTACAAGTTTTGCAATTCATTTTGAAATGTCGTAGAGTCATAGAGCTATAGAACAGTACAGCACAGAAAGAGGCCCAGCAGCCCATCTAGTCCATACTAAGCCATTTAAACTGCTTACTCCCATCAACCTGCACCGGGACCATAGTTCTCCATACCTCTACCATCCATATACCTATCCAAACTTCTCTTAAATGTTGAAATTGAGCTCGCATGCACTACTTGTACTGGCAGCTTATTCCACAACCCTCTGAGTGAAGAGCTTCCCCTCATATTCCCTTAAACTTTTCACTTTTCACCCTTAACCCATGACCTTTGGTTGTAGTCCCGCGCAACCTCAGTGGAAAAAGCCTGCTTGCATTTACTCTATCATAATGAACTCACTTTTATTCTATCTTTAATATACACCCAGAATTACGATATTATGATAGATGGCTTCCATTTATACAGTTTTGGTGTTTTTCCAAAAAAGTTACTTCTTATTTTATTAATTTAAAAAAGCCTATTTAATGATTAAATATGAAATACTCTTTGCCCAGATTCACAGTATGCAAACAATCCTTTATTGCGCTTCACTGCCTCTATGTAGATGTGGTGAAGTTATTTTTCTGACAGAACGCAGTTCAACTGAAAAGGGAACATTCATTTTTTCCTGCTTCAATAATCAGAAAATGCCTATATAAAAATGTACTGTATATTCAAAGACTGAACTCACTCCAAAACAATCATCACCTTCATTAGATGTTTTAAAATTTTCCAAGAGTTGATCGGATTAAAAAAATATTTTTTTAAATTTAAATCGCAGTAGGGGTTTGCTGCCTCATAGTTTCATTGGCATCATTAGTTCAACTGGCTGCTTGTTTTTGGTAGGGAACCCTTTGTTTGCCAAGATGATTTCTCAACAGAAAGGAGTTTATTATTCAGTATAGTCTGCTGTTTCATATAAGAAACTGAGAGGCTGCATATGCATTTACAGAAAGGCACTATACCTATTCGTACTATAGCAAGCAATGAACAATGACAATTCAAATGTTACTTATATTTTCAAATATAAACGAGAGCTTTCACTATACAATCCATACAAAACAAACAATGTATAGATTTCACTTCATTGTAGGCCATTGTATCTCATTTTAAAAAAGAGCAAATTTGTACTTTGAAAAATATTCATGCATACCATAAATTTTCTTAAGCTTATCCCACAAGACTGCAGAAAATTGTGCAATACCCAGAATGTCTGTTATCAGGTCTGGTAAAATAGCTTCTCCCAAAGGATTTTGTTCTTGAAAAATTCAATAGTTTTTAGTATTGTCATCTTACACTTTAGCCGCAGCATTACATTCAACGTTTCCTTTTGCAAAATGAGGCAGCATCTCTCCAAACAACCCAAAATAAATCTTAGATATTTTGCAGAGGTGGTCTTCCAAGATTGTTTTCACAAGCTTTAAAAGCAGAGAGTAGGAACATCTGATTAAAGCTAAACTGGATCCTTCTTTCTGCCACTGGGTGCCAGAAATTTAAAGATATTGAAGTTGTGACAGTGATTTCTTTAAATGTTATAAGTACTTGCCAGAAACAGACACTAATCAATGGAAACAGAAAATATGATGTCTCCTTGAAAAAAAGCTTTAAAAACATCTTGGGACTTCTGGAAGGGTAACGGTAAATTCCATTTGTATAAAATGCCTCTAAATATAGTAACTACAGTTTTCAAAATAGTTCACCATCTGTTTCAATTAAAGCAGCAAATTTATACAAATAGTCCTTGATTAAGGGATGCCATTAAGTATCCAGATAGATCCAGCCATATGACATAATAATAATTTCATATACGGCATATCAGGACTGACAGCAGTGAACTTTACCTGCAGAAGATTCACTGGAGATAGGATTGCCATCTGAAATACAATTGAACTATATTGGTTACAAACAGCAGACTTAGTCAGTGATTCAAGCATACTAACGAGTTGCAAGGCATAAACTGATCAAAGTGGTTCCGTTCTATTAGCCCTGTTAAATGTTTAGAGCTTGTTAAAAAAACACAAATTTGGAATTATTCTTATGTGGTAATTGCACTAAACCAGAGATAATCTTTGACTTACCTGTTCAATCAACTCCCTTCAGGATCTCTCAATCTCTCACCACTGCTAGATCTTCAAATTTTCATTGCATTATAAAGAGTGACACTTCTGTTGCTAAGAATTATGCAGTTTAATTTGTTGTGCATAATCTAGACTGTTGTTCTACCCAGCTACACAGACATTCACTCATACACATAAACACACAGCCAATACAGTAGAGTAGACGGGAGGTTTTGAACCCGTAACCTGTACTGCTGAAGGTAGATTCTCCAGAGCTATACCACAGGACTATCATCCACAATGGGACTGGACATAGAAAGGATCCTTGGTGAGGTTTTGTCTTCTTATCAATGGCTGGACTATGGATTTTGCTCCTGCTGGCTGCCCTGATTTGGCTGGTGTACGTTATTCATTGTGATGCATTATGCCTCATTGAAAGAGGTTGTTTGTACAAGTTTCAGGAGCTGCAACTTTCCTTTTTCAGTGTGAGAACTACCAGTAAGGTCATCTTTATCGAAAGTGTAAACTAAACTGTGCAGTACCCAGAATGCTTATTATCTGCTCTGATAAGATAACTTCTCTCAAAGGATTATGTTCTTGAAAAATCCAATGTTGTTCTTTGCTTTAACTATCACCATCTTACAGTCTAGTTGCCGCATTACATTCAACATTTCCTTTTGCAAAACTGATAGTTCGAAACACTGGTTTGATTTTAAAACTTATTTTCCATTGTATTGTTTTGACATTGGTTGTTTGTGCCAATGCAACAATTCCATCTTTCATAGGAACTTATGGAAAGTTTTAGCACAAGATGTGATTTGGCTAGCTACTTAAAGAACAATTCAATTAATTCCTTTTTCCATGCTTTATCCCTATGGCTCAGCAAGTTTTCCTTGCCACCGATAGATCCAATTGCTTATTGAAAGATTACTATTTACCTACATGCTGAGTCAGGGACTCTACCCCAAAGTGTTAAGATTCAAAGACTGAATTTACATTTATTATCAAAGTATGTATGCAGTACACAACCCTGAATTCGTATTTCTACAGCCAGCCACGAAACAAAGCAAACCTTGGAATCTGTTGAAAGAAAAACATCAATCCCCCAACATGCAAAAAAAAAGAATTAATAGTGCAAATGGCAAAAAGAAACAGTGAAATGCACAGAATATAAAACGTCAAACCACAAAGTCATTGAAACAGTTGAGGAATGTTCAGTTTCAGCTCAGTTCAGTTCAATCTGGTACAGTGTCGTTTGTTGACTGCAGGCCACAGAGCCGGCCTGCCCCGATCAAAACCATCCAAAATAGCAACAAAAAGGGAGCCACCAGAGATCAGAAACATGAACTACAGCGTCTAATCCATCAACTGTGTCAATTAAACCTTGCCCTAGACCCGAGACTCCAGCAGCATCCTCCTGCAGCATTGAGTTAGGTGGAGGGAGACACTGATTGAACGTAGACACCTTCCTCCTGCAGCATCGAGCGAGAGGGAGAGAGGGACCGAATAAACACAGGCACTTTCCTCTGGGAGCAGCAAGTGAGAAAGAGAGGAAGACCAGTCAAGTGCAGACAGCACTGAACTCTCACTCACCTTCTGCTTTCATCTTCGTTGATTTTGACCTTTCTCAATGCTTTAATCAGCAAGATCGGCGAGAAATTAAGTTGATCATGGGCTTGTGCCCTGTCTCCAGGCTTCTTAGCCCTCAGGCCACACACTTTGCTTGAAATCTCACTGAACTCCCTCAGCAACAGGAAAGCACCAGATCGTTCACACACCATTAAAATGTACCATCCCAAAAACACACCATTAAAATATAGACCACAGGCTCCAAGAGTAGCAGAATCGTATTTCTCAGAAGAAGTAGTAAAGGAAGTTAAATAAGTAGTTTTGTGAACTGCAAAGGATGTTGCCTTTGGATGCATTATTTGCTGGTGCCATCTTCTCCAGAGAGTTACTCGCTGCATGCAGAAAAATTCTTCTTAACTCTCCTCTTGCTCTTTTGATAGTAATATTATGTCTGCATCCTTTGCTTAACAATCATCCTGCCAATGGAAGTAATTTCTCCCATTCATAAAGCATAATAACTTCAACTAGCTATTTTAAATCTCTGCTTTACTGTTTCTGATCTAGGTACAATCATAGATTTTATAATTTCTCCACATAACATACTCCTCATTTTTCATACCAGGGTCTCTTGACTTACTTTCATTCTTTTTTTCCATTGTCTTAATGCAAATGTGGCATCCAGAATTGAGAACAGGTTACAATGTGAGATTATTCATTGTGAAGATCCATCAGCTCGCTCTTCAAGCACTGCTGTAGATGTTCATTGGAGCAGTGCCCAGGTCCTAAACATGTTCAGCTATATCATCAAATCTTCCATCTGTTAAAATGATGTGTGCTGCTGGTTTGATGTTGTTTAATTCTACCCATATCTCACTGAAGCAGGTCACCCCCACGTGCTATAGGACCTAGGCAACATTAAGGCATGGTCTATGGCAAGTAATATTTATGATACCCAATTGCCAGGCATCGACAATTTGCAACAAGAGAGACACAACAGAAAGCTAATGTTGGAATCTGGAGCAACAACAGAGCAGAAATCACCAAGGGAGGGCAGTGAGAAATGGTCTCACAAAGCCCATGAAAGAGAGGAGAAAAACATCTTCAAACAGGACATGAGGAAACTTCACACTGGAAGAACCAAATTTAGACACAAGACCAAGAGGGAGCAATGTCAGGGGTTGGACAGTGAGCCAATACGAAAGAGTTTAAACAGCCTACTCTTGATATTGACAAAGTCCTGCATCATCAATATCTTGGGCATAGAGGGATATGGAATTAATGCAGGCAAGTAAGATTAGTGTGGATAGGCATGATGGTCAATATTGATATGGTCAGCCGAAGGGTCTGTTTCTATGGTGTACTACTCTACAACTTAACAAGACCAACCATCAAACACTGCAGCTAATACATATCCTAGTCCTAGAGATTCACCTCCTGATTCTCCATCATTCATTAGGAAAAAGTCAGATCTGTGGTAGATTATTCTCTGGTTCACTATGTGAATGCAGCTGGAATAATACTCGAAACACAAGGCACAATCCAAGACAAAGCAGTTTACTAAGACTTCAGCTTTAGCATTGATCCCAGCAGCCCCACACTGAGCCTAGATTGGATGCCACTAATGATATTCATTGCCGCAGCTCTCCATTTCAAGTTCCCCTTAAAGCAAGAGTTCCCAACCTGGAGTCCGCAGACTGCTCTCCATCCCACCCCCCACCCCCAGTTAATGGGAGGTGTCTATGAGGTGTCCAAGAGGTTGGGAAGCACTGCCTCAATATTACACTCTCCCTTGAGTTAAAAATAAATTATTCTTCCTCAATTGTCATTAGTTAAACTCTTGGACAAATACCCTTTACATTACCATATGAGTTAAGGCTTCTCAAGGAAGCATCTTTTCAACAGTACATAAAATATGATACCATATACTGATCTCAGCATCAGAATCCACACATCATATGTGTATACAAAGAAGGAAAGTGAAGCTTCCATAAGACCATAAAACATGGTCCATCTGCTCCATCATTTGATCATGACTGCTTCGTTATCCCTCTCAAGCCCATTCCCTACCTTCTTCCTGTTTAATCAAGAATCTATCAACCTCTGGAGTAAATGGTTCAGTACAGACCAGTTGGGCTGAAGGGCCTGTTTCTGTGCTGTTCTTTTCTCTGACTCTGTAACTCTATTGTGCAATTCTGCTTGCCCCATTACAGAAAGCGTGTGCCAGCTGTGGAAAGTTTACAGAAGAGGTTTACCAGGATGCTACCTGGATTAAAGTGTATGAGCTATAAGAAGAAGTTGGACAATTTGGATTTTTTTCTCTGGAGTGTCGGAGGGTGAGCTGAGAGCCAAGAGAAGTTTATAAAATGATGAGAAACCAATAGAGTAGACAGCCAGAATATTTTCTGCAGGATAGAAAGGTCAAACATTAAAGGACATGTATTAAAGGCTTGAGGGGTAAAAATCTAACTGAGATGTCTGGGGAAACTTTTGTTTTCAGAGAGTGTGGGTGTATGGACAGGGCTGCCAAAGGTAGTGGTGGAGGCAGAAACAATGGTGGTGCTTTAGAAACTTTTAGATATAGCATGTAAATGCAGTGAATGGAAGGATGTGGATCATGTGCAAGCAGAAGAAAATTATTTTAATTTGACAGAGACACCATGGGGCAAAGGGCAGTATTATTCTATGTTTTATGCTTAATGTAACCTTTTCGTATCCGGCAATTCCATTTGAAAAGACAAAAATATGTGTTCTAGCAATCTAACAGCTGGTCCTATCTAAGTCAAATATTTTTATAGTCTAAAATCCAAGTCTCACTAGTCCTATGCCCGTTTAAAGGCTGCAATGTTCTATACATACATAAAACATTTCTTCATGTTTTCCTCAATAATGCATTATTCACACTTCTGTATACGTATTTTCATCTGCCATGCATCTCCTAACTTCACCAGTTCTGCCCATGTTCTCCCGATTGATACAAATCCTGTCCTTGATTCATCAGTAAAAAAAGACTCAATCTGGCTTGTGTTACAATACGCACCCAACCACCCCAGCTTCCGAGGTTTATACATTCTGACTCTCTGAAATAGGGATAGCTGACGCAACCCCTTTGGAGACTCAGCCCTGCTAATTGGCAGCCATGTTTTGGCGCCAGGTTTTACTATTTAAAGAGAACCTGAACTGAGGTTTGCTGCTCAATCATCAGCTCAAATTTGGATTCTCATCTACCGTCTAGTTTAGAACCCTGTTCTTGCTTCAGTCTTGTATCGTGTCTTGATTTTAGTCTCAAATACTCCAGCACCTGGGTCCTAACTGTCTTTGCCTAGGACTCTCGTCATACCTCTCTAATTAATCTCTATGAAATAGAGCAGATGACCTAATTCTGACTTTGGCATAAACACTTTCCTCCAATCTAATCCAATCATTTTTAAATTGATATGATCAAAAAGGATAGAGAGATTCTATTAATAGGTTCCTTCTGAACTTCTTTGGCTCATGTTGAACAGAATAAATTAGATCAATAGGAATAATTTTACCACAATTTAAAATTTCCTAAAAGGTGGGTGTTTCCTAGACGTAATTCCAACTTGCTGCAAATGTTGACCCAGACACAAGATTAATGAGCTGAACTGGGAAGTTTGTGTGCAGGCCAAATCCACAGGGGTCAGCGTTGGGACCACTTCTTTTTAAGCTGTGTATCAATCATTTAGATGATGGAATAGATGGCTTTGTTGCCAAGTTTGCAGATGATATGAAGATCGGTGGGGAGACGGGTAGTGTTGAGGAACAGGTAGGCTGCAGAAGGACTTGGACAGATTAGGAGAGTGGCAAAAGAAATACCATGTTGAAAGATACATGGTCATGCACTTTGGAAGTAGAAATGAATGTGCCGACCATTTTCTAAATGTGGAGAAAATCCAGAAATCTGAGATGCAAATGGAGTTGGGAGTCCTTGTGCAGAAAACCCTAAAGGTTAACTTGCAGGTAGAATCGGTGGTAGGAAGGCAAATGCAATGAGAGTATTAATTTCAAGAGGTCTAGAAGACAAGACAGCTATGTGATGCTGAGACTTTATAAGGCACTGGTGAGGCGTCCCCTTGGGTATTGTGAACAGTTTTGGCTCCTTATCTATGAAAAGATGTGCTGGTATTGGGGAGTGTTCAAAGGGGGTTCACAATGATGATTCCGGGAATGAAAGTGATATGATACAAGGAATGTTTGATAGTTCTAGCGCTTTACTCGCTGGAATTTAGAAGGATGGGGGGGATCTCATTGAGACCTTTCGAATGTTGAAAGGCCAAGAAAGATTAGATGTGGAGAGGATGTTTCCCATGGTGGGGGAGTCTAGGACAAGAGGGCATAGCCTCAGGATGCACTTAAAACAGAGATGCAGAGAAATTTCCTAAGCCAAAGTGTGGTGAATTTGTAGAATTTGTTACCGCAGGCAAATTTGGAGGGTAGGTCATTGGGTGTATTTAAGGGAAAGCTTGTTCTTGATTGGAGATGGCATCAAAGGTTATGGGTGTAAGTCCGGGGAGTGGGGTTGAGGAGGGGAACAAAAGGTCAGCCATGATTGAATGGCGGAGCAAACTCGATGGTCTAAATGACCTAATTCTGCTCCTATGTCTTATGGTCTTATGCAATCGAGGCAGCCAAGCTTGGGCCCACAATCATATTGAAGCAGCAGGGCCTAGGTCTGAGAGCAAGGGTTGGAGATTTAAACGCTGGTCTGATTGAAAAGGTCAGGGTGTCAGGGCCAGAGGTGAGTGTTGAGAAGGTTCTGCTTGCTACTCTGCGAGGATTACTTGTCTCTGCTTTGAACTGAGGGTAGCCTGCAACTAATGGGCTTCTGTGAACTTTCACTTTTGTGAACTTCAGTTCTGAATGCTATTTGCTGACTTCTATTTGCACAATTTGTTTCTTTTTCTCTGCATATTGGGTGTCTGATGGTCTTCTTTAGCTTTAATGGGCTTTTTGGGTTGTTTTGTTTTGTGGCTGCCTGTAAGGAGACGAATCTTAAGGTTGTATAATGTATACATACTTTGATAATAAATGTACTTTGAACTTTGACCAGCAGACAAATAACCATAGGCAACAAGCTTCCACTCTTATTCTTGCTGGAAATGCAGGCCATATCCATCTGTAGACCTTCACTACATATTCTGTTTAGTATAAGAATAGTGGATGAACTTAAGTACAAATTATACTTCTGTAGCAATGCTCCAACTCATAGGTGACAGCTGGGGCACTGGAATAATGGCAGGATTATCTGAGATTGTTTTGCATGGTAGAACAGTGTGTCATTTATGCAAATTCAGTGTAAATTAGTGTTCATTTTGAACAGATGGAAGGTTCTTGCAAAACAGAATAGTAGGAAATTAATTATTAGATGGAGAAAAATGTATGAACGCAGGGGACAATTTGTTCCTCTGTGCGTGGCTATTGCCTCATGAAGGCATAGTATTTGAATTAATCTAACTGCACCATTGATTAAATGCAAAAATTTTAAAGTCACCAGTCAGCTCATAGAAGATTGAGAGGAGATTTGATAGAAGTATTCAAAACTATGAGGGGTATAAATAGAATAAATGCAATCAGGCTTTTTCCATTGAAGTAGGGTGTGATTACAAGTAGATGTCATGGGTTAAGTATGAGAGGTGAAAAGTTTAAGGTGATCATGAGGAGAAATTATTTCATTCGGATGGTTGTGAGAGTTTGGAGCGATCTGCCGGCACAAGTGATGTATGCAAGCTCGATTTCAATGTTTAAGACAAGTTTGGATAGGTACATGGATGGTAGAGGTTTAGAGGCACATATGGCTCCGGTGCAGGTTGATGGTAGTAGGCAGTTTAAATAGTTCGGCATGGACTAGATGAGCAGCAGGACCTGTTTCTGTGCTGTACTTTTCTGTGATTCTATGACTCTAGCTCCTTAAAATTAATTCCTGGTTAGTGGCGCATAATGTCATTCCTTTCTTCAGATTTGAAGTTGATTTTGGATTGGATTTCACAGGCATGTCCTGAAATCTACAGTACACCGACATGCACCCTCCAAGCTTATACCCTTCACCCCAGCTCCTCTACCCAGGCGGCAGTTTCCCAACTCCTGGCCTTGCTTCTTAACATACAGTCCAACCTGACTGCAGCCATCCCTCATACAGGAGCCTGAAGGCACAGACTGAATCATTCAGGAAGAGTTTCTCTTCCTCTGCCATCAGTTTTCTGAATGGCCATTGAATACATGACCTCACTACTTCTGTTTCTGTTTGTGCACTGCTGATTTAATTTAACTCTTTTTTAATATGTGTACCTGTTATTGCAGTTTAGAGTTTTCATTATGTATTGCACTGTTGTGCTGCTGCATAGCAACAAAATTCCCGGCATATTCTGGTGATATTGAACCTGATTCTGATTGTGCCTCAGCGTCACAGTTAAGGCCA
The DNA here is from genome assembly GCF_048418815.1 of Hemitrygon akajei. Lineage (NCBI taxonomy): Eukaryota > Metazoa > Chordata > Chondrichthyes > Myliobatiformes > Dasyatidae > Hemitrygon > Hemitrygon akajei. Next base: position 183,706,745 of record NC_133128.1, read on the forward strand.
CTGACAAAACCCTGTCCCTCTTTTACAGTCCTAGAACTTCCCCTAGAACTCTCCACTCTGAATCGCTTTCCTGCATTGCTTCAAGGGCCTGACGTACTGTTTCCTGTGCATGCTCCATCTGGGTGCCCTCCTCAAATAAACATCTCAATCCTGAATATGTCTAGTTCTGCAATATTTGACACCTTAGATTGTTCAGTCATATTCACTGAGCTTCTGAACCTCCTTCTGCTAATGAATCCTTGACTTAAGTGTGGAGGCAACCGTGTGGATCGGTGACAACATCTTCTCCTCACTGATAATCAACATGGCCGCACCTCAACGCTACATGCGTAGCCCACTGCTCTACTCTCTCTGCAGTTAAGACAGTTGTTGGTAAAATCCCAAAGGGAAATATAGTGAGATAGATCAGCTGATTGAGCGGTGTTGCAACAGAAGCCTCGCACTCAACATCAGCAAGAACAATTGTGAATATTGCCAAGGGGAATTCAGGAGAGCACATACCTGTCCTCATTGCGGGGTCAGGGGTGGAAGGTTGAGCAGCGTCATTGAGGACCTGTACTGGGTCCATTACATTGATGCAATCACGAAGATGGCATGCCAGTGGTTTTAGTTGTTATGAGTTTGAGGATATTTGGTACGTCAGCAGAACCGAACTGAGGCAAGGCAAGTGAAGTTGAGGCAGAGCCAGGGCCAGAGAGTGAGAACGGACCTGAGGTTTGATCGATTGAAATGCTGAGCTGATTTGCAAAGGTTTGGTATGGGCCAATTCAGGGCGGCGGGGCGCGGGCCCAAGAGTGTATCAAAACAACAGTGTCTGGGTCAGAGAGAAACAAATGACCTGAGGTCTGGATGGTTTAAGTGCTGGGCCAGATTGAAAAGATTATGGTTCAGCTCGCTGCTCTGTGAGGTCTACACATCTCTGCACTGAACTGAGGCTTGGCCTGCAAGTAACAGGAACTTGAAGTGGCGGTGGACTTAATTTCATGAATTTAAAGAGCAAACCCGAGGAAATCTGCAGATGCTGGAAATTCAAACAACAACACACACAAAATGCTGGTGGAACACAACAGGCCAGGCAGCATCTATAGGGAGAAGCGCTGTCGACGTTTCAGGCCGAGAGTCCTGACGAAGGCCTGAAACGTCGACAGCACTTCTCCCTATAGATGCTGCCTGGCCTGCTGCGTTCCACCAGAATTTTGTGTGTGCTGTTGTTTTAATTTCGTGAACTTCAGTTCTGAATACTATTTGCTTACTTTTATTGTTTGCATGATTTTTTTCTTTTTTTTTTGCACATTGGGTGTTTGATGGTCTTTGTTTTGTGACTGCGTGAAAGGAGACAAATCTAAAGGTTGTATAAAGTATACAAACCTTGCTAATAAATGTACTTTGAATTTTGAGACTCTTTGTACATGCACAGTGGAGAGAATTCAGACTGGTTGCATCAAGGCCTGGTGTGGAAGCTCCAGTACACAGGATCACAACGGGCTATGTACGTTTGTAGACCCAGCCAGCTCCATCACAGACATAACTGTGCACACTGTCGAAGACGTCTTCAAGAGGCGGTGTCTCAGGAAGAAGGCATCAATCATTAAGGATTCTACTCATCTGGGACATGACCTCTCCTCCTTATTGCCATGAGGAAAGAGGTATAGGAGCTTAAAGACCAATACTCAAGGACTTAGGATCAGCTTCTTCTCCTCCACCATAAGCTTTCTGAATAGCCCATAAGCCCATGAAGACTCTTTGTTGGCAGAATATTAGATGGTAACAAGGGGGTGTACAGCTGCAAGATATACAACTATGCTGAGTGGTGCTGCAATAACATCCTTGCACTCAACATCAGTAAGAATTCAGAAGGATGAGAGGAGATCTTTTAGAAACATAAAATGATGAAAAGGATAGATAAGATAGAGGCAGGAAAGTTGTTTCCAATGGTAGGTGAGACTAGAACTTGGGGACATAGCCTCAAGATTCGAGGGAGTAGATTTAGGATGGAGATGAAGAGGAACTGCCTTTCCCACAGAGTGGTGAATCTGTGGAATTCTCTGCCCAATGAAGCAGCGGAGGCTACCTCAGTAAATATATTCAAGACAAAGTTGGATAGATTTTTGCATAGTAGGGGAATTACGGGTTATGAGGAAAAGGCAGGTAGGTGGAGATGAGTCCATGGCCAGATCGCCCATGATGTTATTGATTGGCAGAGTAGGCTCGATGGGCCTAGATAGTCTACTGCCACTCCTATTTCTTATGTTCTTATGTTCGAAGACCAAAGAGCTAATTATGGAATTCAGAAAGGGTAAGATGAGGAAACAGAAATCAATTCTCAGAGATGGATCAGAAGTGGAGAGTGTGAGCAATTTCACATTCCTGGGTGTCAATGTCTCTGAAGATCTAACCTGGTTCCAACAAATTGATGCAGCTATAAAGAAACCAAGACAGCGGCTATATTTCATCATGAGCTTGAGATTTAGTTTGTCATCTAAAACACTTGAAAACTTCTACAGATGTATCATGGAGAGCATTCTGACAAGCTGCATCACCGTCCGGTATGACGGTGGGGTGGGGATGCTGCACAGGATTGTGGCAAGCTGCGGAGAGCCATAACATTAGAAATATCCATCATGGATACTAGCCTCCAATTTACCCAGACATCTTCAAGGAACGATGCCTCCAAAAAGTGGCTTCCATCATCAAGGACCCCCAGCACCCAGGACATGCCCTCTTCTCACTGTTACAGTCAGGAAGGAGGTACACATTCAATGATTCAGGAACTGCTTCTTCCCCTCTGCCATCCAATTTCTAAATTGACAATGAAACCAAGAAAACTACCTCACTACTTTTTTATTTCTGTATTTTACACTACTTACCTTAACTATTGTATATACAGTATATATATACTGTACTTACTGTAATTGTTTTTTCGTTTTATTTGTTTTATTTATTATGTATCAAAGTTAACGAATTTCATGACATATGCCAGTGATGTTAACCTGATTCTGATTCACTTTTCATTTTATTGTACCATTTAATGATTTTGTAATGTTAAATAACTTTAAGCCTTTCACTGTCATGCTGCAGCAAAGCAACAAATTTCAGTCGTATAAGACACCGATAATAAAACTGGACCTGCTGCAGTTTGTCTATTGTCACAATAGGTCTACAGCAGATGCAGTCTCACTAGCTCCCCACTTGGCCTTGAGTCACCTGGACAATAGCCATACCTGCATCAAGCTGATGTTTGTTGATTACAGCTCAGTGTTCAGCACCATCATGCCCTTAGTCATAATCAACAAGGTCCAGACCTGGGCCTCTCACTCAATTTGAGCAAGACCAAGGAACAGTATATAGACTTTAGGAGAAAGGAACCAGAGGTCCATGAGCCAGTCCTTATTGGAGGATCAGAGGTGGAGAAGGTTAACAACTTTAAATTCCTTGGCATTATTATTTCATTGGACCGGTCCTGGGCCGAGCACAGAAGTACAATTACGAAGAAAGCGCGGCGGTGCCTCTAATTCCTTCAGGGTTTGCAGAGATTCTGCATGACTTCTAAATCGCTGACAAACTTCTACAGATGTATGGTGCAGAGTATATCGACTGGCTGCATCACAACCAGGTATGGAAAGACCAATGCCCTGGAATGGAAAATCCAATAAAAAATAATGGATATAGCTCTATCCATCATAGATAGATAGATAGATAGATAGATAGATAGATACTTTATTCATCCCCATGGGGAAATTCAACTTTTTTTCCAATGTCCCATACACTTGTTGTAGCAAAACTAATTACATACAATACTTAACTCAGTAAAAAATATGATATGCATCTAAATCACTATCTCAAAAAGCATTAATAATAGCTTTTAAAAAGTTCTTAAGTCCTGGCGGTAGAATTGTAAAGCCTAATGGCATTGGGGAGTATTGACCTCTTCATCCTGTCTGAGGAGCATTGCATCGATAGTAACCTGTCGCTGAAACTGCTTCTCTGTCTCTGGATGGTGCTATGTAGAGGATGTTCAGAGTTATCCATAATTGACCGTAGCCTACTCAGCGCCCTTCGCTCAGCTACCGATGTTAAACTCTCCAGTACTTTGCCCACGACAGAGCCCGCCTTCCTTACCAGCTTATTAAGATGTGAGGCGTCCCTCTTCTTAATGCTTCCTCCCCAACACGCCACCACAAAGAAGAGGGCGCTCTCCACAACTGACCTATAGAACATCTTCAGCATCTCACTACAGACATTGAATGACGCCAACCTTCTTAGGAAGTACAGTCGACTCTGTGCCTTCCTGCACAAGGCATCTGTGTTGGCAGTCCAGTCTAGCTTCTCGTCTAACTGTACTCCCAGATACTTGTAGGTCTTAACCTGCTCCACACATTCTCCATTAATGATCACTGGGCAAATAATCATGGGCAAAGCCCTCCCAACTATTGACCACATATTCATGAAAAGATATCTCAAGAAAGCAACATCCATTGTTAGGGACCCTTACCACTCAGGACATGGTCTGTTCTTGCTGCTGCCTTCAAGGAGAAGATACTAGAGCCTTAGGACATGCACCACCAGATTTAGGAACAGTTATCAGCTCTCAACCATCAGGCTCTTTAACAAAGGGAATAACTTCACTCAGCTTCCCTTGCCACCTTATTGAGATGTTCCCATGACCAATAGACTCATTTTCAAGAACTCTTCCTCTCATACTCTCGATATTTATTGCTTATTATTTATATTATTGTTTCTTCTTTTTGTATTTGCACAATTTGTTGCCTTCTGTACTGTGGTTGAAAGGCCTAGTTGATTCATTAGATCTGTTATAGTTACAGTTCTTCAGATTTATTGAGTATGCCCCCAAGAAAATGAATCTCAGGGTTGAACAAGGTGGCATATATGTACTTTGATAATAAATTTACTTTGAACTTTGACATTCAATGTTGAGTGTTTCATATATATTTTGAACTAATACTGGCTATTAAAAAATAATTCAGAAAGGATAAATTTCCACTGTGGGATCTGAATTCACTTTCCAGAGGCCAGGACTTCCTGCTCAATTATGCCAGAAATGTAACTAAAAGACAAAACCTTTATAAATTGGCAAATAATTTATTATTGTCACATGAACCGTGGTACAGTAAGAAATTTTTTTTTGCATGATGTCCCAGCAGAACATTTCATCACATCAGTATATCCAGGAAGTAAAGTGAAAGGCAATAACAGACTGCAGAATAAAGTGGTATGGTTATAGGGTAAGTGCAGTGTAGGTAGACAATAATGTGCAAGATCAGGAAAAGGTAGATTGTGAGGTCACTACTTGGCCTTATGTTGTAAAGAGAAAAAAGATCTTGGGAAGTTCAGCTTAAAAACAGTTCTTTGAAATTTCTTCTGCAGTCCAAGGTACCAGCTCTGATGAAGAGTCTTAGGCCTGAAACCATTTCCCTTTCCACAGAAGTTATCTGACGGGCTAGTGTAGCAGCTGGAAACACCACTAGTCTTCATTAGTAGTTAAATAAAGCTCATTGTAAAATCTGAAAACTTCAATGCTGATTGAAACGAGATTGATTTTAGTATGAACACTAAGTTTCACTAATAGCATCCTTCCTATAATTTCACATGCACATCAAGGGTTAACAAATGTATGTGGTAGTTAAGTTGAATTTGCAATGTGGGCATTTTAAAAATACAAGTTGCACTCACTATAGACTTGAAGAAGACCATCTGGTTCTCTGTCTGTCCACAGACAGAACCTGATTGTAACAGCATTGGCAGACACTGATAAATGTAATTAATGATATAATTCCGAGTTGACCTTGTACACAGTGGACTGAATTAGCTTGTACTGTAAGCGTTATGATTTATTATACAGTGCATGCGCCTCCAGTACTAAGGACAGATATTGGATTATGCTCTTTAATCTATGTGCCGACAGGTGTAATGTCAAGTTCTACTAAAGGTCATGTCAGGAACGAAATAAAAACATGCACTTTATTCCTGTGTCAGATATAATCTTTTTAACAACATCTCAACCGAAGCCAATATCGACAAGGAGTTGTTGAACACTGATGTGTATCATGAATATTTACATATTTATTTTTATTTATTTATTGAGATACAGCACAGAATAGGTCCTTAAGGTCAACAGATTTGTCAGGCAACATTTTCCTTTGAGGAAACCATGCTGACTATAGCCTATTTTATCATGTGCCCTATTTAGTCTGAGCCTAATCATGGGAAAATTAACAATGTCCAATTAACATACCAACTGTACGTCTTTGGACTGTGGGAGGAAACCGGAGCACCCGGCAGGAACCCACGTGGTCACGGGGAGAACATACAAACTCCTTACAGGCAGTGGTGGGAAATGAACCTGCATTGCTGGTACTGTAAAGTGTTGTGCTAACTAGTATGCTACCATATACATTGTATGTGTATACTTTTTATTTCTCACCTTTGCATTTCCCTATAATCATCAAAAAAAATCCACTTGCAGAGTGTGTAGACCGTGCTAACGGTTAAGGGAATTCCAGTAGGAAATACATACCTGTCTAGTTTTTATATTCTTGACAACACACAAGACTCAGAATTGGTAATTTTATAGGGTCAGTATCAGATGAAATTGTTTCACATTACAAAACACTTCATGTCAAAGTTTCTGATGTTGAATTTATATCCTGATTTAAACATGTGTAGAAACAAGTATTTAACATTTTACCTTAACTTTTGACCCCATCAGAACAACTCTATATTATTTGACCTTTCAGCAATGATTCTATGAATAATTTCTCTTTGACAGCAGTACTATAGATGTGGTTTATAATCAGAACACTCAGCTAACCCATGATCCTTCTGTATTCACAGTGTGTGTACTGTGGGATTTATTATGTTAGATTCAACATTCACTGTATTTTGAAATGATATTGATTCAAAATGGACATTTGCACAGTTCAGTCCAAGAGGCAAAGCAAGATGCTAACAGAGTGGGAGATACATTTAGGACCAATGTCAAGGGCACAATGTTATATAAAAGATTAAGTGAAATGGTATAGAGCTTGAAATTTTACTGTATTTGGAACAGCTGTGTGTTCTGAGGGGTGAGCCCATGTAAGTTTTATGTGAGAAATCCAGGCAGCACAGTGTTTTTTTAAAATTGAGTTACAGTGTGGAATAGGACCTCTCAGCACTGCCCATCAATCACTCAATTTAATCCTAGCCTAATCACTGGACAATTTGCAATGACCAATTAACCTGCCAACCAGTACATCTTTGGCCTGTGGGAGGAAACCGGAACATCTGGAGGAGCCCCATATGGACATGGGGAGAAAGTACAAACTCTTTACAAGCAGCGGTAGGAATTCAACCTGGATCGTCAGTACTGTGAAGCATTGTGCTGACCACACATTACCATGCCGTCCAGTTTTACCACACCTGGCATCAAAGGCAGCCTGTGAGAGGGAAGAACCTTGGCTCACAATTGTGCAAGCAATTGATTCGCAGGACCAGCAGAGGCCTTCAAGATGGAAAATGGAGAAGAGGAATTAGGAGGGTTTAGAGAATTAGATATGAAATTAGGAGCTTCAGTGCGATAGCATAGAGGGTGTGGAGTCAAGATGCACGTGTGTGCTGTGTGGAGTTGGTGATATTGTTGGTATTAGGAATCTAAGGATACTCAGATATCTAGGTTGGGGTTGGGAAACACCATCAGATGGGATACTTTGATGATGTGGTGTCCGCCGAGCTTGGCATTTAGCTTGCAGATGTTACATCGCCAGCTGAGGTGACATCCCCAGTGCACAGTTGTTGATGTTTCTCTCTGGGAGTGCTTGTGATTATATACAGTAATCCCCTATTTGCTTGCTTTGTCTTTGATTGGCTACCCCTTCAGCTGAACTTTGAATTCTATTGGCTGACATTCCTCTGGCTCTTAGGGGTTCGTTCGTGATATCTATTTCAATATTCTTTTTAAATTGAGGTACCAGAAGAGAACCACACTTGTAAAATTCTCATGCCTGCCTCTTGTCTGCCTCGCCCAGTTAAAGTGGTTTCCCTCTTGGTCTTCATGTACTGAGATCTACAGCACTGGGAGTACCAGGGGTCAGCAGCGCTAAAGCTCAATGTTCAAATTTCAAAGTAAATGTATTATCAAAGTACACATACGTCACCATATACAACCCTGAGATTCATCTTCTTGCAAGCATACTCAATAAACCCAATATCCCTAATAGAATCAATGATAGGCTGTACCAACGTTTGACGAGTGTGCAAAAGGCAGCAAACTGTGCAAATACAATAAGAAAGAAAAATAAATAATAATAATTAATAGATGAGCAATAAATATCGAGAACATGAAATGAAGAGTTCTTGAGAGTGAGTCCATGGGTTGTGGGAGCAGTTCAGTGATGGGGCAAGAGAAGCTGAGTGAAGTTATCCCCTCAGGTTCATGAGCCTAACGGCTGAGAGGTAATAATAGTTCCCGAACTTGGTGGGGTGAGTCCTGGGGCTCTTGTACCTTCTTCCTTCTTCGTGACGGCAGCAGCGAGAAGAAAGCATGACCAGTGATTATTTTGACACATAAGCTGGGAATCAATGAATGCAACTGTTACTTAGGGGTTGCTGTCTGACTGAGCATTAAGAAAATTAAAAAGGACCTTCCTGCATCACAGAGGGTCGCTTGGATATAACCAGTGCTGAATAGGACTTAACTTTCTAATTTGATATGGGTTGTTTCTGATTTTCACAGGCCTCCTAAGCATACAAGAGTTTTGTGCAAGTGATGCCAAGCAAATCTTTTGGTGTAACTACATGTAGTCACCATCTTTGGACAAATGAGTTGGGAAGGAGTTGGAAAGGCTGACTTGGATGATGGATAGAAACATTACACAACGTGCATTTCTAGACTCTGAAAGGATATTGAGAACATGGAGTTAGTATTGCATCTCAGATCCCAAATTAATTTTAAAAAAATGAGAGAAATATGTTTGATCAGAGATGGTCTAGGTCGAATAATTTTATAAATTGTGTAAGTTCTCATTGGAAAAAAATTGGACAGGTACTTTCAGGATTCCAAAAGCATTAGATAATGTTGACCCTACTCATTTACTCCACCTTCTGAAAAGTATCAGAATCAGAAGAAGTAGAACGGTGGTTACATTGATTGATACACTGAAGCATTCAGCATTTACTGTCACCATATAAAGAAAAAGTGACAGAAAAACTCAGTAGAATATCATCCTACCAAATCTCTCTTTTCCTGTGGAACCACACAGCCTGATACAGTGGAAACTCATCAGGATAAATGTTGTGTATTTAATTTTTCAGTAATATTTAAGTGATCTTGTGTATATACGTATTGGTTGATTAAGCTTTCCTGTTTATCTAAATGAAGGCTATGGGTAACCCTAGATAATTTCTAAAGTACATGTTCGGCACAGCATTGTGGGCCAAAGGGCCCATATTGTGCTGTAGGTTTTCTATGTTTCTAAATAATTCATTACAGGTTATATGTATAAATACGTGAATTGCATGCGTCATCATGCTACCAAGTAATACGCGTGTGCCTTGCTTAAAGTAAACATGAAGTTAGATCTGCATTTTGGACTCCTGTGTCTTCCTTTCAATTAGTTTAATGTTTTGAAGTTACAAAACATAACAGTATAAATATTTACAGAAATGAGACTGAAGAATGTTCAGTCATTCATGAACTGTATCACCTTTCTGCATTTTTTTTGGAAACAAGTATGCTGTCCAATGAAAATTAGTTAGATAATATGATGCAGATTATTTAACATTGAAATAAATCCAGATTCCTCACTATTTTCATTGGCTGTGTTAAGATCAACCTGAATATTCCTGTATTCACCAAAGTTCAAAATAAATATGTCACCATGTACAACCCTGAGATTCATTTTCTTGTGGACATACTCAATAAACATAAAGAATTATAACCATATATTTACTGCTATTAATCAACAAATAACATGAAGCACAAAAAGAAATCACTTCTATTTCCATTCCATCATGAGTACTAAGCATGTCTTATAAAATTTGCTATGTGTATTAAAAAAAATCATCGTTACAATTGTCAATTTATTGTTGCTCTTATGACTTCATAAATATGCCAGTTAAACTATGATTTCTCCCCAGGCTGAAGGTTTCATCAACTCTGAAGGACAAATTGAAAAATAAACCGTGACAATGGATTGACAAGCATTGCACTCTTGGGATCACAGGCTGTTAGTTTTTGAAGGTAAGGTACCTGCTGCCCGTCCAAAGGATACATATAAATTATCTCCAGCTGAAAGGTAATTGGTCACAGTAACTACTGCTATCAATGGTGGTCTTTGATCTCTTCCTAAGTTTCTAGCAAAAAAAATGTGTAACTTGCAGGGTGTGAAACTTCTTTCACTTTTACATTTTGCTGACGGTATTTGTTTTGCCTTAATAGGCAGATGTTCATGCTTTCTAGCATACTCAGATGTTTTTTCTCCAGTAGTCAACGGATTAGGCATATAGCCATCTACTAGACTGTCTCTGCTTCACAGTCAGGAGCTGAGTCACGTCAGTATTAAGGAACTAGGGCTGCAGCTCGATGTCCTTCGGCTCATACAGAGAATGAGGAGGTGATAGATAGGAGCTACAGGGAAGTATAGTGGTCACCCCTAGGTTGCAGGAGACAGGGAACTGGGTGACTGTCAGGAGAAGTAAGGGAAATGCACAGCCAGTGCTGAGTACCACTCTGACTGTTCCCCTCAGTAATAAGTTATACCACTTCAGATACAGTTGAGGGAGGTGACATACCAGGAGGGAGCCACAGTGACCAGGACCCTGACACTGAGTTTGGCGCTGTGGCTCAGAAGAGCAAAGAGGTGAAGAGGACTGCAGTGTCGATAGGAGATTCCATAGTCAGAAGAAAAGAGTTGAGATTCTGTGGGCACAGTAGAGACATCTGAATGGTATGTTGCCTCCCAGGTGCCAAGGTCATGGATGTCTTAGACTGGGTCCATGGCATTCCCAAAGGGGAAGGTGAGCAGCTAGAAGTCTTGGCACCAATGACATTGGTAGACAAGGTGAGGAGGTCTTGAAGAGAGATTATAGGGAACTAGGTAGAAAGCTGAAAAACAGGACCTCCAGAGTAGTAATCTCTGGTTTTATGCCTGATCCACATGTCAGTGAGGGTAAGAATAGGATGATTTGGCAGGGGAATGCATCACTGAGGAACTGGTGCAGACTGATGGATCATTGACATCTCCTCTGGGAAAGTTATGACTTGTACAAAAGGGAAGGGTTACATCTGAACCCAAGGGGGACTAATATCCTTGTGGGCAGGTTTACCTGAGTTGTTTGGGAGGGTTTAAACTAATTTGGCAGGGGATGGGAACCAGAGTGATAGCACTGAGGTTAGGTAGTTGGTTTACAAACAGAGACAGTGTGTAGTGAGACTGCCAGCAAGGAGAGAATGACAAAAGGCCAGAATTGTAGTCAACAAGATGATTTGCAAAGTAAAAGTGGATAAAATCAAAAGGCGTAAAGACAGGACTGAAGGTGTTATACTTGAATGCATGTATTATCTGGAATAAGGCAGATGAACTAGTGGCACAGTTACAGATTGACATGTATCACAGAATTGTGACTGAAAGAAGATTACAGCTGAGAGCTTAACGTCCAAGGATACACATTGTATTGAAAAGACAGGCAGGTAAGCAGAAGGGGTGGTGTGACTTTGTTAGTAAAAAATGAAATCAGATCATTAGAAATAGGTGACATAAGGTTGGAAGGCGTTGAATCATTGTGGATAGAGTTAAGGAACTGCAAAGGGTAAGAAGATCCTGATGGGAGTTAGATAAACCCCAAACAGTAGTAAGGATGTGGTCTACAAATTACAACAGGAGATAGAAAATGCATACTTGCCAGAAGGGCAATGTTACAATAGTCATGGGGAATTTCAATATGCAGGTAGGTTGGGAAAACCAGGTTTGTGCTGCATCCCAAGAGGGGAAACTCCAGACGGTTTGTTTGAGTGATTTGTGGTTGAACCCACTAGAGGATCGACTAGAGGATTGGGTGTTGTGCAATGAACTGGAATTGATTAGGGAGCTTAAGGTAAAAGAACTTCGGGTAAAAGTGATCAAACTATAAAATAATCTGATAGAATTCACCCTTAAATTTGAGAAGGAGAAGCTAAAGTCAGATCTATCAGTCTTACAGTGGACCAAAGGGAATTACAGAGGCATGCGAGAGGAGTTGGCCAAAATTGATTGGAAAAGAACACTGGCAGGGATGACATCAGAGCAGCAATGGCTGGAATTTCTGGGAGCAATTTGGAATATACATTCCAAAGAGGAAGAAGTATTCTAAAGGCAAGATGGTGCAACCGTGGCTAACGAGAGAAGTCAAAGCCAACATAAAAGCCAAAGAGAGGGCATATAATAGAGTAAAAAATAGTGGGAAGTTAGATGATTGAGAAGCTTTTAAAAACCAACAGAAATCAACTAAATAAGTCATTATGAAGGTAAAGATAGAATACGAAAGTAAGCTAGCCAGTAATATTAAAGAAGATACCTGAAGTTTCTTCAGATATATAAAGTGTAAAAGAGAGGCAAGAGTGGATATCGGACCAGTGGAAAATTATGCTGGAGAGGTAGTAATGGGGGACAAGGGAATGGCGGATGAACTGAATAAGTATTTTGCATCAGATTTCACTGTGGAAGACACTAGCAGTATGCTGGAAGTTCAAGAATGTTGGGGGCAGAAGAGTGTGAAGTTGCCATTACTAGGAAGAAGGTTCTTGGGAAACTGAAAGGTCTGAAGGTAGATTGGTCACCTGGACCACATGGTTTACACCCCAGAATTCTGAAAGAGGTGGCTGAGGAGATCATGGAGGCATTAGTAATGATCTTTCAAGAATCACTATATTCTGGGATGGTTTAGGAAGTCTGGAAAATTGCAAATGTCACTCCAGTCTTCAAGAAGGGAGAGAGGCAGAAGAAAGGAAACTATAGTCCAGTTAGTCTGAACACAGAGGTTCAGAAGATGTTGGAGTCAATTACTAAGGATGAGGTCTCAGAGTACTTGGAGGCACATGATAAGATAGACCAGAGTCAACATAGGGAAAATCTTGCCTGACAAATCTGTTAGAATTCTTTGAAGAAATAACAAGCAGGATAGACAAAGGAGAATTGGTTGATGTTGTGTACTTGGATTTTCAGAAGGCCTTTGTCATGGTGCCTCACATGAAGCTGCTTAACAAGATAGAAGCCCATGATATTTCAGGAAAGATTCTAGCATGGACAACACAGTGGCTGATTGGCAGGAGGCAAAGTGTGGGAATAAAGAGAGCCTGTTCTGGTTGGCTGCTGGTGACTAGCAGTGTTACACAGGGGTCTGTGTTGGGGCGGCTTCTTTTTATGTTATATGTCAATGACTTGGATGATGGAATTGATTTTGATTTTGTTGCAAAGTTTGCAGACAATCTGAAGATGGGTGGAGGAACAGGTAGTTTTGAGGAAGTAGAGATGCTGCAGAAGGACTTAGACAGATTAGGAGAATGGGCAAAGAAGTGGCAAGTGAAATGCTGTGTTAGGAAGTGTACAGTCATGCACTTTGATAGAAGAAATAAAAGGGCAGACCATTTTTTAAATGGAGAGAAAATTCAAAAATCTGAAGTGAAAAAGGACTTGGGAGTCCTTGTCAGGATTTCCTCAAGGTTAGTTTGCAAGAGGAGATGGAGGTGTGGAAAGCAAATGCGATGTTGGCATTCATTTCAAAAGGACTACAATATAAAAGCAAGGATGTAATGCTGAGGCGTATAAAGCACTGGTATTGTGCACAGCTTTTGATCCCATATCTTAGAAAGGATGTGCTGTAACTGGAGAAGGTTCACAGCAGGTTGACAAAAATGATTCTGGGATTGAAGAGCTTATCATATGAAGAGCATTTGATGGCTCTGGGCCTGTATTCACTGGAATTCCAAAAAATGAAGGGTAACCTAATTGGAACTTATTGAATGTTTAAAGGCCTCAATAGTATGGATGTGGAGAGGATGTTTCCTGTTGTGGGAGAGTCTTGGACCAGAGGATACAGCCTCAAGATAGTAGGGCATCCTTTTAGAACAGAGTGAAAGAGGAATTTCTTTAGCCAGAGAGCGGTGAATCTGTGGAATTCATTGCCATAGGTGGCTGTGGAGAACAAGTCTTTACATATATTTAAGGCAGAGGATGATAGATTCTTGATTAGTCAGGGCAGGAAGGGATATGAGGAGACTGGGCCTGAGGGGAAAATGGATCAGCCATGATGAAATGGTGGAGCAGGCTTGATGGGCCAAATGGCCTAACTCTGCTCCTATATCTTGTGTTCTTATGGTGTTATAGTACAGTTTTTACCTGCTTCCATGGGTTGAAACTTGCAGAAAGTGACAGATCACGTTGTGAGATGAACTTAGACCTCCCCAACAACATATCAGCATGAAATGGCTCTTCATTACGGCTGTTGGCTCATCCTTGCTTTGTCTGGCACAAACACTGAGAAATTAGTACCTTTATTTCAATAATATACTGATGATTCCTATTTTTGCTGAGTGTAAGACCAGAAGAGATGGGATAACTATTTTCAATAGCAGCATCCATGGGTGGTAATGGTGGCAATATCAATAGGGACATCATTAAGGCATCACAGTGCCTGTCTTGAATCTACTGTCGTGATCTTTCCTAAGGTCATTTCACCATCAGCAGCACACACAAATGTTGGCGGAACTCAGCGGGTGAAATCAGTTGTTTCTCCACTTTGTTCCCAGTCTCAGGCATCAATGCCTATATGCAGGGCTCTCAGGCAGCTGGTTATATCTGAATCAGATGAAAGCTGCTACCTACAGCTTTTAGACTGAACGAAATGCCACTGAACCTGTGATCTCAGATCCCTTTGTTAGCTTCACTGCGTCATCCTTTAAAAGCAAACAAACGAGTTTTATGCTCAATTATTTAACTGAAAACTCTTTGCTGATTCCATGAGCAATAAAAGAAGGCAAAAAGGCTTTTTCAAACAATGAAACATCTGCAAAGCTTTCCCCTATGTTTCAGCATTGTAATGGTAAAACTCTTCATAACAACTATTGACATCTGAGCAATGATGAATAAAGTGAGGAAGCTGATTAATGACCCTTTTAGTATCAATGGCAATGTCAGACAAAATCCTGGGATTGGTTAGATCAGGAGATTACTCCAAGAGTGGCAAATAAACCAATACCATTAATGTAAAACGTTATCATGAACTTGCTGTGAGGCCCTCCGTCAATTGGGGTCAACCAGGGAGATTGCTTCCTTGCTGTCTATGTGATGTGTAAGCCAGGGTAGTACGATATGGAGAGCAAGCTGTTGTCTATCCAACAGGCTCCCCTTCTCCACGCAGCTGGTGAGTCCAAAGGAATGGCAGAGATCGATGCAGTTTGGCACCAGTTATATCACAGGAGTGCCAGTCTCCACTGAACTGTCTTAGGGATTCCATCCTCTGATTTTTTCTTGGCTCTCCCAATGAGTGGGTAGAGCCGCAAAGCAACTGAGGTTCGAGATCAGAGTTTCCTTCTCCTAGAAGAGCTGCCAACCGTGGCGGACAAGCCCCATCTGCCCAAAGGGACTGCTTTTAAGGCACCAGTTTTCTACCTTTGCCCCCTTCTCCTGTTAGTAGAAACAGCTCTGCTAGGCTATTTGAGAAGCAAGCCATTGGGAGCATTTTATAAGGTAGAGGGAGTTTATCCCCACTACCCCTCTCCCCGCTTTGGTAACCTATGAGCATGTTAACTTTGTACAATTAGTCAATGATGCAAAACGAATCTGCCGGCCATGTACTTTCCCTGAGAGGTCGTAGTCTTTAGAAAGAAAGTAGATGTTCTGATTTCTTTGCCCTCTGCAGAGCGATGTAAACCCCCGCTCATAAGGAAAAGGGGAAAAGTTTTCTCAACTCCTGAAACTCTTATGACAGTATTACTTCAACTCTGTAGTTCTTAAAGCTATGCATACATCTGGGTAAGTTGCTGGCAAAGTCATCATTTTAGCCAACCCTAATTGCCTTGGAGAAATTAGCGGCAAGCTGCCTTTCTCTTGCTACAGTCACCCTGTTGTAGGAATCCCTACACAGCTTTATGGCAGGACTTCAGGCTTGGGGAAGTCCAGGTAGTGCAAGAACTGCATTTCACTTTCAGACTCAATGTGCTAATGGAAGAGAGGTTCAGGGGATTGCGTGCTAAACGAGGAGGCACTTTTGTGGATGATGCAAATCTTCCTGAATGTTGATTGAGCTGAGGCAAGTGGAGAATACTGCATCATGTTCTGAAAGAAGGTGGAGAGATGAGGAAGTAAACCAGTCCCTTCAGCCTCTGAAGGCATTTATGTATCTTGAATATTTAAGTTCCTGGTCAATTTGCAGGCATGGAATCAGAAGCATGATTACCCTTAAGGGCAGCCCAGCACAATCCAAGCTGATTTGGTTTGACACAAAACGATGCATTTCACTATATGTTTTGATGTACATATGACGAATAAAGCCAATGTTTTCTTTTTTAATGACAACCGCAGGATGTTACCGTTACTTTCTCAGGAAGCTGAAGAATTTGACATGTCCCTGCTGACCCTCACTAATTTCTATCAATGCCCCATAGAGTGGATGCTGTCTGGGTGCGTAACAGCTTGGTATGGTGACTGTTCTGCACGAGACCACGAGGAACTGCAGAGAGTTGTGAACACAGCTCAACGCATCATGGAAATCACCTTCCCCTACTGAAACTCTGTCTATTTGCTGCCTACGTGAAGCAGCCAGCATAATCAAGGACCACACCCACACTGGAGACCTTCCCTTTCCCCTCTTCCATCGGGTAGAAGATCCAAAACCCTGAAAGTACGTAACATCAGCATCAAGGACACTTCTATCTGCTGTTAGCACTGATAAATTTCCCTCGTGTGACAAGGAGAACTCTTGACCTCACAATCTTTCTCGTTATTCACAATTTACCTTCTCATGATCTTGCACCTTGTTGTTTACCTGCACTCTGCTTATTCAGCATTGTTACTGCTTTTACCTTGTTCTACCTCAATGCACAGTGTAAAGATGTGATCCATATGGAACTCTAAAGGCATATCCTACTTCCTAAATATCTGCTCAATGCTCATTCTTCATAATACGTTTGTGCAGTTGACTTTACTGTAACCTTGCGTCTCCATGCCTTATATCTGAGAGACCAAGTATTCAATGCTGATGTGCACAACTCTCACGGATGTTACCAACAGATTCATTTTCTCTTCAGAAGAGGGCCATTTATGCTTTTCACAGAAGGCAGCCACTGCTCAAAAACTGAACTGACCTGCACGTTCTCCAGCCTGTGGCAATGCATCTGCAGGTTAAGACTTATCTAGATTTAATAGACTCTTCTGAAAGTCTTGAGGCAAGTGTAACAAAAGATTCAGAATATTGTAAATAAAAGTCACTCTTGCAATACTGTATTAGGTTCAGGTTATATTAGCAGTGCCTACAGCTGCTATTTTCTTAATTATTGCTTGGGTGGAATTGATGAAGTGACTGAAATTCTTTACTGTCACTTTCTCAGAATACACCTGGAAAATGATATTAATTAACTTTTCTCAGAGCATTTGTGTAAAACATATAAATAAAATCACAATAAAGTAATAATTCATTCTTTACGATAACCAACATTTTATGAGTTTGCTCATTAAGAGGGAATTACACCTCCAGCTCTCAATGGTAATAATAAAAAGAAAGGCAGTTGAATTAATATACTCCCATTTGCTGGTGACAAATGGTAGAACTATTTGCCTCAATCACAGCAGTAATGGCATGAAAGTGAACACGCCATGGCAAGTTTCCATGGGAATGAGGGAAAGTGGAGAAAGAGGGAGGAAACTGAGATGTTAGAATACAAGAGGAAGCAAAGTCAAAGGTAAAAATAAATTTGAAGAGAGATGTAAGCAGTTCATTTGGGGGGGGGGGGACGAATCTCTCCCAGCATGAAACCACATACACATATTAATGCACACATAAATCAAGTCCAGTTTATAAAATTCATGTCGCAAAGGAGAACCTTTATCCATACATGGTTCTTGATCTTATTTTCTTCATGACCTATTCCATTTTATTAAGTAGGAAAACAACAGAGGTCATAAGTCATGGCCAATTTCTAGCAGCGCTACATCTCCCTACATCAGCATTTGGGCGAATCACAACAGGAAGCAGTTGGTACCATTCCTTACGGGAAGGCCCACAAATATTCTTAAATGAGAATTAAGCGCTTTTCATATGCAAACATACAATAAATCAAAGTAATCAGTGGTGTGATAAACAATTATTTATTGATTCTAACTGTAATTATTTCTGCTGTGGGTTAGGAGTTCGAGCCCAACCCCTGAGACTTAAGCAGGAAACTCTGGTCCTTCACCTTTAGTTAAGAATGTGACCCAGGTATATTGTGTTCCCTTATTGAGACATAAAAGGTGCAAGCACATCATTTAGAAGAGGGCAGAGGATTTATGCTTTATGTTTTGGTCAAAACCTGACCCTCTACTAAAATTAATAAACAAGCTTATTTTGTCATTAAGATGAGAAAACCTGTGGAGGCTGGAAGCCCAAAGCAACACACACGAAATGCTGGAGGAGCTCAGCAGGCCAGGCAGCGTCTATGGAAAAGAATACAGTCAATGTTTCAGTCGGGACCTTTCTTTCAGTCCTGATGAAGGTCTTGGTCTGGAACATTGACTGTTTCCTCTTTTCCACAGATGCTGCCTGGCCTGATGATTTCCTCCAGCATTTTTTGTATGTTGCTTGTTTTGTCATTGTTCGACTGTATTTTGTGACACTTTTCTATGTATAAATTAACAGCTGTGTTTTTTGCATTACTATTGTGGGGAACAATTCAGAAATACTCCCCAGCATCCAGGACATCTTCAAGGAGCAATGCCTCAAAAAGGCGACATCCATCATTGAGGACCCCATCAGCCAGGATGTGCTCTCTTCTCACGGTTACCGTCAGGGAGGAGGTACAGGAGCCTGAAGGCACACACTCAATGATTCAAGAATAGCTTCTTCCCCTCTGCCATCACATTTCAGAATGGACATTAAACCTATGAACACTACTTCACTACCTTTTTTCTCTTTCTCTTTATGCACTACCTACTCAATTTAACTTTTAAAAAAATATATAGACTTCTTACTGTAATTCACAGTTTTATTACTATGCAGTGCATTGTACTACTGCTGCATGATGACAAATTTCATGATATATGTCAGTGGTATTAAACCTGCTTCTGATTCTGAATCTGTTGATTTATGTTTTGTGATATTTTGAGATAATATAAGTTAACTTATATTAAAATAAATACTTATTTTTCTTCTTATATACAGTTGATAAGAATAAAAAGTGTGTGTATATAGTGCTTTTCATATTTGAGGGACATTCCAAAGTAATGTGCAACGCTTTTTATCTTCACATTTGTCACTATGCAAAGTCACTAGGTATGACAACACAATAAGCTCCTGTTATAGCACTGTTATATTAACTTAATAATCTATATTTTATCTGTTCTTAATTACTAGACATTTTGTCTTGGTTGCTGGAAATAATTCTCCTACTTTCCTTCAGATATGTCTTGTGGGATCTTTCAGGGAGCAAATGATGAGCCCTTACCTTAACATTCCAACCATGCATTACTCTCTCAGTACGGCACTGGATATTTAACGTGGATTTTGCGCTGAGGTATTCAGAATTCATATTCTGGCTGAAAGGTAAGAGTGTCCGCATTGTGCACAAGTAGATTATTAGCTTCTACTAGCAATATGTACCAGAAGTTCTCAAACCGAGTTCCAGCTGTGTTGATTTTCCCGGGATCTCAACTGAAGCACTAGAGTGGCCTCTGAGTTTCTAACTATGGAAAATTAGGCACTGGACTTTTCTACCTGACAATCCCTGTTAGAATACCATATACAGTGATGGTGGCCAGTGGAAGATGGAACAGTGATGCTCTGATTGATCAGCCACTAGTACTTGTCACAGAGGATAAGGAACTAACAGATTGACACTAACCATTTCGATGTAAGTGCTTTCAGAAAATGAGGAAAGGTAATTTGAAAAGGTAAAAGCGAATTATAGTCCGTCAGTAAAAATATGAGAGCAATTTACATCATCCAGTTCTAAGGATGCAAACAGTGGCCCCTCAGATGAGCAATCCCAGAAATCTGACAGACTAACTCAGTAAAGACAAGGTCAAAGAGACACTTACGTGCATCTTTGGAAGGCGACATATGATTTAAGCCATCTGCAGACTGCAAGGTTTTTTCTTCATCAACAAATTCAAAGTTTATAATGAACATTATGACCACTCCTTCTTCGTTTTTCACAGGAATTATGTGGGTGTTGCACAAGAACGTTGATCCTAAACAATAAAAGAAAGATCAGAGGTCAACTCCTTTAGAAGAAAAACCGAACAAAATTCCGAACATATAACAGAGCAAAATTTCATTGTCTAATTGCTTGGCTTCATTAATACTAAACAACATCTGTGTAATTATTGAACTGTGTTTTAAAAGATTTAACATTTGTTAGCGACAGCAATTTTACCAAAACACTGAAAGGTATTTGTATCTGAATTTGTACTGAAAGGATTATGCTGTGAAGTCTTTCAATGGAAATTTATATCTCATTTTTCAGAACAGAAACAATTGTCAACACATTTTGCTTCCATTCTCCATTTATTCAAAGGATCACTTCTCTGTACATGGAAATCCTGTTAATGTGCATCTGCCTTTGAAATGTATAGTGAGAATCACATTGATTGTGAGTCTGACTGAGGTGAACTAGCTCTACCAATCTCCATTCTCATTGTGAATTTCAAAGCTTTGCCTGAAGGACGTATTCATGTGACCTATCCTGTCAAAATGTAACAGCATTTATCAGGTCTGATTCAGGGTTCACGACTTTGCTCAGATGTCAATGATTTGTACGTTCTCCTTCAGGGTTAAACAGCATGAAGCATACCATTGTTTTGGGATTTGAGAGGAAACAAAAATGTTGATCTCATACTGTTGATAATAGTTTTTTAAAATCTAATTGCCAGATCATGGAACGGAATCTTTTATCTTGTTACTTAATAATTATTGAGAGTGAAGTTTTATTTTGATCTTCCTTGCCTTACAAACAATAGTGCCTTTCAAAAATACTTATTATAAGTAAGTGCTCATTGCCTGAAATCACACTCAATGATTCAGGAACAGCTTCTTCCCCTCTGTCATCAGATTTCTGAATGGACATTGAACCTATGAATACTACCTCACTACTTTAGTTTGCATTACTTATTTAATTATTTAATAGAATGATTTTTATTTATATGTATATGTATGTGTATACACACACACACACACACACACACACACACACACACACACACACACACACACACACACACACACACACACACACACACACACACACACACACACACACACACACAGTAATTTACAGGGGGAAGGAAAAAAAACTTTTTTAATTGATATTCATATCTTCTGGTTGCAGGCTACCTAAATGGAAAATGAGGTATTACTAGCTTTTCAGGATATGCAGGGATGGGCAATAAATTTCAGCCCATCAAAAAAACCCGTATCTAGAGAATAATGTGAAAAAGACTAAGGAGCTGGTGGTGGACCTGAGGAGGGCTAAGGCACCGGTGACCCCTGTTTCCATCCAAGGGGTCAGTGTGGACATGGTGGAGGATTACAAATACCTGGGGATACGAATGGACAATAAACTGGACAGGTCAAAGAACACTGAGGCTGTCTACAAGAAGGGTCAGAGCCGTCTCTATTTCCTGAGGAGACTGAAGTCCTTTAACATCTGCCAGATGATGCTGAGGATGTTCTACGAGTCTGTGGTGGCCAGTGCTATCATGTTTGCTGTTGTGTGCTGGGGCAGCAGGCTGAGGGTAGCAGACACCAACAGAATCAACAAACTCATTCGTAAGGCCAGTGATGTTGTGGGGGTGGAACTGGACTCTCTGACGGTGGTGTCTGAAAAGAGGATGCTGTCCAAGTTGCATGCCATCTTAGACAATGACTCCCATCCACTCTATAATGTACTGGTTAGGCACAGGAGTACATTCAGCCAGAGATTCATTCCACCGAGATGTAACACTGAGCATCATAGGAAGTCATTCCTACCTGTGGCCATCAAACTTTACAACTCCTCCCTCGGAGTGTCAGACACCCTGAGCCAATAGGCTGGTCCTGGACTTATTTCCACTGGGCATGATTAACTTATTATTATTTAATTATTTATGGTTTTATATTGCTATGTTTCTTCACTATTTTTGGTTGGTGTGGTCTTAATGAAACCCAATTTCCCTCGGGATCAATAAAGCATGTCTGTCTGTCTAAAGAGAGAGGTAGCACAGTATCTTAGTGGTTAGCACAATGTTGTACAGAATCAGCCACCTGGGTTCAATTCCCATCATGCCTGTAATCCATTGCATATTCTTCCTGGGACCGCTTGGGTTTCCTCTGGGTGCTCCAGTTTCCTCCCACAGTTCAGGGACGTACTGGTTGGTAGGTTAATTGGTCATTGTAAATTGTCCTGAGGTTAGACTAGAATTAACTTGGGGGATGACTGGGCGGCACAGTTTGAAGGGCCAGGAGGGCCTATTCCACACTGTATCACAATAAATAAATGGTTCCATTCACATCATGTGAATTATTTGTGTAAGTCTGCCAGCAGATTTTTCAAGTTGTTACAATAAGTCCAAGTTAAAATAAATCTAAATTCCTTTAACAGTCTGCCTGCATATTTAGCTCACAGTATTTCCAAATGTAAAATAATTTGAGCTTTAAATAATGTCTCTCTAAACAATGTAATTTTGCTCAGATGATTTATACAGTTTAGGATGGTGGTGAGTATTGGTATTTCGATGATGATTCATCTGGTGATTGAAACTACTGGAAGCATTTTGCACTTTAACTAGTTAAGTATGTGAATCATCCTGATGTATTGGTTATTTGGTCTTACAAAATTTTAAAAAATCAGTGATTATTTTCCCTTATGTATGTTGCGAAGATTTATTTTATAGAGTCAATGAATCTTATACATGGAAACAGGTCCTTCAGCATGTTTGGTCCATGCCAAACAAGATGCCCATCCAAGATAGTCCCATTTGCTGCGCTTGGTGCATGTCCCTCTAAACCAGAGTGTTAGAGCATATTCTGCAGTTAGGGTACATTGCAAATATTTATGTCACCAGCAACCAATCTACAGACATGAATGTGGATTGTAGATTGGATTTACAATGCAGCCCTGAACAATAATTTCCCTAGAGCTGTGGAATAGAGTTGATTGCAAACCAGACATCTTGGGTGTCTGGAGTGTGGGTGCGAAGAAGGAGGTGTGTGAAAACTATATGTAATTCAAAGGAAGCATTGTAGATGCATTGTAACTATATATTTGTCCTGCTGTTACCTTTGATCGTTAACATATAAAAATGACATGTAAATTTGGATCAGGAAGCTTCTTCCTCCAAGAGCGTCCCATTTTTTTTTGAATAAAACACTTCTGTGTCCACTAGCTTCATTATCTCTCCAGTGACATTGTTCATATCATAACACAGGAGTTCCCAACCTTTTTTATGCCAAGGACCCTTACCATTAACTATATGGTCCGTGGACCCCTGCTCTAAACCCCTGCTATTGAAGTATCATTTCCACTGTCTTTTTAAAGTTATTATTGTCCTTGCCTCAATCATTTCCTCTGACAGCTCATTCTATATACATATCACTCTCTGTGTAAAAAAGCTGCTCATTAAGTTCCTATTAAATTGTGGCGCCACATTAGCGCAGTGGTTGGCTCATCACGATCGCAGCTCAGGGTGTGGAATTCAGAATTCAATTCCGATGTCAGCTGTAAGGAGTTTGTACATCCTCCTGGTGAAGTGTGTGAGATTTCTCTGAGTGCTCTGGTTTCTTCCCGCTGTCCAAAGATGTCCTAGTTAGTAGGTTAGTAGGTCATTATAACTTGTCCTGTGATTAGGCTAGGGTTAAATTGGGGGTTGCTGGGCAGCATGGCATAAGGGGCTAGAGGGGCCTATTGACGGCGTATCGAAATAAATAAATAAATAAAATCATTGTGCCCCCCCCCCTTAAATCTATGCACGCTATTTCTTGATTCCCTAATCCAAGGGTAAAGAATGAATGCATTCACCTGTCTATACTCCTTACGACTTTATGCAGCTCTGTAAGGTCACCTCTCAGTCTCCTGCACTCCAAGGACGCAAGTCCTAGCCTATCCAACAACTCCTTATAACTCAGAGCTCTTCATAACTCAGGAGTTTGTACATTCTCCCCTTGACCAGTTGTGTTTCTCCGGATGCTCCAGTTTCCTCCCACAGACCGGAAATGTACGGGTTAGGGTTGGTAAATTGTGAACATGCTGTGTTGCTCTGGAAGCATGGCAACACATACAGGCAGCCCCCAGCACATCCCCAATGCATGTGATACATTTCACTCTATACTTCAATGAAAATGTGACAAATCAAGATCATCTTATCTTCATCAGTCCCTCAAGTCCTGCCAACACACTTGTACGTCTTTTCTGCACTCTTTCCAGTTTGGTAATATCATTCTTTATAGCTTTTTAATTTCTTATAGATGTCAAAAGTGAACACAACCCAAAGATGTATGGGTTAGGGCTGTAAGTTGTGGTCATGCTATGTCGGTGCCGGATGCACAGTATCACTTGCGGACTGCCCTCAGCACATCCTCGGACTGTGTTGGTTGTCGACTCAAATGACTCATTTCACATGTTTCGATGTACATGTGAAAAATAAAGCCAGCGAAGAACATGGTGAAGAGCTGAACTGGTAGATATAGAGTAAAAGTATAGTGTGCGTGTATGTGTGTGCGCATGTGTGTGTGTGTGTAGGGGACCAGCTATCAGATAGTGTTAGGTAGTTTGGTGAGACAGTGCCACCAGTTATGAAAGACCATTAGGACCATTTGGGACACCACAGAGGAGCATATAAACTCATTTGGTAGTATGAGTAGACTCACTCTGGTAGATATGCATCTTCTTTACTGCAATTGCTGCAGTCTGCAGCTTGTAATTTCCCTTTTAAGGATGTACTTTTGCACCAACTAAACAATCTGGCGCTTTTGTGATCTACTGGGGGATTCAGCAAACTAGACTCTCAAGAGTGCAGGTATGACTGGGGCAACCATCGCTGGGGTTGGATGTTGTGTTAAGGCCTGATAGCGGAAGACACCGTTGTCTCCATTATAACAGGCTGATTAAAGTGTTGCTAAGAATGTAATCATTGAGGATGAGAGTTGAAAGTGAACAGGTGCTTAGCACTGTCTGCCTGCACTTGACCAGTCTCTCTCTTCTCTCTACTCCCGTCGTGGGGGAGGTGCAGGAGGTTTGGGTCCCACACTGCCAGATTTGGAAGCAGTTGTTGTCCTGGACGGGCTTCACACCTCAGTGCTGAACAGGCTCCGTGTCTGTGGACTCACTTTCAGGATCTTTGCAGTTCATGTCGCATATGTTTTAATTTACCTTTTTTAAACTATTCGCGCAATTTGTCCTCTTTTGCAAATTGGATAATGTGGTGGTCTTGTTCTGTGTGCTTTTTTAGTGAATTCTATTGTGTCTCTGTGGTAAGTCATGCATATCTGTCAGGACACGCCCCTCTGCTGACTGCTCCTGTGGCTCCTCCCACAGACCCCTGGATAAAGGTGATTGTGTCACTGCTCCTCCCACAGTCCAGGGCAGTCATCCAGCATGGATGTGCTCCATTTTACTGCTAATAAAAGCCTTTCAGTATTTACTCTACTTCCAGTCTTTTGGTGTTATTGATAGTCCATCAGTTTCTTTGTTTGGTGGCTGCCTGCAGGAAGATGAATCTGAAGGTTGTATATGGTATACATACTTTGATAATAAATTTGGCCTTGGAATTTTACCCAGACACACTTGGTGGAATGGCACCTATTGCGGTCAGACAATGAAGGGCCGTAAATCCTGCTGACCTCAGCCAGCTGCTGACCTTGAATACTGCGATTCACAGACTCTTCACTTCTGGGGAGAAGCAGAGCCTTTTGTTTTGCTTATGAAAACATAGAATTCTGGTGCAAGCTCTAAGAAATGATTGAAATTCATTAGATACATCACATCCGGTCCCGGTGACTTATCCAACTTGATGCTTTCCAAAAGCTCCAGCACATCCTCTTTCTTAATATCTACATGTTCAAGCTCTTCAGTCTGCTGAAAGTCATCTCGACAATCTCCAAGATCCTTTTCCGTAGTGAATACTGAAGCAAAGTATTTAATAAGTACCTCTGCCATCTCCTCTGGTTCCATACACACTTTTCCACTGTCACACTTGATTGGTCCTATTCTCTCATGTCTTATCCTCTTGCTCTTCACGTACTTGTTTAATGCCGAGGTTTTCTTTAATCCTGTCCACCAAGGCCTTCTCATGGCCCCTTCTGGCTCTCCTAATTTCCTTCCTAAGCTCCTTCCTGCTAGCCTTATAGTCTTCTAGATCTCTAACATTACCTAGTTTTTTGAACCTTTTATAAGCTCTTCTTTTCTTCTTGACTAGATTTTAAACAGCCTTTGTACAACACTGTTCCTGTACCCTACCATCCTTTCCATCTCATTGGAATGTATCTACGCAGAACCCCTGAACATTTGCCACATTTCTTCTGTACATTTCCCTGAGAACATCTGTTTCCAATTTATGCTTCCAAGTTTGTATGAACACCATACCTATTTTCAAATTCTTAAAATTCATGGCAGATATCTGTGCCATGTACTTTGCCACAGGTGGTCCTGAGCCTGGCTGAGAAGGGAGGAGGGTTAGGCATGGAGCTAACAACCCCACTGAGATATACAGAAACACCAACAGAAGCTCCAAAGTCCTCATCCTGGAAGAAGAAAGATCTTCAAAGATGGGCTACACCTGGTGCAACTTGAAAGTCTGGCCCAGGATAGGGGACTCTGGCGAGCTGCTGTCAATGGCCTATGCCCCAGTAAGGTGATGGCCTTAACCAACCACCAACCATTTGTGCCAAGCTCCTGGAATTTGCAAACAGAAGAGTTATATTAAGGGAGCAGACAATGCGATAGAAGGGAGGAAGAGCGCAGAACAAGAAAAAAAAGTTGAAATAATGTTGCTAATAGATCTATTGCATAGAAGATTAATGTGAAATTTGGTTCACACACTATGCTCATGTTCAAATCAGTTCCAAATACTGGGATGAAAGTCATCTCTCTGTTGACTACAGTGACTCGATAAGCACTATTCAAGTATGCTTTCCTTCAACATTAATCTTCAGCTGAGCACAATTGGACTCAACGCGCTCTTGAAATTAATTATTTATGGTATTCAGTAGTTTTATTTTGTTCTAAGTGGAATAATTGTTATGTTTTAATTGGACTTGTGCATAAATTGACACAGTTTACATGATTTATTTTGTATCCAACATCTTGGGGGCCTATAAGAATTTTATTAAGATTCAGAGGAATCATTTAATGTTTCTTTTTGCATAAATGCTGCCTGATCTGCTGATATTTTCTGGCATTTTCCATTTTAATTCTTACTAAGATTTGGCTTCATTGCACTGAACCCAGGCAATACCTTGTGGCCAATAGCACTTTTTACTCTCTCTTAATATCTCAAATGATTGTTTAAATTTAAAAAAAAAATAAGTAAGTAATTTTAAATTGTTGATGCTTCCAGGAAAATATATATTAACTTAAAACATGTTTAACTGCTACAAATTAATCAAAATCATTAATAACAACTAAAATAATATTAAAAATACAGATCACTTATCTTTTTAATGAAACCTGGTGACTGTGCTTAATTGCTAATGTCTGACAACAAAAAAAAACTAAAGACCCTGATGGGTGTGACTAGAAATAGAGATCATACGTTTAAGGGGAATCTGAGGGGGAATCTCTTCTTCTCTCAGAGGGAAGCACAAGTGTGAAACAAGCTATCTGTGGGAATGGTAGACGTGGGCTTAATTGTAACAGTAGAGAGAAATTTGGATAGATACATGGATGGGAGAGGTACGGAGTGCGATGGTCTGGGTGTTGGTAGATAGGACTGGGCTGACACGGTCAGATGGCTCAGTAAGCTACAAAATATTCCTGAACACGAAAGTACACTGCAGATGCTGTGGTCTAAGCAACACAGGAGGAACTCAGCGCTTGGGGTTTCTCCGGAGTGCAATACTTTCCTTTCACATCCCAAGGACCCCCTGATAGGTGAGTGAAAGAAGAATTGGGGAGAGGTAATAGGAATAGATTACATGGTGTAAGTGGGGAATGCTGATGGACATTGGCTTGAGGGGCTAAATTGCCTCCTATATCATCAGTAAAAATATTTTTAAAAATTAGCTTGAAGGATGATTGTTGAGGAAAATTGTCCCTACTATCGTTTAAACATTTCCAAGTTTCTTTCCATCCTGATTCTGAAAAGGAGTAATAATAACAGAGTTGTTGTGATGGGAGATTTTAATCTCCCAAATATTGATTGGCATCTCCCTAGAGTGAAGGGTTTAGATAGGGTGGAGTTTGTTAGGTGTGTTCAGGAAGGTTTCTTGACACAGTATGGAGATAAGCCTACAAGAAGAGAGGCTGTACTTGATCTGGTATTGGGAAATGAACCAAAAGGTGTCAGGACTCTCAGTGGGTAAGTATTTTGGAGATAGTGATCATAATTCTATCTCCTTTACCAGAGCATTGGAGAGGGATAGGAACAGACAAGTTAGGGAAATGTTTAATTGGAGTATGGGGAAATATAAGGCTATCAGGCAGGAACTTGGAAGCACAAATTGGAAACGCATGTTCTCAGGGAAACGTATGGAAGAAATGTGGCAAATGTTTGGGGTTTGCGTAGGGTTCTGAGTAGGTATGTTCCAGTGAGACATGGAAAGGATGGTAGGGTACAAGATCCATGGTATACAAAAGAAGAAAAGAAGAGCTTGAGGTTGGAATTAAACAATAAACGATTGACTGTGGTCATTAATCCACAACGAAAATGGCGGATGCAGACCAATCAAAGAAGTGTAGACAGTAAAGTTTGGAGTATCTGAAATATAGATTGGTACCAGTAGCAAGTAACTAACAGCCGCCAATGTCTCTGTTGTGTGAAAAAAATTTTTTTTTTCAAATGAGGCAATGAAACAGACCAGGCTCCTTGAAAATTTGAACAGAATACACCTTAATGAAGCAAACAAGAGCTTGGCTTTTCTCAGTCATGTCAGGGAAACTTTCGGAAATGGAAAACAGTTCAAAACATGTTTGCCAGCACTTCACAACAAAATTATTTGATTTTTTGAACTTCATACATTGTTTCATTGCTCATCGATAAGCCTGGAAAGCTTCATACAATTGGAGAAGAACTGAGACTGCCAGCAGTAAGGGAGGTTCTGTGTATGGTTTTGCAAAAGTCACCAGAGCAAATAATTGAAGCAATTTTGCTCAGTAATAACTCTGTTCAAAGACAAATAGATTAAGTGTCTGAGAATGTGGAAGAGACATTGTGCAACATACTTAGGACAATGGACTTTGCTCTGCAGTCAGATAAGTCAACTTTGCCAGGCAATGAATCTTTGCCTCTTGGTTATAATAGACAATAGACAATAGGTGCAGAAGTAGACCATTCGGCCCTTCGAGCCTGCACCGCCATTCTGAGATCATGGCTGATCATCTACTATCAATACCCTGTTCCTGCCTTGTCCCCATATCCCTTGATTCCCCTATCCATAAGATACCTATCTAGCTCCTTTTTAAAAAAAAATATTTATTTATTAAATTTTAGAGATTACAAAGAATAAATGTGGTGATGAAATAGTGAGAAAAATGATATTAACCCTCCCCCCTCCCCTTAACCCTTATCTAAAAAAAGAAAAAAAAAGAAAGAAAAGAAAGATTGCCTGGATATCAGAGGATCCCCACATGCTCCATGGAGTTCAAAATTATTTTCACTTTCCCCAATTACTATAATTTTATCTTCAAAGGACCTATGTATCTAATCCTATCTTTTGTAAGTATGGGGACCAAATTTTCAAAAATATATCATATTCATTTCTTAGATTATACGTAATTTTTTCAAGTGGAGTACAACTATGTATTTCATTATTCCAACGATCCATAGTTAAATTTAAATCAGATTTCCAAGTAACTGCGATAACCTTTTTGGCTACTGCCTAGCTCCTTCTTGAAAGCATCCAGAGAATTAGCCTCCACTGCCTTCTGAGGCAGTGCATTCCAGTCACCCACAACTCTCTGGGTGAAGAAGTTTTTCCTTAACTCTGTCCTAAATGACCTACCCCTTATTCTCAAACCATGCCCTCTGGGACTGGACTTTCCTAGCATCTGAAACATATTTCCTGCCTCTATCTTGTCCAATCCCTTAATAATCTTATATGTTGCAATCAGATCCCCTCTCAATCTCCTTAATTCCAGCGTGTACAAGCTCAGTCTCTCTAACCTCTCTGCGTAAGACAGTCCGGACATTCTAGGAAATAATCTTGTGAATCTACGCTGCACTTCCTCTACAACCAGGATGTCCTTCCTTAACCCTGGAGACCAAAACTGTACAGAATACTCCAGGTGTGGTCTCACCAGGGCCCTGTACAAATGCGAAAGGATTTCCTTGCTCTTGTACTCAATTCCCTTTGTAATAAAGACCAACATTCCATTAATTCCATTAGCCTTCTTCACTGCCTGCTGCACTTGCTCATTCACCTTCAGTGACTGATGAACAAGGACTCCTAGATCTCTTTGTATTTCTCCCTTACCTAACTCTACACCATTCAGATAATAATCTGCCTTCCTGTTCTTACTCCCAAAGTGGATAACCTCACACTTATTCACATTAAATGTCATCTGCCAAGTATCTGCCCACTCACTCAGCCTATCCAAGTCACCCTGAATTCTCCTAACATCCTCATCACATGTCACACTGTCACCCAGCTTAGTATCATCAGCAAAATTGCTGATGTTATTCTCAATAACATCCAGGGTTATGTTCACTTCATGAAGCATGAAGGTATGGTTTAAGTTTTGCGAAGGGTGTGGGAACAGATGCAAAGGGGGAGTCAATATTTTAAGTTGTGGAACACTTTTTCCAAGAGGACATTCTGCTCACCAACATTCTTTCTTGAGCAACATTTGTGACATCATAGGACACCACTGTGGGATACTACTTTCTTGAAAAAAGCTGTACCTAACATATTTACCATTCTGTGTAATTCACAAACACAACCTTGTGGCAAAAAATCTAAGTGATCGTCTGCATAAATCATTACATACAGTCATCACAGAAGTAAATAAAATGAAGTCCCACATTCCCAATTCTTGACTATTTCAACAGCTTTGAATTAATGAACAGTTTGAATGCTTGCTGTTGCACACAGTCATCAGATGGTTCTCAAAAATAAACTCTCTGGGACTCTTTTATGTACTTTCTGAAGTTGTGATAAAATTCTTTGAAAACTTGAATGATTCAGTCAGTATCAACTGAAAAATATTAGGCATGATATTGCTTATTTATCAGAAATATTTGCAAAGTTTAATGAAATCAAACTACAGTTGCAAGGAAATGATGTTAATTTTATTAACATCAAATCAGTCATCTCTATATTTATGTCAAGCAACCCTATTTAAGTACAACATTGGCCGTTGCGACCTTTTCCAATTTCCAATGAGCTGGAAGGAAAAGAAAGAATATCAGATGATGATCTTCAGATATACTGTGCCCAGCTGGGTGGGCTGCATAAAGACATGTCAGAGGGATTTCAGGATCTTCTCTCAATCAAATTCCAGTTTGAGTAATAAATCCATTCCTGAACAGAAGAAGGATGGAGCAAGAAGTGATCTCACTACAAAATGACTTTCAGCTGAATCCGAGGTTCAAAAAATCAAATCATTTTGGTTGCAGAAAGAAATCTCTGAACGCAATCTTCCGCTGTGGAGAAAGGTCAAGATGTCCTTTATTGCCTTTCCAACATCATATTTAGTAGAGCATGGTTTCTGTGCAGTTGCCCAACTTCCTTCAAAGGAATGAAACAGACTGCGAATTATCGATCCTAGGGACCTGACTGACATTCAGTCTGATGTTGAGACGCTGGTATCACTGCCCCAAGCCCATCCATCTTACTGAAAGGTGAAAAAGCAATGAAGTAATAAATAGTCGGATTGCTAATGTATGCCTCTGAGATTGTTGATGCGAATTGTTTTCACTGCAATTAAAGAAATAAATAATTTTATACCTAACTTTAAACAGATTTGAATGATCTTTGCAATTATTTGTCATTGCTTTGAATTTGCAGTTCCTATTTTCTTTCACTGTGCAGTATAAATCAAAATTCTTTATAATTTTTATTCAATGGCTGGAAAGAGAGATAGATGTCTGGAAGCCAAGGGGGCGGTAACCCAAAAAAGTTTGGGAACTGCAGATATAGATGATTCCAAAGTGTTCTAAATACATCGACTAAGCAATGCATAACGTGAATTCAAATCCCAATATGTCAAATGGGGAATTTAAATTCAGATATTTTTTTTGAAAGCTAGCACTACTCTATGTACTAATAATGTCCAAGAAACTTCCTTATTGATGTTAAAAACCCATTTGGTTTAGAATGGTCCTTCAGGGAAGGAAATTAGCTGACCTTACCAGGGGCAGAAGTGCAAGTGGAAGGGGTAGATAGGGATGCCACCATCTGCAAGTTCCTTCCAAAGTTGCACACTGTTCTGACTTAAATATATATTACCTTACCTTCACTGGACTTGCCTATCAGCTGTACTGCAGGAGTAGCATTATTGTATGGGCTGCAGAAACTTGAGAGAAATAGTCATCATCGCCTTCTTAAGGACAATCAGAAATGGATAATAAATGGCGGGCTTTCTGGTGATATCCACAACTCATAAATGAATTGAAACATACTTATCTATGCAATTGTGAAATTGTACATTTATCCACAGCTACTATAATAAAGTTTTGCATCTGAGTTAGCAATAGTGTGGATTTAAGTAAAAATCTATTGGTTGAGCAGTGTATTATCCCATTTATTTCAGAAACAATGTATTTAGTTTTGGTAACAGTACCAGAAGGATAAACACTGAGTTACAGATTGTGCTAAATATATGTTTGTTAGATTCCATGTTGTATGACGTAGTCGATTGTGGTATTTCCACTTCTATGCTTGTTCTCGGCAAATTTTCTACAGAAGTGGTTTACCATTGCCGCCTTCTGGGCAGTGTCTTTACAAGGTGGGTGACTCCAGCCATTATCAATCCTCTTCAAAGATTGTCTGCCTGGTGTCAATGGTTGCATAACCAGAACTTGTGTTATGCACCAGCTACTCATACAACCATCCACCCTCTGCTCTGATGGATTCACATGACCCTGGTCGGGTTCTAAGCAGGCAACACACCTTGCCCAAGGATGACCTGCAGGCTAGCGGAGGGAAGGCGTGAAGGCTAGCGCCTTACAGCTCCTTTGGTAAAGAGAGGTATCTCCACATACGACGCATGTATGTGTTTTGTTTCCAAAGTCAGGATGATGTGTGTCTAGGAGAACAACAAACTTGTGGTCTTTCCATGCTTTTACTGCCCATGCTCTTCTGGCTGGTGGAGTCCTGGGTTTGGAAGGTGCTGTATGCTATTGAGCTTTGCTGAAGATGCACTTATTTAGGGAATTGGAGAGCATCTCCTCACATTCCTGACTAGAGCCTTGTAGATGGTGGACAGTCTTTGGGGAGTTAGGAGTTGAGTTATTGCTGCAAGGTTCTTAGCCATTGATCTGCTCTCATTGCCATGTTTGTATCAGTTCATCTTTGATTTGTATAAGTAGTGACTTGCACACTTTATGATAAATAGGACCAAATCAGCGTCTGTGGATATAATGAATTACTTTTGACTTTATCATTAGTACAAATGCAGATGATGCAGAAACAGTATTGTGCAGAATTCTTAGGAACCTTGATTTTTGTTAATGGTTGCATATAGTACGGCCTCCACAGAGCCCTGACCTCAACATCATTGAAGCTGTTTGGGATTACCTGGTGAGACAGAATCAGGCAAGACAGCTGGAGCGTGCAGAACAACTGTGGCAAGTTTTCCAACATGCTTCGAACAGTGTACCAACTGATTTGCTTATAAAACTGCACGACAGTGTACCTAAGAGAATTGATGCAGTTTTAAAAGCGAAAGGAGATCACACTAATAAGTGATTTGATTTAGGTTTTTCCTGTGTTTTTACTCTTTAGAGTAATTTTTTTGTTATTTAGAAACTTTTCATTTTGCTATTTTTGAAAGCATCTTCGCTTTACAGAATCTTTTTACATGTACCTAAGGCTTCTGCACGGTACTGTAACTAAGAAGAAATTGATAACACCTGGAATAATTCAAAAATCTATTCAATTTACATATATGACACTAGCTTTATTGCACATTACATTAATTTGCAGTGAGCATTTTGTGCATTATGTATAGTTTCCTTAAATAAAGTTTTTGTTATAGTTTGAAGTTCTACAATGCGAGGTTCCACTGGGGCATTTATCAGGAGCTTTGCGTATGTAAGGCCCTTAGTATAATTAAGGATTTCACCCATCAATCCAGCCTGCTCTTTGAGTTTCTACCATCAGACAGGAGACTCCGTTGCATAAAATCAAGAACGGTCAGGATGGGAACCAATTTCTTCCCACAGGCCATTAGGCTTCTGAACTGCCCGTCACATCGCATTCGAAGTGTCATTGGTTAATCTGTTCTGTACTTACAAAATTTTATTTATGCACTTTAGTTTGTTTATTTATGAGAAATCCACCTGTAGATTTCATACTTACTTTCTTTTATAAGTTATTATGTGCTATGTGTGTTATGCATACTACAGTGCTTTACACCCTGGTTCGGAGAAATATTGTCTCGTTTGATGGTATACAAGTACATAGTTAAATGGCAATAAACTTGACTTGAACTGAAGACACAAGAAAGGTAGCAACTTAATGAAATTATATTAGGTTATATTGGTTGGCTGCTATCTGATTAAAAAGTATTTTCTGTTCATGTAACCAGAAATTATATGATTAGAAAGGTTTAACCTTCCTGTTGGTTGCATTAGTTTACATCAGGCTTTCACATGACAGGTG
The DNA here is from genome assembly GCF_048418815.1 of Hemitrygon akajei. Lineage (NCBI taxonomy): Eukaryota > Metazoa > Chordata > Chondrichthyes > Myliobatiformes > Dasyatidae > Hemitrygon > Hemitrygon akajei. Next base: position 183,741,920 of record NC_133128.1, read on the forward strand.
AAATATGACTAGATAATTAACTTCAGAAAATTGGTACTTAAATGAGTAGTCTCACTTCTTAAAACAAATTGTTTCTTATTTGCTGTCATTGCTATATTATGCCTTTCAATCAATTGAGCAGATTGTCTTCTATTATGATACATGCCATCACACCAAAAAGCTTTCTAATAACACAGGCGTTCTATTCAGTATGCAGGTTCAGTGTTAAAACGGTTTCACCCAAGAAGGATTCTGTCGTGCAGGAAGAAGCAGATGCTTTGATCACGTCTCCCCACAATCTCAATTACAAATGTAATGGAGTCTAGAAAATCCATGGTACTCTAACAATAATATAATTTTTCCAGTTTTACTTACCTGCATTTGGTGGCAATATTGACATATCACACAATGAATGGCACATAACAAACAGCCCAGCATAATATCTTAAGCTTCAAAGCAGAATAACTGGAAGTGTGAAGAGGGTAGCTAGGGAAAACAGTAACAAGGAGGTTGAAGAGCTAAAAATGATCAGGAATCCCAGTGCAAAGGGCATTCTGAGTGCAGGGCCAGTGAAGCCCAATACAATATTAATGACCTTTGTAAAGGATTACTTTTAATAGAAACTCAGCGGTTTCAGAACAATTAGACTATTTGCAAGCCTCAAAGGCAAGAGTTCACAGGAAGTGTCTATGACCTATTTGAAGAAGTTCATTGAAACTTTTAGAAAGTATTTTTTCACTACTGACCTGCCCTATCTGCACTGGGCACTCAAAATCTAGAGTGTGGCTGAGGCACCATTGAGAGATCCAACTACGTCAACTGCCTGTCACCTTTTCCGGCATTACACCTGTACCTGGATGCACTGGGACAGGAGAAATGCAGTGGCGACTAGATTGTTGAGGTTTTCTGGGAACTGTGGGCACTGGAATGGGTTAGAATGCATTGTAGACAGCAAGGGTAGCAAGTTATTTTAAAATTTTTTCTTGGTTGATGTTAGATAGGGTAAATGCAAGCAGGCTTTTTTTATTGCGGTTTGGTGGGACTACAACTAGAGGTCATGGGTTAAGCATAAAAGGTGAAACGTTACAGGGGAACATGAGGGGAGACTCTGCACTCAGAGGGTTGTGAGAGTGTGGAACGAGCTGCCAGTGCAAGTGGTGCATGTGAGCTCATTTTCAGTACTTAAGAGAAGTTTGGATAGGTATATAGATGGCAGGGGTATGGAGGGCTATGGTCCCAGTGCAGGTTGATGGGAGTAGGCAGTTTACGTGGCTCAGCATGGACTAGATGGGCCGAAAGGTCTGTTTCTGTGCTGTACTTATCAATGACTTCAGGACTCTAAGTGAATAACATCATTTTAAACAAAAAGCGGAAGCAAAACAGAAGCTACAGGAGTTCTCAAACAAGGTGAGTATCTATAGTGCAGGTTCAGCACAAGGTGCAGCAGTCTCATGATACTCATTAGATATTGTAACAACAACAACACAAAGTGAGAAGTTGAACCATTATTGGCGAAGGTAGATCAATGGATGTTGTCTACATGGATTTTAATAAGGGGTTTAACAAGGTCCCTCATGGGAGACTCATCCAGATGATTACGAGGCATAGAGTCTAATGTTCCCTCTCAGGTGCGCACACACACACATCTTATGCTACCAGCGCACAAAGGAATTTAAACTGCGCACAAAAAGTTGTCATTTCCTCGTTGCATGTTAAGTATATTTTACAATTGTAAACAATCGCATTTCCTTTTCTGGCTTCTGATGCAGACGGTGGTGACAACGTGGAACTTATGAAGATTTGTCTGCAGATTTTAGAACTGGCTTATTTATACTGTTCTGATTGAAGAAATTATTGGTTCACTATGTCAAATTTCAAAGAAGCAAAGGGTATGTAGCACAAAAGAACTGCTAGTTCTTTTTCATTTAAAGCGGATGGCTTAGTGAGACAGTAGAAACAACTGGTCACTCCATTATAGGAAGGATAACGAGGCTTTGGAGAGGGTGTAGAAGAAATCTACCAGGATCAACATGTACAAAAGCTGGATGAACTCAGCAGGTCGGGCAGCATCCATTGGAAAAAAAAGTCTACCAGGATGATGCCTGGATAAGAGGGCATGTGCTCTCTAACAAGAGAATGGACAAACTTGGAGTGGCAGAGGCTGAGGAGAGGTCTGATTGAGGTTTATAAGATTATGAGAATATGTATGTTTTTCCCAGGGTTGAAATGCCTAACACCAGCGGATTTGCATTCAAGGTGAGAGGAGGTAATTTTAAAGGAGATGTGAGGGGCAAGTTTTTTTCACAGAGGCTAATGATGGCCAGGAATACACTGTCTGGGGTGGTGGTAGAGGCAGATACATTTGGGCCGTGAAGGTGGGAGAAGTGGACATAGCGCAGGTAGAGGGGATTAGCTTAGTTGGAAATTTGATTATTAATTCAATTGGTTCAGCACAACAGTGTGGTCGAAGAACCTGTTCCTGTGCTGTGCTCTTCTATGTTCCATGTGCTTTAAGGCGTAAAGAAAAAAACCCAGAAAATGCTGTGGATGTTCAGCTAGTCAGGCAGCATCTCAGGAAAATGAAACAGAATTAGCATTCCAGGTCAATGAGGCTTCAAATGAAAGGGTTTGAATTTTCTTGAGGATTCTAAATTGACCTGTGAATTCTCTTTCTCTCTTCACAGATGGCTTGTGACTTGCTAAATATTTCCAACACTTACGTTATTATTTCAGATTTTCAGCATCTAGTATTTGCTTTTTGGTTTTCAAAAGTCAGGCTATCTATAGCATCAATAAATAGACTGAATCAAACACAGGCTGAGGTAAATACTTTGACATAGGATTGCAGAATAATGTGAAAACAGCTTCAAAGCTCTGAAGGGTGTTCGAGTACCGTGGACCTACTAATAGCAAGTGAAGACAGCATAGCTAAAATGTAATGAGATGGGCTGAAAACAGTCTTGTCAAAGTTAAAAGCATTGGAGCTGATCCAGAAGGTGAAAGTCAGAAGTGATGAGCTTGTATGTCAGTGTGAAAGAGGAAAGGTCTGGTATTACAGTGCATTAGAGTAGGAGATTTTATTTTTATTTATTTATTGAGATACACCATGGAACAGGCCCTTTCGACACTTCGAGCCATGCTGCTAGCAACTTCCTGATTTAATCCTAGTCTAATTGCAGGACAACTTATAATGACCAATTAATTGACTGACTGGGATGTTGTTGGACTGTGGGAGGAAACTGGAGCACCTGGAGGAAACCCACATGGTCACGGGGAGAATATACAAACTCCTTAGAAGGAACCCGGTTGGTGGCGCAGTGACATCAGCGCCGGACTTCAGAGCAAAGATTCCTGAGTTCGAATCCAGTCGGACTGCTCCCGGTCACGCTTTCCATCCATGCCGGGTTGAGGGTTGAGCTCACAGTTCGACCTCGTTAAAAAAACAACACTGCGCTGTGAGAAGGACGTGGGGGACCACTCACAGAATCTTTCCTCCTTGAAAAAATAAGTGGTCACCGAGGCTCTGGCAGAGTATGGCACACAAAAAATCTGTGAATTGCTAAAATGCTGAAAAGCCTTCAATGGCCCTAAGCACATTGTCAGCTTGAATTGTGAGTCTGAGACGTGCAGGGATTTACCAGATGCCAAAGTGGTTCTGGGAATTCAGATGGCTGTCTGTACAGGAACAGCTCCTATGCTGGGCTCAGGTGGACTGAAGAGTTGGGTGGTGGGTTTCTAATGAAAGAATGCATCAGAGACCATGCTGGAACAAACAGTTTGGCATAGGGGGCAGGCAGACAGCAGTTCAGAGGCAAGGAAAGATCAATTGCAAATTTATCAGCACCAGAAGATTACCTACTTTTATTACTTACTGTTGCAAATGACATTGAGCTGAAAAGGGGGATAAACTTGAACCAATGTGTATGCTTTTTCTTAACCCTTTTTTAAATTACCATTTTATGTTAATTAAATTGTACAGCTATATGACTATAACTGCGTAATAAGATCTATGGCAGTTCCCTATCACCCTCAATATCCTTATTTTTCAAAAAAGGATCTATTTTCACTTTGAATACTTTTAATGTTCTACCCTCTACAGCTGGGGTAGAGTATTCCAGAGATTTATTTCTCTCTGTGAGAAGAAAGTTCTATGTAACTGGTTTTAAATGGTTCTCCCTCTTATTTGAAAATTTGAGACTCTCCCACCAGTGAAAATATCATGTCACCTATCTTCTCATGCACCTTCATGACCATAAAAATTTCATTGAGGTCATCTCTCATTAGGATATAGAATAGAATATAGTACAGAACAGGCTCTTCAGCCCACAATGTTGTTCTGACCCTTTAACCTACTTAATGATTAATCTAACCCTCCCTTCCATATTAACCCCTGTTTTTTTATCATCCATGTGCCTGTCTGTGTTAAATGTCCATTTCTGCCTCTACTACCACCGCTGGCAGTGCATTCCATGCACCCACCACTCTGTGTAAAAAAATCTTATCTCTGACATCCCCCTCTACACTTCCTTCCCAAAACCTCAAAGTTATCCTTGTATTAGCCATTCCTCTGGACTTGATAGAATGCAGGCCACAATGACCACAGTGAATCCAATGATGCTTGATTATGTGAACATTCCTAAACCTATCTTCAAGTCATGTTGTAATCTAACAGCAAAGATCGCGAATGTGGTTCTTGTGATTGCTGCGTACTTATCACACAAATTTATATCCAAAATTTACATAACATTAAGGAGACACAAGATTAAGTTAAAATAGTTGTATTCACACATAACACATAACACAGAATAACACATCTCACATTGTGTTATTCTACTTTCTTGTGTTTACATTATGATAGGAGGATCAGAGGTGGGGAGGGACAGTAACTTTAAATTCCTGGCTGTCACAATCTCAGAGAAACTGTCCTGGATCCATCATTTAAACATAATTGCAAAGAAAGCACAACAATGCCGTTACTTCCTCAGGAGTCTGCAGAGGTTTGGCATGTTATCGAAAACCTTGGCAAAATTCTATCGATGTGTGGTGGAAAGTGCGCTGACTGGCTGCATTACAGCCTGGTACGGGAACACCCTTACCTTTGAGCAGAAAATCCTACAAAAGGTAATGGATTTGGCCTGGTACGTCACGGGTAAAACCCTCCCAACCGTTGCGCACATCTACATGAAAAGTTGCCATGGAAAAGCAGCTTCCATCAGCAAAGATCCTTAGACTCCCCCCTGCCCCCCGCTGCCCCGCACCCCACTACTGCCATCAGATAGAAGGTACAAGTGCCTGAGGATTGCACCACCAGTTTCCAGAAGAGTTACTGCCCCTCAACCATCAGTCTTTTGAACAAATGAGGATAGCTACACTAATTTAAGGTCTCTGTTACATTTTTATTTCATGCTCCTTATTTATAGCAACTTATTTACATCTGCATTTGCAGTTTTTTTTTCAAGCTTTCAGTTCCTGATGTTTACAGTTACTGTTCTATAGATTTGCTAAGTATACCCGCACAAAAGAAAAGAATCTCAGGGTTGTATGTGGTGACATTTATGTGCTCTGATAATAACTTCTTTTTGAACTTTGATGTCCATGTTATGACCATGTTAAGTTTTATTCTTTTTCTTTTCTTTCAAGGATGAAGTTGAACTTATTAACATAGAACAATACGAGGGGTGATTGATAAGTTTGTGGCCTAAGGTAGAAGGCGTCAACTTTAGAAAACCTAGCACATTTATTTTTCAACATAGACCCCTCCTACATTTACACACTTAGTCCAGTGGACGTGAAGCATACGGATCTTGGACCTCCAGAAAGTGTCCACAGCAGGGGTGATTGATAAGGTCGTGGCCTAAGGTAGAAGGAGATGAGTTATTAACTTCAAACTTTCTGCATAATTACCCAATGAGTTAACATGCATGTGCATGTAATGAGAGTTGTATAACTCATCTTCTTCTACCGTAGGCCACAAACTTATCAATCACCCCTGCTATGGACAGTTTCTGGAGGTCCAAGATGCATATGCTTCACATCCGCTGGACTAAGTGTGTAAATGTAGGAGGGGACTATGTTGAAAAATAAATGTGCTAGGTATTCTAAAATTGACTCCTTCTACCTTAGGCCATGAACTTATCAATCACCCCTCGTACACCACAGTACAGGTCCTTCAGCCCACAATGTTGTGCTGACCTTTTAACCAACTCCAAAACCAATCTAGCTTTTCCATCCTGCCTCTAATGGATTTTTGGAACTGAAGTTATTAATTTGAGCCCAAGTTCTAAAGTGCAGTATAAATTGGCAAGAGAAGATCTGAACAGAATTTCTTCTTTTCTCAGTCTTCATTCATTTGTTATGTGCCGTGTTGTATGACATAAGTGATCATGGCCTTTCCTGACCATGATTGCTCTTGGCAATTTTTTCTGCAGAAGTGGTTTGCTGTTGCTTTCTTCTGGGCAGTGTCTTTACAAGACGGGTGACCCCAGCCATTATCAATACTCTTCGGGGATTGTTTGCCTGGTGTCAGTGGTCACATAACCAGGACTTGTGATCTGCAGCAGCTGGTCATACGACCATCCACCACCTGCTCCCACGGCTTCACATGACTGTAATTGGGGGGGCTAAGCAGGTGCTGTGTGTTGCCCAACGGCAACGTGCAAGCTAGCAGGTGGAAAGGGTGCCTTACACCTCTACCCTGCCACCCATTCTCGTCTTACATAACTTTTTTATTTAGATGCTATTAAATCTGTCTTGTCAGTCGACAGATTGTTTATTTGTTTCCTGATGCCATTGTCAGGTTAAAATTGCATTCATTCAATGTTTCTAATTCAGGCATTGGCTGGATGCAGGAGTTAGTGTATTCCTTTCTCTGGATGTCCCCGGTGTTTTAAAGGTTCAAAGGTTCATTTATTATTGAAGCGTGTATTCAGTATACAACTCTGCGATTCGTCTTCTCCAGATAGTCACGAAACAAAGAAAACCATGGAAATCATTCAAAGAAGAACACCGACCCCCCTCCCCCACGCAAAGAAACAAAATCTCGCAAACCCCAAACCCCTCCCTTACAAAAAAAACGAACAGATTGCTCCACATGGAAAATGGCGACACGAACATCAGACTTTAGACTAAAGGGGATTAGATATCTGGAATTAAGCAAAAGCCTGATGCCCATGGTTCTGACACTAGTTAAAGTTGCATAAAATACAAATATCAGTTTACATTTCAATCAGGGGATAGGAATCGAAACTCTGATACCAAATTCAAAGTAAATTTATTTTCAAGGTACATATATGTCACCATATACAACCCTGAGATTAATTTTCTTGTGGGCATACTCAATAAATCTATAGAATAATTACCATAACAGAATCAAAGAAAGACTACCCGACTTGGGAGGTCAGTTACAGTGCACTAACGTGTGTGGGTGCTGAGCATTTCTGATGATCACACTTGGAGCATATGTCCAGGACTCCCATACCTTCGAGATGTGAATACACAGAGGTGTTCAGGCATGAACAGGGGCACTGACTGACATGCAACACACACCTTTGTGCACTACTTCAGCAAATTCACTTGCGCGAGTGTGACTTACGGACAATACGTCTCACTCGTATAGAAGCTGGCCTTCATTATGAGTGTAGTTTTTGCTTTAGTGATGTTTAAGGGGTCCTCCCCAAGGAAGTCCAATTCCATGGTGTCTGGAGCTGGAAATGGTCTGCAGGTAGTTGTCTTTTAGGTTAAGAACCTTCCTTTAATTATTCCTGGCTGCCTAGATTCTGTAGTAGCCGATCATGAACAACCTCCCATTTAGTTAATTGACTACTTTTACAGGTGCATCTATATCTGCTTTGGGGGAGTTCTCGCTGGTTGGATTTCTATCAGTCTCTTTCAACTGCTCATCCTCACTGCTTCTGTTTCCTTCTTACTCCATGATAATCTGACCAAACTCCGCTTCCTCAGGGACATTACTTTCCCATCCTTTGTGGATTTCAATTCCAAATTCAACAATTTGAACCCAACCAGGATCTGAGACATGTTCAAATGATCTATCATTTCTTAAAGCCTATCCTGAGCTCTACACTCAGTGTCATATGCAATGACAGATTACTCTTTTCTGCATCAGTTGCTGTAACAAAGAACATTTCTCATTTCTTTCTTACATAAGGACTGCAAACTCACCATACCCTTGACTTTCAAAACCCCTCCTGAGCTGTGTGTCCCCCCCCTTCATTTTCATTTGATTTCATATCCTCCCCCATCTCCAACCCCCACATCATCTTCACCAACCCCTCTGATTTCCAGTCGATCGGTCCTCAATAGATTCCTCAGCTTTCCATTCCTGCTCTTGGCCCTTAATGAATTCTTTTCCCAAAATGAACTGATCCTTTCTTTCACTGCCTTTGCTGCTGTGCTAATTTTGTTGGCCACGAATCCTCACTTCAGACTGATAGCTCTTTCTTTTATCTGCAGTAGTACTGACCCACCAAGCTCCTGCACAGCCTCTTACCCTCACTTCAACTATTCGTTGCAAACTGCCAATGAACATTTGACCGCCTTGATTTCTGTGTTCCCTCATACAATCCACAACTCACTCTTTCCCCCAGCTCTGCTTTGAAAACAGTAAGCGTTGCACAACTCCCTAGTTCTGACGATAGATTATTGGCCTGAAACGTTGCAGAGACATTGCTTGACTGCCAACTTTTTGCAAAGTCCCTCTTCTGTTTCAGATTTCCAGCAATTACAGTTTTAGTTTATTACCACTCTTCCCACTGACTCCTCTCCTCCCCTCCCAGTCCTGATCGTGCACCCCCTTCCTCTTACGTCCTGATCGTGCGACCCCTCCCCCACTTGCTCTCGATCGTCTGACTGATGCCCTGACGATTCTCTCTGCTGCCCCCAACTCACACCCTCCTAAACTTGTTTCTTCTCTTCACTGTGCGATGGACAACACACACCAAGTGCTGGAGCACTCAATAGACCAGGCAGCAAGAGTGGAATGGATGAACAGTTGGTGTTTCGGGCTGAGACCCTTCATCAGGGCTGGAAAGAAAGGGGGAAGAAGGGTATGGTGAGGGCCATGAGCTGCTGGATGATAAGTGAATCCAGGTGAGAGGGGGAAAGCAGGTAGGTAGGGCAGGGGTAAAGTGGGAATGATGTGGGGAGTTGGGAGTTGATCGCTGAAAGAATCAAAGGGCTGAACAAAAAGGAATATAATAGGTGAGGGCAGTGAAGGGAAGGAGGTGGGGAACAAGACTGAGGAAGGTGTGGGTGATGGGAAGGGAGTGAAGGTGGGTGAGGGGAAATAGATAGATACTTTATTGAACCCAAAGGAAATTACAGCGCCATGGCAGCATTACAAGAGCACAGATATAGATATTAGACAGAAGTAGAAAGATTAAAAATAAGTTACCACAAACAGCCTCACAGGAAGGGGTCATCACTTCCCCGGCTATTGGTTGACCCATTGTACAGCCTAATGTCTGAGGGTAAGAATGGCCTCATATAGCACTCTTTGGAGCAGCGCAGATGCCTTAGTCTACTACTAAATGTGCTCCTCTGTTCAGCCAATGTGGCATGCAGAGGGTGAGAAACATTATCCGGAATTGCCAGGATTTTCCGAAGTTTCCTTTGTTCTGCCAAAGCCTCTAGTGTGTCCGTTTTGATTCCTGAACAGAGCCAGCCTTTCTAATTGGGTTATTAAGTCTGTTGGCATCAGCCGTGTTGATGCTATTGCCCCAGCACGCAACCGCATGGAAGACTGTACTGGCAACAACAGGCTTGTAGAACATGGGAAGGAGAGGCCTGCATGCTCCAAAGGACCCCAGTCTCCTCAGGAAGCAGAGGCCTTTCTTGTACTCAGCCACTGTGTTAGTGCTCCACTCAAGGTTGTCATCCATTTGCACTCACAGGTACTTGTAGGTCCTCCCCACAAATAGTAACAAGGAGCAATGCAAGCTTGGTCTTCCTAAAGTCCATCACCATCTCCTTCGTCTTATTAATGGTGAACTGGAGATGATTCAGTTTGCACCATTTGACAAAGTCCTCCACCATCCTCCCATCCTCCCTTTATACACCCAATTATTGCTGAGTCATCAGGGAATTTCTGCAGATGACATGACTTGGTGTTGTAGCTAAAGTCTGAGGTAAACTGGAAAGTCTGAGAGTAAACTGGAAAGGAGCCAATGCAGCCCCCTTCCTGGGTGAAGAGACCAGAGGAATGAGGGAAAACAAAATGGAGAGGAGTGGTTACCAGAAGCTACAGAAGTTCACGTTGATGCCGTTCTGTCGGAGACTATGAGATGGAATATGAGGAGCTGCTCCTCTCATCTGTGTCCAGACTCAATTTGGCAGTAGAGGAAGAGGCTGTAGACAGACGTGCCGGTGTGGGAATGGGATGTAGACAGACATGCCAGTGAGGGAATGGTTGGCCACCAGAAGATCCTGGCTGTTAATGGTGACTGGAGTGAGGTGTTCAAGCTAATTAGGTGAGTCAATTAAGTGAACATGCTTTCTGGCAGGCAAGGCCAATTTGCACGATCATATTTAATTTACAAATTACTTCCCTCACCACAAAGGTATACTGGCTGATCATTGTGTCAAGGACACATGTTTGAAATGGTGTAATTTGATTATTCTGTAAATAGAACAATCAGATGTTTATGATTCTGATTACCCAAATCTATAGAGGGGCGGCAGGGTAGAGATACAAAAGGTGTAAGGTACTCCTTCTCTCCACCATCCTGCAGGTCACCCATGGACAAGGTGTAGCACTTGCTTAGCCCCCGATCAAGCTGACATGAAACCATGACAGCAGCCAGTCCATATCACAAATGCTGGGTATGTGACCACTGATGCCAAGATGGCATCACCTGTCTTACAAAGACACTGCCCAGAAGAAGGCAATGGCAAACCACATGTAGAAAATTTTGCCAAGAGCGATCATGGTCATAGATCATGAACACCAATATCATATGACACGGCTCATAAAGATGATGAAATCAATACAGTTCATATTTTTCCTCAATGACAGCTTACAGCTCCATCATGGGCACTAGCCTTCATAGTTTCCAGGACATCTTCAAGGAATGATGCCTCAAACAGGCAGGTCCATCATTAAGGACCCCCATCACCCAGGTCATGCCTTGTTCTCATTGCTACCATCAGAAAAAGGTACAGAAGCCTGAAGGCACATATTCACTGATTCAGGAACAGCTTCTCCTCCTCTGCCATTCAATTTCTGAGTGGACATTGAACCCTTGAACACCACTTCACTACTTTTATTATTTCTTTTTTAGCACTACTTATTTAATTTAACTATTAAACATATACACTTACTGTAATTCATGTTTTTTTCTCTATTATCATGTATTGCATTGTACAGCTGCTGCTAAGTCAACAAATATCACGACATATGCCAGTGATATTAAAGCTGATTCTAATTCTGAAATAATTTTAAACATTAAAACACTATTCTTAAATATAACATAAATTATCATTACTGAACAGCATTTGATTAGAGCAATATTGATGAATTAATACTGCCATGTAGAATTCACTATTATATGATTATATAACAATAATATATAACAGTAGTTAAAGAATCTTGAATTACACTTTACGCTGTTAATGTCAGATGAGCTTTTCACGTGTTGCATTTCCTAATCCCTATTCATAAAAGACATCCCTTGTAGCCATTAAAATTTATATCAGTTGGAGGATTGGTTTAACAGTTCTATCACCAAGATCCAGAGCCTATGTCTGTAACAACCCGAGCTTGTGTTTCCTTTGACAGCACCTACTGTAATTAATAATTAACGATGGCTTCTCAAATTTATTTACAAAGTGACCATTAGATGACACAGAACTTACAGACGCTGATGCAATATTTATGACCGTAAGGGAGGTCTAGAGGATTTAATGCACGTTTTTTACTTAAGGGGTTTTCTCACAGTTATCTAACTATCCTTTTGTGTCAGGTCATTGCAAAACATTTGAATGCAAAGGAGACCGCACCATTCAACACAATCATAGTGGATCTGGAACCTCACTTGTCACTTTCCCTTACTAATCACATATCCCTTGATCTCCTTAACATTCAAAAATCTGTCCATTTCTGCCTTGACTATGCAGCACTTTACTATTAATCCTCCAGAGTTCCCCTGGGCAGTGAGTTAATAGGGTGAAGGAATGTTTTTTCTCAACTCTATCCTGATTTGCTGATCCTTTATTTTGAAACTGATCTCATTGTGCCGGACACTACAGGCCATGGGAAATATCAATCATGCTTCTACCCTGCCTAGCTTCAATAAAATCACCTTTCAACCCTTCCAAACAATAGAATTGTAGGCCCTTTCTCTTCACATGGCAAATATAATGAGAGTGGCATGGTTATGGGACCCGTGATCCGGGTTCAATTCCCACCGCTGCCTATAAAGAGTTTGAACGTTCCCCCTGTAACCCTGTGGGTTTCCTCTGGGTCCTCTGGTTTCCTCTCTCAGTCCAAAGTTGTACCATTTGGTAGGTTAATTGGTCATTGCAAATTTCCCGTGATTAGGCAAGGGTTAAATCGGGGGTTTCTGGGAGGTGCGGCTCAAAGGGCCAGGAGGATCTATTCCATGCTGTATCTCAATAAATAAATATATAACCATATATCTCACAAACTAATCTGGTAAATCCAATTCACTCCACTTCCCCTATTGCAAGCATAACTTCACTTCGGCAGAGAGGACAGAGCTGATATTCCAGATGAGGTGCCAACTGCAGTAATGAATTGCCTCTTGTCTATTTATGTCAGCAATACATCTAGACATTTTTGAAATCCTGTTAATAACAATTATTTTAGGATTATTTGTGAAAGTACAAATTTTAAAGTATCAGACAAAATTAACTGGTTAAGAGGGCATCGTCCCGTTTTGTTTAACCACCATCTCAGCATCTGGATCAAGGCCTTTGGGTTGTTAAACTTATCTCCTTACCATTAATATTCAAGTCATGTCATTTCAGAGGGTCAGATAAGAGCTTTGGAATCTTTCAATGGCACTTGATCCTGTTCCCTCTTTGTGAGCAAAGCATTTCAAGTACCTTCCACGCAATCTGAATCTTCTCTGTGTCGAGTGATGCACACAAGATTAAGTTTTCATGCAGTCCAAATATACTTTTCTCGTTTCATTAACTTTCCATTACTTGCCCTTGCCTGTGTCGATTTTTCCAACTCACCACACCACCTTTCATGTTACCCATTGAAAGGTTTTATCCAAAAAATTCTACTCAAACATTTCCAGTCCTTTGCCTACGCATTTCAAACTTGAATCTGCCTTGAATGACCCTACGTTTTACCATTCTGCTTCTCTTCGCATTCTCAACTGAGCCTTCTGAGACATGCACCATCGACTTACAGCAACACGAGCAGCCCTGCCTCCTTTCTGCCCAGCCTTTTAGCCACAGCATTCTATCCAAGCAACCCTCTTCCATCCTGCAAAAAACACCCACCAACCAACCACTATCTGTACTTACTTTTCCCATCAAAATATTTCACCTGCAAATAAATGAATAGTCATCCATTATCTATATAAAGCAGTGCAATGTGGCTGTGAAAGAGTTAAAAAATCCACGCGCAGAGCTATGAACAGAACCACATATAGTCATTGCTGCTTCCTCCTACAGCAGTAATCCTTATTTTGTTTCTTTTTACTATATCTAAAGTGCTTTTTTTCAGAATAAAAACATTAATATTATATGAATGTTGCCGAAATCCAGTGCTGACATCAACTGGTAATGGCATCTAGCAATTTGACCAATCTTTCTGGTACTAGAGCATAGATCACAACAAGCTAAGAGGAATTATTTTAAAAACAAAATTATAACTATACATAATTTCAAAACTAAATATAACATTCAATATAGTGCTCAATTTTATTTATATGTCACTGAAACCATAAATAAAACCATAAGTCCATAAGATATAGGAACAGAATTAGGCCATTTGGCCCATTGAGTCTGCTCCACCATTTCATCATTGCCCATTCATTTCCCTCTAAGACACAATAACTCGCCTTCTCCTCATACCTTCATACTCTGACTAATCAAGAATCTATCAACCTAATGATTTTCCCTCTACAATGCCTTGATGATCATTGAAGAAATATTAAAGCTTTTTCATGCTTTGTGTAACTGAAAACAAATCTGCTTCAGTCAAATACAGTCCAGTGCAAAAGTCTTACACACACACACACACACGCACACACGCACACACGCACACACGCACACACGCACACACACACACACACACACACTCTCACACACACGCACACACGCACACACGCACACACGCACACACGCACACACACACACACACACACACACACACACACACACACACCTGCATAGTATTGTATATTATTCCATAAATGAACACAGGGACAACTGTATCATGTGAGGAACTCCTGCAGAAATATGCACTGCCATATTCTCATGCTGAGAACCGGGGGTGGGGGTGGAAATCCTTGCAGATATATTATTAAAAATTGCAAAGTTTAAAAAAAAAAGAAATTGAATACATCAAAGACATTACGCAGTGAGAAATTTAATTCCATGTGCATTTTAACTAATTATTAAACCTTAGCTTTGAAGCATAAAGGCTGTCAAGATCTTGATCCCTAAAATACACTGATTTTAGGAAAGAGAATTGTGTAGGAAGTAGAAGTGAAAATCTACTAATTAAATTACTGATTCATATGGGAAAGATGGAGGTAGTCTTTCTCCTTTATGCTTTCTTTGGCTTTTTCCTTTCATTTCCTGGGGGAGCATTCAGTTACCATATTGCAGCATAGAGAAATTAAATGGCATTGTTCCAGCCACCAGAGGGTGCTCTGAACTGCTCTAGGAAATTACCTACAATCCATCCATTTGCAAGAGAATTGATTGCCCTGCAGAACAATGGTATAGGATTGATAAATCAGTATATTAAGTATTGTTCTTCCTCACAGGAAAGTGACAGACTATATGACACCATACTGGTCACAATATATATTCAAATGGTCATAAAGCCCAGAGAGCTGAATAGATTAATCAGGAATGCTTCTGAAAGGCTCAGTCGCACCTTATCATTTGACACAGTAGAACTTTTTTTTGCAAAATGACTGCATAGAACAGTTTTGGCAACATTGTTAAGATGTAAGCTAATTTCAATCAATCAGGAGAGAAAATATAATTAATACATAGCATTTATCGAATCTTACACTACTTTGAAAAACTCACTGGTTTGTTCCCTTGAATAACATTTACAACACGTAAATTACACCATCATTGTCATCATTATGTGTAGCATTGTATGAATGTAGGTGACCCTGGTCTCATGACCATGATTGTTCTTGGGCAAATTTTTCTGCAGAAGTGGTTTGCCTTTGTCATCTTCTGGGCAGTGTCTTTACAAGGTGGGTGACCCCAGCCATTATCAATACTCTTCAGAGATTGTCTGCCTGGTGTCAGTGGTCACATAACCAGGACTTGTGATATGCACCAGCTACTCCCATGGCTTCACGTGACCCTAATCCGGGGGAGGGGGGGGGGTTAATAAAAGGAGATCTTATTGAAACCCATTGAATGTTGAACAACCTCAACAGAGTAAATATGGAAACCTCAATAGAGTAAATCCCCCCTATGATGGGGGAGTCCAAACCAGAGGACAGAGCCTCACAGTAGAGGGATGACCATTTAGAATGGAGATGAAGAGGAACTCCTTCAGACAGCGACTGGTCAATCTGTGGAATTTGTTGCAACAGGTGGCTGCTGAAGCCAATTCATTGGATATACTTAATGCAGAGGTTGCTAGATTCTTGATTAGTCAGTGTATGAAGGGTCATGGGGAAAAGGCAGGAGTTTGGGCTGAGAGGGAAATAGATAAGCAATGATGAAATGGCGGAGGAGATTTACAAGGATGTTGTTAGAAATGGAAAATTGCAGCAATGAGGTATGTTTGCACAACTTAGAAATGTTTTCTTTTGAGCAGAGTGATTGAGGTATTTAAAACAATGAAAGGCCTTTACAAAGTAAATAGTATTTCCCTAAGACAGGGGTTTCCAGTCTGGGATCCAAGGACCCTTAGCTTAATGATACTGGCCTATGACATAAAAAAAGGCTGGGAGTACCTGCGCTAAAAGGAGGACAAATACAGGGAATTATAGATTCAAAGTACAATAAAATTTCATTAATCCTGCATACACAAGACTTTGGGGTAGGTACTGAGCCAACAACTTTTCTGGACCACTGGATGCTATTCACTTTCTGACAGTATTACCGAGCAGGATTCGACATTTCCCAGTGAAGCTGGTAGCTTATGGGTGTGGTGAACTAGATATACCTGTCTGACTGCTCCTGTGGCTCCTCCCACAGACCCCCTGCTGACTGCTCCTGTGGCTCCTCCCACAGACCCCTGCTGACTGCTCCTGTGGCTCCTCCCACAGACCCCCTGCTGACTGCTCCTGTGGCTCCTCCCACAGACCCCTGTATAAAGGCGACTGTGGGCTGCTGCTCTCCCTCATTTTCTCCAGGATGTAGTGCTGTTTATTCTTCCAGTCAATAAAAGCCGATATCTCACTTCCTAAGTCTCAGCGTGAGTTATTGATGGTGCATCAATGGGGGAACGTGAAATGGAATGAGTTAGGTTTCAGGGGAATTCGGGAAACAGAATCACGGGAATCAAGGGAACACGGAATACAAATGAAGCTGAGTTTCGAGGGAACACAGGGGAACAGAAAACCGGTGAGTTTCTAAGGAGTGCAGGTTATGAAACAGGGGCAGTGTCAAAGAGGGGCAGGAACAGGGGCCCCTGAGTGTGTAAGGGAGGACAGGAATCAGCGCTCATGAGCTAGATGCTGGACCATCGGAACTTACAAATAGTTGGACAATGGATTCTTGAAGTTTTACTTGGAGTGCAAAGATTAGGTAACTCTTTTCCCTCATGAGGTGGTAGCAGACTGAAACATGCTGTGTGAAATACTGTCAGAGGCCAAAATTCCCATCACTTTTTAAAAGTTACTTGGATGTGTATTTGAAGATCAGTGACCTACAGGGCTGTAGAACTAGGACCAGGAGCTGACACCCTGTGAAGAAACCCAGCTTCCAATAACACAACAGGCCAAAATTATTCATTCAACATAAATTTACCATGGCTCTAAAATTCCTGCTGTCCCTTTTTTGAAATACCCCATTAAACCTATCTTCTACCGTCAATTGGGGGACTGCTTTGTCAAGCACCTCTGCACCATCCACCACAAGGTGGACTGCCCAGTTGCCGAACATTTTAATTCCAATTCCATTCCCGTTCCGACGTGTCAATCCCTGTGGGTGGAGGAGCAACACCTCATATTCTGTCTGGGTACCCTCCTACCTGATGGCATATATATTGATTTCCCCTTTTGGTAAACAAATCTTCCGCCCCTGCCTTTATTCCCCATTCTGACCTTTCACTTTTTCTCACCTGCCTGTTACTTCCCCTGGGTCCCTTTCTCCTATGTTCCTCTCTCCTCTCCTATCAGATTCTTTCTTCTCCAGCCCTTGACCTTTCCCACCCACTTGGCTTCACCTATCACCTTTCAGCTAGCCTGTTTCCCCACCCCCGCACCCCGCATTTTATTCAGACATCACCCTCCTTCTTTTCCAGTCCTGAAGAAGGGTCTTGTTCCAAAACATCGATTATTTACTCTTTTCTGAAGATGCTGCCTGACCTGCTGAATTCCTCCAGCATTTTGTGAGTCCATCTTCTTTCTCACAATCTTGCTTCTCTTTCTCTTTGCTGTCTTGTATAGTTTGTGTTTTGGGTGTTGTCTGTAACGATGTGTCCGTGATGCTGCTACAAGCAAGTACTGAATTGTAGCTTCACCCCATTGTGCTGCTCAACGTACCAGCAGCGGAACAGGCATGGCCAGGCAGCCAGTACCCCACTGTACTAGTGCATATGCTGATAAACCTGACTTGATCCCTTTTACCTCTTTTAGGACTCCTGTCTTAATATCTTTTCACTAACTTATTTTTTGGTGCTAACACAACCGTGAAGCACTTTGGGCCGGTTTTGCAGTGCCAAAACCTGGAGTCCACAGAGGCCTCCGTTAATGGCAGAAAGGAGTTTGGGAACTCTGGTTCTAAATGGAAGCTTCTGTTATTGTTTGATTTATTTACTTGGTGTACATAATAGGCCTGTAATTTCCTAGCAGGTTTAGCTGAGGATGCAGAACTGCACATCTGAGAGTTTTCACTAATGATGTAATCAGTACCACAGCCACATTTGTTCTTCTAGATGGGAAACCTACACGGGGCTACCCCTGACAGCTAAACCTTCCCAGCGCTAACTTTATGCTGTGTCCTGCTCTCTCTGGTCCTTAGCTTCCAATATACAATTAATAATGTCACACTCCAATTATAGGCTACCTTGCGTTATTCAAACATGACCTAGTTGTTAAAGGGTCAGTACGAACTCTCTCCTGCCTACAGCAAATGCAACAAAAGTTAAAATCAGCCCTGTGGTAATTTGATCTGATTTTTAAAGGCTTTCTATTTGGTAATGTCAAACTTACAATACTTTTCTCTTTGGGCATGAAGTGGGGCCAATGGGTTGATTACAGCTGAAGTGGCTCAAAGATGTGGCATTTCAAAATATATAGCACTAATCAGTCGTACAAACCACATTTTTATTTTTTTTTAAATACTGCTGTCAAGTATCTCAAAAATGATTCCTGGCTTTGGCATACTTCAGATTCCCATTATTATTCTGAACGGTATTCCATTAAGCAGCTTTCAGACTAGGCTTGCTGGCTGCTGTGATCCCGCACTAAAATATTTAATCTTGTCAGCAGCCTGTAATGTCACTAAGTATAATGTATTATCTGCATTATTGCTGATACGGAAATTAATATAAGTGAGAGAAAAATAGGTTTATAAAAAGAGTGGTTAGTTCTGACTACTACAAGAAGCTCTCAGCATGTTCCCTTTTATGCTGAGTTTGTGTATGAAAATTTACCCAGTCTTTTGAATTTAAAAATAATAATTTTGCCTATTCAACTACCTCTGAGTTTCTGTCAAGATTCTTCAATGCGTTTTGTCTTCACAAAATCTTCAGAAATGCACTGAGGCACAGTGTTTATATATTGAAAGAGGTAGTAGTATACTTATGAGGCAGAACACCTGACCTAGTGATGCAGTTCTGTACAAAAGTCTTAGATATATTTATGTCCATTTGGATGCCGTGGTGGAGATATGCCTCTACCAAAAGAGGTGTAAGGTGCTCCTGCCCTCCACCACCCTGCAACTCACCCTTGGGCAAGGTGTATCACCTGCTTAGACGCACCCCCCCACCCCGATCAAGGTCACGTGAAGCCTTGGGAGCAGGTGGTGGATGGTTGTATGAGTAGCTGGTGCATATCACAAGGCTTGATTATGTGAGCACTGACAGCAGGCAGACAACCTCTGAAGAGTATTGATAATGGCTGAGGCCACCCATCTTGTAAAGACACTGCCCAGAAGGCGGCAATGGCAAATCTCTTCTGTGGAAACACTTGCCAAGAATAGTTATGGTCATGGGACCATGATTGCCCGTGTCATATAACATGGCACGTGATGATGATGACACATACCTGTAACTAGGGTGCCTAAGACTTTTGTGTAGTACTGTAGTAATTTTATGTATTACACTGTAATGCTGCTGCAAAATAAAAACAAATTTCATGACAAATGAGAGTGATGATAAACCTGATTCTGAAATGGGCCTCTATTGTAGACTGATAGTGGGAAAAGGGGAAGGGAGAGGTGAGAGAGCAGGAAGCTCCAGGGACATTCTGTAATGATCAATAAACTAGTTGTTTGGAATCACATGACCTTGGCTGGTATTTCAGAATTAGGTGTGTCTGCACCCACACCCCATCCCCACCGGCACTCCTTCTCTGCCACCCGTGCCTCACACCTCCTGTGGCACTCCATCCTTGTCATTTCCAATATACTTTGCTACCGCCAGATTTAGAAACTCGCTCTCTGCTCCATGTTGATAAATACAGTACCGTGCAAAACCTTAGGTACCCGATTTTTATATATAAATATATATATCTGCCTAAGACTTTTGCCCAGTACTGTATATTGAATCTTCATGCTCCT
This sequence comes from Hemitrygon akajei, assembly GCF_048418815.1. Taxonomy (NCBI): domain Eukaryota; kingdom Metazoa; phylum Chordata; class Chondrichthyes; order Myliobatiformes; family Dasyatidae; genus Hemitrygon; species Hemitrygon akajei. The sequence goes on from NC_133128.1 coordinate 183,762,038, forward strand.
GCTACACAGGGAATTTTCCAGCCTGTGTTATTATTACAAAGCAGATAAGTTGCACAGTTCTGTCCAATAAAATCACCATAAATACACACAATTATACAGAGAAGAAAATGCCCAGCATGCAGTTCCACTGCAGTGTTACTTTTGATCTAGTAAGTGCTTTGATTACTAGTAATGAGAACTAGTTTCATTTGATTAAACAGATGAAGACAGGCACTTCAGTTTGAGTAAACCATGAGCTAGTGAGAAGCTCAGTGGGTCAGGCAGCATCTGTGGAAGGAAATGGATGGTTGATGACTTGGATCAAAACCTTTCATCTGGACTGAAAAATACTGGTAAGATAGCTAGAATAAAGAGATGAGGAGGAGGGCTGTGGCAAGAACTATGATGTGGTGGCCATTACATTGACCGGGGTGGCTCAGGGACAGGAATGGTTACTTCAAGTGTCAAGTTTTAGATATTTCAGAAAGGACGGGGGGGGGGAGGCAAAAGAGGTGGGGGCATGGCACTGTTGATCAGAGATAGTGTCACTGTTGCAGAAAAGGTGGGCGCCATGGAGGGTTTGTTTACGGTGTCTCTGCTGGTGGAGGTTAGGAACAGGAAGGGGTCAATAACTCTACTGGGTGTTTTTTATAGGCCACCCAATAGTAGCATGGATTTTGAGGAGCAGATAGGAAAACAGATCCTGGAAAGGTGTAATAATAACAGAGTTGTCGTGATGGGAGATCTTAATTTCCCAAATATTGATTGGTGTCTCCCGAGAGCAAGGGGTTTGGATGGGGTGGAGTTTGTTAGGTGTGTTCAGGAAGGTTTCTTGACACAATATCAAGAAACCTTCCTGGCGATCTGATTAAGAAAAAGAAAGAGGTGTATAGCAGGTATAGGCAACAAGGAACAAATGAGGTACTTGAGGAGTGTAGAAAATGTAAGAAAATACTAAAGAAGGAAATCAGGAAGGCACAAAGAAGACATGAGGTTGCTCTGGCAGATAATGTGAAGGTAAACCTGAAGGGTTTCTACAAGTATATTAAGAGTAGAAGGATAGTAAGGGACAAAATTGGTCCCCTAGAAGATCAGAGTGGTCGTCTATGTGTGGAGCCTCACGGGATGGCAGAGATCTTAAACAGGTTTTTTCTTGCATCAGTATTTACTCAGGAAACTGGCATAGTGTATATGGAAGGAAGGGCAACAAACAGTAATGTCATTGAACATACAGTATAGAGATTAAAGAGGAGGAGATGCTTGCTGCCTTACAGCGAATAAAGGTGGATAAATCCCCCGGGTCTGACATGATATTTCCTTGGATCTTGAGAGAGACTAATGTAGAAATTGCAGGGTCCCTGGCAGAAATATTTAAAATGTCCTCAGCCACGGGTGCGGTGCCGGAGGATTGGAGGGTAGCTCATGTTGTCCCATTGTTTAAAAAAGGTTCCAAAAGTAAACCAGGTAATTACAGGCCAGTGAGCCTGACATCAGTAGTAGGTAAATTATTGGAAGGTTTTTCTGAGAGATCGGATATACAAGTATTTGGACAGCCAAGGGCTGATTAAGGATAGTCAGCATGGCTTTGTGCGTGGTAGATGGTGTTTAACAAATCTTTTAGAGTTTTTCAAGGAGGTTACCAAGAAAGTAGATGAAAGAAAGGCTGTGGATATTGTCTACATGGACTTCAGTAAGACCTTTGACAAGGTCCCACATAGGAGGTTAGTTCAGAAGTTTCAGACACTAGGTATCCATGGAGAGGTTGTAAACAGGATTCAAAATTGGCTGTGTGGGAGAAGACAGAGAGTGGTAGTGGATGATGCTTCTCAGACTGGAGGCCTGTGACTAGTGGTGTGCCTCAGGGATCTGTGCTGGGACCATTGTTGTTTGTTGTCTATATCAATGATCTAGATGATAATGTGGTAAATTGGGTCAGCAAGTTTGCTGATGACACCAAGATAGGAGGCATTGTGGACAGCGAGGAAGGCTTTCAAAGCTTGTAGAGGGATCTGGACCAACTGGAAAAATGGGCCAGAAAATGACAGATGGAATTTAATGCAGACAAGTGTGAGGTGTTGCATTTTGGAAGGACAAATCAAGGTAGGACATACACAGTAAATGGTAGGGCACTGAGGAGTGTGACGGAACAAAGGGAGTTCAGATACATAATTCCCTGAAAGTGGTGTCACAGGTAGACAGGGTTGTAAAGAAGGATTTTGGCATCCTGGCATTCAGAAATCAAAGTATTAAGTATAGGAGTTGGGAGGTTATGGTGAGGTTGTATAAGACATTGATGAAGCCAAATTTGGAGTATTGGAGTATAGTTCTGGTCATCTAACTATAGGAAGGATATCAGTAAGATTGAAAGAGTGCAGAGAAGATTTACTAGGATGTTGCCAGGTCTTCAGGAGTTGAGTTACAGGGAAAGATTGAACAGGTTAGGACTCTATTCCTTGGAGCATAGAAGAATGAGGGGGGGATCTGATAGAGGTTTACAAAATTATGAGTGGTATAGACAGAATAAATGTGAGTAGGCTCTTTCTACTTAGATTAGGAGAGATAAATATGAGAGGACATGGCTTTAGGGTGAAAGGGGAAAGGTTTAGGGGGAACTTCTTCACTCAGACAGTAGTGGGAGGGTGGAATGAGCTGCCATCTGACGTGGTACATGCAGGCTCACGCTTAGGTTTTAAGAATAAATTGGATAGATACATGGATGGGAGCGGTCTGGAGGGTTATGGACTGGGTGCAGGTCAATGGGACTAGCGGAATAAAGTTTTGGCACAGACTAGAAGGGTTGAATGGCCTGTTTTCTGTGCTGTAGTGTTCTATGGTTCTATGGTTCTGATACGTAGATAAGGCTACAAGAGGGGAGACTGTACTTGATTTGGTATTGGGAAATGAATCTGGTCAGGTGTCAGATCTCTCAGTGGGAGAGGATTTTGGAGAGAGTGATCATAATTCAATCCCCTTTGCAATAGCATTGGCAAGAGATAGGAACAGACAAGTTAGAAAAGTGTTTAATTGGAGTAAGGGGAATTATGAGGCTATCAGGCAGGAAATTGGAAGCTTAAATTGGGAACAGATGTTCTCAGGGAAAAGTAAGGAAGAAATATGGCAAATGTTCAGGGGATATTTGTGTGAAGTTCTGCATAAGTACGTTCCAATGAGACAGGGAAGTTATGGTAGGGTACAGGAACTGTGGTGTACAAAGGCTGTAATAAAACTAGTCAAGAAGAAAAGAAAAGCTTACAAAAGTTTCAGAGAGCTAGGTCATGTTAGAGATCTAGAAGATTATAAGGCTAATAGGAAGGAGCTTAAAAAGAAATTAGGAGAGCCAGAAGGGTCTATGAGAAGGCCTTGGTGGGCAGGATTAAGGAAAACCTCAAGGCATTCTACAAGAATGTGAAGAGCAAGAGGATAAGATGTGAAAGAATAGGACCTATCAAGTGTGACAGTGAGAAAGTGTGTATGGAACTGGAGGAAGTAGCAGAGGTACTTAATGAATACTTTACTTTAGTATTCACTATGAAAAAGGATCTTGGTGATTGTAGTGATGACTTGTAGCAGACTTAAAAGCTTGAGCAGGTAGATATTAATAAAGAGGACGTGCTGGAGCTTTTGGAAAGCATTAAGTTGGAGAAGTCACCAGGAAAGGATGAGATGTACCCCAGGCTACTGTGCGAGGCAAGGGAGGAGATTGCTGAGCCCCTGGAAATGAACTTTGCATCATCAATGGGGACGGGAGAGGTTCCGGAGGACTGGAGGTTTGTGGATGTTGTTCCTTTATTCAAGAAAGGGAGTAAAGATAGCCCAGGAAATTATAGACCAGTGAGTCTTACCTCAGTGGTTGGTAAATTGATGGAGAAGATCCTGAGAGGCAGGATTTATGAGCATTTGGAGAGGTATAATATGATTAGGAGTAGTCAGCATGGCTTTGCCAAGGTCAAGTCATGCCTTATGAGCCTGACTGCATTTTTTGAGGATGTGACTAAACACATTGATGAAGGAAGAGCAGTAGATGTAGTGTACATGGATCACAGCATGGCATTTGATAAGGTACCCCATGCGTGGCTTATTGAGAAAGTAAGGCGGCATGGGATCCAAGGGGACATTGCTTTGTGGATTCAGAACTGGCGTGCCCACAGAAGGCAAAGAATGTTTATAGACGGGCCATATTCTGCATGGAGGTCGGTGACCAGTGGTGTGCCCCAGGGATTTGTTCTGGGACCCCTACTCTTTGTGATTTTTATAAATGACCTGGATGAGGAAGTGGAGGGATGGGTTAGTAAGTTTGCTGATGACACAAAGGTTGGAGGTGTTGTGGATAGTGTGCAGGGTTGTCAGAGGTTACAGTGGGACATTGATAGGATGCAAAACTGGGCTGAGAAGTAGCAGATGGAGTTCAACCCAGATAAGTGTGAAGTGGTTCATTTTGGTAGGTCAAATATGATGGCAGAATACAGTATTAATGGTAAGACTCTTGGCGGTATGGAGGATCAGAGGGATCTTGGGGTCCGAGTTCATAGGATGCTCAAAGCAGCTGCGCAGGTTGACTCTGTGGTTAAGAAGGCGTATGGTGTATTGGCCTTCATTAATCGTGAAATTGAATTTAGGAGCTGAGAGTTAATGTTACAGCTATATAGGACCCTGCTCAGACCCCAGCTGGAGTACTGTGCTCAGTTCTGGTCGCCTCACTACTGGAAGGATGTGGAAGCCATAGAAAGGGTGCAGAGGAGATTTACAAGGATGTTGCCTGGATGGGGGAGCATGTCTTATGAGAATAGGTTGAGTGAACTCGGTCTTTTCTCCTTGGAGTGATGGAGGATGAGGGATGACCTGATAGAGGTGTATAAGATGATGAGAGGCATTGATCATGTGGATAGTCAGAGGCTTTTTCCCAGGGCTGAAATGATTGCCACAAGAGGACACAGCTTTAAGGTGCTGGGGAGTAGGTACAAAGGAGATATCAGGGGTACGTTTTTTACTCAGAGAGTGGTGAGTGCATAGAATGGGCTTCCAGCAACAGTGGTGGAGACGGATACGAGAGGGTCTTTTAAGGGACTTTTGGATAGATACATGGAGCTTAGAAAAATGGAGGGCTATGGGTAAGCTATTAATTTCTAAGGAAGGGACATGTTTGGCAGAACTTTGTGGGCTGAAGGGCCTGTATTGTGGTGTAGGTTTTCTATGTTTCTATGTTCCATGTTTTCTAAGAGCTGACGGGTGTTATATGAATTGAGGTGGAGAGGGGCTGATTGGCAAATGGAGACAGATGAGGCAGGAATGAGTGGTCATCTTGGCAGAGACTGGAAAGTGTTAGATGGAGGCAATAAAGGGCTGAAGTGATGTAATCTGAAAAGAATGGAACACAAAGAGTGGAACCAAATAAGGAATGAATATAGAAGCTTAGAAACATAGAAAACCTACAGCACAATATAGGCCCTTTGGCCTATAGAGCTGTGCCGAACATGTCCTTACCTGAGAAATTACCTAGGGTTACCCATAGGCCTCTACTTTTCTGAAAGGGGACAGATGGGTGGGGGGAGTGGTTAGGTGATGCGCAAATGAGGAAGAAGAGAAAAACTTGGGCTGATGGGGAGTAATTTGGAAAGAAGGGTGTATGTGAGAGGACTGGGTAGATCAGAAGAAGAGAAAAATGGACAGAGGGAAAGCAGCACATATAACATACAAGGAGCTTTTGATGGCCCTTTGCCTGTACTCACTGGAATTCAGAAAAATGAAGGATGACCTCACTGAAACCTATTGAATGTCAAAAAGCCTCAATAGAGTGGATATGGAGAAGATAATTCCCATGATGGGGATGTCTAAGACCGGAGGAACCCAGCCTAAGAATAGAGGGGCATCTTTTTAGAATGAGATGAGGAGCAATTTCTTTAGCCAGAGAGTGGTAAATCTGTGCAATTTGTTGCCACAGGCAGCTGTGGAGGCCATATCATTGGTTATATTTAAGGCGGAGGTTGATAGATACACGGGGGGGGGGGGCATAGTTTTAATGTGCTTGGAAGTAGGTACAAGGGGGATGCCAGAGTTAAGTTTTTCACACAGAGAGTGGTGGGTACACACTGCCAGCGATGGTGGTAGAGACGGATACAATAGGGTCTTTTAAGAGATAGTTACATGGAGCTTAGAAAAATAGAGGGCTACGTGCTGGGGTAATTCTAGGCAGTTTTTAGAGTAGGTTACATGGTTGGCACAATATTGTGGGCCAAAGGGCCTGTAATGTACTGTAGCTTTCTATGTGCTATGTTCTAATCTATTTGCTCTCACTTTCAGAGTTTTCCTGTTACACACCTGGAATTTCTAGTTTAGGTGCTTTAGGAATATGTGTCTAATTTCTACCACAGCTAGTGAAGAAATCAAGGTTGAAAGGAAATAGATCAGGTAGTACACAATGCACATCATGTAGCCTCATCTTAAGTGGGTAAATAAATGTGCATTCTGAATTAGGATGGCATTAGATGTTATTTTTGTTGGTGTGTTGTACTTTTAAGATGCTCGAGCTTCAAAGATTAAATGTCAAGCTTCAGCCTGAATCTACATTGTGATGGAATGTGGGCAAGCAGAGAGGTGATGTGACTGCTTTGCGTGGGCAGCAATAATTGCAAGGAAGCAATGTGACATTCATATTTTTCTCCTCGACTTGGCTTAACATTTGCTGGCAAACTGCTTCCTCAGCACCTGCTCTTGCTATTTTTTTTTAACTTTATGCATTTCCAGGGCCTTTCCAGGGTGCATTACAGGGTCAAGCAGGCAGCCGTATTCCACCCCAGCCGCTGGGGCCAGGAGCTGAACTGCTGTGCCTACCTTTCAGTTCCCACGCTTTGATTATTGAGAGAATTTGAGAGGTAATCCATCCTTCATGAAGGTTTTACTGCCTCTCTGAGCAGATGGAATGTCGGAAGCCTGTATGAAATCCACCTTGAGGTCCAAACAGGAAGCTGGAATGGGAAATACTCTGTGCAGCTATTATGAACACAGTATTTCCCACAAACTTTCACTGAGGTGATGTAACAAGAGGCACTGCTTATCTGTTTGGATGCCATCAAAATCACTATTTTGGGTGGCAAATATATAATATTCTACTCCTAGGGAAGGCCTGTCTCACCAATGACTACAGATCATAAAATAAGATATATTTAAGGTGCTGTCAACATTTTGGGTAGTGGGCTGGATATGTGGAGGTGTAAGTCACTCCTTCCCTCCGCTAGCCTACAGGCCACCCTTGGGCAAAGTTTAGTACCTGCTTTGGCCCTGGATCAGAGCCACGAGGAGCCAAAGGAGCAGGTGGTGGATGGTCGTATGAGTGGCTGGTGCATAGCACAGGTACTGGTTCTATGATTACGGACACCAGGCAGACAAATCTCTGAAGAGTATTGATAATGACCTGGGTCACCCATCTTGAAAAGGCACTGCACAGAAAAAGGCAATGGCAAACTTCTTCTGTTGAAATATTTGCCAAGAACAATCATGGTCGTCAATAGAACATGATCATACAGTATGGCACATAATGAACCAACATCTACATATTGTAGAATCACCTTAGTTTCAAGCAGATATTTTTTATTATTCAGTAGATCTGACCATGAAAAAGGTCATTAGATCATTGGGTATCAGTTTATAACTAAATCAAACTTTAGTGTTGACTACTAGTATAGATTGTCTTCCTAAATCAAGTTGCTGTTCACTGGCATCATCCCATGATGTAAGACCATAAGATATAGAAGCAGTATTAGGCCATATGGCCAATCAGGTCTTCTCTGCCATTTCATCATGGCCGATCCATCTTCCCTTTTAGCCTCAGTTTCCTCTCTTCTCCCCGTATCCTTTTATGCCCTGACTAATCAATAATCTATCAACCTAGCAACCTCTGCCTTAAATGTATCTGACAATTTGGCCTCGGTTCCTATGGTTTCACATAGAACTAAAACTAATGATCAGGCATAAACAATAGCACCATTAATAAAACAATTTAAAATGTTAAGTGACTTATTTCTCTTGCTATTTATATGACACTGATAGCATTAAATCTTAAAGAAAATACCAAGATGTTCATTTCCTTTCAAACCAAAGGACATTATGTTTATGATTGATATTAGAATTATGCCATTTGAACCATTCCTTATAGCCTGCCAGCTCCTGCTGACATGTACATTTATATATAGAGTTTTGTATAATCATACAGTTTCATAAAAAGAAGTTGTCATTGCTGATGTCAGATGCTATCCCAGAGGAATCTTTGTTGCCAAGTGACTGTGAAGGCTGATGGGTTACAGATTCCAAAGGGACAACTTACAGTCGTTTGGTTACATGACCGATGTTCAGAGATTGTTTACTCTGTAATTTGGCTGTAAATATTAGATTCACTCAGAGATAAAGCTCTGAGATATTGCTGCGTGCTATAAAATGTTATTTCATAACACCAGTGAGGATACTGAAATAATTGCCGTTTGAAATAATCTTTATGTAGGCCCTACAAAATGATACTCTATAACCTTGACAAAAGAAACAATATTATTTTGCTAAATAGGTTCGCTGTTCAATTATTGCCATGATGAGATAAAAGAGAGAGGTTTCTGCAAAATGGTACAAGTGAAAATACTTTGCTATATCCCTGAGGCTCTCTAGTGAGCAAAAAAATTGGAGCCTTGCCAGAAGCTGAAATTATTGAAGAATATAGGGCAGTAGGGGTTAGCACAATGCTTTACTGTATCAGCGACCGAGGTTCAATTCCTGTCACTGCCTGTAAGGAGTTTGTACCTTCTCCTCATGACTGTGTGGGTTTCCTCTGGGTGCTCTGGTTTCCTCCCACAGTCTAAAGATGTACTGATCGGTAGGTTAATCAGTCAACGCACATAAAATGCTGGAGGAACTTAGCAGGCCAGGCACCGTCTATGGAAAAGTATATAGTTGACACTTCAGGCTGAGACCCTTCATCAAGACTGGAGAGAAAAATAGACAAGGAGTCAGAGGTAGAAGTGGGACATCCTGAGATTAGGGTAGGGTTAAATCAGGGAAAGCAGGGCCTCATTGTATCTCAATAAACAAGTAATATATAGACTTTGATAGTCATTCGGCACAGGAAACCCTTCAGTTTAAGATGATCAAATTAACCCCAGTCCTTTCCTCTCTCTCACAGCTCTGCAATGTGTTCCTTTCAAGTATGTAATCGGTTCCTCTTTGAAGGTTGCTGCTGAATCTGATTAACACAGTAAAGATTATAGCTGACATGGGGATGTTCTCAAAGGCCAAGAGGGAACCCATTGCTTGGAGAGAAAAGTACCACACCCTCTCTTCACCACAATCTCCAGACCATTGCCTCTCCCCTACCTTAGCACAATCTCCACCTCCCCGTCAATGTTTTCCAGAATCAGAATCAGGTTTAACATCAGTGGCAGATGTTGTGAAATTTGTTGTTATGTGGCAGTAGTACATTGCAATAGATAGTAATAAAAAACTACAAATTACAATAAGATATACACACACACACAATTAAATTGAATACATAATGCAAAAAGGGAACAATGAAAAAGAAAAAAATAGTCAGGTAGCGTGTGTGGATTCATTGTTCATTCAGAAATCTGATGGTGGAGGGAAACAAGCAGAGAGATTTGAGGAGAGTCATGAGAGAAGATTTGATAGCTAAATTATAAGGGCTATAGATTGGGTAATTGTAAGTAGGCTTTTTCTGTTGAGGTTGGGTGAGTCTACAATTTAGAGGTCATGGGCTAATGGTGAAATGTGTAGGGGGAACTCCTTCACAAGGGGGGTGGTGAGAGTGTGGCATGAGCTGCCAGTGCAAGTGGTGGATATGAGGTTGAATTCAAGATTTAAGAGAAACTTGAAAAGGTACGTGAATGGGAAGGGTATGGCTGTGGTCTGGGGACAGTCAATGGGACTAGGCTGATTAATGGTTCAGTATGGACCAGATGGGCCGAAGCTGCTGTTTCTGTGCTGTTGTGGTCTATGATTCTATGACTCTATGACTCTAAGTTGTTCCTAAAATATTGAGTGAGTGTCTTCAGGCTCCTGTACCTCCTTCTTGATGGTAGAAATGTGAGGAAGGCATGTTCTGGATGGTCCTTATGATGGATATCATGTTTTTGACACACCGCCTTTTGAAGACGTCCTTGATGCTGGGGAGGCTAGTACCCATGATAGGGCTGGCAGAGTTTACAATTTTCTGCAGTTCTTTCCAGTCCTCTGTCGTGGCCCCATCATATCAGACAGTGATGCAACCAATTAGAATGCTCTCCATTGTACATCTGTAGAAATTTTCAAGAGCCTATGGTGACATATGAATTCTCCTCAAACTCCTAATGAAATATGGCTGCTGGCTTGCCTTCTTTGTAACTGCATCGATATGTCGGGCTCAGGACAGACCTTCAGAGAAGCTGACACCCAGCAACTTGAAACTGCTCACCCTTTCCAGTTCTGATCTCTCAATGAGAACTGGTGAGTGCTCCTTCGACTTCCCCTTTGTGAAGCTGACAATCAGTTCCTTGGTCTCGCTGATGCTGACACCTCTCAATCAGCTGATCTATACAATGGCAGATTTCTAGACGGATGTTGAGCTGTTAGTGGTTCAGCAAGGATGTAGTGCTAAGGCTGCATTAGGCACTGTTGAGGCCTCACTCGGAGTATTGTGAGTAGTTTTGGGCCCCTTATTTCAGAAAGGGTGCGCTGACATCGGAGAGGGTTCAGAAAAGGATCACAAAAATGACTACAGGAATGAAAGTATCCATAAGCAGAGACTGAAGGCTCTGGGCCTGTACCCACTGCAATTTAGAAACACGGTAACATAGAAAACCTTCTCAACTGCCTTCCTAACTCCCTGTATACTGTTTTCAGGACCTCCCCCTTTTCCTACCTGTGTTGTTGGTACCAATATGTACCACAACCTCTGGCTGTTCACCTTCCCACTTCAGAATATTGTGGACGTGATCAGAAACATCCCGGACCCTGGCACTGGGAGGCAAACGCCTCCCGTGTTTTTTTCCTGCATCCACAGAATAGCCTGTTTGACCCCCTACTATAAAGCCTCCTATCACTGCTGCCATCCGCTTCCTTTCCCTACCCTTCTGAGCCACAGGACCAGACTCTGTGCCAGAGGCGCGGCCACTGTTGCTTCCCCCAGGTAGGCCATCCCTCCCAACGGTACTCAAACAGGAGTACTTATTGTTAAGGGGGACAGCTACAGGGGTGCTCTCTAGTATCTGCCTCTTGCCCTTCCCTCTCCTGACTGTTACCCACTTATATGTCTCCCAAGACCCCGGTGTGACTACTTGTCTATAGCTTCTCTCTATCACCTCCTACTTTCCCTGACCAGATAAAGGTCATGGAATTTAGAAGAATGGAGGGCGGGGGGAAGAATTGAAATCTATTAAATACTGAAAGGCCTCAATAGAGTAGACGTGGAGAGGATGAGTCCTTTGGTCAGGGAGTCTAGGACCAGAGGACACAGCCTCAAAAGAGAGTGATGTCCATTTAGAACAGATAATGACAAGGAATTTCTGGCTGATAATTCTATGGAATTTGTTGCCACAGATGACTGTGCACTTAATGTGGAGGCTGATAGGTTCTTGATTAGTCAGGACATAAAAAGCTATGGGGAGCAGGTAAATGAATGGGGTTAAGCAGGAAATGGATCAGCCATGACAAAATGGTGGAGCAGACTCAATGGGCCGAATAGCCTAATTCTATTCCAATATGTTATGGTCTACAGTTGTGAGTGCAGAGGGAGTAGAGCAGTGGGATAAGCACACACATTTGAGGTGCGCTACTATTGATTGTCAATGAGGAGGAGATAGTATTTCTGATTCCTTTCAGATAATTGAGAACTGGAACTAGTGCAGGTGATGGAAGATGGGGGGGGGGGGGGAATGAAAAAGAAGACACACATTCACTTTAACTCTGCCAGCCATCTGTTTGGATACTGACAATGATAATATTTAGAGCTGTGGACCTAACACGTTGAGACAACAGGAATGTGTGGCTTCCAACCAGCTCCAAACTTGACACCAGTTCTGGCAGGCAGGATGGGACTCCTCCAGAGCAATCCTTGTTTCTGAAAGTCACCATTCTGCTTTTTACACCTCTTGTGGCAGAGTGGCTTAAATAATATGCAAGACACCCATGCCCCTGTGGATTGAATACCTGTATCAAGAGCCATGCATGCAATCAGCTGATAGCACTTGTCATACTGGCTCAAATGCTGATAACACAGTTGGCTGCTTTCAAATAGAGTCATCACGATTGTTGCCAGGATACTGGGGACTGACCTGCATGATGCACTGCAGATGGTTGCATGCTAACTGGATGTTGAGGGACAGCCGGGGCTCACCAAGTGACAGGCTTGTAGTCAATGTCACCTTGCACCATGGGAAAACCTGCAATCTTGGCAAAGCCCCGTGCTTACTTCATCTGCTGCTCTCTGGTAAAAAAGACTAAAATGTCATTATTTCCCTTTGTTCAGCCAACAGAGATGACCTCACTAATAGGATATAAGGGCAGAGTTAGGCCACTCAGCCCATTGATTCTGCTCCACCATGGCTGATATCCGATCCCACTCAACCCCATACACCTGCCTTCTCGCCATACCCACAATGCACAACGTTGTGGGCCGAAGGGCCTGTAATGTACTGTTCTATGTTCTATATCCTGTGATGCCCTGATTGATCACAAAACAATCAATGTCCACCTTAAATGTACCCACGGACTTGGCCTCCACCTTGGAAGTCTGTGGCAGAACAGTCCACAGGTTCACTACTCTCTGACTAAAAAATTCCTCCTTACCTGTGCTCTAAAAGATCGCCCCTCAATTTTGAGGTTGTTCCCTCTAGTTCTTGATACCTCCACCTTAGGAAATATCCTCTCCACGTTCACCCTATCTAGTCCTTTCAACATTTGGTAGGTTTCAATTAGATTCTCCTGTATTCTTCTAAATTCCAGTGAGTACAGGCCCAAAGCTGCCAAACGCTCCTCATATGATAACGTCTTCATTCCTGGAATGATCCTCGTGAACCTCCTCTGGACTCTCTCCAATTAAATACATCCTTTCTAAGATAGGGGACCCAAAACTGTTGACAATACTCCAAGGGCGGCCTGACTAGTCTCTTTTGAAGGCTCAGCATTATCTCCTTGCTTTTATATTCTATTCCCCTTGAAACAGAAAGGGGACTATGCTACAGTGAACAACAAGCTATTGCTAATTGTTCCATTTTGAACTTGGAAGGATGCAACACACAACAGCCATGAGCATCAACCTTCCTCTGAGGTTTCTGATGTGGAGTTTATGCTTGTATCTCATTCACTGTTCCTCCTGAACAAGTGCGTCCTCCTCCTTCCAATCTCTTCGCACTCCTTCTCTTTATCTGTAACTAGTCTTACACCTGTTTGCTCTCTCCTGATTCTCCCAGGCTTATTTCAAAGGGAATGCCAAATAATGCAACCATGTCTGGGTGCAAGTTACTATACAGAGTTTTGAACTCAGTTCAATGTTCGTCATTATCTATCACATCACTTCCCTTCATAGATCATGGAGTCTTACAGCATGGAAACAGGCCACTTGGCCCAAATCATCCAGGCTAGCTGGGTTGCCCAGGGAGATCGTCCCATTGGACTATGTTTGGCCCACAGACCTCTAAACCTCTCCTATTGATGCATTTATCTAGATGGTTTTTAAACATTGGTAATGCACCTGTCTCATCCAATCTTTCTCGCAGTTCATTCCAAGTATGCACCACCCCTTATACACCCCACAGTGGATTTAGTTTGGCTTTTTTGATACTGATCAACAGAAAAAGACTCTCCTGTGTCAAAGTGAAAACGGATCTCTACAAAGTGATCTAAATTAATTACAGATATAAAACACAATATAATTGATTGCATAAGTATTCACTCCCTTCAAATCAGTATTTAGTTGGCTGCAATAATAGCCTTGAGTCTGTGTCGATAGGTCTCTATCAGCTTTTACAAACTGTTCAAGCTTTGTCAGAATGCATGGTGATTGTGAGTGAACAGCTCTTTTGAAATCCGCCCACAAATTCACACTTGGATTGAGGTCTGGACTCTGACTTGGCCACTCCAGAACATTAACTTTGTTGCTTTTAAGCCATTCCTGTCTAGCTTTGACTTTATGTTTGGGGTCTGTTTTGCTGGAAAATAAATCTTCTCCGAAGTTGCAGTCCTCTTGCAGACTGCGTCAGGTATTCCTCCAGGCTTTCCGTGTATTAGGCTGCATTACGTTACCCTCTAGCTTCCAGGGCCTGCAGCAGTGATGCAGCCACCACCATGCTTCACAGTAAGGATGGTGTGTTTTTGAAGATGTGTGTTGTTTGGCTTACGCCAAGCGTAGCTTTTAGTGTGATTGCCAAAAAGCTCAATGTTGGTTTCATCAGACCATAAAACCTTCTTCCAGCTGATTTCGGATTCTCCCACATGCCTTCTGGCAAACTGCAGCTGAGATTTCATGTGAGTATTTTTTTCAACAGTGGCTTTCTCTTTGCTACTCTCCCATAAAGCTGTGACTGGTGAAGCACCCGGGCAACAGTTGTTGTATGCGCAGTCTCTCCCATCTCAGCCACTGAAGCTTGTAACTCCTCCAGAGTTGTCATGGCTTCCCTCACTAGTCTCCTTCTTGCACAGTCACTCAGGTCTTGAGAACAACCTGCTCAATGCTGATTTACAGCTGTGCCGTATTCTTTCCATTTCTTGATGATTGATATAACTGTACTCCAAAGGATATTCAGTGACTTGGAATTTTTCTTGTATCCATCTCCTGGCTTTTCAATAACCTTTTCTGGAGTTGTTTAGAGTATTTTTTTGTCTTCATTGTGTAGGATACTGACTCACCAGCTGTTGGGTCTTCCAGATTCAGGTATATTTTTACTACAATCAATTGAAACACCTTGACTGTATGCTGATCTCCAAAGACAGATATCCTTTTAGCTAATTGTGTGACTTCTAAAGCCAATTGGATACACTAGTGATGATTTCATTTATCTTTGGCATGAAATAATCTTTTACTGTTGTCAAAAAAGCCAAATTAAATCCACTGTGATTCAATATTGTAAAACAATAAAACGTGAAAAATTTCATGGGGAAGGGTGAATACTTTTTATAGGCATTGTATTTTGACCAGGTCATTTCTCAATCTCCCATGTTCCAGGGAATAAAGTCCTAACCTATGCATTCTCTACATGTAATCCTGATAACTCTTCTCTGCACTCTTTCTGCTTTCATCTTTCCTACAATGGGATGATCAAAGTTGTACACAACACTACAAGTGCGGTCTCACCAATGTCTTGCATAAGTGCAACTTAATTTCCCATCTCTATACTCAATGCGCTGATGGTAAATTCAGCATGCCAAATGCCACCTTCACTACCAGGTATGATATAGTACCAACAGAGTTAATGTATCAGTTTGAAGATGCTTTATCAAATTGGCTAATCTCTATTGGTATTTTTCTGAAAGGACTTCAACCTAAGTCATTTTTCTTTCCACAGATGCTGCCTGAGTGTAATACATTGAGATAGGTTTGGGATGTTGCTGCTGAGCAAGTATAGGGCAATGGTCAATCATGAGGTAATAGAGAACAGGATGAGTTCAACATATACAAGAGGTCACAAATATTTATGTTATACGTGATGTCCTGAAGAGGAAACAAAATCATTGCAACCCAGTTGTGTCTCACAAAAGCAGAGCACTCCCACCATGTATGTAAAGAAGATGATGTGGCAACATACTCTACTTGACTAAGTGCATCCTTTGCTCAAGAGATTCTGTTGATGATGGAAATCTTGAGAAACACAAAATACACGAGGAACTCTGCAGGTCAAGCAGCATCTATGAAGGGAAAGAATAGTTGAAGTTTCGGGCTGAGACCTTTTATCAAGTCTTCCTGAGTCATGATGAAGTGTCTCGACCTTGAAACGTCAGCTGTTCATTTCCCTCCATAGATGCTGCCTGACCTACTGAGTGCATCATTAGACTGTGGGAATTTACTAGAGTAGGATTTCCCAACCTTTATTATGCCATGGCCCTTACCATTAACCGAGAGGTCCATGGTCCCCATGTTGGGAACCCCTGTGAGAGTTCTGAGGTTTAGGATCTGCCAATATTTGCATAGTCAGAGTTCGATGAGGAGGAGCCAGCATTGCTTTGTGTGTGGGAAGGCAAGTTTGTCAAATCTTTTAGAGTTTTATGAAGAGGTAACCAAAAATGTAGATGAAGTTGGAGCAGTAGATGTTGCTTATTTGGACTTTATCTAGATCTTCAAAAAGATCTTGTATGATAGGCTGATCTGAAGGGTTGGGTTCCATGAATTCCAGGGGAACTAGTTAGTTGCATTCAAAACTTTCTGACAGGTAGGAAGCAGACGGTGGTGACTGACAGCTGTTTTCAGAATGAAAACCATGGACTAACGGTGTCCCATAGGACGTCTGTGTTGAGATATTTGTCATTCATTGTTTATATAAAGATTTCTGCTAACAGATTTAGATGTAGGAAAATGGAGAAGATCAAGTGGAACATAAGTACTAACAAAGTTAGAACAAACAGCCTGTTTTTGTACATCATATTTTATGTAATCCTATGGAATTGCAACTGTAGGAAGCATGAGCTGTTGATGAGTCAAGACTGTCTGAAGTGAGAGCACAGCAGTTCTAAAGGATTTGCAGGCACACGTAATGAAGGATGTCTATACTCAGCTTCTGGAGATTATTATTCAAATGATATCAGTAGCCAGGGGTTATGTGCATTGGTCTGGAATTCATCCAGATATCAAAGATCTATGAATACATTATCTTAATCCCCTTTTCCCTCTCTCACCTTATCTCTTTACCCACCCACTGCCTCCCTCTTGTGCTCCTACCCCCTTTACTTTCTTCCACATCCTTCTGTCTTCTTTTATCAGACTCCCCATTGTTCAGCCCTGTATCTCTTTCACTAATCAACTTTGCAGCTCTTTACTTCATCACCCCGCCCCCCTTCAGGTTTCACCTATAACCTTGTGCTTCTCTCTTCCCTACCCCCCACCACTTAAATCTACTCCTTGGTTTTTTTCCGCAGTCCTGCCGAAGGGTCTCGGCCCGAAACATTGTCTGTACTCTTTTCCACAGATGCTGCCTGGCCTGCTGAGTTCCTCTACCATTTTGTTTGTGTCGTTTCTATGAAATCTTGTTTGGCGTTTGGACTGTAGGCTACCTTTCCATTTTATTGGCTTCTCTAGTTGAAGTGTGGAGGCAGCCTTTTGTTCCGTCCAAGTGCACACTGAAGACACTTGGTGTGGGCACCTCGGAGATGACACCCTTACTTATGAAGAAGAACCAGAATCAGAATTATTTTTAATAGCACCGGCATATGTCGCGAAATTCGTTGTCTTGGTGCAATGTAATACATGGCAATAGAAAAAACTTTAAATACAGTAAATATATGTAGGTATTAAATAGGTAAATTAAATAAGTAATGCAAAAAAGAAAAAATTAGTGAGGTAGTGTTCATGGGTTCAATGTCCATTCAGAAATCAGATGGCAGAGGGGAAAAAGCTGTTCCTGAAATGTTGAGTGTGTGCCTTCAGGCATCTGGAGATTACGTTGGTTAAAAGGTCTGGTAGATTGATTGAATGTATATTCGATAACTGTATTTATAGTCACATTTAAATTAGAGTATAATTGCATGCATGTAAATTATGTATTGAGGGTATAATTGAATATATGCAGATAATTAGTGATGCATACTTTTAAAAGGAGTTAAGTGAGTGTGAGTGTTCACTTAAGAAGAGCATATACCATGTGATATGACTTTTGACACACTGTTGTACCAGCTGCTGCTATTGGTGACTTCCTTTATTTGGTGAATCTACCTTCACCACTTGCTTCAGTAAACAGCTGATAAGCACTGCACATGGACAGTGATGCAGATAATAATCAATTGCTGATAGTAACAACTTACCTAGCAACTTACCTTTGAAATTTTGTGCCCAGATAATGGGAGTGTTGAATACTCAGCACAATAACTATGTTGTTGTACCATAACTTTAGGAAGCGAGTGGGAATAAATGGATCCTTTTCTGGACAGCTGCCAGTGATTAATGGTGTTCTGCAGGGGTCAGTGTTGGGACCGCTTCTTTTTATGCTGTATATAAAAGATTTAAATGATGGAATGGATGGCTTTGTTGCTAAATTTGCAGATGATATGAGATTGGTGGAGGGGCAGGTAGTGCTGAGGAAATAGGTAGGCTGCAGAAGGATTTAGACAGATTAGGAGAATGGGCAAGAGAGTGGCAAATAAAATACAATGTTGGAAAATGCATGGTTATGCACTTTGATAGCAGAAATAAAAATGCTGACCATTTTCTAAATGGGAATGAAATCCAAAAATCTGAGATGCAAAGGGACTTGTGAGTCCTTGTGCAGGCCACCCTGAAGGTTAACTTACAGGTAGTTGGTGGTGAGGAAGGCAAATGCAATGTTAGCATTCATTTCAACAGGTCTAGAATACAAGAGTAGGGATGTGATGCTGAGGCTTTATAAGGACTGGTGAGACCTCACCTTGAGTATTGTGTACAGTTTTGGGCTTCTTATCTAAGAAAAGATGTGCTGGCATTGGAGAGGTTTTACAAGGATGTTTCTGGGAATGAAAGAGTTATCACATGAGGAAAATTTGATGGCTCTTGGCCCGTACTCGTTGGAATTTAGAAGATTTGGTGGGGGGGGGGGGGGTGGAGAGATCTCATTGAAACCTTTTGAATGTTGAAAGGCCTAGACAGAGTAGATGTGGAAAGGATGTTTCCCATGGTGGGGGAGTGTAAGATAAGCAGGCACAGACTCAGGATAGAGGGGCATCCATTTAAAATAGAGATGCGGAGAAATTTCTTAGCCTGAGGGTGGTGAATTTGTGGAATTTGCTATCACAGGCATCTGTGGAGGCCAGGTCATTGAGTGTATTTAAGGCAGAGATTGATTAGGTTCTGGATTGGACATGGCATCAAAGGTTATGGGGAGACGGCTAAGGAATGGGGTTGAGGAAGGGGAATAAAGGATCAACCATGATTAAAATGGCAGAGCAGACTTGATAGGCCAAATGGCCTAATTCTGCTCTTATGTCTAATGGTCTCTTGAAACATAGGTCCCAGTATTCAAATACTAAACAGTTCCCTTTAAAGGAACCATTTCCTGAAGAGCCAGAATGTGACTCTCATGCCCTTTACAGGGCTGAACACATTATACGTTTTCAGCAATGAAGAATGGGGTTTTCATTAGCATTAAATTGCCTATTAAAATGAAGCTTGTCACATTCTGTATGTCAGTAATTAACACTGGAGGTTAACTAAGTTGGAAATTACACCAGTCGAGATATTTTCCTTGTGATGAAATGACTACCTGCAAAATTACCAAATAACCAAGTCACTACTCAAACTGCAGAAGTACCCTGTTGATCAGAAATTCTATGATAATCCATTTAAACATAAATACAATAATTACAAATAAACACTTCTTTTGGGCCACCCAATTTTGTAACCAATAATACCACACTAAATTTCAGTAAAAAGTATCTCCAAAATATTCTTAAGGAGACTTATAATTAAAAAAAACTAAAATGTAATTTAAACTGTATGATAAACACAAGATACTTCAGATGCTGGAAATCTGGAGCAACACATTCAAAATTTTGGAGAATCTCAGTAGGTCAGGCAGCATCTATCGATATGAATAAAACAGTCAATTTTTTGGGATGAGACCCTTCTTCAGGACTGAAAAGAAAGGGGAAAGATGCCAGCATAGGAAGGTAGGGGGAGGGGAAAGAGTAAAAAGTTAGATGATAGGTGAAGCCAGGTGGGTGAGGGAGGGAGAGGGGTAAGAAGCTGGGAGATGATCAGTGGAGAAAGTGAAGTACTGGAGTAGTAGGAATCTGATAGGAATGAAGAGTGGACTATGGGAGAAAGGGAGGAAGGAGGAATACCAAGAGGGAGGTGATAGGCAGATAAGGAGAAGATGTAAGTGGGAGAAGTGTGGGGAAGATGGAAAAACATTCCCAGAAGTTGGAGAAATCGATGTTCATGCCATCAGGTTGAAAGCTACCTAGATGGAATATGAAGTGTAGCTCCGCCAACCTGAGAGTGGCCTTTTCATGGAAGATGGCCTTGGACCAACATGTCTCAATGGGAATAGGGTTTGGAATTACAATAGTTGGTCACCAGGAAATCCTACTTTTACCTATGGATCTGTTTGGGCTGTCTACCGCGTCTGGTGCTCCTGATGCAGCCTCCTCTGCATTGGTGAGCCCTGACATAGACTGGGGGGGGGGGGGGGGCACTTCGTCAAGCACCTTTGCTCTATCTGCAAAAAAGCAGAATTTCCCATTCTGACATGGAATTGATCTAGAATTTGGTTAAACCCTTGTATTGTTTGTAATAGAAAAACAACACAGGGTTATTCTTGGTCTGATAATGTAATTTTTATATTTAAAGAAATGAGACAATTGATTTTGATGCAATTTGCTTCGAAATTTTCACCAGATGATGGATTATAATATTTTGTTTCCAAAGAATAGCTTTAAAGCTGCATTTATTTTTTAAGGTAATAACATGGATAATACAGAGTTCTTGTATTTTTCATACAATGCATTAAGTTTTTGGAAGAATGATACCAACAATGTGCTGCCTGGCATTCTTTACTTCAGCAGTGGGTTTAGTTATTGTAAATTGTCCACAGGATTAATGTACAACACTAAATTTCAATTGAAACATTCACATTATTCCTTCAGTTAATGCAGAAATGATATATTATGTTCAGTTGTATCTATGTTTATAATTAGTCTAGAACCACATATTAAGTTGAGAATTGCATTGTTGGACACTTAATAGGAGGAAATGCTGCATAAACAGTTCCATCTGATATAAGGTGGATTGTGTGGAAGAATCAGGTCTGCCTCACTTTTAGGAACTGGTCGAGTAAAGTCTTTAAATCAAATAGTGCTAGAAGGAAACGGGTTTATGGTATTACTTTTCACAAAAAAATGACAAGCCGTGATCTCCAGACTCTAACAGAATGATCTTATACAACCCTCCAGGACCACAGGAAACAATTGTGGATCAATTAACTGGTCCAAGGCATTGCTAGCTCATGCTCTTCAACAGGCTCTCTGCGTTTCTGCTTTCCTCGCTGTATCACTGGGAGCATCATGCGGTCATTTTACATAATAATGCGGCTCACCTTACATGCAAACTCTGCCAACCTTCCTCAAGGCAACTCTGCATTGTATGGAGAGGAAATATAAATTAACTTCCACTCTACAATTCCTTTCACAATCTTATTTTAATCTCACTGCACAGAATTTATGATGCTGGAAAGGGAGAGTTATGATACTGGAATGGAAAAAATAGAGCAGTTAGTCACTGGGAGATTGCAGGAGGAGCTTGCAGATGCCTAGCTAATTTAATAGACGAGTTAAAGACTGATTATATAGTTATGTTGGTGTTCATATGCTTCCCCATCTGTGCTTACTCCTTAAGGATTTTGTAACATTCACTGTCTTAAAAAGACTGCAAGATATGTATTGTACTGTAGGTTTTCTATCTTTCTATGTGCTTTCACTTTTTTGTTAAATTGAGAATATCTCCATAGATAATGTTTGTGTAGGGGTCTATGTTCTTTTTGCATTTTTTGTGGGGGGGGGGTTACTTGAAGGTTGATGTTCTTGTTGCGTTTTGTATGGGGAAGGGCGATTTGGGGGTTGATGTTTATGTTATATTTTGTGCTGAGGAGGGGGGATTGGTAGTCAATGTTCCTGTTACATTGTGTGCAGTGGGAGTGTTGATCATGTTGCCATTCTTTTATTGTATGGGGGGGGGGTCAGTGGTGCATTAGTTGTTTTGCCTACAACAATTTCCATGGTTTTCTTTGTTTCATGGCTATCTAGAGAAGACAAATCTCAGAGTTGTATACTGGATACATACCTTAATAATAAATGAAACTTTGAACCTTGTGTAATTAGTTGATTGTCTCTAAATAGGAAGACCTCACATTCAATCATCAGTAGTGTGTTAGTGCTTTCACCTTGTACACATATGCATAAGCATAACTTTGCCCAAAAGTGTGGAACTGGAGAATATGTAAAGATTACATTTAATCAGCAAGCATATTTCACCTACTGAAGAAAAGGTGGGTAATAGGAGTGTCATTACATGATTAATTCACCTAAAAATAGCAAAGTTGACATATTGACCTGTCAAGAATTATTGATCTCAATACTGTACTTTCAAACATAACTATCCTATTAATAGCAACACACACAAAATGCTGGAGGAATTCAGCAGGCCAGGCAGCATCAATGGAAAAGAGCAAAACAGTTGACCTTTCCGGGCCAAGACCCTCCTTCAGGACTAGAAAGGGAGGGAAGAATTCAGAGTAAGAAGGTGGTGGAGAGGGGAGGAAGGAGTACAAGGTAGTAGGTGATAGGTGAAACTGGGAAAGGGTGTGGGGTTGAAATAAAGAGCTGGGAAGTTGATTGGTGAAAGAGATAAAGGGCTAGAGAAGAGGGAATCTGACTGGAGGACAAAAGACCATGGAAGAAAGGGAAGGGAGAGGAGCATCAGAGGAAGGTTATAGACAGGTAAGGAGTTAAGGTGAGAGAGGGAAATGGGAATGGGGAATAGTGAAGAAGAGGAGGATCCACTACAGGAAGCTGGAGAAATCTTGTTCATATATTTGTCTAAGTTACGTACAATTTTTAGACCATTTTACCTAAGCATAAATTTGCAAAGTGTTTATTTTTACTGTGCATAAACCCTTGTAATACTACATGGTTCACTTATAGTCAAATATTTGTTTTTTTGGTTAAGGTGAGATAATACTTGACTGGAAAGAGGCCTGTGTTGCTTTGTGTTATTTGATGCCTTCAAGCAGGCATTTGTTTACCGGAAGGCTAAGTATAGATTCATTAGACAAATCACAGTTCATCAGGGTAGGATGTGGAGTAATCTGAGCAAACAGACAGGCTCTAAATGATGTGATACATGATCTCTTCTACCTGTGTTTACTTCACAGTAAAATTAATTTGAGCAGATTCAACTAATCTTTCAATGAGGCATTTTATTGATATTAAATGATAAGGACTCCGAACTAAATTGATTTAATTAGGATGAAGAAGGGGAAGGATGAAAGGCAGAAGAGAGGAATGATGGGAGAGTGGAGAGAAGAGAGGTAGGAGAGGGAGAGGAGAGAGTAAAGTCGAGGAATTAGAGATGAGATAGCTACAGAGTAGAAATGGGTCCTCGCCCATCAATAACAATAAGGCATTATGGTACATCTGACAAGAGATTGTGAGCTGAATAATTCAGAGTAGTTGGGCTACTAGCACGCATTAAACAACTCAACGTGATTGGGTTGCATAGATAATGATTTGGAGAAGAGGTCTTGAATCCATTATAATCTCAGTGATAATTAAGACAGAAGGAATCAAAGTGCAGTATTATGCAAGAGTCTTAGGCACATATATACAGCCTGGGTGCCCAAGATTTTTGCACAGTACTTTAGTAATTTTATGTATTCCATTATATTGCTGCTGCTAAAAAACAAATTTCATGACATACGTGAGTGATGATGAACCTGATTCTGATAGGGTCTCTATTTTGGACTGAGAGTGGGAGGGGGCAGAGATGGTGGAATCATGGTTGGGAAAAGGGGAATTGAGAGGGGAGAGAGCGGGAAGTACCAGAGAGACATTCTGTATTGATTACTAAACCATTTGTTTGGAATCAAATGACCATGTCTGGTGTCTCAGGACTGGGTGCGTCTACACCTGTGTCTGTTGCCACCCCTGGCACTCCTTCTCTGCCATGTTTCCCATATTCCTCCCACGGCACTCCGCCCTTGCCATCCCCATCATCCTTTGCTCCTGCCAGATTTACAAACTTGCTGTCTGCTCCACATTGACAAATACCGATGAGTCCCTGAGGAGACCGTCAGCTGATGCAACCTGCAGCTTGGTCATCTCTGAGGCCAAAGTACGCAAATGTTTCCAAGGAGTGGACAGTCCCAAGGCTGTGGGACCAGACGGCATCCTAGGGCAGGTACTCAGGATGTGCTTGGCACAACCTGCAGGTGTGTTTACAGACAACTTTATCTCTCCCTCTCCCTGTGTAGAGAGCCCACCTGCTTCAAAACATCCACCACTGTTCTGATACCTAAAAAAACCAAGATAGCATGCATAAATAACTGGAGTCCTGTCAATCTCACCTCAATAATAAGCAAATGCTTTGAGCGGCTGGTCAAGGATTACATCCGCAGCATGCTATCACCTACACTGGATCCCCTACAATTCGCCTACCGACACAACCGATGATGCAATAGTACAGCTCTACACACCACCCTTACACATCTGGAGAAGAGGGATGCTTATGTAAGAATGTTATTCTTGGACTACAGTTCAGCATTCAACACCAGGTTTGACAAGAAGCTCAGAGACCTCGGCCCTCAGTCTGCCTTGTGTAGCTGGATCCTGGACTTCCTGTCAGATCGCTGGCAGGTGGTAAGAGTGGGCTCCCTCACCTCTGCCCCTCTGACCCTCAACACAGATGCCCCTCAGGGCTGTGTACTAAGCCCCCTTCTTTACTCTCTGTATACCTGTGACTGCGTCACCACCCACAGCTCTAATCTGCTAATTAAATTTGCTGATGACACTACACTGATTGGCCTAATCTCAAATAATAATGAGGCAGCCTGCAGAGGAGAAGTCATCATCCTAACACAATGGTGTCGAGAAAACAACCTCTGCCTCAATGTCGCTAAAACAAAGGAGCTGGTTGTGGATTACAGGAGGAATGGAGACAGGCTAGTCCCTATTGACATCAATGGATCTGAGGTTGAGAGGGTGAACAGCTTTAAGTTCCTCAGCATAAACATCACTGAGGATCTCACGTGGTCTGTACATACCAGCTGTATGGTGAAAAAGGCACAACAGCACCTCTTTCACCTCAGACGGCTGAAGAAGTTTGGTGTGGGCACCCAAATCCCAAGTACCTTCTATCGGGACACAACTGAGAGCATCCTGACTGGCTGCATCACTGCCTGGTATGGGAATTGTACCTCCCTCAATCACAAGTCTCTGCAGAGAGTGCTGCAGACAGCCCAGCGCATCTGTCGATGTGAATTTCCCACTATTCAGGACATTTACAAAGACAGGCATGTAAAAAGGGCCTGAAGGATCATTGGGGACCCGAGTCACCCCAACCACAAACTGTTCCAGCTGTTACCATCTGGGAAATGCTACTGAAGCATAAAAGCCAGGACCAACAGGCTCCAGGGACAGCTTCTTCCACCAGGCCATCAGACTGATTAATTCATGTTGACACAACTGTATTTCTTTGTTGTATTGACCATCCTGTTGTACATACCATTTATTATAAATTACTATAAATTGCACATGTAGATAGAGATGTAACGTAAAGATTTTTACTTCTCAGGTATATGAAGAATATAAGTCATAAAGTTAAGTGTGTGTGTGTGTGTGTGTGTGTGTGTGTGTGTGTGTGTGTGTGTGTGTGTGTGTGTGTGTGTGTGTGTGTGTGTGTGTGTGTGTGTGTGTGTGTGTGTGTGTGTGTGTGTGTGTGTGTGTGGTGCACCTAAGACTTTTCTGGGTGATTCTGGGTAGCAGCATGGTATAGAAAAGATGGCAAACTGATTTGCTGGTGGTGTCAAATCAAGTACTTAATGCTCCTTTGTAACCACATTGGTTGTTACTAATGTATTGGGATGGGTTGTGAAAGGACTATATAAAATACTCACATGGTCTCAGATTTTATTTCAAACTGTCTATTGTGAAATTGAATGCATCAGATGACCATTTCTTTACAGCCTATCAGATTTCCATTTCAGGTGGGTTAGGTTGAAATGCCTCCCTCTGTGCTATCTACTGAAATGTTCAAAGGATCAGAAAAGGTTCAAAGGTGCATTTGTTGTCAAATCATGTTTCCATTTTCAACTCTGAAACTCATCTTCTCCAGATAGCCACAGAACACAGAAAGAACATGAAAGTCGTTCACCCCCATCCTCCCATCACACTAAAAAGAAGAGCATGTGATCATCAACCACATAAGTGCCCCTTCCCCCAAACAAACCAGAACAGGAACATTGACCCTTCCCCCTGCACAAATAGAAACTAACAGGACATCAACCCACAAACACCATTCCCTTGCACAGCAAAATGGAAGAGGAATGGGTGATAAAATCACAGAATATAAAAACCATAAGTCTGAAAAAAGTCCAGAGTTAATAAACACAATAATCCTATTCATAAATGCAGAACCATGAAGCCATCCTCCAATATCACTGACATTCATCAAAAGGGAGGGACACCACACGAGGCAGAGAGGCCTACCCACCTGCCACAGCGAGCCACCCAACCAGCTTACAACAAAAGCTGCAAATCTTTCAACTTACCCAATATGCACAGCATCAGTAGCCAGGAGGAGGTTTAGAACTGGGTGCAGGGACATGGAGTATGGTAGTTTGGGAACTGCTTAAGAATGGTTGATCAGAAGGTGTTTAGAATGGCCGCTAACACTGGTAGAAGGTCAAGATGGAAAAGCTTGGGGAGGTAATAATACTTGACAAGTCAGGATTTTTAGGAGAATGGCAGGTACAGTATATTCCTGAGGCTACATTGATAGATGGCTAAGTTTCATCTGTTCAATGTCAGAGTCAAAGTTAAAGTAAATTTATTGTCCAAGTATGTAGATATCACCATATACTACCCTGATATTCATTTCCTTGCAGACACTTACAGGAAAATAAAGAAGTGCAATAGAATCCATGAAACACTATACATAAAGAAAGACTGACAAACAACCAATGTGCAAAAGAAGATAAATTGTGTATATAAAATGTAAATAATACTGAACACAAGAGATTCTGAAGATGCTGGAATTCCAAAGTAACACCCAGAAAATGCTGGAGGAACTCTGCAGGTCAGGAGGCATCTTTGGAAATGAATAAACAGTCGATGTTTTGGACTGAGACATCAACTCTTTATTGCTTTCCAAAGCAAGTGCCTGACTTTGTGTGGGTTAGCATATAACATAAAGGTTTACAGCACACTACAGGTACTTCAGCCCATAATGTTGTGCTGACCACGTAACCGTACCTAGAAACAGCCTAGAATTTCCCTAACACATAGCCCTCTATTTTTCTAAGCTCCGTGTACCTGCCTGAGGCTCTTAAAAGACACTATTGTATCCACTTCCATCACCACCACCAGCAGTGCATTCCATGCACCCACCACTCTCTGTGTGAAAAACTTACCCCTGATATCCCGTCAGTACCTATTTCTAAGCACCTTAAAACTATGCCCCTCATGTTAGCCATTTCAGCCCTGAGAGAAAGCCTCTGGCTATCCACATGATCAATGCCCCTCATCATCTTATACAGCTCTTTCAGGTCACCTCTCACCCTCTGTCACTCCAAGGAGAAAAGGCCAAGTACACTCAACCTATTCTCATAAGGTATGCCCTCCAATCTAGGCAACATCCTTGTAAATCTCATCTGTACTCTCTCTATAGTATCCACATCCTTCCTGTAGTGAGATGACCAGAACTGAACACAGTACTCCAAGTGGGGTCTGACCAAGGTCTTATATAGTTTATGATACTCTAAATAATACTGAGAACCTGAGTTGTAGAGGCCTCGAAAGTGAGTCTGTATGGTGGTTCAGGAGCTTGATGACTGCAGGGTAATAACAGTTCTGTAATTGTGGTGTGGGACCTAAGACTCTTGTACCTCCTGTTTGAAGGTAGTAGTGAGAAGAGAGCATGGCCTAGATGGTGGGGGATGATGATAGATGCTACTTTCTTGTGGCAGTGCTCCATGTAAATGTTCTCAGTGCTGGGGAGGCCTTTGTCTGTGTTGTATCCACCACTTTCTGTAGATTTTTCCATTCCTGGGCATTGGTGTTTCCATGCAGGCTGTGATGCAACCAGTTAGGATACTCTACACTGGGCATCTATAGAGGTTTCTCAAATTTTTAGGTGACATGCTGTATCTACACAAACTTCTATGAAAATAGAGGTGCTTTCATGCTTTATTTGTGATGGCACTAACATGCTGGTCCCAGGAGAGTTTCCAATAAAACCAAGTCTCAGCCTATGGGATATATGTCTGATTGACTGTTCAAAGTCAAACACCTTGAGTCATTAAGCAAAATGGACTTTAATAAAAGAAACACCAATATTGTGTTTTGCCGTGCAAGTATTGGTAGGAGTAGCTTCATTATGTTCATTGTGGAGATGAAATCTCATCTTCACAGTGCAAATGCACTTCATGATTAGCACCACCACCGTACTAAATGGGGCAGGCTGCAGATAGTTCAAGCGTCTCAGGATTAGGCACCTATCAGGTGCTGTGGGCTGAGCAGAATTCTACTGAACTGCAATTTCATGGCCAAACATATCCCCTGCTCCACTGTCACCACCAAACTAATAGATCGTCCCTGGTTCAATGAAGAGTTCATGAGGGCATGCCAGGAGCAGTACCAGGTGTACCACAGAAAGGAAGATCCTCCCAATGAAGCAGCTAAGTGGGGCTACATACATGCCAAGCAACATGGAAAGCAATGCTCATGTTAAGTGATCCCACAACCAATGGATCAGATCTAAGTTCTGCAGTCTTGCCACATCCAGTCACGAATGGCGGTGGACAGTTGAGCTGGAGGAGGAGTCTCCACAGATAACTCCATTCTCAATAGCCACAGAGCCCAGCACCTCAGTGCAAAAGAGAAAGTTGAAGGTCATGCAAGACGCTTCAATCAGACATGACACAGTCCAACTCCGTCTTCTCACGTGGATTCCTGCATGACAGATGTCAGTCTTCGGTGAACTTGACTCTCTCCACATCATGTCAATAAACAGCTAAAGATTGAAAGTTTCAGAGAATATTTATCATTAAAGTATGTATACCGAATACAATTCTGAGATACATCCTCCTGTAGGCAGCCATGAAACAAAGAAACACCATGGAAGCCCGTTCAATAAAACATCAAACACCCAATGTGTGAAAATAGAACAAAATGTGCAAATGGCAAAAAGTGAGGGAACAACACACAGAATTTCAAACATCAAACCAAGTGGCATTCATTTTAGTTCAGTTCAGCACTGCACTACTAGCCCACTGTAGGCCGCAGTGCCATTCTTCACTGAAGCGCCCCAGTATGCATCAGTCGTCCTGATCAAACTGCTCAAAAACAGCAAAAAAAAAGAGTAACCACAATCCTGAAACACATGCAACATGAACCTCAAACTCCACCAAAGTAAGTCCACAGCCTTACTGATCAAGCCTTGCAAAGTAGATCCCAAGACTCCTGCATTTCCCTCTAACAACTCCTAGCAAGAGGAAGAGGAAGACCAGTCAGACACAGGCAGGGAGCGCCAAACAGCCACCCATACCCTGCTTCCATTCGCGTCAACTTCAACCTTGTTCAATGCCTCACATGGAGAGAAACAATGGAGTCCTTCAAGGGCTCGTGCTCTGCCTCCAAGCTTCCAGGCCTCCAGGCTGCACACTCTGCTCCAAACCTCACTGAGCTCCCTTGGAGACAGCAAGGCACCAGATCACTCAGTCGGCCCAAAAACACACCATCAAAATCACCCACAGCTTAGTAGTAGAATCATATTTGAAAGAAGACGGAAAAGGAGTAGTAATGGAAGAAGACTTTAGAAGCAGCAAAGGGTTTACCTTTTGACAATATTCTAGCAATGGTACTGAACCCATCATATAAATATTATTGCAAAGAAAGCATGACTGAACCTCTACTTCCTCAGGAGTCTGCAGAGATACAGCATGATATCAAAAACCTGGGCAAACTTCTGTGGTTGTGTGGTGGCAAGTGTGCAGACCGGCTGCATTATGGCCTGGCATCGAAAGACCAATGCCTTTGAGTGGAACAATCCTACAAAAGGTAGTTGATTCAGCCCAGTACATCACGGGTATAAATCTCCCAACCATTGAACACATCTACATGAAACAATGCCATAGGACAGCAGCATCCATTACCAAAAATCCTCATCACCCCAGCCATGCTCTTTTCTTGCTGCTGCTATCAAGCAGAAAGTACAAGTGCCTCAGGACTCGAACCACCAGGTTTAAGAACAGCTACTACCTTTCAACCATCAGGCTCTTGAACATAAGGAAATAACTGCATTCATTTAAGGACTCTTTTATCTTGTTACTTCATACAAGTAAAGTGAGAATCAAGACAGCAGTTGAGTGAATTTGGCATCAAGGAGCTAAATTGGAGTCAATAAGGATCTGGGGAAGACCACTCCACTGGTTGAAATCACTCCTGCAACAAAGGAAGATGGTTGTGAAGTCTGGAGGTCAACCATCTCAGCCACGTGACACATCTGCTTAGGATAGTGTCCCAGGCAAAATCATCTTTAGCTGCTTCATCAATAACCTATTAGTGGTGGCATCCGTCGGTCTCGAGAGACCATGGAGTTTCCAGGGCGCAGGCCTGGGCAGGGTTGTATGGGAGACCGGCAGTTCCCCAAGCTGCAGGCCTTCCCCTCTCCACGCCACCGATGTTGTCCAAAGGAAGGGCACTAGGACCCACGCAGCTTGGCACCGGTGACGTCGCAGAGCAATGTGTTGTTAAGTGCCTTGCTCAAGGACACAAACATGCTGCCTCAGCTGAGGCTCGAACCAGTGACCTTCAGGTTACTAGTCTGATGCCTTGCCCACTAGCCCACGTGCCAACACAATAACCTATTATAATTGTAACATCAGAAATAGAGGTATTCTCAAATTGCACAATACTCAACACCATTTGCAATTCCTCAGTCCACATTAAAATGCAGCAAGATCTGGACAATATGTAGGCCTGAGCTGATTAGTGAAAAGTATTGTTTGCACTAGGTAATGCTGATATTCAACTAGAGAAAATCCAGCTATCATTCCCTGATGTATAATTGGCATTACCATCACTGAATACCCCACTATCAATATCCTGGACGAGAGCATGAACGAGGTAGCCATATACAAAATGGCCTTCGGGAGCTGTGCAACAGCTAGAAATCCTGCAGCAAGTAACTCATTTCTTAGCACGTGAAAACCTGTCTGCCAGCTAGAGGGCCAAAATCAGGAGTGTGGTGGAATATTCTCCACTTCCCTGGATGAGGGCACCTTCAACACCACTCAAGACTCTCAACACCGTACAAAAAATAGAAGACTGTTTGATAGGTACCTAATCCACAACCACCGATACAACAGCAGAAATTTGTACCATCTAGAGGATGCACTGTATCAGGACTCCTAAGACAGAAACTTCCAAATCCATAACAGCTAGAAGGACAAGGACGGCAAAACTATGGGAACGTCAACAGCTGAACATTGCCCTCCACACAGCACCCTGATTTGGAAATACATCAATCACCTTTCCCACCCCATTGCAGGGTCAAAACCCTGGAGCTTCCTCCATCACGAGTGTGTCCACAACACAAAGACTGCTGAGATTCAATCAGGTAGTCCATCTTCTCAAGTTCAATGAGGATATTAATTGCTTACTTATTTATTATTATTATTTCTTTCTTTTTGTACTTGTAAAGTTGGGAGTCTTTTGCACACTGGTGAACTTTCAATAATTCTATTATGGATTAACTGAGTATGGCCGGAAGAAAATGAAACCTAGGATTGTATATGGTGACCTACAGTTTACAGTACTGTGCAAAAGTCTTAGGCATGTGTAAAAATATTCCATAAAGTGAAGATGCCTTCATAAATAATGAAATGAACAATGTAACTATAAAGAGCACAAAATGGTAAGAAACTAAATCAAATCAATATTTAGTGTGTACACCCTTTGCCTTAATACTGCATCAGTTCTCTTAGGTAAACTGTCATGTGGTTTTACAAGAAAATCAGCTGGTACCTTGCTTGCTTCTGTCTCTCCAGGTGAGCGCAGACAGCCTCGATGATGTTGAGATCAGGGCTCTGTGGAGGCCATGCTATCTGAAACTAGATAAAAAATCTAGGGTGCCGAATACCATTGCACAGGATAGGCAAATAAATGCTAGTGTGGTAATGTTCATGGGTTCAATGTCCATCCAGAAATCAGATGGTGGAGGGGAAGAAGCTGTTCCTGAATCATTGAGTGTGTGCCTTCAGGCTTCTGCGCCTCCTTCCTGATGATAGCCTTCAGAACAGGGCATAACCTGGGTGAAGAGAATCCTTAATGACAGATACCACTGTTTAGAGGAATTGTTCCTTGAAGATGTTCTGGTTTTTAAGGAGACTAGTGCCCGTGATCCCTCCTCCCCCCAGACCAGAAGCTGATGCAGCCAGTCAGAATGCTTTCTGCAGTACATCTGTAGAAAATTTCTGCAATGAGTGTTAGTATTACACTTTCAAATGGAATTTTCTTGATCCACTCGTTCACTTATCATGAATAATGAATTTCAGTTCATTTTCTGGATCTGGCTTTGCAGTAGTTTTATAAATTTGCTAGGCTAGGCTAGTTTAGTGTTAATAATAATTAGAAACTGTGTGGCTAGGCATAGCACAAATACCATGTATAAATTTGCTGACGATACAACCATTGTTGGTGGAATCTCAGGTGGTGACAAGTGGGTGTACAGTAGTGAGATGTGCCAACTAGTGGAGTTGTACCTCAGCAATAAATAGGCACTCAATGTCAGGAAGACGAAAGAGCTGATTGTAGACTTCAGGAAGGGTAAGACGAAGGAACACATACTAATCCTTATAGAGGGATCAGAAGTGGAGAGAGTGAGCAGCTTCAAGTTCCTGGGTGTCAAGATCTCTAAGGATCTAACCTGGTCCTAACATATTGATGTAGTTATAAAGAAGGCAAGACAGCAGCTATACTCCATCAGGAGTTTGAAGAGACAAATACACTCAAAAACTTCTATAGTTATACCGTGGAGAGCATTCTGACAGGCTACATAACTGTCTGGTATGGAGGGGCTACTGCACAAGACCGAAAGAAACAGCAGAAGGTTGTAAATCTAGACATCTCCATCTTGGGTACTAGCCCGCAAAGCACCCAGGACATCTTGAGGGAGCGGTGTCTCAGAAAGGCAGCGTCCATTATTAAGGACCTCCAGCACCCAGGGCATGCCTTTTTCTCACTGTTACCATCAGGTAGGAGGTACAGAAGCCTGAAGGCACACACTCAGTGATTCAGGAACAGCTTCTACCCCTCTGCTATCTGATTCCTAAATGGACATTGAATCTATGGACACTACCTCATTTTTTTAAATATACAATATCTCTGTTTTTGCACTTTAAAAAAATCTATTCAATATATGTAATTGATTTACTTGTTTATTTATTATTATATTTTATTTTGTTTTTTTCTCTCTCTGCTAGATTATGTATGGTATTGAACTGCTGCTGCTAAATTCACAAATTTAATGTCACATGCCGGTGATAATAAGCTCGATTCTGATACTGGGATGCATAAAAGATCAGCAGATTCCTTAAATGACATGGGTTATGGTGACTACATAGCTGATCACGAAGAATTCCAAACATTAGTTTTAAAGCTAAACATGAATTTTTTTTAAAAAAACAGACGTTGAATTCCAACTCAAATTTCTGGATTAGTTTGGGATCCTAAACTAAACACCAAATCTAATCCAGAGATTAAAAACTGAGTTCTGAACTCAAGTACCTTCAAACTCTGCTTCTGTAACCCTCAACACTAAAGCTAACATTTAAAGCATCATCCTAACTTTTCTGATTATAGGTTGAAAGAGCATTGCAATATGTAATTTGAAGTTTCAGAAGTTGTTAATTGCTTGCACTAGCCAGGTGTGTCAGAGGATTATTTAAATTTAAAAAAAACGTTTCCACGGTTCAGTAGTTGGAATTATTTTCTGTGTGGGGACTAGAAATACTTTGTTGGTTAGAGCTTCAATTTACTCACCTGTCAGCAGCGCTGTTGTTCAAATATTAGGTCAAGGGCTCATATGATTATTTTGGCTTCATGAGTCATTATATAAAATATTAAAAATACACTTTACAATTTTCCACTAGTCAACTTATATATTTACTATTAAACTGGAGGGAAAGTTGTAAATTTTATTTTTAAAAGGAGTGAAGTGTAATGTTCCAGTTTCAGTAACACCACAGATCTTTTAACACGTTGTACTTAATCCTCAAGGAACAATGCCTCAAAAAGTGCCCATCTTTAAGGAACCTCACCACCCAAGACATGCCCTCTTCTCTCAGTTATAATCAGGAAGGAGGTACAGAAGCCTAAATGGTACGCACTCAACAATTCAGGACCAGCTTCTTCCCCTCTACCATCTGATTTCTGAATGGACGTTGAACCCATGAACACTACCTCACTACTTTTATTTTATTTCTGTTTTTGAACTTATTTAATTTAACTATTATATATATACACTGTAATTCACAGTTTTTTTTCAATATTATGATATATTGCAATGTACTGCTGCTGCAAAGTTCACAAATTGCATGACGTATGCCCATAAAATTAGACTTGATTTTGATTCTGATTAATGCACTTTGAGATACTGAAGGGAATAACAAACTTGATCTCACAGCAGTGCTCAGTATTAACATATGCTCTGGGACAGGGCATTTGAATTAAAGTTCATTTAAGAAAAGGCACATGCTTTATTGAAACATAACAGTACTTTGCACATCAGCTTGCAAATGTGTGTGAAATATCATTCCCAGTGGGGTAAAGTAGCCAAGGGTGTTATCACTTTTAAGAGCGTGATGGAAACACCTAGAGTGCACATTACTATTGATGAGAATGAGAGATCAAGTGAGGCAAGATATGTATGACCTTTATGAACTTTGAATTTCTGGGTGTCACTATCTCAGAGGACCTGTCCTGGACCCATCATATAAATATAATTGTGAAAAAGGCAATTATGGGCCATACACAAACACGAAAAAACCTGTAGATGCTGGAAATACAAAGCAACACACAAAATGCTGAAGGAACTCAGCAGGCCAGGCAGCATCTACGGAGAAGAGTACAGTTTTGTTTCCGGCTGAGACATAGTCTTTTTTCGTTGCTGCCATCAGGTAGAAGGTATAACTATACTCATCATTGATTGTTATTTATTTATTGTCTGCATTTGTACAGTTTGCTTACAGTATATAGTTCTTGATGTTTATAGTTTTCAGATCCTGTTTACAGTTACTGTGCTATGGATTTGCTAAGTATGCCCACAGAAAAAGAATCTCAGGGTTGTATGTGGTGACATGAATGTACTCTGATAATAAATTTTACTTTGACGTTGAGATTGTTCTATGAAGGTAAATGTGTTTTATCCAGCACCCATGTAAATATAAAACCACCATTGATGTTGCCCTCCCCGTATTTCCTCCATTTCCAGACATCCATACTCACCCCTTCTTCCAGCCGCTTTAATAGGATAGAGTTCCTCGTGTCCTCACCTACTGCTACAGGAGCCACCACGTCCAACACATCATTCCCTGCAACTTCCGCCATCTTCAACGGGATCCTGCCACCAACCAGATCTTTACTTCCCCCCACCCCCGCTTTCCACTAGGATCTCTCCCACTGTAGTCCGCTTGTCCATTTGTCCCTGTCCACTAATCTCCCTCCTGCCACATACCCCTCCAAATGCTACACCTTCCCATTTACTTCCTCCTGCACCTCGCAGCCTCCTTCCACGTGAGGCAAAACTTCACCTGCAAATCTGTTGGGGTTTCTTATTGTATCTGGTGCTCCTGATATAGCCTCCTCTACACTGGAAAGACCCAACATAAATTGGGGGACTACTTTGTTGAGCACTTCCATTCAATCCAGCAAAAGCGGAGTTTTCCAATGGCCAACCACTTAAATTTCAATCGTGTTCTCACATGTCAGTTTCTGGCCTCTTCTGCCACGATGAGGCCACTCTCAGGGTTTAGGAGCAACTGCTTGTATTCTGTCTAGGCAGCTTCCAATCTGATGACACGTACATTAATTTCAACTTGCAACGCTTTTATTTTCCTTTTTCCTTTTCCTCTCACCCTTTCCTCCTCTTCTATTCTCCGCTCTGGCCTCTTACTGCTTCACCTCACCTGCCTATCACCTCCCTCTGGTGCTTCTTCTTCCCGTTCTCCCATGGTCCACTTTCTTCTATCAGATTCCTTTTTCTCCAGCCGTTTACCTTTTCCACCTACCTGCCTTCACCCATCACCTTCCAACTGGTCGTCCTTCTCCTCCCCCTCACCTTTTCATTCGAACATCTTCCCCCTTCCTTTCCAGGCTTGATGGGCTCATCCTGAAACTTTGTTTTCATAGATGCCGCATAATCTGCTGAGTGCCTCCAGCACTTTGTGTGTATTGCTTTGGATTTTCAGCATCTGCAGAATTTCTTGTGTGCACCCATGTAAATAATTGCCTTTCCATTGGAAATAATTATTGTGGTGAAACGATTAGTCATGAATATGTCGTTGAGAGTTCACACATAAATAAATTCAGCACAAAAAAAGAGGTCCCAGTGATGGTTTACATTACTCACGCTTCCATCTCTAAAAAACCGTCAAAACTAAATGCAGCTTCGTATATTCATGTAAGATAGGCTGATGTTAGCTTTTAGTAATAACAGAACATTAGGGATGGCAGATGAATCGTTTGTTATACATAGCACCAGATTAGAATTCAATCCAAAACACTTCTCTATCAAGAAGAGAAATGAGTTTTAGTCAACCCAATTACCCAAAACAAATAATCAATTAGTTGCTAATTTCTTCTTTTTGGAACTTGCTCTGCCTTACAGAGTAGGAAATTAATTGTAAAGTACTTTAAGATATTCTGAGGATGGAATATGAGGCCCTCCATTCATTGTGTTGCCCATGGCTATTGCATCCTAGCTGTCTACATGATACTCAAGCCAGTGTGCAAGCCAGGGCAGTACAGCATGGAGAGCAAGCTGTTGCCCATGCCGCAGGCTCTCCCACTCTATGCAGCTGACGAATCCAAAGGAACGGCAGAGACTGATACAGTTTGGCACCAGCGGTGTCACAGGAATTGCCAGTTCACATTGAACTTAATACCGGTCTGCCTTAGGGACTCCAGCTCTGGATGTTTCCTTCGAGGCTTATTCCCAAAACCTTCCCCATGAGCTGCAAGTTAGCGGAGGTTTGAGATCAGAGTTTTCCTTCTCCAAGGATGAAATAAATGCTCTTGTAACAAAGGTCCACTTGAAAATCATAGTTCGCTGTCAGAATAACAATGAAGCCGATGTTAATTTTTTCAACATGGTACCGCAACTTCAGATCTGAGTAGAAGTTCACTCAATAAAATTTCCTTCTCTACTTTGTTGTTACCTTTGTAAAGATGGCTTCTCACTGCCTATCTCATTGTTGAGTGTATTGAATGACAAGAATCTTAAGCATTTAGACTGTTCAAAGACAAAAGTAAATTTATTATCAAAGGACATATATGTCACCATATATTCCTGGAGATTCATAGATTCATTTTCTTGTGGGCCTACACAGTAAATCCAAGAAACATAATAGAATTGGTGAAAGACTGCACTCAACAGGACGAACAAACAACCAATGTGCAAAAGACAACAAACTGCAGATACAAAAGAGAAAAAAATATGTAACGAGATGAGATGAACATTCCTTGAAATTGAGTCCATAAGTTGTGGGAACAGTTCAGTGATGGTGTGAGTGAGGATAGCAATGAACAAAACTTACAAGGCAAAGATAAGCCATTTCTATTTCTGATGAAGTAATTTTTAAATAGTGTGATAAATATAAATCATGGTCAAACAACCTGTCTGGAAGGGTATTGATTGTCAAAGGGTTTATTGAATTTTAAACTTAATATTCTTCATATAGTTCTTCTCCCTATATATTTCCCTTCTTAATCCAAACTTTATTTTCATCTCTGTGTTTCTTCTTCTGCACTTAATTTGACATTAACTGCATTCACTTCTGATTTACACTTCCTTCTCAATTCTTTTGCTATTAACTTCACAATTGTTTAATCTGATGAGTTAAGGTGATACACATTGTCTAGTGTACATTATCAGCTTGCACTTCCAGCAGTTTAGCATGGTTTAAAAAATTAACACCTATATACGAAAGGACACGTCTAATGCAGTTTGATGGCAACTGTTATGGTCTGGTCCTAAGACCGCATTCCGGGTCTTGATCCAGTCCGCGTACTCCGGACTCCAGGTCTTGTAGCTGTCCCTCCTTTCACCCTTAAGCCCAAATAGGGTCATCTTGGCTTAAGGAGGTGCACCTGAGACCTATCGGCTCTGGGACAGGGTCTAGTTGGGAGGTTGTTCTGTTTGCCTGGCCATCCTGTTTTGACCTTGGCTTTGAGTACTGACTGTTAATCATCTAGGTCTGTAAGTCTGTTCTTGTAGTCATCTTGGACTGAGCTCCCTTCTGATCCCTTGCCTCTGTTGGGTAAGCAGGCTGCACTGCTGTTGCCTGGTGGGGACTTTGATCCTTTCCTACCCCTCTCTTCTGATGGGTTGTGCTCTGTGTCTTGCCCAGGCCCCTGTGTTCTTGCCTGGGAGGTGGCCCTGCCCAGGAGCTATGTGGCCTGCCCTGAGGACTCTGAACCTTTGCTACCCTTTGCTTCTGATGGGTTGTGCCCTGTGACCTGCCCAGGCCCCTGTGTTCCTGCCTGGGAGGCTGGGCCCTGTCCAGAACTAATGTGGCCTGCCAAGGGGGCTATTCTCCCAGCATTCCTTGTCCCATAGACCCATCCTTTAGCCTAGCTAGGGTCCTGGCTTTGACATGTACCCTCTGAACCCCAGGATCACCTT
Source organism: Hemitrygon akajei (assembly GCF_048418815.1). Taxonomy (NCBI): domain Eukaryota; kingdom Metazoa; phylum Chordata; class Chondrichthyes; order Myliobatiformes; family Dasyatidae; genus Hemitrygon; species Hemitrygon akajei. Next base: position 183,800,835 of record NC_133128.1, read on the forward strand.
CGCATGTTGTGGTCTCCCCATCTTGTTCTATCCTTTAATTGTTCCTGTCCTGCCCCTAGTACTTCAGTGCCTGTGTCCTGCATTTGGGTCCAGTCTCCATGTCCCCTTGTGACAGCAACAGACTGTGGTCAATTGAGATTAATCTGTTCACTCCACACATATCATCTGTTAAACTAACTCTTCACCCTTTACTTCTAAGGTTTGGAATGCATTCATTTTTAAATATAATTCAAAACCTTGTAGTCAGTAATGCAAAAAGCAGATTCTGATGCCCAAGTACATGTTGCTGATTATGATTGTTGAAGGGTATCATTGCAATTGCCTGACACTGCCTAAAACTAGTTATGGATATATGATGACAGTCTAAAGTTCTAGAAAGAAGGGCACATTATGGGTGATGGTAAGCTATGTAAATTCATAGTGGATATATGAGCTGCAAAGTTTTCTGGTGCCAAACCAGAGGCTTTAATAGAGGAAGTGGAGAGAAAGGCTGTTGTGTTCCATCCAGTGTGGCTGAAAGTATCTCCAGACAAATTCCTGAATGGCACCAGAAGTGAAAAGATGTAATAATGTAATACTGCACAGGACAAGTAGGATGCAGAGAATTGTAAACTTTGTCAGCTCCATCATGAGTACTATTCTCTATAGTACCCAGGATAAGTTTAAGGATATGCGGTGTCCATCATTAAGGACCCACATCATCCAAGCCATGCCTTGTTCTCATTGCTGCCATCAGAGAGGAGATACAGAAGCCTGAAGGCACACACTCAATGATTCAGGAACAGCTTCTTCCCCTCTGCCATCCAATTTCTGAAAGGACATTGAACCCATACCAGACAGTGTTGCAACTATTTAGAATGCTCTCATGGTACATTGCAGGAATTTGTGAGAGTCTTCAGTGACATACCAAGTTTCCTCCAACTCCTAATGAAACATGCTCACTGTTGTGCCTTCTTTGCAATTGTATCAAAATGTTGGGCCCAGGCTAGATTCGCAGAGATGTTGGCACCCAGGAACTTGAAGCTGTTCACCCCTTGCATTGCTAATCCCTCAATGAGGACTGGTATGTGTTCTCTTGACTTCCCTTTCCCAAATTACACAATCAATTCCTTGGGTGCAAGGTTGTTATTGCAACACCACTCAACCAGCTGATCTGTCTCACTCCTGTATGCCTCCTCATCACCATCTGCAATTCTGTCAACCATAGTTTGTCGTCATCAAATTTATAGATGGTGTTTGAGCTGTGCCTAGACACACAGACTTGGCTGTTGAGAGGGTAGAGCAGTGGGCTAAGCACACATCCTTGAGGTGCGCCAGTGTTGATCATCAGTGAGGAGGTGTTATTTCCGATCTGCACAGACTGTGGTCTCCCAGTGAGGAAGTGAAGGATCTAGAAGCAGAGAATTGTATAGAGGCCCAGGTTTTGGAGCTTGTTGATTAGAACTGAGGGTATGATTGTGTTGAATGCTGAGCTGTAATCAATAAGCAGCAGCCTGCTGTAGATATTGATATTGTTTAAGTGATCTAAGGCTGAGTGGAGAGCCAGTGAGATTGCATTCACTGTGGACCTATTATTGTGATAAGCAAATTGCAGTGTGTCCAGGTCCTTGCTTAGGAGGGAGTTGATTCTGGCCATGACCACATTTCAAAGTACTTTATCACATTAGACGTGAGTGGAACTAGGTGACGGTCATTGAGACAGTTCACCCTGCTCTTCTTGGGCACTGGGGTAGGTGACGGTCATTGAGACAGTTCACCCTGCTCTTCTTGGGCACTGGGGTATGATTGTCGCCCTTTTGAAGCAGATGGGAACGTCCAACTGAGGCAGTGAGAGATTGAAGATCCTGGTCACTGCATTACAGAAGGCTTTGGAGAGGATGCAAATGAGGTTCACCAGGATCTTTCCTGGATTAAAGAGTATTAGCTATGTGGAAATATTAATGGATGGATTGTTTTCTCCAGACTGTTGAATGGTGAGGGGTGACCTGATGGAGATATATAAAACTGAGAGGTATTGATATGGGTAAAGAGTTATAGTCAGTTTCCAAGGATGAAAGTGTTAAATACTAGAAAGCATAGGCTTAAGGTGAAAGGAAAGAGTTTAAATGAGATTTTCTTACACAGAAGATAATAGGTATCTGGAAAATGCTGCTGAGTGGAGTTGCAGAAACCAATAAGAAGATATTTTTTTCAGAAGCTTTTAGACAAGTACACAAACAGGAAGGAAATGGAGGGATGATAGATCATGTGCAGGCTGATGGGAATGATTTAAATTGGCATCATTGTTGGAACTGACATAGTAGGCTAAAAAGCCTGATCCTCTGCTGCTCAATGCTGTGTTATCTCTCATTCACCAACTGTGCCAATAACTAAGGGTCAACTTGTGTGTGTTGCTTGGATTTCCAGCATCTGCAGATTCTTGTTTGCAATTCAATAACTAAGGGAGTTTTTAAGCATTTATTCATTCATGGGATGTACAGTAGGTATCGCTGGCAATGCCAATTGCTATCCATCCCTATTAGGAATTATGAATTACGCACATTTGTGAGTCTGGAGGTATAGACAGTCAAACTGAGTATATAATGACCAATGGTCATTAGCAAACCAGATAGGTTTTTCTGACAATCTGATGTGTTCATGACTACTGTTCCTGACACCACAGTAGTATGACTCTCCTTCATTGTTCGCTTATCAATCACATCTTGCATATAATATTCATAGGTTGGCCTCACCCTGGGTCTGGGCACTGTTGTAATTTTCACAATACCTCGCAGCTGTCATTCTCTGTCCTCTACTAAGTCATGACAAGCAGCCTGCAAGCATACTATTTGATATGCACTGGCACACTTCTTTTACTCCTGGAGGACAGGTTACTGCACAATTGGAGGCAGCCAGACACAGTCGCATGGACATCTCCATTGAATAAAAGTGGCCCCCCAACAATGGACTGGCTGGTGTTGAGGCCATGGATAGAGACAAGGTTAAAGTGACTTTATTATCTATCATCCTCCCTCACTGCCCATTGATCTTAAACTGTCACCTGATTCTGATTTAAAATGTGGAGAAGGTGTAAGGATGAAACCCTAACTTCCTGCGTTAGACTGATGTGCATTCTTTCTTCGGATAGCCAAAGACTACCAAAGGGGTTTACAGAGTTTCAGAGCTTTTCTGTTATTTGCTTTCCTGCTCAACATTGAGAGGCCATGTAACTCTGACAACCAAGTCTAGCCCCTGACCTTGGCAAACTTGGCAAACCATTTCTACTGACGAAGGAGGGGCAAGGTGGGTTACTGGTGCCTTAAAACCAGTTGCTCTGGGCAGATGGGGCTCATCAGCTGTGGTTGGCAGCTCATCTAGGAGAAGGAAAACTCCGATCTCAAACCTTTGATTTCTTGTGGCTATACCCGGTCATGGGGAAAGCTTCAGGAGTCAACCCCGAGGGGAAAAGTCTGAAGCTGGTGTCTCTAAGGAGGTCCTACATTGAGTTCGAAACTGACTGGACATTCCTGTGACACTGCTGGTGCTGAACTGTCTTGGTCTCCGTTTTTCCTTTGTGTTCATCAGATGCGTAGAGAAGGGGAGCCTGCCACCTGGGCTCCACATTGTACTATTTTGTATCTAGACAGCCAAGAAACCACATCCATGATCGACCTTGACCAATGGAGGCCCCTGACTGAGATGACTTCCTGGGCGATGAGTACGGAGCCAGCAGGGAATACACTGTTACCCTTTGCAACAACAGCATTTGCTCCCCCACAGCCTCCGTTTTACCAGTTAATCTGCATTAGACCAAAGTGTCCCAAATGCAGATGTTGCACTGGATTGCAGGAGAATGAAGGCATCGTGACTGTCACCACAATGGAGGGTGATGACTGGCCCATTCACTCTCCTTGGCCACACATTGTCACGTTTGCAATATTTTTCTTTACACCTGTAACTTGAAACATCACATTGGAGAACCCCAAAATCACACACAGATGTTTCCGATGCAGAGGACAGGGCAGGTTAATGCTCATTTCCCCAGGACAGTATCTGAACACTGAGCAGGAAAGCATTGGACTGAAATGTTCTGACACTCCGTAAACCCGTTTTATAGTCGCTGGCTGTCCAAAAGAAGAATGCACAACAATCTTTTTGTCAGTGCAAGAATTAATTATCAGGTTTATGCTGCTTGTTGATTTGCACAGTTCCTGGTCAAAATGTTGCTGCCTGCAACTGCTTAGAGTCTGCAACAATTATACATCTACATCTCTCACTCAAAAGTCTATTTGGCTGGAGAAAAGATGGCAAGCTATCCACGCCCAGACAGGTCTTGGAGATAGTGATGCCAATGAATGTCCATCTCCAAGGTTCTTTGCTGCCACATTGAGGACCTTTTTGCAGGAGATGGAGAGGAAGTGAAGTAGCTTTTGGTTGCTGTATCTGCTAGCATTGACATGTGGTCCTAAACGGACTCGCTTGCACAAATGTATATATCTACAGCACTGTGCAAAAATCTTAGCCACATATTGCACAGTGCGGTATTTGTCAATGCAGAGCAGAGAGGATGTCTGACAATCTGGTGAGAGCAAATTTTTCTCTTGTTTGCGATTGGGAATGGTGTGGATGGAGCGATGCCTGAGGGCTGTGAGACGGGTGGCAGAGGAAGTGTGCCGGGGGCAGGAGGTGGTGTGGGTGTAGGCACACTCAGCCCTGAAACACCAGGCAAGGTCATTTGATCTAAACAATTGTTTATTGATCATCACGGAACGTCAATCACTTTTACAATTCTGATTTTAATCAGCAATTTGAATAAGTTGGCCTGAAATTTGCAAAATAGTATAAATATAAAATCTTACCATCCGAACTAATTAAAATTATAATGAAAAGTCTAAGATATGGTAGTGTAGTAGTTGGCACAATGCTTTACAGTGTGGAAGAACTTGACTCAATTCCCAGCACTGCCTGTAAGGAGCTTGTATGTTCTCTTTGGTTTTCTCCAGGTGCTCAATTTTCCTCCCAGAGACTTACTGGCTGGTAGGTTAATTGGTCATTGTAAATTGTCCCATGATTAGACAATGGTTATATCAGGGGATTGCTGGTCAGCACGGTTCCAAGGGTCAGAAGGGCTTTTTCCCTGCTGTATCTCAATAAAAAATGTATAAAAATAACAATGAATAGTTGACTAGTATGATTTATACATCACATGTGCTCATTATAGCTGAATTGTGACTTTGATGCTCATAGATTAATTTATACGACTATGCCTGGAATATATTCTTGTTATTATGATAGACACTCCTTTATTATTTAGCTTGCCTTGGGTTTCAAAAGCATCAGGCTTTAATATTGGAAACACATGTTTGTATGTATTTTATGACTGGTCTCCCTTTTGTTATACTTTTGCTTGAATTGCTTTATTTACAGAATATCAGATTAATATGAAATGTAATTTGCAGAGCAAACAGTTCCGGGCAGCAGCACAAAGCATACAGATCATTTTGTTCCAATCTATAAATAGGTTTTTTTGTCAGTGCAAGAATTAATTTTACATAAGAGAACAGGCTTTCTGTCTTATTCTAAATATAGTGAATTTGTTGCGCTGGAGGTTGGCTTAGAGTTCTAAGTTAAAAGTGCTCTTTTGCTAAAAGGCAACTCCAGTTCTATTGAAAGTGTCAAACAGGATGAAGGTTTAATGGTTTAAGCTAAAGGGGTGAATTTCTCACTGGAGCAACAAACCGTGCTGCATAATGACATCTGCATATGCCAAAAAGGATTATACATTGAGGCTGCAGGGCCCAGGCCCGAGAGTGAGGAATAAGCTGATGTTAGGCCAAATTGGAAAGGTCGGAGTGTCGGGGCCAGCCAGAGGTGAGGGACGGGCTGGTGTTCAGCTCGCTACTTTGCGAGCTTTACTTATCTCGAGGCTGAACTCGGGCTGTGGCCTGCAACTAACAGGCTCCTGGAAAGGCTGCCGCGATGAACTCGCTTTGTGGCTGTGGACTCACTTTCATGAGCTTGAGTTTGGAGTTTACTTTATGTTGTTTGTGTGATTTGTTCATTTTTCGCACAATCGGTGTTTGATAGTCCTTTTTAATGGGTTCTATTTGGTTTCTTTGTTTTTGTGGCTGCCTGTAAGAAGACAAAATTCAAGGCTGTATATAGTACACATACACTCATATTAAATATACTTTCAACTTGTTCACTAGAATGAGTGTGGTAAACCATGTATATCTGTTTGGACACACCCCTCTGCTGACTGCTCCTGTGGCTCCTCCCACAGACCCCTGTATAAAGGTGATTGTGTCACTGCTCCTCCCACAGTCCAGGGTGGTCATCCAGCATGGACGTGCTCCATTTTACTGCTAATAAAAGCCTTTCAGTACTTACTCTACTTCCAGTCTTTTGGAGTTATTGATAGTGCATCAATGAGTAAGTTCAGGTATATTTGTTCAGAGTAAATGCTAATAAGTTTTCTAGCTGGTATAAATTAACTTGGCACTTACTCTCATACAACATAGAAGAAGAGCTTTTGGTCCATCAAATCAATTCTAGCTCTAAGAATAATTCCACTGATCCCGTCCCCTTGCAACTCCGCTGTAACAAGAGTTCAGTGATGGCCCAAGTGCAGGAGAGACACAGACCTGGAATTAACAGTTCACTGAGTTTTAACAAGAACTGTTCAGAACAAAAGAAAATAATCAACATGAGCCCAACTGGGCTGCTAACGAAAAACTCTCAAACTAATGCCATCACTGAGGCTCTCAAGCAGTAACCTAGAACTAAATTAATACCACTCCTTAAACATAAGACATAGGAGCAGAATTAGGCCATTTGGCCCATTGAGTCTGCTCTGCCATTCAATCATGGCTGATCATCTTTTTTTATCCTCCTCAACCCCAGTTCCCAGCCTTCACCCTGTAACCTTTGATGCCGTGTCCAATCAAGAACTTATCAATCTCTGCCTTAAATACACCCAATGACCTGACCTCCATAGCTGCACGTACAATTTACCATGATCGAGCCCAATGATTTTTGGAAGATCATTTCCAATGCCACCACAATCTCTAACACTATCTCTTTCAGAACACTAGGGTGCAATTCATCCAGTCCGGTGACTTGTGTACCTTTAGGTCTTTCCACTTTTTGAGCACCTTCTCTCTTGTAATAGTATCTGCACCCAATTCTCTTCCTTCACACTACAACATCAGGCATACTGCTAGAGTCTTCCACAGTGAAGACTGATGCAAAATACTCAATTAATTAATCAGCCATCTTCTTGACCCCTATTATTACTTCTCCTGCCTCATTTTCTAAAGGTCTTATATCTACTCTCATTTCTCATTTACTTTTTAACATACTTGAAAAAGCTTTTACTATCCACTTTGATATTATTTGCTAGCTTGCTTTCAGATTTCATCTTTTCCCTTCTAATGATTTTTTAGTTGCTCTCTGTAGGTTTTCAAAAACTTCCCAATCCTCTATCTTCCCACTAATTTTTGCTTTGTTGTATGCCCTTTCTTTTGCTTTTAAAATAGTTTTGACTTCCCTTGTCAGCTATGGTTGTCCTATTTTACCATTTGAGTACTTCTTCATTGTTTAATGAAGCTTAATGTGAAAAGACTAAGGAGTTGGTGGTGGACCTGAGGAGGGCTAAGGCACTGGTGATCCCTGTTTCCATCCAAGGGGTCAGTGTGGACATGGTGGAGGATTACAAATACCTGGGGATACGAATGGACAATAACCTGGACTTGTCAAAGAACACTGAGGCTGTCTACAAGAAGGGTCAGAGCCGTCTCTATTTCCTGAGGAGACTGAGGTCTTTTAACATCTGCTGGACGATGCTGAGGATGTTCTATGAGTCTGTGGTGGCCAGTGCTATCATGTTTGCTGTTGTGTGCTGGGGCAGCAGGCTGAGGGTAGCAGACACCAACAGAATCAACAAACTCATTCGTAAGGCCAGTGATGTTGTGGGGGTGGAACTGGACTCTCTGACGGTGGTGTCTGAAAAGAGGATGCTGTCCAAGTTGCATGCCATCTTGGACAATGACTCCCATCCACTCCATAATGTGCTGGTTAGGCACAGGAGTACATTCAGCCAGAGACTCATTCCACCGAGATGTAACACTGAGCGTCATAGGAAGTCATTCCTGCCTGTGGCCATCAAACTTTACAACTCCTCCCTCAGAGTGTCAGACACCCTGAGCCAATAGGCTGGTCCTGGATTTATTTTTCCACTTGGCATGATTAACTTATTATTATTTAATTATTTATGGTTTTATATTGCTATATTTCTTCACTACTCTTGGTGGTGCGGCTGTAACAAAACCCAATTTCCCTCGGGATTGATAAAGTATGTCTGTCTGTCTGTTGGAATGCATGTCCTGCATTTTTCCCAAAATCGCACACCATTGCTGCTCTGCTGACATTGCCTTCAGGAGCTCCTTCCAATTTACTTTGGCCAACACCTCTCTCATACCACTGTAATTTCCCTTACTCCATTCAAATACTGCTACATCAGACTTTACTTTCTCTCTATCAAATTTCAAGTTGAACAATCATATTGTGATCATTGGTTACCAAGGTTCTTTTACCTTAAACTCCCTAACGGCCTCCAGTTCATTACATAACACCCAATCTAGTATAGCTCAATGACAAACTGCTCTAAAAAGCCAACTCTTTGGCATTTAAGAAACTCTCTCTCTTGAGATCCATTACCAACCTGATTTTCCCAATCAACCTGCATCTTAAAATCTCCCATGACTACCATGACATTGCATTTCAACTTGTCTTTTCTATTTCCTGTAATCTGTGGTCCTCTTCTGTGGGAGGCCTGTATATAACTGCCATCAATGTCCTTTTACCCTTAGTTTCTTAACTCTACCCAGAAGGATTCAACATCTTCCGGTCCTATGTCACATCCTTCTACTGATTTGATGCAATTCTTTACCAGTAGAGCCACACCACCCCCTCTGCCTACCCCCTATTCCTCCAAAATAGCATATAACCTTACACATTTAGCTTCCAACTATAACCATTCTTCAGCCACGATTCAGTGGTGGCCACAACATCATAGCTGGCAATCTGTAATAGTGCAACAAGATCATCCACCTTATTTCTTATACTACACACATTTAGATACGCCTTGAATACAGCACTTGCTGTCCTTTCTGATTCAGCATCCCTAATGATTTGATGCTCAGCCTGTTGGCTGCAACTATCCCATCAGCTGCCTGCCCTTCCTGACAGTCTGACTGCACGCCATTTTTACTTTTTTACCATCCGTCCTATCCCGAGTCCCTTCACTCTGGTTCCCACCCCCTTGCCAAATCAGCTTAAACCCCTCCCCAACAGCTCTAACAAACCTGCCCACGAGAATATTGGTCTCCCTCTCTGGTTCAGGTGCAACCCGTCACTTTTGAACAGGCGATAACTCCCCCAGAAAAGATTCCAGTGATCCAAGAACCTGAAGCCCTGCCCTCTGCACCGGCTTCTCAGCCACGCATTTAACTGCCAAATCATCCCGTTTCTGCCCTCACTGGCACGTGGCACAGGCAGCAATCCAGAAATTACTACCCGGGAGGTCCTGCTTCTCAGCTTTCTACCTAGCTCTCCAAGTTCTCTTTTCAGCGTCTATCTAAATCATCATCTTCTTTCCCAGCTCGTGGGAAAGTTAAGCGGGGAGCATTGACACCACTCTGCTTCAATCAAGAGTTGACAACATTGAAGCAAAAGGAAGAGAGTTAAATACAATTACAATGAAATCCTAATTGGCTGGATTGTGTATATTCTCATGTGCATGATTGCCGTCTTCCTTGTGCTACCGGCTTGTGAGAGTATTCAGACTCCACGGTCGTGTCTGTGCTTGTGACACCATGTAAACAATTCTCACATTCTCTTACTCAATGTCAGCAAGACCAAGAAGATGATTATTGGTCTCAGGAAGAGGAAACCAGAGGACTGAGAGATAGTCCTGATCAGGGGTGGGTTATCAAAGGTGAAGAGGGTCAGCAACTTTAAATTCCTTGTTGTTATAATTTTGGAGGACATGTCCTGGGCCCGGCATGAAAGTGCAATTACGGAGAAAGCACAACAGCGCCTTTACTTCCTTTGGAGTTTGTGAAGATTTGGCATGACATAAAATTTTGATAAACTTCTATAGATGTGTGATGGAGAGTATATTTACTGGCTGTATCAATGGTATGGAACATCAATGCCCTTGAATGGAAAATCCTACAAAAAGTAGTGGAAATGGCCCAGTCCATCACAGGTAAAGTCCTCCCAACCATTGAGCACGTCTACAATGAGTGTTGTTGCAGGAAAGCAGCATCCATCATCACGGAACCCCACCACCCAGGACATGCTCTCTTCTCGCTGCTGCCATCAGGGAGAAGGTACAGGAGCCTCAGGAGTCACACTACCAGGTTCAGGAACAGTTACTACCCCTCAGCCATCAGACTCCTGAACCAAAGGAGATAACTTCACTTGCCTCATCAATGAACTGCTCCCTTAACCTATGGACTCAGTTTCAAAGTCTGTTCATCTCATGTTCGATATTTATTGCTTATTTATTATAATAATCATCATTATTTCTCTCTTTCTTTCTTTTGTATTTGCACAGTTTGTTGTCCTTGGCCCAAACGTTGTCTGCCCTGTTGGTGTGGTCTTTCATTGATTCCATTACGTTTATTGGATTTACTGTGTATGCCCACAAGAAAATGAATCTCAAGGTTGTATATGGTGACTAAAATGTATTTTGATAATAAATTTACTTTGAACATTCATGATTGTTAGTAACCCATTGATTTGCCCAGCAGCCACTTGCAATGGGGTTATTTTGCAATAACTAATTAACAGCAGCCAGCATGCTTTTGGAATGTGGCAGTAAATCAGAGACCCATATAATCAGACAGACCATATGCAAAACACACATAGTACAGTACTACAGAAACAAACCCGGTTTGCAGGAGTGCAGAGACAGCTGTGCTGTTCTATTGAATGCAAATGTAAAACGAGCTTGGTCAAGCTTTCAGTATAAACAATAATTGCTTCACAGTGCTATGTATAAGTGATATCAAATATCATTTTCAAGCTGAGTTCCAAAATTGTCTATTCCACTTGCTGTTGCATCCTTTAAGCGTTGATATATCATCCTCAACCAAACATACCCACTCAAATTTAAAATTTTAGGGTAGTAGTTCAGATTGCTGAGAAGTCCTGAAACGTCTATGAAAAGTTCACGGGTGACTCCGATATTGAGCATTGAACACCATGAGGCACAAATGAAGACATCAGTGCAGAGCAGGAGAAGATTTGGAAAGGCCAGCACTTAGAATTTCCAGAGTTGTGCTGTGGGGTGTGTAATCGTGGGGTAAGAATGGAAATATAGACACTGTTGGTGGGCATTGATAGAGTCAATTGGGAAGGGCGACTGCTGGCTTTGGGGGAAGGGTAATTATGGTCACATAAAAGGGGTGTCAACAGAGCTGAGTAGAAGGGTCTATCGTTGACATTAGGAGAGACATCTCTGTATCCAGATGAGGCGGGAATTGCTCATTTTGGGAATGAAATTATGGGCCAAGGGTCTTGAAGACTGGAAGCATGAATGCTGAGGCCACGATGACTGGATTGAGTTCTTTAATGTGACATTAGGAAATGCTTGGAGTTTCAGAAAGCCTTTGACAAGGTTCCTCACATGAAGCTGCTTATCAAGTTAAAAGCCTGTGGTATTACAGGAGAGATAGTAGTAGGGATAGAAGATTGGCTAACTGCCAGGAAGCAGAGTGGGAATAAAGGGGGCCTTTTCTGGTTGGCTGTCAATGACTAGTGGTGCACCACAGGTGCCAGTGTTGGAACTTCTTTTCACATTATATGTCAATGATTTAGATGATGCATTTGATGGCTTTGCTGCCAAGTTTGCAGGCAATACGAAGATAGGTGGAGGGGCAGGTAGTGTTGAAGAAGCAGGGAGTTTGCAGGAAGAGGTGGCAAAATGTGGCAGGTGGAATATAGTACAGGGAAATGTTTGGGTTGCATTTTGGTGGAATGAATAAAGGCATAGACTATTTTCTAATAGGAAGAAAATTCAAAACTCAGAATTGCAAAAAGACTTGGGAGTCCTCATGCAGGATTCCCTAAAACAGGGTTTCCCAATTTTTTTAATGCCACCTTGGACCCCTGTTTGGGAACCCCTGGCCTAAAGGTAAAGTTGCAGGTTGAGCCAGTGGTGAGGAAGACAAATGCTATCTTAGCACTCGTTTTGAGAGGACGACAATATAAATGCAAGGGTGTGATGTTGAGGCTTTATCAGACAGTGGTGAGACTATTGTTGGAGTATTGTGAGCAATGATGATGAAATGTTTGCAAGTAAATTGACTAGATTGGAGAACAATTCAACCCGACCATCAACCACCCGAGCTACAGATCTTCAGAATTATTTCCAATAGTGAGCAGTTTTGGGCCCCTTCTCTCAGAAAAAATGTGCTAGCATTGGAGAGGGTTCAGAGGAGGTTCACAAGAATTATTCTAGGAATGAAAGGGTTAACACATGAGAAGTATTTGGTGGCTCTGGGCATGTACTTATTTGAGTTTCATTGAAACCTATTGAATATTGAAAGGCCTAGACAGAGTGTGTCTGTTTCCATGGTGAGGGAGTCGAAAACCAGAGGCCACAACCTCAGAATAGAGGAACATCCATTTAGAACAGAGATGAGGAGGAATTTCTTTTTCTAGAGGGCAGTGAGTCTGTGTAATTCATTGCCACAGACAGCTGTGGAGGCCAATTCATTGAATATACTTAAAGTGGAGGTTGATATGTTCTTGATTAATCAGGGTGTCAAAGTCTATGGGGAGAAGGCAAGAGAGAGAGAATAAAACAGCCATGATGGAAAGGCAGAGCATATTCAATGGGCTGAATGGCTTAATTCTGCTCCTATATCTTATTGTCTTATGGGAATCTTCTTGTCCTTCCAGATTATTATATAACAACCATATTTACAACAGACAGTATAAATCAGTGATAATAAACCTGACTGATTTGGATACATAACTTATGTTTTATTGTTAAAATCAATCTGTAGGATTGATATCCTGAATGATTTCATTGCTCTCCTCAGAAGAGATCAATCAAGCAGGAGCTCTTTTGATTGTCATCAGCCTTAACAGCAGGCTCTGCATCAGAGATATGTAGCAATTCCTACTTGAAGTTTAGAAACGAATCTATACTTTGTGCAGGTATTTTGCTTGAGCAATCCAAAATTAATATCCCACAGATTGTTTTCTCCCATGGATCTTGCTTGTTCTGCTCCAAATGTTCATCTATTTTTTTTTCTGAAACAGTGCAAATCTCTCTGCATGAATTAATCTTTCTGACAAAGCCTTCCATGTGTCAGCAATTTTCTGCCTAAAGATATCTCTCTTCATCCTTTTCCTCATTGAATTAATATCAGTTTTAAATTGATGACCTGTGTTTGCTGATACGCTGTGAAAAGCAGTGGCCTTTCTTGTGATAGCCTGGTCCATTAATAAACTGGTTCATCAGTTGGTCAGTGATAACTGCACGAACGTGACTTGGAGGAAATGGTCTAGAATTTATTTAGTGGATGATAATGTGCTGCAGCAAGCTAAAGTTCTTGCTGAGTGTCTGGTGATTGGGAATGTAACAGAAGATAAAGCCTAAGATGCTGAATGCTGCTAAATTAGCATTAGCAAAGAAGTCCTTTCCTTCACAAGGGATCTAATATGTTTTGTCAAACCTGATTGGAAATTGGTTTGGCAACAGAAGGCAGAGGGAAGGGGTGGAGGATTGTTTTTCTCGCTGGAAGTCTATAACCATTGTTCCACAGAGATTAGTGCTAGGATCTTTGTTACTTGCCTTTTATATAAATTACTTGGATGAGAAAATCTGTGATGTGAAAACTAATTTGCTGATGACAAAGGAGTTATAAATAGTGAAGATGGCTGCCTAAGGGTAAACAGATGATCTGGGAATTGGGCAGAGCAGTGGTGGGTGAAATTTAATCCAGGCAAATGAGAAGTAATGCATTTTGTCTCATCTTATACTGGCTGGACATATAGAGCAAAACATCAGAGACATTGGAGATATTTGAGGTCAAGAATAACTGTCAGATCCAAGTTAATAGCTTACTGAAAATGGCAATGTAAGATAAGATTGTGAAGCACCAATTTTTATCAATACACCGTAGAAGGCATCCTACTAGGAAGGACCATAGCTTAGTGCAGCACTGCTGTGACCACAGAAACTGCAGCGAGTTCTGCACACGGCTCACAACATCCTGGAAACCATCGATTATCTACATATCTCTCTGCCTCACTAGAGCAAACAACATGATCAGAGGCCTTACTCAGCTTGGACATTCTCTCTTCCTCTTATCCACACCCCCTAGCCTATTGGTCAGAAGATACAAAAGTTTGATAGCATGTACCAAAAGTCTCAAGGAGAACTTCTTTCCCACTGTTATAAGACTGTAGAACAAGTCCTAGTATAATAAGATGAACTCTTGACCTCAAAATCTACATCGTTATGGAAAGACCATGATCGCCCACATCATACGATAGGGCACATAATGAACGAAATAACTAATACTTTTATACTTGGGCTTTTTGCTCTATACAAGGAATATCTATGATGTGATTTGTTGGTGAGTTCTTCAAATTATGAAGCCCCTGAAGGTGTGGTTAATACAAATATTGTAGGTACAGATGTGGTAAATACAACAGCAAAAATGAAAACAATGATGTTTTGACAGGGTGAGACTGAAGGTAGGAGAATGCTGGTGTGTGAGGAGAAACGTCCACTTTTTGTGGCGTTCTTTCAATGGAACGTAACTAATGCGCAGTAAACTGCATTCTGATTTGTACATGCTTTCAAGTTTATCATATGGATCTAAACATTTAAGATGACAGAGAAGATGTCAGCAGGCATCCAGCAGAAAAACCATTGTACAACATGCATAAAATGCTGAAGAAAGTCATGAAGCATCTATGAAGGGGAAAAAAAATTGTTGTTTTATCTGGCCAAGACCCTTCATCAGGACATTTATTCCCTCCAGACGCTGCCAGACTTTTGTGCATACTGCTCAAGATTTCCATCACGTGCAGAATCTCTTGTGTTCAAGAAATCCCATTGCAGCTGTTTATACCAATGTCCAGCGTAGGGATGACTATAATGCAAATGACTTTGGCGACAAAGTCTCAATCCTGCGAATGAACAAAAAACTCTTCTAAATGGGGAGAAAATCCTGTGCAATGAGCAATTAAAGATGACTCATTGCATTTGGCCCTTTTGTTCATCTAACTTGTTCACCACCAGTTTGTATATTGATGTTGGCTGTTCTAGTCACACCTTGGGTTGCATTAATTCTGCAATAAATCGTTCAGTTGCTGCTGTTAATGGAGTAATCTAAAGGATTTACCACTGAGTTAACCTGGTCACATAAAATGCAACATGATGTTCAGATTGTAAGAACAATCTTCAGAGCCAAGAATACAGTTTTCAACTTGGTGGCAATTTGACAATAAAAGTTTCAAGTGCATAGGGTTGATTTTAACCTAACCCCTTCTTTCAACCCCGTCACCACCCCCAGTAAAGACAGACAGGCTGACAATGGCTATTTATTTTGGACACAGTCTGAGTTCTGTTTAAAAAAAAATCAAGAGGAAGCTATAACATAGTTGATCCAATTGTGGTCAAGCAGTTTAGATTAATGTTGTTGTCTCTCAAAATACCAGGCTTGTGAACTGATTTTTAATAAATGAGCAATCCCACAAGCAATGGTCCAGAATGAAACTTTCAACACTACACTTAGGGATATTGACTGGAAAATGGAACATTGCATGGTAAGAACCTGCCTACAGGCACACCTATGCTCAGAGACCATTGTGGTTGCAGAATTGGCATTGACCGTGCTCAGGGCAGGTTTGATACTGCCACTGCAGTGCTGCACTGCAGATACACACTGAAGTTACAGAATGACCAAATGGGAAGGGAAGACCTGACTGGAGGATATAGGCCTGACTCAGCTAGTGCCAAAGGGACAGTTTCAACTTGCTCTACCGTTTTTTGGTTTTTTTTCTAAAAGAACTTGCTTCACTTTATCAGATATTGATCACTTAATTTTGCTCTCCGAATTACAGGAAGGATATTAATAAGGTTGAAAGAGTGCAGAGAAGGTTTACAAGGATGTTGCCGGGACTTTAGAAACTGAGTTACAGAGAAAGGTTGAATAGGTTAGGACGTTATTCCCTGGAGCGTAGAAGAATGACGGGGGATTTGATAGAGATGTATAAAATTATGATGGGTATAGATAGAGTGAATGCAAGCAGGCTTTTTCCACTGAGGTTAGGGGAGAAAAAAAAAACCAGAGGACATGGGTTAAGGGTGAAAAGGGAAAAGTTTAAAGGGAACATTAGGGGGAGCTTCTTCATACAGAGAGCAGTGGGAGTGTGGAATAAGCTGCCAATTGAAGTGGTGAATGCAGGCTCACTTTTAACATTTAAGAAAAACTTAGACAGGTACATGGATGGGAGGGGTATGGAGGGATATGGTTTAGGTGCAGGTCAGTGGGACTAGGCAGAAAAATGGTTCGGCACAGCCAGGAAGGGCCAAAAGGCCTGTTTCTGTGCTGTAATGTTCTATGGTTCTATTGCTAGGAAAGTCTGTTCACTTGCATTAGTGTAGTGGTGTGATATTCCCAATCCTTCCACTCTGAAGTCATGACATATGACCATCCTGTGATTGAAGCCACTAGTATAAATGCACTGAAGATGGAACTGGACAAACACATGGAGAAAAAGAGAAATAGAAGTAACGTTAATAGATTTAAAGCAGGGGGCTCCTCGGTTAATGGCAATGATCCATGGCATAAAAAAGAGTCTAAAAGAAGGATGGAAAGTAGGCTCAAGTAGAGTACACATGCTAGCATGCACTGATTGATTACACCAAATGACTTGTTACTGTACTGACACCCAATGTAACTGCATCTGCCAGCACAAGGACATCCAATTCAGACCTCCCACCTGACATAATACCAGGTGTTTCCACCATGCCAAGAAATCTCACAGGTCTGTTGGTGTACATGCCGAGTCAATTTCCACCATGACGCTCTGTTACAGTGCTTAACTTTACTTCCACTCGGATTTCACATCCCTCTTACGTACTACTAGTCGTGGCTGGAAGACAATTCTTTTGAGCCGTGAAAGAAATCAGAGCAATTCTTGCCTATTTTAGCTTTCCTTTTCAAACTACTAGCTTCCTAGGTCTAAAATCTGTAATCCAGCCCCTGCCAGGATCTCTTTCAGATACAGCAACTTGGCAGCGATCAATTATTTCATAAATTTCTTAGCAGCCAAGTTATATTTTGAAGATTTCAAATGATAGGTTTAGTTCAGATAATGATCTTAGAAATTTTGTTATCTGGACTATTATTCAATATTTCATTGTATTTCATTATTTTATTGTCTCTCTTCTTGCTGCTGCCATCAGGTAGAAGGTACAAGATCCTCAGGACTCGCACCATTAGGTTCAAGAACAGTTACTACCTCTCATCCACCAGGCTCTTGACTAAAAGGGGATAACTACATTCAACTTCACTTGTTCCATCATTGAAATGTTCCCACAACCAATGATCTTATTTCCAAGGACTCTTCACCTCATATTCTCATAATTCATTGCCATTTATTTACATTTGCATTTGCACAGTTCTTTTGTATTCTGCACTCTAGTTGATCTGTCATTGATTCTGAAATAGTTACGGTACTATTCTATAGACTTAGTGAGTATACCCACAGGAAGCTCAGATTTGTATATGATGATGTATATGTACTTTGATAATAAAATTTACTTTGAACTTTGATTATTTGCTTACATGTATAAATGATGTATAAACTTTAGGTTTTCTATCAATACTCTTAAATCTCCCAAGTTTTTTTTTAAACTGACACTTGAATTCATTTTCCAACCTAATACAACTGTCTTTGTTTGTCTTATGCTGCTACGGAGAGATGTACTTCTCTTTGCAGTCAACACAAACCAACCCTTTGGCATTTGTGCAAACAGGAGAGTCAGAAATCTTTCTTCCAATTCTCAAATAAGACAAATTAGCTTAATATTTCTCTGATTTGAGTAGAATCTGCATTCGTGTTAATTATGCAAAATCCTGTGCAGACACTAATGGTACTTAATCAAACGCATTATGATTTTATTACAAAGCCTGGCTTCATTTCCTGCCCACTGATTGATTGAAGATTTCCTTAGACTTGCATGTTATGTCATTCACAAAAATCACAAGCAGGTGTGATAAGAATAATAGCACTCTACGTTGACTTCTTGAATAATATATAACCACAGCAGGGTGCGGTATTCAGACATGACACGTCTATTTTCTTCTGATTAGCCTTTGTTCAATTTACAAAATATTAAGATTTAAGACTATTTGCTTGTAACACTGAAAGTTGAAATATGCAAGGGTCTTCAATTTCTTGACGTGGATGTTAAGTGGTCCGAATTGGATTTTTTTTTAATATAGCATTAATCTTTAGAGTTAGCTAATCATGTAGATCTTACACTTAAATTCATTCTGCTTTCAGAATGCTGAGTGCAGTTTCAAAATACTCATTTAGACTTCTGGTCAGTTTTATTTATCTGTGGGACATTGTGGGATATATGTGAGTCAGTAAGTCATTGGTGTGAGCTGCGAGATAGTAGTATATTCTTCTAAGTTAATATGACTACAACTTTACAAGTATTATCATAAGTGATTTAATTTTAGTTGTGTTTTGCAGAGATTAAAAGCTGATGAATTTTCTGTCACTTTTTAATAGGCACATTTACATGAACACTCATAACAATCAAAATAACACATTTAAACTAAACCAAAAATAAAAACTGAAATGTTATTTCAGTTTAGCTGCCCAAAGGAGGGCTTTGTCAGGCTGGAAGCCTGAAGAACAAGGTCAGAACTTCATCAAGAAGGTGGTCCAACACATCAGATGAAAGCCAAGTGAGGGGATCTGATGATATGGTGATGTCTAATGTAAATCAAAGGGAAACCATAAAACCTTCAATACCAAGCTCGCCATTTTGTGTCATACTGAATTGAACATATTTAAGTAACAGAAGTGAATGTTCTTTCTCCAAACTGTTTTCTTCTACCAGGTTCAGGATCAGCTATTATCCCTCAACCATCAGGCACTTGAACTCGTTAGGATAACTTCGCTCAACTTCATTTGCCCCATCACAGAATTGTTCCCACAATCTAAGGACTCACTTTCAAGGACTCTTCATCTCGAGTTCTCAATATTTATTGCTTATTTATTTCTTCTTCTTCTTCTTCTTGTTTTTCTCTTTTGTGTTTATACAATCTGGTGTCTTTTTCACATTGGTTGATTGTCCTGTTGGGTATGGTCTTTCATTGGTTCTGTTATAACCATATAACAATCACAGCACGGAAGCAGGCCACCTCCGCCCTCCTAGTCCATGCCAAACTCTTAATCTCACCTAGTCCCACCTACCCGCACTCAGCCCATAACCCTCCACTCCTTTCCTGTCCATATACCTATCCAATTTTACCTTAAATGACACAACTGAACTGGCCTCTACTACTTCTACAGGAAGCTCATTCCACACAGCTATCACTCTCTGAGTAAAGAAATACCCCCTTGTGTTTCCCTTAAACCTTTGCCCCCTAACTCTCCAATCATGTCCTCTCGTTTGAATCTCCCCTACTCTCAATGGAAACAGCCTATTCACGTCAACTCTATCTATCCCTCTCAACATTTTAAATACCTCGATCAAATCCCCCCTCAACCTTCTACGCTCCAATGAATAGAGACCTAACTTGTTCAACCTTTCTCTGTAACTTAAGTGCTGAAACCCAGGTAACATCCTAGTAAATCGTCTCTGCACTCTCTCTAATTTATTGATATCTTTCCTATAATTCGGTGACCAGAACTGTACACAATATTCCAAATTTGGCCTTACCAATGCCTTGTACAATTTTAACATTACATCCCAACTTCTGTACTCAATGCTCTGATTTATAAAGGCCAGCATTCCAAACGCCTTCTTCACCACCCTATCTACATGAGACTCCACCTTCAGGGAACTATGCACTGTTATTCCTAGATCTCTCTGTTCCACTGCATTCCTCAATGCCCTACCATTTACCCTGTATGTTCTATTTGGATTATTCCTGCCAAAATGTAGAACCTCACACTTCTCAGCATTAAACTACATCTGCCAACGTTCAGCCCATTCTTCTAACCGGCATAAATCTCCCTGCAAGCTTTGAAAACCCACCTCATTATCCACAACACCTCCTACCTTAGTATCATCGGCATACTTACTAATCCAATTTACCACCTCATCATCCAGATCATTTATGTATATTACAAACAACATTGGGCCCAAAACAGATCCCTGAGGCACCCCGCTAGTCACCGGCCTCCATCCCGATAAACAATTATCCACCACTACTCTCTGGCATCTCCCATCTAGCCACTGTTGAATCCATTTTATTACTCCAGCATTAATACCTAATGACTGAACCTTCTTAACTAACCTTCCATGTGGAACTTTGTCAAAGGCCTTGCTGAAGTCCATATAGACTACATCCACTGCCTTACCCTCGTCAACATTCCTCGTAACTTCTTCAAAAAATTCAATAAGATTTGTCAAACACGACCTTCCACACACAAATCCATGCTGGCTACTCCTAATCAGATCCTGTCTATCCAGATAATTATAAATACTATCTCTAAGAATACTTTCCATTAATTTACCCACCACTGATGTCAAACTGACAGGTCTATAATTGCTAGGCTTACTTCTAGAACCCTTTTTAAACAATGGAACCACATGAGCAATATGCCAATCCTCCGGCACAATCCCCGTTTCTAATGACATCTGAAAGATCTCTGTCAGAGCTCCAGCTATCTCTACACAAACTTCCCTCAAGGTCCTGGGGAATATCCTGTCAGGATCCGGAGATTTATCCACTTTTAAATTTCTTAAAAGCGTCAGTACTTCCACCTCTTTAATTGTCATAGGTTCCATAACTTCCTTATGGTTCTTGGATTTACTGAGTATGCCAACAAGAAAACAAATCTCAAGGTTGTATAAATGACGTATATACACTTTGATAATAAATTTACTTTGAACTTTGACATTGAAGTAGTTTGTAAACCTGGTGGGAGCAAAGGATGTTGCGAATGGTGAGGGTGGTGTGCTGTGGGAGGGGTGTGGGACAGGTGGCAGAGAAGGTGTGCCAGACGCGGGAGGGGTGCGGGACAGGTGGCAGAGAAGGTGTGCCAGATGTGGGAGGGGTGTGGGACAGGTGGCAGAGAAGGAGTGTCAGACGCAGGAGGGGTGCGGGACAGGTGGCAGAGAAGGTGTGCCAGATGTGGGAGGGGTGTGGGACAGATGGCAGAGAAGGAGTGTCAGACGCAGGAGGGGTGCGGGACAGGTGGCAGAGAAGGTGTGCCAGATGTGGGAGGGGTGTGGGACAGGTGGCAGAGAAGGAGTGTCAGACACGGGAGGGGCGTGGGACAGGTGGCAGAGAAGGAGTGTCAGACACAGGAGGGGTGTGGGACAGGTGGCAGAGAAGGAGCGTCAGACACGGGAGGTGGTGAGGGTGCAGACACACTCAGCCCTGAGACACCAGATAAGGGAATTTGATTCCAAACAATTAGTTTATTGATTATTACAGAATATCTCTCTAATGCTTCCCACTCTCTCTTCCCCTTTTCCCAATGATGATTCCCCTCTTCCCACTCTCAGTCCACAAAGAGACGCATATCAGAACCAGGTTTATCGCCACCTGCATATGCCATGAAATTTGTTACTTTTTGCTGCAGCAGCACAGTGCAATATATAAAATTACTAAAGTACTGTGCAAAGGTCTAAGGCACCCTAGCTATATATACTGCATGTGCCGAAGACTTTTGCACAGCACTGTAATTAGAGTCATAGTCGTAGGAAAGTACAGCACAGAAACTGGCCCTTCAGCCCATCTAGTCCATGATGAACCATTTAAACTGCCTACTCCCATCAACCTGCACCCGGAATATAGCCCTCCATACCCCTGTACTTCATCCATGTACTTATCCAATTGTTACCATGAGGACAAATTAAGTTAACCTAATGGTCCACTCAGGCCAGTAACAGAACAATAGATCGCATCCACCCTGCTCATGGACTGTTTGACCGACTCCCATCAGGGAGGAGGCTACACAGCATTCACGTCAGGACATCCAGACTCAAAAGCAGTTACTTTCCAAAAGTAGTAAGGCTGATTGACACGTCCACCCACTAACCCACAATTCCATCCCCCACAACACCACTACTTCATCATTTCCAGTCAGAGTTGCCTTACACACAGACATTCCTGTGCCTTTCGTCACTTTATACACATGCAATCAATCTATGTATACAGGGTTCTGTTGTTCAAAATGTGTCGTCTTGTACGATGTGGACAATCATGGTCTCTGGACTATGTTTGTTCTTTGCAACTATTTCTACAGAAGTGGTTTGCCATTGCCTTCTTCTGAGCAGTACCTTTAAATGACAGGTGACCCCAGCCATTATCAATACTCCAGACATTGTCTGCCCGGCGTCAGTGGTCGCATAACCAGGACTTGTGTATTGTACCAGCTACTCATATGACCATCCATCACTGCTCCCATGACTTCACCTGACACTGATCGGGGTTGGGGGGGGGGGGGGGAGTGCTAAGCAGGTGCTATACCTTGCCCAAGGGTGACCTGCAGGCTAGTGGAGGGAAGGGGTGCCTAACACCTCCTTTAGTAGCGATGATCTCCACCCTGCCACCCAAGTATATACAGCTATCTATTTTATGTATTTATATTTATTGTGCATTTTAATTATTGTGTGCTTTATCTTATTGTATTTTTGTGCTGCATCAGATCTGGAGTAACACTGACTTCCTTCTCCTTTATACTTGTCTACTAGAAACGATGTTAAACAGTCTTCAACTGTGAGCAAACATGGATAGATTGTACATCAACCTCTTGTCCAGCATACACTAAATATAAAGGTGCTTCCCTTTTACTGCTGGGGCAGATAGTTTGATTATTGCAACATCTACTGTTTAAACATTTAAATATCTATCTTGATTCTAGCCTATATATTTTCGGCACAAGAGGTTCTGCAGGTGCTGAAAATCTTGAGCTACACCAACAAATTGGTAGAAGAACTCAGCAGGTCAGGCAGCATCTATAGAGGGGAATAAACAGTCGATGCTTGCAGCCGAGATCCTTCATCAAGATTGGAAAGGAAGTTTGGGGGAAGTGCTGGAGTTAAAAAATGGCAGGTGATAGGTTAGATCTGTTGAGGGAGGAGGTGGGTGGGTGGTGGAGGAGGGAATGATGTAAGAAGCTGGGAGGTGATAGGTGGAAGAGGCAAAGTGATGAAGAAGGAACCTGATAGGAGAGGACACTAGGCCATCCATGGAAGAAAGGTAAGGAGGTAAAAAACCAAAGGGGGATGATGGGCAGGTGATGAAAGTGGGGGAGGAGAAGAGGTGAAAGGATGATCAAAATGGGAATGGAAAGAGAGATAAGTGAAGTGGGAAGGAAAGAAAGGGAGTGATTACTGGAAATTGGAGAAATTAAAGTTCATCCCATCATTTTGGAGGCTACCCAAAGAGAATCTAAAATTTTGTTCTTCCAACCTGAGTTTGGCCTCATCAGGGAAGAGAGGGAGGTCAGAGACAGATATGTCCAAATAAGGATGGGAGGTTGAATTGAAACGGATGGCCTCTGCTCTTTGCAGTGGACAGAGCCAACAGGCTCAACAAAGCTGACCCCTGGCTTGCATTAGGTTTCACTGATGTCAAAGAGACCACACCAGATACAGTAGATGACCTTAAAAGTCTTTCAGGTGAAGTGTTGCTTCATCTGGAAGGACTGTTTGTGTCCCCTGAATGGTGAGCAGAGTGTGGGGGGAAGATATAGAAACATAGAAACATAGAAAATAGGTGCAGGAGTGGGCCATTCGGCCCTTCAAGCCTGCACCACCATTCAGTATGATCATAGCAGATCATCCAACTCAAAACCCTGTACCTGCTTTCTCTCCATACCCCCTGATCCCTTTAGCCACAAGGGCCATATCTAACTTTCTCTTAAATATAGCCAATGAACTGGCCTCAACTGTTTCCTGTGGCAGAGAATTCCACAGATTCACCACTCTCTGTGTGAAGAAGTTTTTCCTCATCTCGGTCCTAAAAGGATTCCCCTTTATCCTTAAACTGTGACCCCTCGTTCTGGACTTCCCCAACATCGGGAACAATCTTCCTGCATCTAGCCTGTCCAATCCCTTTAGAATTTTATATGTTTCAATAAGATCTCCCCTCAATCTTCTAAATTCCAGTGAGTATAAGCCTAGACGATCCAGTCTTTCTTCATATGAAAGTCCTGCCATCCCAGGAATCAATCTGGTGAACCTTCTCTGTACTCCTTCTATGGCAAGAATGTCTTTCCTCAGATTAGGGGACCAAAACTGCACACAATATTCTAGGTGCGGTCTCACCAAGGCCTTGTACAACTGCAGTAGAACCTCACTGTTCCTGTACTCAAATCCTTTTGCTATGAATGCCAACATACCATTTACCTTTTTCACCACCTGCTGTACCTGCATGCCCACCTTCAATGACTGGTGTACAATGACACCCAGGTCTCGTTGCATCTCCCCTTTTCCTAATCAGCCACCGTTCAGATAATAATCTGTTTTCCTGTTCTTGCAACCAAAGTGGATAACCTCACATTTATCCACATTAAATTGCATCTGCCATGAATTTGCCCACTCACCTAACCTATCCAAGTCACCCTGCATCCTCTTAGCATCTTCCTCACAGCTAACACCACCGCCCAGCTTCGTGTCATCTGCAAACTTGGAGATGCTGCATTTAATTCCCTCGTCTAAATCATTAATATATATTGTAAACAACTGGGGTCCTATATGCTTAGTGATAGGATCCTGTTGAAGATGGCATAAGTTGCGAAGACTGATTTGTTGGAGATGGAGGCCCTTGGTGTGGTTTGTAAAAACAAGAGGAATCCTAGCCCTGTTATGAGGTGTCAGAGATGGATCAGGTAAATCTGGGGGAAGGGTGGATGTTTGAGGTAAAGTTGATGAAAATGACGTTCAGGATGGATGCAGGAAACAGCACCAATGCAGTCTTCAACATAGTGGAGAAAGTGTTGGGGAGTTACCAAAGTAGGCTTAAATGTGGACTGTTCCATGTAGCTGACAAAAAAGCAGGCTTCACTGAGGCCTACGTGCATGCCCATGGTTAAACCTTTGATTTGGAGAAAGCGAGAAGAGCCGGAAGAGAAATTGTTGAGGGCGAGAACTATTCCACCAGACGGAGGAGGGGAACTG
This sequence comes from Hemitrygon akajei, assembly GCF_048418815.1. Taxonomy (NCBI): domain Eukaryota; kingdom Metazoa; phylum Chordata; class Chondrichthyes; order Myliobatiformes; family Dasyatidae; genus Hemitrygon; species Hemitrygon akajei. Next base: position 183,826,231 of record NC_133128.1, read on the forward strand.
GTTATCATGTTGTCCAGGAAGAACCAGAGAGCCTTAATGCCTTCCTGATGGGTGATGGAAATGTACAAGGACTAGATGTCCATAGTGAAAATAAAGCAATCAGAGCCGGAGAACAGAAAGTTATTGAAGTGATGGAAAGCATGTGAAGTTTCACAGATGCAGGTCGGATAGCACTAAATCAAGAGGAACAAAATGGAGTCATGGTCTGCAGACACAAATGCTGTCCACATAGTTTTGGAATTTTGACTCAGCCCCCAATGTTGTGCACAGCTTTAATGAGCTAGCGCTTTTGGCTACTTGGTTTTGTTACCATAGCCAAGGTGAGTATTTTTTAAAATCCAGGTTTGAATTTCATTCTCTCCAGTTGTCATGATAGGGTTAAAACTCGTATCTCTGAGCAACGGTCAGACCTTGGCTCCTGGTCCAGCAATTACACCATGATTATTCTGTACTTCTGGCAAGTGTTTCATCTACCGCCACCCACGCTCCCTCTGCTTATTCCGGCAAAGTAGAGGAAGGATGGCTCTCTGCTCCATATTACTGTGCTAAAGTCTTAGGCACGCTAGATATATATATGTGTGTGCTTCAGAAGTTTGCACAGTACAGTAATTCATTTTTAACTGACATTTAAAGAAGGCAAGAATAACTGAAACCATAGATAATAAAAGCTTTGACAGTTTTGCAATTGAGTCAGAGGAGAAGTCTTTTCTCTACACAGTTCTGAGTTAAGGGAAAATTAGTTGAACCATATGACATTGATATGGAATGCCAATTTCCCTTTAAAAGCAATAGGAGCTGTGGGACTTAGCGTGAATTCTCACAGAGGAGAGTGATATCAAAGACTCAGCTGAAGGGCTGTACTGAGTAGTGATTAGGAGGCTGTATCAGTCACTTTCCTTATTACCCTTTATCTGCTGCCCCCTATTACCCTCCTGCCCTTGTCTACCAAATGAACCCTGCCTTTCCCCACCTGGCTCCTGCCCACCATCGGTCACATCTCCTTGGTCTACCTATCATCTAGTACCCCCTGCCTCAGAGATCTCCCCCTCACCTCTTTACATGAGTTATTTTCTTTCACACTCTTAGTAATGATAAAGGAGCTCAACCCAAAAGGTTGAGAATTCCTTAACCCCCCCCCCCCCCTTCCACCTACCCACCTCCACCTACCCACAGTTGCAGCTTCACCCAGCAACTCCACATCATGGCACCTGCAGTCTCTTGTGTCTTAGCTAAGGGACCATTGTTAGGCCTGATTAGATCTCCTAGGTTTGATTTCTGGTCCAGGTGCAATATTGTCAATGTGCATCAGTGATGTGCGACTCAGAATCGGAATCGGAATCAGGTGCAATATCACCGGCATACGCTGTGAAATTTGTCTTTGTGGCAGCAGTACAATGAAGTACATAATAATAGAAAAGAACTGGATTACAGTAAGTACATATTAAATAAGTAGTGCAAAAATAGAAATAAAAAAGTAGTGAGGGAGATTTCATGGGGTCAATGTCCATTCAGAAATCAGATGACAGAGGAGAAGCTGTTCCTGAAGCATTGAGTGTGTATCCTTCCTGATGGATAATGAGAATAAGGCACGATCTGGGTGATGGGGATCTTTAATGATGGATGCTTCTGTTTTGAGGCACTGCGCCTTGAATAAGTCCTGGATACTACAGACGCTAGTGCCCATGATGGAGCTGACTAAGTTTATATTGTAATTCAAAGGTTCCCAACCTGCAGTCCACAGACTCCTTGATTAATGGTAAGGAATCATGGAATAAATAAAGTTGGGAAGCCTGATATAAATATTGATTGATTCAGATTTGTCACAATTACAGAATTACCAGATGCTCTACTGACACTACTATACCAGATGTTATACTAGTAGGTACGTATCTAGTGTTACGCTAGTGGGTACATGACTAGTTTTACACTAGTATACTAGTGGCTACATGACTAGTGTTATACTAGTGGCTACATGACTAGTATTATACTAGTATACTAGTGGCTACATGACTAGTGTTACACTAGTGGCTACATGACTAGTATTACACTAGTATACTAGTGGCTACATGACTAGTGTTACACTAGTGGCTACATGACTAGTATTACACTAGTATACTAGTGGCTACATGACTAGTGTTACATTAGTGGCTACATGACTAGTATTACACCAGTATACTAGTGGCTACATGACTAGTGTTATACTAGTGGCTACATGACTAGTGTTACACTAGTGGCTACATGACTTTTACCATAACACTCCTCATCCCAGATATTACTCTTGTCAGAGACAGATTCATACACACGATCTCGGTGTTAAAAATAATACTGTGAAGTAGAATAGCCAATGGGAGTAAAGAGGGATGGAATGCATCCAACTTTCTGACGTAAGGGAATGAGAAGGCTTTGCCTCCTGAGAGGAAGGTGGGAACAACTAGTTTTCCAAAAAAAACACACACTAAGCATTTATTTATAAACTTCTAAATATCTTGAATGCTGATAGTTTGCAAACACTAACACAGTGCTGTACATTGGGCTCATAATCCCTCATTGCGATAAGCAGACAGCTACCACCCTTTTCAGTCTTCAAACCCCCTCCAATGCCATATTATTACAGCAGAAAAAAACTGCAGGAGATTCCGGGTGAAAAGTCAATGATACCCGAAACAGAACTATGGTGATCCTACAGTAGAGTGGAGCAGAACAGTAGTGCAGTTGGTAGAACTGCTGTCCCATGGCTCCTATGATTCCTTTTCAATCCTGACCTCAGGTAGCGACCGCATAAAGTTTTTCGATTCTACATATCACTGTCGGGACTTCCCCAGGTGCAATAGGTTGACTTCATATCTCAAAGAGAATGGATTGGTACCTTAATTGGCAACAGTCTGTAACATAGTTGAAGAGGGTCAGCAACTTGAAAATCCCTTGGTGTTATTTTTTCAGAGGACCTATCTTTGGCCCAGCATATAAGTGCAATTCGCAAACAGCACGGCAGTGCCTCTACTTCCTTCGGAGTTTGTGAATATTCGTATAATATCTAAAACTTTGACAAACCCATATGGAGAGTATACTGATGGACTGCATCATTGTCTGGTATGGAAACACCAATGCTCTTGAATGGAAAGTCCAACTCAAAGTAATGGATACGGCCCATTCCATCACAGGTAAAGCCCTCCCCACCACTGAGCATATGTACATGAAGCACTATTGCAGGAAAGTAACATCCAGGACTTCCACCACCCAGAACATGCTCTCTTCTCACTGCTGCCATCAGGAAGGAAGTATACAAGCCTCAGGACTCATACCACCCAGTTTAGGAATAGTTACTAACCCTCAACTATCAGGCTCTTGAACCAAAGGGGATAGCTACACTCAACTTCACTTACCCGATCATTGAAATGTACCCACAACCAATGGACTCACTTTTAAGGACTCTTCACCTCCTGATCTTGATACTTATTGCTTTTTTTAGTTATTATGATTACTTCTTTCTTTTTGTATTTGCACAGCTTGTTGTTTTCTGCCCTCTGGCTAAATGCCCAAGTTGGGCAGTCTTTCATTAATTCTGTTGTGGGTTATTATTCTATATGTTCATTGAGTATGCCCACAAGAAAATGAATCTCAGGGTTGTATATGGTGGCATACATATTCTTTGATAATAAATTTGCTTTGAACTTTGAGGTAGGTTATAGAATCTGGAAGGCATGAAGAAACTAGGTTTCAGGAGAAACAATAGGGAGAAGTGGGATCCCTCCACAGACCTGATGCAGCAAAATGGCATCCTTCCAGGTTATTAGGTCAGATACAACCAGAGAAGTAGTCTTTAAGTGGATTGCCACCAAAGAGGTGTATTTACAAATGACTGCAATATGAAGCAAGGAGGAATATATCCTAGTCCCACATTAAAACTATGAGCTGCTGATAGCTATGATTCATTAGTCTAAATTTCCTACTTTGTCCCTTCAGTGAGCAAGCACCACATGTAGCTTGGCCAGCAAGTAGTTTTAATACCTTTGAATTCTTATCCAATTATGTTATTGATATTGTCATTTCATGTAGAAAAAAGTGGTTATTTAAATGAAAAGAGGGAATGTATTTGTCATTAGCAACACTGAAATGTTTAAATATCAAAATTTAAAAATTATGGGCTGTCACATCCTATGATTTTTTTTTAAAACTGAGTTTCTTCACATAGTTTTTCTAATTTAATTCAGGCATTACTGCATTCAAAATGCATGGGCTAAAATCTCGACTGGATTCCAACCCATCCATCACACAATCAGAACAACGGTGTATTTTCGATGGTTCTGTTCCAGAGGCAGAGACTCAGAGAAGCAAGAGGTAATAAGCACCAGATAACAGATCTGACACTGTATCCTTTGAATCCTTCTGCAACTGATTCAGATCTCAGTCTGGTGGAATTCAACAAGTGAGCAATTAACATCAATTATGCAAAGGTAATGACAATCAAGCTGAACTTCAGTTAGAGTTTATGTTTAATCATTAGCTTCATGGACACCTTTCTCAATGTGTGCTTCAAATGTTGAATTAAAATATCACTTAAAAAGTTATTATTTTGTTCATATTAAGTTGAGCAACAGGTGAGAGTCCAAATTTAATTATCCATGATTTTAGCACTAATATAAATAGCAGAGGTAACTTTTCCATAATCTTTTGTTCTTCAAATGTTAATGGAACAAGTGAAAAGAACATTAAGAGACTAGATTTAAGTTCTTTTTAAAAGTCTGGCTCCTTCAGAGACAACTCTAAAACTGTGATAACTAATCTGAATTAATGGCACCTTAATGCTGATCTTTTTATAAGATTAAGTATTATGCTGTCAATGGAGTCTGACCATTAACAGATTAAAGCCAAAGTACTTTCAACATTAGGCTTGTACAGATATTCAGGAGACTTTCGGTCAACAAGGCATTAAGAAAAATGCATGTTTTCCAAAAAAATATATAATCATCTTAGAGTTTTCAAAACAATCTATTTCTTTAAAGAAAACAAATGTTCTACTAATGTTCCACAAGTTGCCAGAGTCACAGTTACTGTTCTGAAAGTAATCACAGTGACTGCTTTCAGAAAGGAGTGGAGTTGGATGTGGATATTCAGCAGTACATCCATTGGATCAGGGTGTTACTGAGGAGGTCAGCCTCAACACCAGTGACCAGGGACAAAAAAGCCTACAGCTCCGACTATCACAGGAAAAGCCATCTCCACCACGGAGTAAATCTCCAATAAGCACTGTCACAGGAAAGCAACATCCATCAACAAAGACCCCACCATCAAGTCCGTGTCTTTTTTTCTCACAGCTGCCGTCAGGAACGAGGTAAAGCAGCCATAAATCCGATACCACCAGGCACTGGAACAGTATTACCCTTCGACTTCGGGCTCCTGAACTCCACCTCTGAACAGATTCCACAACCTATGGACCAACTTTCAAGGATTCTACAGTGCATGTTCTCAATATTATTTATTTACTTTTCTTTTTTTTTATTTGCACGATTTGTCTTCTTTGGCTGTTTGTCAGTCTTTATGCGTAGCGTTGTATTTCTTTGTTTTACTGTGAATGCCTACAAGAAAATGATTCTGGTGACACATCCATACTTTGTTAATAGATTTGATCTTTGAACTTGGAGTATTATTTGGCCTTGTGAAGATAGTGATACTATGAAGTGTCATTGAGTAGGCACTCCCAGGCTTTACACCCAGTGATAAAAAAGAACCATTATAATTACAAGTGAAAGGGATCTGCAGTTGGTTGTGTTACCGTGCAATTTTCCTTCCTTGGCAGTGAGTAACTGCACTTCATTTTGTAGATACCATACACGGACAGGGAGGTGGGGTGGAGATAAGTCTACTAAAGGAGGTGTAAGGTGCTCCTCCACTAGCCTGCAGGTCACCCTTGATGTGGCACCTACTTAGCCCCCCGATCAGGGTCACATGAAGTCATGGGAGCAGGACGCAGATGGTTGTATGAGCAACTGGTATATATCATAGGTCCTGGTTATGTGACCACCGACGCCAGGCAGACAATCACAGATCAGTATTGATAATGACTGGTCACCCGTCTTGTAAAGATACTGCCCAGAAGAGGGCAATAGCAAAACAATTCTGTAGAAAAAAATTGCCAAGAACAATCATGGTCATGGATAGCAAAAAGTATGAGAGCAAGAGTGTGAAGAGGGGTTGTCATGTTGATGATAGAGGGAAGACCATGATCACCCATGTCAAATGACATGATAAATAAGGATGATGATATAGCCACTGTGTGTTGCTGGTGATAGAGAGATAAATAATTGCCAAGAAGTGCCTAATGTATTTCCATTTTATTGCTGCAGTTTAAAGCTTCTAATGAGACAAAAAAAATCCATTATGTCCATTAAGAGTCTAAGATATCAAATTATGATGGAGGAACCGATGGTGAGGATCTTGCACTGCTTACAAGTTCTTAGCTACTTCTAATCTACAGCTTGTGATAGAATGTATAAAAAACAATTACATGGGCAGCAAAAAAAAAACTCTCCAGTTGCAGAAACAAGCATAGCCAAATCCAAGCATGGATTGATAAGGCTTGTCCTAGGCTGTGGCAAATTTCATCCTTAATAACAAAGAAGTATTGAAATTAGGGTGTTATTCTTCCATATGATCAACATTAAAAGATCATATGTTTTCCCATTTATTACAGCAAGGCAAGTGTTGCTGGAGCAGTACTCAATATCCCCAGAGTCAACACAATAGCAACAGAGAAGTTTCAAATATTGCTACATTTTGGAGATGCAATTGTAAGGGAGAGTTATCAACTAACGCTCCCTTTTGTAAGGAGGAATTTAAAAGGAAATTCTTTATTTTTTAACCAAGGTTGTTGTTGTGTTTGACCTGGTAATTTTTTTCACTCTTATACAAAGTATATCTTCTGCATATTGTTACGTTCCCCAGTAACCGGGTGACTTACCAGCAAAGATAGAGAGGTCCGCTGAAGCCTGGTGCTACTATTTTCAAACGTTTTTATTTATAAAGGGGCACAAATGTATGGTTAATACAAAACATTCAGATCATATACGTCATCACAACTCAATCTAAAGCACAGGTATAGTAATAATCAATCAGAAATAAGCTCTATCGTTGTCTAGGGGTAATGTAGATATATATTGTTTGCTGGATATCTAAAAGTCTTTTGCGGTCACTGCAGTTCCACCAGCTGCCGTCGTTGTGGTGTCGCGTTAGTGCACTTTTGTTAGAAAGAGAGAGAGAGGTGGGATGAAACATTTACCCGACAGGTTTTCCAACCTGTAGGAGTTCGTCGGAAGTCTCGTTGGGGAATGGACTCTCATCTGTGGCCTCCCCTGTAGCTAAGCCGTTCTTCCGTGGTGAGGTCGCCAATCCCAGTCAAGGAAAAGACGCACACGAACCCCACCACCGGCTGTCGCTATCAAAACGCTGTCGCAGGATTTCTAGCGTGTCTTCTGGTGCGTCTGAGGCCCCGCCTCGGCAGCCCACCTTTTATCTGGACTGGCTGGGTTGTAGATGTCAATCAGGGTGGGGGTGGGGCGATCTTTCCCCCATCACCCATCTCACATTGCCCTGAGGTTTTGCACGTACTCCCGTTCCTTATCCCACAAAGGTGTCTCCCAGGACAATGGCTATGTCCAAGGCTTTTGTCTGACTGAGCGGCCAGCCCGCATTCCACACCGTAAGGCTCTCTCTCTCTTGCGATTCTCACAAAAGAGGGGGCTGGGGTCATGACAATATCAACACTGAGTAAATCTCCACAAGATGGCACTGGAAAGTGACAACCCTTTGCGTGCAGCTCCGAAAGTAATCAACAGATTTCCCGTGTAGGAATACTACAGCTGAACTTCAGTCACAGCCATTGGCACTTCAGTAGGCAATATTATTTTAAGACATTTTTAAAAAATCTATTGATCCTCAAAATTGGCAGATGCTGGCTTGTGTGAGTTCTGTTTCCCTTTAAGAAAAAGGAAGTGCATTGGTCTGCAAGTGAGATCGAAACGCAGGGCCCTTATTCCCACACTGCTTACTATCCTGCTGGAAAATGTACAGTCTCTGGAAAATAAAGTGAAGACCAGGGAGGAAGATTGCAGTACCAAAGGGACTTCAGGGTCTGCTGTGTACTCTGCTTTATGGAAATGTGGCTCACCCCAAACATTTTGAAAGTAGCCCTGCAACCCAGGGGCTTCACCATCCACTGCCTGCAAAGACAAGACAGCTGAGCATTTTTCAAGGTAGAGGAGGTGGAATGTGTTTCATGATAAACTCATCGTGGTACATAGACAAGTCAATTCTGTCCCATTCCTACTCATCCAAACTGGTCAAGTGCCATCAATTTTATCTGCCGAGGGAGTTTTCTGACATCATCCTGGTAGTGGTGTACATTCCATCCCTGCCAATGTCAGGCAGGCACTGGAGGAGTTGAGCAACATGATCAGCAGTCATGAAACAGCACACCCTGATGCTTTCGCTATCATCGTGGGGGATTTCAACCAGGCCAACTTGAGGAAGTCTCTAACCAACTGCCAGCAGAGAAACCAACACATTTGACCACTGTTACACTATCATCAAAAACACTTACTGTCCCATCCCACACCTGCACTTCGGAAAATCACTTGGCTGTACTTCTACCCTTGGGATACAGGCAGAAGCTGAGGACCGCAGCACCAGTGCTGAGGATCACAAAGGTATTGTCATGGGACATGGTGGAGTATTTACAGGACTGCTTTGAATTGGTGGCGTGGATAATATTCAGGGATTCATCTTTGAATCTGACTGAATATGCCACAGTTGGTACTGACTTCATCAAGACCTGTGTAGATGATTGCATGCCTTTGAGAATAAACCAATAGCTGTGGATGAACCAGGGTAGTCACAGTTTGCTAAGAACTAGATCTGTGGCATTGAAGATCAATGGTCTAGAGCTATATAAGAAGTTCAGGTACAACCTATAGAAGGCTATTTTAAAAGCAATGAAACAATTCTGATTGAAGTCAGAAATGTAACTGGATGTATGTCAGCTTTGGCAGAGTTTATGGGCATTATTTCCTTCGAGGTGAAAGCTAACATCATGAATATCTGTGATACTTCATCCCCAGATGAGCTCGACACCTTTGGAAAGAAGAATAAAACCTGTACAAATGTACAGATCCCTGCCACATCTGGTGAGCCTGTGAACTCTGTCCAGAGGCTGACATCAGAACACCTTTCAAAAGGGTGAACCCTCACAAGGCATCAGGCCCCGATGGTGTACTTGAAGGGCACTGAAAACCTATGCAACCATAGGGCGGGAGTGTTCTAGGACACCTTCAATCTTTCACTGCTGCAGTCGGAGATTCCCGCCTACTTCAAAAGGGTGACAATCATACCAGTGCCCAAGAAGAGCAGGGTGAGCTGCCTGATGAGTGACTATCACCCAGTGTCACTCACATCTACTGCGATGAAGTGCTTTGAGAGGTTGGTCACGGTCAGGATCAAATCCTGCCTCAGCAAGGACCTGGGCCCACTGCAGTTTGCCTATTGCCACAATAGGTCTAAAGCAGATACAGTCTCAATGTCTCTGCACTTGGCCTTGAACCACCAGAACAATAGCAATACCTACATCAAGGTTACTGTTTATTGATTACAGATCAGCATTCAACACCATCATACCATCAGTACTAATCAACAAGCTCCAAAACCTGGGCCTCTGTACCTCCCTCTGCAACTGGATCCTGGACTTCCTCACCGGGACACCATGGTCTGTGTGGATCAGAAATACCATCTCCTCCTCACCGACAATCAACACTGGCACATCTCAACGACGCATGCTTGGCCCACTGCTCTACTCTCTCTACACCCAGGACTGTGTGGCTAGGCACAGTTCAAACTTCACCTATAGATTTGTCAATGACACAATTATTTTTGGCAGAATTACAACTGGTGAGGAGGAGGCACAAGATAAACCAACTGGTTGAGTGGTGTCGCAACAACAATCTTACACTCAATGTCAGTAAGACCAAGGAATTGATTATGGACTTCAGGAAGGGAAAGTTGAGGGAACACACACCAGACCTTATTGAGGGTTCAGCAGTGGAAAGGGTGAGCAGTTTCAGTTTCCTCAGTGTCAGCGTCTCTGAAGATCTAATCAATGTGCAACATTAGCTATTTTTCATTAAGAGTTTGAGGAGATTGGGAATGGCACTAAAGGCTCTAGCATATTTCTACCGATATACCATGGCATTCTAACTGGTTATATGGTATGGGGGGACCACTGTACTGATCAGAGAAAGCCACGAAAGGTTGCTAACTTAGCCAGCGCTATTATGGACACCAGCCTCCCCAGCGTCAAGGACTTCTTCAAAAAGGTGGCATCCATCATTAAGAGCCCCATCACACAGGACACGTCCTCAACTCATTGCTACCATCAAGGAGGAGGTACAGAAGCCTGAAGACACATAGCGTTTAGGAACGGCATCTTCCCCTCCACCATCAGATTTCTGAATGGACAATGAACCCATGAACACTACCTCAATTTTTCCCCTCCTTTTTTGCACTACTTATTTAATATGGGATTATAATTTATAGTTCTTTGTTTATTTTGAATTGCAATGTACTGCTGCCACAAAACAAATTTCACAACATATGCCGATGATATTAAACCTGATTCCGATTCTGACTGGGACTTTATTCCCAAATAATTAGGGAATTAATTGCAATGATTCTTTCCAAGGATTCAGCTAGTTAAATGCCAAAGTACTATTACATCCAAGTTTCCCACAGTACTTGGACAACTCTCAATTTATATGTCAAAATCCCATGCAGCTATTGATCATGGTTCCTTCGCACCTATACTTCCTTTGTAAAGGCTGATAATTATATCTTGCTGAATTGATGAATTCATTGATTTTTTTAAAAAAATCTAGAATTGTAGTTAAGGGTAGAATTTGTAGCATTAAGGATATGGTGGTAGACTGCCTTCTTGAACAATGGCAGACATTCTGATGAAGGTATTTCCACTGTTCTGCTGGAAAGGAAGTTCCAGCATTTAGACCCTGCAATAACAACGAATTAGCAATGTACGTCCAAAGCAGAGTGTGAAGCTTCCAAGAGGCAGAAATAACAGCTTTCAGAGAAATTGTTCAAGAAAGTTGAGGCTCGAGAAGTGTGTGAGTGTGTGAAGTGAATGGGAGAACCTTTTGAAGTTGTCATTACTCTAATAATGTTCAAATCAATTTCAATTGGATTTTGATTCATTTATTTATCACACGTACATTGAAACATACAGTGAGACGTGTTGTTTGCATTAACCCCCACACAACCTCAGGATGTGTTGGGGCAGTCTGCAAGTGTCGCCACACGTTCTGATGCCATCACAGCATGTCCACCATGTTCAGCAGGACAACACAACAAAATATCAGCAAAACAAAGCCCCTTAGCTCATAGTTACACATTTAAATTAACCATTGCAAGCTGAATTATTTCTAAAAGTGTGCTAAGCCATACAAGTTAATAAATCACCATTGCTTTAAAAGCCGCTTTTATTTTCACAATAGACTCATTTATGCCCATTATGATAGTCAAATGACAGATGAAGGATTTTGCTTGCTAGGACTAAGTGACAAGCCCATGCTAACCCTTCGCTAACCTCTGGAGCAGTCAGGTCAAAGATGCATAGAGAAATAGCTTTCTGATTACCACTGACTATCCTCACTCAGCTGATTAATCAGTGCTTTGTCATATTATTTAACATCTGAAGGAAGTAGTAAGGGGATAGAAAATATTCTGGGTGAGGGACTTCAGTGTCCATTATTAAGAACGATTTGTCTTTGTACCAAAATCACTGACAGAGCTGGGCAATTCTGAAAAACATAGCTGCAAATTGGGTCGATGCAGGGAATGAGTGATTCAACTTGGATAAATCTACTTGACCTCCCCCTCACTAATTTAGCCTTGCCGGGTGCTTGTCTATATCAGCAATGGTGGAAGTTAACACTGCACATCCCGTCCTCACACTCTGGACACCCTTTGTTGTGCAAAATGGCAGTACAAGCATGCTAAATCCACCCCCCCCCCCACACTTCTTTTATTCACCACGCTGACCTTTCACCTCTTCTCACCTGCTTATTACTTTCCCCTGGGTCCCTTCCTCTTTCTCCTTCTCCAATTTTCCACTATCTGCTCATATCAGATTCCTTCTTCTCCAGCCCTTAACCTTTCCACTCTAGCGTTGATCCGATCCAATTTGACATCCAGCTGGTTGAAAGAAGTTCTAAATTTCTTTAAAATATCTTGTCGATGCTGTTCCAAAGCAGCGAAAATGTCAGCCGGCAAAGTTGAAGAAATTTCTTTTTTCCCGGTTTTAGTACTTTTGTTAGACATTGTAAGATAGATGTATTCGCAGGCAAGTAAGAGAAACCTAATAAAATACCTAACTAAGGTTTAAGAATGGAGACGTATAGTGCAAAGGTAGGGAAAATGATGGAGCAAAAGTTCGGAACAGCTAAACAGTCGCCATCTTGCTGGAAGTCAACCTTTCCCACCTAGCTGTCTTCACTAACACTTTACAGCTGGCCTCCTTCCCCTAACCCCACCCTTTTACTCTGGTGCATTCCCCCTTCCTTCTCAGTCCTGAGGAAGGATCGTGGCCGGAAATGTCACTTCCATAGGTGCTGCCTGACCTGCTGAGTTCCTCCAGCAGTGAGTGAGTGAGTGTGTGTGTGTGTGTGTGTGTGTGTGTGTGTGTGTGTGTGTGTGTGTGTGTGTGTGTGTGTGTGTGTGTGTGTGTGTGTGTGTGTGTGTGTGTGTGTGTGTGTGTGTGTGTGGCGAAACTGGATTGTCAAAACAGATTTGGCACCGTAAGAGCAAACATGAAGAGATCTGCTGATGCTGGAAATTCAAACAACACACACAAAATGCTGGTGGAACACAGCAGGTCAGGCAGCATCTATAGGGAGAAGCACTGTCGACCCACACAAAATGCTGCCTGGCCTGCTGTGTTCCACCAGCATTTTGTGTGTGTTGTTTGGCATCTTAAAATGGGTTTCCATGGGTAAAAAAGCATATCACCATGATTTTCAACCTCACAGCTTGCAATATTCCTCAACTTATCTAGAGATGAACATGGTTTAATAGGAAGTGAAGTAAGGACTTAGCAGTACCAGCACCAGGCATATCCAGTCTGAAGATGTACCAGCCTACTGATGCTACAGTACAGGATTTCTTGTGTGCATGTGATGTAACAAAAGCAGCATACAATAAATAGACCTAAGCAATCCTACTTGGGTGGTGGGGTGGAGAAATGACTCTAGCAAAGGAAGTGTGAAGTGCTCCTTCCCTCTGCTGGGCTGCAGGTCACCATTAGGCAAGGTGTAGCCCCACTTAGCAACCCCCAACCCAATCATGGTCACGTGAAGCCATGGGAACAGGTGGTGGATGGTCATATGAGCAGCTGGTGCATATTACAAGTTCTAGTTTTGCGACCACTGATGCCAGGCAGACAATCTTTGAAGAGTACTGATAATGGCTGGGGTGAACAGTCTTGCAAAGACACTGTCCAGAAGGCAATGGCAAATCACTTCCATAGAAAACTTGCCTAGGACAATTATAGTCATGGAAAGACTATGCAGTCCCGGGGAGAATGTTCAAACTCCTTACAGGAACGGAAATTGAACCTTGGTCACTGGTACTATAAAGTGTTGTTCTAACCACTAAGCTACCATTTTGCCTTCTACCACGTATGCATTTTCTACTGCATAGTACTGTTTTTTTTAAATCTTGAATAACAGTATCCTTACAAAATTCCTTTTGGTTTCAAAACTGAGAAAAAGATCAGAAGTGGGCGAGGTCAAGGTACATTGACAGATATAATATCATTGGTATTAGGAAGTACTTCAGCTGTGGAGATTAATGTGATGGTTGCTGATATTGAACTTAAAAGCTTTAAAAGGAACATTCCTACTCCTTAATTCACGCACAAGTATATTGTAGTTATCTGCTAAGGGCTGCTTGTCAGCCTGAGCTTGCAATCCACTTGAAAAAAATCTATCTTTGTACGGCTACTTCAAATAAGATTTTGATTTGTTATTTGCAAAGAGTCCATCACCCTTTTCAAGTCTGGACTCTGGTCCCTTGTATTTTTTTCCTTGTGTTAATTTGTCCACAATGTATTTCCTTTTCCTCTTGTTCAAAACTTATTTGGCACCTGAGAAATAGAGATGGCAGCGTTGAATTTTCAGATTTATAATCTTGATTTGTTGAGGGTCTGGTTTCATGTGGCAACACTTCATGACGTTCACACTAGCTGTTTTATTTTTGCCCTTGAGGAATAAAGCAGAAAAGTTTCCTGCAACATACCAGCTGATATCACCGTGAACCAATCAGCTTGATATAATTTGACACCTACTGAATGCCCCCCAGCGTTTTCTGTACTGGGATAGGAAACAAGTCAATTAACAGAAGGAGCAGAAGCATTACCAGCACCAAGCATTATGAGTGTAAGTGTTAGTCTGTTTTTTCATTATTTCCCAAATAAAACCTTTTGTAAAAAATGTTTTAAAATTGACATATACACAATATCACTCATAAGCTATTATATTATGAAATGCCAAGTTAAATTTGTTGTTCCCTAATTAAAATATGATGACAAAAATCATAGGACAGAAATTTCCTGTAGGCTATTTTTGTTCTTGCATTGCACACCCTACCTGCAAATTGGGAACAGCACAAATTTGGACTATGACCATGGGTAGCAGTTCCTATTAAATATACGAATTTCAAGCTGTTGGATTCATTATTTAGCAGCACAAAGGTAAGTCTCGGGAGGGGCTTAGAGTTGCAAATGGGTGGAGTTAATCATGAGAATAAGGTGTTAGGACTGCTGATGCCAGTACCAGTGTTCTCTGCAACATGAATGGCAGAATCAGAATGTCACAGTCTTTTGTTTTGTAACTTCAAAACATTAAACTTATTTGGAGGACACGAGAGTCTGAAATGTGAAGCTAGCTTTGTATTTACTCTAAGCGAGGCGACAACTTTCCATGTGGTAGTATTATAGTATATTTTTATATATAACCTGTAATGAATTAGTTAAATGAACAAGAATGCTTAATCAATAACATATTTAAATATTATTCAAATATTACTGTAATATTATTTACACAACACATAGGATCACTTTCAACACTACCACGTCCTCACTGAAAGATCAAAGTAAATTTTATCATCAAAATACATATACGTCACCACATACAACCCTGAGATTCATTTTCCTGTGGGCATACTCAGCAAATCTATAACAGGCTCAATGAAATATCAACTAGAGTGCAGAAGACAACAAAGTGTGCAAATGCAAAAATAAATAAATAGCAATAAATAATGAGACATCAAATAACAAGATAAAGAGTACTTGAAGTGAGATTGTTGGTTGAGGGAACATTTCAATGGATGGGGAAATGAGTGTAGTTATTCCCTTTTGTTCAGGAGCATGATGTTTGTGGGGTAGTAACTGTTCTTGAACCTGGTAGTGCTTGTACCTTCTACCTGATGGCAGCAGCGATCATGTTGATCGCTGGGGTTTCTGAAATATATTTAATGCCTAATGCCTAGTTTAATGTTTATTGAAAGGCCTTGTAAATGGCCTGACCAATATCACACCAGATACCTATTTTGTAGTTTTGGCAAAGGTCCTTAGATCTCAAAATTCACCTTTGATTTAATACAGATGAACAACAGCAAAGAGGAGCAAGTGCTGTCTCCATTTCCTCAATGTTTAGGAGCCATGTATCTATTTTCTGTCTGTATTGTATTTTCTGGTGTGTTTATTATGGTAATCTGTCACGTGAGTTGGGGTGTGGTAAAAACACTTAATGTAGTTACGTAATCACACTTTTAGTTAGTTCAGTTTTAGTCTAGTTGTGGGAGGGTAAGGCACAAAGTAATAATTTCTCATTGAATGGTAATTTAGTTTGGCTGCATAGTTTTGCTCATTGGGACATTATTGGAACATTAATTAGATCATTAACTTTGTTTAAAATGTTAGTTTGCTTCTAATTTTACTATTTTGAAAGGTATATCACTAATTTAGTTTTTTTCATTTTTTATTGCCACAAGATTGTTCATCTTTGCTGGTTTCATAAAAAAAGGATCGAAGGTACCCTTTCTGACTTTGGAACTTTGTTATTTTGGAAGTGCGTCATACAGTGTCAAACTCCTGGCTTAGTCTCTCAGTGGATTTGGTTTGTTTTAAAGTAACCACTACAGCCACTCCTATGTTTTTACTAAAGTCAGCAATCACTAGATAAAAATGTAGGAATAGATAGGCCATGTTGTTCCTCCTCTGGTATTTAATTAGATTATGCAACACCTTGTCTCGGCTGCTGTCAAGCCACTGTACTTCTCAATGCCCTTGCTGTTCATATGACAAGCATCCTTGTTTTAAAAGGCATCATAAAATAAATCACCTGTTAGATTAAAAAAAGAGCTCAGAGGGCTGAGGTAAGGTATTGGTGCTGAAATGGGCAGAAGACAGAGCAGAAATGAATACATCTTTCCACACTGACAAGCAGTTAGCAGAGCACTGTCACAAAGAGCATGTGTGGGCCTTCAGCTATTTACTCAGATGAAAACGATCGCGTAATATATTAAACTTTGTTACTGACACAAAACTGATGGGAAAATGAGCTGTGCCATGTACAGAAAGAGTCTATGAATGTATCTATAAGGTTAGGTGAGTAAGCAAGAAGATGGAAGTCACGAGTATAATAGCAGAAAATGAGAGGTTATTCGCATTTGCAGGAAGAATAAGAAAACAGAACTTTTTTTTTCCCAAATGGTAAAAACTCGCAATTGTTGATGTGCAGTGTAATTTAAAGTCCTGTTTCCTGATCTTTTGTCCTCATGCATAGGTTGCCAAATCACTGGCAGCTCTGATAATGATTGTCCATTTCGAGTTACTTCTAAGTTGAAGTTACAGTTAATAGCCCACATTTATGCATATGAAGTTACATTTAGAACAAATAAGTGTGACAGATTTCCTTCTTGAGGTTCTTAAGGATGTTTCTGAAAATGAAAGGTTTATTGGATGAGTGCCTGATAGCCCTGGGTCTTTACTCGATAGAGTTCAGAAGGTTAAGTGCGGATCTCACTGAAATCTATCGGATGCAAAAAGGCCTAGATAAAGTGCACAATGAGAAAATGTTTCTACTAGTAGGTGAGTCTAGGATCTACAGGAACAATCTCAGAATAAACAAGCAGAAATTGGGTGGTGCTTGATTGTTAAGGTGGCTAAGGATTATGAGGAGAAATTGATATCAGCCATGATCGAAAGTAGACCAGATTTGATGGGCTAAATACCCTAATTCTGTTCCTGGAGCGTATGCTCCTAGCCTCAGAAGAGAGGGACATCTTTTTAGAACAGAGATGAGGAGGAATTTCTTTAGCCAGGTATAGTGAATTTGAGGCATTCACTGCCACAGATGGTTGTGGAGGCCAGTTTATTGGTTATATTTAAAGTGAAAGTTGATAAGTTCTTGATCGGGTAGGGCATCAAAGGTTACGGGCTGAAGGCAAGAGAATGGGGTTGAGAAGGATAATAATTTAGCCATGATGGAATGACATAGCAGACTTCTGCACCTAGATCTTATGGTCATCTGCACAGAGAGGTCAGTAAGTACCAATATTAAGGAAACCATTATCTCAGGGCATCAGAAGGAACTCCGTTCAGATTCAAATTCATTTATCACATATAACATCAAAACATACAGTGAAATGTGTCATTTGTGTTAAAAACCAATACAACCCATGGATATACTGGGGCATCCCACGAGTCTCTCCATACATTCCCCACACATTCAATTACCCCAGAAACATCAGTATCCAGCTGTGTATTGACCTGTGGAGAGGTCAAGTAAGCTACAGAGTCAAAGCATCATGCAACATAGAAACAGTTACTTCCATGCTGACCCATCTTTCAGCATTTGGTCCATAGCTTTCTTTGCTCACGTGATTCAAATGCTCATCTAGGCATTTTTTATATGGAGTCAGTGACAGTGATTAGTCTTGGTAGTTGTTCCGAAATGCATACTTCGTAGTTGTCTGGATTAAACTCCATCTGCCATTTTTCAGCCCACTTCACCAACATAACAATATCTTTCTGCAGCCCGAGCCTAACTTTCACACCATCAATAACTCTGCCGATCTTTGTGTCATCTGCGAACATATTGAACTTGCCTATCTCATCCATACCGGTCGTGAACTGTACATTATAAACAGTTAGCATCCCAGTGGCAAGCCTTGTGGGATACTACTAGTCACAGGAATTCAATGGCAAAATCAACCTTTCAAGAAAGTTCTATATCTGGGATATAGAGTTGTCAGTCCTGCCCATCCTTCAACCATATCTCAATAAAGGCAACAATATTTAGACCGCAATGCTTTCAACTTAAAATTAAAAGTAAATTTATTATCAAAATACATATATGTTACCGTATAGAACCCTGAGATTCATTTTCTTGCAGGCATACTGAATAACTCTGCAGAGTAATAACAATAACAGAATCAAAGAAAGACCACATCAACTTGCAAAAGACAACAAACTGTGCAAATACAAAAAGAAAGAGCAATAAATAAATAAGCAATAAATATTGAGAACATGATATCTTGGGGAGAGAATACAGCGAAGTATTGTCTATAGCTATGCTGCTTGTGTTTTGGTTGCATCAGATCTAAGGTATGGTTTAGATTTGTCCACCCCAATCTGCCTCAGAAATGTAGCGCTGTTCTGCTTACCAAGAACTCCTGGATCTGAAGACCAGCTTTCAAAATACCATTTTGTCTTTACTGTCTAGTCTGGAAGCTCTCAATCAGAAGTAATCTGTTGCAGGCACTCACTCGTATTGCATTGCGATGTGTCAGATCCCTACTGGATATTGCCAGATTTTGTGGGAAATTATTTTTTGAGCGTATCTCAAATTGCTATACTTTCGCTCCATAATTCAGACTTCCTATGTTTGACTGCTCTGCTCACCGCTGTTCTCTCTAAGCTGCACGGGTGCACGGCCTCACGCTAACTGAAATGCTCTCCTGCACATAGCCTTTACTGCAGCTGGGATGAAGGCCGATGAGAAAAAGTTTATGAAATGTGAAAAATTTTCTTTTGTTGTACTATATTTCATTCTACCCTTCAATTAATAAATAAAATCAAAGGTATTTATTTATTAAGGGAAACACGAGGGGGTATTTCTTTACTCAGAAAGTGATAGCTGTGTGGAATGAGCTTCCAGTAGAAGTAGTAGAGGCCAGTTCAGTTGTGTCATTTAAGGTAAAATTGGATAGGTATATGGACAGGAAAGGAGTGGAGGGTTATGGGCTGAGTGCGGGTAGGTGGGACTAGGTGAGATTAATGAGTTCGGCACGGACTAGGAGGGCCGGAATGGCCTGTTTCCGTGCTGTGATTGTTATATGGTTATATGGTATGAAATTTTTAAATTGTCATTCCGTATTGGCATAGTATGCAAATTACAAAAAAGAATTAAAGTGCTGCTCAGTTTTCAGGCTACATAAAAATTTCCTGCTCAGCGCAATG
The DNA here is from genome assembly GCF_048418815.1 of Hemitrygon akajei. NCBI lineage: Eukaryota > Metazoa > Chordata > Chondrichthyes > Myliobatiformes > Dasyatidae > Hemitrygon > Hemitrygon akajei. The sequence goes on from NC_133128.1 coordinate 183,845,807, forward strand.
GTTGGCCTGCTCTGGGGAGGGAACATCGTTTCTTCCCCTGATCCTTTGTGTTAAGTTTGCCTGTTTCTCTAATACAGGTTGAGAATTTAAGGCCCTCTCTTTTCCTTCTGTTGCTTTCCAACTATTTCCAACAATTCAGGAAAAGCTTTTTATTTATTTTATTTTTTGAGATACAGTGTGGGATAGGCCCTTCTGGCCCTTTGAACCATGCTGCCCAGCAATCCCCCAAGTTAATCCTAGCCTTCAGGGACAATTTACAATGATCAATTAACCTACCTATCGGTAGGTCTTTGGACTGTACGAGGAATGCAGAGCTCCCGGTCGAAACCCACGTGGTAACGGGGGTGGAGGGTGGGACACACACTCATCATTCTTTATTCTAAAAACTTACTCCTGACACCCTCTCCCTATACTTTCTTCCAAACATCTTAAAATTATGCCCCATGGGATCAGCTATTTCTGCCCTGGGAAAAGGCTCTGACTATCCACTCAATCTATTCCTCTATCAAGTCACTTCTCATCCTCCTTCGTTCCAAAGAGAAAAGCCCTAGATTACTCAACCTCTCTTCATAAGACATGTTCTCTAATCCAGGCAGCATCCTGGTAAAATTCCTCTGCACATTCTCCAGAGCTCATACAACCATCCTATAATGAGACCACGAGAAATGAACTCAAAATTCCAAGTGTGGTTTAACCATGGTTTTATAGAGTTGCAACACTAACTTGTGGCTCTTGAACTCAAAATTCTGTCTAATGAACTTTGAACAATGACTTGCATTTTCATTTCTGAGGCCTACCATCGGGCAAATGGACTATTGGAAAACAAGTCTTAAATTAGATCTTAAATTGGAATGTGTTGATAAATTTATAAAACAACATGGAGTATGATAAAATAAGACAATTATAATGCATTTCCATCTTGAATTTAGCAGTGCAACAGCCTGTTTTTCAGCCAAGATTTTGATATCCCAGGGATAGTTGTAAAGTCAGGGATTATGGCAAAGCTCAGATAGTGCCATCGATTTAGGAGAAGACAAAAATAGAGTACAGTAGTGCACATCTAGTTCAGAAGGACTGAAGACAAGCGAAGGAATGGGTTGAATTCCATCTGCCTTCAGAAATAAAACCTTTCAGGGAAATACATTTTTCCACTTTAATCTGGTCAATATACGAATGGCCCAAAGTGCATATTTGTGTTCCGATTTAATTCCTTAATTCATTCCGTGGGGCAGTTAGTGATGTATAGTGGCCTTGCTCGTGAAGTTGGCACATTGAGAACAAATAGATAAACAAAACTTTGGCAATGGTGTCTGATTGATAGACCCACCATCTCTAATTTGGGGTGGCATGGTAACAGAGTAGATAGCACAATGCTTTACAGTACCAGCGACCCAGGTTCAATTCACAGAGATGCCTGTACAGAGTTAGTATATTCTCTCTATGATTGTGTGGGTTTCCTCTGGGTGCTCCGGTTTCCTCCCACAGTCTTAAGATGTACCAGTTGGTAGGTTAATTGGTAATTATAATTGGCCCACGGTTAGGTGAGGATTAAATTGGGATACTGCGGGGCTGTGTAGCTTGAAGGCCTGGAAGGGCCTGTTCAGAATCAGAATAGGAATCAGAATGAGGTTTAATATCACCAGCATATGTTGTGAAATTTGTTTTTATGGTAGCAGCATATTGCAACTATAATAATAAAAACTGTGTATTACAGTAAATATATATATACTATATATAAAAAAATTGTTAAATTTAATAAGTGGCGCAGAAAAAAGTAGTGAGGAAGTGTTTATGGGTTCAATGTCCATTCAGAAATCTGATTGCAGAGGGGAAGAAGCTGTTCCTGAATTCCACGCTGTATCTCAATAAATCCTCCAAGTGGACCAGAATCTTGTCATAGGGTTTGGAGACTTGCGTGCCTCAATGACTCGAGAGCTATTTTGGCTGGAGTCAGGGACTTATGCTTCGGTCCTGGTAGGGTCACCCATGCCAAACAGATCAAAGGAGAGGCCAGATGAAGAGTGTTTCACCGGTCCTCCAGGTTCATGGGTTCAGCTCATGAACCAACCCGGACTGGCCAAAAAACATCTGTTTCAGAAACAGCAATGAAGAATCTATACAGATGGATATGGACTGTCCTAAATGCCAGTGGCATAACCAGCCTTCCATTGATGACCTTAATAGCTAAATAATTTGCCATTAAGAGTACAATTCCAATATATCAATGGTGTAAGTAATTGAGTACAGGAGTGAAAAACAGACTGCAGTGAATGTTTCTGGTGTGTTCCATTTACAGTTTCCCTTTCCATCAATGGTGCTTGACCCTGAAAGTGTCTCCAGCATTCTCTATTGTTACGTTCCAGACACGCATGATGATGAAGTAGGTTTGCTGTGAGAAATTTATGTAATTAACTTACAAACAAATCAATTTTCTTCTTTTGTCTCTCTGTGCAGTAAATATAATGAGAGATGCTTTGAGGAACCAATTAACACTCATCCAACTGTGCTCAGTTCCAACATTGAGGCCATCAGTAAAATTCATAGGTAGTTAAAACAGAATAATGTCCACACCGAGAGGAAGAGTAAATATTTCTCTCTGTGGGTGTTATGTATAAAAGTGCATGTAACTTTTTTTTCCCTAATTTGCTGATGGATGGCACTTGAAGCCTGCACCTGAGAAGTAGTAAATTGCATTTTTCATGCTGGCTTGTTTAGTAATGTAATGAATCCTAAGAAAATGAGATGCTTGAATAAATATTTATTACAACAAGGCATAAAATGACATACCTCCTACTTTACATTACTAGTTGGTTCTGTTGAGCTGCTTTGCAGACAATTAAGTAAGGCCCACCAATGACCCAATGGCCTGTCTCACTCCTCCCCCTCTCGACCTTATACCAGTAATCCTCTTTCACCATTCTCAGACCTGATGAAGGGTCTCGGCCTGAAACACTGACAACTCCTTTCCGCCCACAGACACTACTCGACCCACTGAGTTCCCCAGACAGATACTTTTTCAATTTTGTTAGCTATTACAGTGATATGATATGATAGGATTCATGAACCATTAAGACATCAACTCTCCTTAAAAAGCCACTTTGCGGAGATGCTCCCAGTATATTTATCAGAATCCAATTAAGAGCCAGGCAACACAGAAGGAGGTCCTGCAGTCCTACGTACATACATACATACATACATACACACACTCTCACTCACATAAAATTAAATAAGTAATGCAAAAAGAGAGGAAACAATAGTGAGGTAGTGTTCACGGGTTCAATGTCCATTCAGAAATCTGATGGCGGAGGGGAAGAAGCTGTTCCTGAAATTTGAGTGTGTGTCTTCAGGCTCCTGTACCCCCTCCTTGATGGTAGCAATGAGAAGAGGGCATGTCCTGGGTGATGGGACTCCTTAATGATGGATGCCCCCTTTTTAAGGCATCACCTTTTGAAGGAAGCTATTGCCCATGATGGATCTGGCTATGTTTACAACTTTCTGCAGGTTTTTCTGATCCTGTGCAGTGGTCCCTTCATACCAGATGTGATGCCCCCAGTTAGAATATTCTACATGGTACATCTATAGAAATTTGCAAGTGTCTTTGGTGACATACCGTGTATCCTCAAACTCCAAATGAAATATAGTTGCTTTTGTGCGTTCGTTGTAACTGCATCAATATGTTGGGCCCAGGATAAATCTTCAGCGATGTTGACATCCACGTAATTGAAACAGCTCACTGTTTCCACTGTTGATTCATCAATGGGGACTGCTGCATGTTCCTTTGATTTCCCCTGCCTGAAGTTCACAATCAATCCCTTACACAAGGAGAAACTTATAGTGGCCATTTAACCAACTATGCCACATCTTTGGAGAGTGAATGAAGTCAGAGCACTTGGAGGAAACCCACATCACAGAGAAAATCTGTAAATTCCTCACAGGCAGCACCAGAGGCTGGAATCAAACCTGAGTCACTGGATTTGTAAAATATCAGCTCTGTGCTAGTGCCACTGTGCCTCCTTGCAAAATGATATACTCAGTTTAACAATTGAAATGTCATTTCCATGCACAGTTCAGACTTGTCAGATATAGGTCATGGAAAAGTGAACTTGGCCTTTTCTCCTTGGAGCGACGGAGGATGAGAGGTGACCTGATAGAGGTGTACAAGATGATGAGAGGCATTGATCGTGTGGATAGTCGGAGGCTTTTTCCCTGGGCTGAAATGGCTAATACGAGAGGGCACAGTTTTAAGGTGTTTGGAGGCAGGTACAGAGGAGGTGTCAGGGGTAAGTTCTTTACGCAGACAGTGGTGAGTGTGTGGAATGGGCTGCTGGCGACGGTGGTGGAGTTGGGAACGATAGGGTCTTTTAAGAGACTCCTGAATAGGCACATGGAGCTTAGAAAAAAAGAGGGCTATGGGTAACCCTAGGTAATTTCTAAAGTAAGTACATGTTTGACACAACATTATGGACTGAAGGACCTGTTTTGTGCTGTAGGTTTTCTATGTTTCTAAAATATTGTAGGAACCATTGTGAAAAACTCATACTGTTAAGTAACGTGCATTATGGCCTCGAATGGAAATGGCAATGCTTTTGAATGGAAAATCCTTCAAAAGGCAGTGGATCCGGTCCAGCACATCACAGGTAAAGCTCTCCCAGCCACTGAGCACATCGACAGAAAACGCTGTTGTAAAAAAGCAGCAACCATCATCAAAGACCCCCACCTTCCAGGCCTTGCTCTCTTCTCACTGCTGCCGTCATGATGAAAGGACAGGAGCTTCAGGACCTGCTCCATCAGGCTCCTGAATAAAAGGGGCTAACTACACTCACTTGCCCCACAATTGAGATGCTTCCCACAACCAATGATCTCATTTTCAAGGACTCTTTATCTCATGTTCTCATTATTTATTGCTATTTATTTATATTTACATTTGCACAGTTTGTTGTCTTCTGCACTCTGGTTGATCTTTCAGTGATCCTGTTACTATTCTATAGATTTGCTGAGTATGCCCACAGGAAAATCGATCTCAGGGTTGGATACAGTGGCATATATGTACTTAGATAATAACATTTACTTAGACCTTTGAACCTTCACCACCATCACTGATCACAACCTCAGCCTTTCTACTTTGTGGCATCAATGGCGTCTTTCTTCCTCACCAATCAAACGGATTATGTCCAATTTAGCCATGACTTTACCATTCATGAATGTACTTTGAGACTTTCTATATGAAAATGATTGTAATTCAATACGGTGGCGAGCATTCGGTCCATGATGACAGATGATAAAAGTTCATTTAACTCAACAGCCGTTTTTATTGCAACATGCACAAAAACAGATCGGGTGCTATGACACAGGGATTGAACCCACTCAGTCACATTCTGATGGGGGAGGTGATTATTACACACCCTGGTTACCATTAGGGTGACCCACAAAAACACAACTGTATATCCCAAGCTAAAATGTAACACTAAATGAACTTGAGCATCCCACCATAATCCCTCAAAAGCATTTTAAAACAAGAACAATAAATATCATTGCCCCTAGGAATGTTGGGGCGGGCTGTTCTTACATTCTTCCCCCCCCCCCAGAGTGCTACACTGCCCCCACCTGAGGGTTCAGCGTTCCTCAGAAACCCCAGAGTCCACAACAAATCCCAGAAGTCCAGTGGTGGTCAATGCCACTGCCTGGGGTTCAGTGGGATGTCTGTAGCCACCCGTCCCCATGGAAGGCACTGTTTGGTGAGGCAGGAGGCAGGGCACTTGGAGTGTCATTTCCTTCTGTCACCCTCGCTGGGTTGGTAGTGGCTGAGGGCCAATATGGTGTCAGCTGGCCCCAGTGCAGCAAGATTGCCTTCCACTGCGCAGGTAACCACAGCTGGTATACCACTTCGGAGATGCAGCCGATCACCTTTCCTGGCCCCTTCCTACAGTTTCCAAGCTTAGGAGATAGTCCCTTCTTCCAGGTGGGGTAGTAGAACCATTCTGGGGCCATACCAAGTACTTCTGCACTGAGGCCCTAGACTGGTGGCTCGGCCTGTTCTGGGATGTGCAAGCATTGCAACTGTGCACGAACAACTCTGTACCCTGCCTGTATCCAGTCCAATAGGAGCATTCCTGCAGCTTGCCCAACGTCCCCAAAATGGCTGGCTTCTACTAGCCCGTGCACTGACCGCAGCACCATGGCACGAAGCCCCCAGGCTGCGGGAGATGTCTGTCACCATCGGAAAGAGGCCACTGGAAGAGCAACCCATCACACATCTCCGGAGTGCCCCACTGAGAGTATAGGCCTTTGGTCTCTGGATCCAGGGCGGAGTCCTCTGTCCACTCCGGCCACCGTCCCATGCTCAGCCATCCCCTCACACAGGCCAGCATGGGATTGCTCACCTGCTTGCTGTTCAATGGTGGGGAGATCTACCTCACTGATGGCTGCCACCTGAAGTGCCACCAATCGCATTGGGCTGCTGTGGGGTGTGCTACCCTGCCGCGGGACACTGTGAGACCAGTTGTGGTGGTTGCTGCCCCCACTGGGTCTGCTTTCTGGATCTGCCCTGCCAGAGAGCTATGGCTTCAACACCAAGGTAGAGTGTTGCCCCCGACACATCCACATGGACCCCCTGTGGGACAGCAGGTCCAGGCCAATGATGCAGAATTCCTGGATGCTGGCTAGCCACACCTCGTGCTCCACTGTGTTTCTCCCAACTGCGAAGCTCAGCTCTTCTCTCTCAATGCTGCACATTCACCGGTGTCCACCTGTGCACTGATGTCCAGTCCATGTTGGGAAGGACACCGGGACAGATGATGCTGATGTTTAGCCCCATGTCCACCAACGCATGGCATCCGGTGCCCTCCACCTCACAGTGCACATATAAGCCTTGTTCTTCACCCAAACGGCCCACCCAGAGGGGTGGCAACAGAAGGATTCTCTTGGAGGTCACAGGCCTGCTCGGTGCTCTCCGATGGGTGTGCTGGGCTGTGTGCAAGGCGCCTGTGTGGGGCAGTCCTGGGCCACATGACCTGCCTGGACACACCGGTAGCAGAGATCGTTCTGTGGCAAGCAATGGGGCGTGCGTGGCACTGGTCAGACCCGTCTCACGGGCTGCTCCTCTGTCTTGGTGACACAAGCCCAGGGACGTCTCCTGCCCTCTCTGCCTCTGCAGCACCTTGGCCAGTGATGGCGGTGATTGCAGGTGAACATGCTGCCAAAGGTCTCTGGCATCAGCGCCTTTTCAAGGGCATGCAGGGCAAGATCTTCAAGTGCCACAGGAAGAAAGTGGGGGTAGGCATGTCGAGCACAGTGGTCGAGATCTGCTGCGAACACCCGCAAGGCTTTCCCCCAGTGTTGCCTGCTGCCCAGTTCTTCCCTCATTGCTTCCTCCAATGGCCTCTACCCGAAATGGGGCTTCAGTACTGTTACGAGAGCCCTGAGCTGGGCTGTTCAGCTGGTGTTAGGCCGAAGAAGGCCTGCAGGGCATCCCCATTCAATGTCAGGGAAAGGTACACCGTCGTCTGGCTGGAGCTCTGCCCTTTGTGCCACGTGGCAAGTCTGACTTGTGCCAGGCAAGACTCCAGGCGACTGGCACCGTTGTATCTGGGGAGCTTCAGGGTGGACCTTGTGGTCCAATGCTGAGACACGTTGGTCTTCCTCTGGCCCCGGCGGCATTGGTGGTACCTGCCATGTTGCCCTTCTTCTCATGGTTGTTATATCTTGGGTTCCCTGGTGTGGGCCTTAAGGGTGGTGTGTGACGCGCTCCACCATGTCCCCCAGGTTGGGTAGCCTGGGTACGCTCGCCCCGGGAAGGTACAATGCTCGGTGTTCAGGTTCCCATCTTCGGGAGCCCAACCCGGGGATGTGAGGGGGGAAATACCACTTGGTCCCTTGACTTATTCCTGGATCTTAAGGAACTCCATCTGACATTGTAGCTCTTCGATGTCACTGTCACTTTCTAATCCTACTCCTGACTGCAGTGTGGCGAGCATTCGGTCCATGATGACAGATGAGAAAAGCTTGTTTAACTCAACAGCACAAATACAGACTGGGCACCATGACCCGAGCGGAGCACCCACTCAGTTATATACAGATGCCGGAGGTCATGCTCCACACCTCTGTTACAGTCAGGGTGACCCACAAACACACAAGCAAATAACTGTATAACCCAAGCTAAAATGTAACAATAAATGAATTTGAACATCCCACCATAATCCCTCAAAAGCATTTTAAAACAAGAACAATAAATAGCGTTGCCCACTAGGAATGTTGGGGTAGGCTGTCGACAACTACAGCACTAAATCTACGTAAATAAACAAAGAATCCTCAGGACATGTGAAAATAACAGATAATTTTATCTGAAAGGACAAAGAATTGGGAAATGATTTAGAGCACACAAGTGGGTTAACATTTGAGTGAAGAAGTTACAAGTGAGTTGTACCCAGTGCTACAGGAGGAACATCAATTACTTCCAACAAGGCCGTGTAATATCTTCTATTTGTTTCAGTTAATAGATTGCTGCTACTTTGCTGAGCGACAGTTCAGGATTCAGAGAGCTGTTTCTGATGTCTTCCCTAGCAGCAATTCATTCATCAATGCAACTCAGCTCATATTGCAGAAATGTATCACAGATATTACACAACTTAATGATATCCAAAGTGGAGGTCTCAAAGCTGTACTTGGTGTACTATAGCCCCAATAATAACTTGGAGTTGAGCCTGTGGATGAGACAGTCTGAAGCTGGAAGTACACACAGTGGCATGGAAACATGGCCAGATCATAATCATTTTATTTTTTATACTTTCTAATCTCATTTCCAAATTTAACACTTCAATCCAATAATAAAACCTACAGGAATTGGGTTTTAGCTGAAGATCAGAAGATAAGATCAGACCAGAATCAGGTTTAATATCACCAGCATATGTTGTGATATTTGTTGACTTTGCAGTAGGAGTACAATGCAATATGAAATAATAGGAAAAAAACTGATTTACAGTAAGTAAGGGGAAGAAGCTGTTCCTGAATCATTGACCATAAGGCATAGGAGCAGAAGTAGGCCATTTGGCCCATCAAGTCTGCCCTGCCACTCAATCATGGGCTGATCCAATTCTTCCAGTCACCCCCACTACACTGCCTTCTCCCATTACCTTTTGATGCCCTGGCTAATCAAGAACCTATCTGTCTCTGTCTTAAATACACCCAGTGACTTGGCCTCCACAGCTGCTTGTGGCAACAAATTCTACAGATTTAACACCCTCTGACTAAAGTTACTTTACTGCATCTCTGTTCCAAATGGACAACCTTCAATCCTAAAGTCGTGCTCTCTTGTCCTAGACTCCCTTACCATGGGAAATAACTATGCCATTTCTAATCTGTTCAGGCCTTTTAACATTTGGAATGTTTCTATGAGATACCCCCTCCTTCTCCTGAACTCCAGGGAATACAGCCCAAGAGCTGCCAGATGTTCCTCATACGGTAACCCTTTCATTCCTGGAATCATTATCATGAATCTTCTCTGAAACCTCTCCAATGTCAGTCTATCCTTTCTAAAATGAGGAGCCCAAAACTGCACACAATACTCCAAGTCTCATCAGTGTCTTATAGAGCCTCAACATCACATTCCTACTCTTATATTTTATACCTCTAGAAATGAATGCCAACATTGCATTTGCCTTCTTCACCACCAACTCAACCTGGAGGTTAGCCTTTAGGGTATCCTGCACAAGGACTCCCAAGTCTCTTTGCATCTCTGCATTTTGATTTTTCTCCCCATCTAAATAATAGTCTGCCATTTATTTCTTCCACCAAAGTGCATGACCATACACTTTCCAACATTGTAGTTTATTTGCCACTTCTTTGCCCATTCCCCTAAACTATCTAAGTCTCTCTGCAGGCTCTCTGTTTCCTCAGCACTACCCGTTCCTGCACCTATCTTTGTATCGTCGGCAAATTTAGCCACAAATCCATTAATACCGTAGTCCAAATAATTGGCGTGCATCATAAAAAGCATAGTGTGTTTGTCCTCGGGCTTCTGTGTTCTCCTGGTGGTAGCAATGCATGACCTGGGTGATGGGGGTACTTAATGATGGATGCCATCTTTTTGAGGCATCACTCCTTGAAGATGTCCTGGATGCTATGGAGGCTAGCCTCATGATGGAGCTGACTAAGTTTATAACTCTCTGTAGCTTAGTTTAATCCTGTGCAGTAGCCACCTCTCCCCTGCTATACCAGATGGTGATGCAGCCAGTTAGAATGCTCCCTGCAGTACATCTACAGAAATTTGAGAGTGTCTTTGGTGATGTACCAAATCCCCTGTAACTCCTAATGTAATATAGCCGCTGTCGTGCCTTCTTTGTAGCTGCATTGATGTGTGATCCTCAGAGACAGTGACACCCAGGAATCTGAAGTTGTTCACTCTTTCCACTTCTGATCCCCTGATGAGGATTGGTGACTGTTTCCTCATCTTACCTTTTCTGAAGTCCACAATCAGTTCTTTGGCCTTAATGACATTGAGTGCAAGGTTGTTGCTGTGACAGCGTTCGACTAGCTGATCTATCTCACCCGTGTATGCCTTCTCGTCTGACGTTCTTCCAACACCAGTTGTACCGTCAGCAAATTTATAGATGGCACTATAAATCTGATGGCATTATAAGAAGATACACTGTAACTTCAATAACTGCACCAATGCTCATACGTAATGCTTTCCTTGGCATTTTTCTCTGGAGTTAGTTAGGAAGGAACTTGCTGCTGCCTAAAGCCTCGTGTGGTTGCAGATAGCTCAGGGGATTAGAAGCTGGGGCATTGTCCCTGGATTCAGTGGAAATCACTATAAAGATGTCACCACAGCCCTGTACAGTAGGTTGTTCTCCACCAGGAAGGGAGGAGTGAAGGACGTAAGACAGAGCACTATAGCACAGGAACAAGCCCTTCAGCCCACAATATTGTGCTAAGCTAATTGACCTAACAATTAACTGGCCAGCTAAGCTAATCTTTCTGTCTATACAATGTTTATATCTCTCCATTCTCTGCGTATTCTTGTACACATCTACGAGTCTCCACTACCATCCCAGGCAATGCATTCCAAGCACCCAGCACTCTTGCCCTGTACACCTTTGAGTGTACCACCTTTCACTTTAAATGCATTCCTTTCAGAATTAGACATTTTGACCCTGGGAAAAAGATACCGGTTGTCTGCTCTGTCCAGGCCCCTCATCATCTTATAAATCTCTATGAGATCTCCCCTCAGCCTCTGCTGCTCCGGTGAAAACAGCCCAAGGACCTTTAGTCAGGCGGCATTCTGGTTGAGTTTTTCTGCATCCTCTTCCAAGCCTTCAAATCCTTTCTATTTTGGGGCAAGTAGAAATGAAAGCAATACTCCAGATGTAGCCTCTTATAAAGCCAAAACAGAGCTGCCTGACTTCTTGAATTCAATTCCTCAACTAATAACAACAAGCATGTTTACAAATAAGCACACCTCGTTAACCACCCTATCAACTTGTGCAGACACTTCGAGGGAGCTACAGATTTGAGCTCAAGACCCCTCTATACATCAATACTGTGAAGGAATTTACAATTAACAGTGTGCTGCTCCTTTATGTGCGACCTCCCAAAGTGCAACACTTCACATTTGGCCAGATTAAACTCCAACTGCCATTGCTCTGCCCATATCTACAACTGGTCTGTACCCCGCTGTGCCCTTTGCAAATCTTCTCCATGACCAACCAGTCTTGTATCCGCTCTGTGAAATCAGCTTCGCAGATTCAGTGACTGGGAACAGAAGGCACTCACTACTGGTAAGGAGGTTAACTATTTATTTACAGGGCAAAACAGACACTAAACATTTAGTAAACCCTTCAAGCTACACTTGGTTACAAATACTTATCTAAACTGAGCACCTGAAATAGCAGGCCCAAACAGACACTGAACATACCCACAGTGGCAAATAGTTATCTAAAGAGTATGCCAGGCCCTCTTTACTTCAGTGTACCTCCACTGTTTACTGTTTCCATGACACCATGGCCCCCAGCCCATTGTGCCTCAGAGAGCAAAAAGAAACCACGTGCTTTCTGCATGCTGGATTTAAACTCTACTGACATTGTGATGTCATCTGCTATACGATAGCTGGGTGAAGCGGCTGCAATGCTCCTTACACAGACTAATCCCCGCCTCCCACGGGGGAGCGGTTTTCAATGAGCAGTTAAGGTTGACACTGTGACAGTATCATCTAGAAGTTTACTAATCCACTGATCTACATTTTCAACCAAATCACTTCCCAATATCGCAAACAGGTATCCCGGTACAGATCCCTGCGGAATGCAACCAGCCATGGACCACCAGCCAGAATAAGTCTCATCAGCCACAACTTTTGGGCAGGCCAATTCACCATGGATTTTATGATTTTAAAATTTTTGAATGGGCCTACCATTAGGGACCTTGTAAGATCCATATAGACACCATCCACAGCTCTATCTTCATCAATCACCTTTGTTACCCTCTGAAAAAGCTTAATCAAGTTAGTAAGATGACTCGCCCCACACAAAGCCATGGTTTACCAAATGCTCATAAATCCTTTCCAGTAAATTCACTATCATTGATGTGAGACTCACCGGTTTTTAAATTACAGGATTATCCCTATTTTCTTTCTTGAATAATGGAACAAAATTAGCTACCTGCCAATCCTTTGGGACCTTGCCTGTGGTTAGAGAAGACACAAAGATCTTGGTCAAGGCCCCAAGCAATCTCATCTCATGCCTCTCTCAATGACCTGGAGTGTATCCCATCAAGTCTTAAGGATTTATCCACATTAATATTCTTTAAGAGACCTTAAAGGGGCCAACATGGATGATGATGAAATTGATAGGGAAGGACAGTCTTAACTCCAACTGCTCCCAATTCTCACCCGCTGTTTTGCCTCTCGAACATCTGAAAAAAACCTGACATCATCTGTGATGTTGTGTACTTGGATTTTCAGAAGACATTTAACAAGGTGCCACACGTGAGGCTACTTAACAAGCTACAAGCCCATGGTATTGCAGGAAAGATTCTAGCATGGATAAAGCAGTGGTTGATTGGCAGGAGGCAAAGAGTGAGAATAAAGGGAGCCTTTCTGGTTGGCTGCCGGTGACCAGTGATGCTTCACAGGGGTCATAGCGGGACCAAATCTTTTTACATTTCATGTCAATGATTTGGATAATGGAATTGATGGCTTTGTTGCAGATGATATGAAGAAAGGTGGAGGGGCAGGTAGTTTGGAGGAAGTACAGAGGCTACAGAAGGACTGAAACAGATTAGGAGAATGGGAAAAGAAATGGCAGATTGAATACAGTGCTGGGAAGTGTATGGTCATGCACTTCGGTAGAAGAAATGAAAGGGTTAACTATTTTTAAATGGAAAAAAGTTACAATAAAAAATGAGGAGCAATGGGACTTGTGAGTCCTTGTGCAGGATTCCCTAAAGTTTAATTTGCAGGCCGAGTCTGTGGAGAGGAAGGCAAACACAATGTTAGCATTCATTTCAAGAGAACTAGAATATAAAAGCAAGGATGTAATGTTGAGATTTTATAAAGCACAGATGAGGCCTCACTTGGAGTATTGTGAGCAGGTTTGGGCCCCTTATCATAGAAAGTATGTGCTGAAACTATGGAGAGGGTTCAAAAGAAGTTTATGAAAATGATTCCAGGCTTGAATGGCTTGTCATATGTTTGGTGGCTCTGGGCCTGTACTCACTAGAATTCAGAAGAATGGGGGGTGACCTCATTGAAACCTATTGAAAAGGTGAAATGTCTTGATAAGGTGGATGTGGAGAAAATGTTTCCTATGGTGGGATAGTCTAAGACCAGAGGACACAGCCTCAGAATAGAGGGGTGTCCTTTTAGAACGGAGATGAGGGAAATTTCTTTAGCCAGAGAGTGGTGAATCTGTGAAGCTCTTTGCCACAGGCAGATGTGGAGGCCAAGTCTTTATATATTTTTAAGACAAAGGTTGATTGATTCTGTTTGGTCAGAAGGCAGGAGATTGGGGTTGAGAGGAAGATTGGATCAGCCATGATGAAATGGATGAGCAGGCTTGATGGGCGAAGTGGACTAACTCTGCTCCTGTACCTTATGGTCTTATGGTCTAATCTCTAGTCTTACAATGGCTGAGCCTGCCTCTGTTCAAGTGCAAGGGGAGCACCTGTGTGAACAGACTAAAGTGCACCAGTTCAACCCAGAAATCAGAGGGTTGGACTTAGTTAGCCGATAGAATAATATTTGCAAGATTCTTCTCCAAATAGGCTAATACATCCTCCCACGGTCATCTCTTCAACAACTTGTTTAAGATACAAGTATTTATTCCTTGTACCTTTTCCAAACCTCTTATTTGTGCCTGTTTAGGTAATGAATATTTTATATCACCTTCCCTGAGAGACTTGTATAAAGATTGTCAAGATACAAATATTGCAATCCTTTTTTTCATTTATTTGTATACCTGAAAGACACATTGTACTGATTTTTTTCTCTTCTAATTGTGCACATAAGGTGTTTTTATATAAATTTTATTCATGTAACTGTGGTTTCAAAAGCTATTCCATTGCTTTGCCCCCAGTGACCAACATCCAAATGGAATGTCATTAATCTTGAAATGGTTACTTTATTGATTTTATTCTTTATCTTATTGAGATACAGTGCAGAATAGGCACGCCCAGCCCTTTGAGCTGTGCCACCCAACAATTCCCCCATTTAACCCTAACCTAAACATGGGACAATTTACACTGACCAATTAACCTATCAACTCGTATGTCTTTGGATTGTGGGAGGATACCGGAGCACCCGGAGGAAACCCACGCGTTCTCCCCTTACAGACAGCGGCAGGAGCTGAACCCAGGTTGCCTGTACTGTAAATCATGTGCTAACCACTATGCTAACGTGCCTCCCCAGTGCCAAAGAAGATAGTGAATATTCCTATTCTGCTCCTATGAGCTATTACACAGAAGAAAGCTATTTAGCACATTGACTACTGAATTATTTTAATGCTGTTTCCTATACTCTCCTCATTATTTCATATTCCTCCTCTTCAAATATTTATCTAGTGTGACACAAAAAATCTTTAACTCAAGAAATATTACTAGGTCATTATTTATCAATAATTATCTAATGTATTCCCAAGACTGGAAAATTTTGAGATTTTTCTCCAACAGTAAGTTCTCCACACTGCGAGATTCTGCTGGGAGTCACAGCAAAGGTGCAGGCTGTGTATTCCTTTTTTACAGAAACAGACTTTTCTTCCTTGCCCAGTGAAATTTGCCAGCAAGTATCAGCATTCCATTTTCTTGTACATTCATGAACCATGAACGTTTATAATCCATTGGATATCGCATGTGAAAACCTTGTGATTAAAACATAACTAAATTAACTGTAAACTCTAATTTAGAAGTCTCAAATTACACCACCAGCAGTAGCAAAAGCAGACCAAAGTGGAGAAAGTATTTTGTCCAAATAATCACCTCTATTCAGGGTCCCAAGCAGACCTTCCAGGTGAGGCAACACTTCACCTGCGAATCTGCTGGGGTCATCTATTGTTTCTGGTTCTCCTGATGTGGCCTCCTCTACATTGGTGAGACCCGTCATAAATTGGGGGACTGCTTCAACGGAAACCTCTGCTTCATACACCACAAGCAGAACATCTCAGTAGCCAAATATTTTAATTCCAATTCCCGTACTCGTTCCGACATTTCGATCTATGGCCTCCTCTCGTGTCAAGACGAATCCACCCTCAGGATGGAGGAGCAACACCTTGTATTCTGTCTGGGAGGCCTCCAGTCTGATGCCATGAATATCAATTTCTCCTTTCAGTAAAAATTTCCACCCCACTCCCCTCTGACACACTACCCCTTCTCACCTTGCCTATCACTTCCTCCTCCCTTTCTCCTACGGTCTACTCTCCTCTCCTATCAAATTCCTTCTTCTCCTTTCCCACCCACTTGGCTTCTCTTAACACCTTCCCCCCACCCTCCCCACCTTTTTATTTTAGTACCTTCCCCGTTTCTTCTCAGTCCTGAAGAAGGGTCTCGGCCCAAAATGTCCACTGTTTATTCATTTCCATTGAAGCGACCTCACCTGATGGGTTATTCCAGCATTTTGTGTGGATTGCTCTGGTGTTCCAGCATCTGCAGACTTTCTTGTGTTTATAAATCAATTGAAAGCATATAAATTATAACATTGTTTTATTTGTTTATTAGGGCTCGGTTTTGCTCTGCTGTGTGATGAACCGAGGCTGAGGCTGAGGCTGAGGCTGAGGCTGTGGCCTGCTCCGGCTGCTCTGGGCTTCGTATCTATGGACTCACTTCGGCTCTGAGGGCTGTTGCTTGCTTTTATTGTTTGTATGGTTCATGTTCTTTTCTCTCTCTGCACATTGGGTGCTTGTTAGTCTTATTTTTAATTGGATTCTTTCGGGTTTCTTGTTTTGTGGCTGCCTATAAGGAGACAAATCTAAAGGTAGTATAATCTATACATACTTTGGTTATACTTTGAACTTTGAAATAAGGCAGTACCAATTGAGAGACCGATCAACTACAAGTGGAGGAAAAACCACAAATGAAGAGGAGGAAGACATATTGGAGGCAATCATTTCGGTGATGTCATTAGAACATGTGTGACAAATGTGTAGGACAGAGAAAATGGAATGGAGTGCTTATGGGAAGCAGAAGCACTAAAGAATAAAATGTAGAGATAAATTAGTTATACTTTTGAATTATTCACAATTTCATCATTCAGCTTTATGATTAAAAATTTATTGAAAAAAACATACTTTTTGCTAATGAGTACAGTGGGCAGCATGGTAGACCAGAAGTTAGCCTAACACTATAACATTTCCAGCAATCCAAGCTTATCTATACTACTGTACATTCTCTCTATGACCATGTGGGTTTTCTACAGGCTCTCCGGTTTCCTTGCATAGTCCGAAGATGAATGGATTCATAGATTAATTGGTCACATGGGTATAAATCAGTGGCAAGGGTTCATTGGGTTGAAAGAGCATATTACCATGTTGCATCTCTAAGCAAAACAAAAAAAGTACAGATGAAAAAGCACAAATGCCGCTACATACAGGGAAACCTGCACTTCCTTCTTTCCTGTTTTACTTTCGCTTCAATACTTGGCCACAGTGAATCTTAGGGCCACGATACCTCAACTGCCATCTGCCCAGTGACAAAGTGTTCAGAGCCAATATGGTTTAATTTCCTTGGAAGCTAATTAACCATATTTTAATGATGCATAATTTTGGTTCAAAGTCCATTTTTGTTCATTAGATAGACATCACAACCTACGAATGAGCACTGCACCTAATTTGGACAAAAATCAAAAACGCCCATGAGGTCACACCTTCAGCCATGAATTTGGTCAAGGTTGCGTAGCTGTGGGGGGTGCAGCGGAAGAAAGATGTTCAATTACATAGATACATTGTGAAGGGGAATTAAGAGGTAAGCTGGTGACTCTACAGGTTCACCCTATTCCTATGTAGGGGTAAACCTGTAAAGTGACTAGCTTACCTCTTAGTTCTGCATCTGGAATATATGATTTTATCTGCTGTTGATTGCAGTGTGCTAGAAATATTTGTGCTTGAATACTCCACTGAAGTAAATTGTCCAATAAACACAGCAATTCATTGCTGCAAAATACAGAAATAAAATAATAAACAACAATTCTGGACCTGACAAACGTCAAAATGCATTTTCCTAACAATAGATACTACTCAAAGCTAAATGTATAATTCGAATTGAGACACTAAGCAATCTAGTGCAATCTACATTACCGCAGCAAAAGGTTTCTATTTCCAGGTCAGTAAGATCTGTAACAGGCTGATCAATGAAATGATTATTATTGGACTCACTAAGACATAGTTGCTCTTTCATGTGGCAGTTTGAAATTACTGCATCTGAAGTCAATTTACCAGAACTAAATAGTACACAGAATAAGTATCTTGCAGTTGATGATTGCTCTATGTTTTCATTCATGCCTCACTAAAACTCTATTTTATTTAACAATGAAAAAACAAACAAACCATAAAAATCTATCATATGATATGCCAATTTACAGATCTTGGAAATCATTTTAAAATTATCTCTTTTTTTGTCCTATTGCAAAGGATATTGTATACCAGCCTATCCACTGGACTACATGCGAGAACTGAAAAGTTTTATACAACTTTATCCAAGTAATGCAGACCATCAGTATGCACAAATTATTATTAATTAATCAAGCAGTTTTATATTTATCATCATTACGTGCGTGTCTATTCATGACCATGATTGTTCTTAGCAAATTTTTCTATAGAACTAGTTTGCCATTGCCTTCTTCTGGGCAGTGACTTTACAGAACTGGTGACCCCAACTCTTCAGAGATTGTCTGCCTGGCGTCAGTGGTCGAATAGCCATGGCTTGTGATGTGCACCAGCTTCTCATATGACCATCCACCACCTGCTCCCATGGCTTCCCGTGACTCTAATCGGGGAGCTAAGCAGGTGTTACACCTTGCCCAAGGGTGAGTCACAGGCTGGTGAAGGAGTCCTCACACCTGCTTTTGGGAGAGGCGTACCTCCATCTCACCACCCAGAGCTTTATATTAAAGGTTGTAAAAAGAACACAATCACAGATTTAAGGAAAAGGCACTTATTCTGTCATTGAATGCAAAAAAAAAGTGTTTCTTTTAGAACCCCAGCATCTGCTGAGTGACACAATGTATGGTCAATTCCCTTCCAGCTGACTGTAACCCATACTCTTCAGTTAATAACCTCTCTAATAAGTAAGTTTAATTAGACAGGAGACTTCTAGGCACAATTCACCTTTGCACAGAAGTTTTAACCGCCTTACTCACAAAAAAGACCTCATCAAAACTGGATCATTCAATTCTGTCATACTGACTGAAATTAGGACAATAATCTGTAACCAATGACCTTAGTTGTTTCCTAGTAAATCAGAGAGGAAAGCTCACTGCAGGTTAACAATTTAATCCAGAGCAGAGGTACATATCTAAAACCAGGGGGGATAATTTTAGAGAGGATCCAAGGAATAACCTTTGTCACTCAAAGTATGAATCTAGCATATATTAACTGAAGAGTACAAGAAAGTACTTAGCAAGTACCAAGTGCTTGTATAGATACTTCATCACATTTAAGAGGTAACTACTCACAAGTTCTTGAATGTGTCAAAGCAGAGAAGGTTGCTGACCTAATAGTGGTAAATGACAATGCTTAGAAAGTTGCCTAGCATGGACCATGTGGGCTGAAGGGTCTGCTTCTGTTTTCAACCATATTATCATAAGATATAGGAGCAGAATTGGCCCATTTGGTCCATCGAATCTGTTCCACCATTTCATCATGGTTGATCCATTTTCTCTCTCTGCCCCAATCTCAAGAATCTATCAACCTCTGCCTTAAATATAACCAATTATTTAGCCTCCACACCCACCCGTGGCAATGAATTTCACAGATTCTTCACTCTCTGGCTCAAGAAATTCCTCCTCATCTTGGTTCTAAAAGGCACCCCGCCCCCCCATCCTGAAGCTGAGTCGTATGGTCTTAGACTCCCGCACCATAAGGAGACATCCTCTGCACGTCCACTCTATCAAGGTCTTTCAACTTTTGAATGAGGCCACACCGTATTCTTCTGAGTATATGTTTGAGTTTTCTGAGTTGTGCATAAGTCTGTGATTAGGACACCAATGTCCAACTGGCTGCATCTATCTGATTATGTTTTTAAGGATGTGCAGATTTCACACATCACTGCTTGGTTTCACAGCAGCTATTGCAATTATGCACAGCTAGGAAATATGCTCCAGTCTTCAGAGTGGGGAGTCCTGCGATTTGAACCCAATTCATACACAGGACACCATCTGTGCTTATGATCACTGAGGTGGGGTGTGGCCATACGTGCTAAGCCCGCAGGATGATTTCCCACCTGCTCTCTCCCCTGACCTTACTCTCATTTGCTCCTCATTTTTTACGTTGCAATGTTGTGGCTATCATGCAGAGAGGCCTTAGAGGACGAGACCTGCTTCCTTTCTGAGTGCCAATATTGACAATGTCTTATAAAGCCTCAGCATTACACTGAGCAGTGAAGCTGTTCAAAGCTATTAAACAAAAAATCCATTTTTTTGAGCAGAACTGTTCAGAGACGGTGCTGATTAATACACAATGGAAAAACCAAGGCAGCCTTTAAAAGACATAGCTTAGCAGAAAAACAAACCATAAATTTTCTCAGTTAATCTGCTGACAGACTATCTGAAAAAAAATAACTACACCTTTTAATTTCAAGAAACACTATGGAATATTAAAACATTGGCATTCTTCCTGTATGTTTGTACTGTGTTGAAGTTGTACCTGTATTCTAAAGCATAATACAGCATATATGTCTCTGAATATAAATCTGAAGCATTGTGGAAAACGGTGAGCACAACCTCTGAACATTTGAATCGACTGCAGGGAGCTGCAAGATGTCCCTGAGCTTCTGCGACCGGATGTTGGCTCCTTCACTGGTTTCACACTCCATGTGACATTGAACAAAGTGATACAAAGACTTCCCCAACTTCAGGGCCTGGTTGTTCTTCCTCCTAGAATCAAGTTAGGTCCTGACTCCAGGTTTTAACAGCAACTGGAATATCTTGTATTTTTCTCTCTCTATGTTTCATTGCCATTTTAATAGACAACTGGATATTTGCCAGCAAGACCCACATGTTAAAAATGACTATTAAACCATTTTTGGAAATTCTACTGGTTTACTTTTTGCTCAAGAAATCTCTGATTGATATATGGATCTGAACTAATATTTAGGTAAATACATTGAATGCTTTTTTTCAAAATAATACAAATATGCATACATTGCCCAATGAGCCTACTTGATGACATAATTACCTAAAATAACAGAAGTAGTATTGGGTATATGTTCATATTTTCAACAAAACATGTCAAACTCATAGATCACTGAAATGTAGGCAAATTTATTTTTATTTTATTTAGCGATACAGCACGGAGCAGGCCCAACCGGCTCTTCAGTCCACGGCGCGCAATCCCCGACAAACCCAATTAACCCTAACCTAATCATGGGACAATTTACAATGGCCAATTAACCTACTTGATACATCTTTGGACCGTGGGAAGAAACTGCAGCACCCAGGGAAAGGCCACGCATTCCACTGGGGGAGCATACAGATTTCCTTACTGAACAGTGCTGGAATTGAACTCCGAATTCCAGAACACCTCGTGCTGAAATATCATCACGCTATTACGTTGGAGATTTACATCCCTTTTTTATTCCTCTGAGGCTGGGAATGGTAATTAAGAGTGACCCATACATGGGTCAAATAGTTCACTTTCAAGACGAGCTATTAAATTTGCATGATTACATTTAATCTTCTATAATCAGACTTTGATTTACCTTTGGTGGTAAATTAAGCTATGAATAGGTGATAAATTATGTGTTAACTGGCTGACCTGGTGTCAGCATTTCAAAATATGGGATTGCCTTTGCATAAAGAAAATGAAAACTTTCGCTCAGAAGATAGTGAATCTTAGTAATCTCCCCAGGCAGCTGCAGAGGTTCAGTGATTGAGTATATTCAAGGATCCGATCAATCAATGTTCAGATATTAAGGAAACTCGGGGATATTGTATAAATGCAGGATATAGGAGTAAAAGATTAGCTGTGATCGAATGGCCTAAATCCTATTTCTTTTTCTACATAATAAATAGCAGGGTAAATAGTACAATCTTGCCCCCATGTTATCTTCATGTACAAAGGTTGAAAATGTTACTTTTTAAATACTGCATATTTTTGCACATACACTGATTTTGATATACTGAATAATGAACAAGTCATGAAGAATGATGTTATTCAGCAAATCTACTGGATGGGATAAGGTAATCTTTTGACTTACCTGATATTATATTGACATGCAGCACAGAACAGGCCCTTCGAGCCACACTGCCCAGCAATCTCTCAATTTTAATCCTGGCCTAATCATGGGACAATTTACAACGATCAATTAACCTACCCAACTGATATGTCTTTGGGCTTTGGGAGGAAACCGAAACAGCCAAAAGAAACCCATGCAGTTACAGGGAGAACATACAAATTTCTTCCAGGCAGCGGTTGGAGTTAAATCAGGGACTGCAGAGCATTGTGCTGTGCAACTATGCTGCTTGTTACCCCTAATCAATGAGTACACTCAAAAACCTGTCTTCAAAGAAATAATAAACAAATAATCACAATTGTCCATAAGTAATGGTTAATCAGTTTAAAGGAAAACAGCGTTATGAGTTTAAAATAAAATAACCATCATGTTTTCTATCTATTTTTCTGTTATTATGTCATACGGGTGCTAGTCTCAAAGTTAGAGTTTCAAAATGCAATCTATATATAATAAGAATAAACCATAAGTCATAATTTAGATGTTGCGTATCCCAGGCAAAAGCAAATAACAAAGTAAGAGAACCCATTTTCTGGTAATCAGTCAGTTTTAACAGGAAGGTAATGCCATTTGCACAATCAGAACAAAACTCTTGAAATCAATGCTCTGTTCCAAATTCAAAAAGTTCAAAATTCAAAGTGAAACTTATTATCAAGATACATATATCCCACCATATCTGACCCTGATTCCTTCTCCTTTCCACGCACAGGTACCAATTCCTGTTCCGTTCAAGTAGGAGCTCAAAATTAAACTACACTAAGATGAGGATGAGGATCTAAAATAATCAAGTTCTTCCCTGGTGTTGGCATCAGGAATTGCTGGAATGGAATTCCATTTCTAGTAAAAATAATTATAGCTGTCTTGCTAATGCTGCTTTAAAAAGATAAATTAAAAAATCCTACAACATTCAATAGTGACAAGGTTTATCTCTGATCTCAGAAAACTATAAGCTCAGCACATCTCTCTAGGTCAAGTCAAGGTCAATCTCAATTTCAAGCATCTTGCCTAGAATCTTTGCAGGATACCTCTGCTGAGATATGCCACATATGACACTTTATTGCTCACTGTTGCATTGTGCAAGTCAAAAAATACTTGCAAAATGGAGACGTTTCTAGTTATATATGTATTGAGATACAAGGTGGAACAGGCTGTTCCAGCCCTTTGAGCCACACCGCCAGCAATCCCCCAATTTAATCCTAGCCTAATCACGGGACAATTCATGATGACCAATTAATCTACCAACTGGTACATCTTTGGACAGTGGGAGGAACCCCCCAAGGAGAACATACAAACTCCTTATAGCACACAGAGGGAACTGAACCCGGGTCACCTGTACTGTAACACACCATGCTAACACGTGGTGTAGGAACTCATTGTGCACAAACACTCCCCAATGTCAAGGTCATCTGCAAGAGTAATGTCTTAGGAAGTCAACACCCATTGATAAGGTCCCACACTGTCTGGGCCATATCTCTTCCCATTGCTGCCATCAGGCAGGAGGTACAGATACCTGAAGGGCGACACCTCATGGTTCAATAAGAGCTTCTTACCGACTGCAATCAGATTCCTGAACTACCCTGAAGAACACTAACTCCACCTCAGATTATATTTCCTTCAACTTGTTGTTAGATTTATATTTGTTTATTTTCTCATAAAAGTGTGCATAATTTATGTTAATTTCTGTAATTTACTGCACTGCTGCTGTGAAAAACTAATTTTCATAGCATTCATACCAAGTATGTACAGCGATAATCCTGAATTTGAATTTGTTCTCCCCGGTAACTTCTTTCCATGTGTCCTTTTCAGTAAGAGGCACTTACCCCTCCAAGTGGCCAAAGAGCTACATCTGCCTATTCATCTCCTCCTTCACCTCCCGTCAAGTCCTTCCAGGTGAGGCAACACTTCACCTGGCAATCTGCTGGTGTCATCTGTCGTGTCCTGTGGACTAAATTCAACCCCCTCTACATTGGAGAGACCAATTGTAAATTGGGGGACTGCTTTGTTCAGCACATCTGCTCTATCTGACCAATGTGGAACTTCCCAGAGGACAAGCATTTTAATTCCGATTTCTGTCCCCGTTCCGACATGTCAGTCTTGTGTAACAATGTGGCCACCCTCAGGGTAGAGGAGCAACACCTTATATTCCATCTGGGTAGTCTCCAGCCTGATGGTATGAATATCTATTTCTACTTCTGGTAAAAAATATCCCACACCCCCCCTTCTACTTCCCACTCTGGCATCTTACCTCTTCTCAACTGCCCATCACCTCCCCCAAGTGTCCCCTTCTCCATCCCTTTCTCCTCTGGTTCATTCTCCCCTCCAATCAGATTTACTTCTCTCCAGCTCTTTACCTTTCCTACCCACCTGGCTTCACCTATCACCTTCCAGTTATCCTCCTTCCCCTCCACCCAACTTTTTATTCTGGCATCTTTCCCCTTCCTTTTCAGTCTGTAAGATGATCCCTGACCTGCTGAGCTCCTCCAGCAATTTTTGTGTGTGAATAAATGTTTGTTTCCTGCATGCACTGAAGTTTAGAAACATGCTCAGGTTTCTTTTTAAACCTAGAGGAACTATCAATTACCTCCCATCACTGCAGTATGGACATATTCATTGCCAACACACTCCTGTAGCTGAAAAAGAACTTGTTGTAATGTAGAGGTAGAGGAAAAAGTGGAGGTTTAAGGCAGCACTTCTTTAATCAAAATTATTTGTCAATTTTTGTTTAATTACACTTGTTGCATTATGAAAACCATAAGATATAGAAGCAGAATTAACCCATTTGGCCCATAGAGTCTGCTCCGCCATTTCATCATGACTGAGCCAATTTTCCTCTCAGCACCAATCCCCTACTTTTGCCCCTTATCCCTTCATGACCTCACTAACCAAGGATCTATCAACCTCTGCCTTAAATATACCCAAAGACTTGTCCCCCACAGTCGCCTATGGCAATGAATTCCACGGATTCACCATGCTCTGGCTAAAAAAATTTGTCCTCATCTCCATTCTAAAAGGACAGCCCTTTATTCTGAGGCTGTGCTCTCTGATCCTAGACTCCACCACCATATGAAATATCCTCTCCACATTCACTCTCTCGAGGCCTTTCTACATTCAATAGGTTTCAGTGGGGTTGCTCCCCATTCTTCTGAATTTCAGTAAGTAGAGGTGCAGAGCCAATCAACGCTCCTCATATGATAAGCCTTTCAATCCCAGAATCACTTTTGTGAACCTCCTTTGAACCCTCTCCAAACCTTGATTCTCCCATAAGTAAACAACAGGTTGTAATTTGGACCCATTTAGTTGAACATCTTGCAAGAAACAATCTCAGGGTGTTACATTGCTGTTAGTACCCATGTAATTACAATAACTGGATATCAAGAGAATAGTGCAAGGATATATGAATTTCTCTGACGTCTGTACAAAATCTGGTAACATCATTTTAGTGTTATGTTCATCAATATGGGATTTTTTTTTTATTCTGGAGCTTATCCAGTGTAACCTCAAAATCAAGCTCTCTTCTCTATTAAATTGAAAGCTTTGCAGAATGCTGCTCCTGGGAGATTTTCAACAAGCAGGCACAGAAAAGGTCAGGTATGCTTATCTCTGTGACGGATGAATTTTAGTAATGGAATGTATAGATCAGTGCAGAAAAGGACAGAAATATGAAACACACAAGGTTAAAATTTTATCTTTGCTCTCAAGGCCTAAAAGTAGGATATAGTAATTGTATAAGTATACTTGAACCAACATTTATATTCTACTATGTCATTCATCCAATTCATATGACTGACAATGAGTTCCTGCTCCATTCTGCAGGATAGCAGATTCTTTACTTTTAGCTGTTATTTTATTGGCTATGATTATATGCATTTATGTATTTATTAATTGAGATACAGCACAGAATAGGCCCTTTCCACCATTCGAGTCACGCTGCCCAACAACCTCCAATTTAATCCTAGCCTAATTCAGACACAACTTTATAAGTCCAATCAACCTACCAACTGGTATGTCTTTGGACTGTAGGAGGAAACCAGAGCACCTAGAGGAAACCCACACAATCACAGGGAGAACGTACAAACTCCTTTTGGGCAGCAGTGGGTATTGAACTTGTATCAACTGTACTGTATAGCGTTGTGCTAGCCACCACAACTGTGCTGCCCCATAAATACTGATATATTCTCCATTACCCTCATTTTTCAATATTTATTTCATTTATAAGAATTAATGACTGTTTTTGTAGTTTTATTTTTAATTTCTCTGCTGCTACCAATCAATTACATCACAAGAAAACCTACAAATAAAATCTGAAACATGTAATATAATACCATTGAAATATTAAAATGAAACAAATTACATTGGGTGTAAACTGCACTTGTCATTGGATTAAGCTTATTCTGAAAGTTCATAAGGAAAAGAATTGAATGTGATTAAAACCAACACCATAATATTTTTAAAAATGTCAGCTTATTTATGGTTATAATACTGAAACTTAAGAACCAACCCAATATATTCATATATGTTAATTGTTGGTCTTGATAAATTAATTAGAAATTCTAACAGAATTATTGCAAAATAACAAACACAAGATTAACTTTCACACACAAATGCTGGCCAGGCAGCTTCCATGGAAAAGAGTAAACAGTTGATGTTTTGGGCCGAGAACCTTCGTTGGGACTGATGAAGAGTCTTGGCCTGAAATGTCGACTGTTTATTTATTTCCATAGATGCTGCCTGGCCTGCTGAGTTCCTCCAGCATTTTGTATGTGCTGCTTCCAGCATCTGCAGACTTTCTCGCGTTTGTAACAAGATTAGTTTTGGCTTATTGTTTGATTATAAACCTCAGCATATTTAAAACATGTTTACCTTTGTTCAAATTCACTTTTAGATATTTATTGTTGGTGTCTTTATGTCAGATATCTTGCAATTGAATATTCTGCATTGAGAAATGTGCTTAGAAGCTCATTCAGATTACCCAGTCCAGTGTAATATGCCAAATTCCTAACATCTGTTTCTTTAAGTCTTCTTTAGCAAAGAGGATTTCAGTGACATCAGCTTGCACAATGCAAACCAAATTGTTGGTTTGCCGGGATTGAACAGTCAGTAGCAAAGGGATAGTTATCAGTGCTGATCCTGAAGACCCACACGGACTTAGCAGAATCAATGGCATCCATTTACCCTTCTCAGATACTGGGGGTGAATTAAATACCTATTAAGTACAGCGACCAGGTGTAAACAAAAGTCTTCAATTATTCTATTAAAAATGAAAATAAATAGACCCATAAACATTGAGTTAAAGTAGAATTCTGAAACAGTAAATACACTTTAAATACTAAATTAGCAGGATGTTTGTTAACAAAGGCTAGTGGGTATTATGTTCAATTCATTAGTTTCTCAGGGCCAGGGAAGTTGTTTTACAGAATTTATGACTTTGTGGTTTGTTAAATCTCATTAAACAAGATTTAACATAGAACATAGAATAGTTCAGCACACTCAACGCTCAAACACTAATTCTTTCTAGCTATACCATGTCCACATCCCTCCATCTTCCTCATATTCATCTAAACATCTCTTAAAAGTCTCTAATATATTTGCCTCTACCACCATTCCATTGCAATGCATTCCAGGCATCCTTGACCCTCTGAGTAAAAAACTTACCCCTCCCATCCCGCTTCAACCTTCAATGCATTAGACATTTCAACCCTGGGAAACAGATACTCTCTGTCTGCTCTACCTATGCCTCTCATAATCTTGTAAAAATCTATTTTACACTCACATTGTTTTTCAAAGCAAGAATTGTGCATTTAAAATTGAAATTCACATTAATTCCCTGATTCAGGTTGGACTGGATTAGCAAAGATCACATCCTGCAGAAACACAAAGTACCATTGGTGACAATTTCTTGAATTTTACATTTAACTGTATACTGTATGTGCAGAGGCACGTATGAATTTGCTGCCCCTTTTCTTTAAAGAATATGAGACAATTGCTAGTTTCACAGTCATTACAGCCCAAAATACTTGGTCATTCATTGGAAACCTAAACATTTATAAACAAACGACACTTTAGGTAAGGTTAGGAACAAACAAAACCAGTGTTCTATTTTTGCAGTTAGCAGGGAATATTTGGAACAGTTCACATTTCTGGAAGATGGAAATTTCATTAGCATTATTTCCATTATTAATTATTAAAGGAAGTGCACTTGACTGAGTCACACTCAGACGGTTCCTCTAGTACAAACACATTCCTTAAGAAAGTAATTTACCTTCAACAACATGCACGAGTAGTCTGAAAGATGGTGTTATGTTACATGCTCCACTTTACCACAAGCCTCTTTGAATAAGGCTCATATTGAAAATTCATAACTATAAAGTACACTTAAAAGATTAATTATTTTGGCTTCTGGGATCAAAGCCACTACCATACCATTTTACAATGTTCAGTTTGTTTATGGCTATTTACAAAGACTACAAAATGCTTTTAGTTTTGGTATTGTTCCCCTGAGGAAGTACAAAAAAACTACCAGCAGTAAGTCCGCAAATTAATTTAGGCAGCTTATCTATCCCTCTGTTCAGATATTCTTCCAATATCATTGACGTTACTCCAGGAAATACCTTTGAGGATTTGGGAAACCTCAACTCAGGTGAGTCCTGCCAAAACTTTCAAGGAATATAAAGGGTGGAAATTCCTAGGAAAGTCTTTCTGTTATGTTCTCTTTTAAAGAAAGCACAAAATCTATCAACAACACCCCTGAAACCAAAATAAAGGTCTCACAGTAAAGTTGCAGGGTTGGAGTTTGATCCTTATTGTGGCTCCCTTCTAAACTGGAAATAAATATGCTTTCAAACTATGAGACTTTTGACCCTCAGACTGCACTGTGAAGAAACATTATCCAAGAGATAACCAAATAGGATATAATAATAAATGAGAGAAAAAAAACATACAGGAATTGTGGTCATATTTTGTTTTTTTTTTGGTTGTTAGTAATAAGTATCCTTTCGTTATCCAGCCTGATGGATATCTGGAACAACAATGCTGCCATTACTGAAGGGCAGTCAAAGACTTCCTTACTACTGAGTTGTTGATCCCAGAGACAGATTTTGCCACACACAAAGATAGACCATAATGTTGCATTAACAATCTTGACTAAAAACCAGTATTACACATGTACAAAAAAAAAATGTCTTTTCAGCAGTTACTGACATATTTTGGCTGACAACCAAATTATATTTTAATCAGTCAGCCCATTCTGGGAAAAATGCCCATTATTTTCACAAAGAAAAAACTAGTACAATTATCAGACTAAATTATAAAACATGCTGTAAAAGAGAAAGATTGTAGTTTATGCCCTGTTCGTTTATAGTAGGGTCTTTCCTTCAGTCTCTGCCTCTAACATCTGGAACAGATCCAAATGAAGGTTTATTCTAATTCCCTGATATGCAAACCGAGGCACGTCACATTCATGTTTTGCTGCTCAGATATGCACGGAATATTTATTAATGCATGCAGAAATAGAAAGCAAACCGTATATTAAATGTAATGTTAATATATTTTTAACTCAGTGAAAAAGAGATACTAAATTTATTTCATTTCAGTTATTAGATAATAATTTACGCATGATGGGGTTTGTTACATTTTGTAACTCCAGGAACTAATTGAGAGAAAAACACGGGAGCCAGGAGACTTGCTTACTTAGTTTTTCTTTCCTTTATTTTGTAGTGAGGTGCTCACATTTGACTTGGTGGCATAATGACATATGCCATTCACATACTTTTTATGTACAACCCCTCATGAATTATGTAAGCAAACATAAAATGCTTAATCCGACAAGATATTTACAATACTGCTCAAATATTGCTGAAATATTAAATACACAACACTCCACCCTGTTTAGCTATAAATTCCAACTAACTCAATGTAGAATACACTCAGCTCAAATATGTAACCTATTTCTCTCTAATCACACACACACACACACACACACACACACACACACACACACACACACACACACACACACACACACACACACACACACACACACACACACACACACACACACACACACACACACACACACACACACACACACAATGGGGGATGTATTACTCCTGTGGATTAAAGTCCTTCCTGACCTGGGCCGGGGTGGGGGTGGGGTGGAGGGGGATTACTCTGCTTGGCACGTGAAACTGTGGCTGTGAAACAATCTCATGAATTGATGCCTCTTCTTTGGTGGCTGTAGGAGTTGACAGAAATGGTTCAGACAGCCCTGAACACGTTTCTTCTCTAACAATTGACTCTGCTGTCAGTAACGAATCAATGTGTTGTCTCCATATGACATCAGACACAATCGCCGCTGTGTAGGAGAGTGGTCCAGTTCTGTCCTTAATCTTTCTAAGTACCCACTTTTGATCATCTCTGTAGTCCCTCAGCAGGACCGGTTATCCAGGAGTGAAATGTCAAACCTCCTTATTTGAGGAGCCCTCTATTTGTCTCAGCTGTTTGCCCTGCATACTCTTTCTGAGACTGGGTTTGAGGAGATCCGAGCATGAACACAAGGAGTAGCATAGATGCTGAGTTGTTGGCAGTGCAGTGTAGGGCATTGTGATATGCAAGGAAGCAATTGGTGAGCTTCTGATTTGGTGCAAGTGTAGAGTGCTCTGCTGTCATTGCTCACAATGCTTAGACCCTGGACAAGCCTTTCCACTAAGCCATTTGTATACGGTGCAGATGTAATATGTCTTATTCCATTCATTTACAGGAACGACTGAAACGGTTCCACAACAACCTGGTGACACTGACCAAGTGTTCTGAGACACTAATCCAATCAGTGTGTGAGATAGTGTAGTGGAGGCTATTGGGAACACTTCTGGCCACTTTGTAGCTGCATCCACTGCTACCAAAAAAAATTGTGCCCACGTATGGGTCTGGCAGAATCTTGGCATCTTCTGGACGTGTTGGCATCCCAAAAAGTGCATAGCAAGCTGCTCGATCTGCTGATCTGTCCCAGGCCACCAGACAGAGGTTCAAGCCAATGCTTTCAATGTTGACCACGCCCAGATGACCGGCATGTAGCTCCTCCAACACTTTAGCTCCCTGCTTGGATAGCACAGCAACTCTCAATCCCCACATAAGACATCGTCCATCGAGGGCAAGTCCTGGGATCAATGTCCATAGTTGTGGGACCTGGAAATTCTGTTGCAACCTCCAACCATTTGGGGTTGCTATGTAAGCCTGAGATAGTGTGGGGTCTTTTCTGCTTTCTCTTTGGATCATTGATTTGTATTAGGGAGAATACATCCAGAGGAGTGAAAAATTTTCAGTTATGCCCTTTACCAGGGTAAACAGGGCATTCAGCATTCCTGTGATTAGTTGTCCACTTGAATTTGATTTTATAATTGTGTCCTCCGAGCCCATCCCTGCATTTGTTAGTGGTGTTAGTGGATTGCCATTCCACCACTGTGTGGACTGAAAACGGACGCCAGTGGTTGTTGATCAGCAATGAGGGTAAGCTCTCTCCCATGAAAATACTGGTTGAAAGTTTTACATCCCAAGCCACACTCTTTGTCAATCTGTGCATATTTTTCTCTGCCGCAGTAAAGGCAATGTGATGCAAAGGCTATGGGGCATTCGCTTCTAACACTTATACCAAGCAAGCTTTACCAGGTGGTCTGGACCATAATGTGTGAGTACAGTGTCTGGTGTCACCATTTCCTTTGTCTTTTGGAATGCCACCTCACACTGCTTTGTCCAATGCCATTTCTTCCCAGTTTGGGGGGGGGGGGGGGGCGTGGAAATCACAGTAGACAGGTTTGGCGGGAAGCTGTTATAGTAATTAACAATCCTAAATAGGAATGCAAATGTGACACATCCCTTGGCCTTGGAGCATCCACTGCCACTTGAATTTTCTCAGCATACTTTGAAAAATCTTGTGTGTCAAAAACATCAAAGTGATGTTTGGTTTAAATAATTCACACTTGTCGAGTCATACTCTGAACCCAAAATCTTCTAATATTTTAACACCGTCCCGAGATTTTGGAGCTGTTGCTTGCCATCCTCACCAGTAACAGTTATGACATTCAGGTAGCAGTGAGCACTTGGGCAGAGTTGCAACACATAGCTTTCTGCCAGAGTGCAGTTGGAGATGCTGCTCCAAAAGTATGCCTATTATCGTGATAAATCCTTTTGTGAGGGTTTATTTTGAGAGACACTTCAGACTCTTCTTCCATCTCCATTTATAGGTAGGCCTCAGCTAATTCCACTTTACTAAAGTGCTTCCCTCCAGAACGATTTACAAAGATATCCTCTATCCTGGACAGAGGGTATTGTTTTACTTTTGGCATTGTGTTCATGGTGACTTTAGATCACGACAGATCCTGACAGAGTCATTCTTCTTGGCTACTGGGACTACCGACTTTGCCCATGGGCTCCACTCAACCTTGGAAAGAATTCCTTCAGCCTCCAAGTGATCTACCTCACAGGCCACTTTAACATAGATGATATAAGAAACTGGAAAGGCTTTGTAAAACCTGGGTGTGGTATCTCCATTTAACACTGTTGTACTGTTGATTTGTTTGAGTTTTCCAGTGCCATCCTCAGACACTGCTGTGGCATCATCAAGTACCTTTCTTAATTCACTTTCAGTTGACTCTATTGCAAGGGATCTGGTATACAAATTGTGGATGAATCTCCAATCAAATTGTAGGTATCGCAGCCAATCACAGCTCCATAACGATGAGAAAATCTGCAGTGCTGGAAATCCAAGCAACCCACACAATTTACTGGAGGAACTCAGCAGGCCAGGCAGCATCAATGGAAAAGAGTAAACAGTGGACATTTCGGGCTGCGACCCTTCGTCAGGACTAAGCTCCATATTGCTAGCCCTCCTGTTTTCACCACAATCAAGCCCAATGTGGTTTGTTGGTTGTTTTATTTCACTGCTATGATTGTCATTTCCACAGGAGGTATCTTTTCTCCAGTATAAGTTCTTAGTTTGATAGCTGCAGGCTTCAGTTCAGGATTTGTGAAATGCATTCAACCTTATTTTATGGGATGAGTGGATCAGCCAAGCCAGTGTCTGACTCCATTTTAATGAATTTGCCATTCACTTCTGGTGTAGGCCATGTTGCTTGCCTCATGTTAGTTTTCACACTGTAAATCCCAAAGCGAACTTGTCATGTGTCACTCTCATCTTTATCAGATTTTTCATCAACAGCATGCAGATTAGCACTCGTTTTGAACCTGCAATTTCTCTTGTATTTTTATCTCTTCCCAAAGCATCCCATTTATTTTTGTCTGCCGGACCTGCTCTTTGTACTGTACGTGTCCTATTTTGTTGCATTTTCTGCAGGATTTACCTTTAAACCTGCATTGATCTGGTCTTTGTGAGCCTGTTCCACAAAATTAACATGAGTTGTTCGGCCAGGCAGGTTTCTGTCCAGATGGTCATGCTCACCTTCGTTCCTGACTGTGTCATAAGGAGGGCGTGGGGAGTGGACCCAAAAGCAAGACACAGACACTGAACTACCAGGAACAGGAACAGGCGTGAGAAGGAAGCAAGGAAAGTGGGGAAGAAAGGACACTGGACATGACACCGGCCCCGGACGAAGCAATGAGTCCAGGCCTGGGCTAGGACCTGACTAGGATAGGGAACCAGGACATGAAACTGGGAACTGGGAGCCTGGGCTTGGACTCCGAGCTAGAGACTGGACAAGGACCCAGAATCTGTGTCTTGACTTGGGCTCGAAGTCCAGAACCAGGCAAGGACATGACGAGGTTACAGGACGAGGACGAGAGACTCCTGGATGGGACAAGGCAACCCCAGCACAGGACGAGGAAATCTCAGCACCAGGCTGGGCAAGGTACTCCTGGGCTGGGTGAAGCACATGGACATGACGAGAACCCAGAACCTTGGTCGAGGGAGAGACAATGGGACTGGACGTGAGACTCCTGGACAAGGGAACCCCAGCACAGGACGAGGGAAACCCAGCACCGGGCTGGGCGAGGTGCATGACAAGATGAGGATACAGAGCCTATGGAGAGACAGGGACATGGAACAGTGAGCTGGGACCTCTCCTTGGATACAGGACATAGGGCCAGGACTCATTACACAGAACACCAAACACGACGAGACAGTTCCCAACGCTAGGTAGCAGCAAAACAGCTGGACCTACCTAGCGAAGGCTTGGACACAGACAGACAGTTCCAAACAGGACGAGGCTCCGGGCAGAGGCGAGGCGAGGTGAGGCAAGGCTCCAGGCAGAGACAAGGAAAGGCTGCAGGCAGAAAGGTGAAGGGAAGGGATACAGACAGGGGTCTGGACAGGAATAATCCAGCAGCCAGAGGCTGAATCCTGAAGCTATTTATGAAGCCAGTCCAAACAAGAATCAGCTGCCTCAACAGAAACTGGGGAAACCTGGAAAACCTGGAATAAGGAACATGGACTGGACCATGAACCGGAATACAGATTTCATGGACCGGACCATGACCGACTGCATCTCAATTGCATTTCTGGCTGCTGTTTCCATTGATACAGCAATTTCAACTGCTCTTTTAAATGTGAATTATACTTCAGTTAGGAGCCATTTTTGAATAATTTCTTACACGATTCCACACTGTATCTCTCAATGCTTCCTTAAACCCATCACTGTACTAACAATGCTTCGACAATTTCTTCAATTCAGCTGCAGAAGCTGGAATGGACTCACCTTCCTTTTGAATCTGCTTATGAAACCTGCTTGGTATTGTTAAGGTAGTAAAATATTCTGAGGTACTTTGTGACAGGACACAGATCCAGAAGCAGACATATAGAGGACCATGGTGACCTTAAGAGACAAGTAAAGGAGATTAGGTATAAAATTAGGGGCGATTCATTTAAAACTGAAGCACGTAGGAACTACTTCTCACAGATGCATGTGAACCTCTAGAATTCTCTTCACCAGATGATTGTGGATGTTCGATCATTGAGAATATTTAAAGGGGAAGTAGATAATTTGTTAGAAGTTCTGGGTTTGAGAGTTATGTGGAAATGGCACAGAAGAGGAAATGCCTGGTGCAGATCAGCTCTGATCATAGTAAGTAGTAGGGCCAGAGGAGGAGGTGTTGCATTGCTTGTCCGAGAAAATCTTATGGCAGTGCTTTGGAAGGATAGATTACAGAGCTCCTCTAGGGAGGCTATTTGGGTGGAATTGAGGAATGGGAAAGGTGTAGTAACACTGATAGGAGTGTATTATAGGCCACCTAATGGGGACCGTGAGTTGGAAGAGCAAATGTGTAAGGAGATAGCAGATATTTGTAGTAAACACAAGGTGGTGATTGTGGGAGATTTTAATTTTCCACACATAGATTGGGAAGCTCATTCTGTAAAAGGGCTGGATGGTTTAGAGTTTGTGAAATGTGTGCAGGATAGCTTTTTGCAACAATACATAGAAGTACCGACTAGAGATGGGGCAGTGTTGGATCTCCTGTTAGGGAATGCGATAGGTCAGCTGACAGATGTATGTGTTGGGGAGCACTTCGGGTCCAGTGATCACAATAGCATTAGCTTCAATATAATTATGGAGAAGGACAGGACTGGACCTAGAGTTGAGATTTTTGATTGGAGAAAGGCTAACTTTGAGGAGATGCGCAGGGATTTAGAGAGAGTGGATTGGGTCAAGTTGTTTTATGGGAAGGATGTAATAGAGAAATGGAGGTCATTTAAGGGTGAAATTATGAGGGTACAGAATCTTTATGTTCCTGTTCGGTTGAAAGGAAAGGTTAAAGGTTTGAAAACGCCATGGTTTTCAAGGGATATTAGAAACTTGGTTCGAAAAAAGAGGGATGTCTACAATAGATATAGGCAGCATGGAGTAAAGGAATTGCTCAAGGAATATAAAGAATGTAAAAGGAAACTTAAGAAAGAGATTAGAAAAGCTAAAAGAAGTTACGAGTTTGGTTTGGCAAATAAGGTGGAAGTAAATCCGAAAGGCTTCTACAGTTATATTAAAAGCAAGAGGATAGTGAGGGATAAAATTGGTCCCTTAGAGAATCAGGGTGGTCAGCTATGTGTGGAGCCGAGGGAGATGGGAGAGATTTTGAACGATTTCTTCTCTTCGGTATTCACTAAGGAGAAGGATATTGAATGGTGTAAGGTGTGGGAAACAAGTAAGGAAGTTATGGAACCTATGACAATTAAAGAGGTGGAAGTACTGGCGCTTTTAAGAAATTTAAATGTGGATAAATCTCCGGGTCCTGACCGGATATTCCCCAGGACCTTGAGGGAAGTTTGTGTAGAGATAGCAGGAGCTCTGACGGAGATCTTTCAGATGTCATTAGAAACGGGGATTGTGCCGGAGGATTGGCGTATTGCTCATGTGGTTCCATTGTTTAAAAAGGGTTCTAGAAGTAAGCCTGGCAATTATAGACCTGTCAGTTTGACATCAGTGGTGGGTAAATTAATGGTAAGTATTCTTAGAGATAGTATTTATAATTATCTGGATAGACAGGATCTGATTAGGAGTAGCCAGCATGGATTTGTGCGTGGAAGGTCATGTTTGACAAACCTTATTGAATTTTTTGAAGTAGTTACGAGGAATGTTGACGAGGGTAAGGCAGTGGATGTAGTCTATATGGACTTCAGCAAGGCCTTTGACAAAGTTCCACATGGAAGGTTAGTTAAGAAGGTTCAGTCGTTAGGTATTAATGCTGGAGTAATAAAATGGATTCAACAGTGGCTAGATGGGAGATGCCAGAGAGTAGTGGTGGATAATTGTTTATCGGGATGGAGGCCGGTGACTAGCGGGGTGCCTCAGGGATCGGTTTTGGGCCCAATGTTGTTTGTAATATACATAAATGATCTGGATGATGGGGTGGTAAATTGGATTAGTAAGTATGCCGATGATACTAAGGTAGGAGGTGTTGTGGATAATGAGGTGGGTTTTCAAAGCTTGCAGGGAGATTTATGCCGGTTAGAAGAATGGGCTGAACGTTGGCAGATGGAGTTTAATGCTGAGAAGTGTGAGGTTCTACATTTTGGCAGGAATAATCCAAATAGAACATACAGGGTAAATGGTAGGGCATTGAGGAATGCAGTGGAACAGAGAGATCTAGGAATAACAGTGCATAGTTCCCTGAAGGTGGAGTCTCATGTAGATAGGGTGGTGAAGAAGGCTTTTGGAATGCTGGCCTTTATAAATCAGAGCATTGAGTACAGAAGTTGGGATGTAATGTTAAAATTGTACAAGGCATTGGTAAGGCCAAATTTGGAATATTGTGTACAGTTCTGGTCACCAAATTATAGGAAAGATATCAATAAATTAGAGAGAGTGCAGAGACGATTTACTAGGATGTTACCTGGGTTTCAGCACTTAAGTTACAGAGAAAGGTTGAACAAGTTAGGTCTCTATTCATTGGAGCGTAGAAGGTTGAGGGGGGATTTGATCGAGGTATTTAAAATGTTGAGAGGGATAGATAGAGTTGACGTGAATAGGCTGTTTCCATTGAGAGTAGGGAGATTCAAACGAGAGGACATGATTTGAGAGTTAGGGGGCAAAAGTTTAATGGAAACACGAGGGGGTATTTCTTTACTCACAGAGTGATAGCTGTGTGGAATGAGCTTCCTGTAGAAGTAGTAGAGGCCAGTTCAGTTGTGTCATTTAAGGTAAAATTGGATAGGTATATAGACAGGAAAGGAGTGGAGGGTTATGGGCTGAGTGCGGGTAGGTGGGACTAGGTGAGATTAAGAGTTTGGCATGGACTAGGAGGGCCGGAATGGCCTGTTTCCGTGCTGTGATTGTTATATGGTTATATGGTTATATGGAAAGTTTAAGGCCTGAATGGCCTATTCCTGATTCTATTTTCTTATGTCTAATGTTCTCATGGAAAAAAAACATGGGGGAGACAGAAAAGGTTATGAAAGGAATTGATTGGTAATTGGTAGAGGGCTTTAGGTTACTGGGAGAGGGCAGGAAAATGGAGATGATTAAGTATCAGCTGTGATTGAATGGCAGAGCAGACTCGATGGGCCTAATGGCCTGATTCTGCTCCTGTAACTTTTGGTCTTATTGAATTCCAGACGACTCTAAGGACTGTATCAGTTAAATAATGAAGATGAAGAATGTTTACATTCGGTGATCATCAGAATGTGGTAATTTGAGCAGCACAGATCAAAGAACTGGGCTAGATTACAGAGACAGGGAGAGACGGGACTGTGATGGGATTTGAAGGGAATTATGGAACTTTAAAGCCAAAGTGCTGCTTCATTGAAAGTGATATTTAAAAGGGATTTGATTTGATCTTGAATCTGAAAAGCAGTGGTTTGACTACTGACCTCTATGAAATCACAAAGGTTGAGAGCAGAGCATTATTACCAAAACTGCTGTTGGTGTTTGATAGGCTTTGCCGATTCTATCTGCCTGATTTTTTTCCTTGGCCTTTTCCACATTATTTCTTACCAGCCCCTGCTCACTCCTTCCTCTCACCTCTTTATGTTGGTTACCTCTCACTACATTATCAGTTCTGATGCAGGGGCTCAACTCAAAGCATTGCCCCTTGCTAATTTACAACCAGTAAGCCAAGAAGACTACATCCCAATTAAGAACTGTTAATGAGCGAAAAGAATCCATCTTGAATCTTTAATTTCTCATATAGAGAGATTCAAACCTGGATCTACAGTCATAATATTCACATCTGGGAAGAGAGCAATCCTCTGAGGGACCTCAGAGATGCAGCAACTGGGGCCATGTTCAACCACAGAAACTGTAGAAGATCTGCTTGCTGTCTGCTACAATGAGTCATTATCAGGGTCCTGACTCCAACCAGTAGCTAAAGCATTCCTCTCTAAATCATTGTGTGGATTCTAGATATTATTTTTTTCAAGAGGAACTAACTTTTAGAACAAACAATAAAAATAATTCATCCTACCATGACCATGTCCAAGGTTATCACTGTAACCTAGAATGGAGATGAGGAGGAATTTCTTTAGCTAGAGAGCAGTGAATCTGTGGAATTCATTGCCATAGGTGGCTGTGGAGGCCAAATCATTGGGTATATTTAAGGCAGAGTTTGATAGACCCCTGATTAGTCAGGGCATGATGGGATGTGGGGATAAGGCAGGAGACTGGGGCTGAGAGGGAAAATGGATCAGTCATGATGAAATGGCAAAGCAGACTCGGTTGGCCAAATGTCTTAATTCTGCTCCTATATCCTATAGCCTTATCTGAAACTCAGAGGTTAAGCCGCATTGTGCAGGTGATTCTAGCCTTTGTGAGCACTTGAGGGTCAAGCTCCAAGCCATCACTGACTTACTCACTTAAATATCTGAGAGAACGGTCTTATACTCAACATCGGCAAGACAGGAGCTCCCTACTAAACTACACCCACTCTCTGACAGCTTCCCTCTGACAATCAAGATTCACATTGAACTCTGAAATATATGTGCCAATTTTCCAATTTTGGGATGCAATTCAGCAAAGACAGTTATTGAAGATAGAATTCAACCTTGCCTTCAACACGGCAGCTCAGCCCTTGTTCAAGCAATGAAAACTGTGTTTGTGGATCAAGGCCTGAAACCTGTCACTGAACTGACAGTCTACTGGACAGCTGCGATCCTTGCCCTCCTTTATGTTTCAAAGTCCTGGATATGCTACAGCCGGCACCTCAGGACTCCAGAAAGAGATCATCAATGTAATATCCTCAAAATCCAGTGAAAGGATAAGCAAACCAATGACAGGCCAATATCAGAGGCCAAATTATATTCATTTGGTCTATCGGGTAAGCTGCGTCATTTATGTGCACCCAATTCCTGTAACAAGCTCTTTATTTCTGCTCTGTCATGTGAAGAGATTATGCAGAAAGTAGAGGAAAAATTTTTTGTTGAGATCTATTTTGCATGTCTGTTGAAGATGGTGTCAGCAAACAATAGAACCACAAAATTGCTCCTTTCACTTCTTTTTCTTTCTACTATGGTCTGCTACTGGTAGAGCCTATGATCTAGATTTTGGCGGTGTGTTTTTTGGGCTGATTGAGTGATCTGGCGCCTTACTATCTCTGAGGGGGGTACCATGAAGTTTTGAACAAAGTGTGCAGCCTGAAGACCAAGAAGCCCGGAGATGGGTCACAAGCCCATAATTGACTCCATTTCTCAGTGATCTCGCTGATTAATGCATCGAGGACGATTGAAATCTTTGAGGTGAGAGCGGAAGGTGAGGGTGTATTCAGTGTTGTCTGCCTGCCTCTCCTTCTCTGCTGCCAGAGGAAGGTGTCTGTGTGTGATAGTCTCTTTCTCCATCTTTTCCACTGCTTCCAGAGGAAGGTCCATACATTCAAATGTTCTCTCTCTCCTCCGATGCTGTAGGAGGATGGTGCTAGAGTCCTGGGTCTTGGGCAAGGTTTAGTCAATCTGACTTGTGGGTTGGACTCCATAGTTCATGTTATGACGTGTTTCTGCTTTCTGCTCCATCCATTTTTGTTGTGCAATTTTCATGGGGGCAGACTGGCTCTGCAGCCTGAAGTTAGCAAACATCACAAAGCTAGATTGAACTGAACTGAGCTGAAATTGAAAATGCCTGAACTGATTCATGATTTGTGGTTTGTGTTTTATATTCTGTGTGTTTTTTGCTTGCTTTGCTTTCTTTTTGCTGTGTGCATGATTTGTTCGTTATTTTGCGTATTGGGGGTTTGATGCCTTCCTTTGAACATGTTCAATAGTTTTTCGTTCTTTGTTTCATGGCTGTCTGTGGGAAGACAGATCACAGGGTTGCACACTGTATACATACTTTGATAATAAATGTACTTTGAATCCTTTGAGATTCAGCATGTGCTCAAAGCCTCCATAATAAAATTGAGACATTCCCCTCTGTTGACAGACAATTCCATGCACTCGAGCTTGCTGAGAGGGAAAAAACAATTTGGATGTATTGAGAACTCGAAGTCCATGCATCAGAGTTGCACACCACACAAGCAACTCTCCTGTGTAACCCTTCGAGCAGGTCCAATTTCATAGAGTTCATAGTCCCCATGTTCAACTGACCTCATAGCACAGAGAACCAGAGTAGAGATGAGTCAGTTATGATCTTGAGGGACTGCATAAGAAGAATATTACAACCAATGCAATTTATACACCCATTAAAGGTCGTAAAAGGTCCCATATGTCCCTAAAAGTTCTCCATAGGCCCAATATTGTGTACATTATCTAGCAATAAGTA
Organism: Hemitrygon akajei; assembly: GCF_048418815.1. Taxonomy (NCBI): domain Eukaryota; kingdom Metazoa; phylum Chordata; class Chondrichthyes; order Myliobatiformes; family Dasyatidae; genus Hemitrygon; species Hemitrygon akajei. Next base: position 183,886,906 of record NC_133128.1, read on the forward strand.
TGAAAAAGGAGATCAATTGAGTGACAGAATCAGTATTTGTGCCATTCTTGCCTGTAATGAGTTTGCAGTGCACAAAGAGCTACAGATAGGAATTTAATATCAAACCAGATCAGTAATCACAATTGGCTCCTTTGTGCAAGGGTTATACTCAAATTTGTCTTGGACTGTCCATGCATAACGCTTATGATTAATTATATCAAAAGACAGACAATCTCATGTAGTCCCTATTGAATATCTTTTTGTTGGCTGGAGCATTGTTCTCTAGCTTAGAAATAATGCTGCTGCTATATACCACAGTGATGCCTGATCAACCTTTCATTAGCTGTCCTTTCATGTCTCCTTTACCACATGAACGTTTAAACTGAGTGCTTAGGGAGTGAAAGGTGTGTTATTCCATTGCTTTCAAAGAATTGGATGTACAAACAAACAGCCGAAACTCTGGACTGTGATCTCGTATGTTGCCTTCTGAAAGTATATGTTTGGTAAAGGTAACTCCTCTATTATGCATTCTGTGGCAGTAAATGTCCTGATACACATTACATCTAATCACTTTGAAGGGTTGTTGTTTTATATTGACCTGCTGCCCATAGTATTTTTCACAACAATTTAAATTGACTTTTAGGTTTGTAGACCAGTTCCATGCTGGAGCAGCTTTGAAAAGGTGACATACGGTGCATTTACTAGATTGATGATCTACATCCTTTTTTCAGCTAGGCCAATAAACAAAACGTCCTGTTGCTGCCTTCAGTTTGACAATATCAATTTGTTCTTCCACTATCTTGCTTTGCTGCTCTTTCAGTATCACCACCCTGTGTCCCCCACCTGTTTTAAAAAGATCACTGTCACCCCAGTGCCAAAGAAAAATAAGCTAACATTCTTCTTTAATGGCCACAGCACAATGGCTCTGAAATCCATCATCATGAAGTAATTTGTGAGACATTCATTTACTCCAGCCTCACAAATAACCTTAACCCATTGCAATTTGGCATGAGTCCTCAAATCCTAAGGACATTTTACAGGGGCACAATTGAGTGCATCTTGACTGGCTTCATCACTGCCTGGTATGGGAGCTGTACTTCCCTCAATCGCAGGACTCTGCAGAGAGTGATGTGGAGAGCCCAGCACATCTGTGGATGTGAATTTCCCATGATTCAGGACACTTACAGTGACAGGTACGTAAAAAGGGCCCGAAGAATCACTGGGGACCCCAGTTGCCCCAGCCACAAACTGTTCCAGCTGCTACCATCTGGGAAATGGTACCACAACATTAAAGCCAAAACCAACAGGGTCTGGGTCAGCTTCTTCCACCAGGCTATCAGATGATTAATTCATGCTGACACAATTGTATTTGTATGCTATATTGACTGTTGTGTTGTACATACTATTCATTACTATAAATTACTGTAAATAGCACATTGCGCATTCAGAATGAGATTTTTGCTCCTCATGTATGTGAAGAATGTGAGAAATAAAGTCAATTCAATTCAGTTCACCTACTGCAGAAACAAGTCCACAGTAGGTGCCATCTCCTTGGCACTCTAGGGAGGTGGAAGAACCTCCAAGTGTTTCGAACTCTGGAAGATCTAGATTGGAAACACCTATGTCAGACACTTACTTAATGACTCCAGCTTCCCCTTTAATATCATACCACGGTACCGTAGCAGTTAACGTAACAATATTGCCAGTGCCGATCTGTAAGGAATCCCTGTACATCCTCCCTGTGGAAAGTGTGGGTTTTCTCTCGGTCCTCCAGTTTCCTCCCACAGTCCAAAGATGTACCGGGTAAGTTAATTGGTTATTGTAAATTGTCCTGTGTCAGGAGTTGTTGGGGCAGCATGGTTCGAAGGGTCAGGAGGGCCTTCTCCATGCTATATCATTAAAATCGATACGGGTTTTAATTGATAAAATGGAGACGGGTGGATCGAGAGTCGGTGTCATGGCAGGAGACTCATGCCTTATTGGGGGAGTCAGGATATCTGCTTTTGGTCCCAAAGGCCCGAGATCTTTGCACTCTTCGGGCACAGAGCTCAGAAAAGGCAATGTAATGGACTTTTAACATCTAAAATCATCGAGTTGTTTGTTATGTCTCCCCGCTAGATGGTGAAAAACGGAGACACCTCCTTCTCCCTTATTACGGAGAGAGAGAATCTGTGGTATGTCAAATAGCTGATGAAATGCGAAGTCTCTGGGGTAACTGCCAGTCTGTGTCTTTGCTATTGCTTTGCTCACACTGAGTGCTTGGTGGTGGTACCGATGCTTGCTTTTTTTTTGGCAGTGTTGGAGAGGGGGGATTGTTGCTCGTTGCCGCTTATGTGTGGGAGGGAGGGTAGCTGGAGGGGACTTTAGGGTTCTTACGTTTATCTGTCAATCATTCTTAGGGACACTTCCGTGTTTTCGTGGATGTTTGTGAACAAAAAGCATTTCAGAATGGACCTTTGAGTCTTTGAACAAGGCGAACCCCAACATCATGAATGGCTGTGATGAGCTCAATGTCTTTTCTGCCCACTTTGAAATAGAGAATAAGACTACACCTGTGCAAATCCCTGCAGCATCAGGTGACATTGTCTCAGAGGCAAATGTCAGAATATAAGACCATGAGATATAGGAGCAGAATTAGGCCATTCAGCCCATTGAGCCTGCTCCATCATCCCATCATGTCTGATTTATTATTCTTCTCAACCTCATTCTCCTGCCTTCTCCCCGTGACCTTTCATGCCCTAATTAATCAAGAATCTATCAATCTCTGCTTTAAATATACCCAGTGACTAGGCCTGCACAGCTAACTATGGCAGTGAATTGCACGGATTCACCATCATCCCATACCCATCAACAGGGTAAAAACTTGAGTTCAGTGTGATCTTAACCATAACTAATTCCAAATAAAGTGGCAGGAGAATTTGAAATTATGTAATTTTTTGGTGGTGGACGGGGGTGGAGGGGGAGGGCCTGGTAGGTCAATAAGCTTGGCTTGGTCCGAACAGACGGCACACTGTCACACATTCAGTAAATTTGACTTCACCAACAGTATCAGGTCTCCCTAGGGCCGATTAGGTACTTTTGATCCCACTTTGCCACAGTCCAACCAATAGAAACACAGTTGTCAGCAGCTGGGGGATGTTCTCCACCATTGCCTTCCAAGATCTAGGCTGGGGTTCCCATCTTTATTATGGCATGGATCAATACCATTTAGCAAGCGGTTAATGGTATGGGAACCCAGGTTTGGAAACCTTGATCTAGAGAATCCTTAAACAACTTTAGCTGGCACCACAGCCACTCCTCAATTTATAAAATGGATGCACACTTGGAAAATATTTTGTTAAGGGTATTTCTGGGCCAAATCTATTATAGATTAATTGGTGCAGTGCATTTCAGTGGTTAGAGTGGTATGCTATTTGTTATAGAAAAAAAAAGTTCATAAATTGAAGAGTCATGCATCCCCCAAGATTCAATGCCATTAATAACAACTTTAATAACAACGGAATATTTGAAAATATCTGTAAGTGAAGGGACATCATCTCATGGCAGAGCTAAGCACCACTTTTGGTGTATGAAGTTTATTTTTAGGTTTGTCCCACACTCATTTCTTTAAAGGTAGAAGAATTCCTGAGGCAAAATTTTCCTCAGGTATACTGTAATAAAGATAATTCATTTAGATTCTTGAGGTCCATTTGGATATACACTCTAAAGAATTATATTCCATTATCTAGACTTGGAGTTTAAAAATGGGGAATAATGATACAGATACTGCTGTTTTAATGAAAACTGAAATGTATTGTCTGGATTGCTAACCTTGCTGTTCCTTTCTCATGATGCCATAAACTTTTCTCATGGGTTTTAGCAATGTGTCATCATTCTGAGTTAGCCAATTGTAAACAATTTTCATGAACTTAAATGCAGAAAATATAGATTCAGTGGAGGGTAATGTGTCTCCAAATCAATTGTCTTGTAAGACTAGGTTTCAATGAAACATTAGATTTATGGCTCTGGTATTTAGAAGGCAGATCGATTCTGTGTATAAGACCGTGTCTATTTATAGGATATAGCATACCCATAACACAGCTTACTTATGATGCGGATATATCAGAAATGAATGGACAAAGTCATTTTACTTCATCTAGCGCTGCATTCTCAATGTTTGAATAGATTGTTGATAGTTCTAGTTTCATTTCAATTGATGAACAACATATCATTTTAATACCCTTTCAATATTATTTTGCTTAAATTTCAACCAAAAATTACATTAGTGGTCCTAGATGATACCAAGCTGAACAGAGCTAAATAGAGCTTTCTACTTTTCCTTTACAATTGGGAAGTTCACTTCAATGCAGTTGATCATCATAAGTTTGACCTAAAAATTACTGATTTATAAATGAAACATGAGCAATCCCTTATGCAATATTTCGAGAATGAGACTCTTGGAGAAAATATAATTAAAAGTGAGTTTAATAAAATTGAACCTGTAATTACAATAGAATTCAGGCATCAACATTTCTTACATTTTGACATCTTTCATCTTTACAGTTATGCTTCTATTTATATTGAAGTATTCAGCTATCCACATCTTTGGAAGCTTGCCAAACAACATTTCTAATTTAATTTGAAAGCTACAGTATGTTAATGAGAAATTAAAATCATTTGCTTACATAGGCAGATTGGGGAATAAAATTGCACATGGTGGCTGCGGGCTCAAGGCAGAGTTTTAAAACTAATACATTTCCTTTTAATTATTAATTGTGGAAGATGATTTTCAGTACACCGTCAATGGTATCAATTTGGTAATCATTTATGGAATTTGTTTTTTTTCCCCCAAGGACAATACGTAGATGCTACTGAGAAGGCATGCATTAATTGCCTAATTTCTCTATCAATGGAATTGTTTACAATTGCACTTTGAAGAGATTTAATAGTTAAACCATCAGAGTACATGTAACATCAGAACAACGTGTTATTGCTCTCTGCTCTCATTGATGCAGCAGTGATCTTTCTCCCTCACTGGGGGGGGAGAGGGAGAGGGGGAGAATGAGACTGTGAGATAGCAATGTGCGGGGTTATGGAATGTAGTTTTGATGGACTCTGGATCAAGGTCTCTTTATGAGCGTTTGCTGTTGCTTTCTTTTTGGGGGGGTGGTGAACGATGCTTCTGGTGGCTTGAATGGGGGTGGGTTGATGCTTTTGCTGTGGAGGCTGGGGATTCAGGTTTTCGATGTTCTATCATTTATTCTGTGGGGTCTCTTGTTACGTAGACGTTTGTGAAGAGTATGAATTTCAGGTCGTATGTTGTATAGTAAAAGAACCAAAATGAAATGAAATGAAAATCACTGACAGGTCAGTTTGGAAAGGAATGTCAGGTTTCTCCTTTCTTGAGGATTAAGTAACACAGCAGGTTTGTACAACAAGTATCAGCAAGTTATAACTTAATTCAGGTACAGAACAGTGGTGCAGTTAATAGGTCTGCTGCCTCACAGCTCCAGTGTTCTCAGTTTGATCTTAAACTCTAGTGCTCAGTGTGGAGTTCGACCACTTTCTCTGTAACTACATGTTTTCTTTCATCATCACCAAGGCATGTGGATTGATACATTGATTGACCATTGTAAATTGCCCCAGTGTTTAGGTGAGTGGTAGAACTTGGATGAATTAATGAGAACACTAGGAGAATAAAAAGAGATTAACACAAGAGTAGTGTCAATGGAGGCTGGATGGTTGACACAGACTTGAACAGCCGAAAGCTATAGAATTCTATAATTATTTAACTGAGCTAACATTATGAGAGCAGTGAACTTATGTGAATCCATTAGATACTTCGAATCCTTGCAAACCTGGGCTTGATAGACTTATTATATGAGGAGCATTTGATGGCTCTGGGCCTGTACTCACTAGAATTCAGAAGAATGAGTGGGGATCTCATTGAAACCTATCAAATGTTGAAAGACCTCGATATAGTGGATGTAGAGTAGATGTTTCTTACGGTTGGGGAACCCAACAACAGGACTCAGTCTCAAAATAGAGGGATGTCCATTTAGAATAGAGATGGGGAGGAATTTCTTTAGCAAGAGAGTGGTGAATCTGTGGAATTTGTTGCCAGAGGCAACTGTGGAGGCCAAGGCATTGGGTATATTTAAGGCAGAGGTTGATAGATTCTCGATCAGTCAGGGCATGAAGGTACCTGGGGAAAAGACAGGAGATTGGGGCTGAGAGGGGAATGGTTCAGCCATAATGAAATGGTGGAGCAGACTTGATAGGCCAAATGGCCTAATTCTGCTCCTCCTGTACATCTTACGTTCTTATCATTTTATGGTAAAAGTAAAGTCATTTGTCAATAAAAATCTACTATGATTTCATATCATTGGAATCACTTCCTTTTTTTTTGAGTATATACCTTCTACAAAATTCATTGGATCTGAAATTTACACCAGAGGAAAAGGCCTTCAGACCACTGTCAATGTCAACCAGAAATTAACCATCTAGCCTAAACCTGCTTCTCAGATTTTAGCCTAGCGTCTTGTAAGGTTCAAAAAGTTCCAAGTTCAAAGTAAATTTATTATCAAAGTACAAACATGTCACTATATACCACCTTGAGATTAATTTTCTTGTGGGCATATTCTATAAATCTATAGAATAATAACCATAATAGAATCAACGAAAGATCGCTCAACTTGGGCATTCAACCAGTGTGCAAAAGTCAACAAAATGTGCAAATATAAAAAGAAAAAAATAATAACAATAAATACATAAACAATAAATATGGAGAACATAGGATGAAGGGTCCTTGAAAGAGAGTACATGGTTGTGCGAACATTTCAGTGATAGGGCAAGTGAAGTTGAGTGAAGTTATCCCCGTTGGTTCAACAGCTTGATGGATGAGGGTAATATCTGTTCCAGAACCTGGTGGTGTGAGTCCAGAGGCTCCTGCACTTTCTTCCTGATTGCAATAGCGCAAAGAGAGCATGTCCTGGATGATGGGTGTCCCTGATGATGGATGCTGCTTTCCTGTGACAGAGCTTCATATAGATGTGCTCAATAATGGGAAGGGCCTTACCTGTCATGGACTGAGCTGTATCCACTACTTAATAATACATCTAAATAGATAATGCATATAGATACTCATGGAAGTATTTCCATCATGATGAGGATTGTACTCAATCACAACATCAAGTAATGAGTTCAAACACTCTCCAACTTCTGGGTGTACAATAATTTCCACAGCTCTGCTCTAATCTTTCCCACAAGAACCCGAAATCTATGCCTCATGAATAATTCAACTCAGGTAAAGGAAAAAGATTCTTCTCTTCACTCTATTTAGACCAATGATAATTTTACACGCTTAATTAAATCTCTTCTCACCCATTTCTGTTTCATAATACATAATTCCATTTAGTCAATTCTTCTTCTTTCCAATATTTTTATTAATTTACATATAAGAACAGAGTACAAGAAAAAAAATATATATCAATACGTCATACTACCTTGCATATAAAGACTCCATCCCCTATATTCATACAGATTAATTTATTCATAACATTAAAATATAGTAATTTATTATATAAAAAATCTAACCCACTACCAAGACTGAAGCTGATTAGTAAAGAAAAAAAGGGGGAAAAAAGTCATCATCTGTGCTTTAAAAGCAAATCAAAGGTTTTGAAAATAAATTAGAAAAGGTCCCCACAATGTTTGAAAGTCTTGACTAGGTTCAGAGATTGAACATCAAATCTTCTCTAAATTTAAACATGACATCACATCACGTAACCATTGGGCGTGAATGGTCAATTCTAACTCATTGCCGGAGTTCTCAATTTCTGGCAATATTTCTCGGTACCTTTTCTAGTGCTAACACAATCTTCCTGCAAGTGGTGCCTGAAACTATACACTATGGGCAGACAAATATTGTCTCTTTGTTAGGGTGTATTCTGAAGTTAGGGTATATGGCAAATATTAACTTCACCAGCAACCCACCTTCAGAAGTGAATGTGGATTGCGATTGAATTTAAACTGCAGGCCTGAACAATAATTTTCCTGGATCTGTAAACTGGAGTTGATTGGAAAGCAGACAATGCTGATTAACATTCATTTAATGTCTGGAGTGTGGGTGCAAAGAAGGAGATGCATGAAAACTATATGTAATTCAAAGGAAGCACTGCAGGTACATTGTAACTATAGAATTGTCCACTTCCCTTTGATCTTTAGCATATAAAAATGCATTACAAGCATCACCCCTTGTAATAATGATCAGAGAGGCACAGAGAGAATCTTTATTTATCCACAGGTAACCTTTATCATCTCAACTAAAAGCACATGGGTTGGCAAACTAACTACTTGTGTGCACTCCCTACTAGAATCCCTGACCCTCCACGAAGAGTCAAGGACGAGAAAAGGTAATACTTGGGAAAGGACTCCATGGTGGCCAGGCTTCTTGCCAATCTCCATATGTCCATGCGGTCCTCCTCATCTCTGGTTGCTGGAAGTGAAGTCGCCGCTGCATATTTGGAGTTCCTGATTCTTATTGCATTCTTTATCAGTTGAACTGGTGGATCTCCATCCCATTAGCACAAGGTCACCTTCTTGCTGATTCTAGTCCAGGGCTACAGCTAACATTTTTTCAAGGTTCTGCCCCTCCCCACTCCCCAGCCTCGTGTATTTGTGTCTTCCAACTCTGCACCTTCTCCAAAGCTTCCAAACCTGTTAAACTAGTCGACCCAGACACTGAGTCTAATGAGATTACAGATCGCTTCTTTGATAGGTCTGGCATTTTACCTAATAGATGGCTACTTGTCTGAGAATGGTCTCAGGTTTAGCAGGTCATTACCTGAAGCTCCTTGTGTCCACATTCTGCTCTGATTAGATTATCCCAGAGCAAGAATCACTTCAGAGTTCACAATGACAATTGGTTTGTCTGCTTGCCCTGTCCTTGATTGATCTGAATCCACTAATTTATAGAAAGTAGTTTTGTTTTAATCGACTTCCACTTTCTTTGATTCTTCAAATTCACGCATTTATAGATAGTAGTTCCTTCTGGCCAACAAACGTCATCTAATATCTGGTCAGGGGACCTCCTCCTCCAAAGGTGGTACCTCCTGCTCATTTTTGTTGAATATAACACTTTTATATCTAATAGGTTCAGTGTCTCTGGTGCATGGAGCACACTGTCAGGGGTGGCAGTAGATGGATTAGGGACATTAGATAAGCACATAGATGAATGGAAAACGTAGGGCTATATGGGAGAGAAGGGTTAGATTGATCTTGAAGTAGGTTATAAGGTGATTGAGGAAAGTAGAGCTATAGATGTAGTTTACATGGTAAGGTGTTTGACAAGTTCCCTCATGGAGGCTCATCCAGGAGATTAGATCTATGGAATCCAAGGTGAATTGGCTGTTTGGATTCAGAACTGGCTTGCCTATAGAAGACAGGGAGTAGACTACCTATAACTAGATAGGACTTATTTAGTTAGAGGTCTGTGACTAGCGCTGTTATGCAAAATTCTGTACTAGGACCTCTGCTGTTTGTAATATATATAAAAGACCGTAATGAAAATGTACATGGGTGGGTTACCAAGTTTGTCAACAATACAACAATTGCTGATGTTGTGGATAGCATAGAAGATGCCCAAAGAATACAGCAGAATATAGATCGATCACAGATATGAGCAAAGAAATGGCATTCAGAATTTGACCTGGACAAATATGAAGTGTTGCACTTTGGGAGATCAGATATAAAGAAACACTACACTGTTAATACCAGGATCCTTAACAGTGTGGTTGTACACAGGGAACTTGGATTCCAAGTCTATAGTTCTCTGAATGTGGCTATACAGGTTGATAATGTGGCATGCTTGTCATTATTTGTTGAGAAACTGAGTTCAAGAATTGCACCTTTATAAAACTCCAGCTGCACTACATTCATTCTGCATGCCCCATTATAGCGAAGATATGGAGGCTCTGGAGAAGGTGCAGAAGTAGTTTACCAGGATGCTGCTTGGACTATAAGGAGAGGTTGGATAAACTTGTGTTGTTTGCTCTGGAGCTTCAGAGGTTGAGGAGAGATCTGGTGGAGGATAAGATTATGAGAAGCATAAGAGGGAAGGCAGCTAGAGTCTTTTACCAAGGGTTGAAATGTCTATTACAATTCATGTGCATGCATTTAAGGGGAGAGAAAGTTATTTCAATGGAGATATGTGGGAATGATGTTTTTATCACAAAGACAATTGTAGGTGTCTGGAATACGCTCGCTGGGGTAGTGGTGGAGGCAAATATGGAAGTGGTGTACAAGAGTGCTTTAGAAAGAGACAGGAATGATCAGGAAATTGAAGCACAAGGGCATAACTGCTATGATAGCTCGGGACATCGAAGTTCGGAGTTCAATTTCAACAAAATCTCTAAGGAGTCTGTATATCCTCCCCACAGAACTCATCAGCTTTCTCCAGATGCTCCGGTTTCGTTCCTCCATCCAAAGACACACCATTTGATAGGTTAATTGGTCATTATGAATTGCCCTGTGATTAGGCAAGGGTTAAGTTGGAGGTTGCTGGGCAGTGTAGCCCGAAGAGCCAGAGAGCCTATTCTGCACCGTATCTCAATCAAGTAATCAATAAATAAATCAAAACAGACCCCAGGGTAATATTATTCTTCATGCATATGCAGCCACTCTATGGGAATTATAGTAAGTTGTCTATTATTGTGAAGCTCAGTTTGATAGGGTACTAAAAATAATACTCAAATGCGATATCAATTCCTGGAATATTGCTATCTAATCCAGATATTCACTTAATCTGGAGCAGAAAACAGCCCAGAGAGAAGAAATGCAAATAGATTTCTATCTTACCAGAGAAATGACCTTGTGCCCTTAGATGCACAAGAAAAATTAGAATAGGGATTGGTTCCTTAAAGGAGCTGAAGAGATTTGTTTACTTGGGCAATTGATTGCTAAATTCTTTTGGGGTAACATTGTGGGCCAAAGGGCCTATTCCTGAGTTGCAGTCTCCATGTTCTGTGTGTCTAATTTCTAAGATTGAATCTTTTAGGAAATTTTGAAGGGGTAACAGAGAAACCGGCAGGGAGTATAAGGTACTCCTTATATCTGTTAGACTGCTGGTCACCTTTGGGCAAGGTACTGACCCCTCACCATTCAGGGTCACATGAAGCCATGGGAGCAGGTGGTGGGTGGTCGTATGAGCAGTTGGTGCTTAGTGCTAGTCCTGGTTATGTGACCACTGACGCCAGGCAGACAATCTTTGAAGAATATTGACAATAGCTGGGGTCACCCGTCTTGTAAAGACATGGCAAACCACTTCTGTAGAAAAATTTGCCAAAAATAATCATGGCCATGAGACCTTGATCATCCATGTGATACAACACGGCACATGATGATGATGATGATAAACAGGCGAAGTCTGTAATGTTGAACCTAGAGTTGGTAATCTTTGTCAATATCCTTGTAGACCACATTAAATGTACTTCCTTTATCAGGTTTTCTGTGTTAGCTCCTCCAGTAGTTCTGCTGGGGTTTCTATCATGACTAACCCTGACAAGAGTGGGTGATGGTTAGAGCACTGGGCAGGATCATACTGATCTTCATCTGACGGGTCTGTATAGAAACAGGGCTCAGATCAGCTTTACCTGACAACCTTGCCTGCTCATTGTAACGCAGAATTCGGGATGAGCTGGAAGCAAGATCCTGGGACATCCAATCCCCACAGCATCAATGGGCTCAGCATGGACTCTGGAGGCAGAAAGCACACCTCCAGCCGCACATGTGGCTTAGACCCATTCACTTGAATTCATTTGAGTAGGATTGACCAGGGTAAGTGCTATGTATTTTTAAGCTTTACTTAATTTTAATATCTTTAATTAATTTCTAGCTCATTATTTTATTACAATTTCCTTAATTATTTAAATCCAATTGAACAGTGTTTAAATGTTTCTGATCGTCAAAGAAGTTTTAAAAAATTATCAAAACCTTTAAAAGCAAGAGGCCGTCAAAAAGCCACCGAAGTGGCAAAGGGTAAGGAGGGATCTGAATGGCGCTGAGGGTCTCAAGGTCTTCTCCTCTGTCATTGACAGCTTATTCCACTTCATCCAGCAGCCAGGTCTCCAGGGCAATTATACCCTCAGACAGCACAAAGCAGGCCTGGATGTGGGAGGAGGTGTGCGGGCCAAACACAAGCGTGGTGGCAGGCACAATCTGACACGCAACCACAAGGTGTTCTGCAGGCGCTGGAAATCCAGAGCAACTCACAAAATGCTGGAGAACTCAACAGGTCAGGCTGCATCCGTGGAGAGGGAAAAACAGCTGATATTTTGGCCGAGAGTCTTCACCGGGGCTGGAAAGGAAGGGGGAAGGAGCCAGAGTAAGAAAGAAGGTGGGGGAGGGATAGGAGTGGAAGCTGGCTGGTAAGAGGTGAAACTAGGTGGGAGGTAAGGTGGGTGTGTGAGGGTATTCCCCATTCTAGTTCCCTTCTTACCCCTCCCTTCCCCTCACCTCCCTCTAGTGCTCCCTTACCTGCCAGCTTGTGCTCCTTCTTCGCCCTATCCCCCCACCTCCCCGCACTTTATTATTCTGGCATCTTTCCCCTTCCTTTACAATCCTGATGAATGGTTTCGGACCAAAATGCTGACTTCTCCATGCTGACCTGCTGAGCTCCCCCAGCAGTTTGTGTGTGTGGTGTGTGTTTAAATCTGACTCATGGTGCTTTTTAAAGAGCTAGACATTTAGGAAGAAACTCTCCCTGATGGTCTGTTTAACAGTGTCATAGCAGAATCTAAAAAAATGACATCTTCTATCCTTCAGCAAAGGATAAATTGTCATGGTATGCAGAGAGAAAATCCTACATTTTTTTCTCATAGGGAGTTATTGAAATTATGGCGTACATAGTGCATACCAAAATCAACACTAGTTCTCAAACCAGGCCTTGTGGATGCCATTGTCTACATTCATCGAACATAGAACATTGGGCAATATTGCACAGGAACAGGCCCTTCAGCCCACAATGTTGTCCCAAACTAATAACATTTGTAATTAAATTTCGAACCAAACAAAACCCTTCTGCCTCCACTAAGTGCACGTCCTACCATTTCCAGCGGTTCCATGTGCATATCATGTGCCTATTCCTGCACATTCACGAGCTTCTTGAGCACCTCTATCAGACATTTGGACAAATTTGTAGATTGTAAAGATTTAGTGCGATATGGGTCAAATGAAGGCAAATTCATTCAGAAATACAGAAGTATAGTCATTCATCAGTTATGGATCCACACTTAATACCATTTGTTTCAAGTTTGCTAACATTATGGAATACTTTTCCAATGCTTTTTGACACCCCAAACACAAAACAAGTAGTTCACCGACAATAAATAGTTGTATTTATAAAAAGCTTTTAATATCACAAACTGTGCTAGGGCGTTGCTTAGAGATTAAGTTTGATACCAATAGCATATGGAAGGTTTCTGGAGGAAAATTGATCAAGAAGAACCAGAAGAACATTGACATCCAAAGATGGTCAAAGCCTGAATGAGCATTTAGAGAGAAGATCAGCACAGATGGATAAGGAAATCAGTAGCCTCAATGATGAATTAGATACGTTGTCAGAGACTCAACTGGGATTAAGTTCATCATGACTGGTCTGGCCGAGCCTCAGATAGTTGTCAGGGAATAGAATGTAAATGACATCAAAACAATGCTATCCATTTCCCTAATATTTAGTTTAGGAAATTTTCTTTGGTTTGAAGAAGTTTTCAGACAATGTAGAGTTTTTGGATGGAGAAGAAAAGAGGAGATGAGGTGAGGTAGAATTGGGAGTATTTTGATGATTAGAATTGGATGATTTTATATAATATTAATGAGGTATTAAGATATATTCTAAGGAGCATAAGGAGAAGGATAGGAAGAGAAGAGTTTGCCGATGACTCTCTGTTTCTGATGGGATAGATATAAATGCAAACAAACAGGTTAGAATTTCATATTGCTGACTAAGGGAGCTGAAGCACTAAAGAGGAAGATATGATCAACCATCTCAGAAATTGCAGAGAGCTAAGAAGACGAGAATAAACAGAACACCACTTTTCCTGTCACTTGACCTTGACTATGACAGCTTTAATACGATGGCAGAGGCACTAATTGATTGGGTGATGTCAAAAAGGAATTGTCGCAGAGATAGACATAGATTTTAAAGACAAATAACACAAGAGGTATTTTGGAACAGAAAAGACTGGAAATTGGGCAGTAGTTAAGAAACATCAAAAATAGTCAATTTTTTTCTTTCCCCTATATATCCTTCTTGGCAATTATTTTTTTCCTGCATTTTTCCAAATAATCCTACATTTTGTCAATGTTCCATCATAAAATGTTTCTCTAACAGCAATATTAAGTTGACTCGCCCACAGTTTTGAGATTAACCTCTCCATTGTTTCAACCCTCACAATTCTATTGTCCTCTGACTTTTCCACATCACAACCACCCCCCCCCCACCACCTTAGTCTGTTTGGATCTGTTATACAAATTTCTTGGGGACAGGATGACCTTTCTGGTTTCAGCTCTGCAAATCTTTAAAATGCCTTCTTATCTATTTTTAATCCTATCCAATTTCTTTACTATTTTTGCATTTACCATGACATTGGAAGCATTTGTATCTTCAGCAAAGATGAAGTTATCCACCTGGCATGTAAACCATACTCTTCACCTCCACACAAAGAATTCTTCAATAACTTCACTTTCATTAGTTTATATAAGATTTGTTGGTTCCCCTATGCTCATGTTGCTTCTATACTTTCCTACTTTAGAAGTACTTCCTTTCCTACTCTATCTTCTTGCAATCTTATAAGCCACACTTCTGGCTTGATGTTCTGTCTAAATTTAATCTCTCTATTTTTAGTGTCTGGAGTTCTAAAGATTTGTTTAGCCTCCCTGTTTCCTTCCTCATCAGAAAATATTTAGTTTGTAACTGAATGACTTTCCAGTTGAAGACTTCTCAGTGGTTATTCTGGATTTACTACCAATCTTCAATTCCATTCCACCTAAACCAGAGTCCAGTATATCAGATTATTTTCCTTGCTCCTCAATACTTACAAAAAAGGAGATATCATGCTTACAACTTCCCAAGTTTTCCCTCACTGAACCCCATGAAAGAGATTCCTCTTAAACCACTTCATTCATTAAAACGAGTCAATACTGCATTGTTCCTGTTTGAACTGGAAATGTTGTCACCTTTTGCTTCGAGATCTGTTGCACTGTTTAAAGATATCATCTTTTGGACTGGACATTAAAGTCCAACTTGGGGATGTAAAAGATCCCATTGCAATGTTCCAAGTAATTTATTTCTGATGTTGTTGCCCATATTTACCTCTCAATCTATTTGTAAAGTAAATTGTTATGTTGCTCTTTATGGGAACTTACTGTGTACAAATTAGATGCCATGTTTCGTGCATTAGAATGGCTCCACTTAAAAAAAAATGCTTCATTGATTGGAAGGTGTTTTAGGATATCTTGAAAGATATACAAAATATTATATGAATGCAAGTATTAAGCACACATTATTAATTCTTTGTCTGAAGATTTGATGTGACAATGTTATTGGCAACAATCATCATGTTAAGAAAGTTATTTGTTCTGACCAAATACAGAACTTGCTGAGAAATACAGCGAATATTTATAGGCAAGAAATGCCTATAAAAAGTATTCCCCCAAAAATTTTTTTTCATGTTTTATTGTTTTACAACATTGAATACAAATGATTTAGTTTGGCTATTTTTGATACTGATCAACAGAAAAGGCTCCTTCAAGTCAAAGTGAAAACAATTTTCTGCAAATTGGTCTAAATTTATTAGTCACTAAGCACAAAATAATTGATTGCATAATTATTTCAAGTTAGTGCTTAGTAGGTGCATCTTTAGCACCTTGAGTCTATGTGGATAGGTCTCTATCAGATTTGCACATCTGGACACTGCAATTTTTCGCCATTCTTCTTTACAAAACTGCTCACGCTCTGTCAGATTACATGGAGATCATGAGTGAACAGCCCTTTTCAAGCCCAGCCACAAATTCTCAATTGGGTTGAGATCTGGACTCTGACTTGGCCACTCTAGGACGTTAACTTTATTGTTTTTGAGCCATTCCTGTGCAGCTTTGGCTTTATGATTGGGGTCATTGTCTTACTGGAAAACAAATCTTTCAAGTCGCAGTTCTTTTACAGACTGCATCAGGTTTTCTCCAGGATATCCTTGTGTTTTTCTGCATTCATTTCACAAGCCTTGTAGGGCCTGCTGCAGTAAAGCATCCCCACAGCATGATGCAGCAGGAGGAATGGCGTGTTTTTGATGATGTGAGGCTTACACAAAACATAGCTTTTAGTATGATGGCCAAAAAGCTCAATTTTGATTTAATCAGACCATAGAACCTCCTTCCAGTTGACTTCAGAGACTCCCCACATGCCTTTTGGCTAACTCTAGTCAAGATTTCACGTGAGTTCTTTTCAATAGTGGTTTTCTCTTTGCCATTCTCCCATAAAGCTGTGACTAGTGAAGCATGTGGGTAACAGTTGTTGTATCTGCAGTCTCTCCTACCTCAGCCACTGAAGCTTGTAACTCCTCTAGAATTGTCATAGGTCACATGGTGGCCTCCCTCACAAGTCCCCTTCTTGCGTGGTCACATTCTGTTTTTGAGGACGGCCTGCTCTAGGCAGATATACAGCTGTTCCATGTTCTTTCCATTTTTTGATGATTGACTTAATTGTACTCCAAGGGATATTCTTGTATCCATTTCCTGACTTGTACTTCTCAATACTTTTTCACGAAATTGGTTGGAGTGTTCTTTTGGCTTTGTGGTGTAGTTTTTGCCAGGATACTGATTCACCGGTAAATGGACCTTCTAGTTACAGGTGTATTTTTACTATGATCAAATGAAACACCTTGGCTGCACACAGGTTTATATATAGCTAGGACACCTTAACTAATTATGTGACTTCTAAAACTAATTGGCTACACAGGTGATGATTTGGTGTGTCGCATTAAAAGGGGGGGGGGGTGAATACATACGCAATCAATTATTTTGTGATTTATATTTGTAATCATTTAGATCACTTTGCAGAGATCTGTTTTCACTTTGACACTAAAGAATCTTTTTCAGTTGATCAATGTAAAAAAAAGCCAAATTAAACCCACTGTCATTCAACGTTGTAAAACAATAAAACATGAAAACTTCTGGGGGGTAAACACTCTTTATAGGCACCGTACTAATGTACAAAGATCCAAGGAGCAGTATAATATGGACGAGCTCTTTGCATTGGTTTGTTCAGTTGGATGTAGCAGTGTTTGACATGGATACCACTGTATTTTTAACATGTCATGAATGACAGACTTTAAAATAAACACATTTATCAAATTGCAATACATTCTCAGTTATTTTCAAGATATTTCTGAAAATTTGTAGAATCAAATCTCTGAGGTAATTAGAATTTAATTCTAGCTTTTTGTTACTGTTTCAATATTTTAATGGTAATTTTGAGATTCATTCTGAAAATTGTATAGTGGTTACCAGCAAGCAAATTGCTTGCAATGATTGGGTTAGCAATTGCCTGAGTGAAAGAATATATCACTTCTAAGACTCTACATTGTGTATATTCACTGCGGATGTTACTAGGAACAATTGAGTCTAGTGTGCTTAGCATTGATATCTCCTAATGGGTATCCTCTGAATGAAGAGGCAATAAATTTTCCCAAGAATCTAAAAGTTCAAAAGTTCGAAGATAAAAGTAAATTTATTGTTAAAGTACATATAGGTCACCATACACAGCCCAGAGATTCATTGACTTGCGGGCATTAGAGCAATGACAGTGTGGTGAACTACATATACCTGTCTGGACATGCCCCCTGCTGACTGCTCCTGTGGCTCCTCCCACAGACCCCTGTATAAAGGCGATTGAGGCCTGAGCCCGGCCTCTCTGTCTCCAGGATGTAGTATGGTGGTCAACCACTGCTTGTTCCTTCTTCCAGTCAATAAAAGCCGATATCTCACCTTTACGTCTCAGAGAGAGTTATTGATGGTGCATCAGACAGACCAACTTAAGCGTTTAACTAGTGTGTAACTACTCCTGAACCCAGTGGTGTGAGTCCTAAAGCTACTGCATCCCTTTCCTGATGGCAGCAGTGAGAAGAGAGCATGGCCTGTGTGGAGAGTGTCCCTGATTATGGACGCTGCTTTTCTATGACATTATTTTGTGCAGATGTGCTCAATGATGGAGAGGGCTTTACCCATGATGAACTGGGCCGTATCCACTACTTTTTGTAGGATACTCCATTTAAGAACATTGGTGTTTCTGTGATGCAACAGGTCAATATGCTCTCCACCATACAGCTATAGAAGTATGTCAAAGTTTTAGGGGTCATGCCAAATCTTCACTAACTCCTAAGGAAGTAGAGATACTGTCATGCTGCCTTTCTAGTTGTACTTAGGTGCTGGGCCCAGGACAGGTCCTCTGAACTACAAATGTGTTTGTAATAACACTGAGGGATTTAAAGTTGCTGACATATGCCACCTCTGATCCTCTGATGAGGACTGGCTCATGGTCCTCTGGTTCCCTTCTCTTGAAGTCAATAATCGGTTGCTTGGTCTTGCTGACATTGAGTAAGGGGTTGTTGTCTGGCACCATTCAATCTCTGTCCTATATGCTGTTGCATCAGCAGCTTTGATTCAGCCTACCACTTATTTCATCATACATTTGATACCATGAGAAGATCTCAAAGGATACCATGGTAAGTTTGACCCCAATCTGTGCCATATTGTGTCACTGTGTCAGCACTATTGCCCTGTAGGCCAGGAAGCTGCTCCTACTGCAAAACTGAACAGACCATATCCCCTCTGTATCTGTAAGACGTTCAGTTCTGCTGCTCGCAGTGGCATTGCACTGTTAGAAATGCTGTTAATGTTTTCCTCTCAACTGACAAAGAACAAACCGATCGCTCAGATAGCAACGTTTTCAATATCAAGCCACAAACATTTATTTGATATCAGTGCAAACCTAATTTTCTTTGGAATATTTCATTGTACAGGCACCAAAGTTATGAAAGATCTTTCTTCAAGAAGCTGCTGAGAACTCCAATAGTTTTCTCATTATTGCTTTCATTATTTTTACATTTACAACAGATCAACATGTAATATTGAGAGTAATGACAAGCTAAAAAATAATGTGAAAATAAATGTGTCAGAAATAAAACTTGAGCAGCAGGAGTGTTCAAGATCGGCACCAATCATTGCCACTCTACATGATTTGTTCTGTGATTTTTTTTTTTACAATGGAGAACACACAATTATTTCCTTTGACTGCAAAGGAGGCCATTTGGCCCATCAAGAGTATACCAGCTCTCAGAACAATCACATCAATCCAATTCCCACCGCCCCATTTATTCTACAGTAAACTCACATCATCACCTTCCTGGTGGCCAGGCAATGCCCCCTCCCCTCCCCCCCCCACACACACACAACTACAGTATCTGTGGGAAACACACTCAGTTACAGAGAGAACATACAATAAATATCCAAGAGCAGGATTGAATTGAGGAGACTGTGCTACCTTGTTTTTTTTGTATCCATTCAAATATCAATGAAAGGTATTTTTATACAGACTCTAATCAGAATCAGGTTTAATATCACTATCATATGTCATGAATTTTGGTGTTTTGTGGCAGCAGTACTTTACAGTACATAAAAATTTTAAAAAACTATACATTGCAATCAGAACTACATGAGTTATATACAGATTTAATTTATTAGTAAATTAAATAAGTAGTACAAAAAGCTAAAAAAAAGCAAAATAAATAGTGAGCTACTGTACATAGTGTTATGTTTTATAACTCCAAAACATAAAACTAATTGAAAGAAAATCAAGGGAGCCAGGAAGACAAGTCCAACCTAATTTTTACTTTTAGCGAGATGAGTAAGTATGATGTGGTGACGTAATGATATATGACACTAACGTCTTCTTACATATAATCTGTAATGCATTATGTAAACAACAAAGAATACTTAATCAAACAATGGATTTATAATGCAAGTCAAATATTACTGAAATAATATATACCTCTCCTCCCTGCAAGCTATAAACTCGAACTCAATGTAGAATGCAATTAAGTGTGTGTGTGTATATACACACACACATACACAATATACTATATAATACAACTTCTATGTAAACATCCACAGAATAATACATTTGAAATTGTCCCATTTCATTGTAAGTCTATTGATAGTTTGCAGATAGTAAATCTCAAGGCTTCCTCGTCCTGTACCACGCTCATCAGGTTTTCACCAACGGCATGCAGATTAGTGCTCTTTTTCAATCGGAAATTTGACTGTTTTTATCTTTTTCTCTTTCCGCGCAGTCCATTTATTTCTGTTGCATTCTGCATTGGTCTGATATATGCAAGTTCCTGCCAGAATGGCAACACAGTTTCTTCAGCCAGGCCAGTTTCTGTTCAGGCATTGCAATTTTGTTTATGGTCACTTTAATTCCTGATTGTAATTCAATTATGTCTCTGGCTGCTGTTTCTATTTTTACATGGAATTCAACTGATCTTTTAAATGTGAGATGTGCTTCAGTTAGGAGCCATTTTTGAATGCTTTCTGAAAGATTCCACAAACTAGATGATCCCTCAGTGTATCATTAAGCCCATCACTGAAATGACAATGCTCAGACAATCTCTTCAGTTCAGCCACGTTGAAATGGGCTCTTCTTCCTTTTAATTCCACTTATAAAACCTAAAGCATTCTGCAATCAACAGCGCTTCTTCCTATAGATGCTGCCTGGCCTGCTGCGTTTTGTGTGTGTTGCTTGAATTTCCAGCATCTGCAGATTTCCTCATGTTTGCAATCAACAATGGTTTTGGTTCTAAGTGTTCCTGCATTATGTTTATGATATCAGCAAAGCTCAATTTGGCTGATTTGGTTGGAGCAATTAAACCTAGAAGCAAACTGAATGGTTTTCCACCCATTGCTCTCAGCAGCACGGACACTTGTTTTCCACTGGCTAATTCATTTGCTTCAAAATGCCGCGCAATTCATTCAGTTTGCATCATCCATTTATCTGTTGTGCTATCAAATTTGTCTTTTTTCTGATGTAATTTCTGCTTTTTAAAATTTATGATTATTATCACCAGGTACTCATTGTTTAGGAAGATGTGAATTCTTCCATTTTCTGCCTTTTCTTTTTATGCTTGAACATTTTTCTCCTTTTGCGAAGAAAAAAAATTGTGATTTTTTAAAAACTTGATCATCTCTCTGCGCTTCAACAATTAGGTAGTTGTTTCTAGTTCGTTCAAAACTTCCTCATCATCACCATTAGGTTTTATAACTCCAAAACATAAAACTAATTGGAAGAAAATCTAATTTTTATTTTTAGCAAGAAGCGCACTCATGCCATTTACACATTTTTACATGTAACCCGCAATGCTTTGTGTAAATAACAAGGACTGCTAATCGAACTACATGATTACAACATTACTCAAATATTACTGAAATATTAAACACACAACTCATGGATTCATTGTCCATTCAGAAATCAGGTGGCAGAGGGGAAGAAGCTGTTCCTGATATATTGAGTGTGTTTCTTCAGGCTCCTGCCCTTCCTCCTTGACGGTAGCAATAAGAAGAGGGTGTGTCCTGGGTGATAGGTGTCCTTAATGACAGGTGCTGCCTTTTAAGGCATTGTCATTTGAAAATATCCTTGATGCTGGGGAGGCTAGTGCCCATATGGAGCTGGCAGAGTCTGACCCTTCATAAATTTCTTCCATCTTCCATGAAGGAATCTATCTGGAGCTTTAATTGGGCTTCACACTCAATGTCACATGTGAACAATGTGGGCAAATAATTTTACTTATTTGCATTTTTCAAATTGAATTGCAGTTGCATTTGAACTCCTTTAGTGAAACAACATTTACTTCTCTTGGCAAATCATCGAAGCAGCCTGCTAACATTATTTTACCAAGCTAAAGTCTGAGTGAAAACGATGCCATTAAAATGAGTATGGAGATCTTTCCACTTTTCCTACTTGGGTACATTGGAAATTGAGGCATTATTGTAACATATGACAGTTACATAAATATTATGTAAATAGTATTCTCATTCTGTGTGAATGAGCTTCCTGTAGAAGTAGTCGAGGCCAGTTCAGTTGTGTCATTTAAGGTAAAATTGGATAGGTATATGGACAGGAAAGGAGTGGAGGGTTATGGGCTGAGTGCGGGTAGGTGGGACTAGGTGAGATTAAGAGTTCGGCACGGACTAGGAGGGCCGAGATGGCCTGTTTCCGTGCTGTGATTGTTATATGGTTATTAGTATATAACCCCCAAGACTTCGCTTTCCACTGAGTCACTATGACCTATTTGTACGCTTTAGTAAATTTAAATTGTCCCTAAGGAACAAATAACAGATAATATCCATAAATGTTCTGATTAAGTTCATATTTATTGGATTTCCAGACAATAATAGTATTTAACAAACTGATGGAGTTCACAAACAAATTCAGCACGATGTATTATATTTAATTTCATTCGTAGTCATAAGACTTCCACAGAAGTACTAAATATTCCAACAACGTATTTTTAAGAAAAAATATATAAACGCTTACCTTGCAAAAAACAAATCAAACTTCTATTCCCTGCATGGAGAGGAGGGAGATATATGCACTCTGACTTGCAACAAATGAACTCTGCTGATTAATTTCCTTTATCCTGAAGTGTTCTCACTGTGCTTTAGTGTTACAGCATCTCAAAATCTAGAGAAAAACAACCAACTAAATTCTTTTGAGAAATCAGCTAAATAGAAGTCCTGTATTCCTGTTCACCGTATATGTGAGACGTACACAATTGGGATGACTTGACTGAGGGCTTGAGTTCAGACAGGTTTGACATTTCAATGGCCTCATTCAACGGCAGTATTTTCAGAGACTGCTTGGGGAATGTTAATTAGCCATTAATAGTACATTTCAATGCCAAGCATGATAACTTCAATATCCCTTAATGCAGCAAGGTGAAAATATGAAGTGGTGGACCATCAGTCCAATTTTACACATCTCCTATGGTCCAGATAGGAGCTGATGTGTTTCTAGAAATTCTGAGCACCCATTTCGAGCATTAAATGTGATCCATGGGAATGGGAACTAAGCTTATGTCTTATAAAAGTTATACTGAAGAGCAAAACACAAAATGCTGGCATAACTCAGCAGGCCAAACAGCATCTATGGGAGGAGGTAGTGACGACGTTTCGTGCCGAAACCCTTCATGAAGACTACTGTTTGGTGAGCAAGGTGAAATATTTTCAAGTCAAGATATAGAGGTGAACCGTACCATAAATAAGATTTACATGCAGCTTATTTTTTTTCTGCAAAGAATTTGATGATGTGGTTTTGAAAGAGTATTTAAGAGAGCAAGTGGGAAATATATAGAATGAAGAATTCATTTTCCTAAATGAATTAGGATATAAATTTGAGTCGGTTGGACAGTACTGGCACCAGACAAGCTTATTAAATTTTAGGCTTGTGCTTGCAAAATTTACAAGGGCTCCATAAGGATCCTAGGGCAAAGCAATCAAACTGACTGGCAAATAGATTTGGTACTGCAGAAACATGCATCATTAAATCTTTAGTGAAAGTCTGTGCATTCACAAAACTTAATTTAATAGTGCCTGTCTTTTACAAAAGTAGAATTGAAAACCTTCTGGAATGGTGGTATCAAGTACAATTACATGATTTAATATTACTGCAATGTATTATTTGTGATGAATCATATTAAATACTGGGTATTATTTACCTGCTGTGAAAGCATAGCCTGTGATGAAAACCACATGACTGGATGAAAGAAAAAGTTGACCAGCACAGTAAATATAAATTGCATCATGTGCAAAATCCAAATTTATCAAAAGCAACTGAAATAACCTGGCCATGCCTTGCTGAATACATCCAACCACATTTGGATTAGTTTGGATTTCTGACCTAAATTTGCACTCCTTTCTCTCTAAAACATCACACATGATTATAAGTGATTATCTGAAACAGAAGCTGATTCTTTTCAAGGAAAAATAAAAGCAAGATCACCATCTGGAAATGTTCTATTATCTGGGTATGAATGTGGAAATGATTAATGTACAATTAGCAAAGAGCTTTGGCTACGATATATAAAGGCATGACATCTTGTTCATTATTTCCTTTTCTGAGTACGCAGTTATTTTCAATCATAGCTAAAATAGAAGAACTCTAGGCCATAGATTACCCAGTGTCAAAAATGTATGCAAAGGTACTAAGAAGTGTGAAATAGCAGGACATTTTGTAACTATGTACATTTATATTTCTTTTCAGCTCATTGGTCAAATAGGTCAATTTGGACTTAGTCCTGTTGCACAGAACACAAAGCACTGGGAAAAGGATTACTGTACCTGTAAATTCAATTTCGACAAAGCTGATTTAAACAGCATAATTCTATGAAAATAATATCTGAGCAGATGCTGCTCTGACTCAAATTCCATCTTTATAAAAAGCATTGTATGATTCAGCACTCTTCAGATAAGCTTACGCACATCTTCCTGGATGACCTTCTCCTTAGGCAGTCCCTCAGAATCAAGCATGACTTGTTTCTACGTTTGTTTTCTGTGATCCAAGGTGACAAATGAGATGAATGTGGGAACCACAGGTGCTGATACTGATGAGTAGGTAGTTTGTGGCGTGATGTATGCTGTGGATTCAAGGTTCTCAACACTATCTGGAGTGCTCCGTCTCTTTCAGCATTCATAAAGTAATGATTGAAGTCAATGCGGATGTTATATTTCTTCAAGAAGACTTTTAGCACATTGTTGGATCTTTTCCTCTGCTTGCCTAGTAATCTCTTTCCATTATGGATTATATACACAAAGTCAAAGAATAACTTTGGAATGGAAGAATGTGCTACACTCATCTCTGGGGCACCTGGACAGTAAAATAACTTACATTAGAATCTTGCTTATTGACGATAGCTCCACCTTCAATACTATAATTCCAAGCAAACTCATCTCCAGACTCCTGGACCGGGGACTCAACAATTCCCTTTGAATCAGAATCAGAATTAATATCACCAGCATATGCCATGAAATTTGTTGCTTTTGCAGCAGCAGTACCAGGCAATACATAATTTAAAAATGTGAATTACAGTAAATATATTTTATATATAAATATAGTGCATTCAGAAATTGGATGGCAGAAGAGAGGAAGCTGTTCCTGAATCATTGAGTGTGTGCCTTTAGGTTACTTCCTGATGGTAGCAATAAGAACAAGGCACTTCCTGGGTGATGGGGGTCTTTAATGATGGATGCTGCCTTTTTGAGGCATCACTCCTTGAAGATGTCCTGGTTACTACAGAGGCTAAGCCAATGATGGAGCTGAGTGAGTTCAAAACTTTTCTGCTGCTTATTTCAATCCTGTGCAGTACACCTTACCCCCCACCCGCCATTCCAGACAGTGATACAACCAGTCAGAAGGTTCTCCACAGTACATCTATAGTAATTTGCGAGTGTCTTTGGAGTCATACAAAATCTCCTCAAACTCCTAATGAAATATAGCCTTCTCCATAGCTGCATCGATATGTTAGGCCCAGGATAGATCCTCAGAGATGTTAACACCCTGGAATTTGAAAATGCTCACTCTTTCCATTTCTGATCCCCGGTGTGTGTTCCCTCATCGAACCTTTTCTAAAGTCCACAATTATTTCTTTGGTCTTACTGGATCCTGACCAACAGACCACAGTCAGTCAGGATAGGCAGTAACACCTTTGGCCCTCCACAAGTCTGCACCCTCAGACCCCTAACTTTACTCCCTGTGCATTCATAACTGTGTGGCCAGATTCTGCATTAACTCCATTTACTGGTTTGCAGATGTCACCATCATATCTCAAATAGCAATGAGTCAAGTACAGGAAAGAGACAGAGTGCTTAGTGACATTATGGCATGACAACAAATTTTTCCTCAATGTCAGCTAAACAAAAGACCTGGTCTTTGACTTCGGGAAGAGCGGCAGTGCACAATCTTCTGTTAAAAGTCAACTACACAGACATCAAGAGTTCTTAGGAGTGATATCACCATCCTGGCCCATCCTGGTCCAAACATGTAGATGCAACAGCCACAAAAGATACATCTTCATGATGCTAAAGAAATCAGTCACATCTCTTTTGACCTGAACCAGTTTTTGTAGTTGCACCATAGAAAGCAACCTATCCGGATGTATCATAGCTTACCAAAGGCAATTGCTGTGCTTGAGACCACAAGAAACTCTAGAGCAGGGGTTCCCAACTTTTTTATGCCATGGACCCCTACCATTAACTGAGGTGTCCATAGACCCCAAGTTGGGAACCGCTACAGCCATTGTTGACACAGTTCAGCACATCACTCCTCATGGACTCCATCTTCGCTTTGCCTTGGCAATATAATCAAATATAATCAAATCAATATAATCAAGTTTTAGAATGTGTTATCCCCCTTCCTATTGGGCAGAAGATACAAAAGACTGAATGTACCATCAGATTTAAGGGCTGCTTCTATCACTACGTTAAAACACTGTTGAATTGTCCTCTAGTACAATAAAATGGAGTCTTGGCCTCACAATCTACTGCGTTAAAGCTTAGAAACTTATTGTCTATCTGCATTGCACTTTCTCTGAAACACTTTATTCTGCATTCTGTTATTGTTTTATCTTCTGCTACCTCAATGCGCTATTGACAAGAAATGATCAGTACGAATAGCATGAAAAACGAAGTTTTTTGCTCTACCTTAGCACAATAAACAATTCTACTAAACAAATTCGAAAACAAATGAACATCTGTGTAGGAACTCTGTAATGATTTGCTCAGCAAAGAGAACCTTTTGCATCTTGTACTAATTTAACATTACTATTTTATTATTTTTATTTCTCAACTAAATATTTAATTTAGGGATTCTATATTTTATTCATATTAACTGCAAACAATAAGATCAATCAGATATTACATTGGTAATGGTTCAGTGGTCTGCCATTTGCAGTATCTAACTGCCAGCTCTTTAGCATCAATTTTCCTGCATAATGCCATGGCCCTTGTGGGAGATTCTACTCCTACCAATATTATGATTCGCACTGGATCTGGATCACACTGATAGTTTAGGATCGTTATGTGTTGTGTCATATAGCATAGGCAGTCATGGTTTCTATGTCCAGTTCACTAACAAAGCTAAATTTCCATTGACTATCATCATCATCATTATCATTATGTGGCATGTCATATGATATGGGTGATCGAGGAGAATGACCATGATAGTTCCTAGCAAATATTTTTACAGATGTGGTTTCCCATTGCCTTCCACTAGGCAGTGTCTTTACAAGCTGGGTGACCCCAGCCATTATCAGATATTTTCTGCCTGGCGTCAGTGGTCGCGTAACCAGGACTTGTGATGTGCACCAGCTGCTCGTACGACCATGCACCACCTGCTCCCATGGCTTCATGTGACCCTCATCGGGGGGACTGAGCAGGTGCTACACTTTGTCCAATGGTGGCCCACAGGCTAGCAGAGGGAAGGAGCACCTTACACCTCCTTTGGTAGATACATATCTCCACCCCACCACCCTGTTTGGGATGCCTGTGTTGGGTAATGCTTAGCACTTGCGTAAAGGACATGGAATTTTAGCATTGCTGTAGAGCTCTGCTTCAGTCATTGTGGGATCAAGGCTGCAGATGAATAATTCATACAGCTGAAATGAGCTTACATCTTTTTAACCTTTCTGATAGCCATATTTCAGATGAATGTGGAGACCATGACAAAGGTCAGCATTGGACCTCCAAGATTTGCATGTGTGCTAACCTTTACTCCACATCAGATCACAATTGACTACGTAAACCTAATGAATGTTTATCGGAGCAAGCATGCAGTTCCTCTACTGTTCACCTAGAATGGAATCCCAGAAACTACAGTATTGTGCAAAAGTCTTTGGTACATACATATATAGGTAGGGTGCCTAAGACACAGTGCTGTATTGTGAATGCAGAGCACAGAGCGAACTTATAAATCTGGTGGGAGCAGATGATGCTGGGAATGGTGAGGGTGGTGAGGCAGGGAAGGGGTGTGGGGCAGGTGGCAGACAATGTGTGCCAGAGTGGAGGGGGGTGGGTGGCGCGGGTGCAGACACACTCATCCCTGACCCACCTGGCAGGTCATTTGACTCCAAACAATTGGTTTACTGATCATTATAGAACGTCTCTCTGGTGCTTCCTGCTCCCTTCTCTCTCCCTTTCCCTTTTCCCAACCATGTATCTCCTCTCCCTACCCCCTTCCCACTCTCAGTCCTTAATAGAAACCCATATCAGAATCAGGTTTATCATCACTCATATATGTCACGAAATTTGTATTTGCTTTTGCAGCAGTACTGTGCAATGCACAAAATTACTGAAGTACAGTGAAGAAGTATTTAGCTATACTTATATGTGCCCAAGACTCTAGGCCAGTACCGTAGATGACTATTTTCTGTTATTAATCTCAACGACATATAAAACCTATGCCAAATAGCCTGACAATGGATCGTGGTTATTTATAATCATAATGTTTGTTTTTATATTTCATCTTGCGGCTACAGCCAGAAGCTACCTGCCGATAGAGATCATTCTGGAGTTATGAAGTTATGGATAGCATAATTATGAATTCCTCCAAGAGGACCACAACCTTGCCATGGTTTGGAGGCTTGTATGCCTCAATGACTCGGAGAGCTATGCTGGCTGGAGTCAGGGCTTTATGCTTTGGCTCTTGGTAGGGTCACCCATGCCAAACAGGTCAAAGGGTAAAGGCCAGACTAAGAGTGGTCAATCGGCCCTCCAGGTTCGATGGATCACCTCAGGGCTAACAACACTGATTAGTAAAGGAAAATTGTTATTGAAACAGCAGTGAAGGATCCTTCTACATCTACAACTTTGAGGGATCAATGGATGTAGATAATTATAGCAATTGAAACTATAGTTAATCATTCATTGTTATCTTTGTGTTGAAGAAGTGTGAAATGTGTCAGGAGTGTGAAATTCTCTCTCTCTCTCTCTCTCCCCCCCCCCCTCCTCCCCCCTCCCAATGACTGTGATCTGTGATGAGCTGTGATGACTAAGGAGAAGTAAATGTGCATTATCAGAATGACATTTTATTTTCTTCAAGCATAGCTAATTCCATAACAGAACAGCACAAGCTGGATCACATGTGTGCAGCAGAAAGTTGAGGGTTTTCAGAATAATTGACACAAGTGACTTTAAGTTATCAAGCTTCCTCTGAGCTTAATCTCCACTAATCAAGACTTGCCAGTTCTTGATCCATCAATTTTATTATTATTAATGAATATAGCCAACCAATGACTGTATCTATAACAACAGGATCCGTAACTATAACAACAGGATTTGTGATACTGCTATTTATATTTTAACTGTAAAGCAGAGATCTTTCTCCACTGCTCATGCATAAGGATATCTAGATATTACAAAATCTCACCTTTGTGGCTGTCAGCCACGGATCATGTGATGATAGATTCCTATCCAAAGAGCAGGCACTTCACTTTGAATTGTAAAGGAGCCCAGCAATGGCTGACAAACTATCTTTTAGATGACATATTGATAAGGCTCAATCAAACCTTGCAGGTACATGTAAAGCATCCCAAGAAGAATTGGTGTATTATCCATAATTACCCGGCCAATATTTATCTTCCAATTAACTACACACAAAACAAAATCTGACGAGTGTATTATTGTTATATTGGAGCCAGCTGTCATCATCCTAATGCCTTCCACAGTTTATCTGAAAACTGTGCCTTCCATAGTTCAGTTTATCTGAAGCATAAGCAGATTTCATGTGATATTGATTATGTAATTTGGTAATAAAAATAGATATTCGATGAATATTTTACAGTACTTCAAATTGGAATATTACTTATCAGTTATCAGCCTGTGTAGCACACATGGTTCACCGGCGCCATGCTGTATTTGAGAATCTAACTCAGTGATGCCACAACAGCAACCCCTTACTGAATGTCAGCAAGGCATGCCACCAATCACCAGTAGCCAATCAGAAAATGCCCCCCTTATTCACACTGTTTGCCTCCTGCCAATCAGCCAATGCTCTATCCATGCTAGTATCTTTCCTGTAATACCATGGGCTTTTATCTTGTTAAAGCAGCATAATGTGTGGCCCTTGGCAGAGGTTTTACTGAAAATCCAAATAAACAACGTTCACTGAAATTCCTTTGTCTATCCTGCCTGTAATTTCCTCAAAGAATTCCAATAGATTTTTCAGGCACAATTTTCTCTGAAGGAAACGATATTGACTTTGGCCTATTTTGTCATCTACCTCCAAGTACCCTAAAACCTCATCCTTAACAATTGACTCTATAACATCTTTCCAACCACTGGCCTATAATTTCTTTTCTTCTGCCCCCTTCCCTTCTGAAAGTGTGGAGTGAATTTAGTCAGGACTTTGTATAATTTGAAATTTCACTTTTAGTCAACATCCCTTATTCTCTTTGTTGTAAGAACACTAAATGTTGCAAATACTCAGCAATTCAGAGTATCAGTGAAAAGAGAAAACAATTAAAACTTCAAGTCGCTGACCTTTCATCAGAATTGGGAAGTGGGAAAACAAACCTGTTTATGCTGCAGAGATGGAAGTTGAGGAGAATGACTAGAATAAGATGGAAACCAAAATTACCCATTTCATGTCTGGGCCCTTCATTAGAAGAGATCTTCACTGGTTCAGATGAAAGATCCAGACTCTCAGAATTACCTTTCATCAGTTTTTTTTTCTATTGTGCTATTTCAGAATCAGAATCAAGTTTAATATCATTGGCATATGTCATGAAATTTGTTGGCTTTGCGGCAGCAGTACAATGTAATACATAATAGAGAAAAAACTGTCAATTACAGTAAATATATATATTACAAAGTTAAATTAATTAAGTAGTGCAAAAATAGAACTTAAAAAGTAGTGAGGTAGTGGCTTCAATGTCCATTCAGAACCTGGATGGCAGACAGGAAGAAACTGTTCCTGAATTGCTTAGTGCCATAAATTAATCCCACAAAACACATTTTTGATAAATTTTGATAATCTCAATATAGCAAACAGGATGAATATGCATATTTCTATTTGGAAGTGCATTATTTGTTATGTTGGGAAAAGCAGAATATATGCTTGCTGTAATCGCACCAGAGATGGAAATGTGTTTCTTTGCAAATTCATATAAGAGTGTTATATTATATTTTAATGTTTCCTATACTTCCTCAGAAATATTCCTCAAAATTTAAAAGTGAATAAGACAGGGATGCAGCATCTTTAGGACATCAAACTATTTTTTTGTACCTTCAACATATAGTGGAGTATTTTTCCAATCCAGTCAATTCAGAAGTAATTACTAGCTAAAGCTAGGCATAGTTCAGTCAGTATTACTCTCAGCTTTCTGATAGAAAGCTATGGATTCAACATGTTCTTACCTAGAGGACAAAATGTAAGTTGGCATTTCAGTACAACAACAAGGGCTTTTTGGATAAAATGTTAACTGGATCTCCCATTTGGCCTGTAAGAGATACATAAAAAGGCATATGAAAGTATTCTGGAGAACAGAGGCTCTCCTCAGTATGTTGGACTATATTTATTCCTTGACTATCATTTGCACCTTATTTTGCCAATAATATCACATAAAAGTGAGATGTTGGTGTATGCAAATTAATTGTCATGTTTTCATGTTGCAACAGTAATTGAAGTTCTGGAGTCTGTCACTACATAAAACTGTTTGGAATGTCCTATGCTTCCGAGGGAAGGTCCTCACACTTGAGTGACCTCTCCCTCTCGATGATGTCGATGGATGGTGCTGGAGCAAGGTTTAACAGATGAGGCTGTAGATCTGGGCTCAAATTCAATTTTTATGATGTTTTTTAGTTTCTAGTTCTCAATCTCGTTGCTCCTTTTTTTGTTACTACTTTTGGGCAGTTTTTGAATCAGGGCTCCCTGCTGATAATGAACACCGAGCTGAACTGAACTGAAATAATACCTTTTGATTTTGTGTTTTACAGTATCTTCTGTGTTTTCGAGCATTTTCTTTTATTGCTGTTTGCACAATCTTTTTTATGCGTGGGGGAAGGGGTTTGACGTTTGATATTTTTCTTTGAAAAGGTTGGTTCTATGTTGCTTTGTTTTGTGACTCTGAAGGGAAGACAAATTTCAGGGTTGTATACAATATGTACTTCGACAATAAATGTACTTTGAATCTTTGAATTGTGAAAGGCCCTATAAAAAGATTTTCTTTTCTTCTCGTAAGGACTAACTGATTTCATCCATTATGCTACAAAGTACTATTATTGTGAAATTATGTAAAATAAACTAATTCACTGTATAGTCATATTCACTACGCCTCTTTCAATACTTGTATCCTGTAAATTAATAACACAATCTACTTATTATTCAGAGAGAAAAGCAATAACTTGGCATCAGTCCAACTTAGGCCTCTCCTTACTTTCTAAATTATAGGGAGACCTTTATATGCTGCTGATTCATTAGGTAATAGCTGATAGGGATACCTTTGCTAAACTCAACCAGATCTAATTGCAATCTTTGGCAAGCTTTCAAGTAAACAAGAACGTTTTGAATGACTTGTATGAAAGGTCACATTGGAGAGATAGAGAAATACCATTAGAGCTTCTGAAGGTGGGGTGGGGGGGTAAGCTTTTGAATTATAACATTATAGGATAATATCTGAAGTTCCCACCAGCTCTTTGGATTCTGATCAATGGACAAAAATAATTATCAATATCGGGACTGAATTTGTTAATTTAAGAGAGAGTGCCTGGTCCAGGAAACAAGAATTTTTAAAAGTTCTTCACATATATTTTTTGGAAATATGTGTTTTCTCAACTGCCTATCACCTCCCCTGGTGTCCCTCTTCCTTCCCTTTCTCCCATGCTTCATTCTCCACTCCTATCAGATCCCTTCCTCTTTAGCCTTTTAACCTTTCCCACCCAGCTGGCTTCACATGTAACCTTCTAGCTATCCTCCTTCTCCTCCCCCCATCTTTTTATACTGGCAGTTTCCCACTTCCTGTCCTATCCTGAAGAAAGGTCTTGGCCCAAAAGGTTGACAGTTCATTTCCATGGATGCTGCCTGACCTGCTGAGTTCCTCAAGCATTTTATGTGTGTTGCTTTGAATTTCCAGCATCTGCAGACTTTCTTATGTTTATACTACGTATCAATTCTTGTTTATTTTGCACAGTACGTGCAGTTTCTGAGATTCCATTCTAGGTGAACAGTAGAGGAACTGCATGCTTGCTCTGATAAACATTCATTAGGTTTACGTAATCAATTGTGATCTGATGTTGAGTAAAGGTGAGCACACATGCAAATCTTGGAGGTCCAATGATAACCTTTGCCATGGTTTCCACATTCTTCTGAAATGTGGATATCAGAAAGGTTAAAAAGACCTAAGCTAATCTCGGCTGTGCGAGTTATTTATCTAAAAATTCCACATCCTTTACATAAATGCTAAGTGTTACCCAACACAGGTATCCCAAACAGTGGCGGGGTGGAGATATGCCCCTACCAAAGGCATTCCTTCCTCTGGTAGCCTGCTTAGTCCCCCGATCAGGATCACATGAAGTCGTGGGAGTAGCTGGCACATATCTCAAGTCCTGGTTAAGTGACTACTGACAGCAGGCTGACAATCTCTGAAGAGTATTGATAACGGCTGGGGTCACCCATCTTGTAAAGACACTGCCCAGAAGACGGCAATGGCAAACAACTTTTGTAGAGAAGTTTGTCAACTACAATCATTGTCATGGAGACCTTGATTGCTCATGTCATATGACGTGGCACATGATTATAATGATGATGGTCAAAGGAAATGCAGGTGTGGTGGTGGGTTGGATGGTAGGGAAAGAACAATTATTTTCCACGGTGAAGCATACAACCAAATTAAAAGTTTAATAATGAAAATTTCAGAGATTCTCAAACAAAACACAATTTGATATTTCAAATTACAAGCAATTCTATGAATAATATTCATTAGGAGTTTCAGATTTGGTATGTCACCAGAACACTCTCAAACTTCTACAGATGTATGACGGAGAGCATTCTAACTGTCTACATCACTGCCTGGTGTGCATGGGGGCAGTGGGGGCAGTGGGGGGTGGGGTGGCTAATGCACAAGATCGAAGCAAGCTGTTCCATTGTGGGCACTAGCCACCACAGCAACCAGGACATCTTTAAGGAGTGATGCCTCAGAAAGGCAGCATCCATCATTAAAGACCCCCATCACCCAGGTCAAGCTTTGTTCTTATTGCTACCATCAGGAAAATGGTAAAGGAGCCTGAAGACACACATTCAATGATTCAGGAACAGCTTCTTTCCTTCTGCCATCAGATTTCTGAATAATGAGCATTGAACCCATTAACACTACCTCACTACTTTTTTAATTTCTATTTTTGCACTACTTATGCACACACATGTATATACATATACATATATATTTACTGTAATTCACAGTTTTTTTTATTGCAATGCCCAGCTGCCACAAGTTAACAAATTTCAGGACATATGCGGGTGATATTAAACCTGATTCTGATATTGAATATTCTCAAATGTCAGTGTAATTGAAAGAACAATTCCAAGTGGATAAAAAGCCTTTTTAAATAATATCAGGAAAAATAAAGAATCTTAATACCGTAGATGTCGGATTATAAGCCGCTACTTTTTTCCCACATTTTGAACAGCTTTGAACACTGCGGCCTTTACTACGGTGCGGCTAATGCATGATTTTTTTTCATGCCGCCAAAAACATTTTGCCTCGTAACAGTAGACCAATAAAATTGATGAGTAGTTCACAGAGGTCCAATGAAATTGTAAGATAAATCAAGTGCACTTTCACAATTAAATTATTGTAAATCAGTCATTTGTACTCACCCTCATCAACATGGAAAACACTCGAAGAAAAGCATTGTGCTGCCTTTATGGCAGTTATTTAGTTTATAATATTTTCGCTTAGTAATTCATTTTCTAGTTAAAGTTAGAAGTGTTTTAACTATATTTGTTTTCTGTACTACATTGCGGGATGCTATGACGTCACACCCGGTTTCGCCGCGTCTTGTGGGAAAAATACTGGTTTGCGATAAACGGGAAGGAGGGGGGCGAGCGCATTACGCGAGCGGCATTAGATCTGAGCGAACGCTGCTTTTAAGTTAAAGGCGATCAATAACTTTTCCTGGTAGGCTGCAGTATATATATTTTTTACCAGTCGTTAGGAGATATTGGAATGTTGTTCAGTAAAAAAGTATACGCAACGTATATTTAAAAGTAGCTGCGTTACAGGCACGGTTCGAAAAAAGCATTTGCAATATGTATTTGTTTATGTTACCATATGGATTTAATTAAAAGTTAAAAAATCCTCACGTGTAATATCTTTCTGTGTAAATATCTCATATTACAACGTGGGACACCTGCGGCCGAAAATCCGGTGCGGCCGAAAATCCGGTGCGGCCGAAAATCCAGTGCGGCCTAAAATCCAGTGCGGCCTGTACAAGTACAAAATTGATTTTCTTTCTAAAATTAGAGCCAGCGGCTTTTAATCAGGTGCGCTCTGTAGTGCGAAATCTACGGTAACTGACATAATAATATCAGTTATCCAAATATTTAACATGAAAATAATGGCAATCAACTCACATAGGAAAATAATATGTACAATCAAAACCTGAATGCTAGCCTTTGTTTACTAATTGCCATGGATTAATTATGTATAATTGGATTTTCAAAGTCACTGCAATGATATCACATAACATGAGAACCCACTATCAAGGGATAGCTTGCAGATAATTTTCCTATTGCAATATAGACTAGTGCAGTGTTTTTTTTTGCTTATAATGTAAAGGTTGAGAGCACTTTTCTACTACTTGCATCTCATAACAAAATGAAGCACTTTTCGATCAAGTTTCCAAGTGTTGAAAGCATGAAAGGAAACTCTCATATCAACCATCTATTCTCAGCGCCAAAAGGAATTAAACAACAATAAGATGGAACATACGTTAACAGCAGAGTGTTTATTGATATCATGATGAAATATTCAAATACTGAGTGTTAAATCTAAAGTGACTTATTTATCTGAGAATGGATGTATTATGCTCTATATGTTAAAAAAAATCTGCTTACAAGTTCAACAAACCAAGCTAATTTGCACCAAGGGCCCCTACCTTCTCTAATTCTGATATCTCATCCAGCTATACAACATATCTGAACTAATGGCAACACGAGTGAATCTGCAGATGCTGGAAATAAATAAAAAAACACGAAATGCTGGCAGAACTCAGCAGGCCAGACAGCACCTATGGGAGGAGGTAATAACGACGTTTCAGGCCGAAACCCTTCATCAGGAGTGAAGTAACATGGGATGGTCGAGGGGGGATAAGAAGTGGGGGGAGGGATAAAGTAGAGAACTGGGAAGTGATAGGCTGGAGGGAAATGGGCTAGGGGGAAGGTGGAGAATTATGGGAAATAAAAGAGAAAGAAAGGTAGGGCTGGGGGGAGAGATTATAGTGAGGGGGGAAAAAGAGAGAGAAAGAGAACCAGACTAAAATAATAGATAGGGATGGGGGTAAGGGTGGGGGGCAGGGGTATCAACAGAGGTCAGTGAGTTGGATGTTCATGCCGGCAGGAAGGAGGCTACCTAGGCGGGAGATAAGGTATTGCTCCATCGACCTGCGTGTGGCCTC
The DNA here is from genome assembly GCF_048418815.1 of Hemitrygon akajei. Taxonomy (NCBI): domain Eukaryota; kingdom Metazoa; phylum Chordata; class Chondrichthyes; order Myliobatiformes; family Dasyatidae; genus Hemitrygon; species Hemitrygon akajei. The sequence continues at coordinate 183,923,632 of NC_133128.1, forward strand.
ATCTTGATGGTAGAGGAGGCCATGGACAGACATGTCGGAGTGGGAGTGGTCTGTGGAATTGAAGTGTGTGACCACAGGGAGATCCCGCCACTGCTGGAAGACCGAGCGCCGGTGCTCGACGAATACCCACTGGGTGTATGTCAGTCTTTTTTTAATGGGTCCTTTTGGGTTTCTTGTTTTGTGGCTGCCCACGAGGAGATTAATCTCAAGGTTGTATAATGTATATATACTTGGATAATAAATGCACTTTGAACTTACATTTCCCACATCTTTGGCCTCTAGCCCCCTCAAACTCACAGGCAAGAACAAGTGTTCTTCCTACTTAATTGTATGGGTTAGTTTTATTTAATTTTCTGTTTGTAAAGCACCTTGGAACATGTGTCTATATTTAATCAGCAACAACAGATTCTATTTATGGAACATCTTTGGCTATGAAAAACATTCCAAATATTCCAAGTCCCCTTATGGGCAAGGTATCAAACAAACGTGCCACTGGGGCCAAGTAAGAAGTCATTAGGACATGTGCTAAGTTATAAGAAGGACTTTAAATGTGGAGTGATAAAAACTGGCTAGAGGTTGGATGTCAGAGCTTGGTGCCCACTCAGCTGAAGGCATGGCAGACATAAAAGAGTATCTAAAATCCAGGAAGGACGAGAACACACAAGATCGAAGTTTCATGAAAAAGAAAAGGTGCTCAGGTGTGTGGCGAAAGGGGACTGCAGCATTTGGAACCAAGCACGAACAATTACCCAGAACAAAATACCCAGTTTGGTTTGCTTCAGCTTCATAAGACATAGAAGCAAATTAGGCCATTCGGCCCATCAAGTCTGACCCACCATTCCACCATAGATGACTTATTATCCCTCTCAACCCTGTTCTCCAACCTTCGCCCTTGTAACCCTTGATGCATGCTGTGACTAATCAAGAACTTATCAGCCTCCACGTTAAATACAGCCAATGGCTTTGCTCAACATTAAGCTTTATCCAAGCATCAATCAAAAAGCTGAATTCTGGAGGTGAGATAAGAATAACAGGGCATGTTTGTCAAGTTTAGCCTCAAGGATGACTAAACTGAAATCAATAGGCATCGAGGAAATTACCTTAATGCTTGCAGTTATAATACACGCAAAGAACAAAAGGTATAGTTATCTGAGATCAATTATTACAGACCCAGGATTTTACTACAGAGGTTCCATTGTTTTAACTGTTCCATCATTGACTTCCCTTCTACCATCAAGTATTCTATGCTGGCAACATTCAAGCATAGGCTGATCAACTGCATGTATACCTGCACCTCAGAAAGGTGCCCAGCAAGAAAGAGTCTAATAATGTCTATTGTTATTAACGGATATTACTATTGTCAGACCCCCCACTGTCAACACCCTAGTGGCTTGAAACTGAACTGAACTGCTCACCGTGGCTACAAAAACAAGCCAAAGGCTTAGTGTCCTACGATGGGTGAACCACACCTTGACAACACAAAGCTTTGCCACCATCTTCAGACCACAAGTGAGGATCATGGTGGAATTTCCTTCACCTGTCTGGCTGAGTACAGCTCCAACAATACTTCAGCACCTCTGTACCATCCAAGATTAAGCAACGTTTTTGACTCATGTTGCCTCAAACCTAAAATTCATTCAACCTCTGCTGCTCTATCTATTCACTTTCTGGTCTTTCACTGATTGTATTATGGTTCTTGGATTTATTAAGTACGCACATAAAAAACAAGTCTCTGTATTACATATGGTGACATATAAATACTTTGTTAATAATTTACTTTGAACTTTGACAAAGGAATACAGTCAATTGCCTACACTAATCTGAAAACAAATCCCAGATGCTCAAAACCAACTGCCAAAGACACAGTAAATAGATATATGCAAACAGAACCACCTACATAATACCCTTCAAATTGCACAGTACTCAAATATCACAGGTCTTTTCATCAGTACTGAGTCTATGTCATAGACCCTTCTAAGTCTAAGTCTATGGTCTAAGTCATAGACCCGTCACTACTTCACTAAAGGAATATCTTCACTAAAGTAACTGCAGATATTCAAGCTGATGGCCTTAGGGCTCAGCAACAAAATATGGTCTTCACTATAATGCTCAGAGATTAAATAAATAATCATTATAAAAATATGCAAATGAAGAAGAAGAAAAGGGTGAATCTAGGTGGGGAAAGCTACTACCAAATGCATCTTAACAGGAGTAAAAAGGAAAGCCATTGCAGATGAATCTCTGGCTTCAGATCAATAAGAATGTAATAATGGTGATCAGTCCCACCTGCAAGATAAAGGTGGGTGGAAGGGAGTAGCAACATAGCTAAAAGTACATATATGTTATTGTATACAACCCTGAGGTTTATCTTCTTGTGGGCATACTCAATAAATCCATAGAATAGTAACTATAACAGAATCAATGAACAGTCATCAAACTAGGGTCTGCACTAGGGTGTAAAAAACAACAGACTGTGAAAGTGTGAAAACAAACGACAATATAAATAAATATTGAGAAGATGAGATGAAGAGTCCTTGAAAGTGAATCCATTGGCTGTGGGAACATTTCAAGGATGGGGCAAGTGAATTGGAGTGAAGTTGCACTGTGAGTGAAATTTGAAGATGATTTGGTCATCTGAGTCGAAGTTTACAAATGGGTACAGAATTTAGTCATTGTGTCTTAGATACAGAGCACAGAAACAGAGCTGACCTTTTGGTATACATCTACACTAATCCGTTCATCGGCACTTAATTCTAATTCTTGATGACTCAAGTACTTGTCTACATAATTTATAGCTGTTGTGAGAGTACATGTCTTCACCACACACTCAAAACAGTTCAGTCCAGAACTTAAACCATTCTTTGTGTGAAAAAAATCTTCTTGATATTAATTCTGAACCATTCACTTCTTCCCCGAGTCTATGCCCTCTAGTTTGCAGACTGCAGTACTAGAGGGATATCAGGAATTGTGTACTCTGGCATATCAAGACTTGGCTCACTCCTAACATTCCTGACACATCACTCTAGCCTGAGGGTTTTGCCATCCACTGCATAGACCAAAGAGAGACATCAGGTAAAAGCAGAGGCAATGGCATTTGCTTCATGATTGACTCTTCATGGTGCACATTTATGGTGGTCCTGACTCAGTCTTGTCCCCCCCCCCCCCAACCTGGAATATCTGATGGACAAGTATCATTCATTCTAATTGCTGAAGGTCTTCTCCAGAGTTATCGTGGCCGGTGTGTACCTTTCACCCTGGGTAGACTGGAGGATGTACAATTTGGTAATGGAGGACCTAAGCACCATGATCAACAGTCATGAGGAAATGTACCCGGATGCCTGACTGCTCATTGTGAGGAACTTCAGCCAGGCTAGCTTGAAGAGTTCAGACCAGCTATCACCAAAACAGCAAAAGATGTGCTAGCATTGGAGAGGTTTCAGAGGAGGTTCAGAAAAATGATTCCAGAAATGGAAGGCTGGTTGTATGATGAGCAATTGATAACTCTGGGCCTTTATTCGCTGGAACATAGAAGAATGAGGGTGGATCTCATTGGAACCTATCAAATGTTGAAAGGCTTTAACAGAGTGGATGTGGAGTCAGTATTTCTTATAGAGGGGGAATCTAGGGCCAGAGTGCACAGTCTCAGAAATGAGGGATGTCCATTGAGGGACATTGCCACAGGTGGCTGTAGAAGCCAAGTCATCGCGTGTATTTAACGAAGAGGTTAATAGGTTGTTGATTAATCACAGCATGAAAGGTTACGGGGAGAAGGTAGGAGAATAAATCAGCCATAATGAAATGGTTGAGCAGACTCTGGGTCAAATGGTCTAATTGTGGTCCCATGTTTTAAAGTCTTATAGTCACCTGCATAGCCCTAAGAGCTAATGCACTCAGTCACTGTTACATCACCATCAAGAGGACTTTCCACGAGATCTCACACCAACTGTTTGGGCATGTCCGAATCACCAAGCTGTACTACTCTCAGCCTGTAGGACGAAACTGAGGACTGCAGGGCTCATGCCTAGGACAACCAAGGTATGGTCAAGAGAGGCAGAGGAGTGCTGATAGGACTGCTTTGAATCAATAGATTAGATCATAATCATTGATTCATTTTTGAATTTGAATGAATCTGCCTTGTTCATTACCGAGACCTGTGTGGGCAGGTGTGTGCCTTTGAAAATAAACTTCCTAGACCAGAAGTCCTGGATGAAACAGGAGATGAGCAGTCTGCTGAGGTCTGTGGCATTCAATAATGGCACTCTAGAGTCCTACAAGAAGCCCAGGTACAATCTACAGAGGCCATTATGAAAATGAAAAGGCAACTCCGAGATGAAACTAGAAATAGAATTGGACACAGGACAGGTGTGGCAAGGTTTGCAGGCCAATAGCTCCTATAAGGTGAAACCTAACAGTCTAAAGCGCAGTGATGCTGCACTCCCAAATGACCCCAGTACCCTTTATAGATGCTTTGAAAGCGAGAATGACACGACACCTGTGCAGATACCCATGGCATCTAGCAACAATGTGATCGTTGTTCTGAAACAACGTCCGAACAAACTTCAAGAGGAAGAACCCTGATTGTGTACTGGCTGGGTAATGAAAACCTGTGCTGACTAACTGGCTGGAGTGTTCAATGACATTTTCAACCTCTCGCTGCTGTGGTTTGAGGTTTCCATCTGCTTTCAAAGGATAGCAATCAATCCGGTGCCCAAGAGGAGCAGGGAGAGCTACCTCAGTGATGATAGTAACATTCACATCTACCATCAAAAAAACTGCAATGGGAGGTTGATTGTGGCTAGAATTAACTCCTGGCTGAGCAAGGAGCTAGACCATTGCAACTGGCCTACCATCATAACGTGTCTACTGCAGATGGAATTTCACTGGCTTTCCACTCAGCTTTGGAGCAGCTAGACAACTGCAATACATGTGTCAGACTGCTGTTCGTCAAAAACAGGTTGATGTTCAACATCATGATTCCCAAATTCTGCTGAATCCCTTCTGCACCCCTGCAAATGCAATCTTGTGCTTCCCATAGTGTTAAACTCAGAAATGTACAAATTATTTCAGCTGTTGCATAACTGATATTTGATAAAATTGTACTCTATGTCCTGGCTAACGAAGACAGGCATGCTGCATACCCTTTCTGTTATGTTTTATAACTCCAAAACATAAAAAATAATTGGAAGAAAAACACGGATCCAGGAATAACTCATGTATGTGTAGTTTTACTTTAGTGAGGCGCACACAGGGGACATGGTAGCATAATGACGTATGCCATTCACGTACTTTTACATGTAACCCATGACAAGTTATGTAAACACTATCAATAAAATAAAATATTTACAATATTACTCATACACAATGCCCTGGTTCACACTTTTACTGTTATGCTGTAGGTATTTCATTTAGCAGCTCTGTTTGTTCTGCTTTAAGCCTGCTTGGGTTTTTGTTCAAGATAAGGATGATGTGGGATGTGTGCCATCCAATTAGTGGGAGCTTTTACTCGGAGAGAGACAATAAGGTTGGTCTTTGGCTTTTGTTCGAGAGGAGATGAAGGGAGATGACACTGGAAAGATCTGCTTGTAGCATACGATCCAGTGGGAGACCCGTTTGTTCGAGATGGATTGCGAGCAATGTTCGGAAGGTGGTGTGTGCTTTCACTTTGACTGAGGACCCAGCACGTGGGTGACAGCGAAGTTCAAGATGAGCTCCAACTTCTGCACATTTGACTGTTTAATTAGAATGGGCCCTTACTTTTTGTTATTCTTTACTAACCCTTCAGTTAAGATTCATAAATTTAATTCCTTTAATTATATGCAGTGTACTGTCTGTTATTTTGTGGCATTAATTTGTAACAGGGTAGCAAATGACCCAGCATCCACACAACCAAGGTTTCGGGTGTACCTCAATCTCTAAAGTTTGGTGGGGCTGGAGGACGTCTTCCATAGACTTACGCAGCCAAGAAAACCGAAGTGTTTCACATATATTACTGAAGTATTAAATACACAACATTCTCCATCACTTTCAGGGATCCTTGGATCAAGGTCTTTCTGTTCATCAGTACTGCCTGAGGCCCTACCTTTCTCTGTTTGACCTATCCATATTATTTGTCTCAAAGTGCATTGCCTTGCACTTAACAGGATTAAATTCTATCTGTCATTGTTCTGCCCATCTAACCAACTGATCTGTATCATTCTGTAGCCTAAGATTATCCTCCCTATTAGTTACAAGGCCAATAATATTTTTGGTCTGCCTGGAATGGTCAAAGGTGGAAAGATGAGATAACAACATGTGCACAGGATGGAAGGAGAGAGACTAATGTTGGATCTTAGAGTGTCAGTGACAGCCAGCTTGAAGTGGAATATTTGAGGAGAGGGAATAGTTAAGAATATCAGCTAAAATATCCAGGGGAAGAAAATGGGATATCAGCAGTTTGGTGGGGTTAAGGTTAAGACCATAAGAAATCGGAGCAGAATTAGGCTATTTGAAGAATCGAGACTGCTCCTCCATTTCATCATGGCTGATCCCTCTCAGCCCCAATCTACACCCTTCTCCCTGTAACTCTTTATGCTCAGAATCTATCAACCTCTGTCTTAAACACAGTCAATGACTTGGCCTCCATAGCTGCCTGTGGCAATGAATTCCACAGATTCACCACACTCTGGCTAAAGAAATTCCTCGTCATCTCTGTCCTAAATGGACTTCCCTCTATTCTCAGGCTACAGTATGTCCTCCTGTAATGGACTTTCCCTAACATAGGAAACATTCTCTCCACACCCCCCTCTATCGAGGCCTTTCAACATTTCAACATGACGAAGGGTCTCGGCCCTAAACGTCGACAGTGCTTCTCCTATAGATGCTGCCTGGCCTGCTGTGTTCCACCAGCATTTTGTGTATGTTGCTTGAATTTCCAGCATCTGCAGATTTCCTCATGTTTGCTCTTTCAACATTTGATAGGTTTCAATGAGATCCCTCCTTATTCTTCTGAATTAAAGGAGCAGAAGATTTGTCTTAGAGATAAGATGAACTTGAAGAGTTCAGCCTAGATAAAGTAATATCCCAAGGGGAAATTTGGTGAGATTGACATGAGAAATGAGAAAAACAGAACACTTACTTGATGAATCCTCCAAGAGGACCACAATCTTGTTGTAGTTTGGAGGCTTGTGTGACTCAGAAGGCTATGTTGGCTGGGGTCAGGGCTTTATGGTTTGGCACGTGGTAGGATCAACCATACTAAACAGGTCAAAAGTTAGAGCCCAAGCCTAAGAGTGGCCCACCGGTCCTACAGTTTTGTGGGTTCAGCTCAGGGCTAACAACCCTGACTTGTAAAACAATACTGTTATCAAAACAGCAATGAAGAACCTTTCTACATCTCAGTGTGACAGTATTCCTGAGTCTCCACCTGATGAAGGAAGCCCTGAACATCACTGGAGATGGAGGACCTTCATTGCAGCCCTAAACGCCAATGGTGAAACAAGCAACAAGCAAAATTGATTGAAAAGCTCCTCAGAGACACTTGGAAAAGATTTTAGAACATTTCTTTAAATATGAAAGCAAATATGTGATGTTAAGGATTTATAAAGTGCTGGTGAAGCCACACTTGGAGTACTGTGTGCAATATTGGGCCCATTATCTAAGAAAGGATGTGCTGACATTGGAGAGGGTTCAAAGGATGTTCATGAAAATGATTCTGGGATTGAAAGGCTTATCATGAGGTGTGTTTGATTGACCAGAGAGTAATGAATCTGTGGAATTTGTTGCCACAGGCAGCTGTGGAGGCCAAGTCACTGGGTATATTTAAGGCAGAGGTTGATAGATTCTTGATTAGTCAGGGCATGAAGGGATACAGGGAAAAGGCAGAAGATTGGGCTGAGATGGAAAATGGATCAGCCATGCTGAAATGGTGGAGCAGACTCAATGGGCCAAATGGCCTAATTCTGCTCCTATATCTTATGGTCTTAGGAAGCATACTTGTTAAATGGGGGGGACTGACTGTCAGCTACAGAAACTTCATGTTGCTTGGAGACGGTGGGAAATTGAAAATAGTATTGTCAGAGCATGCAGTGGAAAAGGTAGAGCAAGCACAGTTGGAATGAAGCTTGGGAAGGGTTGAGGGATATGAGAAAAAAGAAACCGGGAAATAATTATGTATGCTTCTCATAGACTGATATTGGAAATTACTTATATCGGGGTTTCAAGCAAAGGTAAGATTAGTGCTGTTTATGAATCTTCCAATGGTCTAACTTCCTCCAAATCCTCACTGTAATAGTGCAAACCTAATATGTGCTTGGATGAGTCACTAGATTGCGTGCACCTGGAATAAGTGGAGGAAACTCAAATATTAAAAAAATTAATGTTTCTTTGCCTTTCCTTCATTGTTTTTGGGAGCAGTAAAGCATAGAAGGCTCCAGAGCAAATGCTTGTGGTTGGGCTTAGTATAAATGGATACTTGAAAGCAGACATTGGGCTGCGAGGCTTGCTTTTCTACTGTATAAATCTAAAATTAACTTTTAAATGCTTGAACAAAGTTTTCTTGTTAAAGTGATCACCCTGTAATCAAGCTGCAGGGCAGGCAAAATTAATAACAATGAAATAAAGTAGGGGAAAAACACTGGAATAAATGACTGGCAAGTAAACTGGCTGAAGTAATGACACACAATCCTTGTACATTTTAAATTTATCTTTTTTTTTGCAGGGATATTAATCTAAATGTGCTAATATTTTTCCTAAAATAGTGAAACAGTCAAGGCCTGTTTTTTTTTCCCCAGTAGAGTTTGCAGAGGTGAGAGACACTAAAGAGCGGGAAAGTGTAAGCTAGAAATAGTGCAAGACTGATTGAATGGCATTTATTCTCTCCCCCAGAGAGCAAACTACATGTGGTGTAACTCCTGGTTCCTGCACACCCAGTACCCAGGAGTGTAAGGGTTAATGTATGAGGAGCATTTAATGGCTCTGGGCCTGTACTTGTTAGAGCTTAGAAGAATGAGGAGGAATTTTATTGAAACACACAGAATATTGAAAAGTAGATGTGGAGAGGATGTTTCCTACAGTGAAAGAGTCTAGGACCAGAGAGCACAACCTCAGAATAGTGGGACATCCATTTACAACAGAGACGAGGAGGAATTTATTTAGCTAAGGGTAGTGAATCTGTGCAAGTTATTGCATATATTTGAAGTGGAGGTTGATAAATTCTTGATTAGTCAGGATGTCAAAGATTACAGGGAGAAGGCAGAAATTCATTGACACAGATGGCTGTGGAGGCCAAGTCACTGAGAATATTTAAAGTGGAGGTTTATAGGTTCTTGATTAGTCAGGGTGTCAAAGATTACAGGGAGAAGGCAGGAGAATGGGAGTGAGAGGAATTGTGTGGAGTTCTAGTGTTAGCAGGAAAGTGTCAAGAAACCAACATGAATCAGAATACACAGTGTCTACTGCTGAATGGCCATTCACTTGTTTGCTAAGTAACAAACTGATAAAAGCACTAAATTTTAAAAACAGAAAGATGTAATGTTGGTATGTGGTACATGATGTCATTGTATAGATGCTTTGGCTCTCCTGAAATTTGGGGCTTAACCTGGCAAAATCAACAATATGTTGTACAGCATTAAGTGCAACTATATCGGTGAAGCATGCCATTCACATGAAAATGTCAAGAAAATGTAGTTCTAGACACAGAAGGTTAGCTGTACACGTAAAGTAACATTGGTATGTTTCACTTGTGCAGTAGTCTATAATCTCTCATTGCATTAGTGAGATAACCCAAAATAGGAGACACAAGTTTCATATCACAGCATTGGTAGAAGTTCAATGCAAACGGGCAGTCTAAAAATGTATACCCTTTTGATCTACATTGCAAGTGATACAAGGAAGAGAGCCAAGTACAAGAAAGAGGTGCATTTGAATGGAAAGGTTTGCTGAATGCAACGCCCTTCAGCTAATCAAATTTAGAGAGCGAATACTTTGTAAATTGTGGCAGGTAGTCACTCACTCGGCAATGTAAGTTTGGTGCAGATGCAGCAAAAACCCTGTGCAAATGAGGTATACCTCAAAGTCGTGATGACGCAGCAGCTAAAGATACAAAAACAAACTAATTCTAGGATCCTTTGAGATCATTTAATTTTACATTACTTTCCTTCTGCTGTCCTCTGGAGAGCTGCTATTTCAGTTCCTGTGTCTCCACAGGGAGTTGCACTGCTTGCTTCTCTGAAGGGGAGACCTGCAAGTGAGCAGCTCTGGTAGAAATCTCACTGCTCAATATATTCAAGGTTTCTGGATGCTAATCAGAAACTGGTGAAACTCATTACCAACTTAGTGCTGCTATACTCCAAGTCTGACAAGAACAGGAATCTATCACAATGAAAAACCGTTCGAGTAAAATTGTTCTTTGGCAGTAATGTGAAACAAGTGATAGCTAATCTCCGGCCTGTTTTACACTGAACCTAATATTCATTTCCATTGACGTCAATATAGTATCACCTGTTCAGTGTTTCCACCAAAGTTGCTTGCATAATTTCTACTCACTGAACATAACAAAATTAAGCTGCCTATTCCATAAGGTCTCAGAGTGTGTACCTGTACTGAATTAACTTTGCAGACTGGAGATATGTGTAGCTAATTACAATTAGTCAAAATGTTCCTCATTAGGATATGGAAATAACAGAATCAGAATCAGGTTTAATATCACTGGCATATGTCATGAAATTTGTTGACATTGTGGCAGCAGTACATTACCAATCTTATATATAGTTTAATAAGTTGTGCAAAAATAAAAAAAAAAGAAAAGTAGTGTTCATGGGTTCAATGTCCATACGAGAAATCTGATGGCAGAGGGGAAGAAGCTGTTCCTGAGTCAGAAGCAAGTTTATTATCACCGGCATGTGTTGTGAAATTTGTTGTTGAGTATGTGCCTTCAGGCTTCTGTACCTCCCCCCTGAAGTTAGCAATGAGAAGAGGGCACGTCCTGGGTGATGGGGAACCTTAGTGATAGAGGCCATCTTTCTGAGGCATCACTGCTTGAAGGTGTCCTGGATATTACAGAGGCTAGTGCCCTGATGGAGGTGACTAAGTTTAATACTCTCCACAGTTTATTTTGATCTTTGGCAGGAGTAGCTCTCACCCCATACCACCCCCCCCCCCCCACATAACAGACGGTGTTGCAGCTGGTTAGAATGGTTAAGAAGAGGGATGCCTCACGTCTTAATAAGCTGGTAAGGAAGGCGGGCTCTGTCATGGGCAAAGTGCTGGAGAGTTTAACATCGGTAGCTAAGTGAAGGGCGCTGAGTAGGCTACGGTCAATTATGGAAAACTCTGAACATCCTCTACATAGCACCATCCAGAGACAGAGAAGCAGTTTCAGCGACAGGTTACTATCGATGCAATGCTCCTCAGACAGGATGAAGAGGTCAATACTCCCCAATGCCATTAGGCTTTACAATTCAACCGCCAGGACTTAAGAACTTCTTAAAAGCTATTATGAATGCTTTTTGAGATAGTGATTTAGATGCATATCATATTTTTACTGAGTTAAGTATTGTATGTAATTAGTTTTGCTACAACAAGTGTATGGGACATTGGAAAAAAAGTTGAATTTCCCCATGGGGATGAATAAAGTATCTATCTATCTATCTAAAGGATATCGTACAAAAGAGGCTGTTAAATTGGTCCCACTCACACTGGCTTTGTTTACTTTATTTCTCTCACCCACTATTTGCCGTCTTCTGCAAATGTAACCTTTCAAGCATATTTCCTGAATTTTAACTCAACAACTTCTGCAAACAAACTTCAATCCCACCCTGCTCCCTTTAGCACTTATGCTAACCCCATCTCTTTTGCTTACCATCCAAGCAACTTCACATTAAATACTGTCAAAAGTACTGTACACAAATTTGAACTTTACTGTTCTGTTTCCCTTTAATTTTTTTTTTACTCCAAGAACAATTCAAGCTTCCTGTGTGATTTAAATATTGATCCCATAAAGTGTATGGCCTACACATTAAGAGAACTAGAATATAAAAGCAAGGAAGAAATGTTAAGGCTTTATAAATCACTGCCAAGACCTCACTTGGAGTATTGTGAATAGTTTTAGGCCCCTTACCTAGGAAAGGATGTACTTATATCAGAGAGGTTTCAAAGGATGTCCCTGAAAAATATTCCGGGACTGGAAGGTTTATCATATGAGGAGCATTTGATGGCTCTGGGCCTATATTCAGTGGAGTTCGGAAGAACGAGGGGGAATCTTATCGAAACCTATCAAATGTTGAATGGCCTCAATAAAATGAAAATACAGAGGATGATTCCTATGGCGGGGGAGTTGAAGACCAGAGGACACAACCTCAGAATAGAGGGATGTCCATTTAGAACAGAGATGAGGAGGGATTTCTTTAATCAGAGAGTGCTGAATTTGTGGAATTCGTTTCCACAGGTAGCTATGGAAGCCAGGTCATTGGGTATATTTAAGGCAGATGTTGATGGATTCTTGATTAGTTGGGGCATGGATACGTGGAGAAAGCAGGAGATTGGGGCTAAGAGAGAAATATATCAGCCTGGATGAAAGGGAGGAGAAGACTCAATGGGCCAAATGGCCCAATTCTGCTCCTATATCTTATGGTCTATGGTCTGACAAAAAAAGAAATGTTCATGGTCGTGATTTTTTTCATCTACAAAGATCCAACTCTACAGCTTACACATGTAGATGATTACTTCAATAGCATGCTGGAGGTGACTTTATATCCCAGTAAAGAAAAAAATCCCTTCAAGAAAGAAAGGGGGAAATAAAGCAAATTCCTCCCCACTCCATAAGAGCAGGGAACACAGGGTCTTTAATTTCTTGGGACAGATGAGTCGTGAATGAGTCTCAATCCATTGCAGAAATGCAGATTGCAGATGGAATTTCATTCTGATTCATGGGAAGCACACCCAGTTCAGTACTTAATAAAGCTATGTTTGGATGCTGCTGAAATCAGGGATTCCCCAAAAGAACGTGAGTGATTAATTTTAAACCATTCACAGAAAGTACGCAAGAATAAAATAGTCATTTATTTCCCAGTCCTGAACGACCTTGAACTGAGTGGCTTGTGAGACACTTAAGAAGATGGTTGAGGGGCGGCACATCACTATGGATTACATTTAGATTTAGTCTGGATCAGTACAGCAAACTGCCCTTTCACTGAAGTGCATTGGTGAACCAAACGTGTTCCTTATTTAAAAACAGTCTAGTAGTTTCATGGTCATCATTATGGATGGAAGATTTTTTTTTTTGTTTAACAAAATTAATTTAAATTCCTTTGTTGACTCAGTGGAAGCAAACTCATCCATCATTAATTGTTAAATTTCCCAGGGAAGGATATAATTAATTTCTTTTGAACTTAGAACTGTACAACACAGGTAAAGGTCCTTTGTCCTATCATGTCTATACTGACCACAATACCAATCTGAACTAATCCCTCTATTCCCTACCTGCCTGTTTATGTATCTCTCTAAATACCTCTCCAACAAGCTAACATATTGAGCTCAACTCCTGTGAGGTAATGTTGCAGCTCTATAACACTCTGGTAGACTACACTTGGAATATTGTGTTTAATTCTGGTCACCTCATCATAGGAAGGATGTGGAAGCTTGAGAGAGCGAGCACCTTGAGGAGGTGCTGCCTGGATTGGAGAGCATGTCTTATGAGGATGCATTGAGCAGGATAGGTCTTTTCTCTTTGGAGTGACGGAGGATGAGAGGTGATACGATAGAGTTGTACAAGATGATAAAAGACATACATCAAAAAGATTAGTCAGAGACTTTTCCCCAGGACGGAAATGGCTAATAAGAGGGGGGTGATTGGAGGAAAGTATAGAGGGGATGTCAGACTCAAGCACTTTACACAGAGAATGGCAAGTGTGTGAAGTGCCCTGCCAGAGGCAGATACAGTCCCAATCTGGGGTCCATGGACCCCTCGGTTAATGATAAAGATCCATGACATAAATGCCTCTAACACAGGGGTTCCCAACCTTTTTTTAAGACAGGCACATTGTTGATAGAGAAATGCAGGGCTATGTAGGAGGGAAGAGTTTCAAAGGTCAGCACAACATCATAGGCTGAAGGGCCTGTTCTGTGTTGTAGTATCCTATGTTCTATCTATTTGCTTCCACAACCTCCTTTAGAAGTGCATTCTCGTCACCTACCACTATGTAAAAAAAAACTTGCCTCACACTTCTTTAATATTTCTCCCTCTGACCTTAAACCTACTTCTATATTTACAGACAGACATACTTCATTGATCCCGAGGGAAATCGAGTTTCATTACAGTTGCACCAACCAAGAAAAGTATAGAAATATAGCAATATAAAACCATAAATAATTAAATAATAATAGGTAAATTATGCCCAGTAGAAATAAGTCCAGGACCAGCCTATTGGCTCAGGGTGTCTGACACTCCGAGGGAGGAGTTGTAAAGTTTGATGGCCACAGGCAGGAATGACTTCCTATGACGCTCAGTGTTACATCTTGGTGGAATGAGTCTCTGGCTGGATGTACTCCTGTGCCTAACCAGTACATTATGGAGTGGATGGGAGACGTTGTCCAAGATGGCATGCAACTTGGACAGCATCCTCTTTTCAGACACCACCGTCAGAGAGTCCAGTTCCACCCCCACAACATCACTGGCCATCATTTACTAAACATCAGTAAACATCATTTACTGAGATGCAGCAAGGAACCAGCCCTTGTGGCTCTTTGAGCCACACCACCCAGCAACTTTCGACTTAACCATGAGACAATTTACAATGACCAAGTAACCTTACCAATCGGTACATTTTTGGACTGTGGGAGGAAACCTGAGCACCCAGAGGAAATCCATGCAATTATGGGGGGGGGGGGGGGGAATGTACAAATGTACACTGTCCTTACAGGTAGTGAATGGAATTGAACCTGGGTTGCTGGTAATGAAAGCGCTGTGCTAATCACTACGCTACCTCAAACCTCTGTTATTTGACATTCCACCCGGGAAAATGTCAGTTTTCAATGTATTTCATAAACTTGTATACTTGAATCAGGACTTCTATCAACCACCAGGGAGCACAGTCCACGTTTGTCCAAACTTTCCTCAAAGCTAACATACGGCAGAGTTGTTCTTAACTTCACACCATTGGAATCTTGAGAGGGATTGGTTTCCTGAGGAAGCTGATCAGAGGGGACAGAACTGAAATTGACATCAATTTGAAACCACTCTCATTACTGCCCCTTCTGGTTCCTTTTGGTAAATATCTCCACTTTTTAATTGGTTTATTATTGGCATATGTACAGATCTTTATGTACATGTTGTTAAATGTGACGATCTTTGTTTAAATGCCAACCAGACAGATCATTATGTACACAAGTACCGAGGTGGTACAGAAATAAAGCCAATTACGGAATGCGGAGTATAGTGTTACAGTTACAGAGGAAGTGCAGAGCAGCTAATGTATAATGGCTCTAAAAAGGTAGAATGAGAGCTAAGGGGTTTATGTTGGTAGCTGGGGTTGAACTGTTTGATGTTATGGTGCTCATCAAGCTTGGCAAGAAGCTTGCAGATGTTTCATCACCTGTCAGGTTGGCATCCTCAGTGTGAGGTTGTTGGAGTTTCTCTCTTGGAGTACTTATGCTTACGTAGGCCCACGTTCGCTTGGCTTCGCCCTGAATGGCCATCTTTCAGTTGACCTTTGAATTCTATCGGCTCGCGTTTCTTTGGCTCTTAGTGGTTTGCAGATGGCGTCAATTTCTAATTGTTTAGTTACGGGGTTATCAGAAGAGAACCATGCTTCTAAAATCTCTTGTGCCGGCTTCGTGTTTGCCTGTGCCAGAACCTCCGCAGCGTCCCACTTTAACTGGGGCCTAAATAAACACAAGCTCTTGCGGAGAGAAACACCTATTACTGCGCACTGAGGATATCATCTCAAATGGTGATGAGACTCCTGAAAACTAATTGCCAAGCTCAGAGAACACTGCAACAGGATAAGGAGACAAGGATTTCTTTATGAAGGAGACAAGGAGTTCTTTACCAAACAAGAAGTCCTTTCAGTGCCTTACACCGGTAACATAATAAATATTGGAATTTTTTTTTTTAAACTTTTTCAGCAGTTCAGATTGAGGATCAGGATGGAAAGTACTTCAGATATTTTGCTCATCAAAAGGAGAGCACTCATAGCTGTAGTACGATTAGTCTGTGCAGTAGTCAACAGTAGGAACATGGATATCCTGGGTTATCAGAATCTGAACGGTGACGGATTCTTGTTTACTTAGTTTTGAATCGAGGGGAGGGGGGGCAGAGATCAGGCACCTGATGTCAAAATAGCTACTTCCTCACCTATCCCCATCTTTTTATTCTGACATCATCCTCCTTCCTTTTCAGTCCTGAGGAAGGGTCTCGGCCAGAAACGTCAACGATTTACTCATTTCCATAGAAGCAGCCTGACCTGCTGAGTTCCTCCAGCATTTTGTGCGCGTTATTCTGGAGTTCAAGCATCTATGGACTTCCTCATGTTGATGATTTAACTATGAAAATGGACAAGGGAGAGCCAGCGGATGTAATGTACCTGGACTTCCAGAAAGCTTTTGATAAAGTCCCACATAGGAGATCAGTGGGCAAAATTAGGGCACATGATATTGGGGGCAGAGTACTGACATGGATTGAAAATTGGCTGGCTGACAGGAAACAAAGAGTAGCGATTAACGGGTCCCTTTCGGAATGGCAGGCTGTGACCAGTGGGGTACCGCAAGGTTCGGTGCTGGGACCGCAGCTGTTTACAATATATATTAATGATTTAGATGAAGGGATTAAAAGTAACATTAGCAAATTTGCTGATGACACAAAGCTGGGTGGCAGTGTGAAATGTCAGGAGGATGTTATAAGAATGCAGGGTGACTTGGACAGGTTGGGTGAGTGGGCAAATGTATGACAGATGCAGTTTAATGTGGATAAATGTGAGGTTATCCACTTTGGTGGCAAGAACAGGAAGGCAGATTACTATCTAAATGGAGTCAAGTTAGGAAAAGGGGAAGTACAACAAGATCTAGGTGTTCTTGTACATCAGTCAATGAAAGCAAGCATGCAGGTACAGCAGGCACAGTGAAGAAAGCTAATGGCATGCTGGCCTTTATAACAAGAGGAATTGAGTATAGGAGTAAAGAGGTCCTTCTGCAGCTGTGCAGGGCCCTGGTGAGACCCCACCTGGAGTATTGTGTGCAGTTTTGGTCTCCACATTTGAGGAAGGACATTCTTGCTATTGAGGGAGTGCAGCGCAGGTTCACAGGGTTAATTCCCGGAATGGCGGGACTGTTATATGTTGAAAGATTGGAGTGACTGGGCTTGTATACACTGGAATTTAGAAGAATGAGAGGGGATCTGATTGAAACATACAAGATTATTAAGGGATTGGACACGCTGGAGGCAGGAAGCATGTTCCCGCTGATGGGTGAGTCCAGAACTAGAGGCCACAGTTTAAGAATAAGGGGTAGGCCATTTAGAACAGAGATGCGGAAAAACTTTTTCACCCAGAGAGTGGTGGATATGTGGAATGGTCTGCCCCAGAAGGCAGTGGAGGCCAAGTCTCTGGATGCATTCAAGAGAGAGTTAGATAGAGCTCTTATAGATAGTGGGGTCAAGGGATATGGGGAGAGGGCAGGAACGGGTTACTGATTGTGTATGATCAGCCATGATCACAGTGAATGGCGGTGCTGGCTAGAAGGGCCGAATGGCCTACTCCTGCACCTACTGTCTATTGTCTATTGATTTATTACTTACATTGCTGCCCAGAACATGTTAAAAATTTCAGATATTCACTTAAACATAGCAAAGAGTTGCACTTTGATAGCATTATTCATGCATGTATGATCACAAAGTGCCTGATGTGTACATTTGAAATGTAGCTAATCTTCTGATAATGTGAAATGTGGCAAACAATAAGCCCCATACAGCAGGATGATAATGGCCAGTTCATCTACCCATGTGTGAAAGAGATTAATTTGCTAGGACAACATGGCTTTTTATCATCTCTGTCCTTCACAGCACCTCCTAATAGAGATCCGTGAAGAGACGGACTGGAGAGGTGTAACAGGGAGTCGGGGTTTGGGGAGGGCACACCCCATTGGAAATGCTCCTATTTCCAGCTCCCCTTTTGCCAGCAGGGCTCTCCTGGGCCATCCGATCCACACTTGTATCATTCTACTGCAAAGAAAATTGGTCAAACCCAGGGATACGTTGTAAGCCACAGATATCTGTGTACCATTAAAGGCAAGTTGACATTGTTTTTCCCCCAGAGCACACATTTTGATGTTTTCCAGGACCATTAATCCTCCAGTGATCGAATCAGATTCCTGCAATGTTGTTGGTTATATGGCACTGTGTTTATTTCTGTCGATGCTTGGCCAAGTTGTTAATGCACCTCCCGCATTTCCTTTATTGTTGATTTATGGCGCTTAGTTTCGGAATCGAAAGGAGAGGAGCTGGGAAGCAACTGCAGTCGCACTGCGAACGAAATGAATGTAGATGCTGCTGAAAGCCGGGATTATTTTATTTTATTTAGAGATACAGTGCAGAACAGGCCCTTCCAGTGCAATGAGCTGCACCACTCAGTAATATATCCATCTAACCCCAGTCAATATCCAATAACCTACTAAATATTATAGCTTTGGAGTGTGGGAGGAAACCAAAGCACCCGTAGGAAGCCCATACGCTCATGGAAAGATTATATAAACTTCTTACAGACAGCGCTGGAACTGAACTCCGGCACTCCCAGCTGCAATAGCATTGGACTAGCGGCTGCACTACTGTGGCACGGGCAGAATAATGGTAAACACTTCACAGTGTGCAGCAATACCTTTATAAAGAATAAAATGTTATCCAATTAGAAAATTTAGTCACTGTTCCGGTCCTCTTTAAATCCTATATCATTTACTTCATTGTATTAGTGAACTACGACTCAGTGCTCCTGCTGGTCAGCTTGTCAGTTACCTGCAAGTGTATTTTCTGGGTGAGAATAGCAAGCTCATTCCTCCTACTACCAAGGAAATCCATTCCTCCCTCCTGAATCCACACAGCTATAATTCCAGTAAGTGCATCATTAGATTTATGATTGTGGACTATCCCATTTAGAGGCTCATTCTGCCAGTTGGATTGAAAATTAGAAAGCAACACCCCCCCCCCCCCAACCAACCCAATGCTGGAAGAACTCAGCATGTCAGGTAGCATCTGTGGAAAAGAATAAACTGTCAACGTTTCGAGCTAAGACCCTTCTTCAGGACTGAGAAGGAAAGGGGGCAGATGCCAGAATAAAAAGGTGGGGTGAGGGGAAGGCTGGCTGGAAGGCGAGAGGTGAAGCCAGGTGAGTGTGAAAGATAAAGGGCTGGAGAGGAAAGAATCTGATAGGAGAGGAGAGACGGGAGATGGGAGAAAGGGAAGGAGGAGGGTACCTGGGGAAATAACAGGCAGTGAGAAGTAGTAAAAAGTCAGAGTGGGGAATAGAGGAAGACAATGCTGGCAGGTGGGAAATATGCACACTGGAAGGAGAAACTGGTATTCATGCCATCAGATATTACAAAGTTAAAATTAAAATGAATTGGTACAATTGAGACCCATTCAATTAAATTTCAATTCGACTCTGAAATTCTTCCTTCATCTCTATTTAAGCCCCACCTAAGTGCTCACTATTCACAGGAGGTGATTTCAGGTTAACATCAGGGTAATTATTTCCAAAATTTTTATTGAATTATAGCTTTTGATGCCATTTATTTAGATGACTTTAAAAGAAATCACTTTGCCTTTCAGATGCAAAATAAAGTTGAAGATACACTAACCAATGCACTTTGAAAATAACTTCAAAGACACTACTATGCTGGTACTTTTTATTTTGCTCATGAGACTTGCTCACAGACTTTGAGTCTGACTAGCAGCTTATGGTGGATTGAATTACAAAGTGATCCTCTCACAATGATACACTAGGAATGGCAATGGAATTTGTCCCAGTCAGCTACTGTATCAAGCTAGACACAAGCAGCTTCCAA
Source organism: Hemitrygon akajei (assembly GCF_048418815.1). Taxonomy (NCBI): domain Eukaryota; kingdom Metazoa; phylum Chordata; class Chondrichthyes; order Myliobatiformes; family Dasyatidae; genus Hemitrygon; species Hemitrygon akajei. The sequence goes on from NC_133128.1 coordinate 183,943,654, forward strand.
GTTTCTGCCAATACTTCGCCAAGTGACAATTCTCATTGGAGCAATGGGATAGTAAGGAAGAAGTGAAATGTTCTTGCTCCTAAAGGTAATGCCCAGCTTTAAAATGGTTTGCAGTTGTTCAAATTCGTTACAGTTCTAAGATATAAACAGGCTGAGAGAAAGCGTCCTTTTCAGTTTGTTAGAATGCCAATCTAAAACCCAAATTTGAAACAACCAGTGTGACAGCCAAAGCAACACATACAAAATACTGGAGGAACTCAGGTCAGGCAGCATCTATGGAAATGAATAGACAGTTGACTTTTCAGGCTGAGACCCTTCTTCAGGACCGAGAAGTTAGGGGGAAGATGCCAGAATAAAATGATGGAGAGAGGGGAAGGGGGCTAGCTAGAAGGTGAAGCCAAGTGGATGGGAAACTTCAAGGGTTGGAGAAGGAGAAATCTGAGAAGAGAGGAGGATGGACCATACAAGAAAGTGTGGCACTCAATCTGCTCTTCATGAGAACTTGAGATAGGAGCAGAATTAGGCCATTCAGCCCATTGAATCACCTCACCATTCAATCTCAACAGATTTATTCTGCCCCTCAACCCTTACATATAGTAATGGTGCATAATTTATGCAGTCCAAGACAATCAAGCATCATTTTCCATGTCCTATTACCATGAAATTGTTCTTTTTACACTTCCTCTGTTGTAAGTGAAATTATTTAATTCTGCAGCGGACTTACACAGTTTAAATGTCTTTGAAGTAATTATAATGTAATTTAAAGTTATAGAGTCAATTAGCAAGGAAACAGGCCATTCGGCTCACAAACACCATGCTAACAGACACCCATGCATATTCATTCCATATTCCAGCACTTTCCCAGTTTTCAATTCAGATATTTGCCGAGACACCTCTGAGATGCTGTTAGTGACACTGCCTCCACCATTCTCTCTGGCAGTACTCACTAATCTCCTTCTTAGGTCCCTCTAAATCTCTTACCCACACCCTAAATCCAAGTCCTCTAGTTTTATTAACCTCTGTTTAAGGAGTTTCCTGCAATCTACTTATCAGATTCTTATATATTTCAATCATGTTTCCTACTTAACCTCTGCTTCAGGAAGATCTAACCTGTCCAGTGTCTGTTCATAACCGAAGTGCACCATCCCAGGATGCATCTCCTCAGCACCCTCTCCAGTCCCATCACAACCTTCTTATTATTTGGTGACCAGAACTGCACACTGTGATCCATCTTAGGTCTGACCAATTAAAGTGTAACCTCCCTGCTCTTGTATTAAATGCCCAGACGAATGAAGACCATGATTCCACGTGCCTTCTTAACCACATTATCTACCTGCGTTGTTACCTTCAGAATCTTGCACACCAAGATCCCCTTGTTCCTCAATACTCCCTCTTAATGTTTCTGGTGCATGTTGGAGGCTCATTAGCACTCCCAAGATACATCACCTCATGTTTACCAGGAGTAACCCCCATATGGCACTTGAACTACTGTCCACACCATCAGCAAGTTCACTGATCTCAGTGTTATCTTACTGATCAGCTCAGCAGCATCTACATCAAAATCATTCATGTATATTACAAACAGTAAGGATCCTAGCACTGATCTCTGTGGAATCCATTAGTGACAGGAATCTAATCACAGAAATCTCTGCCATCACCCTCTCTCTGATTGCCAGACCAGTTTTGGATCCCATTTGCCAACTTGCTCTTGATTCCATCGATTCAAAGCTTTTAGACCAGTCTCCTGGGGGTGGTGTGGGGGGGGGGGGGTGGGGGTAGTCTTGTTGAAAGCTTCACTGAAGAACATGTAAACTTATAACTGACCTAATTAACCCTTTGGGATTTCCCTCTGAGCCAAGCTCTTTTTATTCTACCCATCCCTCCTTAACAACATCTTTGTCACCTGCAGAAACTGACTTCCCAGTTTTAATGAAGTGCCCTGTATTTTAAATGTTAAATGTTCCTCTTACCACAGATGCTGATGAGTGCCTCCAGCTTTTTCTGGTTTAATGCGATTGGACTCTCAGCTCTGCGTTCTCATCCTGTTTATGTAACTTTGCTGAGAAAATTACTAGAAAATCTTGCTTCGAACAACCTTTAAGTGAAGTGATTCTGAACACATGAGATCTTCTGAAAGTTAAAAAAAAAAGTCAGCTTCATCTTTTTTCAGTAAGGAACCCCCTTTTTTATACAGATATCCTGGTTCCAGATATTCACATAAGAGGAACCTCAAGACCACTCGAGCCTTTACTCCACAATCGTGTCAGCTCTTACTCTACTAAGCTTTTTCTTCCTTTATTTTGATCGGTGAAATGGAGTAAATCCTAACATCAATTCATAGCAACCAGGATAGATAACTTCTGGCTAAGCGATAGTTTGAGAAATGGTATATTCAATATTCACCCATCTGGTAGAATCAATTATCATAGGTCATTGGGCTGTGATTAACTCAAGATTTACAACTGCTATGTCCTTAATTAAACAATCCAATTAATTTCTATTCCATCCAGAATAAAGGGACCGGTTAGGTTTCCTATAATCTGAAGAACACGAATGAACTGAAGTTGATATTCATGCGGCTTTCTGACTACAATCTACAAGGACTGTAGATGTTCAGATCTGATAATCCTAGGTGACATCTACTTAGTTTCTTTGATGACACTGTGACGCAGTGTAATCTTGACTACTTGTTTTGATACTCTGTTTAATTTTAGATTTTACAACAAAGCAAAGTTAAACCGTTCACTTCATATTCATCATCATTATGCGCCATGTCATATGACGTGAGCGATCACGGTCTTGAGCATAATTGTTCTCAGCAAACTTTTCTACACAAGTGGTTTGCCACTGCCTTCTTCTGGGTAGCAACATTACAAGATAGGTGACACCAGCCATTATCAATTCTCTTCAGAGATAGTCTGCCTTGTCAGTGGCCGCATAACCAGGACTTGTGATTAGCACTAGCTGCTCATTCGACCATCCACCACCTACTCCCATGGTCACATGACCCTGACCAGGGGTGGGTGGGGGGGCTAAGCAGGTCCTATCCTTCTCAGGTCCAAGGCATGAGAATTAGCCATAGTCATAGACTTGTGCAGAGCAGGGTGGGCATTTACTCCAATGTCCACTCTGATCATTTTGCCATTGACACTGATCCCATTTGTATTAGGTCAGTAACCTTTTAAGCCTTGCCTATTCAAGTACAGTACTGATCTTAAATTAAGTGACTACCAGATTTTAACTATCTCCTTTGGCAGTGCATTCCAGATATCAATCATTGTTAGTCTACACACATTTTCAGGCTACTTTTTGTCCATTAGAAAGTAAATAATTTGGTGAGATCTGATGAATTCTGTTGTATTGGCCTTCGCTGACTTTTAATTTAATAAATGTACATTCATTGTTGTCTAAGCTTAGTTATTTATCAGAGTTGTTAATCCATCTTTAAAAGTCTAAATTTACTATATATACTTTGCTAAACTTACTATATATACACATCTCGACAGGCAACTGGTTCATTTTTCACCTAAGTTTACTTTCAAGATTACTTTGCACACAAGGTCATTTTCATTATTCACAGAACATTAATACAAAAAAAAGTAAATGGTAAATTCCCAGCTGGTATTAATTGTGACTCAGTGGCTTAAATAACAGACATTATTGACGTGTGTAGATTTGGGAAGAAATAAATGACAGCAGATTTTTTTTAAGGGTTGAAAAAAATATAAGTCTAGCAATCTTTGTGGAGCTTGGGATGTGCTTGGAATGACAGTAGAAGTTTTAAGATAAAGATTTATGTCATTAGAACTGCCAAAGGACTCGGTAGCAGGGTGGAGCTACGTCTCTGCCAAAGGAGGTGTAGGGTGCTCCTTCTGTCCGCTAGCCTGCAGGTCCCCCTTGGGCAAGGTGTAGCAACTGCTTAGTCCCCCTTCCCCAATCAGGCTCACATGAAGTCATGGGAGCAGGTGGTAGATGGTTGTATGAGCAGCTGATGCCTATCTCAAGACCTGGTTGTGTGACCAGCAACTCCAGGCAGATAATCTCCGAAGAGTATTGATAATGGCTGGGGTCACCTGTCTTGTAAAGACACAACCCAGAAGGTGTCTATGGCAAACCATTTCTGTAGAAAAAATTGCAAAGAACAATTATGATCATCGACCATGACCGCCCACATCATATGACACAGCACATAATGATGATGATAGGACTGAGCTATGACAATGAACATTATTTAAATATAGTAATCTTGGACAACTTGCATGTTTGAGGTCTCTCTTTTTAGTATTGGAACTAATTTATATATGAAAAAATGCAATTATGTCCTACTAAAGTGTTGTAATGCTCACATGATTCTCAGCCTTTACCTCTTGTTCAGGTTCCTCTCAGTGAATATCATAGCTCAGGTCTCAAAATTACACTCTTTATGCAATCATCTTTGAAAAGCAGTGAATTTTACAGCAATCTCTATCAAAATCATTGCCACACATGGCTGAGGAGCTAAGTCATTGGGCATAAATTTAAATGGACTTTAATAGGTACTAAGTTAATAAATGCCTCAAAGGAATGGGGTTGAGAGGGAATGTGTATCAGACATGATTGAATGATGGAAAAGACTTAGTCTATAAGATAGAGGAGCATAATTCTACAGTTTGCGTACTCTTTGGCTGAAGAATTTCCTCTCCATCTCCATTCTAAATGGGCGTCCTTCTATTCTGAGGCTGCGTCCTCTTGTCCTGGACGTTGAACTCTGAAATCATTGTCATGAACATCTTTTTAACCTTCTCCAATGTCAGCAGATCCTTTCTTAGATAAGGGGCCTAAAACTGCAATACTACAAGTGAGCCCTCACCAGTACCTCAAAGCCTCAATATTACATCTTTGTTTTAATATTCTAGTCCTCTCAAAATTAACACTGAAGAGTCCTAGAGTGTGAGTCTGTAGGTCTTGGAGTCAATTCAGAGCAGTGGTAAATGAAGTCCTCCTCACCAGTTCAAGAAACTGATAGTTGGAGGGAAATAACTGCTCTTGAACCTGACGGTGAGGATCTGTACCTCCTGCCCAATGGTAGTAGTGAGAAGAGGGCATGGCTGGGATGGCGGTGTCTTTGATGATGGATGCATCTTTCTTATGGCAGCACCCCATGTAAATGTTCTTAATGTTGGGGAGTGATGCATTCAGAGTTTTTTTGTAGCACTTTCCTTTCCTGGGCATTGGTATTTCCATACCAGGCCATGATGCAACCAGTTGGGATACTCTCCACTGTGCATCTATAGAAGTTTCTCAAAGATTTAGGTGACAAAATTTATTTTTAATATATACTCACTGACTGTAATTAACAGTTTTTATTATTATGCACTGCAATGTACTGCTGCCGCATAACAACAAATTTCATGACATATGCCGGTGATATTAAACCTGATTCTGATTATGCAAACTTCTGTGAAAATAGAGGCACTGTCCCACAGTTTTCTGATGACATTTATATGCTGGTTCCAGAACAGATCCTCTGATGTGTTCATGCCAAGTAATATAAAGCTACTGATCTTCTCCATCTCTGATCCCTAATGAGGACTGACACATGGACCTCTTGAATGTTCCACCAGTTATCAATAATCAGCTCTTGGTTTTGCTGACGTTGACTGAGAGGATGTTGCTGGGTGCACCACTCAAACAGATTTTCATTCTCCCTCCTATACGCCGATTTGTCACCACCTTTGATTCAGCCAACAACAGTTGTCAGCAAACCTAAGTAGGGCATTGGAGTGTACTTAGCCACAGAGTCAGAAGTATAATGTGATCAGCGCAGGAAGCCAAGCACACAGCCTGGCGGAGCACCTGCACTAATGGCGAATGTGGAGGACATATTGTTGCCAATCTGTACTAACTGGGCCTGCAGGTGAGGAAATCGATGCAGCTGTACAGAGGACCATGTCTTGACATTAGTGATGAGATCTGAAGTGATGACAGTATTGAGTACTGAGCATAGCCAGTGAAGATCATCCTGATGTATGTATTTTTATTCCAGGTGTTCTGGTGCTGAGTAAATAGCCAATTAAATGGCATCTGCTATTGACCTGTTGTAATGGCAGGCAAATTGGATCAGACCAGAGTTAGACTTGGCTTCTGAGCTGTACAATCAATCATTTCTATTGATTCTGGCATTCTTACCAAGCAATGCACCTAAAATTTCTATTTTTGGATCTAAGGTTGCAGTCAAGAAATTTACACACTGGATAGTAATAGCCAAAATCATTTTTAGCTCTGATGTTAACTGCATCTTCCTTAAGGTAGGGAGTAACAGTGACATAAGATACCTTGCAGTGCCACAGAAGGCAATTTGTTCTTTTGTAGCTCATGCAGCAATACTTCAGTAATCATCAATCAACAGGGTCTAACTCTGGGCAGGACTGTTACTGTCTACACACTGCTGCTTACAGTCAGGGATTTTTCTCCGTTTTATTTTCACCTGACATTTCTAAACTTCTCTTTATATTCAAATTCCTGAGGGCTCTCCAAGAGCTTTCAGATTCATTTGTCTCCCAATTATGAAACTACAAGGTAATTGCCCTTTTTTACCTAAATTGGAACATAATCATAGTGGTGATGGGAAAGGGAAATCGTATTCATGGTACCCATCATTTCAACACATGTTGTATAGAGGAGTGCAAGTTATGAACTCCATATCATTCAGGCAGGGTTAGATCCTTTCTTAATTATTTAAAAGGATTACATCTGTGTATTTAATTTAGTTCCAGTTTGTTTGTATGAACTCATCTCTGTGATGCAATGTGATTATGTGTAACCTCTCAATATACGAGGCTGCAATTAGACCAGCAGCAGCAATCGCTCAGGTTCCAAGAAATTGTGGTTTGTATGAAGTCCAAATGGATGAGAGGTAAAGACTTTCCCACCTTTGGTTGTGGTGAGGAGTTAGGGGCAGAAGGGAAATAGCAAGGGAACTTAGTTATCATAGTTTCCAAAATTCCACCTCATTTAAATCAAGCTCCACTGAACTGAAAGCTGCAAATTTAACTGTGTTACGTATTCGGGCAACAATAATATAGATGAGTTAGGCAAGGGGTTTTATAACGAATAACACGTTTATTAAACACTGATAACAAACCCCCTTCAAATGTAAACAAACCCAAACAATGGTCCGAGCTCAGCTGCTGGCAGCTGGTCAGACAGTTCTTAATAGCTTTGCAGTCTCAAACAGTCTTTAAAGTAGTATTGGAAAAAACAGTTCTCCAAAGCGAATTGCCGAATGAAAACAGTTCAAAGAATGATATGCCGACAGTTCAAAAGCTCACGGTACTTTTAAAAGGAGAGACTTTTTAAAGCGATGTAAATTCTCTTCCACGTCGATGTCCTTCGATTCCCAGCGTCGAACTCCCACGTCGAATTTTATTAAATATAACAACTTAAAGTGACTGACCTTCCTTCCACAATATTCTCAATCTCCCGCTTTTTCCAGCGGAGACTATCGTGAGAATAGTAAACGAAATCCTTCCGAATGAGGATCACACAAGGTCGAAGTCAATCCATCGAAAATCAATTCTTCTCGATGTCCATTTTCCAAACTTCTCTTCACTCTCCATCAGCAAAGAAACCGTTGGCTCTGACCTTTTAAACTTTAGGCATTATATAAAACTTCATTTTTAACTAAACTGCGTCATCACATTAAATCACACAGTAATATGAAGTCATCTTGGCAAATCCTGCCACGAACTGCCCCACCTGACAGGGTGGGTCTTCCTTTTATACCCTGTAGAAAAAATCTGTCACATGACCTCTACTGGCGGGAAAATGACATCACTCCACCATTACCTCATGTCCAGTATAACTTCAACCCCAGTCACGTGACAAGGGTACCACTGTCACGTGTCACAGGTACGTAACAACTGTTATTCAGAAAGAAATGTAGAAAGAACACGGAATCTAAATCCTGGTTTGCCATCTATCACATGAAAAAAATGTTAAATGCTTTTACTAGTAGATAACTTAGAAAAGGCCTAGAAAATTGGGCAATGTCAACTTGATCTTTGAAAAGGAATTTATCTTGGACAAATCCATTCAAGTTCTTCGAGAAGGTAATGTGCTACGGGTAAATGAGAACCAATGATTTGTTGTACTTAGGTTTCAGTAAGACATCTGAGAGAGGGCCAAGTCAAAGGTTATTGCAAAAAATAAATCCTCATGGTGTAGAAAGTAACAATCAATCATGTGAATAGAAAATCAGCTGATGGTCAAAGCTCAAACTCCTATCCAACTTTGTATTAACCACAAACTTAGTAATTTTCCAATTAATTCTCTCATCTAAATTGGTTTCGAGTTATCTGAAAAGCTGTGGAGCCCCATTGTCAATGCCTGCCACTTGGGAAAATGACCTGTTCTTTCTTACCTTACTCTACTGCTATACACTCTCTACATGCATGATAGTGTGCTAGGCACAGCTTAAACATTTGCCGATGACACAACTCTTGTAGGCAGAATTTCAGATAGTAACGAGGAGGCATATAGTTGAAAGATAGATCAGCTGGTTGAGTGTTGTTGAAACAACAACCTTGCACTCAATGTCAGTAAGGCCAAGGAATTGATTCTGGACTTCAGGAAGACTAAATCAAGAGAACACCTAAAAGTCCTCATCAAGGAACTAGCAAAGAAAGGATGAGCAGTTTCCATTTCTTGGGTATTAACATCTCTGAACATCTATCCTGGGCCCAACATATTGATACAGTTACAAAGAAGGCACAGCAGCAGCTATACTTCATCTGGAGTTTGAGGAGTCTTGGTATGTCACCAAAGACTTTCTTCAGATGTAACTGTGGTAAACTATGTATATCTGTCTGGACATGCCCCTCTGCTGACTGCTCCTGTGGCTCCTCCCACAGACCCCTGTATAAAGACGATTGGGGCACTGCTCCTCCCTCAGTCTCCAAGATGTCGTGCTCCCTTTTTGCTGCTAATAAAAGCCTATTGTTCACTTCCAGTCTCCGAGAGTTATTGATGATGCATCAGTAACGTGAAGAGTATTCTAGCCGGTTGCATCACCATCTGATAGAACAGTGTCACTGCACAGGATCAGAAAAGGCTGAAGGAAGTTGCAAACTTAGCCAGCTTGATCATGGGAACTAGCCTCCCCACCATTGAGGACATCTTCAGAAGATGATACCTCAAAAAAGCAGTGTCCATCATTAAGGACCCCCATCACCCAGGACATACCCTCTTCTCACCACTACCATCAAGAAGGAGATATAGGAACCTAAAAGCACACACTCAACATTTTCAGAACAGCTTCTCCATCACCATCAGATTTTTGAATGGACAATGAATCCATGTACGCTACCTCACATTTTTCTCTTATTAGCTCCCTTTTGCACTACATATACGTACGTAACTCCATATTTATACATAAGTGTATATTCAGTGCATGTACATATAAACACAAATATATGCACATATTAACACACATATCTACAGACAGGAACATATTTCTTATTGTAATGTATGTATATTTACAGCTATATAGGACCCTGGTCAGACCCCACTTGGAGTACTGTGCTCAGTTCTGGTCACCTCACTACAGGAAGGATGTGGAATCTATAGAAAGGGTGCAGAGGAGATTATAAGGATGTTCCTGGATTGAGGAGCATGCCTTATGAAAATAGATTGAGTGAACTTGGCCTTTTCTCTTTGGAGTGACGGAGGATGAGAGGCGACCTGCTAGAGGTGTATAAGATGATGAGAGGCATTGATCGTGTGGATAGTCAGAGGCTTTATCCCAAGGCTGAAATGGCTAACACAAGAGGGAACAGTTTTAAGGTGCTTGGAAGTAGGTACAGAGGAGCTGTCAGGAGCAAGTTTTTTTTTTTTACGCAGAGAATGATGAGTGCATGGCATGGGCTGCTGGCAACGGTGGTGGAGGCGGATACGATAGGGTTTTTTAAGAGACCATGGAGCTTAGAAGAATATAGGGCTATGGGTAACCCTAGGTAATTTCTAAAGTAAGTACATGTTCAGCACAGCATTGTGGGCCAAAGGGCCTGTATTGTGCTGTAGGTTTTCTATGTTTCCATTTTTCTATGTATAGTGTCTATGTTACAGTATGTATTGTAATGTACTGCTGCCACATAACAACATACTGTATTTCACAAAATATGCCAGTGATATTAAATTCTTTTCTGATTGAGTTTGGATTAAAAAAGACCAAAGATACGGATGCTAATTTCCCTTATGACACAAAAATTGGTAGAAAAGAAAGATATGAAGGGGGTATTACAAAGAGGTGCAAGTTAACTAAATGCACAAATATCTGGAAACAGGATATGTGGGACAACTGTGAAATTATCCACTTTGGTAGAACAAAAAAAAGAAAATGCAAGATTGCAGAGCACTGAGATGCAGAAGGATCTGTGTATCCTAATGCATGTTTTACAAGACTAATGTTCAGGAACAGGAAGTGATTTGGAAGGCAATTAAAATCTTACAATGTATTGCAAGGGGAATTGAATACAAAAGAAAAACTGTTATGCTTCAGCCATGCAAGACATTGGTTAGACCATATCAGGAATATGGCCCTGCCCAGTATTGATCTGTGTAAATGCTTTGGAAACATTTCAAAGAGAATTCTTAATACTAATATCCAGAAAGATGGAATTTGTTTTCTAAGGGGAAGCTGGGCTTGTATCTGCCAGGATTTAGAAGAGGTTTTTTTTTCAGTGGGATGAGAGGTTTTTGGAAGCAAGCTACAATGCAGAGCTGAGATACAAACAGAGCAGCCATGTCTTACAGAATGTTGAAGCACACTCAAGCTGTTGAGCAGCCTATACCTGCACACAATGAATGTCCACGTGCTTATCAATGGCTTGTATAAGTGTATGGTTGATAAGCATGCAATGATCCCTAAGTAATGTCTGCTAAGGTGATTGAAGGGAAATTAGATGTTCAAGGTTCAAAGTGAAGTGTACATATATATATATACCACAATGAGATTCATTTTTCTTGCAGGCATACTCAATAAATTCATAATAGAATAATAACTAATAATGGAGTCAATGAAAGACCACATCAACTCAGGCGTTCAACCAGATTGCAAAAGAAAACAAACTTTGCAAATACTAAAAGAAAAAAAAAATAATAAATAAATGATAAATATTGAGAAAATGAGATGAAGAGTCCTTGAAAATTAGTCCATAGGCTGTGGGAACATTTCAGTTTTAGGGCAAGTGAAGTTGAATGAAGTTATCCCCTCAGGTTCATGAGCCTGATGGTTGAGGGGTAATAGCTGTTCCTCGACTTGGTGGAAGTTCTGAAGCTCCTGTACCTTCTTCCTGATGGTAGCAACAAGAAGAAAGCATTACCTGGGTGGTGAGAGTCGTCGATGATGAATGCTGCCCTCCTGTGACAAAGCTCCATGTAGATGTGCTCAGTTGTGGGGAGGGCTTTCTCATGATGGGCAGGGCCATATTCACTACCTTTTGTAGGATTTACTGTTCAAGGACATTGGTGTTACCATACCAGGCTGTGTTGCAGCCAGTCAATATACTCTCCACGACACATCTATAGAAGTTTGTCAAAGTTTCAGGTGTCATGCCAAATCTTTGCAAACTCCTAAGGAAGTAGAGGCATGGCTATTCTTTCTTCATAATTGCACTTATATGCTGGGCCCAATGATAACACTGAGGAATTAAAAGTTGCTGACCTTCTCCGTCTCTGTTCCTCTGAAGAGGACTGGCTCATGATCCTCTGGTTTCCTACTCCTGAAGTCAATAATCAGCTCCTTGGTCTTGCTAACACTGAGTAAAATGTTGTGTTGTCGTGGCACCACTCAGCCAGATTTTCAACCTTCTTCTTATATGTGAGGTGATAGTGGCTCAGGAAGAGGGAAATCTAATTCTCTTACCTATTAAGACTCATGACTGCTAAAGAAACATTAAACCCAAATCTGTCTCTTCGGCTGGCAGCTCATTTCACACTCCTACAGCCTTGTGTGTGAAGAAGCTCCCCCTCAGATTCCCTTTAAGTCTTTCACCCTAAACCTATGACCTCTACTCTAGTCTCAACCAGCGTGAGGAGAGAAAACCTGCAAGCATTCACTCTATCTCTATCCCTCAAAATTCTGTATACCTCTGTAAGGTATAGTGGGGGAGTCAAGCAACAGAGGGTACAGCCTCAAATTAGAAGGATGTCCCTTTAGATCAGAGATGAGGAGGAATTTCTTTAGCCAGAGGGAGGTGAATCTGTGAAATTCATTGCCACGGGCAGCTGTGGAGGCCAAGTCATTGGGTATATTTAAAGCAGAGGTTGATCGATTCTTGGTTAATAAGGATGTCAAAGTATATGGGAAGAAGGCAGGAGAATGGGTTTGAGAGGGATAATAAATCAGACATGATGGATTGGCAGAGCTGACTCAATGGGACGAATGTCCTAATTCTGCTCCTTATGTCTTATGGTCTCATTTTCCCTCATTCTTTTGTATTCCAGTAAATAAAGTCCTAATAAAGAGTGGCGAATTTGTGGAATTCTCTGCCCAATGAAGCAGTGGAAACTACCTCAGTAAATATATTTAAGACAAGGTTGGATAGATTTTTGCATAGTAGGGGAATTAAAAGTAATGGAGAAAATGCAGATAGGTGGAGATGAGCCCATGGCCAGATCAGCCATGATCTTATTGAATGGTAGAGCAGGCTCGATGGGCCAGGTGGCCTACTCCTGCTCCTATTTCTTATGTAATCTATTTAACCTTTCCCTATAACACAGGTACTGCTGTGCTATAGCAAAAAATTATGAAGTTATGAAGCACAGTGTCTATACTTGGAAGCAATCTATATAAAGTGAAAGAGTTTCTTTTTAAATCAATAAGAAGATTACATTGTCACACCTTTAGCTTAGTCTGAAGTATTTTGATGTTGTACTTTGAAGCTTCAGCAATTTCATTACAACTTTGACTGGATAAGTATTGAACTACAAAATTCCTACTGTAAATGTTTCAATCAATCAGATGCACACAAAAATCACAGGAAAATTCCCAGAGAAGTTCCAAAATAGTAGTTATAAGGAACAAGCTTTCCTTGGTGTATCGGCAAAAACTGGAGTATCCAGTCTGGAATAACGGAATCAGTCTAAACCCCATATCCTCATTTTCTCGATGGTGTTTGTTGGGATAAGGTTGGTCTTCTTGTACCTTCTACATTTTTGGGCTTTGTTGGGATTAGCCTGAGCATTTTGTACAGATCACACTGGTGTGCGCAACACAATGGTGGAAGAAGCTATGGGGAGAAGGACAATATTGAATTAATCTTGCTCCCACTCTGAAACCCAAACTCTCCCCATGACTCTTGTCCACATAATTTCGGATCCAGGAGGGCTAGGGAAGGTGCCAAATTGCAAAAGAAGCTTCCAACATCTCTGCTCCACATTTTGTACCTTGGTTGTAATGCTAGTGCTGCTTACAGTTTTCATTTCAAGTGAACTCTCGATACTGTGTGAGCGTATCTTAAATTTAAAGTCTTGGTCATAACCATTGACAATCTTGTCTATAATACGCTTAATGTAATTTCTTACTGTTAAAAGGAACCTGCAAATATGCCAGGACATCGTTACTCATTCTAATTGGAATTCTTGTGCTAGAAGCATGGATTTAGCATCAAAGAAATTAACTGTACATATTAGGAAGGAGAGAAAAAAACAACAACTTGGTTTTGGAAACTATCAAAACATTTTCTGAAAATATGTGGGAGTCTTCAATTTTCATTTGCAATAAACATTGTAAAATATATGTGAAAAGATTCAAAAAGTCTTCATTTTCTATTCAAATATCTTCATTACTGCTCTACTCAAAAAAATAATTAATTCAATAATCACTTGAGCCCTCAATTCTTATCAACAGTATAACCATGGAAAATATATCAAGCTTATCTGCTTCTAAGAAGCAAGCTTTAGTTTTGTTTTTCTTCATACTGATACATACTATATCAAGTATGTAATGTGTAAGACAATACATAAAATTCAGTTAACCAAACTAATTTTCTTAATATGTAAGGATAAGTCCAATGGGAATAATGCGCTGTTGTTTAATTTATTCAATAATGTGAACCAGCCTTTCCATTATGATCAAATCTGATGATTGATGGTTTCACAGAAAATGTGTCACTGTAGAATGTGATTTCTAAAACAACAATTAAAGTCCTGGAATGCACACAATAAACAAAAAAATGATTTAGCCAGTTGAGATAGGCACAATCACCCTAATTGCTAACAGATGGAATTGTGGAACTCAATCCTTGAAAGCCTTAATGAGAAACCTAGAATTCCTCATTTTTCTGCTGTAGAATATATTTATATATCTACCTCTGTAAATATACACAAATATGTTAAAGTCAAGGAAGAAGAACATCCATCTCCTTTACATTCTCTTTGTAGAAAAGATATTCTTGAACAATTTGACCTTTATGTTTGTAAAATGATATAGGAATTTGCTACAAAACTGTTCTTCATATATTTCCATTGCATTACTCAAATAAATGGGAGGTCAGGAAGACAAATCATATACAAGTAATAGACATCTTGGAGGTTATTGGAGTTCTATACCAAAATAATACAGATTGTGTTAAATGGCATGTGGCATAGAATAGGTTTAGTGGGTGTTTGGAAGGTAATAATGCATGCTGAAATGATTCGGCTGGTTCAGTGTGAAAATGTAACAATCCAGAGGAGAAAGGTTTATCTCCTTTATGTAAAGTAGTCTGCTGTTCAAGTCATTCTTGTGAAAGATGTTCACAGATGTAAAGTACTGCAGCTTTCTTAGATGTAGGATTAATTGCAACAAAAGTAGAATGCTATATTATACAAAGCAAAACTTTCTATTTTAAAAGCATTAAAGAAATATTCCTGTTATCTTCAATTTATGAACACTGTTATTTAACATTTTAAAATATAATTTTATTCTCATAATTGTGCAAGTGAATTATTGAAGTAAATCCTGATTGGTTTTTAAGATTTTTCCTCATTGATTTGTAACTTCTAACAGAATATAATAAAAGTTCTTCTTTATTTCTAGTTCTGCCAGCACTTTGTGTTTTTATTCCTTATTTCTATGTTGTTTTGCAAGCACCATATACATTTTTGGGAAGATCCAAATCTAGTATTACATTGCCAACATATATATTTTCATAATACTATTTTTCTTTTCTTTGTGATTGAAAGCCAATTACATATGATGAGGAGGATTATTTGTGGTTGGTCCTGTCATTCTTTAAGTTCAGCAAAGAACTCTTGTGTAATTTTGGAACATTGCAGGGAAAGTTAGACTAAGTTGCCCTGGGAGAAATGATCTTTTGTTTCTAGCAACCAGTCAATAAGATCACTCTTATTTACCTTTGATCCTTCAGGTCTCCTCACATCGATAACAACACCCCAAACCATTCCAGATTTCCAATATCAATCCTGACCTACCACCATTGGAAGTTTGGGTTAAGTCCTGACCCATTAACTGTACAATTCCAAATTCCCAGACCTTACTGAGATTCCTCCACTCTTAACCCCAAAACACCTCAAATTTTCCTGTCCTTAATCCTTTCCTCTTCCCCAGGTTCATCATTCAGAGCCATCCTCCCTTCTTTCAACCAATTTGTATGTCATTTACCTGAGTGTTATATCATACTACTACAAAGACCACGGGTCCTGAACTTCAAAGACTTTCTACCCCAGTCGCTGTCCTAGTCCTTCCTATCCATCAGCGACTTTGATCCTTCCAGACCACCTCAATCCATTCCTCATCATTGTCATCTGGCAGCTAGTCCTCCTCTCCTCCTTCCTGAAGGTGTGCAAGGCTCAGTCATTATGGCGTTGAGCACAACTGAAATGTGCAGCATGAGACTCACAATAAAGCAGAGTTTAAATGCACTACTGTCTAGCCCACCCATTGTGATACATAGGCTTTTCTAAGTGCATTTTTTTGTTCCTTGCTTTGCAAAGAATAAACAATGCACATGTCTCAAAGATTCATGTTTAGTAACCACCACAGATGTTCACATAATATTTATCCTGAAAATTTTTCTGTTGCTATTTAAAGAAATGAAACTATATGAGGTTGGCAATACATGCAGAACTGCCTTCTGTTCCTGACAGGTATTCTGTGTATTAATGCCTTTCAAAAACACATACTATTTGTGACTATAGTTCAAGTTAATGCTGGTTTATAGAACAAAGAAAATTAAAAATAAAATCAACAAACATACTGTTAGAAAACCTGCATGCACGATCAGTCCACATTACGCTATTATCATTCAGCATGAAACGAACTGTTTCATTACAATGTCTGAGGGATAAAGAGTCAATGATTTTTTTTTGCTTTCCACACATTAGTATTTGAGTGCTATCCTAGAAATGCAATGCAATAAAGGGTTTCTGTATATTGTGTGAACACAGCAACCACAGGCTGAGGTGCTAATGAGAGCACAGGAGCTGTTTTTCTGCTCTACATTCCTTTGTTGCTACTATACCACATGTCAAATTATTGTAAAGAAATGGAATGTTTATTTTTAAAGAAAGAACTCTGAAGCAAAATTAAAATAATTATTATAAAGCACTCAAGAACATTTGTAGTGCTTTTGACATTTCTAATGTAATCCTTCTAATACAAAATAAAGGGAAAATTGTTAATGCTCTGGACATCTGTCATGTGATTAATTTAAAATTCATTTTAAAAGGTCCCCCATCACTGATTCACTGACAGTTAATTTTTGAACAATTTCCTGATGAATTACTTGGGTCTTAAATGCTTGATAAACTATTCCAGTTGGTTACAAAAACCATACTGCTAACAAAGGTCCAGAACATTGTGGATTCCGATAAAATTTTATATAGATTTATGGTAAATAAAGTCCCTAAACTGAAAATTACCCCAAGAGAGTTTACACTGGCCAGCATGATAGTGTAAAATGGTGAAAGTGAGCATGTTTAACCTCTCCCCGACTTTATTTTCGTTTTTTTTCTAACTAAACACATGGAAGTCATTAGTTTGCTAAATTGATTCTTAACTTTTTGAACCATGTGTCAACTTGTCAACATTTCACAAGGAAAGTCAAATTTCTCTCCAGGGTTTTAAAAGTTATTTATGTGAACCAATCAGGTTGGTTTGAAGGCACAAATGCAGGCTTGTCATAATTAATCAAAAAGGGAAAGTGAAAATGAAAACTGTAATGACCCTCCCCCACCTTCTCCTGTTGCATGTGAAAAAAACTGTACAAAACATTTCTAAGAGCCATAGTTACTTGTGCTGTGCCTTGAGTTCCTCTCACTGTATGTTTTAAGACCACAAGTTGTAGGACCTTTGGCCTATCAAGTCTGCTCTGCCATTTCATCATGGCTGATCCATTTTCCCTCTCAGCTCCAATCTCCTGCCCTCTCCCTATATGCCTTCATGCCCTGACTAATCAAGAATCTGTCAACCTCTGCCTTAAATATACCCAATGACTTGGCATCCACAGCCACCTGTGGCAATGAATTCCACAGATTCACCACTCTGGCTAAACAAATTCCTTCTCATCTCCATTCTAAAAGGATGCCCCTCTATTCTGAGGCTATGTCCTCTGGTCATAGACTCCTGCGCCACAGGAAACATCCACTCTACATCTACTTTGTTGAGGCCTTTCATCATTCCAGTGAGTAGAGGCCCAGAGCCATCAAACACTCTTCATATGACAAGCCTTTTAATTTCAGAATCAATTTTGTGAACCTCCTTTGAACCATCTCCAGCACATCCTTTCTTAGATGAGGGGCCTAAAACTGCTCACAATATTTCAATATACTTAATTATAGTTCCTAAAATATACTTTACTAGAGGAAATTTCTGAAGCATGACCAAGTTATCTTGTTTGAGTTTTCTTCAAAATTGTAATCATATTTTAGAGATAAGGAGAATAACACAGAAACTTCAATTTGAGTTGTCTTCAAATTGTTCACAGTCAGATTCTAATCTGCCCGGATTAAATTTAAACATTTCCATGAATGTGCCCCCAAAATAGTCAAAGCATCCAAAGGAATCAATCACCATGCAATATGTAACTTTTGTAGCAGTTGGCTTGTAGGGAGCAAAGGTTAATCTCTGTATCATGGCTGCCACACTAGTACTGTATGCAAACTGTTGAGAGTTCTGGACTTGGAGTATGTTTTAGAGTTAGGGTATATAGCAAATATTGATTGTAACATCAGTCAGTCTTCAGTTTTAAATGTGGATTTCAGGTTGAAATTAAAACACAGCACAGAACAATGGATTTCCTGGAGCTGCAGGTTGGGGTCAATTCCAAGAAAGGGACACTCTACTTAGACCTCAGGTGGTGGCATATGCACGAATCTGGCCTAGAATCAGTGGTGATTAACATTCATCTGATCTTTGACCTTTAGCATATAATATGTCATGTAATATTGGGTGGAGCAGGCCTCTTCTTCCAAGAGTGTCTCTATAAGATGCCTGTTGCTCATTTTTGCTGAATAAAACACTTCTGTATGCACCAGCTTTAGTGTCTCTCCGATGACCTTGTTCCACCACAAACCAAAATGAACAAGGTATGATCCTGGTGTCCAAATTACTCAGGAGCCTCCCAACTATCCTTGTGTTCCAGAGAGACTATCCTATTCCACCATCACCTGCTGCATCTTCCACAATATCACCATCATGAAAGCAGCTTTTTTGAAAAAGGATGTAGTGCTTTCCTGGTATTTATGACAAATAATCGCTTCTCAGGCTTCCAGCGGGGTACAGGTATCGATTATAACTGACATTTCAATGACAAGCTCCACCATCTTCATCAGGGACAATGCCTGGGTATGTCTAGTCCAGTGGTATTTATAACCCTGTACTCCTTACCTCCTGATTGGTTAGTCCTCATCCAATCAGGTTTACACTCTCCCACCTTGTTTACAATCGAATTCCAGTTCTAACTTAGAGCGAGAACTTCATGTTTGTTAAAATTCTTTTCATCTAGTTTTATTTCAATGGCTTCCTTTATCAGGCGGTCCCAAAACCCACTGGCACGGCACAGTAGTTTGGTCATTTTGATTTGGCAAGCAGCCGAGGTGTTACATCTGCTCATTTCAAAGAAAATTTCCCTCCCCCCTCCCCTCTTCTTGTATTCTGCACTCTGACCTCTTTCCTCTTCTCATCTGCCTATCACCTCTCTCTGGTCCTATAAGTCCACTCTTCTGTACCAGATTCTTTTCTCTCTTAGCCATTATCTTTCCCACCCACCTGGCTTCACCTATCACGTTCCAGCTAGCCTCTTTCCACTCCCATCATCTTTTTATTCTGACATCTTCCCCCTTCCTTCTCAGTCCTGAAGAAGGGTCTTGGCCTGAAACATTGACTATTTGTTAATTTCCATTTATGCTGCCCGTCCTGCTGAGTTCCTCCAGCATTTTATGTATGCTATGTTGGATCTCTGTGTAGCAAGAGGAAAAGAAAGCAAAATTCCACAGGAACAACAGAAAGATGTCATGTTGAACTCCCAATCCAAGTTGCAGAGTGGTTGAGTACTCCGCCGAAAATTTCACATTTTAAACAGTTGTTATTGCATCTCTTATGACATTCAATGGCATCACACATTCTGAGGATCACCAGTGACCAGGAAGTTACCTGGACCAGGCATCCAAGAGCAAAACCGTGGAGAGGTTGTGGCTGCAAGAAGTGGGAGACTCAGCTCTTTCCAATGCAAAGTTTTTCCAACACCCACTAGACAACTTATGCTAGGTTTGGAGAAAGAAAGAAAAGGAGTTAGAGTAAGAAGGTGAGGGAGGGGAGGAAGAAACACAAGCTGATAGGTGAAATGGGGGGAGGGGGGAGATAAAGAGCTGGGAAGTTGATTGGTGAAAGAGAAGCAGGGCTGGAGAAGTAGGAATCTGATAGGAGAGCACAGAAGACCATGGAAAAAAGAAAAGGGGAAGGAACACCAGAGGGAGTTGGACGGGAATGGAGATAAGGTGAAATGGGAATGGGGAATGATGAAGGATGTGTGGGGGTTGCATTACCAGATATTCGAGAAGTCCTCACTCTTAATAATTTCTCCTTCAGCTCCTCCCACTTCCTTCAAACAAAAGGTGTAGCCATGGGCACTTGCATGGGTCCCAGCTATGCCTGCCTCTTGTCAGCTACATGGAACAGTCAATATTCCAAGTCTACACTGATATTACTCCCCAACTTTTCCTATGCTACATTGACAACTGCATTGGTGCTGCTTCCTGCACCCATGCAGAGCTCATCGACTTCATCAGTGTTGCTTCCAACTTCCACCCTGCACTCAAATTTTCCTGGTCCATTTTCAACACCAACACCCCCCCCCCCCCTCCCTTTCTCAATCGCTCTATCTCCATATCTCCATCTCTGGAGACAGCTTATCTACTGATGTCTATTACAAACCCACCGACTCTCACAGCTACCTGGACTCCTCCTCTGCCCACCTTGTTACTTGTAAAAATGCTATCCCCTTCTCTCAATTCCCCCGTCTCCACCACATTTGCTCTCAGGATGAGGCACTTCATTCCAGGACTAATGAGATGTCCTCCTACACCATCAATGCTGCCCTCAACCGCATCTCTTCCAGTTCACACACATCTGCCTTCACCCCATCCTCTAGCCATCCCAACAGGGATAGTGTTCCTCTTGTCTTCACCAACAATCCCACCAGCCTTTGCATCCAGCCTATAATTCTCCATCACTTCCTCCATCTCCAACAGGACTCCACCACCAAGCACATCTTTCCCACCCCCACTTTCTGCTTTCCGCAGGGATCGCTCCCTACTTGACTGCCTTATCCATTCATCCCTCCCCACTGATCTTCTTTCCAACACTTATCCTTGCAAGCAGAACAAGTGCTACTCTTGCCCCTACACCTCCCTCCTCACTACCACTTAGGGCCTTAAACAAACTTTCCAGATGAGGCGACACTTAATGTGAGAGTCTGTTGGGGTCATCTACTGTATTTGGTGCTCCCAGTGGGGCTTCCTGAATATTGGAGAGACCAGACATAGATTGGGAGAGTGCTTTGCCAAACACCTATGCCTTGTCCACCAGAAAAAGTTGAATCTCCCAGTGACCACCAATTTTAATTCCATTTCCCAGTCCCATTTCGACATGTCAGTCCATGGCCTCCTCTACTGTCGTGATGAGGCCACACTCAGGTTGGAGGAGCAACACCTTATAGTCCATCTTGGTAGCCTCCAACCTGTTGGCATGAACATCGATTCCTCGAACTTCTGGTAATGCTGCTCCCCATCTCCTTCATCATACCCATTTCTATTTCTTACTTTATTTCCTTACCTGCCCAAATCCTCCCTTTTCTTCTATGGCCTTCTGCGCTCTCCTATCAGATTTTTCCTTCTCCAGCTCTGTATCTCTTTCACCAATCAACTTCCTACCTCTTTACTTCACCTATTACCTTGTGTTTCTTTCTCCCTTCTCACCCCCCCCCACCCACTTAAAATCTGCATATAGAGAGGAGGTGCTGAAAATGTCTAATTGATACAACTTATCACTCAACATCAAATACACAGAAGGTATCATGAAGGGGAAAGGGTCTCCAGTTTCAAATTTTTGAGAATGAATATCACCGATGAGCTCTCTTGGTCTGCCAACACAATTTCAATAGCGAGGAAGACACAACTGCAACTATAGTACCCGAGATGCTTAAGAAGAGCTAATCTGCCCCCAAATTGCCGGCCAACTTTTATCGTGTGTGGTAGAGAGCACACTGACAAATGGAATGGCAGTGTGCTACTCTAGCTTCAGCAAGACAGATCACAAAGCTCTCTAATGGGTGATTAGGATGCTCCGCAGATCAATGGGACTCAACTGCTGGACTTGAAGACAATCTACAACACTTGATGCCTAAGGCGCATCGTAACATTGTTAAAGACCCATCCTATCCTGGACATTGTCTGTTCAATCTCCCGCCATCTGGTAGGAGATACAGAAACATCTTAGCCAAGACAGTTAGACTGAATAACAGCATCTTCCCAGCTGTTAAGATGCTACACCCCAGCTTGCCAATGGCCTTAGAGTTTGGGACTATCGAAGTTGTTGCATAAGGGAAGTCTTTTTTAAAAGTTAAGCTGTACCACATGCATTGTAAATATCCATTTTGCAAGTACTGGAGTAGCATCATAATGTCATTGTCTTGAGCAATGGCAATAAAGTTCTATTCTATTATCAAATTTTCCACTACTATTCCATCAGCCATTCCATGTACCAACAATATGCTGCATAAAACAAATATTCTTCATATTGCTTTTCCTTTTTGCCTCACATGCAGTAGTCACTTTAGACCTTCATTCTCTGGTTCATGGCCCTTCCAGAAATGTACAATTTCTCCGTATCTACTCGGACTCAACTCTTCATTATTTGAACACCACTGTTGTACCTCTTTTCAAACTTTCTAGTTTAAAAGGTGAAAACACAAAGCTAATCCGGAGTGTCCTGTAACACCAGTCCCTCATCCTGAGAACTGTTCTGCTTCTACTCCAAGGACATTGCAGCCTTCAGAAAGTACAGTAAACAAGTAATGAATAGTTCTCATTTTGAGGAGCACAAATTCTTGCAGTGGAATTATTAGCCCGGGAAACATCCAAAACATTCACAACAGTCCAGCAAAGTAAAATACTGGTTGTGTGCTCCATGGAGCAAGTAGAGAGCAACAACTTGTTTAAGTTTCTTCTGCGTTACAAGGAAAAAACCTTCCTTGGGCCACCAAGAGAGGCAAGAATTTATTGCACTTGGGTATTCCAACAGTTGCAAGTTTCACTATCATTCAACTCCATCATAACTTGGTAATAATATTTTCCCTTTTCACTGCACTTACTGATTCCTTACTTATTTACTTTTATTCTATATGTTTAGAGATATAGCACAGTACGTCTACCACTAGGGTGATTGCAAAGGCCAGGTTCGGGCTCAAACTTCTTATATTCTCGTCCTCATTTTGTAATATTGAGGCTTTATAAAGCACTGTTGAGGCCTCACTTGGAGTATTGTGAGCAGTTTTGGGACCCTTATCTTAGAAAAGATGTGCTAACACTGGAGAGGTTTCAAAGGAGGTTCACATAAAATGATTCCAGGATTGAACAACTTGTCCTATGAAGAGCTTTTGATGGCTCTGGGTCTCTACTCATTGAGATCCAGAAGAATGAGGGGTGACCTCATTGAAACCTATTGAGTGTTGAAAAGGCTCAACAGAGTGGATGTGAGGAGGACGTTTCCTATGGTGGGAGAGTCTAGGACCAGAGAACACAGCCTCAGAATAGAGGGGCGTTCTTTTTGAATGGAGATGCAGAGGAATTTGTTTAGCCAGAGAGAGTAGTGAATCTGTGGAATTCATTGCCACAGGTGGCTGTGGAGGCCAAGTCTTCATGTACACTTAAGGCAGAGGTTGATAGATTCTTGATTGGTCAGGGCATGAAGGGATACGGGGAGAAAGCAGGAGACTGAGGCCAAGATGAGAAATGGATCAGCCATGATGAAATGGCAGAGTAAACTCAATGGGCCAAATGACGTAATTCTGCTCCTATACCTTATGCTCTAAATGTGGCAGCAGGGTCCAGGCCCAGAGGGTATTGATGCGATAGGGCCTTGGTCCCGGAGTGAGGAATGATGCAGTGTTTGGATGATTCAAACACTAGGCCAGATGGATTGAAAAGGCAGTGTGTTCTGTCCAGAAGTGAGGTTCGGGTCAGCTCTGCGATGTTTACTCCGCTCTGTGCTGCACGGAGGCTGAGGGTGAGGCTGTGACCTGCTCCGGGCTTCATGTCACTTTCATTCTAAATGCTAATTGCTTATGTTTATTTCTTGCATGATTTGTGTTTTTTTTTCTCTCGGCGCATTTGGTGCTTGTGGGTTCCCTTCCTTATGGGTTCCTTTTGGGAATCTGATCTGCGGCTCCCTGCGAGGAGACAAATCTCAAGGTTGTATAATGTATACATACTTTGATAATAAAATGCACTTTGAACTTTAAACCTGAACAGGCCCTTAGTGTGCCAGAACTGCCCAATGACAACTATGTGACCAGTTAAGCTACTAGTCTTTATGGAGAAGATCTGAATGTGGATGGAAACTGCAGCACTGGAAGAAACCACACAGTCACAGGGTTACAGACAATGGTGGAATTGAACTTTGTCACTGGAGCTGTAATAACATTGCGAGCTGTGACACTACCATGCTACCTAAACTATATTGAAGTTAACCCAATAAGACATTGGACTGCAATTAGGCCATTCAGCCCACTGAGTCTGCTCTGCGATTCCATCATGGCTGATCCTGGATCCCACTCCAACCCCATACACCTGCCTTCTCAAATAAGGATAAGGGCAACGAACTCTACCATAAACACTACAGCTAGACAGGAAGACAGCTCCTCCTCCTTCCCAATTAGAGTGGTGAGGGTTAAGCACTACTTGGATAAATGGTGAATGCTGACTTGCCTGTGACGCCCACCACTCTAGTGTGAAATAAAGAAGAAGCTGGTCAGGAGGAAAGGCTATGACAACTCCATAGAGAGTGTGTTAATATTCCAGGATTGTTCTGGAGTTCTCCAAGGCACGAGAGTTTGCAGACAGAACACAGAACCGTGCAGCACAGGAACAGGCCCTTCTCCCACTGGGCCTCCTCCTTGCCTCGGTTCCCAACTGCCAACCCATCTACCTTGCTTACTCCACTTTCCTTTCCTATCGAATTTCATCACCTGAAGCAATTTGTTGTCCTCACCTATCAGTTGCCACCCTCTGCTGCTCTTTCTTCTCGATTCCCATCCACTTGCTGATCAGCCCCTGCCCATCTGGATAGCCCCCTCACCTTTTGCTTCATCTCTCTTTACTGGCCATCCCCATTCTGCTCTTTTAGTTTAGGCAAGTTAGAATCTCAACCACATTCGGATTTATTTAACACTTCTGCATTAAAACACAGAGAGAAATGTGTCATTTCATTAACAACCAACACAACTAACGTGGACTGGGGGCGGCAGCCTGCAAGTGTCACCACGTATTCCGGCACCAGCACAGCATGCTCACACTGCCCAGCAGAACGACAGAATAACGAGCAAACAAAGAAAAAACAACAACAGAATTACATCAAAGCAACCCCCTTTCCTCCCTCTCACCCCCTTCAAAAAAAAACAGAAGCACTGACGGTCCTTTATCCTCCACAGATGCTGCCCGACTGCTGAATTCCTCCAGAAGTTTGTTTTCAGCTGCTGATAACAAGGGAGAAATTATTTCCTGCAGATGAAATCTCAGGAGCATTTAAGAGGATCCACATGAAGGTGCCTAGCCTGCTTGTCTGAGGTGACTGGGTGTGCAAAAACATTGTTCCAGCTTTTCATCCGGGAGGGAGTGGGGAGGTGGGGCAGGTGCAAGCATCAGGTGCCGGAGCAGTTACCTTCTCCTGTCTCAAGTGCTCGTTCCTTGTGTATCTGGTTTGAGAAAAGCAGGAAAGTGTGATCATTGTGAATGATGGCACAGGTAAAAGGGATGCATTTGCAACATCTGTATGTAGTAGGAGGAAGAAATTGTTATTGGTATGATTGTTATTGAGATACAGTGCAGAACAGGCCCTTCGAGCCGCACTGCACAGAATCCCGGATTAACTCTAGCCTAATCACAGGACAATTTACATGACCAATTAACCTACTAAACTGGTACATCTTTGGACTGTGGGAGGAAACCAGAGCACCTGGAGAAAACCCAAATATTCCATGGGGAGGATGTACAGACTCCTCACAAATGGCGCTGGAATTGAACTCGAAACTCCGCTGCCTGAGATGTAATTAGAATCAGAATCAGGTTTAACATCACCGGCATGCATTCTGAAATTTGTTAACTTAACGACAGCAGTACAATGAAGTCCATGATAAATAAATATAGAGAAAATTTGAATTACAGTATATATATTTTTATTAAATAGTTAAGTTAAAATAAGTAGTGCAGAAAAAAAGCAGAAGTAAAAAGTAGTGTTCATGGGTTCAATGTCCATTTAGAAATCGGATGGCAGAGGGGAAGAAGCTGTTCCTGAATCACTGAGTGTGTGCCTTCAGGCTTCCCGACAGTAACAGTGTAGAGAAGGCATGTCCTGGGTGGTGGGGTGTCACCCTCCAATCAATTGTCCTTTCCCTTTCACCGATCATTTCCTCCTCCCCCCTTGACTCAGTATTTATTTTTCCTCTCCATAACTGTTGCTTCTGTCCTCTCCTCATTATATTACAGCTGCCAGCTTCTTATTCTCACTCTTAAATTCACATTCTCCTGCTCCTTTTCCATTCATAGTGTCCCCCTAACATCTACCCATTCCTTTCATTATCATTTGTTCCCTCCAATCGATTTTCTCTCAAATGCTTCAACATATTCTCCCATGGAACCTATCTTCTCTCACCAAGTTTTCTTTCATGTTCTGCATTTTCTTTATGTTGAGTGATATTTTATGTTAATCTTTCTACTCTGTTTTCAAATGCAGCCCCTTTGAAATTCTCTGTCCTCTTCCCTACTACTCTTTTGCCATATTCCCATGTTATTCCTCCTTATTGAGCTTGCTCTCTCCTAATACTTATTCCATTCCCTTGCATTCAGATTCCTCCAGGGCCACCTTCTTTCTCTTGCAACTCTTACAAAAATCCCACCTCCTCACATGCCCTCGTTACTAATAGCTCCAATTTCAGTCACAGTACATTTGAACAAGTTTATTTTTTAAGAAAATTCACACCATCAACCTTGCACTCAATGTCAGTAAGACAAATGAACTAATTGTGGACTTCAGAAAGGGTAGATGAGTGAATATGCACCAGTCGTTATAGAGGGACCAGAAGTGGAAAGAGTGAGCAATTTCAAGTTTCTGGGTGTCAGTATCTCTGAGGATTTATCCTGGGCCTGACGTATTGAAATGGCTACAAAGAAGGCATGACTGTGGCTAAATTTCATTCAAAGTTTGAGGAGATTTTGGTATGTCACAAAGACAGTTGTAAATTTCTACAGATGTACCGTGGAGTGCATACTAACTAGCTGCACCACCATCTGGTATGGGTTTTGGGGAGGGGGGAGCTACTGCACAGGACTGAAGTAAACTGCAGAGAGTTGTGAACTTAGTCAGCTCCATCATGGACACTAGCCTCCTTAGCATCCAGGACATCTTCGAGGAGTGATGCTTCAAAAAGGTGGCGTCCATCACTAAGGACCTGTATCTTCCAGGTCATGCCTCGTTCTCATTGCTATCACCAGGAAGGTGGTACCAGAGCCTGAAGGCATAGGCTCAACAATTCAGGAACAGCTTCTTCCCCTCTGCCATCTAATTTCTGAATGGGGGTGGAACCCCTGACTGCTAGCTCACTACGTTTTTTTCTATTTTTGCACTACTTTTGAAATTTAACTAATTAATACATACATACAGTATTCTTACTGTAATTTGTGTTTGTCCTCCATTATTACGTATTGTATTGTGCTGCAGCTGCAAAGAGAATAAGTTTCAGGACGTATGCAGTGATATTAAATCTGATTCTGATTCCTTAGCATATTGGGGTAGCAATTAGAATGGTTGGTCTTTGGTTGCCTGTTTGGAAAGCTTATTCAAGGTACCGAAATGAAAGATGTTAATGGTCACTTTCTAATGGAGATATCCATTTGATAAAGTCCCCATAAAAAACTATTATCTAAGGTTAATGATTGCACCACCAAAGACAAATTATTGACCTGGCAAGGAAATTGCTTAAATGGCAGGAAACAGAAAATACAGATGGATGGTAGGATATATCAATTAGCATTCTGCAAGGATGTATGTTTGAGTCTCTAATGTATTTATTGTTTGTAAGTGAACTTAATGCATGGGACAAAAGTAGCATTTCCTTCAGTGATGACAGGTCAAATTGTAAGCTGTGTGAAGGGAAGTATTACACTGCAAAGAGACACAAATAGAATCAGCAATTAGACAGCAGATTTCTGGATTTCACTACAGCCCAAAAGACATCCAATTTGGAGTTGGAGAGCGTAGAACAAAGTATTTTCTAAATGGTGGAAGGTGAAAGGCTATTGAAACTGATGAGAGACTGAGGGGCCTGGAAGCAGCTTCAGGTGGAAGAGAGTCAGCAAATTTGCCTATGATCATAAAATGCCATAATCAGAAAGGCTAATGGAACACTGACCTTTACATTTAGAATTGTAGGTACAGAGAATCCATGCAATAGGCCCAGTTAGACCAGAGGTCTGGTAACTGAGTGCAGCATAGGTTTACTAGAACTCTACCTAGATTCTAATAATCAAACCATGAGGAAAGAGCAAATAAGCTATGGATATACAGTAGTTCTAAAAAATTGGTAAAGGAGCGGTTTAATTAAAGTTTTCAAGGTATTATGGGAAAGTAACAGGAAGGTGGAGAGAAACTGTTGGCTGCAGGGTAAGGTCTGAACTGCAGGTGAAAAAAATTGATAGCCTAACTTTTCAGATATCAAGTTAGTAAACGCTACTGAATATCGAAGACAGTAGAAATATAGAACTACCATTTGATAGTTTTAATTCCAAGAATGATTAATTTTGTCAATCACTGATACTGACAGACATACTATGATCTTGACTGGATGTCATTTAATATCCCTTTTATTAATATTTTTAAGAAGTGATAAATTTTTAAATTATTTACTTCAATGTTAATATTTCCAAGTGTCTTTGGTTATCAAAGGGATTTAAAAGCCACTCACTAAAATCAATTATGGGTTATATAGCTGTAAAGTCCTTCTTTTAATTTTGCTGGCTATCAAAGGCTGTCAAGAGAACTTTCAGGGGTGGGACTGCCCAATATACAGATGAAGACAGCTGAAGGTCCAATTGCCTTCAACTGCAGCAATATGGGAGGCTTTTCGTATCTGGATTCAATTATTCTAAACAGATAAACCTTGCCCAAATACAGGAGAGAATGAGGAAAAGCTGTAAAAAAAAATAAGCACATGTACAATTAGGGAAATAAAGACGGTAAGCACATGGAAGGAATGATGACATCAAAATGAAAAGATGATGGATAAAGAAATGGGAGTAAAATTACAGATTAGCCACAGTCTCACTGAATGGCATTGCAGGAACAAGGGGATAAATAGCCTGCCCCTGTTCTTATATTCTTGCGCACACACAAGCAGTATTTCCAGTGCTCTGTTATTTCCATCGACTCAGATAACATGAGATGAAGGAGAGGGGGATCTAGCTGGGATGATCTTTGCAAGCAAGTACAAATACACTAATCAGCATCACCAAACCTTGTCTGTTTCCATCACCAACACAGCAACCCAAAACACAAATAATGTCAGCTCCTTGATCCC
Source organism: Hemitrygon akajei (assembly GCF_048418815.1). Taxonomy (NCBI): domain Eukaryota; kingdom Metazoa; phylum Chordata; class Chondrichthyes; order Myliobatiformes; family Dasyatidae; genus Hemitrygon; species Hemitrygon akajei. The sequence goes on from NC_133128.1 coordinate 183,972,981, forward strand.
CAAGCTTGAATCAAGGAATTGACCTCTTAACTCTATTTGTAATCCAAAATAGATAGGTAATTACATCAGCTCATAATGCACACAAAAATATTCATCACAAAAAAATGTCAAGGACCTTGAAATATCATTATTCAAGAGTTCAAAAATATTTGCATTCATATTTTAAATTGTTTTGTTCCAGGTATCCAAATAGACATTGAAAATCGCTAACTACAAGTAGATACTATGGTACTTCAAATAAACCAGTCATGGAAGTGGAATTGAGTAAATTCTATATGCAAGTCTTGAATGCTCACTCTTAGTGGTTCAGGAATAGCTTCTTAAACTCTGCCAGTTTAACTGAACCTATGAACACTGCCTCCATATTTTTTAATACTCTTTTTGCATTTAGTCAAGTTAACTTTTTATATGTTTATATTATACACACACACACACACACTTACAATAATTTACATGTTTATGATGTACTGCAAGGTTCTGCTGCCACATAACAACTTTTATGACATATGCCAGTGATATTAAACCTGATTCCAATTCCTTTATATGAGGATACTTCTAAAACACTTCTCAAATTAATTTATCATACTTTGACCAAAACCAAAGTATCTTGAGAATCAAACAACTAAATGTAGCAAATAGATGAGGGGGTTTATGTTGATGAATAAAATACTTTTGTGCAAAGTTTAAACATATTACTATTTTATGGCCACTTGATTACTGAACTGTGATTATTTGTACAGCAGAGAAGACTTACAGCGGTCTGCCAGAAGCACAGAAATTTGACACTTAATAACGCTCTATATGGAAACTCAGGAAACGTGTAGCTTGGGGGGGGGGGTGATGGTTGGGTAGAGTTGTTCTCTGATCTTGGCAAAGATTTCATAATCGTGCATCGTCGCAAGTGAACAGCCCACTGATGATATCTCCTCATATGGTTTGCAAATGGTTTGTCAAGATTGGAGATCAATTCAACCCAGCCAACGTTTTACTATAAATCTAATCATTAGGATTTCTTGCTAATGTGTAAATAATTATTTATGGTCAGGAAAACCAAATTCATTTGGTTCTGACAAACCAAAACACTGTTGCATAAACCCCAGCATGTGGCTGGTATCCCTACCTAGCAACAGAAAAATTGTAGAGGTGGTTCCAAGTAAGAGTGCTACAAGGTTAGAGTGATTTCTAGCCAAAAAGACAAATTAGATCATGACCCATTGGGAGCACTCCCAAACTACCACAGCTGGTGCCACTTTGCTGAGCAGATATCAAAAATGGATGTAAGCACTTAAAAGAAAAGCCTTTCCTTGGCAGTCAGACGGCAAGAGTCAAAGAAAAGTTGTACAGTAAATGCCAGTCTCCTTTTGAGTTTAATTTTACAATTAGAATCCTCTCCCAACTTTTTTTTAAAAGATAAATATGAAATAGCACATAAAAGCAAAAGAATGAGGCAGAATTATCAGATGAAATTTAATAGAGGCAAGTGTGAGGTGTTGCACTTTGGGAGGGCAAATCAGGAGAAGACTTACACAATGAAAGGTAGGGCACTGAGGTGTGCTGTAAAATAAAGGGACTTGGAGATACAAATCAGAATTCCTTGAAAGTGGCATCATAGGTAGATATTTTCTTAAAGAGAGTTTTTGGCACATTGACCTTCATAAATCAGGGCAGTGCCTATCTGAGCTTGGATACCATGTTGAAGGTGTATAAGATGTTGGGATCAGTGACTAGCTACATAGGAAAATGCACTGAGGATGCTATTGAGATTAAACACGACACTGCCAAGGCAAGCCAGAAACCATGAGTTTCATGCATTGTTTACGGATCATAACGTTGGTTTCAGATAAGAGGACAAGTTGAATCTAAGGTTAGCAAGAGCTGCACTCTCCCGTGCTATCAGGAAGGCAGAGCTTGAGTTCGAACAGAAAATTCACAGACACCTATGGGACACCAGAAACATTCAACACATGTGGCAGGGTATAAAAACCATAATGGATTTCAAGTTCACCTTGTGCGTCAACAAAAGTGACAGCTCCCTTTCATATAGGCTGAATACACAATTTGATGCATTGAATGATGTGACATTGAGGAAAGGCTCCTCTCCCGAGGACCAGACACCCTGGCTAGAAGGGGACCCTAGTCAGGTTAAACCCATGCAAAGCTGCGGAGCCAGACAACATACCTGGTCAGGTGCTGAGGGATAATGTGGCCCAGCAAACAGAAGTCTGAATGGACATTGCTACTATTTCCTTGAAACAGTCCACTTTCCCTGCAGACTTCAAGGTAACCACCATTGTTCCAGTGATGAAGAGCTGATGGTAACTAGCCTGAATGATTACCACTCAGTGGCACTGACTTCAACATCATGAAGTGCATTGAACCTCTGATAATGGTTCATATAAAATCCCATCTTCCAGCTATATTGGACCCTTTCCAGTTTGTCTACCTCTCAAACTGGTCTGCTGACGATGCCATAAACTTAGCCCTCAACTCCATCCTGTCCCATCTAGAAAATGATCCCTCATACACCAGGGTGTTGATTGACTTCAGCTTGCTGTTTAACACAAACATCCTTCAGAGGCTGGTGGGAAACTGTCCTCGTTGGGATTCAACACCCCTCTCTCTAACTGGACCTTGAGCTTCTTGATGGAAAGACCCTAGTCGGTCTGAGCCGACAGCAACATCTCAAGCTCGATCACATTGCGCACAGGTGTACCCCAGGGCTGTGTACTCAGTCTGCTGCTGTTCACACTGCTAGATATGGCTCAAACTGCATTAAGTTCGCTGATGATAATGTAGAGTAATGGGTGACAGATGACACACATTGCTCATAATAGAAAACTGTTCTACATAATTCACAAAGAGCGTCATTGAGTCGTTGTGTTCATGTTACGAGATGGTGTCTGATGTAATGACATCCGTGTAAGGCGACGGTTTTTGGTTTATTTGTAATGGAAATAAAGGGTTGCGGCTTTTGTTAAGCACATAAACCGACTCTCACATGTTTAGATAGATAGATAGATAGATAGATAGATACTTTATTCATCCCCATGGGGAAATTCAACTTTTTTTCCAATGTCCCATACACTTGTTGTAGCAAAACTAATTACATACAATACTTAACTCAGTAAAAAATATGATATGCATCTAAATCACTATCTCAAAAAGCATTAATAATAGCTTTTAAAAAGTTCTTAAGTCCTGGCGGTAGAATTGTAAAGCCTAATGGCATTGGGGAGTATTGACCTCTTCATCCTGTCTGAGGAGCATTGCATCGATAGTAACCTGTCGCTGAAACTGCTTCTCTGTCTCTGGATGGTGCTATGTAGAGGATGTTCAGAGTTATCCATAATTGACCGTAACCTACTCAGCGCCCTTCGCTCAGCTACCGATGTTAAACCCTCCAGTACTTTGCCCACGACAGGGCCCGCCTTCCTTACCAGCTTATTAAGACGTGAGGCGTCCCTCTTCTTAATGCTTCCTCCCCAACACGCCACCACAAAGAAGAGGGCGCTCTCCACAACTGACCTATAGAACATCTTCAGCATCTCACTATAGACATTGAATGACGCCAACCTTCTTAGGAAGTACAGTCGACTCTGTGCCTTCCTGCACAATTTATTCACAAAATCCTACAATACAGCTGTTGCTGATGACGCCAACCAACGTGTTGAGTCAGCATACAGAGAAGAGGTCGAGAGGCTTGTCAAACAATGCAAGAATAAAATCCAAGTCTCAACATGAATAAGACAAAAGAGATGATTGTGGACTTCAGGAGGACACAGATCAATCACTCCCCATTGCACATCGATGGGTCTGACATCGAGAGAGTGAAAAGCACAAAGGTCCTTGGTGTGCACATTACAGATGATCTCATCTGGACCACAACACCTCACTAGTCAGGAAGGCAAAGCAGCATGAACACTTTCTGAGGAGATTGAAGCGAGCAAGGATCTCCACTCCCACTCCAACAACTTCCTTCAGGCGCACTGCCAAGAGAGTTCTGTCTGGCTGGACTGGAACAGAAGCTGTAAGGCAATAGACCACGAGATCCTACTGTAAAAACCACCAAGAGGACCACTAGGTTCTCCCTCCCCACTACTTGTGACATTTACCGGGTATTACAATACATGAAGGACCAAAACCCTATCACCCATCTCACAATCTCTTTGAGCCACTACCATCAGGAGAGATGTACAGAAACATCAGGACCAGGGCTGCCAGACTGGGTAAAAGATTCTTCCTGCAGGCCGTGAATCTAATGAACACCCTGTCACCAAGGAGGTCTCGCCACTACAACAGTGGGCTGTTTACTATACTGTTTACTTCTGCTGTGCACTGCATGCATTTTGAATTGCATTTCATTAACTTATTTATGATAATATTTGGGTTATGTGCCGTATGTGATATACATTTTGTTGCAGGAATGCTGTCCAGAGGAACATTGTTTCATTTGGTTAAATACATATGCAGTCAGATGTCAATAAACTTGCACTTCATCTTGAGTACTAATTTGGAGTATTGGGTTCGGTTCTGGTCACCTGCCTACAAGAAAGATATTGATAAGCTGGAAAGTGTGCAGAGAAAATTTACAAGAATGTTGTGAACCTGTGTTTGGGGAAGGGTTCAATAGGTTAGGACTTTTCCCACCGGAGCTCTGGAGAATGAAGGGAAAGCTTACAGAGGTATACAGAATTATAAGGGACATAGAAAGGGTAAATGCAAGCAGGCTTTTTCCCTTCAGGTTGGGTATGAATAAAACTAGAAGTCATAGTTTAAGGGTGAAAGGAACAATATCTAAGGAGAATCTGAGGGGGATCTTCACTCAGAGAGGGTGGTGAAGGTGTGGAATGGGCTTGCCAGCAGAAGTGTTGGATATGAGTTCAATGGTAACATTTAAGACGAGTTTGGATAAGTACATGGATGAGGTATGGAGGACTATGGCCGGGGGCAGGTAAACAGGACTAGGCAGAAGACCAGGCTGGCACAGACTAGATGGACTGAAGGGCGCAGTTCTATGCTGTGGTGCTGCATGACTCTATAACAGCAAAATCAGTGATAGAAAGTATAAAAAGACAAATTGCATAATATAATTACAGAAACTGCATAATGAGAAATTATGTCAAATCTTATTAAGATGAACAAGACTGCAGATGCTGGAAACTTGATTTTGGGTCTTGACCTTAAACATTGAAGTTCCTTCTGCCTCCACAGATGCTGCTTGACCTATTGAACCCCTTTGGCAGCTTGTTTTCTTCCCATGTTTGTGGAATGTTCCCTACACTGAAAATTATTTCTGATTACTGTTTCTTCTTTTCGTATTTACACAGTTTGTTGTCTTCTGCACTCTGGTGGAATGCCCAAGTTGACCGTTCATTGTTATTGTTCTATAGATTTATTGAGTATGCCCACAAGAAAATGAATCTTGGGATTGTATATGTTTGCATATATGTACTTTGATAATAAATTTACTTTTTTTTGGACTTTAAATGAATGAGAGTTATCATGTAAACCTAACTTGAATTCAATCACATCAGCAGGAAATGTTTTGATCAAAAAGTATCTTTTATAAAAATAAAAATGATCAGTTTTACCTTTATTTCCCATCCTGTTTTCGAGTCTTCAGTAAAGACATGTTGAATGGTAACATGAAGAACCATTTCTAAGTGCCTCCTCTGTGCAGTTCTGATCAAATTCAAGTTTAATTATCATTCAAGCATGCTGTACATGAATAGTCATGAATACAACCGAATGAAATAGTGTTTCTCCTGGGTCAAGGTGAAAAGCATGGTACCAATAGTTATACACAGCACTAGTCACATATAGCTCATAGTCCTGTAAACGTAGTCACACAAAAAAAAATAGCCCGAGATTGAGTGGCATGTCCTGTAAATTGATGGTGCATTGGTGTTGTCGGCAAAACTCAAACTTCATTTATGATCAAAGTTGAATACATTATGCAACCCTGAGATTTGTCTCCTTTCAGACAGCCATACAACAAAGAAAGCCAAAAGAACCCGCTGTTTAACAAAACGACCAAACAAATCGGGCAAACAGTAAAAGTAAACAAATCGCATTCAAAAACAAAAGTGATCGTTTACCAGAAATTCTACCAGACAAAGGGTTATTAATAAGGTACTTAGTTGTTTTCTTTGTCACTGATAAGTACTTGCTTGGCTTCACTAGTGCTATCTTAAACTAGAAAACAAGCCCTCAGGCAGTTTGCTGACCAATACATGTACATGATCCAGCTTAATCCAAATAAGGTGCACCTTATCAAGGATGAGAATTGTGGAAGCTGGGCCCAACTAACCAATAAAGTTTAATGGTAGATACACATTACACAGTTTTTGTGCCTTCAGAGGAAATCCAAAGCAGGATACCTTTTTTTTTTGTAAAGGGATACAAAATTGCTCTACTCTAACTGTTGATAAAATCAATAAGTTGCAATCGTTTCATATTTCAACTTCACCCTGGAGACAGGCCTATGGAACACAAACATGAAAGGTCAAAGGTTTCTTCATCCATTTTCAATGACACTGAAGTCTCAGTGTTTTATGAGACATAAATCAAAATAGGCTTCACGTAATGGAAGGGCTTCCTGTGGGTAATTTCTGAAATTCAAAACCAAGCCATGAGATAGATTCATGGAAAAGTAGGCAAGTCAGTACTTGACTGTGACTGCTTTGTTCCCAATGTTACAGTTCTTTCCCTTTGTGTCTCATTTAATCCTGAAACAAGTGAAGAGAAAACAAGAAATGGTTTGACAAATCTTACATAATTTAAGTGGTTAGGATTTCTTGAAAGCTAATCAGTTTTTCAGCAGATATAGATTCAAATCCCAGTATAAAGAAAAAATATCAGGAATAATTACAAATTCATTTTAAGTGGTTTTTAGCTTTCTAAAGCTTCTCAAACTGTCAAGAATTTGAGGCAGCATTTTGAGTATTTTACAAAACAGTTTGACATACAAAATTACAGTTCCTTGATTAAAAGCAAGTTAAAATTTAAAACAGTAAGATGAATTAAAATTATAAATTATAAAACAAAGCAAAAAAAAGTAAGGAGTACCTGTGTGCAATATCTCTATGTCCAATATAAATGTCTCTGCCTTTGTTTTCAGTCAATGGGAAATATGGTGTTCAATTCAGCAAGAAATTTAAAATGCTTCATTTATGAGAATGGCTTAAAAATATATGCTGCTAATTATTAGAGGATGAAATAATGGCTGGCATGGAAGCGGTTATATTAATTGGATCTGTCTACAGTTGATCCCATGAAGGGTTTGTCAGATTAGGCAGTTGTCAAGGTTGTAGTTAAAAATGGGGTTACTGGCCTTAGAAAAAGCGCAGATGTAAAGAAAGGATACTAAATCTTTTAGAACCCTTCCATAGTGACATGAATAGAGTGCTTCTGAAGCTTGTAAGCTAGATTACTAATGACAATTAAAATGAAGCTATTTTTAGATTTTTTTTGTAGATATGAAATTGTACTTAAGTATGTGCAATGATTAAATCTTTCTTTTTTCTTGATATTTTGCTAGGGTTATTAGCTTCAGAGCTGTTCTCTAAGGCTGAGTTGAGACCAGTGTAATGGTCTGAGGTGACTTAAGGCTATAATCATAACATTAGTCATAGTGCTGAACTGTGGCTGGTATGTTGATTGGATGTGTGCTTATTGCCAAGGTAATAGCTAGAGGAAGTCCTATGTATGACAAGCCTGATTTGAGCGTCTCATGGGGACCATTAGCTGGCCTGTCAGCTGTACTTAATGAGTCGCACAGTAATAGTTTCCATATTTGCTTTGAAAGTAGTGCTGAAAAAATTCATCCCACAAGATGTTATCAATATAAAGGACAGAAGATTAATCTAATATGCTCACTCACTATAAAATAAGATGTTTGAGCGTGGAGGAAGGAAAACTGTTAAATTGTCGAAAAAAAATTGATCTTTTTATTTTAATTCACTTCCAATTTTGCTCAGGTTTAATTCTCTTTGCTCTTTCATGATATGCAATAACATCTTACTTATGAATCTACAAAAGAAAGATTATTTTTTGGGATATTTTTAAAGTATTTGCAGATAGCAATTCCTTAAAGATTAATGCTCAAAGTATATCTTACTTACAGTGCTACTCAATTAAAATTAATGTTTGGACATATCAATCAATAGCTTGCTGGCTGTCCACTCTATCTATACATCTCTTCACTGTGTATAAGGTGATAAGATGTGTAGATGAAGTGGACACCTAGCACCTTTTTATCCATGGAGGCAATGGGTAATACAAGAGGACATACTTTTAGAAATTCATTTAGCAAACTCTTTGTTTTTGACCTTCAATGACAGTTTTTGCTTTGCTACTAAAGAAAGAAAGTATTGCTTATTTTATGGGAAGGGAGAATAGTTTTGATTATATGTCAGTTAACCTTAACAAATTGGATGTCTGACCAAACAGATGTGCCATGAGGGCTGAGGGAGATAGATGATGGTTTTCCATACTCCTGTCTTATGATATAAATAGATATAGGGGCAGCATGCTAGCACAGTGGTTAGCACAACATTTTACAGTACAGATGATCCGGGTTCAATTCCTGCCGCTGCCTATACACTCTCCCCGTGACTGCATGGGTTTCCTCCGGGTGCTCTGGATTCCTCCCTCAGTCCAAAGACCGGTAGGTTAATTGGTCATTGTAAATTGTCCTGTGACAAGGCTAGTGTTAAATTGGGGGTTGCTGGCCGGCGTGGTTTGAGGGGCTGGAAGGCCCTACTCCCTGCTGCATCACAATAAATAAATTTCACTTCCATATACTGTAACTGGAGTTTAGAGAAAATAGAGGGCTATGGGTAACCCTAGGTAATTTCTAAAAATAAGTACGTGTTCAGCACAGCACTGTGGGCCAAAGGGCCTGTATTGTGCTATAGGTTTTCTATGTTTCTATACGATTTGATGATCAGAGAGAACTGGATATGCTTCGCAATTGTTTAACTTTTTGCAATTCACCTCTCTCAGAAATACAACGTGAAATCTCAAAGTACATTTCACTGTACAATAAATTCCTTCTTTAAGGAAATGATCACACTCCTACTAGCTGCATGTCAGACGCAAATTCCAGATCCCAATTGCTATAGATTCAGAAAGAAATTAGGGTGGTTAAATTTTCTATCCTCAGCCAGATAGGCATGGAATTAAAAGTAATGCAATGGAGAAGATGGAATTATCTTCCAGTGGGAGCGTGGAAAGTGCTGGCTGTCCACTCTATCTATACATCTCTTCACTGCGTATAAGATGATAAGATGTGTAGACGAAGTGGACACCTAGCACCTTTTTATCCATGGAGGCAATGGGTAATACAAGAGGACATACTTTTAAGGTGATTGGAGGAAAGTAAAGTCATAGAAAACTAGAGCACAGGAAAATGCCATTCAGTCCATCTAGTCCATGCCGAGCTATTTAAACTGCATAGTCCCATCGACCTGTAACCAGGACATAGCCCTCCCTCACCCTCCTATCTGTGTACCTATACAGGCTTCTCTTGAATGTTGAAATGGAGCTCACATCCACCACTTCCACTGGCAGCTTGTTTCAAATCTCCTCACCCTCTAAGTGAAGAGGTTTCCTCTCATGTTCCCCTTAAGCATTTCACCTTTCATCCTTAACCCATGACCTCCAGTTGTAGTTTCATCAAACCTCAGTGGAAAAAGCCTGTTTGCATTTACCCTATGTCCCTCATAACTTTGTACACCACTATCAAATCTCCCCTCAGTCTTCTATGTTCCAGAGAATAAAATCCTAATCCATTCAATGTTTCCTTATAACTCATGTCCCAGCAACAGCCTTGTAAATTTTCTCGGTACTCTTTCAATCTTTTTGCATCTTTCCTGTAGGTAGGTAACCAAACCTGCATACGATATTACAAATTAGGCCTCACCAATGTCTTATACAACCTCAATATAACATCCCAATTCCTGTATAGATGATCCACGTAGATGTAGACAGTTGGGATACCTGTCGCAGATTCTCTACACTTTCGGGAGTGCACTTTGAAAACAATTGTTAGACCTATTCTTTTAAAAAATTCAGAATGATATTTGTTTTAAATATTACCATATTTAAAGCTTTTGTAGGAACAGTTGTAATATTAAGCTCGTGCAAAAGAAATTATTGTTGATATTAAAAACTAAGGTTTCATTATCAACATTAATTTTCAACTTGATACTGGCATGTTACCAGTATATGATAACTTTTTTCATATTTTTACACCTTCCTGGTCATTGATTTAGCTCAATTACTAACTGTTAAAATTTGTTAAGTTGGTGTCTCATTTGTAACTCAGTTCATGGCATTTTAATCTGAGTCAAGAGGTTAAAAGTCCAACTCCAAATATACAAGTGCAAAAAAAGAGTCAACTTCATTTTCATACATAGGGAGGGCTGTATCAAAGATTTGCTCTCTGAGATGTCTGCCTTCACAGATGAATGAAAAATAGGTTCCTTAATCAACACAGAGAAAATGGTCACCCGATCATAACCAAATGCTTCTACCTAAGGGAGCTTGCTGAGTGCTTCTGAATTCCTTTCCTGACAACATTATAGCATGCACTGAAAGTATGTTCATTGACTATAAAGCCTTTTAAAATATGAGGCTGTGAAAAATAATTACAGGTACATCCTCAGTAAAGCAGCCAGCATAGTGAAAGATCTCACACATCCAAACATTCTCTCCTCTCCTCACTCCCAATGGGTAGAAAATACAAAAGCTTGAAAACATGTACCACCAGATTGAAACACAACTTCTATCCCACTGATATAAGAATATTGAATGATACCTTTTTGTGACAAGATGGATCCTTGACCTAACAATCTACCTTGCTGCAAATCTACTTAGTTGCAAATATTTTTAAACCGCAATACTGATTATGTAATGCAAATTGCCTCTTCAGTCCACACTGAAGAATTTCTGTATTGGAGAGTTACCATCTGCTGGATGAGTGACTAATTAGAGTTCTATATGCCTAGTAGGCAAGCAGAAAATACAGCTATATTGAAGAAAGAGTAAGGAAGTTTTCAAATGCAACATTTTATGACCAACTTGGTTTTCAGAATGATATTCCATTCATTGGAGCAAACTTTCTGGCTTCTATCAGTAATTGGCTTCTGATGGTATTGGGTTTGCTGACCATGAAATTCTAAACTCAAACGAAGATCTGAAGCCCTATCAGATATAAATAGCCACAGTGTCCCTAAAGGGAGGTTATACTGTAACTACCCAATCTTCAGTGACTATTATGCTTCTCTGTTTATTCTCCATGGCAAGCTTAGCCGCCAATGCCCACTATTCGAGTGGTGCGTCTTCCTTCCCTACCAATAAGACAACACTTCCAGCTAACGAATTAGTTTAAAACATAGATCATTTATTTTCAGTGATTTGCATTTAAATCCATTCAAAATTCAGAGAATTTCTATCTTAAGCATTTACAAATCGCAAACTATTTCTAAAACACAAAGCATTTGCTAACCATAAATCATTTCTAAAACATATGTACAATTCCTATAAACGGAAAGGTTATCCCATGATGCAGATGAACAAGTTGCCTGTCGCAGAAGCCAAGTGGGAAGAATGGATTCTAGCTCAACCCGTATTTCTTCCACATTTCTTCTTGATGCCCCTTACTCCATTCCTATCACTTGGATGACTTTACACACATTACAGATATCTTTTTAACACAGTCCAAAAGCATCTTGGAGACATAAACCTAAATTAATGTTCAGTGTTCACAATTAATGCTGTGAAGTTAATTTCCTTGAGTACAGAAAGCCTAACTATAAACACATCAGTTATTGATATGCTAAATGATTATCCATCTGTTCTGCAAACTTCCATGAATTAAACAATTTAAGAGTCAGCTTGTCTGTTTGAAACAGACCAAAATAAAAAACCCATTGTCTTAAATTACACCTTGACTGGCAATAAAGAAGGTGCTGTCAGCTAACATTTTGCTTCTCGCTGATAGAGTATCTGTGCTATAAACAGAGCTTTCTTGCAAATCTGTGTTATTAACATCAAGCCGATTTACGTATCAGCCACTTACATTTTAAGAACTGAAGACTAACTCCCATTTACAAACAGAAGTTAAACAAAGCATTATTATTTGGAAGTTTACTTACAACTGTTTGCAATCTAACAAATGGTAGCTGCTGTGTTTAGAAAACTGAGATTAGTAAACAAGGAATGAATATCCATTACAGGCTGACATGCAGTATATAGGGCTAGAATAGAAAGTGAAGTGTTAAGAATATTCTCTAATGCACAATAAACAATTGTAACTCCAATATACAGGATTTTAAAATTCTGATCATAATGATTAGCATTCAGGAAAAAAGCAGAGAATTTTACATGCATACATGTAAGTTTGCAGGTACTAATGAGTTAGGAAATACTGTAATTTCAGAGGTTGGCAGCAGAAAATTGAAAAAGGTATAGACACATAACATGAAAAGATAAAACCATCATGCTCTTCAATATTAGTTCATGGATCTTAGAACCATGAATGGCAGATCAAAATATTATTCCAATTGTTAAGTGACAAGGAGTTGTGGAAGAAGAGTTAACTATTCGTGTACAGTACTGTCAAGAGTCTTGGACACATGTATAGCTATGAACTTTGCATGGTACTGTATTTGTTAACGTGGAGCGGAGAGCAAGTTTGTAAATCTGGTGGGAACAAAGAATGTTGGGAAGAGTGAGGGTGGAGTACCATGGGAGGGGTATGTTACAGGTGGCAGTGAAGGGGTGCCAGAGGTGGGGTGGTGGTTGGAATCCATAAAAGTACTACAGTCCATGCAAAAGTCTGAGACACCCAAGCTATATAAATGTGCCTAAGACCTTTACACAGTACTGTACACAAATCACCAAGCTAATGCATAGGTAGAAACAAGAGCTAACAGCAAGTCAGTCTTTATCTCAAGAGGTTTGTAATAACAAAGTGATGATATTGCATTTCAGCAATACAATGATCAAACCTATAATTATGATTGCTGCATTATGTTTTCTGCACCAACACTCACAAAGGTAATTTTATTATAGTCAGAATGATATCAATTTGTGAAAGGTTAAATCTTTAGACCTAACTGCATAGTCTTCCTAGTCTGCAATAAATGCCATAGTTGTGTGGTGGAGAGTGTATTGACTGGCTGCATCACCATCTGTGTGGAAACACTAATGCCTTTGAGTGGAAAATCTTACAAAAGGTAGTGGAGTCGGCCCAGTACATCACGGGTAAAGCCCTCCAGCTATTGTGCACATCTATGTGAAATGATGTAGTAGGAAAGCAGTATCCATCATTGGAGATCCTCACCAGCCAGGCCATTCTGCTGCCATCAGCTAGAAGGTGCAAGAGTCCCAGGGCTCACTTCACCAGGTTCAAGAACAGTTACTACCCCTCAACCATCAGGCTCTTTGACACTTAAAGGGAATACTGCACTTACTTGCCCATCCATTGAGATGTTCCCACAACAAGTGTTCTCACTTTAAGAACTCTTTATCTTCATATTTCATGTTCTCATTGTTTATTGCTATTTATGTGTATTTGCATTTGCAGTTCGCTGTCTTCTGCACTCCAGTTGACCTTTCATTGATCCTGCTATAGTTGCTATTCTATAGATCTGCTGAGTATGCCCACAGGAAAATGAATCTCAGGGTTGTATGTGGTGACGTATGTGCACTCTGAAAATAAAATTTACTTTGATCTTCGAGTTTATGATGTTATTAAATCAGATTAATTTATAAAATGATAACAAAAACTATTTTTCAAGAAAAAAATACAAATCCTTTGTCTGATATGCCACCAGTCCCTCGGTACCGAGGGTTAATTTCTTTAGCACACCTGTTGCTGCTGTTGTTGTCAGCGTCTCTGAACAGAATGATGAGGGAAGCCTTGAAATCTTGCACCAGGACGACATATGTTCATCAGCTAATTCTGCTGTGTCGCTGTCTGCAGTAAATTCAATGCTTTTGTTAACTCAACAAATGACAACTTTACTGACAGATACCGTTTTTCATTACAGATATCAAGTAACTGCTGTGTTCAAGGTGGTGGTATCCTCAGTAATCTGAAACAAAATGTTTCAAAGTCATTGTTGAGTTTCTGGAACTTTGGGTTTATAATATAAATTTTATTTTGGTAAAATCAGATAGAATTATAGATTAGGATCTAGGGCATATGGTGAAGATAATTTTAGGAGCTTATTGACATCTGAACCACCATATGGGTGCTCTGACTTGTAAAAAAAAACACAGTTGGAGTTGGTGTAAGATACCAGTTCAGACAAGCTATGTTACAACTGCCAGCAATGCCCATCCTCCCTATGCCATTTGTAAAAGCTACACATATGGAAAGCATATAACCATAGCCTTATCTGAAACAAAATCTAGAGATAATAACTGCCATCAAGGCAATATCTCTTACAAAGGTTCTAAGTACATTTATTATCAGAGTATGTATGCAGTATACAACCCTGAGATTCATCTTTCTACAGAGAGTCATGAAACAAAGGAACACCATGGAACCCATTCAAAGAAAACATTGAACACCCAACATGCAACAACTACTAGTTCTGGTGGAAGCAAAAGATAGGTTGATTGTTCGCATGCCATGTGAACTCCATAAGGTCCTTTGGTATTTGAGCTGGAGTTGTTCTTGAAGGAGAAGTAGGTCTCAGATAAGGCTGACTGCCACTCTCCCAATAGAGGGAACAGTTTCAGAGTGTGACTTGTTAAGTTGCCAACCAACTTGGTACGTTAAATCCAAGATGAGGATGATCAAACAGAATTTTAATCCCTTTGTGGTTGTTTTTTTCCCCATAGAACACACATAATCACGTTTTAGTTTGTACTTGGTTGTAGCAGACAGCCAAAATGCCAGATGTTCATGATTCCATTCAGGCTCTGTTGTTAGGAAGCTTCCCATTAGGTCCCAAGTCATGGACCCAGAAGATTCTGCTTGCCTCCTAAGAGTCATTGCTCGTTATTTCCTATTTTCAGCAAATGTAATCACAATTAAGTCTTACACAATGAAAATCCTAAAATTGTTCCTTTGGCATAATAGCCAGCCATGTTCATATTGATGATATGGAAATCAAATACCATGCAGTCAGCCATTAAATCTTTATCATTTCCAGGCACATACACAGTAGATAAACCTCTCAGTTTGTCCTGTCTGAACATTGCCATGATATTTTTCCTGATGAGTAGAGCCATCCCTCCTACTTTAGTTCCTGATCCTCTCTCAGTCCAAAATAACAGAACCCTGGAACATTGAACTGACAGTCCTGCATCTCCTGCATCCAAGTCTGACTAATGGCTATAATATCACGCTGATCCATGCTCTAAGCTCATCTGCCTTGCCTACAATATTCATTACATTGAAATAGACACAGCTCAGACCATTATTTCTACTGTGCTCAAACCTTCAGCTCCTGTCTTTGAATGCAGGCTCAACATTTACTTTCCCACACAACCATCCTGTGAGTTGCCCTGGTATTCTGTTCCCCATCCACCCCCAGAGTGACGCTAGCAAACCTTCTCCAAGAATATTAGCCCGTCCAGTGAAAGTGCAAACTGTCCTATCTATACATTTTCCACCTTCCCTGCAACAGAGCCCCAATAATCCAAAGATCTGAAGCCCTCCCTCCTGCTTTAGCTCCTTATCTATGTGTTAAACTGTATTAGCTATCTATTTTTAGCCTTACCTGCATGCAAAATTGGTAGCAATCCTGGGATCACCACCCTGGAGACCCTGTCCTTTAACTCAGTACCTAACTCCTTGAACTCACTCTGTAGGACCTCATCACCCTACCTGCCTACATCATTGGTGCCAATATGAACCATTACCTCTGGCTGCTCAGCCACCACCTTAAGAATTCTATAGATTCGATCAGAGATACTGCCAAACAGATACCTGGGAGACAACACACTGTCCGGGAATCTCGTTGTCGTCACAGAACTTCCTGTCTGCTCCCCTAAACAAGGAACCCCCTATCACTATTGCTTGCCTCTTTTTGTCCCTTCCTACCAGGAGCCCATTGGAGTCAATGACGTTGTCATCTACCTGCTGAACAGTGTCATCTATCCCATTTGGATAAGCAGGGCAGCACTGTAAGGATCATGTTTTTTTGATTTCACAAGTGCCTTCAATACCATACAGCCCTCATTGCTGGAGGAGAAGTTCCATTCAATGCTGGTTGGCACCGCCATTGTATCCTGGATAATGGACCACCTGACTGGCAGACCACAGCTTATGCAGCTTCAGAACTGTTTGTTACACATGGCTATAAGCAGCATTGGGGCCCCACAGGAGGGTACATTGGCTCCCTTTCTTTTTACCCTGTATACTTCAGACTTTAGATACATCACTGAGTCTTGTCATCTGCAGATGACTTAGTAATAGTTGGATGTGTAAGGGGAGGACGGGAGGGTGAATACAGAGCTCTGGTGGAATGGTGCAAGCTGAATCATCTGCAGCTCATCATCAGTAAGACAAAGGAGATGGTGATGGACTTTAGGAAGACCAAGCCTGCACTGCTCCCCATTACTATTGGTGGTGAGGACCTAAAGTACCTGGATGACAGACTTGAGTGGAGCACCAATACAGAGGCTGTGTACAAGAAGTGGTGTGCTGGGGCAGTGACACAGGCGATGTCAAATGGGCATCTGTAAGTCTCGTGAGACCATGGATTTGCGCCTTGGAAGGTTTCCAGGGCGCAGGCCTGGGCAGGGTTGTATGGGAGACTGGCAGTTGCCCTCTCCATGCCACCAATGTTGTTCAAGGGAAGGGCACTAGGACCCAAGCAGCTTGGCACCGGTGTCATCGCAGAGCAATGTGTTGTTAAGTGCCTTGCTCAAGGACACAAACACGCTGCCTCAGCTGAGGCTCGAACCAGTGACCTTCAGATTACTAGTCTGATGCCTTGCCCACTAGGCCATGCACTAACAGGCTCAATAAACTGATTAGAAAGGCTGTCTCTATTATAGAAGTCAAACCGGACACATTGGAGGCGGTGGTAGAACAAAGGACCCTTTTAGTAATAGACTGACAACTGCACTGCTCCAAAGAGTGCTATATGAGGTCATTTTTACCCTCAGATATTAGGCTCTATAATGAGTCAATCTGTAGTCAGGGAAGTGATGACTCCCTCCCGTTACACCATTTGAGATAACTTGTTTTTTTTTATTCTTACTTCTAATATTTTACATTTATATATCTGGCGCTTGTAATGCTACTCTGACACTGTAACTTCCTTGGGATCAATAAAGTATCTATCGGTCTACCGGGTCACAGAGCCATACTCAGTGCCAGATATCTGACTGCTGTGGCTTTCCATTGCTAGAACATCACCCCAATAGCATACAAAACTATATACTTGTTATTGAGGGGAACGGCCATTGTGGTACCCTGCACTGGCTCCATATCCCCTTTCCCTCTCCTGATGATCACCCTGTTACCTGTGTCCTGCACCTTAGGTATTATTACCTCCCTGTATTAACCCTCCATCTCCTGAAAGTCAACCAGCTCTAGTTCCCTAACAGGGTCTGTAAGAAGCTGCAGCTAGTTGCACTTCTTGCAAGTACATTCACAAGGATACTGGAGGTCTCCTGGTCTTCCCATTACATCTGAATTTGTCCACATTTATATTTATAGACATACAAATTATGGAGTCCCATGTAAGTATCCAGGCACAATGTGATTTGAATGGCAACAACACTAACAGGATGGACTGACAGGACAAACAAAACAATAGAATTCTATATTGAGAGTCTACCTTTCAAAAACAAATAATATCTGGAATAAAATGCAAAGTATTATTCAAATTACTATCTTCTCATCCAAATCCACAGGTGCAAGTTGTAGACTCATTCCAACCTTTAAAGCATAACTTAAAATTTTACATTACTGTGGTGGTTGTCCATGACAGGAAACCTGTATGGGAGAGTTTTTAAAAAGTGGAAAACCATTGCACTGTGGCAGTTCCACTCTCTCGACCTCAGAATTCTGGGTCCAGTGGAACAAGCGTGTATAACAAACTGGGGTCTTCCTTGGTTTCAGTGGAAGACCATGGCATATTCTGTGCCTTGCCCTTTGCTCTCCATGCAGCGAAACAGAACCGCCTCCTTGGCTGTTGAATCTCACTGCAGATCTTATACACTCAGTTAGCCAGAGTTGACTTTGCACGCTGGACAGGCATGTCCCTATCTCATCAGGATACGAGGCCCACTGGCTACCCTCTCCTGCAAAGCAGTGTACCAGGGTATGGCCACTGTCACAGGCAAACAGCTGCTTGGAGCTACAGGTGAGAGTTAAGTCTCTGGTGGGGACCAAAGGTGAGTGAGGTGCCCCTGAATGGACTCGACAAGCCCCTTCCCCTCCCTGGACACCCCATACATCTCACTGAAGTTTGGATACCACCACATAATCAGTCTCAGTGGTGTGTTCTCAAGCAACACATTAATCCAAAGGGAAAAGTAGAAAATACTGGAATCACTCATCAGGTCAGCAAGCAATCATGTAAAAAGAAATAGTGTCAATGTTTCAGTTTGAGGACCCCCTGTCAGAGCTGGGACAGTAAGAAAACAAATCAGTTTGGAAGGGCTGTTGGAAAGGTTGGGGAACATCCCTGCTCGGGTGCAGCCAGGAGTGCAGACTTGATCATTTATTGATGAGGTTACTTGATTGATGGATTAATAAAAAGTAAGTAGGGAGAAAGAAAAGGCACAAGGTAAAAGTTACAAAATGTAGGACAAGCAGTATATAGCTGCAAGAACTTTTAACTCATTAGGCATTGTTAATTCATTGAATTCATAATGCAGATGGATAATCTTAGCAGAGCAACACAAACAAAATGCTGAAGAACTCAGCAGGTCAGGCAGCACCTACAGAAGTGAATTAACAGTCAACATTTCAAGCGGAGATTCTTCCGCAGGACCGCAGAGGAAAGGAGAAGACGCTAACTTGTTTTCTTACTGTCTCAGCTTTAACGAAGGGTCACCAAACTGCAACATTAACACTTTCTTTTTACCTAATGAGTGTTTTCAGTATATTCTGCCATCCTTTCCAGCCCTAAAACATCTCTCATGCTTATAATCTTAGCAGAACTGTCCTGCTCTTATACAACAAGAAAGAGTTTTCTGAAATTGTTGAATTTGAGACTGAGTCCTGAAGGCAGCATTCTGTACAGCTAGGGGAGGAAATGCTGATGTTGGGTCTTGTTAGAACAATGCAGAATGGCATAGGCCGATAGATCAGATTGGGTGTGATGAGGATGGTAAGGACTAAAATTGAGGTACAGTTTCGAGACTGAGATGAGAACAGAGATCTTGACTAGATGCTAGTCGAGAACCTGGTGAGACTAGATGGGAATCCAAATGAGACAGAAATCCTAAATGCAATTGCAGGCTGAACCAAAGCTGAGCTGACGAATGAGCAGCAAAACTAAGATCAAGTGCTCTTGAAGTAGCCAAATTTTGGTGCCGAAACATGGCCGCCAATTAGCAGAGTGGGCCAGAATATTGAAAGGAACTGTGCCAGCTATCCATATTCCAGAGAACTGGAGAATCTAAACTCCAGAGTCTGGTGTAGTCGGGTGCATGTTGTAATACTGGGACTGGAATGGAAAATTAGAGCAACTATTTATTCCTTTTATCCAATCTATCCCTCCCTCACCCTGCTTTCTACTTAAAACTGTTTCATTTTCTCCCTTTACCAATTCTAAAAAAAACCTTTAAACTAAACAGTAATGATTTTTCTTTCCATGGGTGCTGTCTGACCTACTGATTGTCTCCAGCAGTTTATGCTTTTGCTGTTGATTTCAATCGTTTGTAATTTTGTTTTAAATTTACATCAGCCTGCAATCCTGCATGGGACATCTGGTCATTATAATGGTGGGACAAGGGTTTCATAGTTGGTGAAGCTGTCTCATTGCTCCATCTCTCTCTGTGATCTTTAACTGACTGCATGGAATTTCCCCCGTGTGCTCGGGTTTGCTGTTTGTTAATTAGTTCCTGTAATCTGTCCCTGGCATAGGTGGCTGGTAGAAGAATTCATGGGGCTGTTAATAGGCATCCTGAGAAAATAGGATATGGGTAAATAGGTGATTGATGGGATAGCTCTGAAGGCCTCCGCCTCGCTGACGATCAACACTGGCGCACCTTAAGGGATGTGTGCTTAGCCCACTGCTCTACTCTCTGTACATCCCTGACTGTGTGGCTAGACACAGTTCAAATGACATCTACAAATCTGCTGATGGTACAACCATTACTGGCAGAATTTCAAATGGTTATGAGAGGGCATACAGGAGCTAGCTGACTGGTGTCACAGCAACTACTTTGCACTTAATGTCAATAAGACCAAAGAAGTGATTGTGGACTTCAGAAAGGGTAAGACGGTAAAAGGGTAATCCTTTTTTTTAAGTATTATATGGGTCGGCACAACATGGAGGGCTGAAGGGCCTGTACCGTGCTGTAGTGTTCTATGGTTCTACGAGCGAGGGAGCACACACTGGTCGTCAGAGGAATCAGAAGGGGAAAGAGTGAGCATTTTCAATTTCCTTGGTGTTAATATCTCTGAGGATCTAACCTGGACCCAACATATTGATGCAGCTATGATGCCAGCTATATTCCTTTAGGAGTTTGGGAAGATTTGGCATGTCACCAAAAACACCTGAAATTTTCTGCAGATGTACCACGGAGAGCATTCTAACCGGCTGCATCACCGTCAGGTATGCGAGGTTGGGGGTGCTGAACAGGATCGAAGTAAGCAGTAGAGTTCCAAACTTAGACAGCTTCATCATGGGCACTAGCCTCCGTAGTATCCAGGACACCTTTGAGCAGTGATGCCTCCAAAAGGTGGCCTCCATCATTAAGAGCCTCCATTGCCCAGGTTATGCCTTGTTCTCATTGCTACCATCAGAAAGGGGGTACAGAAGCCTGAAGGGGTACTTTCAATGCTTCAGGAACAGCTTCTTCCCCTCTTCCATCAGATTCATGAATGGACATCGAACCCATGAACACAACCTCACTACTTTTATTTTATTTCTCTTTTTGCACCATTTAACTATTTAATATATACTTATTGTAATTCACATTTTTCCTCTGTTACTATGTATTGCATTATTCTGCTGCCGCAAAGTCAACAAATTTCATGGCACATGGTGATGATATTAAACCTGATTCTGATAGGATGGGTTGAATGATCTCCTGTGTTATATGAAACTACATGAATTAAAAGAACTACGGCACCCTCACAACAAAACAAAACACTCCTCGGCTCACATCAACCAGTTATATCCCACTAGAGCTTGTTTGATTTTGTGTGTGAACAGGCTGGTGCACTCACCTTAAAAGCTTTATTCAAGCACTTCATTGGCTGTCAAGTGCAAGATTCTGTTCACTCAAAACACAATCATAAATGACTGGAATTTTAAAACAGCCATTAAAACCATGCCATTCTCAGAGCTCTGCAAATTCCTTCCTTCCACACAAAGAGTATATGGTGCAAGTTAATTCATGCTGAAGGATGCAAGATTTGGTCAAGGACTTCTTTCAAACAATCATTTCATTTTGTCAACTTTACTCAGACTATTTGTTAGCTTAATTTTCCCTGTCCAATTGACCGATGCAGTACTTCACAATTCAGGTCCGTATCAGTTTGGACTGTAACATTTAATTTTACAGGCTAAACTGAGGTGCTCACATCACAATCAAAATCACCCCACGTCCTCCAAGTTCTGTGAACATGCCATATTTTAAGTTTTATAAATAGTTGTATTTAAAATGCAATATTAAAAATGATTGTGAGATGAGACAAAGCAAGAAAAGAGTGCTGCGGATTATTAGGTGGAATCAGTTTCTTGGGAACCCAGTTCACTGTGTTTACATTTTCAGGCAAAAACGGTTTTTCAACTGTGAAGCATTCACTTAAACTAGGTCGAATAGTTAAAATGGTGGAAGTGTCAAGCGTTCCTTATGTGAAACATCATCATAAACTCCGACAAAACCTCTAGAGATGTGTAGTGGAGAGCGTATTGACTGTCTGCATCACAGCCTGGTATGGAAACACCAAAGCCTTTGAACGGAAAATCCTACAAAAGGTAGTGGATACAACCCAGTCCATCATGGATAAAGCTCTCCCCACCACCGTGCACGTCTACATGAAATGCTGTTGTAGGAAAGCAGCATCCACCATCAAAGATCCCCACCACCCAGGCCATGCTCTTTTCTTGCAGCTGCCATCAGGTAGATGGTACAAGAGGCTCTGAACTCACACCACCAGGTTTACAGATAGTTACTACCGCTCAACCATCAGGCTCTAGAACAAAATAGGATAACTACACTCACTTGCTCATCCATTGAGATGTGCCCACACCAATGATCTCACTCTTTATCTTGTTATTTCATGTACTCATTATTTATTAATATTTATTTATATTTCCATACTTTGGAGTTTTCTGGTTGGTCTTCCATTGATCCTGTTATAGTTACTATTCGATTGGTTTATAGTGTATGCCCGCAGAAAAATGAATGTATGTGGTGATAGATATGTAACTTGATGATAAAATTTACTTTGGACTTTTAAATTCTAATACTTTGCCAAGTCTTTCAATTTAGGACTTTATTCCCTAGAGCATAGAAGAATGAGGGGAGATTTGATAGAGGTGTATAAAATTATGATGGGTATAGATAGAGTGAATGCAAGCAGGCTTTTTCCACTGAGGCTAGGGGAGAAAAAAACCAGAGGACATGGGTTAAGGGTGAAAAGGGAACATTAGG
Source organism: Hemitrygon akajei (assembly GCF_048418815.1). Taxonomy (NCBI): domain Eukaryota; kingdom Metazoa; phylum Chordata; class Chondrichthyes; order Myliobatiformes; family Dasyatidae; genus Hemitrygon; species Hemitrygon akajei. The sequence goes on from NC_133128.1 coordinate 183,995,796, forward strand.
GGGAGCTTCTTCACACAGAGTAGTGGAAGTGTGGAAAGAGTTGCCAGTTGAAGTGGTGAATGCGGGCTCACTTTTAACATTTAAGAAAAAACTCAGACAGGTACATGGATGAGAGGCGTATGGAGGGATATGGTCTAGGTGCAGGTCAGTGGGACTAGGAAGAAAAATGGTTTGGCACAGCCAAGAAGGGCCAAAAGGCCTGTTTCTGTGCTGTAATGTTCTATGGTTCTATGATTCTAAGGCATTCATTTAGATCAGGGGTTCCTAACCTGGGTGCTTGTACCCTTGGTTAATGGTAGGGGTCCATGGCATTAAAATGGTTGGGAACCCCTGGTTTGGATTTACCGTGTTACATAATTTGGAGAAAAATACATTGAATGTCCTTATAAATACATCTAATATTTGTCCAGTGCAATAATTTTCCATGCATACCTGCTGATCTCTCATGGGGTTTAACATGGTGATTCATGTGATGTGTTGATTTGTAAGGTTAGGAATGTATCACGGAACAAGAATCTACACATCCTTAAGTAGTCCACACTTCATTAAACAGCACTTATTTGTTGCCAGAGCTGTACAGGGCAAGTTAAATTAAAATTGACTATTTTTTTGTTCGAACTACACGCCAAACTAAGTTGGTATTAGTTCCTATTCTTCTGAAATAAATGCAACTGTTTATTGTAATCACTGCATAATAGGCAATCGAGATTCTGATTACTGTGTAATGAGAAACATGCAACTGGTGTAACACTAGCATTACAATTCTAAGTTATCTGTATTATCTTTCTTGAGAAGTAACCAATCTACCACAAACAAAAATAATTCAACAAATTTGGCATTACTATGAGGGGAAAATTTGAAAGAGGACATTTAACATAAGATATAACTGCCTTATGTAGATTTCTCCTGTAGCATTATTAAGTCAATTTATGTAATGTTATTTAGGAACATGACATACTAAAATATTGGTTCATTACAATGAGGCAGATTTAATATATGAGACAGAGAATTTTATTGTAGACACAAGAGATTCTGCAGATGCTGGAAATCTTAAGCAACAGACACAAAATGTTTGAGGAACTCAGCAGGTCAGGCAGCAACCATGGTGGGAAATAAATAGTTGACGTATTTTAGCTTGGGTTGAGGTATTCGCTGAGCTTGGCAATTGGCTTGCCGACGTTTCATCACCAGTCAAGATGGCATTCTCAACTGTGCACTGAGGACATCCCCTCAACTGGTGATGGGACATCTGCAATCTAATTGCCAAGCTCGGTGAACAGTGCAACATCAAGTAGTCAGTGTTTCGGACCGATGATGTGTCTATGTCAAAATGTTGACTGTTTATTTCAGATACAGCTTGACCTGCCGTCCCTCCAGTATTTTGTCTGTATTGCTCAAAACTTCTTTGTAGTTATTCACTTCACTGACACTTTGATTTTTTTTCCTATTTTCAAACACACAAGGAATTTCTTTCTCCTGTCCTCACAGAGGTCCTGTTCCACTGCACAATCCTTCCACATTATTCCCATATTATCCCACTTCCTCTGAAATGGATTGATGGAACAACAGCCACTTCTCGATGCCTTCCTCAGTATAGAGCAATGGAGTATGGCTGAGAGGAGGTGATCAGGACTAAAGGAGTGCTGGGTACTGACGAAACTTAGAGTAGAGGGAAAGACAGCTGCAAAAGGTAATCCAGTACTCTCATTTACCAGTGACACCAACCACCCAGGTGACCTTAAATTCTGCAAAGTAATCTTTTCCTATATGTTCTGGCATCTGCTGTAGCCACGAGTTTGAGGATCAGTAATCATAGCTTGACTAACTCACTAGTCGATGAAATTCAGCCTTCTTGACTTTCAGCAACAGAACTGTTTTAAAAATTTCTCTTTGGAGAAACTACACAGATGTTTCTGCTTTTAACCTATGAATTGTCCCTTTGTAAAACTGTCTTGCCTCAAGTAAGAGATGCAGACACAAATCAGAGCAAGAGTCAAGGCGTAGGTAAAAAGTCATGCACTTGGCAGATATGAGAGAGCATATCCGATGCCGCCAACACTTCTGGCTGGAGTTGACCAAGTTGCCCTACAGGGGTAATCCAGAATTTGGTGTCATGGTTCACAGGTGAAGAATAAATACCTAGATACCTTCTCAGAGACGTCTGTCATCCACCAAATTACACCTTAATTTATTTTGAACAAAGATCGTGTTTAGGAAGATTCAGCACCTACATCTTGAGGGGCAACTTAATTTCACACGATGAACAACATTGTAACCTCTTGCTGTGTCTGATCAGTAACAACAATTATCCTGCAATTGTATCACGGCTTTAACAGGGAACCATGCTTCACAGGAGAGCTACCAAATAAATAATTGGAAGCACGGAGATATTAAAGTAATTGAAAGTTTGGTTAGAACTTGTAGAACTATCTCACAGTCTTTTTAAAATCTTGCTGAACCCAGCAAGCACAGAAAGTTGGTGATTATGATTGGTGCATGTCAGTATGTGAGCACTATTCTTCAGGCCTCCGAGCAAGAAGTGAATTAAAGTATTGAAGCTTTTAGGTAACAAAGGCATGTGACAGTGTTTCGATAATAGCGGAGGCAAGATTAAAATCAGATAGAAATGTAGAAATGAAAGATGGACAGTCTTAGTAATGGGCTGAATGTAACATTTAAAATTCAATTTAGGATTAAATAGAGTAGATTGGTTTGGATTTAGATAAAAAGGAATAAGAAGCAATATCTTCTCAAAATTTAGCTGGAAAAATATTCTGTTCATCAATGCTAAATACTGGTCAGTCTAATAAATTAAAGTAGTTAAGGGATCAATGGTGAAATCAAGATAAAACTGAATGTCTTCAGACTGCAATCAGAAACTGATTTCTTAGAGTATATCTTGCTGCTGAGGGACATCATGCAGGTGAGAAGAAAGAAATGTAATTTGTAGTGTGCCAGAATAGCATAGGAGTGGGTAGAGAAGAACTCATATGATTTTCTGGCCATGATGGAGAGGTAATGTCCCAACTACCTGAAAAACTAGTGGGCAGAGACTGGAACAGAATGCTTTCATAGTCACTGTAGGCAGGTTAAGGGTAATCTTTGTAACAATCGCAGAGCATGTTAGTTTGGTACAGTGGCAGGGTAGAAGCATGACTGGAGATATTCAAATATGGAAGTGCAATAAATATAGATTCCAACTTAGGAAGTTGGCATATGTTAAGACCTTTAATGAGGAGTGGGAGATACGAAATGGGGCAGTGATTTGCAAGAATAGGAGGAAAGAAGGTAGATTTCTGAGGAGAGAGATCAGAGTGACAGATCTGACATAGAGAATAGTTCCTGAATAGATGGACACATGTGAAATGCTGGAGGAACTCAGCAGGTCAGGCGGTATCCATGGAAATGAGTAAAACAGCCAATGTTTGGGGTTGGGCACTTCTTCAGGACTAGAAAGGAAGAAGCCAGAATAAGCAGTTGGGGAGGGGAAGGGGAAGGGATACAAGCTAGAAGGTGACGGGTGTAGCCAGATTGATGGGGAGGAAATAAGCAAGGAGATGATAGAGGAGAAGGCAAAGGGCTGGAGAAGAAGGAATCTGATAGGAAAAGAGAGTGGACCATGGGAGAAAGGAAAGGAGGAGCGATACAAGAAGGAGGTGATAGGCAGGTGAGGAAAAGAGGAGGGGTGAGAGGGGAGAAATAGTGGGAATGGGAAGGGGAAAAATTACTGGAAGTTGGAGAAATAAATGTTCAGGACAGCGGGTTGGAGGCTACCCAAATGGAATACAGTGTTGCTCCTCAAACGTGAGAGAAACCTCATGGTGACAGTAGAGGAGGCCATGAACTGACATATCAGAAGGGAAATGGGGATGGGAATTAAAATGGTTGGAAGCTGAGAAATACTGATTTTTGCGAATGGAGCGAAAATGCTCAACAAAGTGGTCCTCCAATCTACATTGGGTCTTACCGACATAGCTGAGACGGCATCGGGAGCACCAGATACATTAATGATCCCTACAGATTCACAGGGGAAGTGTTGTCTAACCTGGAAGGACTATTTAGGGCCCTAAACCTTGTATAGAGTTATAATGGATAGTGGAAATTCCTCTTAACAGTATGTTGGAGGTGACAATTCCCAGCTTTGCCCAATGAGAGCTACCAGAACAAAGAGTTAGAATTTAATTGTATTAACAGCAGCCCATTTTTGGCATTAATTTAATAATAAACTTTTCAACTTGCCCCACTTTTGACCCTCACTGTTAATATGGTAAGCAAAAAAGCTATAAATATGCCTTTCATAGAAACATAGAAAATAGGTGCAGGAGTAGGCCATTCAGCCCTTCGAGCCTGCACCACCATTCAGTATGATCATGGCTGATCATCCAACTCAAAACCCTGTACCTGCTTTCTCTCCATACCCCCTGATCCCTTTAGCCACAAGGGCCATATCTAACTTCCTCTTAAATATAGCCAATGAACTGGCCTCAACTGTTTCCTGTTTCCAATGCCCCAGAAATTTTAATCCCTCCCCCTTGCACCATTTTTCAAGCCACGTATTCATCTGAAATATCCTCCTATTTCTACTCTGACTAGCACGTGGCACTGGTAATAATCCAGAGATTATTACCTTTGTGGTCCTACTTTTTAGTTTATCTCCTAACTCCCTAAATTCACCTTGTAGGACCTCATCCCATTTTTTGCCTATATCGTTGGTACCTATGTGCACCACGACCACTGGCTGTTCACCCTCCCATTCCAGAATGTCCTGCAGCCGCTCAGAGACATCCTTGACCCTTGCACCAGGGAGGCAACATACCATCCTGGAGTCTCGTTTACGGCCACAGAAACTCCTATCTATTCCCCTTACAATCGAATCCCTATCGCTATAGCTCTCCCACTCCTTTTCCTTCCCTCCTGTGCCACAGAGCCACCCATGGTGCAATGAACTTGGCTGCTGCTGCCTTCCCCTGATGAGACATCTCCCCCAACAGTATCCAAAACAGTATATCTGTTTAGGAGGGAGATGACCTCAGGGGACTCCTGCACTACCTGCCTACTGCTACGCTGTCTAGTGGCCACCCCTTCCCTTTCTGCCTGTGTAGCCTTTACCTGCGGTGTGGCCAACTCACTGAACGTGCTATTCACAACTTTCCCAGCATCGCGGATGCTCCAGTATGAATCCAATCGCAGCTCCAGATGCTCAATGCGGTCTGCCAGAAGCTGCAGTTGGACACACTTCCTGCACACATAGTCGTCAGGGACACTGGAAGTATCCCTGATTTCCCACAAGCTGCAGGATGAACAAACCACGGGGCCGATCTCAGCTGCCATGACCTACCCAATACTTGCCTCAACTTTTGAAACTTTCTCCTTTGAAACTTTCTCCTTTTCCTCACTAGATTTACATTTCCATTCACTATTTTTTTAAATTTTCAATGTATATTATCACCATAGTTATTAAAATCTGTTCAATAGTGTGTCAACACAATGTTTTCATTGCATTAGTACTTAATGCCAAAGATATTGGAGTGTTCGGCATCCAAAGATCTTTGGCAGAATTTTACTTATTTCGAGATCTTTTAAACCACAATAACTTGCATCCAGCTTGGCTTTTGGCAGAGGAAAAAAAACTTCAAAGGCTATTGCTTGATATTTCTGTAGTAAATTATACTTGAAGGAGCCACTAAAAGGTCAAACTGTTTTTAAACTATTGTCTTGTTCTTTCGTAAAGGTTAAAACAAAGAGTGAATAAAGAAGGAAGAGGGGATGTAGGCCAATTAGAGTGGAAGCCAGACAGCAAAATTAAGAATAAGATCATGTCTACAATTTTTTTTTCTGCTGATTACTGCTGTTGCTAATTTTTCACTGCACTTTTTAATGAGTAGTAGTTTTCCCCCCCAAATATGTTGGCACATACCTTCCACCAAGCACAAAAAATGCCCAGTATGGCAGTATGCCTAGAATTCATTCACTGCTTGTGTTATTATTTGCTTATGCCTCTACGCAGTCATGTGTTGCAGAATGGGAAGAACCCCGAGACTCTTGCTGTGGTGAATAAAATGTTTAAATGATTGCAAACTGGAACAATAATTTAATAAGAGAACAACAGAAAGCTGAAGATGGAGGAGGGAAATAACTAATTATAGATGAGGGGGGAAATACAAACATCACATGAAGTGAGAAGTTGAATGAACAGATTAATAATTGAGAAGGACTAGAATATACAATCAAGAATATAATGTTGAGGTTTTATAAAGAACTGGTATGGCCTCACTTAGAGTATAGTGAGCAATTTTGGGCCTGTTATATAAAAAAGGATGTGCTGACATTGGAGAGGGTTCAAAGGAGGTTCACGAGATTGATTCTGGGATTGAAAGGCTTGTCACATGACAAACGTTTTATAGCTCTCGTCTGTACTCACTGGAATTCAAAAGAATGAGGGGTGAACTCATTGAAACCTATCAAATGTTAAAAGGAACTCAGCAGGCCAGGCAGCATTTATGGAAAAGAGTAAACAGTCAGTGTTTCAGGCTGAGACTGTTCAACAGGACTGTCTTGGACTGAAACATTGACTGTTTACTCTGTTCCATAGAAGCTGCCGGGCCTGCTGAGTTCCTCCAGCATTTTGGATGCCCAGCATCTTTTGATTTTTTTGTGAATGGACATGGAAAGGATGTTTCCTATGATGGAGGAGTCTAGGACCAGCGGACACAGCCACAGAATAGAAGGGTGTCCTTTTAGAATGGAGATGAGGAAGAATTTCTTTATCCACAAGCAGCTGTGGAAGCTAAGTTACTTAAGGCAAAGGCTGACAGATTCTTGATTAGTCAGGGCATGAAAGGATACAGGGAGAAGGCAGGAGATTGGAGCTGAGAAGGAAATGGCTCAGCAATAATGAAATGGTGGAGCAGACTTGATGGGCCAAATGCCTAATTCTTCTCCTATATCTTATGATCTTAAGATTACAGATAGTTATGCAAAAAATGGTCAGACAAAAAAAAAAGACACTCAACCAAGGGGTTGTTTGTGGGGCAGTGAATCAGGGAAACAGTATACTTCATTGTGGAAACCAATACAATCCTGAAGATTGCTATGTTGAGAGAAATCATCATGCAAGTAGATAAGAATAGGGCACAAGATAACATAAAACAGAGACAAAACAGATTGAAAATGTAGAAATCAAAGTTGTTTACATTAATTGGTTTGAATGGAGTTGAAACACACATCTTTAGGTTACAGTCAAGTTGCTTAATCTGTGGTTAAATGTACTTAATATACAAATACCAGTATGATGTGTAGATAGGACAATGATCAGATTCTGAAGTAATTTCCAATTTAAATATTTCTGTATTTCATGTGGGCAATTGATGTACTAAGTACTCCCTCCCCATTTCCCACTGACATTCTTTCCTGGACAAACATTTTCTGCTACTGGGATAAACTGTATAACTTAGTAGCATTAACATGAGGAACTCAAACCCATTGGTCTTTACTAATGCAAACTACAGGAGTACCAATATAAAGGTGGCCAAACAAATCCGATTGAGGATATAGTTTCAGTTTGGAAATTAGCACAGAGATTTTCCTGTGACAATCCACATTTTAAACATGTTGAAGTGTAATACTAGAAGTACATTTGTAATGCTGCAAGAGAAAATTATACTTCTATCAATTTCCACATACTTTTAAAAATATAGCACATTGGAGTTCTGAATTTATATCCATTTGTTAAACTCAGTAGTTAAAACTGCTAATCTTCCTGTTACACTAAATGCCAGACACAGATCAATCTAAACAAGCATCTAAGATAGATCTGTACCACACCTGTACGTTTAAGGTCTTCTATAATGCCAAGTTTATTAGTAGTCTCGCACCCCATTTAGCTCACAGAATAATACTAAAAATACTGAAAATGTTTCAGAGGGAGAATAGATTCAAAGCTTCTGTTGCAGTGCCCACTGGCCTGAACTGTTTACCTCTCCTCAGATGCTGAATGTTCTGTTGAACGTTTGATTTTATTTCCGATTTCTGACGTCTGCGTTATTTTGCATGTGTGTCAAACCATGGATTTAGATCATAAGATGCTGGAGCAGAATTAAGCTATTCAGCTCATTGAGTCTGCTCCACCATTCCATCATGGCTGATCACAGATCCTACTCAACCCTATACACCCGCCTTCTCGCCACGTCCTTTGATGCCCTGACTGATCAGAAAACGATCAACTTCTGCCTTAAATATACACACAAACTTGGCCTCCACCGCAGCCCTGTAGCAGAGCATTCCACAGATTTACTACTTTCTGGCTAAAAAAAAAAGCCTCCCTACTTCTGTTCTAAAGGGTCGCACCTCAGCTTTGAGGCTGTGCCCTCTAGTTCTGAATATCCCCACCATAGGAAACATCCTCTCTACACCTCCCTTAACTAGCCCTTTCAACATTTGGTAGGTTTCAGTGAGGTCCCTCTGCATTCATCTAAATTCCAGTGAGTACAGGCCCAAAGGTGCCAAATGCTCCTCGTATGTTAACCCCTTCATTCCCAGAATCATCCTCGCGAACCTCCTCTGGATTCTCTCCAATGACAATACAACCTTTTTGAGACATGGGGCCCAAAACTGCTGACAATACTCCAAGTGTGGCCTGACTAGTGTCTTATAAAGGCTCAGCATTATCTCCTTGCTTTTATAATCTATTCCCCTTGAAATAAATACTAACATTGCAGTTGCCTTCTTTACCACAGACTCAATCTGTAAAATAATCTTCTGTGAATCTTGCACAAGGACTCCCAAGTCCCTTTGCACCTCTGATGTTTGGACCTTCTCCCCATTTAGATAATAGTCTATACTATTGTTCCTTTTACAAAAATGCATTATCATATATTTCCCAACACCTTATTCCATCTGCCACTTTTTTTTGTCTCTTCTTCCAATCTGTCCAAGTCCTGCTGCAATAACAATGCTTCCTCAGCACTACCAACCCCTCCACCTATCTTCGTATAATCCACAAACTTTGCCACAAAGCCATCAATTCCATTTAGCTTGGAATGAATTGAACACATTATGACTGGTCCAATATAACTAAAAATTTCCAAACTGATATTGAATAACGCTCTCATTGCAGAGTGCATCACACTTCAACATGGTCTATTTTAACTTTCAGTGAAAAAGATGCAAAAAGATGAAAACTCTGAACATCCTCTACATAGCACCATCCAGAGACAGAGAAGCAGTTTCAGCGACAGGTTACTATCGATGCAATGCTCCTCAGACAGGATGAAGAGGTCAATACTCCCCAATGCCATTAGGCTTTACAATTCAACCGCCAGGACTTAAGAACTTTTTAAAAGCTATTATTAATGCTTTTTGAGATAGTGATTTAGATGCATATCATATTTTTTTACTGGGTTAAGTATTGTATGTTATTAGTTTTGCTACAACACGTGTATGGGACATTGGAAAAAAAGTTGAATTTCCCCATGGGGATGAATAAAGTATCTATCTATCTATCTAAAACATTTGATTTTGCTTCCCTATCCTACCAAATCTTTCTGGTGTTATAGGGATTACCCTCAGAATTGCTGAATATTAAAAAATATTGATTTTGAATATTTTCAAAAAGTATTTTGACAGGTAGATGGAGACTAACAATTATTTCGTTCTCCTTTACACTTGTGTATAGAAAATTATATTAAACAATCTTGAATCTTTATAAGAATTTATTATCTAGAATTATATTAAATGCTGAGACATCCATAAATCTCACATTTAGCCCATTTATCATTTAATTTCTCCATTGAGTTTGGTAATATTTGACAAAATAATTTCTTAATTGAAAATGTTACACTTCCCAGAGCATAAACCTAACATTATCAAAGCTGTCAGAAGAATATTAGAATAAATATAGTTCCTTCATAGTCTTACCCAGGTGACCACAGAAACTAGCATGCTTACCAATAGTAGAAACCATGTTAACTCTTTTTTTTAAGATTTCTTACATTTTCAGAAAATATGAAATGTTGAAACAAGGACACCCCAAATTTAGAGCAGTTTGGGTAATGGAAATTCATCTTTGTGGAATTCACAAACTATTACCAAAAATTGTGCTGCAGAATAAAAGTTCACCCTTACAGAACTTATATGAAAATAAATAAATAAATACATATAAAATACATATAAAATACATACAGAGAACTAAACTAGTTTAACTGAGGATACATTAAGGATCACAGACAGAATGTGCAGAGTTCATACAGACAGGATCCAGTCAAGATTGGACCCAAGTCACTGGCACTATGAGCATGTGGTTCTATTAGTTGTGCCTCTGTGCTACCATGACTTCTGAGCTGAACTGTACTCTTTGCATTAAACATAAACACTGCTTTCTTCCAATCATTGATTTTATTGCTGACTTCAGTATATTAAAATATGAACTTAAATGAAGTGGTAGGCTTTAAGGAGCACTCAAAAGGCAGGGAGCACAACAACAAGGAAGGTGATATATTATTATTGGAATGCACTGCCTCAGAAGGCAGTGGAGGCCAATTCTCTGGATGCTTTCAAGAAGGAGCTAGATAGGTATCTTATAGATAGGGGAATCAAGGGATATGGGGACAAGGCAGGAACCGGGTATTGATAGTAGATGATCAGCCATGATCTCAGAATGACGGTGCAGACTCGAAGGGCCGAATGGTCTACTTCTGCACCTATTGTCTATTGTCTAATGAGGGAATTCTTGAATCACTGAATGCTGGAGACTGGTGAATTGATTTGAAGATATTAAAGTGTAATATTCCGAAATGAAAGAGATACAGAAATTTGGAAGGATTTAGGGCTAACTAAAGTAACCAAGTTGAAAGATAAAAAATTTTTGTCATTATTTGAATACAGTCAGAATACACGAGTAGAATTTCCAAAACAACCTACTTATATAATAATTGCAGGGGATCTTTGAAAGCTCACTCTGTAATGTAGGAAACAGAGTATTTCCCTTACCTTGACAGGAACTTTATTACACTCTCTATGTTGCAGATAGGTTGGGAATCCCTGATCCAAACCTTCTCATGCCATTGACCTTTACCATTAACCAAGCGATTCATGGACCCCAGGTTGGGAACCCCTTGTCTGGGTGAACGCTTGTGAAGTGAAAGATGCCAGCATTGTGGTGATTATCTAGATATTAATTACTACATCCTGAAAAATCATAAAAACATTTGGAATTGTTTACTTTTCCTTATCTAAACTGGATTTAAATGGCTTAGCGAATCAGATTTAATATCACTGCCACAGGTCGTGAAATTTGTTAACTTTGCAGCAGCAGTACAATGCAATACATAATAGAGAAAAAATTGAATTGCAGTAGGTATTGTTAAACAGTTAAATCAGTAGTACAAAAAGTAGAAATTTAAGAAAAAAAAGTTGTGAGGTAGTGTTCATAGATAGATACTTTATTCATCCCCATGGGGAAATTCAACTTTTTTTCCAATGTCCCATACATTGTTCAATGTCCATTCAGAAATTGGATGGCAGACGGGAAGAACCTGAATCATTGAGTGTGTGATAAACAGTGATTATTAATCTGCTTTAAGATGACTGAGCAGGGGTCTAACTTTGTTCATCATCCAATAGGTAATTCCCCAGTATTTGTGTCAGTGAACCTTATGCAGCACTGGGCTCCTCTCAACATGGACTTTGTCAGCAGAGCAAAACACTAGCAGATTACATGTTACAGATCTGTCACCAGACCATTTGAAATCCTATATGCAAAAGTCCTGGACTTACTGCAGTTCAAATAGCCAAATACTGAAAGTACTGCTTAGAACCACTAGCTTTAGCTAGACAGATCCAGCCAATTAAATTATCCCATAACAAGATTTGCAATGTTAAAAGGAAGTTTCTACATTTCTTAGTGTCTATTGTACTTACTAACAATATTCTTGTCCTACTGTGCAAAATTTATATGGATGCAGCCAAGCATTGAACAACAATTGTATATAAATAGATTTTATTTTCTTATAATGACACCCCTTGATGATTAAGCTAAAGAATGAATGGTACTGTAGAATTATGGAAACTGCTTTGAGTTGAAGGTAGCAATTGATTTTAATAAAATCATTGTATGTTGCTATGCTTTCCATGGGCATTCTCTTTTGACTCCGAACAGTTAGAACAAGCTGCAAGTGCTACGATAGTAGCACAGTCTCAGCTTTAGTAAGTAATTTACGTCTCATTAACAATGGTGTACGTATAAAGCAGTTTGCGTTGCTTGTGTGTCAAATCTGGTGTGAGCACCAAGCATGCCATAAGTGGAACAGGATGCATTAATTTAGAACCCGATCAAGGAAAATGAAATCAGTTATCAATAAGACACAGTCAATATATAGTTATGTTGTGCATTAATTATATTATCAAGATACTTAAAAATATATATTCTTCACCAACTCTGAAGTTAAACATCAGTATAGGTATAAGGGACACATGTTCAATAAATTGATATGCAAGTAATTTTTCTGCAGCATTGGTAATAGTGTTTTAGTAGATTAACACTGACAGAAGTGAAGAGAGAACCTTCAGATGCTGTGGCCATTTGAATGCTCCCATTCTACAGCCAATGCTTAAATATTGCCAGCTATATTTCTTTCACCCATATAAGAGAAAAGTCACACAATAAGATATTTCTTCACAATCATACTACCATTGAAAGAGAAGGAATCACTAAAAATGTCTTACAGTTAAAACCATAAAAGCAACAATTGTTGTGACTCCAGTTTTGTATTGAAGATAAACATCACCAAGAATGACATTATTATTTTGATCCATAAAAATCTATGAGTGTTCTTCTTCCTATTATGAAATTAATATGTTAACTAACTGAAGTGGATTACTACTGTGTAAAAGAGGTATGCATCTCTTACATACAAGTTTCAGCTTTTTCCTTGCTCAGGCTGAGGCAAACTCATTAAATGTTACAGAAAACAAGTCATAAATTATGCATTTGCATTCTCAAATCTATTTCTGACAAATATAACACTTCACTGTAGACTTCAACACCATAGAGAGAACTACTTTGATCGAAAAGTAACTACATTCCACAGAATTGTTTCTATTTTAATATTTCTGCAATTGAATTGCTTCAGAATAATCCAAACTATCCGATACCTTCATTAAATATAAAAAAAAGTTGCATTTTCCAAAATATGGTGGGTGAACAAGTATTCTGCATCTACAAAGAATTCATTTCTATATTTGTTTCCTCTTCATTGAAGCAAAAAGGAAACAGAAAATCACAGCTGTTTGCTTCTCTACTAACTATTCCAAATCCCCAAATTCTCAGTTAGAAACATATAGACTACATTTACTATTTTCATCTGTGACTGGTAGAATTTTAGATATTAGTATAATCAAGGTCCATGCAGGAAAACAGTGTGAAAATAAAAGACGGGGAAAGTGGCCTACTCCTGTTTCTATGGTTATGTTGATCAGAAATTGCAATTGTTTCCAATGGATTTTGGGGGTTGCATTCTGTAGCTGTGTGGATTATCAATGATTCAAATCATTTTCCAATATCGCAATAGAGAAAATCTCTCAGAAGAGGCGACCTTCTGAAGACAATGCCTCAGAAACATGGTATCCATCAGTAAGGGTATGTAATATTGGGTCGGTCAAGCCTCTTCTTCCAAGAGCATCTCGACTATGATGGCTGCTTGTTTGACTGAATAAAGACATCTATATCCACCAACTTCAGTGTTTCTCCAGTGACTTTGTTCACAGTCACAACAAACACTACCTCACTACTTATTTTATATCTTGTATATATATTTCTTATTGTAATTTATGGTATTTTATGCATTGCATTGCTGCTGCAAAACAAATCTCACAGCATGTCAGTGATATTAAATCTGATTCCTTTTTATGATGAATATAGTTCATTTTGTATCATCAATGTATTCATTTCATTTGATTGATGCTCCCATCATATGATCTCATATCCACTGAATTGTGCTGGTATTTGACATTTGCAGTCTTGCGCATGATGGTAGAACTTTTTTCAAATCCTCAAACTTTCATGACTGTGAACGAAGTCGCCAGAGAGACACAATGGGTAGATATGATAGTCTTTAGTTGGGACAAGCCTTTGGAGTCACTCAGTAGAGCGAGACTCCCTGGCCCAACATTACAGCAAATTTTATTTGTTAAAAGCACAAAGGTATCAGGACAATTTCTATAGTTATAATGCCCTCTTTTGAGTTACATGTAATTTTTCAAATTCCTGGATCTTCCCACCAAAATGAATGTTAATTACAGTGGTCTCTGAGCTATATTCGTGTATTGGGTTGTTGATTTCATTCACTCAGACACAGACATCTCAAGTCATTTAGATGTTTCCTGGTCTGCAATTTACTCTAAATATGCAGCTCCAGGAAGACCATCATTCTGATCTGCATTTTAAATTCAATCTACAATCCATATTCAGACCTGAAGACCGGTTGCTGTTGAAATTAACATTTGCTATATTGCATCTCCAAAATATGTCTTAACAGTACCAGCAGGATAAAAGCTTGAATAGGCTATTACTACGTTTTCTGAAGTGAAAGAATTCAGTATTTATTTCAATTGTTTGCTTGGCAATAAACTGAATAATTAAAGTAAAGGCAATTAGAAATGTAGAGCTGTGGGGCCTTATAAACTACAGTTGTGTAAATATATATATGTTTTTATATCTCTTATTACCAAATGTTCTATCTACATTAGAATTTCACTGACAATGGAGTTCTATAAATAAACTTCCAAAGCAGTATGAAAACAAATTCATCTGATTCATCTGCCCCGCTATATACAAGATGAATCAATCTGAATATATTTAAATGTAGTAGCCATTAATTTAATGGGTGGAAAAATACAGGTTAAAATGAAAACACATGATAATTTAAAAGAAATGCAACTATAAGGGCTTACTTGAAGCAAAGTGTCAATCTATCTGTGCCATACATAATCATCCTAAAAATACAATGCACTTGACTAATAGACTGCTGTGTAAATGTATTTGTGAATGACAAGGCTATGGCAAAACCAATATTCTAGTAGCTCATTTTAAACAGCTATTAGCTTTTACTTGCTATTTTGCTGTGAATAAACTGTCTTTAAACTGAACATTAGTGTAAGAGTAAGTACCTAAATATATCTCCGTATGAGTCCCCAAATGGTAGGTTTCAAAAAAAAATCAGACTCGTATTTCAATCTCTGTTTCAATAAAGCAAGGTGGTTGCAGTGACCCCCCCCCCCCAGTTCTAGAAGCTGTTAAAGTAAATGAAATTTTCTTCGCCTGCTCTACATTTAATGGGTTTAAGCAATACTAATCAGCTTCTATTTCATTCAGATTTGAGATTGTTTTGCCTGCTTATATTTATACTATGACAGTAACCCAAGAGCCTGACTCAGCAAAGATAGTGATTACTTTTTAGGTAACTTGAACATTACATCACTGTTAGGGCGTGCAGTCTTCTGAGAGTGATGTCTAGGCATATTCCTGAGTTAGGGTGAAATGAAATTTATTTCCCATATGATCTCTGATGCATCGCTGACAATGTTTTTCCCAGAGATGAAAATTATTCTTGCTCTCAGCACTTACATTTCTCATCACAATGAAATCACCTTCTGCAAACATAATTCAAAAGAAATTTGATGGATGATTTTGCATTTCTGAAGCTCTTGGAATTTACGTGTTCTTCAAGCTGCTCAATACATACACACTAGATTCTCAGTGTGCATATTTACTTTCTTAGCATTCGTGTTCTTTGACATAGATAATGAACTAAAATTAGATCTTACATTAAATTGCAGGAGTAACCAATTTCAAAGTTTTCTACTCACTTAATAAACCTCAAAACTTTAATACTCAGGGGTGGCTACATGTATTGTACAAACAGATATTTCTACATTGAGAAAAATTACAATTCAATCATCTTAATTACAGAAAAATAAAAAACACAAATTGCTGGCAGAACTCAGCAGGCCAGAGAGCATCTATAGGAGGAGGTAATAATGACATTTCAGGCCGAAACCCTTCATCACCCTCCTGATGAAGGGTTTTGGCCTGAAACATCGTTATTACCTCCTCCCATAGATGCTGTCTAGCCTGCTGAGTTCTGCCAGCATTTTGTGTCTTTTATTTATTTCCAGCATCTGCAGATTCACTCGTGTTGCATCTTAATTACAGAATACTTTTTAACTGCTTAGCAGGTAAATAAGCTGAGGTAATGAATTATATAAAATAATTCAATTTTAGGCTTGACCAATGCTGAGTTAGTTTGCCTCAATTGGAATGATAATGGTGCACAATGATCATGTCTTCCAGGCAGGGAAGGAAAATTAATCAACGTATCTTCCTTTAATAATCATCCTGCTGGAAGGAAACTGCATAAAGGCAAGATCTGATTCATTTGACTTGCAATCCCGCATGGTTGAAAGTCTTGCTGCTTCCTTTCTATGGGTATGTACACTAAAGATGACAGCAGCACTAAGGGAATTGTTCTAAGCACTTTTTGGAAATGTTAGACAAAGTTAATAGAGAACTAAAAGCTAGGAAGTAGCTGGCTTGCTTCTGAAACTCAGAATGTGAGGACACGTTAAAATTCTCTAATAACAGAATTGAAACTGAAAAAACCTATATGGCTTCAATCTATACTGTAGAATTTTCATTAGAAGTATATTATGAATAATTTCACATCATAACCAACCACAGTTAAAACAATAAACTTCAACAACGCATTTCAAAAACAGCAGTCATTCATAAAAAGGTAACTAAACCTTCTAACTCAAATACCCAATCCTAGCGGTAGATTTAATTAGACATACTTTGTGAAAGCTGCTAATAAATACGATTTCCACTGAATTATCAACTAGAGCAGAGGTTCTCAACCTTCAGTCCATGGAGCTCTGTAGGGGTCCATGGAATAAAAAAAAAGTTGGGAATCACTGAACAAGAGGGAAAGACAAGGAGTGGATGCTCATCTATCAATATTGATAGATACAACTGGAGCTCTTTTCAAATACCTCGCATAGAAGCATTAGGAACACCACCATTCAGTCCCTTGGGTTTGCTCAGCCATCTGACATGATTGACGCCATGCATTAGCTTTCTTTTCCTGTATTTTGATACTCTTGCCTACTGTACAAAAAAAAAATCTAGTCTTGCAAGCACTGGTTTAGAAAAAGTTTCTCATTGCTGCTCTGCTACAGGGACAGTAGGTATGAAGGGCACTTTTCCAATTTTACCTCTGCTTTTCAGATTACATCATTTATTCTTGATTTAACCACCAGACAAAATATAATCTTTCTTACCCTAGCGAATTCTATCACATTTTAAACATCTCAATCAGATTACCCCATGATCTCCAGTCCTCAGAAGGGTAAGAAGACAAACTTTATACTGTACAGCCAGAATGTAGAACATAGAACAGAGAGCACAGTACAGACACTTGGTCCCTAATGTTATACCAACTTATATATACCTACTCCATGATTAATTTAATCCTTTGCTCCTACACAGTCCATAACCTTCCATTTTCTTACATCTGTGTGCTTATCTCAAAGTTTCAAGTAAAATTTATAATCAGAGTACATGCAAGCCACCACATCCGACACTGAGAATCTTATTCTGCAGGCATACTTAGCAAATCTGTAGAACAGTAGCTGTAAACAGGATCTACGGATAACAAACTGTGCAAACACAGATATAAATAAATAGCAGTAAATAACGAGCATGAAACAATAAGATAAAGAGTCCTTAAAGTGAGACCATCCGTTGCGAGAACGACAGAAATAGAATGAGTGTGGTTATCCCCTTTTGTTCAAGAGCCTGATGGTCAAGGGGTAGTAACTGTTCTTGAACCTGGTGGTTCAAGTACTGAAGCACTTTCACCTTCTACCTGATAGCAGCAGAAAGAAAAGAGCATGGCCTGGATAATGGATGCTGCTTTTCTGTCTAAGAGTGTTTGAAATGTTCCCATCATATCAGCCTCAACCACTACCCCCAGCAGTACGTTCCTAGCTACATCACTCTGTGTAAAAAAAAACCTACCTCTGACTCTCCTCTAAACTTTCCTCCGCTCACCTTAAATGGATGTCCTTTGGCTTTGACCATGATCACACTGGGGATAAAGGAGCTTGCTGTCCATTCTACCTATGCCTCTCATAATATTCTACACCTCTATCAATCGCCCCTCATTCTCTGTCACTCCAAAGAGATAACCCATAGTTGCCCTCATAATTTAAGTCTCAGTGTTATTCTGATGAATCTGTACTGCATGCCTTTCCTGAATATTAGTGTACAATATCAAACCAATATGGAAATCAAAATCCAGACATAGTATGGTTAATTTCCTCACTTAGCGGGCTTGAGGTTAAAGCAAACCTTCCGTTTCATTTTTGACCATTGTTTGTACCTGCTCATTGGTTTGATGTGTTATGCTTACTTAGAAACACATATTTTACAGCTCCTAAACATTTTCAATGAAAATATTTCAGTTCTTTGTAAAAATCAAAGTTGACAACCAAAGCCTTCCTCATATTCTACTTTATTTGCCAGAGTCTTGCCCACTCATCTTACCCATGTTTCTTCGAAACTAATTGCTTGTGTTACTTAATGCCCTTCCAAACTGAGTGCTACCAGTAAAACTCCAAGCCATTAACAAACATAGTGGAAAGCTGAGGTCAAGGGTTTCATCTTATCCCATCAGAGTGTCTTCCCATTATCTCCATCTCTATTCCTGGAATCCAAAATGAGGATCCCAACTTCAGATCTAAATACAAGCACCTTGCTAATTCAATTGTATCGATGAGATGTTTGTCTCCAAACATTACACAAGATATTTACTCCGGAAACTCTGCCAGTTCTTTTCATAACTGTAATATAGACAACAACAATAGGTACATTAGATACTATGCTTTTGGAAAAATCGATCTTGTCTGTTTTATTCTGATTTAACTAAGCCCCATGTGGCTTGATTGAATTAGGACATTACTAAGGAGGGTCCTTGTGGTGCTTGAACCATATTAATTCGACAAGCTAAATAAGCGATGTTGGAATTGCAACTAACATCTCAATCATTCACAACAGGAAAACTGTCTCAAAGTGCCAACTCCTGAATTCACAGTGGATAACTTCAATGCTTCATTCTGACTTTTAACTAATTAAAAAAGATGCTTACTACTTATTACGTTAATTAACTATTGTGCCTATGATTGAAATTTGTGAAAAAATAATTATGCACAATGTCTTCAAAAACATCTTCACCATCACAAAATTGTAATAAAAGTCTATAGCAGTAGCAAATAGAAATGTATTGTTATAAGGTTACAGGATAGTATTAGAATATGATACAGACTAACCCATGTTTAAAATTAATTTCTCTACAGTATTCTTGTCTACTTTCTTACCACAGCGCAGGAGGGGGCCATTTGGCCCATCAGGTCCAAGCCAGCTCTCAACATAGTAATCCTATTCCTCATATTCTTCCCTTCTGTTCCCTATAACCCAGCAATGATTCTCTCTCCTCCAAGGCCATCAACTGCAATTTTCCCCACAGAGTGGTAATTTCCCAGAACCAATTAATCTACCAGCTCATTTTGGTGATGTGAATGGCCTTGGGGACTAACCTGGACTAGGAGAAGCCTGCACAACCATAAGCAGAATATACAAAGTTTACACGAGAAGCAACTTAACTTAGCTTAAGTTAGCTCCTTGAGGCTGTTATACTGACTGCCACATCACTGCACCAGAAGTTTATTTTGTGTGTTTCTATCTTAGACAGTATTGAACTTCAGACAGTTAAAATATTACTTCTATTCAGATAGGTTCAATATTTTAAACTAATGTTTTGGTATGTGTATCCATTTCATTAAAATTCCTGTCACAAACACAAGCAGAGATTAATTCCATGCATTGTAGATTTTAAAAAAACTTCTTTATCCTACCATCTTTGCGATAGTATATGACATTGACTTTCCTTTCTTCTGAGCCTAGCAGAGCCTGAGCAATCTGGGCAATAGCATTCCGCTTGCTTTCTGGGCCATGCAGAAAATCACATGTACATGGCTTCTGCATGATATCCGGCCTTGAGAAGCCCGTCATTTCACAAAATCCATCATTGCAGTAAATAATTGCACAGTTCTGTACCCTTGCGTTCGCAATGATGAATTTTCTATCTGTGAAGAAAGTAGAAAAGGAAACAAATTAAGGGAGATATAATATGCTAGCGTGCTGTTACTCCTCTTGGTTAATGATTAGCAAACTGTCATCAGTTACAAGTAACATTAACGATAGGACGCACCTCAAGGATTTTACAAGAGGCTTGCAAATTTCATCAAATCCTTAAAATAGCAGTAGACAAAATATAGTTTATACTTAACAGATATTCACCATTAATGAAGCAAGATAAATGAAATCAAATTTCATTACAGTAGATTCTAGTTAATTGGGGCACATCAGGACCAATACATTTTGGCCCAATTAAGTGGCTGTCTCAAATAGTCAAAGTTTCATGGAGATAGTTAAAAACATTTTTAAAAAGACACTGGGTAACTGATTATATATTTAAATGAAATGTAGAACAAATCAGAATACCAACAGTACTATAAAACTGCAGTTCCCAATTGATGGAGGATTTAATTCAGTGTATGAAGCCGCGGTCTTTTGATTGACTGTAAATGAACAAAATCACTGCAACACCCAGTGCAGATAATGAACTGCCTTCATACAATGCTTTCAATAACTGCATACTCCAAACCTTAGCTTTCATAGTAACATTCAAGATTATATTCAATACCTTCAAATTCTTTGTAATTCTTAATACTGAAGTAGGGAAATAGTTTCATTTTCACTCAAGGCCATTTCTGGCATCTCCAAGCCTGAATATCTGAAACTGCAGCGGGCAAATCAGCAGAAGTCTTACTGCTTATTTCTCGCCAACTATCAGTGGCAAAAATCACTGCCTTTTGAAGACAAAGACATGCAACTGACACTATTTAAAAACTGTTCTCTCTAAGTACTATGTAGTGTTAAACTGACGCCACTTAAAAACTTTGACAATTGTTTCCTGTCCTGCTACAGTGCCTAGTGTCCCAAATAAATTAAGGGAATCACAGCAATTTTCAAATAGTTCTTGTTTTTTAAGGGTTGTCGCAAATAAGCGGCTGCCCTAATTAACTAAAGGCCCAATTAATCAGAATCCATTGTATCTGTTATACTCATTTTAATATTCACAATAGTAGATGTTAAAGTGAGTACATCAACTGTAAAGTTGATTTGAAAACATTCGCTGTGTTATGTCACTGCTCAGTAACACATAGGATAATAACCTGAGGAATGGGAGATAATTCTTCTGTGCGGTCATTGACAGCAAATTTGAAGGGTAGTGTGCATCTAGAGCATTCCATTCCAAGCTAGGACTAAAATATACCTCTGAGCTATTATAAATGCAGCATTTGTAACTGAACAGATTATAAAGTTGGAACAAATACACAACCAATTTAAAAGCTGAAAGCAGTCTCAATTATCTAGTTAGAATAATTTACAAATACACGTTCACTTAAAATGCAATTCATTTCAAATTCTACTGCAGATTTCTTATGTAGAAGTATGCTGCAGATTTATAAGAACAAGCTTTCTCTGTGCAGTTTTCACATTATATTGATAATGTCCTGACGTGCAATTGTGTAATTGGAAGCACGAAGGAGAAATTAGTTCTTTATGCTTAAATAATGTTATTTGTACTTGGTGGCAGCTGGATTAGCTATGATTATCATGAAGTGGATTTTTTGAAAACAAAAAAAAGGTTTGTTACAAATCCATCCTTACTAACCTACCATTCTGACACACATTACAACAATAGGAGGAATATGATACAGGTACATGAGCAAGTTGTGCGGAATGCCATCTGTTGTGGGAGTAATGATGGCCCTCACAAAGTTTTACAACTTGATGTGATTATAAATTCTTTGTTATCACAGTTGGTCTCATTTGAACTTTCACCTTAAACATGCACATCAGGCTGCATCAATGAACACTGGTAATTATTTTTGGAACTAGATATTTATTGGAATAGGCATCAACAATACTGGAGTGCTTTGATTGGCTGGTTTTGAATCACATTAAATCCCATCTTCCCCCTATATTGGACCCCCTCCAAATCACTTGTCACTCAAATCAGTTGATGGATGGAGCCATAGCCTCTGCACTCCACTCCATCCTGTCCCACCTGGAAAATAGTCCCTCATATGGCATAATGCTGTTTATTTATTTCAGCTCAGCATTTAATACGTTCATAGATCTGAAGCTGGTGGGTAAACTATCCTTTTTCAGTCTCAACAACTCTCTCTGTGAATGGATCTTGGACTTCTTAACAAAAGGCTGCCATCAATCCATGTTGGCAGAAGCATCTCTAGCTCCAGCACACTGAGCACTGGTGATCTCCAGGGCTGCATGCTCACCCTGCTGATGTTCACAATGCTGATGCATGACTGCATTGCTAGATCCAGTTCAAACAGAATTGTCAAATTCACTGATGTCACAACAGTGGTTGGCCTCACCCAACAAGGAGATGGTGTATGGAGACGAGGTAAAGCAGCTGGTAGAATGGTGCAAACAACAACTTGAGTCTTAACATGGATACCACCAGAGGTAATTGTGAACTTAAGGAGGCTGCAGGCTAACCCTTCCTCATTGTACTTATGCAGCTGTTTCGTGGAAAGAGCTAGATGCTCCAGGTATCGGGGAGTGCTCTTAATGGATGATCTCACCTGATCCCTCAACACCACCTCTTTGGTCAAAAATGCACAACAGAGTCTCCACTTCTTGAGGAAATTGAGGTGAGTGAGGCTACCACCTCTCCCCATTCTAACCAGTTTCTACAGGTGTAACATCGAAAGTGTCCTGACCAGCTGCGTCACTATCTTTTACAGGAAGTGGAAGGCATCTGGCTGCAAATCACTGCAAAGGTTTGAGAGGCCTGTCGAGAAGATCATCGGGGCTCCTCTTCCACCCATCACTTATCAGGAGCATAGCATATGCAAGGCCCTTAGCACTGTCGGTGACGCCTCCCATCTGTCAAACAATCGCTTTGACACCATCATCAGGAAGGAGGTACAGTAGCATTAGGATATGAACTGTTAGGATGGAAAACAGGTTTTTTTCTCACCCCCCTCCCCCCAGCAAGTAAACTACTGTACTCACTGCCACTGCCCAGGTCTCGACACGCATGAAGCGCTAGCAGTGTTATACTGTTTATTTTTTAAGCTTGTGTCAATAACACAAGTTATTATGTGTTAATTTATTTGTGGTAATATTACTTTGTGTTGTGAGTTATATCTATTGTGTTGTGTCCAATGGTCTGGAGGAGCATTGTCTCGTTTGGCAGAATAGATGTGTACAGTTAAATGACAATAAACTTAAAGTCGAACATAACTGATTTGATGAAAATTCATTTTGAAAGACGAGGATTATCTTTCTTCCTTGCAGAAAACTAGCAGCTGCTTTGGTTTTGGTACATTGACTGGTGGGATAATTTATTGTAGGCATATCCTCTGATGATTGGGTCAAGCTCCACTAGAAAAATCTGCCAAGTTAATCAAAGCTAGAACTTCAGCATCTTACTCCCTACGAGGCCCTCCTTAGGTCAAAGTCGACCACAGATGTTGCATGCTTGCTGTGTAGCTTGTACACAAGCCAGGGCTCTATGAGATGGAGAGTATGCTGTTGACCACACAGCAGGCTCCCCCACTTCACACAGCTGATAAATCCAAAAGACTGGCAGAGATCGATAGAGTTTGGCACCAGGGGCACCTCAGTAGTTGCCAGTCAGCGTTGAACCTCAACGTAGGACTCCCTTAGGGACTCCAGCTCCAGATTTTTCCTGGGAGTTTACTCCCAAAGTCTTCCTTCGTGAGTGGGTGGAGGTTTAAGATCAGAATTTTCCCTCTCCTAGATGAACTGTCAACCACAGCTGACAAGCCCCAACTGACCAAAGCAATTGGTTTTAAGGTGCCAGTAACCCACCCTTGCCACATCTCCTGTCAGTAGAAAAGGTTCTGCAGTGCTTAGTAGCTAAGCCACACGTGAAGGCCAGGAGCTAGGCTTGGTTGTCAGAGGCAATTTGATGTGTATACTATTGAGAATATTTAATAGGCAGTGGAAGCTTATACCCACTACCATCACCTCCCCCCTCCCCCCTCCCCACCAACTGCATCCTTCCAGCTATGAAAAACTTATGAAACCCAACATCTTACTGCACAGTTGGAAATGTTAGATTTGAATGAGACTTCAAACTCAGGGAGCTAAGGGTGCCCACTCAGGTGAACCTCACAGGCACCAAGGTATTATTTAAAGAGGAATCAGAAAGATTTCTCTCTGTTTTGGCAAAACAGTCACCTAAGTTACACCACTAAAAATTGATCCATTCTGATTGCCGTTAGTGGGATCATCCAATTACAAAATGGATCTTGAATTTTTGTACAATAGCTTTGAATGCTATGAATGTTTAAAGAAAGGCCTTGAACGTTCAAAACTGCCTATGCGTCTCATTGTTTGATTCAGTGGAAGACATGCCCGTAAAACAGGAATGAATAACATTATAAATGTACTGCACGGTGTCTCTGTTAGTAGCACTGTGAAGAAAATATCTTTAATGCATAGGAGCTAATTTGTGGTTGTAAGAATATACCCATGCTCCAGTTGACCCAGGGCGAAACTTCATCTCTAGCTTTGATTCGCAAGATTACTCACTGAGCTCATGAATTCCAAACGTTTTAACTACTTAAATATGACGATGCACCTACACCATGACATTTGTATTTTTCATACTATCTAATGTCATCCCACACAATGTTTGATGTTTGTAGTAACAGTTGCAGCCAGGATAAGCCCAGTAACTTTAGGAATTTAGCCCATGGAAAAATATTCATCGGGTATCCATTATGAGTACAATCTACAAATCTGTTCATTTACTTGCTGTATGTCACATTTTACCTTAAATGTGCTGAAGCAGAACAGATTAATTATGTTATGAATCTTAACATCTGATTTGCTGTGTATGTGACAATAGACTTTGTACTGAACTCTGATTAAGGGCCACACCAACTGCCACAAATAGGACTTCCTAGTGGCCAAACATTTTAATTCCCATTCTTGTTCCACAAGATGATCCATGGCCTTATCTTGGCATAAGGAGAGGCCACCCTGAGGGTGGAGGAGCAACACCTTAAATTCCATCTGGGTACCCTCAACCCTGATGACATGAGTATTGATTTCTCCTTTCAGAGAACAAATTTCAGTCCCCTCCCTCCTCTATTTCCCACTCTGACCTTTTACCTCTCCTCACCTGCCTATTACTTCCCCATAGGTCACCTCCTCCTCTTTCTTCAATTGTCTACTCTCCTCTCCTATCAGATCCCTTCTTCTTTATCCCTTGACCTTTCCCACCCACCTGGCTTCACCTATCACCTTCTGGCTCGCCTCCGTACCCTCCCCCCTACCTTTTCATTCTAGCATCTACTCCCTTTCGTCTCAGTCCTGAAGAAGGATCTCGGTCGACTGTTTACTCTTCTCCTTAGATGCTACCTGACCAGTTGAGTTCCTCCAGCACTTTGTGTGTGCTATTGACTTTAATTGGTAACTTTGTTTCCTACTCTGTGGGCACTGCATTTACTGAGCACTTCCTGTCTTTATTTGAGATTTTCAATGGTCATGACATTTTACTTTGGTAAATTTTAAAATAAAATTATGAAGAAAATTGTCAGGGAAATGGACGAGGTGCATTGTTAATTGAGAAGAATTACATTTATTTTTTGAATATTTTCAGCTAAGCTTCTCACATGTTATCTTCACAAAAACTTGTAATTTTTAAATCTCTGATCACTTTCGGAGCAAGCATAGAATAGGTCCATCATATCCATGCTGACCTTACTGCCTATCTGCCCCAATTCTACTTGCCCACACTAAGCCCATATCTTTCTATGCCTTGCCTATTAAAGTGTCCATCTAAATGTCCTTTAAACAGACTGACTGTACCAGACACTATTACTTCATATAGTAGTGAGTTCTAGATACCAACCATTCTCTCTGTAAAGAAAGTTACCCTCAAACCCCTTTGAAACTCCTACCTCTCATCTTAAATGAGACTTATTTATTTTTGATTCCCTCACCACGGAAATAAGATTTTGATTATCTAACTTATCTATGCCACTTATAATTTTACACACCTCCAATTTCCACCCCTATAGAGACGAGTCTCAAGGCTGCATAATGTATACACACATTGATAATAAATGTACTTTGAACTTTGATAAGTGAAGACTTGTAGTCCGGGCATTGTCCTGGTGAAACTCCTCTGCACTCTGCCCAATGCAACAACAGCATTTCTGTAGTGTGGCTACCAATATACCCCCAAGTGAAGTCTAACCACTGCTTCATAAAGTTGAAATATAACACCCTATATTCCATGCTCTATCCTACAAGGACAAACATGCATTGTGCCTTCTTCACCATCCTATTTGTTTGTATTGACTTTGCATGGAACTATGGACTTGAGTCAAATGTCTCTGTTCATCAACAGTGCTCAGAGCTTAACCATATACTGAATATGAACCTAACTATATACTGGATATGGCTTACATCTATTTGACTTCCCAAAATACATAACCTCACACTTGTTAGGATTAAACTCCATCTGCCAATGCTCTACTCAAATTTCCATCTGACCTATATTCTGTTGTAGCCTTTGTAATCTTCCTCACTATTCACAAAACCCCAATAACGTTTGTGTCATCTGCACACTAATAGACCATACCTCCAAGATTCATATTCTAGTTGTTATGGTACATCATGAACAACAAGGATCCCAGCACCAACTCCTGTGGTATGCCACTTAAGACTTCCCATCCTTTAACCACTAACCTCTGCCTCTATCACCAAGCCATTTGTGGATACAATCAGCTAACTATCCTTGGATCCCATGTGTTGAAACAGGCTCCATTACCTTTTCAAAAAACTCGAATTAGTGAGACAGGGTTTGCCCAGGTGGTATTGGACTTAAGGTTCATATACCTCTATCATGATGGCAGCATTGAGAATGGAACATGATCTGGATGGTGGGGGCCCTTGATGATGAATGCTGTTTTCTTGCAGGAGTACTCCTTGTAGATGTGATCAATAGTTGGAAGGATTTTTCCAGTGGTGGTCTGGGCTGTATCCACCACTTCTCAAAGTAGTTGCCCATCGAACCTTACACCACCTGCCCAGTTTCATTTCCCAAGATAAAATCAAGTATTGTCCTGCCTCTTGCAGTTCATATAGTCTTATAAGTATTTCTAGAATGAACTTAACAGAATTTCACCCCATCTCAGCCCCTTCTACTAAGGTAATGCTAATTAATATAGAGAAAGTTAAAAGCCCTCACTGAAACAACCCTATTGCACTTAAGTTTTGTTAATTTGTTATCTATTTCTCTAATTCCTGCTGAATATTGGCAGCCTGATTATATAACCCCAACAAAATGATTGCCTCTCTCTTATTCCCAAGTCCTACTCATATGGCTTATTGGATGATCTCTCCAGGATGTTCTCTAAAAAATGTGTGATGTTGTTCCTGATCAATGGTGTGAATTACTCTCCCCTTTTGTATTCTCCTCTGTCACACCTGAAAATTCTCTATCCTGGAATGTAAGCTACCAGTCCTGCCCTTCCCTCAATCAAATTTCTGTGATATAATGACATCATAATTCCAAATGCTGATGGATGCTCTAAACTCATCTGACTTGTATGTGGGATTCTTATTAGCATTGATGCTGTTAAGCCTCTTCATTCCTCTAGCCTGTCTGTCTCCTATGCCCAGTGAATTGTCTGAATTACTTTCTACATTTTTTCTTCACTTTTGTACAGTGTCAATGTTTCTCAACGACCTGCTAAATTAGTGTAAAACCTTTGAGCAGCATAATCAAAATTCCATGCAAGGATATTGATCCCCTTCCAGTTCTGGTGCAACCTGTCCTCATTCCACACGTTACACCTACCCCACAAGCAACCCCAAAGATCCATGTGTTAAAGCCATTCTTCATGTGTATTTATATTTAAAGTTATAGAGATATGGAAGGCCCTTGCATGTAGCTAACAACCTGAGTATATTGATTACTCAACCTGATTACTCAAACTGAAATATGTGCAATATCTAATTCCAGATGACTGGAAAATTGCAAATGTTACTCCACTCGTCAAGAAGGGAGAGAGACAGAATATTATTAGGAAATAATAAACCAGTTAATCTGACCTCAGTAATTGGGAAGATGTTGGAGTCGATTGTTAAGGATGTGGCTTTGGGGTACTTGGAGGCACAGGATAAAATAGGTTGAAGTCTGCATGGCTCCTTAAGGGAAAACCTTGCCTAACAAACCTGTTGAAATACCTTGAAGAAATAACAAGCAAAATAGAAAGAGGAGAATCAGTTGTGTACTTGGATTTTCAGAAGACCTTGACAAGGTGCCACACATGAGATTGCTTAACAAAATTAGAGCCCATGGTATTACATGAAAGATACTAGTATGGATAGAGCATTGGATGATTGGCAGGATACTAAGAGCAGGAATAAAGGAATCCTTTTCTGATTGGCTGCTGGTGATTAGTGGTGTTCCACAGGGGTCTGTGTTCGGGCCATTTCTTTTTATGGTATTGTCAATGGATGATGGAAATGATGGCTTTGTGGTAAAGTTTGTGGATGATACAATGATAGGTGGAAGGGCAGGTAGTGTTGAGGAAGAAGAAAAGTCACAGAAGTACTTGGACAGATTTGGAGAACAGGCAAAAAAATGGCAGATAGAATACAGTTTCAAGAAGTGTATGGTCATACACTTTGGTAGAAGAAATAAAAGAGTAGACTATTTTCTAAATGCTGAAAAAATTTGAGGTGCAAAGGGTCTTTGGAGTCCTCATGCACGATTTTCTAAAAGTTGATTTTCAGTTTGAATTTGTGGTGAGGAAGGCAAGAGCAACATTAGCATGTATTTCAAGAGGACTAGAATATAAAAGAAAGGATGTAATGTTGATGTTTAATAAGATACTGGTGACACCTCACTAGGAGTACTATGAGCAGTTTTGGGCCCCTTATACAAGAAATCGTGTGCTGACATTGGAGAGGGTTCAATGGAGGTTCACAAAATTTATTCCAGGATTGAAAACCTCAGCATTTGGGGAGCATTTTATGAGCTTGGGCCTGTACTCAAAGGATTTCAGAAGAATGGGGAGGGGGCGGGAAATCTCATTAAAATCTATTGAAGGTTGAAAGGCCTCAATAGAGTGGATGTGGTGAGGGTGTTTCTTACAGTAGGGGAGTACAAGACCAGAGGACAATTACTCAAAATAAAAGGATTTTCATTTAGAATAGAGGTGAGGAATAGAATATTTTTTGCCAGAGAGTGGTGAATCTGTGGAATGCATTGACACGGGCAGCTGTGGAGGCCAAGTCATCGAGTATATTTAAGGCAGATGTTGATAGATTCTTGATTAGCCAGGGCATGAAGGGATACAGGGAGAAAGTACGAGATTGGGGCTGAAAAGTAAATGGATCAGCTATAATGAAATGCTAGAGCAGACTTGATGGGCCAAATAACCTAATTCTACTCATATATCTTATGATCTTAATACTGGTTTGTGGAAAGGAATCACCTTCTCTGCATTATTATCATTAATTCTATTGCTGTGGTGTATTCCACTGGGTAGTTTGGTATGTCAGTCACTGGATCAGCAGGAAAAACATGATTGTGCTATTTCAATCATGCAGATATGACGGTTAACTGATTTAATGGCAACTGAGGATGTAGTGAAGAGTTTCAGGCACCATAGAAAACAGGAATTGAAGGTAAGATAGCAATATACTCCATAAAATGAGTCTACAACAGGCTTTCACAAACTGGGTTCCACTGACCCCTTGCTCAGTGGTACTGGTCCATGGCACAAGGTTGGGAACCCCTGGTCTACAACATTGACAGTGACCAAGCATTAACAACTTTTTCAAGGGCCCCATAGCATTGTAAACTCCTTTGTGAGTAACATTGTCAAATGGCAAAACTTCCTGCCTAGCTGAATACAATAAGCACTGAACTGTCAGAACCCAGGAGATCCAACTGCTGTGCACCTGTTGGTGACTGGGAAGCCAGCCAACCATGTCATGTGAGAAGGGACAAAGAGCTCATGTGCTTTTTCACAGCCCAAGTTAAACTTCATAATGCACTGAAAAAGCAAAATGACTGAGCATTTGTTCAAAACAACACACAGATGAAACTGGCTCCGTAATGGGGCTTCAATGTAATTTAGGTGAATGGTCTCTTTCAAAATGCTAGGATGGATTCTCCTACAGCTGAAGCTGTTGACAGCAATCGGCAATGGACTTGTTCAGAAACAGCCATGGTTGCCAAATATGAGAAACAGAAGGGGAAAATTAGCTTTGGGTCAGGAATGAAGTTTTAAAACAAATGTTATGAGATTTAATTTAGTATCTAACAATGCTGTAATTTAGTAGAACTGTTTGGTGCTGAAATAAGGAAAATTCTCCTATGCTTAGTAATAACACCTCTTTAATGATCTTGAATATTTAACACATTCAACATCAATTTTAGAAGACTTTTAGATGAACAATATAACACAGTAATGAATAGGGCAGATGTCTGCCTACAGGCGAATATGCTATTCCTCATTTTGTCCGGACAGATAGGTTAAGATGAAAACTGAGTCAACTTTCTTGTAATGTTTATGAAGTTGACATCGTGAAATTTAGATGTTGAAGCTTTCATAAGTATTGGCAAATAAATCATAATAATGCCAGAAAATATTGGTGGTACTCAACAAATCAGGAAACAGTTGTGGTGAGATACAGGATAAATGTTTCAGCCTGATGCCCTTTCTTCTGGAAGGAAAAATGTGTTCCCTGTTTGTTCACAGAAAATAGCATGAATCCGAGTTCATGTTCAAAGAACTTGCATTTAGTATAGATCAATGATTCTGGAAGTCAACTTATCTCATATAGGCAAAGACATTATATGGGCAATTTTATGCTCCTCATTCATATTCTGAATCATGGACCAACATTGCCAAACCCTTAACTATCATAAAGAGAAATGCATATTACATCTGTTTCTCTGGGCTAGTTGTAACCTTGCTACCAAATCCTGGATGCAGATCCACTGTATCACTTAATTTACTTGAGGTGAAAAAATGGTACAACTTTGTTTATAACTACAGTATCATTAGAGAAAAAAAATCCTCCTGTTTTATATAGAAGCACATGGCATATACTCTTCACTTGTCATGAGTACCTTCTGCCAATGCTCAGTTAGTATTTATACTCTTTCAAATTAGAGTTTATTCCTCGAAACTGGTTGGTTTTGTCGTCTGGTGGGACTGATGTTAAATTATATAAACGATACAGAGACGTAGCGACTTACGTTGGATTTCCAAAACAATAGTGATATGGCCGATTATTATTTGAATTTTGTAAAGAAAGCCAAACACAAAAATAAAGCTATATTGACAATACTACCCCGCCTTTACAATAATCTTTGTATTTTCTCAAACACCGAAAGATAAATTGCCGAAGGACGCAAAACCTACCGCCACACATTCAGATTAACTGGACCTTGAAATTTGGCAGGAAGTGTGTTTATTTTTACTTACTTTGACCTTCGAATTTCCTTATAATAGTCCCCAAAAAGGTATTCTGCGGTGCAACATGCCCTCTTCGCACAGGCATGGTTGTTATGTTGCGGATGTTTTGCCCCGATTTAAACAGCCGGTCCGAATCCGCTCGGTCTGTGCTCCTCTTTCAGCCACTCTGCCTCCCTTTGTCAGAAAAGCATCATCAACAACACAGCCTTTTTCCGCTCGCCAAAACCAGACCGTCCGCCAACATCTAGAACTCGGGGTCCCCCAGCAGAGCCAGGCGCCGGCGCAGAGGACAATTAATATATCCCGATTCACGTTCACGGAACAAAAGCATTGCAAATTTTCGGAAGGAGCTACTCCTTTCAAAACGCTGAGGTGCTGCTGAACGGAAGATATCAGCAGTTCTGAGCCTGGGTGACGCTCCCCTTAGCTCCACACGTAGCTCTGATTACCAAAGCGTATCTGTGTACAACTGATCGCTACCCATTCCACTTAACGTTGGAAATCATATTCAGCGAACAGTACATGGGATTAAAAGCAAAGAAGGGAAAAGGGGTACCCACACCTTTGGTTCGCAAAGTCAAGGCAGTAAATACTTGTGAAAACAATCACCGCTGTTAATTTGCTGATGGCTGTCCATGGTGCTGAACACAACTCCAATTTAATTTGAAATGGCGCAGGTGTTTCAGAAAAGTAAAGTAGATCTATCTATACAGAAGCAGTCAAAACATACAAACAACTAAATAGAAATGTGCTATTAATATGTAAACGAAATAGGGTTATCTTCGGAGCAGGAGAATAGGAATGGCGTCAAGTGTAAGCTTGAGAACACGTTCGATCCCCAAATAAGGAGATGAATTTGGCAATTAAGAACAAGTTAAAAATCGTAAACCGGGAACTGCTAAGCAAATTGATATTGATGAATGTTATTTATCCGTGTGCTATTCAAGTAATCTGATGGAATTTGGAGCTTAATATGTACGTTATTCAATGTGAACCAAGAAATCAAATGTAAGAGCTATCTCGATTTTACCTTCAGGTAAAACAGTGCAGCTGAGTGTTGTTAGAAATAAAACGCAACCAAGGTGCTGGCAATAAATATTCAATTAAAGGAATAATCATAACGTTGTCGCGCCCAGGCATAAGGATTACCGATAGTTTAGAACACTTAAAAATGAACTTCACTTAAAAATTCCCCAAGTCGCCAATGATAGGCAACTTAGATTTAGTCACTGGATTGTTTTAATGATGCGATAGATTCGAAGGCATAAATTGATACATTTCTCATCTTGCTGAATGGGAATGTAGACGTGGCAAGACGTTCCGGTGTACTTTGAGAGTGTAATTTTCTATTTGCTTCAGTCTCCCACCTTTTAGGGAAAACCCCGAATGATTCAAAGACACGTTCCATTTCAGTAGTGGAAGTTGAAATAAATATAACAGAGAAGCCAATGGTAGAAGTTAATTTTTTTTATGAATAAAGGGTGGTAGAGCAGTCTGAGCCCAATCACTGTTGAACCCTGTTTTTTCTCTCTCTAATAACCTGCCTCATTTTTCTTCTTAACTTATTTTCTCACTTTTTATTGACAGTGTCAAATTTATGATCCCCTGTCAGGATGAACCTATATCTTTATCTCTATCTCAATTTCAAAGCTTAAAAAAAGTTGAGTAACACGTACAAAATGGTGGAGGAACTCGGCAGATCAGGCAGCGTCCATGGCAAGAAATAGAATCCACATTTTGGGTAGAGACATTTCATCAGGACTGGAAGGGAAGGGGGAAGAAGCCAGAATAAGAAAGAGTGTGAATATGTGATGTTGTTTCTCTAACCTGAGAGTGGCCTCTTCTTGGCAGTAGAGGAGGCCATGAACTGGCATAGAACAAAGAAAATCTAAGACACATTACAGGCCCTTTGGCACACACTGTTGTGCCAAGCATGTACCTACTCTAGAAGCTGCCTAGAATTTCCCTACTGCATAGCCCTCTATTTTTCTAAGTTCCATGTACCTATCTAAGAGTTTCTTAAAAGACCCTATTGTATCCATCTCTACCATCTTCACTGGCAGTGCATTCCACCCACCCACTACTTTCTGTGTGGAAAGCTTACCTCTAACATCCCCTTTGAATCCACTTCTAAGCATCTTAAAACTATGCGCCCTCGTGTTAGCCATTTCAGCCCTGGGAAAAAAGCCTTTGGCTAACCACATGATCAATACCTCTCATCATCTTATACACCTCTATCAGGTCACTTCTCATACTTCATTGTTCCAAGGAGAAAAGATCAAGTTCACTCAACGTATTCTCATAGTCGAAGTGAAGTCCAGAAAAAGTATTCAAACTTACATGCCCTTGTTTTCTAAGTGTGTCAGGGTCAGCTGAACAACAGATAATGTGGCATTGGTTGTAGACTTGTTCTGTAGGTAAGCATATTGGTGAGTGTCCAGTGTGGCAGGAATGGAAGTTTTAGTATGTGCCATTACCAGACTGTCAAATCACAAGGTGATAGCCGTCAGTGCCACTGGGAGTTCAGTTCTGAAGGTGTAGAGCTCTCTGGTACAGGGATGATGGTGGCTGATTTGAAGCATGTGGGACCAGTGTCCTGGATGAGTGAAGTGTTGTTTGATGCCCATAAAAACATCAGTGAGCTGGGGTGCACACTCCCTGAGTTCTTGGGATGGGATGTTGTCTGGCCCAGCTGCCTTATGGGAGTTGACTCTCTGCAGAGTTCTTCTCATGTCTGCTGCTGTTATAGAGAGTGGCTGCTCACCTAGAAGGGGGTAGCTTTTGTGGCTGGTATTGTATTGTAGGCTTCGAAGCATGCATAGAAGTTTAGAAAGTCAGGGAGGGAGATGTCATTGGTACAGTTGACACTGCTTTTCCTTTCTTGGTCAGTAGTGCCTTTGATGCACAGCCAGAAATGCTGGGGATCATTTTTGGACAGGTGTGCCTGAATTTTTTGATCGTGGGTAGTCTTTCTCCTGTTGATGCAATTGGTGACATACCAAATCTGCTCAAATTCCTAATGAAGTAGAGCCACTGCTATGCCTTCCTCGTGCCTGTGTCAATGTGTTTGGCTCAGGATACATCCTCTGAGATGTGGAAGGAAAGTCATACTTGACTTATCTCCTTGAGGTGTGACTGGTAAAATGGATAAGAGGGAAACCAGTGGTGGTCTGTTGAGATTTTTGAAAAGGTTTCAATGATATCCCACACAGGAGGTTGGAACATATTCAATTACATGTGCAGGTTCAGGAACAGTTATTACCCCTCAACCATCAGGCTTTGAACTTGACATGTCAGAATGGGAATGGGGATTGGAATTAAAATGGTTGGCCACTGGGAAGTCCTGCTTGTTGTGGATGGAGCAAAAGTGCTCATTAAAAAATGTTGAATTCTCTTTTCTCTACTCCTTTGGAAATATTTCTAATATCATAAGCCCCTCCCAAAGTATAGTTTCCAATCCTGAACCTGGTGATTTTGTGCCATATACTTTGACTCAGTTATGAATTCTATACTGGTGAAAGAAGGGGGCAATCCACAGTGAGTTGCCATTTAATGTGTGCTCTTATTTCTAGTTGCTTTCACTCTCCCAAAGGTAGTTCATTACTATTATTAACACTGATTTGCACATGCTACCTGCAACCCTATTCTACTGCTCTGTCTTTGTCAACCTCATGTCCTCTCCAATTAAAGACTATTAACTTCCAGCTGCACTAACACATTCATCCTCAGCCCTGTCTCAGTCTGTCTGCCACTGTCATCTATACTATTGTTACTTCCATTCTCCACTATTTTAATGCTCTCTTGGTCAGTCTTCCCAGTACTACTCTGATGATTTAAGTTCATCCAAAATTCTATAGTTCTGCTCAGCAGTTCTCTATTTGCTAATCTATAATGAAACTCAGTCATTTTTAATAAGTATAACATCTTGTGCAAATTCTGCCATAAGTATATCTTCAACTACAACAACCTATTATCTTGTAAGTCACACTGAAAATCCCATTGACATCCTTATCTTTTAAGCTGGCCTCAAATTTGCCTCTTTGAACAAATTTTAATCCATCTCCTGCTTATATCTGTGAAGTAACATGGAATATGTTGCCCCATTGGAGATCCCAATGAAGAAAATGTCATTAAGTATTCCTGAAATCTTTCATTCTCTTTAGTAATAGCTTTTGTTGTTATAAGAAGGGGAATTACATTCCTTATTTCCAAATCCAAATCATCAGATATATTGAGAATAAACTTAGACTTTGCACTGACATCTAGGAAAATTAATTTGTGCTAGGTTTCCATTAGCAAGGTCTCTTATTCCATTTAAAAAAGATATTGTATATCAAAAACTATTAAATTCATTAGCAGCAATTGCTAGAAGCAGTGTTATTAAGTTCCATCATATAATACTACTCAGGAAACAGTTAAACTAATATCCTGCACTAGTAGCATGTATCCTCTCAGCTTTGACCTTAGAAAGCACCTCTTAAAGGGTCACACCACAAAGCAGGCAGCACTTTTTCAGCTTCAGGAATGATTGAAGATGATAATACCATCTTTCCCTTGGTAGCTTGCAGTCTGTACAGAATAGTGTGTGCAAGAGGAATCCCTCTCAAGCAAGACCTTTCTGGCAGAAATACTTACAAATTAGCTATCCTTCCAGTGAAGTCAACAGCTCCTTCCAGCTCTCAGTACAAAACTGCAATAACCAAAACTTGAAGGCTCCCCATAATTATGTTTGAGATTAAAACAAAAATCTGCAATGCACCAGTAAGCAGCAAAACTTAATATCTTCTCAGAGGTAGCAGTCAAGATTTCTCAGAGTGCAAGTGATTTTGAAAGTTGTGCAGGTTCCTGTGTGAGCTTGTGGTTGAGCTTTTGTGATCACGCATGCCAGGAATGACTTCCCAGTTAGACATTATTCAGAAGTGTTGATAATACCTAGCCAGTTTTATATCCATGGTATTAAGGTCGCTTTTATTCCATGGTCTTCAATATTAAAGATAAATATAGTTTGTGTCATTTTATCAGTTATCATTTTCGAAGTTCACATCAACTGCATTTCTCCACTGACACTCTGTTGCTTCAACCAGAATCTCCATCAGGTTTGTTATCACTGCTTTACATGATGTGAAAAATGTTGAAACTCTGTGAAAGTAGAATGACATGCCTTATCTTTAACAAATCCATGCTGGCTTTCTTACATCAAACCACACTTACCAAGGTGATTGTGAATATTGTCCCTGACTACTCCTTCAGTATCAGAATCAGAATTAGAATCAGGTTTATTATTACTGACATACATTGTGAAATTTGTTGTTTTGTGGCAGGACAGTGCAATACATAAAATATACTAAACATTGCAATAAGAAAAATATATAAAAGAAAATTTAAAAAGTAATGTAAAAATAAAGCAAAATCATGAGCTAGTGTTCCTGGGTTCATGGACCATTCAGAAAACTGAATGGTAGAAAGAAAGAAGCTGTTGATAAAATCTTGAAAGTGTGTCTCTGTTGGTAGTAATGAGGAGAGGGCATGTCCTGAGTCATGGGGATTCTTAATGACAGGTGCTGCCTTTTTAAGGCGTCACCTTTTGAAAATGTCCTCAAAAGGGGGAGGGGGCTAGTGCCTATGATGAAGCTGGCTGAGTTTACAACTCTCTGCAGCTTTTCCTAATCCAGTGTAATGGCCCCTCCATACCAGATGGTGATGCAACCAGCTAGAATACTCTCCACAGTACAGACCAAATCTCTTCAAATTCGTAATAGAATATAGCCACTGCTGTGCCTTCTCTGTAATTGCATTAATATGTTGGGCCCAGGATAGGTCCTCAGAGATGTTGACACCCAGGAACTTGAAGTTGCTCATCTTTCCACTGCTGGCCCCTCAATGAGGACTGGTGTGTGTTCCATCGGCTTCACCTTCCTGAAGTACACAGGAAGGTGAAGTCCTTAGTATTACTGAGTTGAGTACGAGGTTGTTGTTGTGACACCATCCAACCAGCCAATCTACCTTAAAGATGAGAATATCTGCAGATGCCGGAAAGGAAGAAATAATAATAATAAATAAATAAGCAATAAATATAGAGAACATGAGATGTCCTTGAAAGTGAGTCCATAGCTTGTGTGAACATTTCAATGATGGGGCATGTGAGGTTGAGTGAAGTTATCCCCTTTGGTTCAAGAGGGTTGAGGGGTAATAACGCTTTCTGAAGCTAGTGGTGTGAGGACTATTGTACCTTCTTCCTGATGATGGATGCTGCTTTCCTCTGACAGTGTTTCATGCAGATGTGATGTGCTTAGTGGTAGGGAGAGCTTTACCTATGATATTCTGGGCTGTATTCATTACTTTTCGTAAAGTTAAGGTATAAGAAAATCCTGCACCCTAAGCAGACTAACTTCCTAAGAGATGTAAAATAAATGTTTAATATCATGTTAGCATGATTTTTTGTCTTTTTAAAATATTCCAATGTGTTGGAAAATAATTTATAGGCCATGATTTCCAGCCATTCTCCAATGCAAAAAAAACATTGATTTAACAGCCAGTCATAAACTCAAGAAACTCTGCCTGTGCTGGAGATTCAAAGTGACACACACAAAAGGCTGGAGGAAATCTGCAGTTTGACAGCGTCTATGATAATGAATAACCAGTCAGCATTTCAGGCTGAGACGCTTCTTCAGGACTGAAAAGGAAGGGGGAAGGCACCAAGGTAAAAATAATAAAAAGGGTAAGGGAAGGGGGCTTGCTGGAAGTTGATAGGTGAAGCCAGGTGGGTGGGAAAGGTAAAGGGCTGGAGAGGACGAAATCTGAAAGGAGAAGGGAATGGACCATAGGAGAAAGGGAAGGGAATGGGACACCAGAGGGAGGTGATAGGCAGGTGAGAAGGGGTAAGAGGCCAGCCTGCTTGGCTGCCTATCATCTCTCCTTCATGCCCCTCCTCCTAGCCCATGTACTTTTAAACATCTGTAGATTTTATCATATGTTAGAGATTTTGATTGTTTACATGTAAATAACACAAGACATAATTGATTAGAGTTACCCAATTTTTTATTCCCTTCGCTTCAAGAAGTTCATCTTTGGTTTGAACTTCCACCCTATACTTTAATTGATGTGTTTAATATTTTGGAGAAAAAGTCTTTTTCACAAACATTTCACATGCTCCTCCTTTATAGCCTCTTGTAAAATGCCATCAAAGTACAAGGAATTTCAACTCCTTACATGTAGAACAAAAGGATGGAATTACTACCCAACAAGTGAGAAACATTATTTTATTGATGGTATACTACTTGGGTAACCTTAATTCTGCAGCAGTCCGTGGCTACTTAAAGGTTTCTTGAAAGCATTTCCTTTCATGCACTTGAAGGAGGATTAGTTGCAGACATAGGGCAATAAATTGTAATGCTCCGGTTATGAAGTCAATGTTAGTAATGGTTTAATGAGCACAGTACATTCATCATCACCCTGATGTGCATAATACTCCAACACTGTCAAATTGACCATTTAACTGAACTGCAAACATCAATCTTCACACCAACTTATCTTGCACATGCACATAAGATCATAAGATCTTAAGACATAGGAGCAGAATTAGGCCATTTGGCCCATCGAGTCTGCTCTGCCATTTCATCATGGATGATCCATCTTCAATCTTACCCTTAATCTCCTGTGTTCTCCCCATATCCCTTCGAGTCCTGACTCATCTAGAATCTATCAATGCCTGCCTTAAATATACATAAAGACTTAATCTATACGGCTGCCTGTGGCAATGAATTCCACAGGTTCACCACTCTTTAGTTAAAGAAATTCATCCTCATCTCCTTTTTAAATGGGCATCCTGCTATTCTGAGGCTGTGTTCTCTCATAGACTCACACACCAAGGAAGACATTCTCTCCAAATCTACTCCATTTAGGCCTTTCAACATTCAATAAGTTTCAATGAGATCCCCCTTCATTCTTCCAAATTCCAGTGAGTACAGGCCCAGAGCTATCAAAAGTTCCTCAAATGATAAGCCTTTCAATCCCTTAATCATTTTCATAAATCTCCTTTCTTAGATAAGGGGCTCAAACCTGCTCACAATACTCCAAATGAAGCCTTAACAGTGCCTTATAAAGCCCTAACGTTACCTCCTTTCTTTTATATTCTAATCCTCTGGAAATGAATGCTAACGTTACACTTGCCTTCCTCACCACTGGCTCAACATGCAAATTAACATTTAGGAAATCCTGCATGAGGACTCCTAAATCCTCCGCACCTCAGATTTTTTCAATTTTCCATCCATTTAGAAAGTAGTCTACACTTCTATTTCTTCTACTTGAGTGCATAACCATACATTCCCCAGCACTGTATGCTGTCTGCCTCTTTGTCCATTCTCCTAAACTGTATATCCCTCTCTGTCCATGCACTTTCTTATATTGTCATCTGTGTAAAATAAACACTGACACTCAATCTTATCTTTAACCTCGTCATGCAGTCCTGTCATATCTGTGATTGAAAACTGCTTCACTTCCATTCATTTATTCCACGCTTGGCATAACTAGCACTCGATAATCTTTCTCGTCTTACCCCGGAAGGGAGTGCTGAACACCAGGTTGTAGCAAAGAATAAATATTTCTCCCTGCCAGAGACATATAAGGTAATACAATTGATGACATCAAGCTAAGCAAGGGAATACACAATATATGGTGGGAGTGTAGAACCAAGAGATCTTGATCACTAAAGACAGAAGAACAATTAGATCAGGCGGTTAAGAAGGCAGCAGGGTAATAGCATATAGTGACCAAAGTATAGAAGGTAACATCAGGAAGGTCATCCAAAAATAGGATTTTTGTGTGTGTTGCTTGGATTTCCAGCATCTGCAGATTTTCTCTTGTTTGTGATTAGTCTACATTGACTAGTTGGGCAAGAGTTATGTGCATCGTTCTTGTCACCACAATATAAAGAGGTTATACGCTGGGATAGATATAAAGGAGATTTACAAAGGTCAGAATCAGGTTTAATATCACTGGCATGTATCATTAAATGTGTCGTTCTGCCGCAGCAGAGTATTGCAAAGCATAATAAAACTGTAAATTACAGTAAACTGTGTGTGTATTAAAGAAAAATTAAATAAGTAGTACAAAAGTAGAAAAAAAGTAGTGAGGTAGTGTTCATGGTAGTATCCATTCAGAAATCTGATGGAAGAGAGGATGAAGTTATTCCTGAGTGTGTGCCTTCAGGCTTCTGTACCTCCTCCCTGATGGTAGCAATGAGAAAAGGGCATGCCCTTAATGATGGATGTCGCCTTTTTGAGGCATCGCTCCTTGAAGATGTCCTGGATGCGGGGGAGGCTGGTATCCTTAAAGGAGGTGGGTGAGTTTACAACTTTCTGCAGCTTATTTCAATCCTGTGCAGTGCTCTCCCCCACGTCCCCCCACTCCCCAACCCCGTAGCAGAGAGTGATGCAGCCAGTTAGAATGCCCATGGTACATTTGCAGAAATTTGCGAGTTTTTTTTGACAGACCAAATCTCCTCAAATTCCTAATGAAATATAGCCACTGACATGCCTTCTTAGCAACCGATTCACTGGCTAGATAGCTATAGTTACAATAATGCCTGGCTTGGCTGTAAATATTTTAATAAATCAGGAGAACTGGAGAAAGTTTCATTTGAGCTGCATAAAGTATTGATAATTTGAGCCAGAGTTCACAGGAAGGTATTTTTCCCCTTTATCAGGGTCAATAGATTGGAATAGCCTTAAACTAACCAGCTGTGACTCGTACGCAGCTAGGCTTAACAGGGCTGGATGCCAAATGACAAATGAAGAGCTCTGTTTCACAGGGAGTCAGGCAGTGAGTATGACAAAGCCTTACTGGTGATTTGACTTTAGGTGGAATTCTTCTGTGACCATGTCTTTTGCATGTCCTGACTGCCTTAACATGGGACAAGACTCGGGCAAAGCCTTAGCTCCTATCAAAGAAACAAGAATTTTATAAAGACTTGAAAAAAAACTGTTACAATTTCTGTAATAAATAAAATACAAAAAAAGTGATGAATTGATTATTAGAACACAAAGAAATGATTGAAAATGCTCATACAATGGGGTTTCTACATCTTGGCCAGGTCTGACTGGCAATCAGGGACAGAGACAGATTTCCCAATGTAAAACATGCCAGACATATTGTGGATCTTC
The DNA here is from genome assembly GCF_048418815.1 of Hemitrygon akajei. Taxonomy (NCBI): domain Eukaryota; kingdom Metazoa; phylum Chordata; class Chondrichthyes; order Myliobatiformes; family Dasyatidae; genus Hemitrygon; species Hemitrygon akajei. Next base: position 184,037,648 of record NC_133128.1, read on the forward strand.
CTTGAACACCATGTAGAAACCACCAATGGGCAGATGTGCTGTCATCTGTCATCCATCTGGTCCCAGATTTACAATAAGTCCAGGTCTTTCTGACTTTTAAGTAATAAAGATGACAGTTTGGATCCACCAGCCACTGTCCCGAGCCATCAGAGGGGCAAAGCGTGCACACGCCCAGCTAATCCACAGCCACTTCCAGGACAGCAGCGACACGCAGCGCATGTGGAAGGGCATCCAGGACATCACCAATTACAGGACAACATTACCTGACTGTGCAGGTGATGCCTCCCTCCCAGATGCGCTGAATAACTTCTATGCCCGGTTTGAGGCAGAAAATGACGTGGCGGCGAAGAAGTCCACACCTCCTACAAATGACCAGGTGCTGTGTCTCACTGTGGCTGACATCAGAAGAACCCTGTGCAGGGTCAACCCACGGAAGGCTGCTGGACCAGACAACATCCCTGGTAGAGTGCTCAGAGGATGTGCAGACCAGCTAGCAGATGTTCTCACTGACATCTTCAACATCTCCCTGAGCAATGCCACCATTCCAACGTGCTTCAAGGCTGCCACCATCGTCTCCATGCCGAAGAAGTCTTCAGTGTCCTGCCTAAATGACTACCATCCCGTTGCACTCACATCCATCATCATGAAGTGTTTCGAGAGGCTCGTCATGAGACATATCAAGACCCTGCTGCCCCCCTCACTGTTTGTGCAGTTTGTGCACCATCCCAACCACTCAACAGACGATGCCATTGTCACCACCCTCCACCTGGCCCTAACCCACCTGGACAAAAAAGACACATACGTTCGGATGCTGTTCATAGACTTCAGTTCAGTATTGAACACAATCATCCCTCAGAAACTGATTGGAAAGCTGAGCCTACTGGGCCTGAACACCTCCCTCTGCAACTGGATCCTAGACTTCCTGACTGGGAGACCTCAGTCAGTCCGGATCGGAGGCAGCATCTCCAACACCATCACACTGAGCACGGGGGCTCCCCAGGGTTGCGTGCTCAGTCCACTGCTGTTCACTCTGCTGACCCACGACTGTGCTGCATCACACATCTCGAACCACATCATCAAGTTCGCCAATGATACGACCGTGGTGGGTCTCATCAGCAAGAACGACGAGTCAGCTTACAGAGAGGAGGTGCAGCGGCTAACCGACTGGTGCAGACCCAGCAACCTGTCTCTGAATGTGAACAAAACAAAAAAGATGGTTGTTGACTTCAGGAGGGCACGGAGCGACCACTCCCCGCTGAACATTGGCGGCTCCTCGGTAGAGATCATAAAGAGCACCAAATTTCTTGGTGTTCACCTGACGGAGAATCTCACCTGGTCCCTCAACATCAGCTCCATAGCAAAGAAAGCCCAGCAGCATCTCTACTTTCTGCGAAGGCTGAGGAAAGTCCATCTCCCACCTCCCATCCTCATCACATTCTACAGGGGTTGTATTGAGAGCATCCTGAGCAGCTGCATCACTGCCTGGTTTGGAAATTGCACCATCTTGAATTGCAAGACCCTGCAGCGGATAGTGAGGTCAGCTGAGAAGATAATCGGGGGTCTCTCTTCCCGCCATCATGGACATTTACACTACATGCTGCATCCGCAAAGAAACAGCATTATGAAGGAACCCACACACCCCTCATACAAACTCTTCTCCCTCCTGCTGTCTGCGAAAAGGCTCCGAAGCATTCAGGCTCTCACGACCAGACTATGTAACAGTTCCTTCCCCCAAGCTATCAGACTCCTCAATACCCAGAGCCTGGACTGAAACCTTGCCCTATTGTCCTGTTTATTATTTATTGTAACGCCTGCACTGTTTTTGTGCACTTTACGCAGTCCTGTGTAGGTCTGTAGTCTAGTGTAGCTTTCTCTGTGTTGTTTTTTTTTACATAGTTCAGTCTAGTTTTTGTACTGTGTCATGTAAACCATGGTCCTGAAAAACTTTGTCTCATTTTTACAATGTACTTGTGTTGCCTTTATGGCATTTGTTTAGTTTATAATATTTTTGCTTAGTAATTCATTTGTTAGCATTTTTTAGTTAAAGTTAGGATTGTTTAAGTAAATTCGTTGTCTGTGATATATCGCGGCATGCGATGACGTCACATCCGGTTTCACCCTGTCTTGTGGGAAAATACCGGTTTGGAGAAACGGGAAGGAGGGGGCACACATGTGTGAGATCAGCGCAAGAAAAGTTGTCTTCTACGCATTATAAACACAGTGAAGCAACGCCGTAAGTTCATGAGATAATCGATATGTTGAATTAAAATGTTAACACTGATTCTGTTAAAAGTAACGACGGTTGATAAGGTTTATGTTTTCGTTAGTTAAAGAGTTGCGGATAGTTTGTGTTGAAGTGTATTTAAAGCAGTCAATGGCGTAAGTAGATTCTGACTGTATGCTGCACTTTAATGTAATGTAGTTGGTGTAGTTTTACTTTTGCAAGTATTCACGATGTAAATGTGATATCAAGAAGGAAACAAATACTGTACAAATCTTGTATTGTTTTATCAACAGTTTTCACCATACGTTAATGTGGAAGAGTGAACAGTAAACGGTTAATCTTACTGTGACCCTGTTTTCATTGACAATGGTTTACCTCGGTGTTTAGTTCAGCGTTCCCTTACACCTGAGTGAGAACACTACAGTACTATACCAGCAGTTATAGTCGAAATGACAATAAAAGATAGATAGATAGATAGATAGATAGATAGATAGATAGATAGATAGATAGATAGATAGATAGATACTTTATTCATCCCCATGGGGAAATTCAACTTTTTTCCAATGTCCCATACATTTGTTGTAACAAAACTAATTACATACAATACTTAACTCAGTAAAAAAAAATATGATATGCATCTAAATCACCATCTTAAAAAGCATTAATAATAGCTTTAAAAAGTTCTTAAGTCCTGACGGTAGAATTGTAAAGCCTAATGGCATTGGGGAGTATTGACCTCTTCATCCTGTCTGAGGAGCATTGCATCGATAGTAACCTGTCGCTGAAACTGCTTCTCTGTCTCTGGATGGTGCTATGTAGAGGATGTTCATAGTTATCCATAATTGACCGTAGCCTACTCAGCGCCCTTCGCTCAGCTACCGATGTTAAACTCTCCAGTACTTTGCCCACGACAGAGCCCGCCTTCCTTACCAGCTTATTAAGACGTGAGGCGTCCCTCTTCTTAATGCTTCCTCCCCAACACGCCACCACAAAGAAGAGGGCGCTCTCCACAACTGACCTATAGAACATCTTCAGCATCTCACTACAGACATTGAATGACGCCAACCTTCTTAGGAAGTACATTCGAATCTGTGCCTTCCTGCACAAGGCATCTGTGTTGGCAGTCCAGTCTAGCTTCTCGTCTAACTGTACTCCCAGATACTTGTAGGTCTTAACCTGCTCCACACATTCTCCATTAATGATCACTGGCTCCATATGAGGCCTAGATCTCCTAAAGTCCACCACCATCTCCTTGGTCTTGGTGATATTGAGACGCAGGTAGTTTGAGTTGCACCATATCACAAAGTCCTGTATCAGTTTCCTATACTCCTCCTCCTGTCCATTCCTGACACACCCCACTATGGCCGTGTCATCAGCGAACTTCTGCACATGGCAGTGACTTGACTTGACTTGACAATTCAATCTAGTAAAGGAGGACCCTTGATTTAAGTTAATTTGTAGGATCATCATCATCGTCATCATTATGTGCCATGTCATAAGGGATAATAGCCTTTGACCATGATTGTTCTTGGCAAATCTTTCTGCAGACATAGTTTTCCTTTGTTTTCTTCTGGGCAGTGTCTTTACAAGACCCCGGCCATTATCATCACCTGTCAGAAACTGTGAGTGTCAGTGGTCGCATAACCAGGACTTGAGATATACACCAGCTGCTCATGTGGCCATCCGCCACCTGCTCCCAATGGCTTCATGTGACCCTGATTGGGGCAGTGGGGGAGATGGTGTTAAGAAGGTGCTATACCTTGCCCAAGGGTGATCTGCAGGCTAGTGGAGGGAAGGGGTGTCTTCTACCTCCTTTGGTAGAGGCATATCTCTACCCTGCGACCAAAGGATTATAAGGGAGCTGATTTTTAAAAAAACAAACAAGTAATAGGGTGTTGAGGGGAGAAACCTTTTATATGCTTAAAAAGTACCTGACTGTACACTTGAAGTTCAATAACCTACCAGGCTATGGACCAGGCTGAGATGAGAGATTAGCTGAGGTAATCTTTTCACTGAAGTAAGCATGATCAACCAAACAACCTCCTCCAGAGCTATAAATCAGGGTGAGATGGTAGCACAATGCTTTACAGTACCATAGAATTGGGTTCAATTCCCATGCAAGGCATATTCTGTGCCATATCTTAATACATAAATATGTAAATAAACAGTCTCTATAAATTTGTAATTCACTATTCACACTAACAGGTTAAATGGTCTCCTGCATTTGCAGATGTGCCAGAGGACATTTTGGTTTTGAGTTTGATCAGAATTAGACCAGGACACTAAAACTGTCCAATATCCAAGGGTGGTTATTCTGGACCAGGGGTTCCCAACCTTTTTATGCCATGGACCAATACCCTTAAGCAAGGTGTCTGTGGATCTCAGGTTGGGAAAACTTGATCTAGAGGATCTTAAATGTCAATCCACAAATATAATCAGTTTACAGTAATTGTACTCTTTAGCAGGACAAAAATTAACAACTTGTAGTGGTAACACATACAAAATGCTGGAGGAATTCAGCAGGCCAGGCAGCATCAATGGAAAAGAGTACAATCAATGTTTTGGGCCGAGACCCTTCATCAGGTCTGGAGAAAAAAGAGGTGTCAGACTAAGAAAGTTTTGGCCCAAGACATTGACTGTAATCTTTTCCATTGATGCTGCCTGGCCTGCTGAGCTCTTCCAGCATTTTGTGTATGTTGCTTGGATTTCCAGCATCTGCAGATTTTCTCTTGTTTGAAATTGTAATAACACTTTGGCAAGCAGATGCTAGCTTTGGAATGGTGTTTCCTTTAGTTGCATCCATTTTAAACTATTTGTTTTGTCCAATATTCTACTGGGTATCATGTGCCAAAGGGTGTCTTTGACTTCAGTCTATTGCACCTTGTAACTTGGTTGATGCTATGAACTTTTGCACTTTTAACACATTTGCTTCGGAATGTTTTAAGTTACAAAGTTGGGGTTAACACCTAAAGAAACAACTAGTAACATTATTAAATATGTTGTAAATCTGGTACTTTTCTAGTCTATGCGCCACAAGATCAATTAATGTGGCCTTGTCATCAAACATATCAGAGGTAGAATCCTTATCAATGGCGTTAAGTAACAGCAAGGGTGAAAAAAACCTGATGGGAGTTACATACAGGCCCATGGACAGTAGCCAGGATGTGAGGTACAAATTACAATGGGAGCTAGAAAAGGCATCTGAAAAAGCAAAGTTACAATAGTAATGGAGGATTTCAGTATGCACGTAGATTGGGAAAAACCAGGTTGGTGCTGGATCCCACACAGTGGACAGGTTGTACACTGTCTATGAGGTGGCTTTTTAGAGCAGCTTGTGGATGAGCCCACTAGGCAAGTGGATTTGGTGTTGTGTAATGAGCCAGATTTAAATTAGGGAGCTTAAGCGAAAGGAGCCTTAGGAGAGAGTGATCATAATATGTAACAATTCACCCTGCAGTTTGAGAGGGAGAAGCTAAAGTTAGACTTCTCAGTATTATACTGGTATAAAGGGAATTACAGAGGCATGAGAGGGGAACCAGCCAAGGGGACACAAGCAAGAATGATGGAAGAATGGCTGGAGTTTCTGGGAGCAAACTAAAGAAGAAGTATTGTAAAGGAAGGAATATGCAATCATTGCTGACAAGGGAAGTCAGAGATAGCATGAATGCAAAAGAGAGTGAATATAATACAGCAAAAATTAGTGGTAAGTTAGAGGATATGGAAGCTTTTATAAACCAACAGAAGATGATGAAAAAAAGCCATAAGAAGAGCAAAGATGAAAAATGAAGGTAAGCAAGCCAATAATGATGGCTGGTTTTACTTCAGGCGAGGGGGGAGTTTTGGGGTCTGGGTTTTCTTTCATTTTTTTCATGCCAGTTGCGGGGGGGAGTTGGTGTTGGGTTTGATGTCTTCTCTTTCATCAACACCCCTGGCCTTCCTGTATGTAACAGCGATCTAGAGTAGACGAATATCAAAGCTGCATATTTTGACTATAAAATGAACCTTTGAACTATTGAATAAGATAATAGAGGACACCAAACATTTTTTAGGTATATCAAGAGTAAAACAGAGGATATGAGACTGCTGGAAAATGACGCTGGGGAGGTAGTAATTGGGGACAAAGAAATGGAGGACGAACTTGTTTATTTTGTGTTAGTTTTCACCGTGGAAGACACTAGCAGTGTGCCAGAAATTTGAGAGTGCTAGAGGGCAGAAGTAAGTGTTTATCTTACTAAGGAGAAGGTGTTTGGAAAGCTAAAAGGTCTTAAGGTAGATAAGTCAGCTGGACCAGATGGATTACGTCCCAAGGTTCCTGAAAGAGGTAGTTGAAAAAATTGTGGAGTTATTGTTAGTGATCTTTCAAGAATCACGAGATTCTGAAATGATTCCAAAGGAGTAGAAAATTACAAAAGTCACTATACTCTTTAAGGAGGGAGGGAGGTGTAAGAAAGAAAAATACCGGCCAGTTAGCCTGACTTCAGAGGTTGGTAAGATGTTGGAGTCCATTACTAAGGATGAGAATTTGGGTTACTTGGAGGCACATGATAACATATGCTAATTTAGCATGGATTCTTGCCTGACAAATCTGAAGAAATTCTTTGAGGACATAACAGGCAGGATACACAATGAAGAGTCTGTGGGTGTTGTTTAATTAGACTTTCAGAAGGCCTATGACAAGGTGCCACACATGAAGCTGCTAAACAAGATAAGAGCCCATGATATTACAGGAAAGATACTAGTAAGGATAGAAGATAGGCTGACTAGCAGGAGGCAACAGGTGGGAATTTTCAGCCTGACTGCCAGATCTTAAGGCACAAACTAACGGAGATGGGAGTAGACTCTCACATGGTGGATTGGATAGTGGACTACTTGACAGATAGACCTCAGTATGTGCGGTTGGGAGACTGTAGGTCTGACACGGTGGTCAGCAGCACAGGGGCGCCGCAGGGAACCGTACTCTCTCTGGTCCTGTTCACCCTGTACACATCAGACTTCCAATATAACTCGGAGTCCTGCCATGTGCAGAAGTTCGCTGATGACACGGCCATAGTGGGGTGTGTCAGGAATGGACAGGAGGAGGAGTATAGGAAACTGATACAGGACTTTGTGATATGGTGCAACTCAAACTACCTGCGTCTCAATATCACCAAGACCAAGGAGATGGTGGTGGACTTTAGGAGATCTAGGCCTCATATGGAGCCAGTGATCATTAATGGAGAATGTGTGGAGCAGGTTAAGACCTACAAGTATCTGGGAGTACAGTTAGACGAGAAGCTAGACTGGACTGCCAACACAGATGCCTTGTGCAGGAAGGCACAGAGGCGACTGTACTTCCTAAGAAGGTTGGCGTCATTCTATGTCTGTAGTGAGATGCTGAAGATGTTCTATAGGTCAGTTGTGGAGAGCGCCCTCTTCTTTGTGGTGGCGTGTTGGGGAGGAAGCATTAAGAAGAGGGACGCCTCACGTCTTAATAAGCTGGTAAGGAAGGCGGGCTCTGTCGTGGGCAAAGTACTGGAGAGTTTAACATCGGTAGCTGAGCGAAGGGCGCTGAGTAGGCTACGGTCAATTATGGATAACTCTGAACATCCTCTACATAGCACCATCCAGAGACAGAGAAGCAGTTTCAGCGACAGGTTACTATCGATGCAATGCTCCTCAGACAGGATGAAGAGGTCAATACTCCCCAATGCCATTAGGCTTTACAATTCTACCGCCAGGACTTAAGAACTTTTTAAAAGCTATTATTAATGCTTTTGAGATAGTGATTTAGATGCATATCATATTTTTTTACTGAGTTAAGTATTGTATGTAATTAGTTTTGCTACAACAAGTGTATGGGACATTGGAAAAAAGTTGGAATTTCCCCATGGGGATGAATAAAGTATCTATCTATCTATCTATCATTAGTGATGTTCCACAGCAGTTTGTGTTGGGGCTGCTGCTTTCCCCCTTATATGTCAACGATTTGAATGACAGAATTGATGGATTTCTGGATAATGTTGCGAACAGTGCAAGGATAGGTGGTAGGCAGATAGTGTTGAAGAAGCAGAGAGTTTACAGAAGGGCTTAGACAGATTATGAGACTGGACAACGTAGTGTCAGATGGAATACAGTGCAGGGAGGTGTATAGTCATGCACTTTGATAAAAGGAATAAAGGCATTGACTGTTTTCTAAATGGGGAGAAAATTTAGAAATCAAAGGTACAAAGGGAGTCCTTGTGCAGGATTCTCTAAAGAACTTGCAAGTGAAGTTGGTGGTAAGGAAGAGAAGTGCAATGTTAGCATCAATTCAAGAGGACTAGAATATAAAAGCAAGGATGTAATGCTCAGGCTTTCTAGGGCATTGGTCGAGTTACACTTGGAGTATTGTGAGCAGTTTATGGCTCCTTATCAAAGAGAGGATATGTTGGCATTGGAGAGGGTCCACAGGAAGTTCACAAGAATGATCCCATGAATGAAAGGGTTAATGCATGAGAAACATTGATGGCACTGGCCCTTTGCTTGCTGGAGTTTAGAAGAATGAGTGGTGATCTCATTGAAACTTATTGAATATTGAAAGTCCTACATAGAGTGGACATAGAGGGGATGTTGTCTATAGTGGGAGAGTCAAGGACCACAGGGCACAGCTTCAGCATAGAAGGACATCCCTTTAGAACAGAGGTAGAGAGGAATTTCTTTAGCCAAAGGGTGGTGAATCTGTGGAATTCATTGCCATAGGTAGCTGTGGAGGCCAAATCACTGAAAGTTGATTGATTCTTATTTAATAAGTTTATCCAAAGATTCAGGGAGAAAGCAGCAGAATGGAATTGAGAGGGATAATAAATCAAAACATGTGAAAATCTGCTGAGGCTGGAAATCCAAAGCAATACACACAAAGTGCTGAAGGAGAGAAAGAAGTGCTCCACATCACGGAGTTAAATGATTACAATGAGAAGTGTGCTTTAAATCACATGTGGAACAAACTGGTACATTCTGCAACAAAAATACCTCCAAAAACGTTCTTGAAAAGGCGTCATTCATTCAAATAACAAGAATGGATGAGAAATAGAAAAGATTTGCAACTGTGCTAATTCACTTCATTCATAGAGACTCTGATGCATTATGGAAAAAACAAAATTGACATGAGAATTGTGCAGCTAGAATTCCTCAATCAAGAACAAAAGTAGCCAAACTACAGCTATTCATGATCTTCACTCTGATGTGGAACAAAATTCTAAACGAAACTGTCAAAGATTAGAGTGCCAAAGATCAAGATTCCAGAACCTGGAACACACATCAGTTCTCAATAGAGAGATCAGAGGTGAAAAAGGTGAGGAATTTCAAATTCCTGGGTATTATCACCCATCCTGGTCCCAATATATTGATGCAGGTACAAAGAAAGCACGATAGTGGCTATACTTCATTAGGAGTTTGAGGAGATTTGGTATGTCACTGAAGGCACTTGCAAATTTCTACAGATGTACCGTGGAGAGCATTCTGACTGGCTGGAGGGAGGCCATTGCACTGGATCAAAATAAGCTGTAGAAAGTACTAAACTCAGTCAGCTTCATCATGGGCACTAGCCTCCCCAGCATTCAGACCATTTTCAAAAAGTGATTCTTCAAAAAGGTGAAATCCATTATAAGGACACCCATCATCCTGGACATCCCTCTCCACATTGCTACCATCAGGGTGGTGGTGGTATAGGAGCCTGAAGGCACACACTCGATGATTTAGGAACAGTTATTTCCCCTCTGCCATTCAATTTCTGAATGGACATTGGACCCTTGAAGACTACCTCATTGCTTCTTTTCTCTTTTTGTACTAGTTATTTAATTTAACATATGTAAGTATACCAATGGCAAGTCCTACCAATGGCTGGAAATAGCAGGGCAGAGGGACAGCACAGAGGCGCTGAGTACAAGAGCAATAGATGCAAGGGTCTATCACACCAGACAAGACCCAAGATGCAGACTGTGCAAGGAATCCACTGAACCATTCAGCCCATAGTAGCAGGGTGCAAGATGCAGGCAGGGACAGTGTATACTGAACAGCACAACCAAGTTGCATGAATTGAGTATAGGAACGTCTGCACTGAGTATGGACTGGACACTGCCAAGTCCAAATGGGAAACACCCGAGAGGGTAGTGGAGAACGACAGAGCTAAGATACTGTGGGACTTCCGAATACAGACTGATAAGCAGGCACTGGCCAACCAACCAGACATAGGAATACTGACAAGGAACAAAAAAAAAGCCATAGTAATAGATGTGGCAATTCCGAATGACAATAACATCAGGAAGAAGGAATTTGAGAAGCTGGAGAAACACCAGGGCTCCAGGTCTCCAGGGCTTGAAAGATAGAAAGGATGTAGAAGGTTAAAACCAGAGAAATCCTGAAGCACTTGGGACTATGACACCTAGACTTCGAGAATGGCTTCAAAAAATCCTGGGAACAACATCTGATATTTCGGTCCAGAAGAGCTCACTTCTAGTAACAGAAAGGACACTGCGCCGAGCCCTCAAGCTCCCAGTCCTCTGGTAGAGGACTTGAGATTGAGGGAAAATGCACCTACACACCACCCATAGTGGGTGAGAGAAAATATATATAATAATTTACATCTTTTATTCTTATGTATTGCAATGTACTGCTGTCACATAACAACAAATTCCGTTACTTATGCCCACAATATTAAACCTGATTCTGATTCTGATTCTCATTCTGATGAATATTTTGGTCTTGACGATCTTACATACAAATCATTCAATGAGAACGGATGTTGTAGAAGTACATGGATGCAGAACTGCTTTCAACTCAGGAGCAGGAAGAAGCCATGGTTTTAAGGAGTGAAGACTGCAATATTGAAAGGAAACACATTCCCACATGCCCATACTAACCTTGATGAAACAGTTTCTCTTACAGATGAGTTGGGTAATAATATTTGGATTGTCTCGTGTTTCGGATATCACACACCAGTGTGACACTGGTCCCAGAAGTCAGGCTGAACGTTGAGAAAGGTAATAACTTTGAAAGGAGGTGAGTACAGGTGAGTGATAGCTCTGTCATGATCCCCAAAATGATCTCAGTGATGGTATCATCAAGGAAAAAGAAGAATCTACAAGGGAAGCAGCCCAGGAGAATTTCTGCAGATTCCTGAAGGGATTGAACCCGTGTGGAATGTGAAAATGGTGGAGTAGTTCAAACAATGGGAGCTGAACACGACATTTATGGATGTCTGTGGGACTGCTTTGTGTCTGTGGAAGGGGTGGATGCAGAAGGATTTCCATCTTGATGCCAACTGCTGAAGATCTAACTGAGGCCTGTAGTTTCCAGGTTCAGTGAGTGGCCTTTATCTTTGGGTAGGCACTCCAGTGAAATGAATGGATAAACCAGGATGAATCTGTGGTGAACTACATATACCTGTCTGGACACGCGCCCCCCCCGCTGACTGCTCCTGTGGCTCCTCCCACAGACCCCGGTATAAAGGTGATTGGAGGCTCTGCCCCGGCCTCAGTCTCCGGGATGTTGTGTGGTGGTCACTTGCTGCTTGTGCTTTCTTCTAGCCAATAAAAGCCTACCTTAACTCACGTCTCCGAGAGTTATTGATGGTGCATCAGAATCACAGACATGAAAGAATCACAACCACTGCTTGTAAATCATGCAAACGCCCTGGGAAATATCTTGATGTCAATGTCACCTGGATCTGTGCTGATGGATTAATGTACTATCTGACTGATTAAAACTCCAGATCAGTCTGGGGTGCTTTGATTGGAACATGAAAGAACATTCCTTTTATCTCTGGATATCAAGGCAGAGCAGCGTATCCATGTAGTCTTTTGTTCTTCCAGGTATCACCTGTGATGAATTTGTTGTAGATAGCAACCATTTCAAACAATATATTTGTACTGTCTGCAAACGTGGCTATAAAACCATCGTCCAAATCATTGACATACAACACGAAAAGAAATGGTTCCTATATATCCCTGTGGAACACTGCTATTCATTAGCAGCCAATCAGAAAAGACCCACGTTATTCCCACTCTTTTCCTCTGCCAGTCAGCCATTCTCCTATCCCTGCTCATATCTCCCTGTAATACCATGGGCTCTTAACTTGTTTAGCCGTCTCATGTGCGGCAACTTGCCTTCGGAAAATCCAAGTCAACAATCTCCACTAACTCTGCTTTGTCTAACCTACCTATCGTTTCCTCAGAGAATTCCAACAGATTTGTCAGGCAAGATTTCCCATTAAGGAAACCATGCTGACTTCAGCCTCAGCCCAAGTAAAGAGTGTGAGCCTAAGACATCAACTGTTTATTACCTTCCATAGATGCTGCCCGTAAATGCTGTGCTAGTCCAGGATTGTGAGAGTATTGCTCAATACACATCTGTGCGTTCACTGCGACCTCCCAATACTGCATGCTCTGGATTAAATTTAAAAAATGAACTATTTTTAAATCTAAAAGTTAGGGTATCTGTGGGCATTACTAAGGCGCCAGCTGTTTCTATTATTTAACTCCCTGCCTGCTGTGAAATCCATTACTCATTGATGTGAAAAACCTTTAAATGCAACAATTGTTATGGACCTTATTTCATTTCTGCAGCTGCTTGAATTATGGAGTTTTAGAGCAAACTAATTGAAGGAGCTTATGGTTGTAACACTCAAGAGTTGTTCTGAATTGTATTTTCACTTGTCTGCACACTCCAGAGGTATTGTACACCAAGTTCCCACTAAGTGCTCTATTTCACATTTAGTCCACATTAAATATATTTTGAAATAAGCAAAATTAAATCAATAGGCTGGATTTCAGCTTGAGATCCTGCTTTTATTCCAGATAAGGGATCTTGATGTGAAGCACTGACTGTCCTTTTCTCTCCACCAGTATCTACTGAGCTCCACCAGTATCTTGTTTTTTTTTTGATCCATTGATTCATTACGTACCTATCATTGCTTTGATGTTTTATAGAGTCAAAGGAATCTCTGAGAGCTTTTTGGGACATTGCATTATTTGGGTAATTTGGTACCTGTAATATCGATTATATATTTATATATTATATATACATTATATTATTATATATTATATATATATATGAATATTTAGGCATAATCTATTTTGTTAATTTTTCAGTGTTTAACTGAAATTTTGTTAATGTTTGCTTAACAATTGTAGGAATACATAGACATCTCTGTTTGGGTCAGGAACTTTGAGACTTAGTTAATGGTTGAAGTAAAACATTTATTTAATATATGCTGGTATTATAAATTGGTGTAATCTTGAGCTGCATATTTATAGAAATATAAGAATACAGACAGTATTCAACCTCTTGAGGCATAACTAACATTCAAAATTGCAATGTTGCGATACTCATGGGGGATTTCAATATGCAGGTAGATAGGGAAAACCAGGCTGGTACAGGATCCCAAGAGGGTAAATTTGTAGGATGCCTAAAGATGGCTTTTTAGAGCAGCTCATAGTTGAGCCTACTAGGGGATCAGCTAATCTGGATTGGGTGTTGTGCAGTGAACCTGAATTGATTAGAGAGCTTAAGGTAAAGGAACCCTTAGGGATCAGTGATAATAATATGATAGAATTCTCCCTGCAATTTGAGAAGGAGAAGCTAAAGTCAGATGTATCAGTGTTACAGTGGAGTAAAGGGAATTATAGAGGCATGAGAGAGCAGCTTGTCAAAGATAATTGGAGGGGAACACCAGAGGGATGAGGGCAGAGGAGCAATGACTGGAGTTTCTGAGAGCAATTCAGAAGACGCAGGATAGATACTTCACAAGTATTTTAATGGCAGGCTGATGCAACTATGGCTGACAAGAGAAGTCAAAGCCAATATATAAGCCATATATAATGGAGCAAAATTTAGTGAGAACTTAGAGGTTTAGGAAGCTTTCAAAAAAAGAAAACAGAAGGCAACTAAAAAAGTCATAAAGGAAATGATAGAATGTGAGCGTAAGCTAGCCAATAATATTAAAGAGGATACCAAAAGTTTCTTCAGATATACAGTATAAAGTGTAAAAGAGAAGCAAGAAAAGATATCAGACTGCTGGAAAATGATGCTGTACAGTTGGTAAAGGGAGAAAATGAAATGTCAGGTGAACTGAATAAGTATTTTGTCAGAAGTTCGTGAATATCAAGGAGCAGAATTGAGTGAAGTTGCCCTTACGAGGGAAAAGGTACTTGGGGAAATAAAGGATAAATTACCTGGACCAAATGATCTACACCCCAGTGCTCTGAAATAGGTAGCTGAAGATATTGTGAAGGCATTGGTAATGGTCTTTCAAGAATCAATAGATTTTGGCATGGTTTGGGTGACTGAAAAGTTGCAAATGTTACTCCATCCTTCAAGAAGGGAGAGAGACAGAAGAAAGAAAATTATAGGCCAGTTAGTCTGACTTCAGTAGTTAGGAAAATGTTGGAGTCGATTGTTAAGGATGTAATTTCAAAGTACTTGGGGGCATATGATAAAATAGGCTGTAGTCAGCATGGTTTCCTTAAAAGAAAATCTTGCCTGATTAATCTGCTGGAATTTTTTGAAGAAATATAAGGCAAGATAGACAAAGGAGAATCAGTAGATGGTGGGTACTTGAATTTTCAGAAGTTGTTTGACAAGGTGCCACACATGAGGGAGCTTAACAAGTTAAGAGCCCATGGTATTACAGGAAAGATTCAGCATAGATAGAGCTTTGGCAAGAGACAAAGAGAGGAAATAAAGGGAGCCTTTTCTGGTTGGCTGCCAGTGACTAGTGGTGTTCCACAGGTGTCTGTGTTGGGACCACTTCTTTTTATGTTACAGTATATGTCAATGATTTGGACAATGGAATTGATAGATGTGTGGCTAAGTTTGCAGATGATACAAAGATAGTGGAGGGACAAATAGTGTTGAAGAAGCAGAGGCTAAAGAAGGACATAGTCAGGTTAGGAGAAAAGGCAAAGAAATGGCAGATGGAATGCTACGTTGGGAAGGGTATGGTCATGCACTTCGGCAGAAGAAGTGAACGGGTTGACTATTTAATAAATGGAGAGAAAATCTAAAAAATCTGAGGTGTAAAGGGCTTTGGGAGTCCTTGTGCAGGATTCTATAAAGGTTAATTTGCAGATCGAGTCTGTTGTGAGGAAGGCAAATGCAATGTTAACATTAATTTTGAGAGGATTAGAATGTAAAATCAAGGATGTAATGTGGAGACATTATAAAACACTGTTGAGGCCTCACTTGGAGAATTAGAAGCACTTTTGAGCCCCTTATCTAAGAAAGGATGTGCTGACATTGGAGAAGTTTCAATGAAAATTCACAAAAATGATTCCGAGATTGAAAGACTTATCATATGGGGAGCATTTGATGGCTCTGAGCCAGTACTCACTGGAATTCAAAAGAATGAGGGGGGGTCTCATTGAAACCTATTGAATGTTGAAAGGCCCAGATAGAGTGGAAGTTGAGAGGCTGTTTCCCATGGTGGGGAGAACCAAGGACCAGATGGTACAACCTCAGATTAGAGGGACATCCTCTTAGAACAGAGACAAGGAGAAATTTCTTTAGCCAGAGAGCGGTGAATTTGTGGAATTCATTGCCACAGGCAGCTGTGGAGACCAAGTCATTGGGTATATTTAAAGCCGAGGTCGACAGGTTCTTGATTAGTCAGGCCATGGAGTGTTACGGGGAAAAGGCAAAAGATTGGGGCCGTGAGGGGAATGGATCAGCCATGATAAATGGTGGGGCAGACCCGATGGGCCATATGGGCCCATATGGGCCAATTTTGCTCCTCTAATTTTTTGTCTTATGGTCCTATTCAGACAGATCATGGCTGGCCAGAATCCCTACTTAATTTATCTGCTTGAGTTCAATATTTCTTGATAAATTTAGTCTCAGTTTTAAAGTCAGATTGGATACCAGCATTCACAGGCTTTTAGGGAACTGAGTTCTGGATTTTCATTCTCCTTTGAGAGAATGGGCGTTCATATTTCACATTTAAATGAACAACTCCCATTTTTTTTCCTATTCCCAGGAATTAATTTCACTGAGTTGCAATTTCAGATCACTTTCATTTAAATAATTGAGTTAGATCAGTTTCTATATGTCAGGGATTGCAAACCTATAATTTAATTCTTCTATTATTTTGCTGATTCCATGCTGTATCTCTTCCATGGCTAATGTCCTTCTTAACATTTCAATAGGGAAACCTGAAGCCAGGACTACTGATAGTGATCTGACCAGGACTCAGGACAGCCAAAGCATTACTTGTTCAGTTGAATTCTGCTTCCCCTGAGATAAAGCCCAACATTAGTCATCTTGATGACTTTATGCTTGTGCTCCAGGCTTTATTGATTTTTGTAAATGGACACCTAGACCTCATTACTCGGCCACAACCGCTCAGCTCTCAGCATTGACAAAATAAACAGAATTTTGTCCTTCTACAATCCAAGAAGATGAACACAAAATTCTGCTTAAGTTTTCCTCACTCAGACAACTAACTGCCCGCACTCACGTAACTTATTTATTTATTGAGATACAGCACTGAGTAGGTCCTTCCGCCCTTTGAGCTGTGCTGCCCGGCACTGCCTCCCTCCAATATAACTCCAGTCAAATCATGGGACAATTTATGATTATCGATTAACCTATCAACCAGTACCTCTTTGGACTGTGGGAGGAAACCCACAGTCATGGGGAGAATGTACAAACTCCTTACAGGCAGCAACGGTAATTGAACCCAGGATGCTGGTAGCGTAAAATGTTTCATTTGTAAACTACATGTATATTCTCAAATTATAAAACAATTCTTTTTCCTTAATTATCTCTAATTATCAATAAATTATATCACCAAATCATAAAGAGAATTCCAATTCTATGTATTCTTATTTCTGCTAATAATTTCTTATCCTGAAACTTAATAAATACCTTATAAAAGTCAATGTAGTCAACATCAATAGACAGACCCACAACATGCTAACGTTCTTTGATTAGATTATTCTAAAATTTGATTCCTGGCAGTCATAGATTCTGAGTGTGTTGGATGAAAATCTTTCAGTTTATGTTTGAATGCACCTCTTCCATTATTTTTGTTGGAAATACCTGATATTGATTTATCAACAACTAACCCAGTTATTGCTTAAAGCCAATAAAATCTCTCAAGCGTGGCTTAAAATATTACAATTTTATTTACAAGCCACATTTAAAATGCAAATGATATTCCATAGCTTTTTGAGCAAACATTGACTTAAGATACATAAGACCATAACACCATTAGATATAGGAGCAGAAGCAGGCCATTTGCCCCATCGAGTCATTGGGCTGATCCAATTCTTCCTGTCATCCCCACTCCCCTGCTTTCACCCTGTACCCTTTGATGCCCTGGCTAATCCAGAACCTATCTATCTCTGCCTTAAATGCACCCAATGAATTGGGCTCCACAGCCGCTCATGGCAACAAATTCCACAGATTTACCACCCTCTGACCAAAGTAATTTCTCCACACCTCCATTCCTTCAATCCTGATGTCATTCCCTCTTGTCCTAGAATCCCCTACCATGGGAAATAACTTAGCTATATCAAATCTGTTCAGGCCTTTTAACATTTGGAATGTTTCGGTGAGATCCCCCCTCATTCTCCTGAACTCCAGGGAACACAGCCCAAGAGCTGCCAGATATTCCTCATACGGTAACCCTTTCATTCCAGGAATCATTTTTGTGAATTTTCTCGAAACCCTCTGCAATGTCAGTATATACTTTCTAAAATAAGGAGCCCAAACTGCACACAGTCCTCCAAGCGTGGTCTCACGAGTGCCTTATAGAGCCTCAACATCACATCCCTGCTCTTATACTCTATGCCTCTAGAAATGAATGCTAACATTGCCTTCGCAACCTTCGCAAACCTGGAGGTTAACTTTCAGGGTATCTTGCACAAGAACTCCCAAGTCCATTTGCATCTCTACATTTTGAATTCTCTTCCAATCTAAATAATAGTCTGCCTGTTTATTTCTTCCACCAAAGTGCACGACCATGCACTTTCCAACATTGTATTTCATTTGCCACTTCTTTGCCCATTCCCCTAAACTATCTAGGTCTCTCTGCAGGCTCTCTGTTTCCTCAAGACTACCCGCTCCTCCACCTATCTTTGTATCATTGGCAAATTTAACCATAAATCCATTAATACCATAGTCCAAATCATTGACATACATCATAAAAAGCAGCGGTCCCAACACCAACCCCTATGGAACTCCACTGGTAACCGGCAGCCAGCCAGAACAGGATCCCTTTATTCCCACTCTCTATTTTCTGCTGACCAGCCAATGCTCCACCCATGCTAGTAACTTCCCTGTAATTCCATGGGCTCTTACCTTGATAAGCAGCCTCATGTGCGGCACCTTGTCAAAGGCCTTCTGAAAATCCAAGTACACCACATCTACTGCATCTCCTTTGTCTACTCTGCTTGTAATTTCCTCAAAGGATTGCAGTAGGTTTGTCAGGCAGGATTTTCCTTTCAGGAAACCATGCTGGCTTTGTCCTATCTTGTCATGTGCCTCCAGGTACTCCGTAATTTCATCCCTAACAATCAATTCCAACAACTTCCCAACCACTGATGTCAGGCTAACAGGTCTATAGATTCCTTTCTGCTTCCTCCCACCCTTCTTAAATAGCGGAGTAACACTTACAATTTTCCAGTCATCTGATAAAATGTCAGATTCTATTGATTCTTGAAAGATAATTGTTAATGCCTTCGCAATCCCTCCAGCTACTTCCTTCAGAACCCGAGGGTGCATTCCATCAGGTCCAGGAGATTTATCCACCTTCAGACCATTAAGCTTACTGAGCACCTTCTCATTCGTAATTTTCACTGCACCTACTTCACTTAGTCCGGTATATTGCAGACATCTTCCACTGTGAAGAATGATGCAAAATACGCATTCAGTTCCTCTGCCATCTCTACATCTCTCATTACAATATCTCCAGTGTCATTTTGTATTGGCCCTATATCTACCCTCGACTCTCTTTTACCCTTTATATACTTTTAAAAACTTTTAGTATCTTCTTTGATATTAGTCGCCAGCTTCCTCTCACCTGTGAGTCAGCTGGTGTGGTATACTGTGTCCGATGCTCCTGGTGTGGCCTTTTATATATTGGTGAGACCCAACACAGACTGGGAGATCATTTCGCTGAACACCTACGCTCTGTCCGCCAGAGAAAGCAGGATCTCCCAGTGGCCACACATTTTAATTCCACGTCTCATTCCCATTCTGATATGTCTATCCATAGCCCCCTCTACTGTCAAGATGAAGCCACACTCAGGTTGGAGGAACAACACTTTATATACCGGCTGGGTAGCCTCCAACCTGATGGCATGAACATTGACTTCTCTAACTTCCATTAATGCCCCTCCTCCCTTTCTAACCCCATCCCTGATATATTTAGTTGTTTTTTTTCTCTCTCTCTGCCCATCACTCTGCCTGTTCTCCATCTCTCACTGGTGCTCCCCTCCCCCTTTCTTTCTCCCTAGGCCTCCCGTCCCATGATCCTTTCCCTTCTCTAGCTCTTTATCCCTTCTGCCAATCACCTTTCCAGCTCTTAGCTTCACCCCACCCCCTCTGGTCTTCTCCTATCATTTTGCATTTTCCCCTCCCCCTCCTACTTTCAAATCTCTTACTATCTTTCCTTTCAGTTAGCCCTGACGAAGGGTCTCAGCCCGAAACGTCGACAGTGCTTCTCCCTATAGATGCTGCCTGGCCTGCTGTGTTCCACCAGCATTTTGTGTGTGTTCCTCTCATATTTCATCACTTCCTTCCTAATGACCTTCTTAGTTTCCTTCTACAAGTTTTTTAAAAACTCCCCAATCCTCTATCTTTCTATGAGCTCTGGCATTCTCTTTTACTTTTACTTTGGCTCTGACTTCACTTGTCAGCCACAGTAGTATTCTTCTTCTCTTTGAAAATGTCTTCTTTTGTGGAATATATATCATGCACTTCCCTCATTTTTTGCAGAAACTCCAGCCATTGCTGCTCTGCTGTCCTTCCTGCAAATGTCCCTTTCCAGTCAACTTCGGCCAGTTCCCCACTCGTGCCATTGCAATTTCCTTTATTCCACTGAAATACTGACACATTGGATTTTATTTTTTCCCTCTCAGATTTCAGTGTGAACTCGATCATTTTGTGATCACTGTTCCCTAAGGGTTCCTTAACCTTAAGCTCTCTTATCATCTCTGGATCATTGCACAACAACCAATCCAGCACAGCCGATCCCTTAGTGGGCTCAGCAACAAGCTGTTCTAAAAAGCCATCCCTTAGACATTCTACAAATTCTTTCTGTTGAGGCCCAGTACTGACCTGGTTTTCCCAACCACTTTCATTTCTAAATCCCCAACAATTATCATGACATTGTCCTTCTGACATACCTTTTCTATCTCCTGCTGTAATTTGTAATCTACATCTGACTGCTGTTTGGAGGCCTTATATAACTGCCATTAGCGTCCTTTTACCTTTGCCATTTCATAACTCAACCCATAGAGACTCTACACCTTCCAATCCTATGTCATCCCTTTCCAATGATTTAATATTATTTCTTATATGTAGACAGACCCACACCACCCCCTCTGCCTACTGAATGCATGAGGTAATGTTGTGGTAATGTGTATTTTGTACTTATGAGTTTTCTCTCATTTATTACTTCACTCTTGAAACCTGATCAACATATGAAATCATCTAATAACATTAACTCAAGCTAAGTACTAAATGCTTCTGAAAGGTTTGAAACCCATTTAAAGAACAAACATGAGAAAGTTTGCAGATGCTGGAAATCCAAAGCGACGGACACAAAATGCTGGAGGGTCTCCTCAGGTCAGTCAGCATCCATGAAAAAGAATAAACAGTCGACATTTTGGGCTGAGAACCTTCTTCAGGACTGGGAAGGAAGGGGAAGATGCCAGAACAAAAAGTTGGGGGAAGGGGAAGGAGGCTAGCTGGAAGGTGAGAGGTGCAGCCAGGTGGGTGGGAAAGGTAAAGGGGTGAGAAAAAAATAATCTGATAGGAGAGGAGAGTGGACCACAGGAGAAAAAGAAGGAGGAAGGAACAGGCAGGTGAGAAGAAGTAAAAGATCAGAGTGGGGAATGGGGGCGGGGGTGTATTTCTTTACCAGAAGGAGAAATCGCTATTCATGCCATCTGATTGGAGGCTACCCAGTTGCTCCTCCAACCTAAGGGTGATCGCATCCTGGCACAAGAGAAGGCTCTGGATCAACACGTTGGAATAGGAAGAGCAGTTGGAATTAAAATGTTTGGCCACTAAGAAGTCCCGCTTGTGGTGGACTTAAAGACATCCATGAGCCTACCATTGTCCTCAGGATACTAAATTAAACTGGAATTCACATCTTCAGAGAAAGCTTGCTCAGTATCCATCCCAGAAATACATCTGGTGCACTGTACAGAAATGCATTCCTCTACCTGAAAGCTCTATTCTCCACACACACACCTATGTTGATGTTTATCTAATTTCTTCTATTTGCATATGGTCTGTATCCCAATATTTCCTGCTTTTTGATGTGACTGCCTCATAAACATCAGAATCATAGAAAAGAATAACAGGGATGTAGGTCCTTTGGTGCATCCAAATTACCCATTCAAATTTCTCAACCATCTAAACTGCCTATTCCCATCAACCTGCACTGGGACCATAGCCCTCCATACCCCTACCATTCATGAACCTGTGCAAACTCTCTGAAATGTTGAAATCGAGCTTGCATGCACCACTTGTGCTGGCAGTTCATTCCACACTCTCATGACCCATTGAGTGAAGAAGCTTCCCCTCATGTTCCCCTTAAACTTTTCACCTTTCACCCTTAACCCATGACCTCCAGTTGTAGTCCTACCTAACTTCAGTGGAAAAAGGCTGCTTACATTTACCCTATCTATACACTTCATAATTTTGTGTCGCTCTATCAAATCTCCTCTCAATCTTTTGTGTTTCAAGGAATAAAGTCCTAACCTATTCAACCTTTCCATGTAACTCGGGTCCTTCAGACCTGGCAATGTCCTTGTAAATTTTCTCTGTACTTCTTCAACCTTATTTTCATCTTTCCTGCAGGCAGGTGACCAAACCTGGACACAATACTCCAAATTAGGCCTCACCAATGTCTTATTTAAGTTCAACAAAACATCCCATCTTCTGTACTCAATACTTTGATTTAAGAAGGCCAATGCGTCAAAAGCTTTCTTTACAACCCTATCGACCTGTGACACCACTTTCATTGAATTTTGGACCTGTATTCCCAGATCCCTTTGGTCTACCACACTCCTCAATGCCCTACCGTTCACTGTGTAAGACCTACCCCGGTTGATCCTACTGACGTTCAACACCTCACGCCTGTCTGCATTGAATTCCATCAGCTGGTCCAGATGCCACTGCAAGCCATGATAACCCGTCTCGCTGTCCACACCCCCAATCTTGGTGTCACCCGCAAATTTGCTGATCCAGTTAACCACATTATCATTTAGATCATAGATATAAATAACAAATAACAACAGAACCAGCGCCAGTTCCTGTGGTCACAATCCTCCAGTCAGAGAGGCAACCATCTACTACCAATTTCTGCTTCTCCTACGAAGGCTGGTAACTTCCTCGAAAAACTCAATAAGACTGGTTAGGCACAACCTACCACATGCAAAGCCATGCTGACTATACTTAATCAGTCCATGTCTATCCAAATTCTTATATATCCAGTCGCTTAGAATATCTTCCAAATAACTTTCACACTACTGATGTCAGGCTCACCAGCCTATAATTTCCTGGTTTATTTTTGGGGCCTTTTTTAAACAGCAGAACAACACTGGATATCCTCCATTCCTCCAGCACCTCAGTTGTCACTAAGGATGATTTTGATATCTCTGCTAGGACCCTGGCAATTTCTGAAACTACCTCCCGCAGGGTTCAAGGGAACAAACACTATGTCAGGCCCCGTGGATTTATCCAGCATAATTTGCTTCAAGACGGCAAACACCTCCTCTTCTGTAATCTGCACACATTCCATGAAGTTGATGCTGCTTTGTATTACTTCCAAAGACTCTGTGTCTGTACCCTGAGTGAAAAAGCAAAAATCACATTTCAGATCTTCCCCCATCTCTTTTGGCTCCATGCATGGATTACCATTCTGATTTATGTTTCTTGCAATCCTTTTGTTCTTAACATGTCTGTAGAACCCCTTAGGATTCTCCTTCAAGGCAAACTTGTGCCTTCTTTTAGCCCTCCTGATTTCTTGCTTAAGTGATTGCTTGCATTTCTTATACTCCACAAGCACCTCATTTGTTCCTAACTGCCTATACCTGTGTAACGGGGGGTTTCTTCTTTTTCTTTGTTACTGTGTATGTAATCAAAATGGCGTCTTTGTTTTGTTAAAAGTAGGAATGCTGGCGCCTGTGTTAATAGTAGGAATGCTAGCGTCTTTGTTATGATAAGTGCTGGAAGCTTGTTTGGGACTGTAAACTGATTGTTGGCGGGGATTTTGGGGAGTCGGCGCGATGGAGTGAGAGAGAGAGGACGGGATGCTGGAAGCTGGGCGACGGACCGGACCCCGAGCGGGGGTCCCCGGCCCAAGGTTTTCGGAGAGGAGAGGAGACGGAGACAGAGGAGTGTGGAGCGTCTGGTCGACCACCGTGGGGGTCCCAGGAGGCGGGTCGAGGAAGTCGGAGGGGATCGTATGCCAGAAGACTTCAGTAATTGAGCTCCAACGGTTGTGCACGAAGTGGTTTGGACTTTGATAAGTTTGGCGCCTTTTCTTTTTTTTTCTCTTATTCATATATACTGTATCGTTAGTAATCGCTTAGTTATAGTAATCTTTATAAATTGTACTCATTTTACTCATAAGGTGTACTGTCTGTTTTTTTTGGGTGGGGTGGGGACATCACACAGCATCCACACCAGCTGATTACCCAGTTTGGCGGGGCCGAAGGCTGCTCCCCCTAGACGAGAACGAGTTTGAGCGATGCCTGAGGTGACCCAGGGGTTACATCCTGCAATGCACCTCCACATTTTTCCTTAACCAAGGCTGCAATCTCCCTTGCAAACCAACGTTTTCTACACCAGTTATATTTACCTTTTATTCCGACAGGCACATACAAGCCTTTTACTCTCAAAATTCCACTTTTGAGGACCTCCCACTTACCAAGCACACGTTTGCCAGAAAACAGCCCATTCCAATCCACACTTGCCAGATCCTCTCCCTGTCTCATTCCCTAATAGCAGATCAAGTATCACACACCCTCTCATTGGAACTTCTATGTTGTAATTACAAAAACTTTCCTAAACACATTTGACATACTCTATCCCATCTAGTTCTTTTACAGTATGGGAGCCTCCGACAATATGTGGAAACTTAAAATCACTGAATATAACAACCTTATGTTTCTTTCAACCGTCTGCGATCTCTTTACAAATTTGTCCTTCTAAATCCCTAAGACTGTTGGGTGGTCTGTAATACAGCCCCATTAATGAGGTCATACATTTCTTATATCACAGGTCCACCCATAACTCCTCACTGAATGAGTTCTCCAGTCTGTCCTGGCTGAGCGCTGCTGTGACATTGACTAGTAACACCACCCCTCCTTCTTTAATCCCGCCTGCACTGTTGCTTCTTAAAGACCAGAACCCCGGAGTATTGAACTGCCAGTCCTGCCGCTCCTCGAACCAAGTCTCAATTACATAATGGCTACAATTTCATAATTCTAGGTGTTGATTCATGCCCTGAGCTCATCTGTCTTTCCTATGGTACTTCTTGCACCTCAGGGAACTAGATGCCAAAATGCTTAACCTTTTGATTCCTGACTTTGCCTAAGGTCTTAACAACATGTCTCCACAACCTCTCCACTATCTGTTCTGTCACTCTAGCTCCATCCCCCTGCAACTCTAGTTTAACCTGCCTCCCTCTCTTCCCCTTCCCCATGCAGCACATCCAGACCTTCCCACTAGGATATCAGTCCCCCTCCAGTTCAAGTATAAACTGTCCCTTCTCTACAGAATCAGAACCAGAATTCTCTACATCTCCCACCTCCCTGGAAGAGAGCCCAATGATTCCAAAATCTTATGTTCACCCCCTCCTACACCAGCTCCTTAGCCATGTGATAAACTGTATAATCTTCTTAGTTCCGGCCTCATTAGCATGTGGCATGGGTAGCAATCCTGAGATCACAATCCTGAAGGTCCTGCCCTTTAACTTAGCACCTAATTCCTTGAATTCACTTTGCAGAACCTCATCACTCTTCCTACCTATGTTATTGGTACCTACATGGAGCACGATCTCTGTCTATTCATCCAACATTTGCTGAGGACTTGATCTGAGATATCCAATTCCTAGCACCCAACAGCATTCCATCCAGGAATGTCATTCTCATTCACAGAACCTCATTTCTCTTCCCCTAACTAATGAATGCCATATCACCACAGCTTGCCTCTTCTGTTCCTCTTTACTTCTGAGCCACGGAGCCAAACTCACTACCAGGGACCTTACCGCTGTGACTTTTCTCTGTTAGGCCATGCCCCACTCCTCCTAACAGTATCCAAAGTGGTTTACTTATTGTTGAGGGGGATAGTCACATGGGCACTCTGGACTGGCTGTTTACCCCCTTTCCCCTTCTTGAGTGTCACACAATTTCATCCGTGCTGCACCTTTGGTATAACTACCTTCCTGTATGTCCTAACTATCACCCTTCAGCGCCAATTCCTTAATAAGGAGTGTGTGAAGCTGCAAATGGATGCACTTCTCACAGGTATAGTTGTCAGGGATGCTGGAGGTCTCCCTGCCTTCCCACATCCCACAAGAGGAGTATTCCACTATCCTGCCTGGCATCTCTACTGTTCCTAACAGAGCAACTACAGAGAAGGAAAAACAATTAACTGTGGGGGAGAAAAAAAAAATCAATCTACAACTTTTTTTGATTTTTCTCACTCAAGCTTCGAAGAGCTGAAGCCTCAAAACCGCCAATCCAACAATAGCCGCTCCGTGTGTGCCCCTACCTTACTTTAATTTGTTCTTTTCAATCAATCCTGAATGTTGAATGGCTGCTGCTCAAAGCACCAAACTGCTGTGAGTTGCTGCCTTTTCTACTGAGTCAGTGAACCTGAGTGAGATAGGTCTTCTTAGATTTCAGATCTCTGATTGGGCACTGCTCAAAGCACTATCATGTCCATTTCTACTACTCCTGGTAGCACGTCAGGCACCTATAATCTTGTGCATACATGCTTTAAATAAAAACTTGCCATCCACATCTTCTCCCCTCTCACCTTAAAGCTCTGCCTTCTAGCTAGAGTTTGACATTTCTGCACCAAGAGCAAGGTCATTACGATCTGTCCCTTTACCTGTTATAATTTTAAACACTGCCCTTAGCTTCCAGCACTGCAGAGAAAAACAATTCAAGTTTCCCAGCATCTCCCATATACTGCGATGTACTCCAATCCAGGCACTATCAATGTGAGCTTCTTCAGCACCCTGTCCTAACTTTTACTTCCTTCCTAGTATGTAGTGACCAGAGTTAATCCAAGTTTAACCTAATTAAAATGTTTATGCATGGCTTTTCTTCTCAATGTCTTAACTGATGAATGCAGGCATTTAGTATGTCTTCTTTAGCACCTTAATTCTTGTGTTGCCACTTTCAGGGAGATTTGAGCTTACATCCCAACAACACTCTATACATCAATGCTCTTGAAGGGTCCTGTCATTTACTGTATAGTATTCTTACATTCAACATATACAAAATGCATCATCTTACAATTGTCAAGATTAAACCTCATCTGTCATTTCTCCAGCCAAATTTTCAACTTTTCTTGTTGCACTCTTTGATAGCCTTCCTTGCTATCAAAGCAAGAATGGACATTAGGAGAAAGGGAAGAAGGAGGGGACCTGGGAGAGAAGATAGGCAGGTGAGTAGAGGTAAGAGGAATAGAGTGGGAAATAGAAGAAGAGGGGAGGTAGAAGGTATTTTTTTACTGGAAGGAGAATTTGATAATCATCATGTCATCAGGTTGGAGGTTACCCAGAAAGAATATAAAATGTTGAAGGTGACCTCATCTTGGGACAAGAGGAGGTCATGGACCAACATGTCAGAATGGGAATAGGAAATAGAATTAAAATGTTTGGACTGGGAAGTTCCACTTTTGACAGATGGAATGGAGGTGCTCGACGAAGTGGTCTGCTAATCTATGATGGGTCTCACCAATATACACAATGCTGAGGGCTTTCTGAAGGCAGTGTGCTGGTATATGCCCTGGATGGGAGGGGAAGAGAGACCTTGATGATTCTCTAAGCAGTCCTCACAATTCATTGAAGGGTGTTTGTGGTCTGATGCCTTGCAATTTGCATACCTGCGGTGATGTAGCTGGTCAGAACATTCGTGGTTAGAATATGGTTAGAACGAGGACAGGGAGCCTCACTTGCCTCAATTTCATTAGGAAGATTGAGCGATGGTGGGATAATGTGTTGGAAAGCTGGTGGAGTGAAAGGCGAGGACCAAAGAAATGACATTGTTATTGTGCCTGGGTAGAGGGTGTCAGAGCAGACATGTAGGAAGTAGAGGAGTTATGTGTGAGGTCTCCAACTATGGCAGAAGGGATATCATCCCCATCTGGTTCCACCTATCACATACCAGTCTCTCTCCACCCTCCTCCTCTTCCTCATCATCATCATTATGTGCCTTATTATATGATGTTGATGATCATGATCTATCAATACTCTTTAGAGATTCTCAGCTTGGCGTCACTGGTTGCATAACCAGGACTTGTGATATGCACCAGCTGCTCATACGACCATCCCCCACCTGATCCCATGGTTTAATGTGACCCTGATTGGGTAAGGGGGGTGGGTGTTAAGCAGGTATTACACTTTGCCCAAGGGTGACCTACAGGCTAGCAAAGGGAAGGAGCACCTTACACCTCCTGTGGTAGAGATGCATCTCCACACTGGCACTCACTATCTTCCCACATACTGTTATAATCAACCAATCTTTCCTGTTCCCACTGTCCTGATGTAGGGTCTTAATTGGAAAAGCTGACTTTCACTTTTTTCTTCCACAGACATTGCTTATCTTGCTGAGTAATTCCAGTGTTATCTTTTATTTCCATGTTTCAGCTTTGGCAGTTCATTTTGTTTTTAACAGACTGTGCAGAGTTGGAGTTATATTGAGAGTAACATGCTAATTTCTGCCTGGCTTCCTTATTACGCCAGTCTTTTTTGTGGAGTATCAAGCAGTATTCTGAACACAGCCAGTCATCTTGTGTTGCACATAAAGCAATCCCATCCTACAAAGCGAGTTTAATGACTTATTGGGTTGATAGAGTTGGGGCATAAGCATGGAGCCCAAAAAGTAAATTCAGTGGTTCTCCCTCTGGGATTGAGCAGGGACAAGGTGCACAATTGTGGAGCAATCTACAGGGGGAAAATACAAATTATTGATCATGTGGATAGTCAGAGTCTTCTTCCCAGGGCTGAAATGGCTAGCACGAGAGGGCATAGTTTTAAGGTGCTTGGAAGTAGGTACAGAGGAGATGTCAGCGGTAAGATTTTAAAGAAAGAGTGGTGAATGCGTGGAATGGGCTGCTGGCGGCTGTGGTGGAGGCAAATAGGATAGGATCTTTTAAGAGACTCCTGGATAGTTACATGGAGCTTAGAAAAATAGAGGGCTATGGGTAAGCCTGGGTAATTCTAAGGTAAGGACATGTTCGGCACAGCTTTGTGGGCTGAAGAGTCTGTACTGTGCTGTAAGTTTTCTATGTTTCTAAAAACAACAGGAAAGTAAGCACACTGTCACAGAGCACTGGCACATGGAAATATAGAATAAATATTTCCAGTTTTCAATACTCTGACTCTCAATTTTAAATATACTTTCCCCTTATGACCATAGTTTTCTTCTTTGATGTGACAATATGATATTTTTCATTATCTTGCCAGAATTTTTTCATTTCACAAAAGATATTCTTGTTTATATCTTATTTGCGTATATACTTGACAGGTAGCCTTGGCTGTTTCCTTCCATTTGAGGCATGAACACAGTTTTCCACATTTAAAATTGGTTGTATAAACATGCCATTTTTAAAAAAAATTAGTGTCAGTTGTGCAGCTCCCCCTAGTAGGATTAACCAACTGGCCTGCTCCAAATCCCCTACCACTTTATTATTGGCCTTTTACAAATCTGGAATTAATTGTACATTTTCAGTACTGTTGGCCAACTGAATTTATCACGTAAATGTTGCAGTCACTCTTTCCCAGGTTTTCAGCATTTGAAGATCACAGTCAGATGTATTGTCATTGACTTATATGTCATGAAATGTGTTGTTTTGCAGTGTAAACCCATCATCATTATGTACCATCTTGTGTAATGTAAGTGATCATGCGTCCATGACCATGAGCAAGAAAAATTTGTCAAGAACAATCATAATCATGATGTCATAGTCATGATTGTTCTTGGCAAATCTTTCTACGGAAGGGATTTGCCTTTGCCTTCTTCTGGGCAGTGTCTTTACAAGTTTACAAGACAGGTGACCCCAGCCATTATCAATACTCTTCGGAGATTATCTGCCTGGTATCAGCAGTCACATAACCAGGACTTATAATATGCATCAGCTACTCATACGACCATGGTTTCATGTGACCCTGATTGGGAGTGCTAAGCAAGTGCTACGTGTTGGCCAAGGGTGACCTGCAGGCTAGCGGAGGGAAGGAGCACCTCACACCTCCTTATCTTCACCCTGCAATCGCCTCCACCCTGCCAGCCAAAGGCACATAATTACTATACATCTACAACACAAAACAAATAGAGCAATTAAAAAAATAACACAGAAGCTGGCAGAGGGGGGAGAAGCTGTTCTGAAATTATGATGTGTGTCTTCAGGTTCCTAGACCTCCACCCCAGTAGTAATAAGAAGAGGGCAAATTCTGAATGGTAGAGGTGTTTAGTGATAGATGCCACCTTCTTGTGGCACCACTTGCTTGAAGGAGTTCTCAGCTCCGGGGAGGGCTGTGCCTAGGATGGAGCTAGCTGAATCTACAAACCTCTGGAGCCCTTACAATCCCATGTTTTGGAGCTTCCATGCCAGTCAGAGTGCTGGCCACCCTACAGCTACAGAAACTTGGAAGAATCTTTGGTAATCTGTTACAAGATAAGAAATACTGCAACAATATTTCTATTGTACCAATGTGTGACTGTTTAAAAAACAGTAAAAGAAACTGGGATCTGAAGCACAAAATTAACAGCATTATATTTTTGTGTTAACATAAAAGGTAACGCCTGATGAAGGGTCTCAGCTCGAAATGTTGACTGTTTACTCTTTTCCGTAGATGCTGCCTGGCCTGATGAGTTTCTCCAGCATTTTGCTTGTAACTAATACATTGAGATACAGAACAGAATAGGCCATTCAACTGCAGCGCTCAGCAATCCTCTGATTTAATCCAAGCCTAATCACGGGACAATCTACAATGTCAAATTAACCTATCAACTGGTAGGTCTTTGGACTGTGGGAGGAAACCAGAGCACCTGGAAAAAACCCATGTGGTCATGAGGTGAACGTATAAACTCCTTAAGTTAGTGGTAGGAACTGAACCTGGGTTGTTGGTACTGTAAAGCCCCAGGGATATGTGCTCAGGGGTTTAAATGTAAACCTTTGAACACATAGTCCTGCTCATCACGTATTTTGCTTACAGAAATTAAACTGTACATCTCCTAGGCTAGCCTTGAACCCAGATTGGCAGAGTTTATGCCCGAATCAAGGTCCTCAGAAATTATTGGACATTGTGATGCACCATCAATAACTCTCTGAGACGTGAGGCGAGATATCAGCTTTTATTGACTGGAAGAAAGAACAAGCAGCAATTGACCACCATGCTACATCCTTGAGACTGAGGGCAGGGCTCAGCCTCAATCGCCTTTATACCAGGGTCTGTGGGAGGAGCCACAGGAGCAGTCAGCGGGGGGGGGGGTCCAGACAGGTATATGTAGATATGTAGTTCACCACACATTGCTCCTCGGATGTCTTTACATTTTCAGGACAACCAGTTAGCTCAACTTGCTACTTCCCTGTTCAAATATATCAACAATATATTGAGAGAAGCCTATCAATAAAACCAGAAGGCAGAAATGAACAAGTTTTGAAAAGAAGTCAAAATGATGGAAAAAAAACTTCCCATGAACTGTTACTGATTGTGCACAAGTTGAGCCAATGCTGAAGTAATGGTCTAGGTTCCCATGTTGCACCCCAGAAATGGGTGGAATGTTTAATATTTTCTACATGAATAATTCAACAGTTCTAAGTTTTTAATATCCATGAGGGCATTATCTGCATGTGTGAAATTATTCTTCTGGATGCCACTCTCAGTAGCGTATGTCACATGCATTAGAGAAAGATAATAGGCAGAATTCAATTATCACTGTTTTTGGAATTATACTGGTGTCGCTGACTGTATTTCAGTGCACGAAAGCACTCTGCAAAAGGCCTAATCATGTCACACTGTTAATTTGTGACAACATCTTGGAACACACATCAAACACATTAAACAGGAGAATCTAATTAAAATGCAGAGGTTTGGAAATTGAAGGGAGTAAGGATCAAAGTGCAAACATAACCATCAAAAGTGGCTGAACAAGATGTATGCCAAACGGTAGGTGAATTACTTTGAGGACCTTTTAAAAGGGAACTATTATCATTTTAGCAAATAGAAAAAAAATGTAGCAATAATTGTGTATTAGATATTTGATTAAGAGATGAAGGGGAAGGGAAATATTGAGCAGTAAAGTACTATAAAGATTGAACATAATCTATTTCATCTGATTAAGATCAATATAATAAAACTGACTAAATCTGATTAACTTATCTAATATCAAACTTCTACAAGATATTGCAAAGCAAAAAAAAAATCCAGAGCAACAAACTTCATCTCACAGGAAATTAGTTTTGCACATCACGCCCTTGGATTGAAAGCCGATAGGAAAAATAAAGCTTTTCCCATCGATTTACCCCTGACCCTGGGGACATCTGCCAGGAGAAATAAGATCCATTAAAACAGGTGATTCTGGTAAAAGCACTGCTAATGAGAAAGTGGCTGAAGTGGAAGCTGTTCTGGAAAGGCGCTGAAGTAATACTCTGTCATTATACTGTATATCAGAACTTAATCAGTCCTCATTTCTTTCAGGATTCAAGCTGGAACACTTACTTGAGGTACGGATATGTGAATGTCATATAGGGTCCTTAAAAAAAAGATGGAGTTGGCTTCTACCTAAAATTTCTTAGAAATGGAAAGGTCTCAGCTGATTTCAAAATTTAAAACAAAATTCTCAAAACTTCTGAACTCCTGCAGGGTTGTCACCTAAATATCCAAAGGATTCAAAATACGTTTGTTATTGAAGTACATATGCAATATACAACCCTGAGATTTGTCTTCCCCACAGACAGTCACAAAACTAAATTGAACCATGGAACCAACCTGTGCAAAGAGAAACATCAACCCTCCACCCACCACATTCATAAAAAAATTGCACTAATGGCAACTAAAAATCTAGCAAAAACACAGAAAATAAAACACAAATATAACAGAATATAAAACATAACATAACGTACCACCAGGCAGAAGACACCGATGCATTAAAACAAGAATGGTTAGGATGAGAAACAAATTCTTCCCTCAGGCCATCAGACTTCTTGAACTCCCTGCCACATCACCTTCGAGGTGTCACTGGTTAATCTGTTCAATACCTTACAATATTTAATTGATGCACTTTAGTTTGTTACTTATGCATGATTCATCTGTAGATTTTATCCTTGTTTTCATAAGTTATCATGTTGTGTGTACTACTGTGTTTTACACCCTGGTTCTGAGAAACATTGTCTTGTTTCTATATATTTTACATAGGTTATATATGTTATATACATGTATATAGTTAAATAACAATAAACTTCACTTGACTTGACTTGACCTGAATGTACCACAATATAAAACATTAAATCAAAATATGTTTGGATTTGCGCATTTACCCCTTTTTGAACAAAATAAACCAGGATTTTTGAAAAGCTGCAAGCATTATCCTTATGGTGGTTAAAGTTAATTATGTTCTTATCTCATGGATGATTGTCATTGTCACTAATAGTTTAGTTTAACAAAATACTAAAAATCATTGTCATGTCAATTGGACAAGGCCAAGAAACATATATTTCACAGCTTGTTGAACTGAAATTTGTATCAATATACATAATGCCAAAAAGATATGCTTTGTTCCACTCAAATGATTCAGTCATATGACTCTGGTGCTGGAATTTAGCCCTGGAATTATTAGCTTTACAATGTTGTGTTTGATATCTGTGAAAGAAGCAAACACAATGTCTGAAAGCAGGGTGAGAATGAGATTGGGAGGTAATTACATTGTGCATTAGAATTAACAAGGTAACTGAGGTGTAACGACTCGGTTTTACATACTGCAGACATGATACAAATCCTCTGACTGCCCTACAATGGGCTTTTAACAGAATAAGTGGTCATCATACTTCAAGAGTGGCTTTCAATCAATCCAAAGAACAGGCAAGGTAATGTGATGTGAGAAAACAGAGAATGATGGAAGCTGGAAAAATGGATAATAATAAAAAATGGTGCAGAAACTGAAGAAGAGAATGCTCCACATGACAATAAGAAAGCATGTAGGTGTTCTATTTAACATTAATTCCTGAGATTCTCATATAAGCCATTCCATATGTACAGAAGTAGTGCAAATCTTTATTAAAATGCAAACATTGCATTACATACATCAAATTAAATCCACCACATTAGCAATACAATAACAAGTTTGCTTAAAACAAATTTGCAAGATAATTGAATTTTTGCTTTAGTGTTTACTTGTGGAAACAAGCTATTAAGAAGAGGGTTTGTGAGCATCAGGTACACATATATAAGTGATGTATGAATCAGAATCAGGATTACTATCACTGGCATATGTTATGAAATTTGTTATACGACAGCAGTACATTGCAATACATAATAAAATTGAATTAAATGCACACACACACAAGTATAAAGTTAAATTAAATAAATAGTGAAAAAAGAGAGAAAAAATAGTGAGGTAATGTTCACGGGTTCAATGTCTATTCAACCGAATAAACAGGGAAAAAAGCTATTCCTGAATCATTGAGTGTGTGTCTTCAGTCTCCTGTATCTCCTCCCTAATGGTAGCAATGAGAAGAGAGTAAGTCCAGGGTGATGGGGGTCCTTAATGATGGATGTCACCTTTTTGAGGCATCACTCCTTGAAGATGTCCTGGATGCTAGGGAGGTTAGTGTCAATAATGGAGCTGGCTGAGCTTACAACTTCCTGCAGCTTATTTTGATCCTGTGTAGTGCCCCAGACCCCCATACCAGACTGTGATGCAGCCAGTTTGAATGCTCTCCATGTACATCTGTAGAAATATGTGAGTATTTTTGTTGACATACCAAATCTTGTCAAACTCCTAATGAAATATAGCCGCTGTCATGCCTTTTTACATGTACTGCTGTACAACAATACGTTGAGCCCAGGATATATCCTCAGAGATATTGATGCCCAGGAACTTGAAATTGCTCGCCCTTTCCACTTCTGAACCCTTTATGAGGACTGGTGCGTGTTTGCTCATCTTACCCTTTCTGAAGTCCACAATCAATGCTTTGGTCTTAGTGACTTTTAACAGCGTTTAAGAATAACACTTCATAAATTGAATGCTAAGTGTTGTATATTAAGTTATCAGTAATACATTGGAATATTTCTTGTAAGTTTTCATTTAGTAAGAATGTAAATGATAAGGTTAAAGTCTAATTATTCTGCAATTAAACTTTTTTCCATTTTCAATATCTGTATGTTGACCTTTCTTAAATTTAGTATATCAGGCCATCCTCTAGTGGTTCAGTAAGTTTTTTTTGAAAGATCGATCAGACTTAATTTTTATATACAAAAATCCTCCTTACTTCAGGACACGGGGCTCTCAAATGGATCTATGAATCTGTGGAGCCTATTTGATTCGCTGAACTAATGCATCGCATTTTACTTATGGTCTTTACTGATTCACTGAGTACTGATTAAACTACAAATCCCAGTACATTTTCTTCCCATGATAAATAACTGCTCTTCCTCTCCCTCCTTGTGTGAATTCCAGAAAAGAATGTATTCATACTTCCCATTGTTGGTATGGTTACTAACTTTCATTTGATGAGGCATGAAGATAGCAGAAGAGAGTCTCCCAGAAAATAACTCTTCTGCCACATTTCAAAATGATGCTTTTTTCATGTGGAAAGCAGGATGTGTGCCAAATGGGCATTCTTTCCAATATACATTTGGTTTCCCACAATTGTATCCGGCCAATTGGAATGTATGCAACTAAAAGCTTGGAGGAGTGTTAAACAATGTTTAGAGGCTTGAATCGTAAAGCGAGTAGATAACAGCTTAAGACCATAAGACCATAGGAGTAGAATTAGGCCACCTGGCCCAATGAGTCTGCTCCACTCTGCTTAAAGAAGTGAATCAGTAAGATTCTTGAGATACATTCAGTGACAGTGAAGCACAGGACTTCCCAACCTCGGTTATGTCATGGACCCTTACCGTCAGCAGAATGGTCTGTAGACTCCAGGTTGGGAACCCTTGGTCTAGAACAAATGCGGACACTGAATTTGTACAAAGTAATAGAGAGCTCTCCCTGTAATTTAGGGAAAGGGGTAATATTTTAATCCTCTGTTATTAAATTCACAGAGGCTGAGTAGTTCTCAGAGTAATTCTCTGAGTAGTTCTACCTGTGACCACACAAATAAACAATCTTCTCATTGTCTTGATAAGACACATCACAAAAAGCTAATTACAAGAAAGACACAGAGCTCCTTGCTGACATTCAACTCTCACTCACTTCAAAGTTGGGTGCCCATTCCACTGCACTACACCCACAACTGTGTGGCTAGGCACAGCCAAAACACTATCTATAAATCTGATGATGACACAATTATTGTTGGCCGAATTTCAGATGGTGGTGAGGAGGCAAACAGGAGTGATTCAGGTCAGCTGATTGATTGATGTTGCAACAACGACCTGACACTCAACATCAGTAAGACCAAGGAATTGATTGTGGACTCAGGAAGGGGAAGTTGAGGGAACACACACCAATCCTCATCAAGGGATCATCTGTGGAAAGGGTCTATCCCTGGGTCCAACATATTGATGCAATTACAGAGAAGGCACAACAGCAGCTATATTTTATTAAATATTTGAGGAGAGTTGGTTTGTCGCCAAAGACTCTCACGAATTTCTACAGTTGTCGCATGGAGAACTCTCTAACTGGTTGCATCACTCTCCAGCGTGGAGGGTTCTTTACACAGGATCAGAAAAAGCTGTAGAAACTTGCAAGCTCAGCCAGTTTCATCTTGGGCACCAGCCTCCCAACATCGAATGCCTTCAGAAGGTGATGCCTCAAAAAGGTGGCATTCATCATTAAGGACCCCCATCACCCAGTACCTGCCCTCTTCTCATTGCTACTATGAAGGAGGAGGTACATGAGCCTGAAGGCACAGACTCAATGTTTTAGGAACAGTTTCTTCCCCTACACTATCAGAGTATCGGAATGGACAATAAACCTAGGTACACCACATCTCTCACAATATGCTGGAGGAACTCAGCAGGCTAGGCAGCATCTATGGAAAAGAGTACAGTTGACATTTCGGGCCAAGAGTCTTCATCACTCTTTTCCATAGATGCTACCTGACCTGCTGAGTTCCTCCAGCATGTTGTGTAAGTTGCTTTGGATTTCCAGCATCTGCACATTTTCTCTTGTTTACACCACCTCTCTATTGTTTTATTTGCTCTCTTTTTGTGCTGCTTATTTAATTTAGTTTTTATATATATATTATACTGTACCTTATAGTTTTAGTATTATGTATTGCAATGCACTGCTGCCACATATAACAAATTTCATAAATGTGCTGATGATACTAAACTTGATTCTGTTTCTGAACACAAAATTTGACTCTGCAATTGCTGTATTTTGGGTACAATGGGTGCTAATTTGTTGCCAAAAATGCACCTGATGCACGCGGAATGAGTCACTCTTTAAGGAAGAGCATTAGTGCATGCAAAATAAATGTCTGCAGAGTAGGCAGATTACCATGTCAATCAGCCTTAAAGGTTGACAAGATGCCAGAATTGCCAAATTGGAGTTTAATGATGCAGATGCCACCATGTGTTGATCATGAAAGCACATTCAGCAGTAGAAAGAAATTCCTTTCAGCACAATTTAAAGCAGCCTACGGTTTTTTGCTAATGAAGATCCACTAATTAGCCCTTCTTTTCAACTAGTATCGTGAACTGCCTGAACCCTTTAAATCTGGTGTGTCAGCCTCTGAAGACATTGGTGTTCATCTTAAGTCTCAAGCAGAAAGTAGTTACTCTGTGATGTAGGCACCACAGTGGCCACTCCCTGAGGAACGTCACATGGGAAGATGCAACAAAAAGCACATGGAGCAGATCGACTGTATACGGAGCAAGGAGGAGAAAGAGAGCAAAGAGGCTATAGAACTTAGAACATAGGGTAGCACAGCCCAGGAACAGGCCCTTCAGCCCGCAAAGTTGTGTCAAACCAATTAAGTTATTAATCAGATGACTAACTAATCTCTTCTGCTTACACAATGTCCATATACTTCAACTTCCCTCATATTCATGTGTCTATCTAAATGCCTCTTAAACGTCTCTGATGCTTTGCCTCTACAACCACCCCACATAGCACATGCCAGGTACCTAGCATTCTCTGTGTCAAATACTAGCCCCCTACATCTCCTTTGAAATTTCCTCCCTTCACCTTCAATGCATGCCCTCTGATATTAGGACATTCAACCCCTGGAAAAAGATATTGTCTGTCTACTCTATCAAAGCCTCTCATTATCAAATAAACCTTTACCAGATCTCCTCTCAGCCTCAGTCACTTCAGACAAAGCAATCCACTTGTCAAAGCTCTCTTTATAATGCACACCCTCTAATCTAAGCAACATCCTAGTAAAATTCATCTGCAGCCTCTCCAAAGCTGCAACATCCTTTCTATAATGGGGCAACCAGAACTATGCACTACTCCAGTTATGCAGCCTAACTAGAGCATTACAAAGCTGCAACATTACTTTCTGACTTTTTAACTCAGTACCTCTACTAATAACAGCAAATATGCCATATGCCTTCTTAACCACCTTATCAAAACATGTAGCCACTTACAGGAAGCTATGAACTTGGACCCCAAAATCCCTCTGCTCCTCAGCACTGTTAAGGATGTTGCCCTTAACAGTGTACTGTCTCTTTGCATTTGACCTACCAAGTTGTAACACTTCACATTTGCTTAGATAGTCTCTACCTGCCATTACTCTGCCCATGTTGACAGCTAATGTATACTCCATTGTATGCTTCGCCAGTCTTCTGCACTATCCACAACATCACCAATCTTTGTATCATCTGCACACTTACTAACCTGCTCATCTACATTTTCATCCAGGTCATATATATACATCACAAGTAGCCGGGGTCCCAGTATAAATCCCTGTGGAATACCACTAATCACAGACCTCCAGCTAGAATAAGTCCCTTTGACCACCACACTCCTTCTTCTATGGACCAGCCAGTTCTGAATCCAACAGCCAATTCCATTAAGGAACCCATGCATCTTTATCTTCTGGATGAGCCTCCTATGAGGGACCTTGTCAAATGCCTTATTAAAATCAATGTATACTACATCCATGACTTCATCAGTCACTTTCTACACATTATCAAAAAAGCATGTACTCACTGGAATTTAGAAGAATCTCATTGAAACCTACCGAGCATTGAAAAGATTATATAGGGTGGATGTGGAGAGAACATTTCCTATGGTGGGGATATCCAGAACTAGAAGGCACAGCCTTAAAATTGAGAGGCGACCCTTTAGAACAGAGGTAAGGAGTAATATTTTTTGGTTAGAGAGCAGTAAATCTGTGGAATGCTCAGCCAAAGACTGCGGTGGAGGCTAAGACCATGTGTATATTTAATGTGGAAATCAGGGCATCAAAGGATATGGCGAGAAGGCAGGTGTATGGGGTTGAGTGGTATCCGGGATCAGCCATGATATAATGGGGGAGCAGACTCGATGGGCTGAATGGCCTAATTCTGTTCCTATACCTATGATCTGTGGTCTTATGGACCCTCCTGGCTTTCCTAATTCCCTTTTGAGTCCTTTTCTAGCTTATTTATTATGCTCAAAGGCTCTGATTGATTCTAGCTTCCAAAGCTTTACATATTTTTTGCTTTTATTGACTTGCTTCACCATATTTGTCGACATCCAAGGTTCTTTTACCCTGCTATCCTTGTTAACGAAGCACAACTGTCCTGTAGTCTCTGCAATTGGTCTTTGAACACCCTCCACACCCTCCACTTGCCCAAAAGCAGCTGTTCCCTGGTTTCTGCCTAATGTTCTCATAATTTACCCTGCTCTAATTTAATACTCTCCCTCAAGCTCTATACTTATCTACAGCTATCTCAAAACTTGAGTTGTGGTCACTGTTCCCTAACTGTTCATGCACTGAAAGGTCGTGCACCTGGTCAGGCTCATTGCTGAACACCAGGTCCAGCGCAGCACCCCACCCCAACACCACCCCCCCCCGCCATTGGATTATCTATATATTGATTTTTTAAAACCCTCCTAGATACATCTGACAAATTTAGCTCCATCTAGACCACTTGCACTCAAAAGATCCCAGTTTATATGAGGGAAGTTAAAGTCCCCCATAGCAACAATCCTATTGTTTTCAAAACTTTACCTGGCATTCTGGATGGAAAATTCTCAATGAAAGATGCCTATAATGGGGAGGTGAATAATGATAACTGTTTAAGATCATGGTGATCATAACCTTTCATTTTAGCCTGCTGATGGGAGCCGAAGATATTTACATTATTCTTAAGTTTGACAGATACTTGACAGGGAGGTAATAGGTGTACACCCATCATATGAATAGATGACATTTTCCCTTCAGAGGGCGGCAACTGGAGTAGGAAGATAGACTTTAGAGGACGGTAGCCTGTTTCATAGTATAGAAAACCATTGACCCATCATAGGTGTACCACAAAGGGATTAATTTTATTCAATATCCAACTGGCAGTTTCATTTTACAAGAGCAACATCTTTACAAGAGCTAGAACTATTAAGAAGTGCAAATCTCATTGCATGCGAGATTCACTGGGCCAATACAAATCAGTGGCAGATGGGCAGATTGGGTGGTGTGGCATTATTAGTAAAAAAAAATAAATCAAATCCTTAGAAAGGACTGACATAAGATCAGACGATGTTAAGTCCTTGTGGGTAGAATTAAGAAACTGCAAGGGTAAAAGGAAATTGATGGGAGTTATATACAGCCCTCCAAACATTAGCTAAGATGTGGGGTACAAATTACAATGGGAGATAGGAAAGGCATTTAAAGGGGGCCATGTTATGGTGGTCCGGGGGTATTCCAATATGCAGATAGATTGGAAAAATTAGGTTGGTGATGCATCCCAAGAGAAGGAATTTGTAGAATGCCTACAAGATTGTTTTTTAGAGCAGCTTGAAGCTGCTAGGGAAAAGCAATTCTGGATTGAGTGTTATGTAATGAACCAGATTTGATTGAGGGTGTTACGTACCCTGTAACTGGGTGTCTAACCAGCAGAGAAAGAAGAATCCGTTGGAGTCTGGTGGTACCAAACTAAAGGTGTTTATTAATAAAAATAAGCAAAACCATATCAATAATGCAAATATACATATAAAACAAGTTAACAGTAATAAACCTAAAAGTGTAGGAATAATAATAATCAATAATAAACAAGCTCTATCGATGCCTAGGGGTAAATGAATTGTCATAGAAAAGTATAAAGTTCAGTTCAGTTCATGAGTGCTGATGTAGTTATGGTTGTGTATTGTAATCGTTGGAGAGAGAGAGAGAGCGAGCAAGCGAGATGTAACAGCTACAGTCAGGCAAACCTTCCTTTGCTTTTTTAATCCGTCATACCGGTGTGGTCATTCAGTTATGACCTCTCCGTCCTTCCACTAGACCGTTCTCCTGTGGTGGACTCATCACTCTGGCATGAGTGGACACACACACAAGTCCCCACCGGCCCTGCTGAAACACTGTGAGCTTTACTGACCGATCTCCTGGTTCGGTCTCCGAAGCCCCCACCTTTCTGTGGGTTCCAACACTCAATCAGTGTCCACTGCCGTGTCTGGAGGGTGTCTCTCCAGATCTGTCTTTTTATCCCTACTAACGGGGACTCAGCTATCCATCACTCCTGAATGACTGTGTCCATCAAATAAGGCCACTCCTTCAGTCCACTGAGGAATGTTTATGAGCAAACTATTGTCCTTGCAGCGAAACAGTAAATAATTCAAAAAGGAGTCACAATACGGTTAATCAGCGATTTCCCCCTCTCTCCTATCTGTCGCAGATGTTCTTGCTTGTTTTTCGTCTCTCTTTCATGGTCAGCATAGCAAAAGTAATACTTCGTGCTTCTCAGGGGGGGATGGTTAACTCTTCAACCCATTGTCAATCAGGTCTGTTCATCACTCATAACAAGGGGCTTAAGGTAAAGGACCACTTAAGAATCAGAGATCACAATATGATAGAATTCACCCTGTAGTTTCAGTGGGAGAAGCAAAATTCGAATGTATTGGTATTACAGTTGAGTAAAGGTAACTACAGAGGCATGAGACACATCATGATGTGTCTGTACACATCAGACTTCCAATATAACTTGGAGTCCTGCCATGTGCAGAAGTTCGCTGATGACACGGCCATAGTGGGGTGTGTCAGGAATGGACAGGAGGAGGAGTATAGGAAACTGATACAGGACTTTGTGATATGGTGCAACTCAAACTACCTGCGTCTCAATATCACCAAGACCAAGGAGATGGTGGTGGACTTTAGGAGATCTAGGCCTCATATGGAGCCAGTGATCATTAATGGAGAATGTGTGGAGCAGGTTAAGACCTACAAGTATCTGGGAGTACAGTTAGACGAGAAGCTAGACTGGACTGCCAACACAGATGCCTTGTGCAGGAAGGCACAGAGTCGACTGTACTTCCTTAGAAGGTTGGCGTCATTCAATGTCTGTAGTGAGATGCTGAAGATGTTCTATAGGTCAGTTGTGGAGAGCGCCCTCTTCTTTGCGGTGGCGTGTTGGGGAGGAAGCATTAAGAAGAGGGACGCCTCACGTCTTAATAAGCTGGTAAGGAAGGCGGGCTCTGTCGTGGGCAAAGTACTGGAGAGTTTAACATCGGTAGCTGAGCGAAGGGCGCTGAGTAGGCTACGGTCAATTATGGAAAACTCTGAACATCCTCTACATAGCACCATCCAGAGACAGAGAAGCAGTTTCAGGGACAGGTTACTATCGATGCAATGCTCCTCAGACAGGATGAAGAGGTCAATACTCCCCAATGCCATTAGGCTTTACAATTCAACCGCCAGGACTTAAGAACTTTTTAAAAGCTATTATTAATGCTTTTTGAGATGGTGATTTAGATGCATATCATATTTTTTTTTACTGAGTTAAGTATTGTATGTAATTAGTTTTGCTACAACAAGTGTATGGGACATTGGAAAAAAGTTGAATTTCCCCATGGGGATGAATAAAGTATCTATCTATCTATCTATCTATCTATGAGAAAGGAGCTGGCCGAAGTTGATTGCAAGGGGACACAAGCAGGAATGATGGAAGAACAGCAATGGCTGGAGTTACTGGGAGCAATTCAGAAAGTGTAGGGTAGTTACATCCTAAAGAAAACAAAGTATTCTAAAGGGAGGAGGAAGTACCCATGACTGCCAAAGAAGTCAAAGACAGCATAAATGTAAAAGTTAGGACATACAATACAGCAAAAATTAGTGAGTTGCTTGAGGATTAAGAAGTTTTTAAAAACCAACAGAAAGCACAAAAAAAGCAATAAGGAGATAAAAGATGGAATATGGCCACAGGAAAATGACACTGGAGAGATGGTATTCAGGAACAAAGAAATGGTGTATGAGCCTGGGTTAGTTTTCACTGTGAAAGAGAAGGAGAGGAGCTTAGGAGAGTCAATGGTGCCTAACAGCGACTCTTTTGTTT
Source organism: Hemitrygon akajei (assembly GCF_048418815.1). NCBI lineage: Eukaryota > Metazoa > Chordata > Chondrichthyes > Myliobatiformes > Dasyatidae > Hemitrygon > Hemitrygon akajei. The sequence goes on from NC_133128.1 coordinate 184,080,937, forward strand.
GCATCTTTGGAAACAGCTCTGTTTCTATCTTTAATATCTCTATTTTTCCCTTTCAGGGTTCTTTTGAAGACCCTGACCTGGAGTTACACACTGACTTTGGTTCTTTGTGGGAATGGGACCCGATCTCGGGTTTCATAACTGGCTGTTATTCGACATGTTAAGGGCATAGCCTAAGAACTTCACTCGCCTATGGAGGTCCAAGAGTTCATGGCTCTGGAGATGGGTGGATTGAAGGTTGATGTCACAGCAAAGGATCGGTGTGTCGCCATGGGAGTCAGAAGATCCACGGCTGTGTGCCCAGAGACCTGAGATCTTTGGGCATAGAGCTCGGAAAAGGCAACGCAATGGACTTTTAGCATCATAAACCAGCGAGTTGTTTGTTATGTCTCCCCTCTCACGGTGAAATGGAGACATCTTTTTCCCCCTTATTAGGTAGAAAGCGTGCCTGCGGTATGTCGGATACCGAGCAAACGAGTAGTCTTTGGGGTACGGCAGGTCTGTGTCCTTGCTGTCACTCTGCTGCACGCTTGAGTGCTCGGTGGGTGCCGATGCTTTTTTTATGCTGGTGGCGGGAGGGGGGATCATTGCTTCCTGCCACTTACATGCGGGAGGGAAGGGAGCTGGGGGTGCTTTGGGGTTCTAACATTTAACAGTCATTCATTCTTTGGGGGCACTCCTCTGTTTTCCTGGATGGTTGCAAAGAAAAGCATTTCAGGATGAATATTGTATACATTTCTCTGACACTAAATGTACCTTTGAAGCATTTGAAAGATGTCAGCAGTATGCCAGAAATTTGAGAGTATCGAGGCAGAAGTGAGTGTAGTCACTATTACTAAGAAGGTGCTTGGGGAAATTGAAAGGTCTGAAGATAGATAAATCACCTGGACCAGATATAAGTAACACAGTGTTCTGAAAGAGGTAGTTGAAAAGATTGTAGAGGCATTAGTAGTGATCTTCCAAGAACCATTAGATTATACAATGGTTGCAGAAGACTGGAAAATTGCAAATGTCACTCCACTCTTTAGGAAGGGAGCGAGGCAAAAGAGAAGAAATTATAGATCAGTTAGCCCGACTTCAGTGGTCAGCAAGATGTTAAAGTCTGTAATTAAGAATGAGGTTTTGGGGCACTTGAAGGCACATGATAAGATAGGCCAAAGTCAGCCTGGTTTCATTGAAGGAAAATGTTGCCTGACAAATCTGGTGGAAGTCTTTGAGGAAATAACAGGCAGGATAGACAACAGAGAGTCAGTGGATATCGTTTACTTGGATGTTCAGAAGGCATCTGACAAGTGCCACACATGAGGCTGTTTAACAAGATAAGATCACATGGTATTACAGGAAATATACAAACGTGGGCAGAAAATTGTCTGCGTGACAAAGAATGAGAATAAAGGGGAGCTTTTTTTGGTTGGCTGCCGGTGACTAGAGGGGTTCTGCAGGGGTCAGTATTGGGCTTGCTTGTTTCTATGTTATATGTTAGTGATCTGGATGATGAAATTGATGGCTTTGTGGCCAAGTTTTCAGATAATACAAGGATAAGTGGAGGAGCAGATAGTGTTGAATAAGCAGGGAGTCTGCTGAAAGGCAGAGAGATTAGGAGAATGGGCAAAGAAGTGACAGATGGAATGGAGTCAGGATGTGTATGGTCATCTACTATGACAGAAGGAATAAAAGCATAGACTATTTTCTAAACATGGAATGATTTCAGCAATTGGAGGTGCAGAGGGAATTGGGAGTCCTTGTGCAGGAATCCCTATAGGTTAACTTGCATGGTGAATCAGTAGTAAGGAAGGCAAATACATTGTTAGCATCATTTCAAAAGGACTATAATATAAAATCAAGGATGAAAGCTTTATATGTAAGGCATTAATTAGACTACTTTTGGAATATTGTGAGCAGTTTTGGGCCCTATAGTAAAGAAAGAAAGTGCTAGCATTGCAGTATCAAGAGGAGGTTTATGAGAATAACCACTGGAATGAAAGGGTTAATGTATGAGGAATGTCTGATAGCTTTGGGCCAGTATATGTTGGAGTTTAGAAGAGGGAGGATCTCACTGAGGTATACAAAATATTGAAAGGCCTAGATCAAGTATATGTGGAAAGAATGTTTCCATTCGTGAGAGATTCTGGGACCAGAATACACATCCTCAGAAGTGAAGGATGCCCTTTTAGAGCATTGTTGAGGAGGAATTTCTTCAGCCAGAGGATGGTGAATTTGTGGAATTCATTGCCACAGGTACCTTTGAGGCCTATGCATTAATATTAATTTTACACAATGTCCTATGCAATGTCTATGCTAAACTCATTAGTATGGAGATCCATGTGGAGATCCACCAGTTGTCTACCCTAATGAGATTGGCTGAGTCCATTGTAGCAGAACTCATGTGTGAGCTCAAAGAACTGATTCCTTCCCCATTGTTCCCTGTGGTGCAGGCTATCTACATACTTACTTATTTAAGACAATCACCTCTACTGAGGAATAGGCTAGAGCCCTCTGTCCTGGGCCAGTCTTTCAAGTTGGCCCAGGTGTACCCCATCTTCTTGGTATCCTACATCTCCCAGGAATAAGGTCTTTGGAGATTCTGTTGATGTTTTTGTAGTGCTGGGCTTTTACAGGATGTTCCTGGATTCTGATTACTCTTTTTTTTTGCTGCTTTTTGAGCAGATTGATTGGGCCAATTAATACAGACTGGCAAAGGATGGCCCTGTGGCTTGCTTTATCTGGTGGTGTTGTGCGAAACTGAACTAAACTTCTACTGGCTGGCCCCATGCTCAACCCTCCTCCTTTCGCAGACAGGCTCTCGGCTGTATAAAACTTTGTACACTATAGGGGTTTAAAGATAAAGACTAGCTTATTAGTCACTTGTACATTGAAACACCCAAACATATAGTGAAATGCATCTTGCGTCAATGATCACACAGTCTGAGGATATACTGGGACCAACCCATAATTATCACAGAAGTAGCATGTCCACAACTTCCTACCCTCTACTGCATACATTGTGTTGGCATCGCATCTGGTTGTTGCAAGTTTCAAATCTACTGATAGGGCATTTGTGATTTACTTTTATTTTGCCCTTCTGATATATTTTGGCCAGTAGTCCATTAGTATGATGAGTTCTTGGCAGTTCTGAAGGGAGAGAAGTTCAAGACAGAGTTGTTTTATCTTGTACGGGGGATGTAAAAGAGACTTGCTTATGATGCAAATCCTTTTAGATGCAAGATGGATGGTGCCAGCCAACATCGCGAGCAATGGTGATGTCCTGCAGACAGTTTACAAAACTACTTCTTTCAAATATGATTCTACTACTAAGGAGTTTGTGATTGGAGCCTGTGATTTACATTTTGATGGTGTGTTCTGGGGCTGATTGTGGGATCTGGTGCTTTGGTGTCTCTGAAGGAGTTTGATGCGGTCTGGTGCTTTGTGTGTAGACTGGAGGCCTGGAGACGGAGCACGAGCCCAGGGTTATCTCCATCCTTCTCTCCAATTGAGGCGTTGAGCAAGGTTGAAGTTAACCGGGACAAGAGCGGAGGATGGCAGATGTTAGACTCTGTCTGCCTGTTTTTAACTGCTCTTCCTCTCCCTCTCAATAGCAAGCTGTTGGAGGGAATTTCAGAAGTCCTGGGATCCACTTTGTCAGGATTGATCAGTGAGGCTATGGACTTGTTTTGGTGGACATTGAGGTTCATGTTGCAAGTTCCTGGATTCTGGTTACTCTTCTTTTTTTCACTGTTTTTGAGCAGTTTGTTTGGGGAGATTGATGCAGACTGGGGCGCTTCGGTGAAGAATGGTCCTGTGCCTGCGTTGGCTAGAGGCGCAGCGCTGAACTGAACTGAATACTGCTGGTTGGACGTTTGATATTTAATGTGTTGTGTACTCATATATTAGTCATTTGTCCAATTTTTTCGCTTGTTGGGTATTCGATGTTTTCTTGAACAGATTCTATGATGTTTCTTTTCCTCGTGGCTGTCTGCGGAAGGAGGTATATTGTATTCTGTTGTATTTTGTATGTTGTATTCTGTATTTTCACTCTGATAATAAATCTACTTTCACTTTGAAATCTGAAATTATTAAATCCAAATTGTGGAATGAGGGGGAAGTGGAAGGGGAGTGCATTTTCCTTATCTTCTATTCTCATGCTATTGTCTTCTGTGATATTTTACCATTCCCCATGAGCTCTCGTATAGCTGTCCCAGTGATGGACCTCAGGGAGGCACACAGTAAGGCAGTACTCCTGCCCCTGCTTCTGCTTCCAGATGGGCAATGTAAGCAAGGTAGAGGTGTATGATGATGAGAGGCAGTGATTGTGTGGATAGTCAGAGGCTTTTTCCCAGGGCTGAAATGGCTGCCACAAAAGGTCACAGGGTTAAGGTGTCGGGGAGTAGGTACAGAGGAGATGCCAGGGGTAAGTTTTTTATGCAAAGAGTGGTGAGTGCGTGGAATGGGCTGCCGGCAACGGTGGTAGAGGCGGATATGATAGGGTCTTTTAAGAGACTTTTGGATAGGTACATGGAGCTTAGAAAAATAGAGGGATATGGGTAAGCCTAGTAATCTCTAAGGTAGGGACATGTTTGGAACAAACTTTGTGGGCTGAAGTGCCTGTATTGTGCTGTAGGTTTTCTATGTTTCTAAGATAACTGTGTAAGAGGGGGCTCAGCAACGGCTTTCTGCCTCTCATAGGTGAAAAAGTGGTGGGATACAAAACTGAGGTGTGGTTCTGAAGTTTGGAGTACCGGTAACTATGTGAGAGTATGGTGATGTCCTTGAATGCAAATTTTATGATTTGAGGAAAACAACTAAATACTTTGTTAATCACACTTTTTCTGACAGACAATCATTGCAAGTAATAGTCTGTAACTTCCCTTCGGACTTGGAGGCAAATCGATGTGACAGAACTAAGACAAGGCAATGGGCCCATCGCTGAGAATAAAGGAGGACCTGAGGATTGATTGGCTTGAGCGCCGAGCTGAATTGGAAAGGTCAGGTACAGCCATAGTCAAGGTCAGATTGAGAAGGTCATGGTGTCGGGGGCCCGAGGCGAGGGACAGGCTCCATGCTCCACAACATTTACTCAGGGCTCGGACTCTCTTTGCGGACTGCAGTTCAGAATGCTATTTGCTTGTGGTTATTGTTTGCGTGATTTTTTCTCTCTCTCTGCACATTGGGTGCTCAACAGTCTTTTTTTTTATGGGTTCTTTTCAGTTTCTTTGTTTCGTGGCTGCCTGTTAGGAAAACAATCTCATGCTTGCTGAGCGTCATAGGGAGTCATTCCTACCTGTGGCCATCAAACTTTACAACTCCTCCCTCGGAGTGTCAGACACCCTGAGCCAATAGGCTGGTCCTGGACTTATTTCCACTTGCCATGATTAACATTATTATTTAATTATTTATGGTTTTATTTTGCTATATTTCTTCATTCTTGGTTGGTGCGGCAGTAACGAAACCCAATTTCCCTCGGGATCGATAAAGTATGTCTGTCTGTCTGTTTGTATAATGTATACGCACTGCAATAATAAATGTACTTTGAACTTCGAATTTTTGAAGTTTGTTGGACATTGTGTGATGGGGTTTATTACACTGAAAAATGACTGGAGCTAATGCTGCAGTTAGTGGTAATCGCATTTGAAGCTACATTCCCTGATATAGTAGCCCATTAAACCTTTTATGATATTGCAGCCATGTCCATGGATGTGACCTCCACGGTCATCATATTCTACTTCCTTTGAATGTGAACTTGTCCCTCACCAACACAGAGCAACATTTTCTTCTCAGTTTGCTTTACTGTGGGCTCCAGTGTGAGATCCAAAAATGGCCATAGACGTGCACAGTGACTCCCACCACCTGCCAAAATTACAACAAGATGCCCCCTAAAGTAGTACAGGCTGGCTTTGAACAGAGCAGGCTAAGTTTAGTTTGTGCCAGCCTTCCATATAACTGAGTACTATAGTGATGTGATAAGGCAAACAACAGCATGCCTAGTGCTGGCCAAACTTCCAAAATCAATTTCCTGAACAAGAAGTTTCAATTTTGAAATTTCTACTAATCAAATCAGCACAGTTAATTGTACACAGTGATCCCTATGCAGATTAGTGGGCACCTTCCATTTCAATATTCCCCCATCCTCCACCATCCCAGTCCAAATTCCTACTGTGAGTATATATATGGGAATTCCTGAGAGGAACAAAGATTTGAGAGACACGTTTTCTTTTTCCATGACATTGTAAATAGTGGAACTTTAACCAGAATCAGGTTTAATATCACTGGCATATGCTGTAACATTTGTTGTTTTGTGGCAGCAGTACTTTGCAATAGATAATAATAAAAATTATAAATTACAATAAGAAATATATTTTTAAAAGTAAGTAAGTAGTGCAATAAAAGAGTAAAAAACTAGTGAGGTAGTGTTCACAGATTCATTGTCCATTCAGAAATCTGATGGCAGAGGGAAGGAATCTGTTCCTGAAACATTGGTTTCACTGACATATCCTGAGAAATTTGTTACTTTGCAGAAGCAGTACAGTGCAAGACAAGAATTGACGTAAGTTACAAAGTAAATAAGTAGCTCAAAATATTCATGTCAGGGCAAGGCAGAGAAGATGAATAACTTATTTCTCACAATGTAAGTGACAACCCAGTCAGTACATGCACAAGAACACCAAGCAACACTATGAGACAAACTATTCTCAAAACAAGGATTCCGCATTAAGTGCTAATCTGGAGTCCACTTTAAATAATCACACAATGCGTAACACTTGTACCAGTCACAATAATTTTGACAAGATTAAACAGAAAGCACAAGGACTTAATGACATCAATTAACAAATACAGGTTCTCTAAAAACCTTGGAGCCCAACGCTCTACAGTTAGCTGCAGAGGCTTGAAGCGCTCATGACCAGCACAGGTTTCCTGAAACACAATCCCATGATATATTGAAAATAATCTTTAACTAAGGCATGATTGTTCACCTATGGTTAGGAGTAGCAGGTTATGCAACATCTATCCAAAGAAACATCTATGGAAAATAGTAAACAGTCAACATTTCAGGTGGGGACCCTTTATCAGGATTGGGAAAAAGAGATGAGAAGTAACTGGGAGAAGAAGAGGGTTAAAGTAAAGAGCTGGGAAGTTGATTGGTGAAAGAACTAAAGGGCTGGATTAGGGGGAATCTGATAGGAGAGGTCAGAAGGCCATGGAAGAAATGGAAAGGGGAAGAACACCAGAGTGAGGTGATGGGGAGGTAAGGAGGTAAGGTGAGAGAGGGAAATGGGATTTCCCAGTACAACCCCCGTTTCAATTCCCATTCTGACATGTCAGTCCATGGCCTCTTTACTGCCGTGATGAGGCCACACTCGGGTGTGAGGAGCAACACCTTATATTCCTTCTGGGAAGCCTCCAACCAGATGGCATGAACATTGATTTCTCAACTTCCAGTAATTGCACCCCCCTCCCCAATCCCTATTCCTATTTCCCTCTCTCACCTTATCTCTTTACCTGCCCATCACCTCCCTCTGGTGCTCTTCCTCTTTCCCTTTCTTCCATGGCCTTCTGTCGTCTCCTATCAGATTCTCTCTTCTCCATTCCTTTATCTCTTTCACCAATCAACTTCCCAGATCTTTACTTCGTCCCTCCCCCTCTCCCGGTTTCACCTATCACCCAATATTTCTTCCTCCCCTTCCCCCACCTTCTTACTCTGACTTCTCATCTCTTTTTCCCAGTTCTGATGAAGGATCTCGGCCCGATATGTTGACTGTTTACTCTTCTTCATCGATGCTACCTAGCCTGTTAGGTTCCTCCAGCATTTTGTGTGTATTACTTTGATTTCCAGCCTCTGCTGATTCTCTCTTGTTGGATCTCCAATAGTGCTGCTATTGTTTACCTGGCTCCTCTGTTTGCCTAATATTCCTCCTGAGCAAATTAATAAAGATAGAAATAACCCAGGAGAAAGAAATCCAGCCAGTCTCTGCATCTTGGTAAACATCCTGAAACAAGATATTTTTCAGGGGGCTTTTTCAAGCTTTGAAAACTTCAAAATCAAGTTTTCACCAAAGACCAATTCAAATTGAAGTTATTCACTTTATTTCTAAAAGAAACAATAAGGCATGCCAATTGAGTATAATAAAAAGCATCCAAATGTTACGTTACTGCTCCAAATTCCCTTTGTTTGCCGTGAGTTAAGTTGAAATGACAAATCAAAGGTTGTAACCATGGAAATTTAGAAATTCAGCATTGATTTCTATTGGTTAGGTGACTTTGCTAGCCAGTTATGATGAGCGAAGCCCTGCATAGCTTTGAAGATTTGAAAGGTTCCAATGCATTTAAATTAATTACAGATGGACTTTGGAGAATGGGAATTCAACTTTGTCCATTGATTTAATTCTTGACTGCAGCTTTCAAACTGTAACTGGGAAATATGACTGGGAAGTTTCATACCATATGTAAAAGCACTTTGTTTGATAGTGCATATGTTGGAGAAAGTAAGATATGATATTCATCTTATGGTGGAAAATTGCACAAAGAAATGTCACAGTTGGCTCCGATTCAGGTGATGGAAAATGTCCATACCACTGTTCATCATGGATTCAGTGCTGAATGTGGTTCAACATACTCAACAAGGATAATTTTATTTTAAATAGTTTTTTTCTGTTTTTACACACTTGTTCCCACCAATATTATGATTGATTTCTTCGTCTGACTGTATTCTTCCCCACCAGTCACACCTCTCCAATTACTTAATGGTGCTGATAAGTGCCAACGTCATTTCCTGTCTACCTGTTTGCAAATGTCAACTATTTTCTCATTGGAATCACTTTTGCTATATATTGACAGGAACCTATTTCATGTTTCACCAAGAACCTTTTACTCAAAGTCAGCAAGACCAGGGAGCTGATGGACACACTTTCAAAGACTCTTCATCTCATGTTCTCAATATTTATTGATTATTTATTTATCATTATGATTTATTTCTTTTTGCATTTGCACAGTTTCTTGTCTTTTGCGCACTGCTTGAATGCCAAAGTTGGAGTGGTCTTTCATCGATTCTATTATGGTTATTATTCTATTATTGATTTATTGAGAATGCCCACAAGAAAATGAATCTCGGGGTTGTATATGGTGACATTTATGTACTTTAATAATCAATTCACTTTGAACTTTTGAACTTTGATGTATTGTAACTGTTGAGATCTTGTCTGATCATTAATCTCCAAGGCAGGGGGAGGGAGAGCAGAGGGCAGGTAGGGGGTTGTTGATGGAAGTCAATCAAGAAGTATTGGCAATAGTGAGGCTGAAGGCCAGGCTCAACAGAATGTCTGTCTTGTACCAGTTTATCAAACAATTAGCACTGTGATAAACTGTTGCTGTAACATTCTGCTATCGTCTGCTGCTGCCCAGTCTTTTCATGCCGTAGCTGATCCTGTTTACATCTAAAACCTGCAAAATAGGACTTGGAGGGAAAAATCCTTTGGAAGAAACAATTATTTATGCTATTCCACTTGAACATTATCGCATAATAATTGGGATTAGAAAGAGGTACACACTGCAACATTTCTCTTCCTTTAATTCTGTTTTATTTATGAAACAAAAATTGTCTAATCTGCCCTCAGAAGCTCAGTGCACTCACGGTTCTGATTTTTCACTCTTTTTGTCATTTGCTGGGTATTTTTCTCTGATCAGTAATTGGTTTTGTGCTGTGTCAAAACAGCTGCCACTTGTCACACAAATATTTAACAGGCATTCTCCGCAGTATTTGCCCAGTTTCACTTTGCCTGCCTTTGTTTTTCCAAATTCACTACAACCCTTTTTCACACAACAGATGAGCTTAAACAAGCTCGGCTCAGATGAAAGGCACAGGCCTTCAGTAATCACTCTGCCTGGATGGTGAAGCAGGCACCTCTTCCCCCCCCCACATCACCTGATTATTTTGCCACGACACCCAGTAGGCCACCTATTCAAAGGCCAATTTACAATGGCCAATTAACCTACTTACTGGCATTTCTTTGGAATGTGGGAGGAAATCAGAGCACCCAGAGGAAACCCATCCACTCAGGGGAAGAACGCCCAAACTTCTTACAGATGGCATCGGAATTGAACTCTGAACTCTGACTGTAATAGTGTCACCCTAACCGCTAGGAAGTCAGGAAAGGGGAATGTAAAGGATTCAGCTGCTGAAGATTGGTTTGGTGGATCAGGGGCCACGGGCTCAACTGGGGATTAACAGTAGAGAGGTTGAGGCAGGCATTTAATTGGGGTCAAGGGATTGGCAGGAGAAAATTGGTGGTGGCGAATCAGAAAATCTTGACTGTGAGGAATTATCCATTATCTCTAGTGATCACAATTGTTTTAAATTCTTTCCTCTCTTGTGCCTTTGGATTTTCTACTATTGCAATGCTTTTAATGTGGAAAGATATAAAATACTTATTCAAAGACTCTGCCACTTCCTTCTTTCTTATTCTGAACTGCCAAGGCAATTCATCTCAAATGATCTTCATCCCTAATTAAATTTAACAGCTCTGAGAAGCTAACTGGCCACTGTTAGCATTGCTGGTTTTTGAAAGCACTACTTAGCAAAACCTCCAGCAATCCGTAAGATAAGGCAAGATTTATTAAACATAAGAAAGTCTGCAGATCGCAAACAAGAGAAAATCTGCAAATGCTGGAAATCCAGGCAATAGACTCAAAATGCTGGAGGAACTGAGCAAGCCAGGCAGCGTCTATGGAAAAGAGTACAGTCGATGTTTTGGGCCAGAGATCCTTCCTCAGGACAGGATAAATAAAGATGAGAAGTCAGAGTAAGAAGTAGGGGGGAGGAGAGGATGAAATACAAGGAGGTAGGTGATAGGTGATTTGCTGATGACCATATCTTGGGTAATGATGAGTCTGAGTACAGAGAGGAAATTAAGAACCTGGTGGCATGGTGTGAAGACAATAACCTATCCCTTAACATCAGCAAGATGAAGGAATTGGTTGTCGATTTCAGAAGGAGTAGCGGACCGCACGACCCCATCTACATCGGTGATGTGCAGGTGGAACAGGTCAAAAGCTTTAAATTCCTCGGGGTGAGTATCACAAATGACCTGACTTGGTCTAACCAAACAGAGTCCACTGCCAAGAAGGCCCACTGGCTTCATTACTTCCTGAGAAAGCTGAAGAAATTTGGCCTGTTCCCTAAAACCTTCACTAATTTTTATAGATGCACCGTAGAAAGCATTCTTCTAGGGTGCATCACAACCTGGTATGGAAGTTGTCCTGCCCAAGACTGGAAGAAACTGCAGAAGGCTGAACCGCAAGATGGCGGCGCGACACAGCGCGCAGCGGCCACTCCAGGAATGAATATCTGTTATCTGTAAGTAGGGGCTGTGTACAATCCTGATTTGATGGAGACAGACGTGTGAAGCACGGAGGAACATCTGGTGAAACTTTTGAAATACCTGTTTCGCTGCCACTGCTACTGTGCTATTGGAGAAGTCTCCGGGAGGAAGGCCCCGAATCCTCGGCTTTGCCTGTTGCTTGGCTGCCGGTGCCGGGGTCGAAGCGCTCGACAGAGATGGTGCTTGGTGTCGGAGGGCTGGTCGGAGGCTCGAAGTTTTCGGACGGACTCGGAGTTGGTTGTCATCGGGGCTCCCAGAGTGCTGTATCGGCAAGCTGTGGCGCTGGAGGTTCATGGCAAGAAGAGTTTTTCTTCCTTCTACCATCTGCGTGAGATGATGGGCTGTCGGGACTTTGAGACTTTCTTTTAAACCGTGCCATGGACTGCTCTTTATCAGATTACGGTATTGCTTTGCACTGTTGAAACTATGTGTTATAATTATGTGGTCTATAAATGACAATAAACTGAATCTGAATCTGAATCTGAAGAAGATCGTGAACATAGCCCAGCACATCACACAAACCAATCTTCCATCTTTGGACTCACTTTACAGCACATGCTGTCGGAGCAGTGCTGCCAGGATAATCAAGGACACGACCCACCCAGCCAACACACTTTTTGTCCCTCTTCCCTCCGGGAGAAGGTTCAGGAGCTTGAAGATTCGTATGGCCCGATTTGGGAACAGCTTCTTTCCAACTGTGATAAGACTGCTGAACAGATCCTGACCCGGATCTGGGCTGTACCTTCCAAATATCCGGACCTGACTTGCACTACCTTACTTTCCCTTTTCTATTTTCTAATTATGATTTATAATTTAAATTTTTATTATATTTACTTTGATTTGTACTCCAGGGAGCGCTAAGCACAGAATCAAATATCACTGTGATGATTGTACGCTCTTGTGTCAATTGTTTGGTGACAATAAAGTGAAGTAAAGATAGGTGAAACAGGGAGGGGGGTGGGTCAAGTTGATTGGTGAAAGAGATAAAGGGCTGGAGAAGGGGGAATAGAAACATAGAAAATAGGTGCAGGAGTAGGCCATTCAGCCCTTTGAGTCTGCACCGCCATTCAGTATGATCATGGCTGATCATCCAACTCAGAACCCTGTGCCTGCTTTCTCTCCATACCCCCTGATCCCTTTAGCCACAAGGGCCATATCTAACTTCCTCTTAAATATAGCCAATGAACCAGCCTCAACTGTTTCCTGTGGCAGAGAATTCCACAGATTCACCACTCTCTGTGTGAAGAAGTTTTTCCTCATCCTAAAAGGCTTCCTCTTTATCCTTGAACTGTGACCCCTTGTTCTGGACTTCCCCAACATCAGAAACAATCTTCCTGCATCTAGCCTATCCAATCCCTTTAGAATTTTATACATTTCAATAAGATCCCCCCTCAATCTTCTAAATTCCAGTGAGTATAAGCCTAGACGATCCAGTCTTTTTTCATATGAAAGTCCTGCCATCCCAGGAATCAATCTGGAATCTGATATCAGAGGACAGAAGGCCATGGAAGAAAGAAAAGGGGGAAGAGCACCAAATGGAGGTGATAGACAGGTAAGGAGATAATGTGAGAGAGGGAAATCGGAATAGGTCGTGATGGGGGGGGTGAATTACCGGAAGTTTGAGAAATTGATATTCATACCATCAGATTGGAGGCTATCCAGACAGAATATAAGGTGTTGTTCCTCCAACCTGAGTGTGGCCTCCTTGCAAAAGGAGAGGAGACCATGGGCTGACATGTGGAATGGGAATGGGAAGTGGAATTAAAATCGGTAGCCACTGGGAGTTCCCACATATTTTGGAGGACTTCTGCAGATGTTGGAAAAGGCTAGAAACAGAAGTTCAAGGAGCTTTTCTTAAAGTTTTTGATTCCAGAAAAGAGGTCTGAAAAAAAGATTAAAGCAATAATATTTTGAGAATGTGCCGCACTTCACCAAATCTAATCATTATCACAGTTTCCAAACCTGTAGCATTGATTCCATTATACAAGTACAGTCCAACAGCAGTAAGTGGCATTGCTGCTCAAAATCAGTGAGCAACTTTAACAACAGTCAGTAAAATCTTAAGACAAACCCTGGAGCGTAGAAGAATGAGGGGAGATTTGATAGAAATGTATAAAATTATGATGGGTATAGATAGAGTGAATGCAAGCAGGCTTTTTCCACTGAGGCTGGTGTAGAAACAAAAACCCAGAGGACATGGGTTAAGGGCGAAAAGGGAAAAGTTTAAAGGGAATATGGGGGGGGGGGCTTCTTCACACAGAGAGTGGTGGGAGTGTGGAATGAGCTGCCAGATGAAGTGGTAAATGCGGGCTCACTTCTAACATTTAAGATAAGCTTGGACAGGTACATGGATGAGAGGCGTAAGGAGGGATATGGTCTAGATGCAGGTCAGTGGGACTAGGCAGAAAAATGGTTCGGCACAGCCAAGAAGGGCCAAAAGGCCTGTTTCTGTGCTGTAATGTTCTATGGTTCTAAGAAATCCAAGCTTGTCCACATTGGGATTGGGACCACAGCTGTTTACAATTTACATCAACAATTTAGATGAAGGCATTGAGAATAACATCAGCAAATTTGCTGATGATACTAAGCTGGGTGGCAGTGTGACATGTGATGAGGATGTTAGGAGAATTCAGGGTGACTTGGATAGGCTGGGTGAGTGGGCAGATACTTGGCAGATGACGATTAATGTGAATAAGTGTGTGGTTATCCACTTTGGGAGTAAGAACAGGAAGGCAGATTATTATCTGAATGGTGTAGAGTTAGGTAAGGGAGAAATACAAAGAGATCTAGGAGTCTTTGTTCATCAGTCAATGAAGGTGAATGAGCAAGTGCAGCAGGCAGTGAAGAAGGCTAATGGAATGTTGGCCTTTATTACAAAGGGAATTGAGTACAAGAGCAAGGAAATCCTCTTGCATTTGTACAGAGCCCTGGTGAGACCACACCTGGAGTATTGTGTACAGTTTTGGTCTCCAGGGTTAAGGAAGGACATCCTGGCTGTAGAGGAAGTGCAGCGTAGATTCACGAGGTTAATTCCTGGGATGTCTGGACTGTCTTACGCAGAGAGGTTAGAGAGACTGGGCTTGTACACGCTGGAATTAAGGAGATTGAGAGGGGATCTGATTGAAACATATAAGATTATTAAGGAATTGGACAAGATAGAGGCAGGAAATATTTTCCAGATGCTGGGAGAGTCCAGTACCAGAGGGCATGGTTTGAGAATAAGGGGTAGGTCATTTAGGACAGAGTTAAGGAAAAACTTCTTCTCCCAGAGAGTTGTGGGGGTCTGGAATGCACTGCCTCGGAAGGTAGTGGAGGCCAATTCTCTGGATGCTTTCAAAGAGCTAGATAGGTATCTTATGGATAGGGGAATCAAGGGTTATGGGGACAAGGCAGGAACCGGGTATTGATAGTAGTTGATCAGCCATGATCTCAAAATGGCGGTGCAGGCTCGAAGGGCTGAATGGTCTACTTCTGCACCTATTGTCTATTGTCTATTGTCCTGTTTAAATTGGAAGGATATTATGTTATATTATTCTGAATAAGAGCATGTAAAAAGAAGAAAGATTAAAATTGAGTATGATGTGCACAGCAAATTTTGATAAATTTATAATTACCATTAATATAGCTTCTATATCAATATTTGTTATTTTTATTTGGAAATGCCCCTTTTCCTATATTTTTACTGTACCATTTGAATTGATGTTTAAGCATGGATACCCAACTAGCTTATAGCTATGCAACCAAAACCTCTTGACAATGCTGTGTTGAAACCAGTCATATGGAAGAAAGTAAGTGTAGCAGTTCAATTTCTCATATGATATTCCACCCTTTTCATGGAGACTCTATCCACGTCTCCTGGAACGACTTTGTTCACCATCAGCAATTTGCTGACTAGAGAAACTCTTGCAAAAAAAATCCTGCCCGCTTACAAAAGGTGGTTAAAAATACAGAAACTGAGGAAGTCTGAAGATGTTGGAAATCCAAAGCGATTCACACAAAATGCTGGAGGAACTCAGCAGATCAGGTGGCATCGATGGAAATGAAAAAAAAGTCGACATCTTGGGATGAGACCCTTCTTCAGGACTGAGAAGGAAGGGGGAATAAAAAGATGTGTGGGAGGAGGGGAAGGAAGTTAGCTGGAAGGTGATAGTTGAAGCCAGGTGGGTGGGAAAGGTAGAGGGCTGGAGAGGAAGGAATCTGATAGAGGAGAGTTGACCAAAGGAGCAAGGAAAGGTGGAGGGGACCCAGGGGAAGTAGTAGGTAGATAATAAGAGGTAAAAGGTCAGAATAGAGAATAGAGGAAGGAGGGCAGGGAATTTATAAATGTCTGGCCACCAGAAATATCCTCTCCGTCTGCCACAAGGGGAACTTCACGGTGGCCAAACATTTTAATTTTGATTGCCAGTCTAGCATATCAATCCGTGGCCTCATCTTGTGTCAAGATGAGGCCACTTTTAGGGAGGAGGAACAACACCTTATATTCTGTTCAGGAAGCCTCCTGCCTGAAGGCATGAATATCGATTTCTCCTTCTGGTAAAATAAATACCCCTCCCCTCTTCCTCTACTCTCCACTCTGACTTTCCACCTCTGCTGCCCTGCCTGTTACTTCCACTTGGCTCTCCACCTCCTTCCCTTTCTCCCATGGTCCACTCTCCTCTCCGATCATATTCCTTCTTCTCCAGCCTTTTATCTTTCCCACCCACCTGGCTTCACCTCTCACCTTCCAGCCAGCCTTCCCCTCCCCCCACCTTTTTATTCAGGCTGCTTCCCCCTTTCTTTTCCAGTCCTGAAAATCAACTCTGTGACACCAATCAGTTTTTTTCTGGCTTGCAGTGTTAACTGTTTGTTTATTTCCATAGATGCTGCCTGACTTGCTGCATTCCTCCAGCATTTTGTGTGTGTTGCTATAAAATACTGAAGCAAAGTTCCTGTGAACTTTGAAGCAATTTCCCATACAGTGCTACTGGCTGAGACACTGCCCCTCTTGTCCTTCTCTGCCGTTAAGGGGTTTTATGTTCCCATTAGCTGCCTGGAGAAATTAATGATGTGCCAGTCTTTATTACTCTCAAGGCTGAGACTCTTTTGTCTCTCAGAAAAATTCACACAAATATTTTGCAATCAGACTATTGTTGTGCATAAGAGCAATATAACTATGGGTTTTAAAATGTTTATAGCTTCTTGTTTTTTTCTGAATTGTGTATCTAGAGTATCTCAGATACTCACAGTCAATAGGTGGATATAAATATTAATGAAGAAAAGAAAGATTTTGCTGCCTTTTGTATAATAACACCACTTATATAATAGGAGCACCACTAAGAGTGTCCTGACACGTTGCATCTCCATCTGGTTTGGGAGCAGACGAGCATCAGACAGGAAGCCCCTACATAATACTGTAAGAATGGCTGAGAGGATCTTAGGGGTCTCCCGACCATCCATCAGTGACATTTATCGGGGACTCTGTGTAAGCAGGCCCTTTAGCATTACTAGGGACCCCACCCATCCATTCAGCATCCTTTCTGACTTCCTACCATCAGGCAGGAGACTCCGATGCATAAAAACAAGAATGCTCAGGATGGGAAACAGTTTCTTCCCTCAGGCCATTAGGCTTCTGAACTCCCTGCTACACCTCATTCAAAATGTCACTAGTTAATCTGTATTATACCTTACAATATTTAATTTTTGCTCTTTAGTTCACTTATTGATGTGTAATCCATCTGTAGATTTCATCCTTACTTTCATAAGTTATTGTGTGTTATGTATGTTACAGTGCTTTACACCCTGGTTTGGAGAAACACTGCCTCATTTGACAGTATGCATATATGTAGTTAAATGACAATAAATTTGACTTGACTTGAGCTACCTTCCCAAATTGTTCACTATCCAAAAGGACAACTTGCATATAATGCAAGTCCGAAAATTGTAAATAAAATGTGTAATTCAGCCTTCTGATTTTTTTCTTTGTGCATTATAGATGGATATGGTGCGGGAGCAAATGTTGCTCACCCATTGTGTAAACATTTTTGTTCTTGCACCTTCTGATCTTTAAGATCAACTTGAACTACCAGCAATAAGTGATGGAACCTTGGATTCATTTAGTATTAAAAGACAGGCTCCTAACAGGTCTTCACTCTGTTGCTAAATCAACACGTACAAAAGCTGGATGAACTCAGCAGGTCGGGCAGCATCCTTTGAAAGGAGCAGTCAATGTTTCGGGCCGAGACCCTTCGTCAGGATGCTCCCTGACCTGCTGAGTTAATCCAGCTTTTGTACGTGTTGATTTGACCACACCATCTGCAGTGTACTTTGTATTCACTCTGTTGCTTTTGTTTGTATAGTAATTTTTCAAGGTGTGAATACCACTGGCAAAGCCATACTTAATTGCTCTTCAGAAGGTGCTGTTGAGTTGCAACTTTGAACCTCTGCAACCCTCCTGGCAAAGATATTTTTCATAGACGTGTTTTGAATCTCTGCATTTAGTCCTAGTAATGATGAAGATGGTGGTGTCTCTACCAAAGGTGAAGTATAGTGCTCCTTCCCTCTGCTGGCCTGCAGGTCACCCTTGTGCAAGGTGTAGCACCTGCTTAGAACCCCCAATCATGTGAAGCCATAGGAGCAGGTGGTAGATGCTCCTATGAGCAGCTGCTACATACTGTATCACAAATCCTGGTTATGACACCATTCAGACAATCTCTGAAAAGAATTGATAATGGTTGAGGTCACCCTTCTTGTAAAGATACTGCCCAGAAGGCAATGGCAAACGACTTCTGTAGGAAAATTTGTTAGGAACAATCATGGTTGTGGAAAGACCGTGATTGCCTGCATCATACAACACAGCACATAACAAATGAAGGAATAATGAAGGGACAGAAATTTCAAAGTGAATTTGGTGAGAGACTTCAATACTTTGAAGTGTGTCCAGGAAAATGTCCTGAGTCAATATATTGAGGGTCCTGTTGCTCCCTCAATTGAGGCTCCCTCAATATATTGAGGGAGGATGCAATACCTGACATCTTAGAAATGGGACAGGGCAAGTCACTGAAGTGGCAGTCAGGGAACACTTTAGATCTAGTGACCATAATTCTACTAATTTTAAGATAGTAATGAAGGAGGATAGGACAGGTCCACAAGTTTATTATTATTTAATTTATAAATTAAATAAAGAAATACTTATTAACCTTCAACCATCAGGTTCCCAAACCAGCATGGATAACTTTGTTCACCTCAACACTGAGCTAATTCTACAACCTATGGACTCACTTTCAAGGACTCTACAGCTCATGTTCTCAACATTACTTATTTATTGTTTATCTATCTATTTATTTATTTATTAAGGTATTTATCTATTTACTGACTTACATAGTTTTGTGATCATATTAAATGTGCCAGGTTGGAAGGCTTGCTCCTGCTCCTATATTTTTGTGTTCTTGTGCTACATCAGTGCTTGCCAACCTTTTTTTATGCCCGGGGCTCCAACCATTAACCGAGCAGTCCGTGGATCGCAGTTTGGGAATCCGTGTGCTAGAGCCAAAGCAGCAACCCTACGATCTGTGTTGGGACCATCATTGTAACTACTTTAAGCTTCTAAATGTTGCTAGTTTAAAGTCATATTAGTGCAAAAATACATGTGGCTGGGAATTTTCTCAACCATTTAACATAAATTTATTTCTGTGACCTAATTGAGGAGACACGTTTCTATAAATGTTGCTCACACCTTCATAACGAAATGGGAAATGCAATAGCAAAATTACATATAATAAAGGTTTTGTATTTTCCATTAAATCAATGCAAACATATTTACTGGTTCTTATTAAAAACTTTTATAATTGAAGCTACATATAACAGTACATCATCTGTGGCTCAGTTATGGTAGTATTCTTACACTTAAGTCTGAAGGACGAGATTCAGCCCAGTTCATAAACTTGCGTATACAGAAATCTGCCAACGGGGAGGTGTACTGAAGCAATGTTGTTGTAAAGATGTAGTCTTTTAGAGGATTTGCAAAAGTACAACTGTAAGAATGTGAAGAAAGTCCCAGAATACTCCACTGAAGAACACTAGAGGAATTATTTATGGTATCGTGGCTGATATTTAATCTCAATCAATGCTTCTAAAAATAGATATCACTTTGGTTGTGGGAGCTCTCTGTATATAAAATGACTGTCATGTATCCTACAATACGGTGAATACATAACAAAATCCCTTCGTTGTCTGAGATATTTGCAAATGAATTTAAAGACACAATATAAATCCAATTATCTTAACTGTAAAATTGTACCCCATATAAGAAAGAAATAGGTTTATGCTATTCTTGTGACTAAATTTCCATATGTGTATTTTAAGACTATAAGACAAAGGAACAACCCATTGACCCATTGAGTTTGCTCCACTATTCCACTATTCAGCTTTACACATAGGCTGATTTATTATCCTTCTCAAACCCATTCTCCTTCCTTCTCCCTGTAACCTTTGATGCCCTGATGAATTATGAACCTTTTAACATCGGCTTCAAATATACCCAATGTCTGGGCCTCCACAGCTATCTGTGGCAATGAATTCCACATATTCACCACCCTCTGGCTGAAGAAATTCCTCCTTATCTCTGTTCTAAATGGATGTCCCTCTATTCTGAGGTTGGGCCCTCTAGTCCTAGACTCCTACTCTATAGGAAAGATCCATTCCACATCCACTCTATCAGGGCCTTTCAATATTTGATATGTTTCAATGAGATCCCCCTCATTATTCTAAACTCCTGCAAATACTGGATCAAGACCATCAAACCCTTTAATTCCAAGAATACGTACCAACATATCATCAAACCCTTTAATTGCCAGCATATCTCTTCTTAGGCAAGAGGCCCAAAACTGCTCACAGTACTCCAAAAGTAGCCTGACCAATGTCTTATAAATGCTCAGCAATACATCCTTGCTTTTATATTCGAGTCCTCTCGAAATGGATGCTAAAACTTCCTCACTATCAGCTCAATCTGCAGGTAAATCTTCAGGGAATCCTGCACGAGGACTTTGCACCTCTGATTTTTGAATTAGAAACATAGAAAACATACAACACAATACAGGTCTTTCGGCCCACAAAGCTGTGCCGAACATGTCCTTACCTTAGAACTACCTAGGCTTTACCCATAGCCCCCTATTTTTCTAAGCTCCATGTAGCCATCCAGGAGTCTCTTAAAAGACTCTATCGTAAAATAATTATCTTACCATTTAGGAAATAGCCTACATATTTATTCTTTCTAGCAACGTGCATGAGCCTACGCTATATTCCTTCAATCACTTGTTTGCCCATCCACCTAATCTTCTGCAGACTCCTCAAGACTACTTGCTCCTCCACTTATCTTTGTATCGTCCACAAACTTGGCCATAGAAGTAATCAGTTCCATCATACAAATCATTGACATATAGTACGAAAAGAAGCAATTCCAATACCGACCTCTGCAGCACACCAATAATCACCAGAAAAAGCCCCCTTCGTTCCCACTCTTAGCCTGCGGCCAGTCAGACAATGTTCTTATGCAAGTATCTTTCCTGTAATACCATGGGCTCTTATCTTGTTAAACAGCCTCGTGTATGGTATTTTGTCGAAAGTCTGAAAATCCAAGTAAACAGCATCCACTGGCTCTCCTTTGTCTATCCTGCCTGCTGTTTCCTCAAAGAGTTCCAACAGATCTGTTAGGCAAGATTTTCCTCAAGGAAACTATACTGTCTTTGGTCTATTTCATCATGTGCCTCCAAGTACCCTTAAACCTCATCCTTAATAATGGTCTCCAATAACTTCCTAACCAGTGAAGTCAGACTAACTGGCCTATAATTTCTTTTCTTCTGTCTTGCTCCCTTCGTAAAGAATAGAGTGACATCTGCAGTTTCCCACTCCCCCTGCATGTCAGGAAATGTTGAGGAGGCTTCAGTCAAACACAGAGCAGATGAGATGACTTAATGGTGAGTAGTCACTTTACTAATAAAAATAATAAGCCAAAAGGGGCTACAAAACAAGAGAGAATGGATACTTAACACAACACGGCAACAAGGTAATTGAAGGCTAATAGCAACTGGTGAGGCTGGCTGGTTAGATGGGTGAACAAGGACTATGGATGAGAGCTGGGCTAAATAGGTGATGAGGTGGAAATGAGTGGTAGGTGATTCCTGTTAGTTGGTGGAGTCTGGGTGTGTCTACCTGTGCAACCCTGACAGGCCAGCCACCCTTACAGCAGCACCCAATGGCCCAGGTCAATCCAAATGGGTCCAGTGGAACTCCTCAATGAACGAAGGATCCAAGATGAAACTTGATGACACCTAAGTCCTCTCCACCAGGCTGTACCCTTTCCAGTTGACCAGGTACTGCACACCCTATCTATGATTATGAGAATCCATCAACTGTCAAACCATGTACATTGGATCTCTTTCCACTATACTAGGTTCTGGAGGTGTAGCTCAGGTGGGTTAGGTGGTGCATGGCCAGTGAGCTTGAGTCAGGACACGTGGAAGGTAGGTGTGATCCTGAGGGTTGGTGGCAGCTGGAGACAGTAAGTGACTGCATTCTTATGGTGTGTGGTCTTGATGTGACTGAGGAACCAAGGCAAGAACTTTGGAAAATCAGTGCAGCAGGGGCAGATCTTGAGTGGCCAGACATGGTCTCCAGGCTGGAGTAGTCTGGCTGGGTGCTGCTGATGGTTGGCCTGGTGGCAGTAGGTGTGGTTGTCTTCCAAGCATTCCAGCCGCAGAAAATCAGGGCCCTGGCAGACAGGACGTCCACCACTGATTTGTTCATGGGGAACAATGGGGGTTGGTAGATATGAAGCTCTTCAAAAGGTGAGATATCTTGACAGTTGTGGTGTGTAGAGCAGATACCCCTTCCATTTGGAAGGGTTAAAGGTGGTGAAGCATTGCAAAAACTTCTCCACTTGCTGGCTGGGTCTTTTTGACTGACCATTGATCTGCAGATGATAGGCAGAGAATAAACTCATTGAGGTGTGAAGGCACGCAAGAAGCAGGAGATGAATTGAGGGCCCTGGTCCGATAAAATGTCCTGTGGGAAAGCGTGGAGCTGAACGACAAGTTTGAAATCCAGGTCCGCCATATCAGTGGCTGACGGAAGTTTCAGGAAGACAATGGAGTGGGCTGCCTTCAAGAACCGGTCCACCACTGTCATGATCACTGGGAAGGCGGCAAATCCATGTTGAAATCAATGGTGGTATGGGACCACAGTGTCGATGGACCAGTAGAGGCTTCAGGAGCCTTGAGGGACATTTGTTGGAAGAATTGGACGGGTACATTGAAGGCAAGCAGCAATGAGTATATCTACAATCATGCAGGGCCACTAGAAATGGCACCGCAGAAAATCCAAGGTCCTTCAGATACCTGGATGGCTAGAGAGGGTGTGGATTTGGTCCCCTGAAGTGGCTCAGACCACATGGCTACAGGCATGTATATGTAGATGTCATGTGTGTCGGCCAGAGCAGGCTCTGGTGGACCAGGTGTGTCAGCCAGAGCAAGCACCTGGTGGATCTGATGCTTAAGATCCCCAACGATCGGAGTGAGATTCTGTGATGATGAGGGTCAGTCTCCATTTCAGCTGGGTCAAACAGTCGTGAAAAGGCATCTGCGTGAAATGCTCCTGGAGCTGGGTCAGCAGGAGATGGTGAAGCTGATTTGCTTGGTGACGAGGTTCCTATTGAGCCTGACATCTGTTGGGTTTGCAGGTCTGCTGAAGGGATGTGAGGTTCTGGTGGTCGGTCCAAGTCAGGAACAGCTTAGTGTTTCCTCTCAGCCAATTTCTCCATTCCTCCAAGGCCCATTTAATGGCGTATAGCTCCCTGTTTCCTACTCCATAACAGAGCTATGTAAGGATGAACCTGCATGAAAAGAAGGCACAAAGGTGTCCCTACCCACCCAGCCCTCACTGGGATAGACTTGCCCATGTGCCCATGTCAGGTGCGTCCACCTCTACCACAAAAGATCTGGAGGTGATCAAATGGCAGAGAATGGGAGCCATGGTGAAGTGCTTTTTCGAGATCCTTGAAAGCATGCTCCACGGCGTCAGACCAGGTTACCCGTAAGGTAGGTGATTTGGTGAGGAAGGAGAGAGGTGCGATGATTTGGCTGTGGTTCCTGATGAAATACTGAGATAAGCTAGAGAAACCCAAGATGCACTTTAGCAATTAGAGGGAGTGCAGTCAGGGCTGTTCAACAATGGCACCCATTTTCTCTGGATCCATTGCGATGTCCTGGGGTGAAAGGGTGTAACCCAGGAAGGACATAACGAGGGTGTGAAACTGACATTTTTCTAGATTACAGTACAGCTGGTTTTTGAGGGGATGCTGAAGGACTAAACAGACATCCAGACATGGTCCTGGGGGTTCTTGGGGAAGATGAGAATGTTGTCAAGGTAGACAAACATGTAACATGTCTTGGAGGATCTCATGAATGAAGGGTTAGAATACACTGTACAGTTGGAAAGTCTGAAAGGCAACATGTAGTTTTCGTAGTGGTCAGATGGAGTTATGACCGCTGCATCCCACTTATCCCCGGCGAATATGGATCATGTTGTAAACACTCCACAGATCCAGTTTAATGAAGATCTGGGCTCTGCAGACTGTTTTGAAAGCGCTATCCATCAAGGGGACAATGTAGCATTTCTTAATGGTGATTTTGTTGAGTCCATGGTATTTGATGTAGGAGACCCCCTTCTGTCTTCCAGATAAAGAAAAATTCTGCAGCAGCTAAGGACTGGAACGATCGAATGAAGCTGTGATGTAGTGGTTCAGTGACGTAGTCATAAGACCATAAGACATAGGAACAGAATTAGGCCATTCAGCCCATCGAGTCTGCTCTGTCATTCCATCATGGCTGATCCTGGACCCACTCAACCCCGTACACCGCGGCCTTCTTGCCATAAACTTTGATGTCTTGACCAATCAGGAAACGATCAACTTACGCCTTGGTCTCCACTGTAGTCTGTGGCAGAGCATTCCACAGATTCACTACTCTTTGGCTAAAAAAAAATTCTCCTTACCCCTGTTCTAAGGGGTCACCCCTTAATTTTCAACTGTGCCCTCTGGTTCTGGATACCACACCATATGAAACTCCACATCCACCCTATTAGTCTTTTCAACATTTGGTAGGTTTCAATGAAATCCCCATGCATTCTTCTAAATTCCAGTGAACACAGGACCAAAGCTGCCAAACGCTTCTCACATGTTAACCTCTTCGTTCCCAGAATCATCCAGTTTAACCTCCTCTGGACTCTCTCCA
This sequence comes from Hemitrygon akajei, assembly GCF_048418815.1. Taxonomy (NCBI): domain Eukaryota; kingdom Metazoa; phylum Chordata; class Chondrichthyes; order Myliobatiformes; family Dasyatidae; genus Hemitrygon; species Hemitrygon akajei. Next base: position 184,105,565 of record NC_133128.1, read on the forward strand.
ATGACAACACATCTTTTCTGAGTTAAGGGGGCTAAACCTGTTAACTATCCTCTAAGGCTACGTCCACACTAGACCGGATAATTTTGAAAATGCCAGTTTCGCATAAAAACGATAGGCGTCCACACCAAACATTTTTTGAAAATACCTCCGTCCACATTAAAACGGGTATTTGGGTGAATCTCCTCCTACTGGGCATGTGCAGGACACATCTACAGAAAACAAGCGGCATGTTTGGTGTCGAATCTCGCAGTGAAAGAGCACGTTTGTGCAGTTACAGAGTAGAAAAACTTAAAAAGAAATTGCTAAATGACGGACAGCTGTTGGCTCGCGCGCAGAAGGACTTAAAACTAAAATAAAACAGATACTGGAGCGTATGGAGGCAACCGGCAGGGAGTTCACAGACAGTATGACCCAGCTGACGATGAACATTGAAAAACTGACAAACTCTGTTGCATTAATAAAGCACCTTGTTAAATGTATAGAACATGTCTGCATCAGTGTTATCTTGTATTTCTATACAATGTTACAGCAGGCTGTTACACATCTATTGTCAGAGAAGTACTTGCATAAATAGGTAAACCTTCATACAAGCAAGGACAGAAAACAGGGCAAAGTGAGTATACTGATTTATTCAGTAAGTTATGGGTCAAAGTATTTGGTGAGTACATTTCTAACTCTTCTGGCTTCAGTCTCGTTGCCGTCTATTCTGAAATTGTTAGGTTGTATGGGGATTGCGTTCAAGAAAACAACAAAATGTTGCCATCTGTTCCGGCACGTCATGCCGGTGTTTCTAGAAATCTATGGTTACCCCATCCACACTACTCTTGCCCAAGTGGCATTTTCAAATTTACAAACTCTGGAGGGTGTTTTAGAAAAGCTCCATTTTCGGGGGAGGAAAACGCCGTTTCAGTGTGGACGGAGGGTCAAAATGAAGAGAAAAATCTTCGGTTACGGATTTATCCGGTCTAGTGTGGACGTAGCCTAAGTGCGGCCTGACAGTGTCTTATAAAGGCTCAGCATTATCTCCTTGTTTCTATATTCTATTCTCCTTGAAATAAATGCCAACATAGCATTTGCCTTCTTTACCACAGACCCAACCCATAAATTAACCTTCTGGGAGCTTTTCACAAGGACTCCTAAGTCTGTCTGCACTTTGGATGTTTGAACGTTTTCCCCATTTAGATTATAGTCCACACTATTGTTCCTTTTACCAAAATGCACTATCAAACATTTCCCAACACTGTATTCCAATGCCATTTTTTTGCCCATTCATTCATGGCTTGGGTGTCAGGACAGGAGTGGGAGAACAAGGAACCTCAGGGAGGGTTGATGCCCAGGAGGAGGTCGACCATGCAGGTGTGTGGTCCGTAAGGTGGCAGTGTGCTGGCTTCCCTTTTGCTGAAGATGATGGTTAAGTTGTGGTATTCCCGTGGGAGTTTAGTGAGGTTGAGAGTTTCCTCCATATCCATGGATTTACAGGGTGAAGTTGCAGGCAGATGATCCAGTATAGGGGTCTCCAATTCAGTGGTGAACCAGATGACCAGATGAAGTGAGGATCATGAGTGGAGAGTCGGGGTAACCGAAGATGAGAGGAGTGTTGGCTGAGTTGATAAAGAGTAATTGGATGGACTCACTGTCCTCTCTGATGCGCTCAGGTTGTCTGTGTGCTCTGACTGTCCCAGACCCCAAGAGATGCTCATCTGCCGAGATGCAGAAGGGGTGAGAGAAATGCTCGTTAGGGAGTCGAAGTTGCACACAGAGTCCAGTCCAGGAGGCTGCGGGCTGCGCCAAAATCTCCCGGGGCTCCCTGTGCATGTAGAGCTGTCAGGGTGTGGAGGAGGATAGAAAGAATGGGTCAGGTCATGGTGCTAAAATGAGGGACTTGGGGGAGCTTAGCAGATTGTTGTCCCTGCATGCTGGAGCCGTTTTACTGGACAATGTGGGCATTTGATGCATGGGTGATCAGTTCACAGTTAATTGCATACACTGTAAGCTGTTTCTCCGCCAATTCCCAGGCTCCTGGGAGGGTGCGGAGCTCTTCCTAATTGCATGAGTTCTGAGGGCTTTGGTAGTTAGGATCCTGCAGCCTGAAATGGGACTCTGGCTGGTGATTTGGAGGGTCTTTCCTTAAGATGCTTGTCATCATGAAGGACTGAGAGGCTGTGTTGATAATGGACCAGCAGCACTTCCACGTTCCAGCCACACTTTCCCGTGAGGGTCCTGAATTCCATCATGTAATCCAGCACCGAGCATGAGCCTTGACGCAGGCAAAGTGTCCGACCCGCAGACTCCCTACCACTTCCCAGAAGGTTGAAAGCCCAGCACACCTCAATGGTGAATTCCTTATATTTACTGCAGACAGTGGTTTTATTGCCCTAGTTGGTGGTGGCCCAGTTTAGAGCTCGTCCAGTCATGAGAGAGATGACGGAGGCAATTTTGGATCAGTCCATGGAATACAGAGATGGCTGCAGCTCAGAGTGCACTGGCACAGGAAATTGCAGCATCAGGATGGGGATTTGTTGGAGCACTTGGCCACTGAAATTCAGGGCTCTGTGGGAAGAGGTTGACTGGCATGGTGTTGCTGTAACAAGACAGAGAGTTAGTTGAGAGTGGTGAGCAGATGGCTAATGGATCCTTGCTGTTTCTGGATCATGTAGTCATGTTGCAGATGACCTTCTTTAAGTGAGCAAACTCTGCAAGGGTGGATCACTGGTTCACTCATCCTGTCAGGACATGTAGAGAAAGCTTGACCCAAACTCAGGGGAGTGGAAATTATTTAGTGGGGAGTGATCACTTTACTAATAAAGTACAAAGTAAAAAGTCATGATGACCACAAGAGAGAATCGACGCTAAACACGACAAGACAACAAGGTGACCGAAAGCTAAGAGCAACTGGTTGAGGCTGCCTAGTTCAATGGGTGAACAAGGACAGTAGATGAGAAATGGGTTTAAATAGACTGCAGATGACGAACTGGAACTGAATGTCAGATGACTCCTGTTGGCTGGGAGGTGTGTGCCTGTGCAGGGTTGACACCAGAACTATTAACATAATATAGTGATTCTTGAACGATCAGTATTAATACCTCCACAATCTCTTCAGTTACCTCTTTCAGAACATTTGAGTGTAGTCCATCTGGTCCAGTTGATTTATTTACCTTCAAACCTTTCAGCTTCTCAAGCACCGTCTCCTTAGTAATAGTAACTACACTCATTTCTGCCCCTGACACTCTCGAATTTCTGGCATACTGTTAGTATCTTCCTCTGTGAAGACTGAAGTAAAATACTTATTCCGTCATTTCTTTGTCCCCCATTAGTATCTCTCCAACTTACTTTTTCAGTAGTCCAATATCCACTCTGGACTCACTTTTACTCTTTATATATTTGAAAAAAATTCCCATATACTCTTTTATATTATTGGTTAGCTTAACTTCACATTTCTTCTTTCCGTTCCTTATGGCTTTTTTTGTTGCCTCTGTGGGTTATTAAAAGCTTCCTAATCCTCTAACTTCTTACTAATCTTTGCAATATTATATGCCCTCTCTTTTGCTTTTATGCTCTTTGAAATCCCTTGCCCGTCACAGTTGCCTCAGTCTCCTTTTACAATAAATCTTCTTTTGTGCGGAATTATCCTGCACCTTTCCTATTGCTTCCAAAAATTCCAGCCATTGCTGTTCTGCTATCAACCCTGCTAGAGTCCCCTTCCAATCATGTATTGGCCAGCCACAGCTCATGCCTCTGTAGTTCCCTTTACCGCACTGATACATTTGACCTTAGCTTTTCCCTCTCAAACTGCAAGGCAAATACTATCATATTGTGATCACTGTCTCTTTAATGTTCCTTTTTTTTAAGCTCCCGAATCAAATCTGATTCATTACACAACACCCAGTCTTGCACCACCTTTTCCTTGAGTGCTCAAGCACAAGGTTCAAAGGCATTTTACGGATTCTCTCTCTGGAGATCCAGCACCAACCTCTCTTTCCCTATCTATCTGCATATTGAAATCCCTCATGGTTATCGCAACCTTGCCCTTTTTATATGGCTTTTCTTTTTCCGTTGTAATTTACAGCCTTCATTCTGGCTACTGTCTGGGCCCTGTGTATAACTTCCATCAGGGTATTTTGCCCTTGCAGTTTCTTAACTCTGCCAACATGGATTCTACATCTTCCAGTCCTATGTTACCTCTTTCTAAGGATTTGATTTCATTTTTTACCAACAGAGCCCCTCTGCCCACCTGCCTGTCCTTTCGACACAATATATATCCTTGGATATTAAGCTCCCAACTATGATCTTCTTTCAGCAATGAGTCAGCTATGCCACAATGTCATAATTGCTAGAAGATGATCTACCTTATTCCGTTTATTGTGTGCATTCAAATATAACACCATCAGTCCTGTATTCACCCTTTTCAATGTTGCCTCAGCTCATCCCACTGATTGCAATTTTGCCCTATCATGTGCCTGTCCATCCTCACAGTCTCACTTCACACTGCATCGACTTGTATACCAACTGCCCCATACCCAGCCCTATCACCCAGGTTGCCACCCCACCCCCGCCAAATTAGTTTAAACACTCCTTAACAGCTCTAACAAACCAGCTCACAAGGATATTGGTCCCTCCTCGAGTTCAAGTGCAACCTGTCCTTTTTGTTCAGGTCATACCTACCCCAGAGGAGGTACAAATGATCCTAAATAGGAAACTCTGCCATTTGCACCAATTCCTCAGCCACTCATTCATCTGGCAAATGATTCTATTCTTGCCCTCACTGGCATGTGGCTCAGGCAGCAATCCGGAGATTATTACCCTTGAGGTCCGGCTTTTCATCTTTTTACCTAACTCCCTATATTCTCCCATCAGAATCTTATTTCTTTTCTACCTATTTCATTCTTACCAATACGTATCATGACTTCTGGCCGTTCACCCTCCCCTTTAGAATTCTGAAGAACCGATCTGATTAACCCCTGGCCCTGGCACCTGGCAGGCAACAAACCATCAGGGTGTCCCTTTCACATCTATAGTATCTCCCTGTCTGCTCCTTTAACTATGGAATTGTCTATCAGTAATGTACTTCTCTTCCCTTCCCTTTTGTTCAGAGACAGACTCTGTGCCAGAAACTCGGTCACTGCAGCTCCCCCTGGTAGGTTGTCCAAAGCGGTACACTCATTATCGAGGGGAAAGACCACACTGGTACTCAGCATTGGCTATCTATTCCCTTTCCTTTTACTGACGATCACCCATTGACCTGCCTCCTGCAACACAGAGGTGACTAGCTCCTTGTGGTTCCTATTCTCCCATGTGAGCCAATGGTCATCCAGCTGCAGCTCCAGTTCTTTAACGTGGTATCTAAGGAGCTGCAGCTCAACGCACTTCATGTAGATGTAGTTATCAGGGAGACGGGAGGTCTTTCACTTCTTTTCATTGGCCCTTGCTAGATTACTAATAACCCAAACAATCTTTCACATAGCCATTGAGTGATAGAACATACAGCACTGAAACAGGCTGTTTGGCCCATCTAGACCATGCAGAACCATTAACCTGCCTGGTCCCTTTGAGCTGCACCCAAAACGTAGCCCTCCAGAATCTTGCCGACCCAGTACCTACGCATATTTCATTTAAGTATTCAAATCGACTTCACATCCATCACACTTGCTGGCCGCTCCACAGACGTATTTTGTGTAAATAAAGTATTGAAGTGTGTGTAAGTTTTTTTGTCAATTTATGGAATCCTTGTGGTTTTATTTTCAACTTTAGTTTTCAGTAGCAATTGTATTCCTGGCCAAGGAAGTTTAAGAAAATAGTCAAGTAATCACAACGATCATATGAACAAACAAAATATCAGTACACAGCAGGCAAAGTTTGGAAGATGACCATCCCTGCTGATCTGAATGAATGAGATTAAGCATGTAGAATGACATGAGGTCTAAAGACAAACTTGATACAGAAGTTTTGTTTTCGTTGATTTTGTGAACTTATTGCCTGCTTACAATGCTAACAAAATGTTGCTACTGTGTAATGAAGTATCACCTTATACATAACAGTGGTGAAGGAACGAATATTGTTGGAGGATTGTGAAAATATAGCTGTAAACAAACACATTTATCAAACAGTACTACAAGGTTGAGCGGTGAACGTGGTATTGATTTTAGTAAGGCATTTGACAAGGTTCCCTGTGGTAGGTTCATTCAGAAAGTCGGGGATGGTAGTAGAGGCGGAGGTGGTAGGGACATTTAAGAGACTTAGACAGGAATATAGATGAACAAAAAATGGAGGGTTATGTGGGAGGAAAGGAATAGATTGAGCTTGGATTCGGTTAAAAGGTCAGAACAACATCGTAGGCAGAAGGGCCTGTACTGTGCGTGCTGTTCTATGTATTATGTTCTATAAGCCATCCCTTTTTTTAGGGAATGAGAACCTGCTTCAGGTATATTTCAACCTGAAATGCCAATGTGGTTGTTTTTGATCAAGCACAATCAGTTAAAGTTATAACTTATCTGACTCTACAATTAAAGCATGCATCTCCTTTTTCTTATAAATAGTTGAATTGAATCTGAATTTTAAATTAGGTTTGAAACTGCCCTTGTGATGCATGGGAGCGAATATCACTTTTTTTTAAACCATTGAAAGATGGTCATTTGAAGAAATGCAAATTTCAATGCTAAATTAGCTATTTTTCAAATTCGATTTCTCTTTGAAAAGTGTTGAGGCTAGTGAATGGTGAATATCCTTCATAATTTCACTTTAAATAACTTTGTGAAATAAAGTAAATCATTTAAATTAAAACAAAAATCCTTATAATCACCAGTATAGCAAAAAACAATTTTCAATTCTGTTCTGAGATCAAACTTTAAATATCCGCAATATAAAATCCAATATTTGCCTTGTGCTTTGCATAACATCATCCATTATTTCACATGAATGGGACAGCTGCAGTGGAAGAGAGGCAGACCAAGATTCAGCTTTGCGTATGTAAATTCTACTTTTAATTAAATAAAAATACTTAATTCATAGAGTCATAGGGTCATGGAAAAGTACAGCACAGAAACAGACCCATCAGCCCATCTTCTCCATGCCACACCATTTAAACTCCTACCATCCATGTACCTATCCAAACTTCTCTTAAATGTTGAGGTCAAGCTCACATGCACCATTTGTGCTGGCAGCTCGTTCCACATTCTCACAGCCCTCTGAGTGAAGTTTTCCCTCATGGTTTGAAGGGTGCCCATTCCGATCAGAGATGCAAAGAAATTTTTTTAGCCAGAGGGTGGTGAATCTGTGGAATTTGTTGCCACGGGCGGCAGTGGAGGCCAAGTCATTGGGTGTATTTAAGGCAGAGATTGATAGGTATCTGAGTAGCCAGGGCATCAAAGGTTATGGTGAGAAGGTGGGGAATGGGACTAAATAGGAGAATGGATCAGCTCATGATAAAATGGCAGAACAGATTCAATGAGCTGAATGGCTGACTTCTGCTCCTTTGTCTTATGGTCTTATGGTCTTAATCTATGACTTGCAGTGGAAAAAGCCTGCTTGCATTTACCCTGCCTATACCCCTCATAATTTTGTAAATCTCTACCAAATCCCCTCTCATCTTCTACACTCCAAGGAATAAAGTCCAAACCTATTCAATCTTTCTATATAACTCAGTTCTTCCAGACCCAGCTACGTCCTTGTAAAATTTTTCTGCACTCTTTCAATCTATTTACATCTTTTCTGTAGGTAGGTGACCAAACCTGCATACAATATTCCAAATTAGGCCTCACCAATGTCTTATAAAACTTCAATATAGCATCCTTTCTCCTGTGCTCAATACTTTGATTTATGAAGGGCAGTGAGCTAAAAGATTTTTTTATGACCCTATCAATCTTCGGCGCCACTTCCAACAAATTATGGACCTGTATTTCCACAGCATTTGTTTAACCACATTGCACACTCAGTTCCCTACTGTTCGCTGAGTATGACCTACCCTGGTTGCTCCTAATGAAGTACAACTCCTCAACAATTCACTGTAGTGTATGTTAGAGTACCTCTAAGAGCTTTCTGTTTCCTTGCTACAGTTGTGATGCCTTGTTGGACTGGATATTTCTCATAGTTCAGAGTTGTTAACTTCAATTTAGCCCTTTGCCTGCTTAGTTGTTTTTTGAAAAACAACACAAAAGAAAACTTAGACCCCACATACATATATATTGAGATATACATATTGATATAATCTGAAAAATAAGATTTGTTGAAAGTGGCTTGTGATGCCCAACAAATCTAAATTTACCTGTCATTCTGGAAAAAAATAAACCCTTTATATATACTGTATATAATGTACAATTCCTATTATATAGTAGAAATGGCCAGGGTTGGAAGATTTCCATTACCTGGAGAGACTGGAAAAACTGCGGATTGTTTAAGTTTAAGTAAAGTATTATAAGACCAACGATAAAGTGCTCAAAATCACAAATTACCTTTGGAAGTGTAAGAGAAATGTTTTCCAGTGGCAGACGGTAATAATTCTCAACAGAGAATTAAAATGATTGCTAGTAGAATGGGGTTGACATGGGAACGATTGTTTTAAAGGACTAGTTTCATCTGAAGTTACTGGATATAAACATGATGGCACAGCGCTTTACGGTACCAGCAACCCAGTTCAAATCCTGCCGCTTTCTGTAAAGAGTTTTTTACAGTCACCCCTTGAGTTTCCTCCCACATTCCAAAGACATACTAGTTAGTAGGTTAATTAGTCATTGTAAATTGTTCTGTGAATAAGCTGGTATTAAATTGGGGGTTTGCTGAGCGCTGAGGCTCAAAGGGCTGGAAGGGCCTACTTCGTGCTGTTTCTCAATAAGATAAAATAAATAACTGAAAATGGACTCAATAATAATTATAAAGGGGAAATTGGGTAAATAATTAAACGAGGAAGATATGAACAGTTATGGAAAAGAGCAGGTAGGTACAAATAGATAGTTCCATCATAGACAGGGGCAGGTGGGGCTCTTCAGCCTTGGACAGCAGTCCACCTAGGAGAAGGAAAACTCTGATTTTAAACCTCTGCTTCCTTGCAGCGATACCCACTCATGGGAAAGGCTTCCAAAGTAAACCCCGAGGAAGAAATCCGGAGCCAGGGTCCCTAAGGCAATTTGATGTTCTTTACAACTTCACTCTGGCAACCTCTGCAATGGCACTGGTGCCAAGCTGTATTGGCACCTGCCCTTCCCTTGGACTACATCAGTGGCGTGGAGAGGGGGAACCTGCTGCGATGGCAGCAGCCAGTTCTTCAAATCTTCCTGCCAAGATTTGCACCCTGGAGAGGACACAGCCCACCATAGGCGCACGCCCATGAGCCCCTGGGATTGACGGCTGCCTACTACATAGAGCAAACACACACATAATGGGCTGAATTCCTGTTTCGGTATGGTAGCGTTCTATAATCTCGTAAGTAAGGCAGCATCTAACTATTTGTTGACGGAGCACTTTTTTATCAAGGAAACAGTCAGAAAATCTATAAACTCATTCCAGAGATAACCAGAAGTCTCTGCCAAAATAGAGTACTGTAATTTGCTTGGGGAAAATGGCTGGACTACAGCTCTTTCCCCATTGGAAACCTTTATTTAGAGATGGGTCCAAAAATCCATAGTAAAACTGAAATTTGTAGCAGCATTCTCAGTTCTTGATTTAGTAAGTTAATTTTTGCTTTCTGAGATAATTTGGCTATAGCAAATTGCAATTAAATAGATTAACCTTGAATGAAGTGATTGGATCGCCAAAGGAGAATGATAAAACCTTTCTGCGATGGGATCCAGAAGTCAAACCTCCCCAGTGGACCACTAGAGGGGGCTTCCGCTGCACTGACCTACACTTGCTTTATTGTTTGGTTTTGACCACAATTTCAAAGATCATTTGAGATAATAGTACAAACATTATTAAGTATTTCCTATCTGTAAATGGACCATAAAGTGCCCAGCTTACAAAGAATTTTATTCCTAGAGATAATGTAATTCCCAACAGAACTGACTAATGGAATCTGGACAATGGTCCTACATGGAGCGCAAGATTGCTTAGGTTAGTTCATAACAAGATTGTATCACAATTGGTAAACATTTACTAAGATTGGAAACTCTTAAAACACAGCTTTTCACATTGTGTTTTTACATTGGGACAGACTGGTTGAAGTGTGTATATTTTAATGCTAGGAGTGTTATGGATAATGGTGATGAGCTGGAACATGTAACTATGATGTCCCGGCCATAAAAGAGTCTTGGTTGAGAGGGGAACAGCAATGGGTGCTTCGTGCTCCGGGGCTTCAATGTTTTAGAAAAGATAAAGAGGGAGGTAAAGGGGGTGAGGAGGGGGAAGGGGAAGAGTTGCAATATTAATCAGGTACAATATCACAGCTGGGGTATATAATGAAGGGCTTATCCAATGAGTCTATATTGTCATTCCTTATGACACACCATGTGGCAACCTTGCCAATTGTTGTCTCTTTTTTTTAATGAGGCTGAGTTGCTAGCTCAATGCTCAACTCAGCACAGATGGAAGCATACACAGAGCCATCCAATCCCAACCCAGGACCACTTACCTCAAAGTCCTGTGCAGATGCCACTACACCACCAGCCGGCTACAGAGTCTATAAGGGTAGAACTCAAAATTAAAGAAGGTGCAATCACCCTTATTGGATTATATTTAAAAAAACTCTCCTAGTAGCCACTGGGACATGGAGGAACAGGTTTGCAAACAAATTAGAGAAAGGTATAAACACAATAGGGTCACTGTAGTGTGTGATTTCAATTTTCCTAATATAGACTAGGACTTCCTTAGAGCAAAAGGCTTAGATGGGGTTGAATTTATTGGATGTATCGATGAGGACTTCTTATAGTCAAACAAGAGGAGGGGCCATACTGGACTTGCTATTCAGTAATGAGCCTGACTGGGTACCAACCTTTCAGAGAACAGTTAGGGAACAGTGAACACAACTCCTTACATTTTAAGATAGCTATTATTAAGGATTGGTATAAACCTTGCGAGAGACTATTACAACGGGTTAGGGTAAATTATGAGAGTATTAGGCAGGAACTAGGGAGAGTTAATTGGAAATAGCTGTTTCTTGAGCAAGGCTACATCTGATATATGGAGTATGTTTAGAGATGAACTACAGAGAAGTCAGAGCAGGTAGTTCCAGTAGAAGGAAGACAAGGATGGCGAGGTAAACCTTGGATTTTGAGAGAGGTGGGGAATTTAATCAAGCTGAAAAGAAATCAGCTAAAATCAAACAACCCTTGAAGATTATAAAGAAGTTAGAAAATAACTCGAAAGAAATGAGGAGAACCAGGAGGGGGCATGACAAGTCCTTGGCAAATATGATTAAACAGAATCCTCAGGCATTCTACACATACAGTACACCGGGAACCTGAGGATAACTAGGGAGAAGGTAAGAGCTCTCAGGGATAAAGGAGGATATAGATGAGGTCCTAAATGAGTAAGTAAGTAAGTAAATGAGTGCATTGCATCAGCATTTACCAGAGAGAATGACGCGGAGGATAGGGAGATCAGAATGAAGCACACTAACTGGAGAACGATGTGGAGGTTAGGGAGGATTGGTCATACTAATATGTGAGGGCATTTGTGGAGGCATTAGTAATGATTTTTCAAGAATCACTAGATTCTGGCATGACTCTGGAGGACTGAAAAATAGCGAATGTTGCTCTATTCTTTAAAAAGAGAGTGGGGCAGAAGAAAATAAATTATTGCTCAGTTAGCCTGAATTCAGTGGTTGGCAAGATGTTAGAGTCTATTACTGAGGATGAGGTTTTGGGGTACTTGAAGACACGTGATAGGATAGGCTTAAATCAGCATAGTTTCATTAAGGGGAAATCTTGCCTGACAAACCTGTTGGAATTTTTTGAGGGAAGTACAAGCAGGATAGGCAAAGGAGAGTAAGCAGATATTATTTGCTTAAAATTTTAGAAGACCTTTGACAAGGGGCTGCGTATGAGGCAACTTAACACAATAAGAGCCGATGGTATCACAGAGAAGATACTAGTATGGATAGGACATTAGTTGACTGGTAGGAGACAAAGAGTGGGAGTGAAAGGGGCCTTTTCTTGTTGGCTGTCCGTGACTAGAGGTGTTCCACAAGGGTCAGTGTTGAGACCACTTCTTTACATGTTATATGTCAATAATTTGTATGATGGAAATGATGGCTTTGTGGCCAAGTTTGTGTACGATGCAAATATAGATGCAGGTGGTGTTGAGGAAGCAGGGAGTCCGCTAAAGGACTTAACCAGATTGGGAGAATGGACAAAGAAGTGGCAGACAGAATATTATGTAGGGAAGCATATGGCCAAGTGTATGGTCATGCACTTTGGTAAAAGGAATAAACGCATAGACTATTTTGTAAATGGGACCAAATTCAAAAATCAGAGGTACAAAAGAACTTGATTGTCTTTGTGAAGGATGCCCTGAAGGTTAACTTGCAGACTGAGTCGGTCGTGAGGAAGGTAAATGCAATGTTAGCATTCATTTCAAGGGAAGTAGGATATAAAAACAAGCATGTAATGCTAAAGCATTGTAACATAGAAACATAGAAAACCTACATCACAATACAGGCCCTTTGGCCACAAAGCTGTACCGAACACGTCCTTACCTTAGAAATTACCTAGGGTACCCATAGCCCTCTATTTTTCTGAGCTCCATGTACCTGTCCAGGAGTCTCTTAAAAGACCCTATTGTGTCCGCCTCCACCACTGTCACCGGCAGCCCATTCCACACACTCACCACTCTCTGCGTGAAAAACTTACCCCTGACATCTCCTCTGTAAGGCACCAGTCAGACCGCACTTGGAGTATCCTAAACATATTTGAACCCCTTATCTCAGAAAAGAGGTGCTGGAATTGGAGAGGGTCCAAAGGAGGTTCACGCACAGCATATAAAACAAAAGTATTACCACAACTGTTAATAAAATACAATTCAAAATGCTTGTAAAGTGCTCAGCATGGGTAAACAGCCCTTCTGACGAGCCCTCAGTGGTGGCAGGCTATTCAATAGTCTCACTCCCTGGAGTAGAGGTCTTAGCCAGTCTGGCAGTCCAAGTCCTCATGCTTAGTACCTCCTTCCTGATGGTAGGGAGTTAAAGGGATTGTGGGAAGGGTGGTAGGGATCCTTAATAATGCTTTGAGCCCTTCATGTACAACACTCCCCAGTAAATGTCACAAACAGGGAGAGTCCTCTGGGATTGCTTTACTCTCTTCCGAGGTCTGATGCCTTGCAGCCTCCATACTAGCTTCGATGAGGCAGCCCGACAGGACATTCTCAATGGTGCTCCTGTAGAAAGGAGTTAAAATCCACAATCATCTCTTTTGCCTTCTCTACGTTGAGATTCAGGTTGTTGTTCTCACACCATTTAATATTTCTCTACCTCCTCTCTGTCCACCGACCCATCATTGCTGCCAATGAGGCCAGCCCCTGTAGGGTCAGCAGCGAACCTGCTGGAGCAGTTCGAGCTGAATCTGGCAGTGCAGTTGTGAGTCAGTCAGCAGAGTGAACAGCAGTGGACTGAGCACATAGTCCTAGGGTGCACCAGTGCTTAGTGTAATGGAGCTTGAGATGTTGCTGCCAACTTGGACTGACTGGGGTATTTCCATCTAGAGGGCCCGGATTCAGTTAGAGAGAGGGTAGTTCATCCCCAACAAGGGCAGGTGAAGCTGATGAACAACATCCTGATGTTTGAGGCAGCATTTTCTAGGAAAGGCAGGACAGCGTGAAAGGCCGAGGTTATGGTTATCAGCGGACTGATTTGAGCAGGAGGTGAACTGTTAGAGGAAGGCAGAAAAAGGTGGTGTGGGGAGGAGAAAGAGTACAATCTAGAAGGAGATGAATGATGCCAGGTGAGGGGGAAGGTACGTGGGTGTGAGAAGGGGAATGAAGTGAGAAGCTGGGAGGCGATAGGCATCTTATTGCTTTCTAATAGAAATTATAATTTACTACACTTCTATTGGACATCAAATTGATATGCAATCTGTGGTTCACCTTGGATTTAAACATGTTTGACAGCTTAACAGATGGGCCCAGGTCATAAACTGGCATGCAACATCTGATGAAAAATACCTTGAACAGTGGAGATTACTGGCAGATGTACAGGGCATACTACTCCAGGACATGAAAGTGATACTTGTTAGCCAAACATATAAGGTCCTGGAAGTAAGACACTGCAGGTTATTCTCCTCCTTTGTGAATATATCAACCATTAGTTGTGTTTTCAGAAAAATAAGTGATAATTAAATCTTAAATAATTTGTGAGCACAGGCGATGTTACCCGTCAGCTGATGGTATTGCGTCGAATGCATCCATCATTAATAGAACCATGTCCCTTAATAATTCTGATATTCCATAAGTGCTTGACTGTAAGAATCATACTCTATTAAAAATGACTGGGAGAGGTTTATAGGTTTTTAGGATGAGGTTTATAATGCTTGCAGAAACGTATCTGGAATTCTAATTTGCTTTGGGAAGTTTTAATTTCCGATTATAAATTGGTGGAGCCGTTTCTCAATAAAGCGTTTTCCAAACCATCTCTCAGCCTTTGTTCCAGGTGACATTTACTGTATGTCAGTTTGAATATGGCTGAATTAACAACAGATGCATGAGAACAGTCTTGCTGTATCTCTAAATAAAATAAAACTGGTAAATAAAATTGTACAATGTTAAGTTCATTGGTGCTTTAAAAAGATAGTTTCGCACAAATCAAGTTGTTCTTGCAGTGAACAATTCCCTAACTGTATGTAAGAGTACCTAAGTACTAACTACTGGATTCCGTGACATGTATTTGTATGATGCACAATGGAATTCTATCAAAAGTCAATTGTATACTGCAAAAACATACTGCATAAGTTTGATAGAATGTTAAGTTGTATTTGGGTTCTCTAATCATTCGGCACACTTACCCACGGAGGCACCCAGACCTGCACATTAGGTCAAAATATTTAGACTTTCTTGAACGTACATGATTCATGAATAGCAGACACCAAGCAACTCTGTGCTGGTAGTTAACTGTACATTCAAAGTTTATTGGTGACCTTCTGATAAGAATGTTATAGAGCTATTGAATCATAGAAAAGCACAGCACAGAAAAAGGCCCTTCATCCCATCTAGTCTGTGCCAAAATGTTTTATTTACTTAATCCCATCAATCTGTACCCAGACCATATCCCTATTATCCATGTACCTACTCAAACTTCTTAAGCATTGAAATCAAACTCGCATGCACCACTTGAACTGGAAGTTCGTTCCACACTCCCACGACCCTCTGAGTGAAGAAATTTCCCCTCATGTTCTCCTTAAACTTTACACCTTTCACCACTGACCTGTAGCTGTAGTCCCACCAACCTCAGTGGAAAAGCTTGCTTATATTTACTCTGTCTGTACCCCTCATAACCTTTGCATGCCTCCATCAAATCTCTCCTCAATCTTCTTCGCTCCAAGGAATATAGTCCCAAATGCATTCAATCTCAGGTACTCCAGACAAGGCAGCATCCTTATAAATATTCTCTGTACTTTTTCAACTTATTTACATCTTTCCTGTAGGTAGGTGACTAAAACTGCGCACAATACTCCAAATTAGGCCTCACCAACATCTTACACAAATACAATATAACCTCCCATCTCCTGTACTCAATACACTGATTTATGAAGGCCAATGTACCAGAAGCTTTCTTTACGACCCTATCTACCTGTGATGCCGCTTTCAATGAATTATAGACCTGTGTTCCCAGATCCCAGTGCCCAAATGTTCACTGTGTAAGATCTACCCTGGTTTGTCCTACCAAAGTGCAACACATCACACTTGTCTGCATTAAATTCCGTCTGCCATTTTTCAGCCTATTTTTCCATCTGGTCCAGATCCCTCTGCATGTTCTGATAGGCATATGCAAATTTGCTGATTCAGCTTGTCGCATTATCATCCAGATCGTTGATATAGATGACAAACAACAATGGACTTAGCACCAATCCCTGCAGCACTCCACTGGTCCCAGCCTCCAGTCAGAGGGGCAACCATCTACTGCCACTCTCTGGCTTCTCTCACAAAGCCAATGTCTAACCTACTTTACTACCTCAGCTTGCATGCTGAGCAACTGAACCTCCCTGACCAACCTCTCATGTGGGACCTTGTAAACTGCCTTGCTAAATTCCATGCAGAGAACATCTACTGCATTGCCTTCATTAATTTTCATGGTAATTTCCTTAAAAACTCTATAAGATTGGTTAGACAAGACATACCATTCACAAAGCCATGGTGATTATCCCTAATTAGTCCCTGTCCATTAAAATATCTGGTCCCTCAGAATCTTCCAATAACTTTCCAAAAGCTAATGTCAGGCTCACTGGCCTATAATTTCCTGGTTTTTCTTGGAGCCTTTCATAAAAAGTGGAATAACATTAGCTATTCTCCAATGCTCTTGTACCTCACCTGTTTTTAAGGATGATTTAAATACATCTGCTAGGGCCCCTGCAATCTCTTCATTTGCCCCCCACAGGGTCCGACAGAGCACCTTGTTAGGCCTTGAAGGTTTATTTACCCTAATTTGCCTCAAGACAGTAAACATCTCTGTAAACTGTATAGGGTCCTCTCTGCTGCTTTGCCTCGATTCTATAGACTCTGTCCATCTCCCAAGCAAGTACAAATGTAAATAAAGCATTTAAGATCTCCCCTGTCTCTTTTGGCTCCACACGTGAATTACTATTCTGATCTTCCAAAGAACCAATTTTATCCCTTGCAATCCCTGTTCTCTTAACATATCTGTAGAATCCCTTAGGATGCTCATTCATCTTGTCTGCTAGAGCAACCTCATGCCTCTTAGCCTTCCTGATTTCTTTCTTAAGTGTTCTCTTGCATTTCTTATACTCCAGATGTACCTCATTTGTTCCTATTTGTATCTGCTATGCACCTCATTTTTTTTTTCTCAACAAGGGCCTCAATATCTATTGAAAACCAATCTTTCCTACCACTTTTTTTTACCTTCTGTTCTAGCAGGGACATACAAACTTTGTATTCTCAAAATTTAACTTTTGAAGGCCTCCCACTTACTTACCAAGTATACCTTTACCAGAAGACAGCCTGTCGCAATCAACAGTTGCCAGATCCTTTCTGATACCATCAAAATTGGCCTTTCTCCAATTTAGTATCTCAATCTGCAGGCCAGACCTATCCTTTTCCATATTTTCTTTGAAATTAATGGCATTATGATCACTAGATGCAAAGTGTTCTGCACAAACCTCAGTCACCTATCTTGTTATTCTCCCTCAGTAAGACTTAACTTGGAAAATAATTTAGAATTAGTCCAGCGGGTAAGTGCCAGTACAAAAATGGCATGGTGGTGCTTCAAATTCCTTAGAAGTTTGCGAAGATTCGGCATGTCTTCTAAAACTTTGACAAACTTCTATAGATGTGTGGTGGAGTATATTGACTGGTTGCGTCACAGCCTAGTATGGAAACACCAATGCTTTTGTAGGGAAAATCTTACAAAAAGTAATGGATACTGTCCAGTTCATCACAAGTAAAGCCCTTCTCATTATTGGGCACATCTACATAGAGCGCTGTTTCAGGAAAGCAGCATCCATTATCAATGACCCTCACCATACTCTCTTGACGCTGCTTCCATCAGAAAGAAAGTATTGGAGCTTCAGGACCTGCACCACTGGGCTTAAGAACAATTATTACCCCTCAAGCATCAAACACTTGAACCAAAGGGAATAACTTCACTCAACTTCACTTCCTCCATTACTGAACTGCTCTCACAACCTATGGACTCACTTTCAAGGACTCTTCATCTCATTTTCTTGATATGTATTTCTTATTTATTTGTTTAATATTATTATATTTTTTACTCAGCTCAAGCTAATGGAATCTGAGGTATGGGCATAGCCAAGCACGCTTATTTGTCAATTGCTAGGAACTTTTGAACTATTCTAATGGTGCTCAGTATTGTGGATTTCTGAAGATTTACATAGTTGTTAGTATGTAGCCCTAATTGTTTGATGCTATTGTGTAGTTCCTTTGGGATGATATTAGTTGTAAATATTACCATCGTGGCAATGTTCATGTTCTAAATTCTTTCTATTTCCTCTTTTAATTCAGCATATTTCTGGTGCTTTTCGCTTACTGATTTCTGTAAGCTATGTGGGTTTGGAATGACAACATCTCTTAAGTAAGTTGTTCTTGCTTATTTATCCTGTAATATTATATCTAGATGGTTAACATGGATTATCCTGTCTGTAATAGCTGATTGGTCACAACATAATTTGTGATATTCTGTCTCCAAAACTGGATGAAGCTTGTATTTATAGTAAGGTATGGTTTCATTTATGAGTTTGTATTTTAAAGCAAGCTTTTGGGAAATGATATTTGCAGCTTGACTGTGCCTGTGTGTTAATCAGATTGTGTTAAACTGCTACAGGAAGGTCTTGGATTATTTTTGGTTTCTCTTGGCATTTTCTACATTTATCCATTTGAAACTGTTGGCCTTTAATTATGTATTTTGATAATTTTTGTTTTGTGTTAACCATCTGGTCCTGTGTTGCCACAGGGAGCACTTCTGTTTCTGAGCCAGGTGCTCGATGCTTGCTTGTTGACATTGAGTCTGCTCAGATCGTGGGGATAACTTCCATGGAGGGTCGTGCTCTTCCATCGGGTAACTTTCTCTTCTACAGTGATAATGATATACAGCATAAAAAGAAGCAGTCCCAACACTGACCCCTGTGGAGCAGCCAACCAGAAAAGGATCCATTTATTCCTACTCGCTGCCTCCTACCAATCAGCCAATGCTTTAACCATGCCAGTAACTTCCCTGTAATACCACGGGCTCTTAACTTGGTAAGCAGCCTCATGTGTGGTACCTTGTCTCTGTACATGCCTTACTGTACATACTATTTATTACAAATTACTGTAATGTGCTCATTGGCCATTAAGACAGAGACATAACATAATGATTTTTACTCCTTACATATGTGAAAGATGTAAGAAATGAAGTCAATTCAATTCAATTGTCAAAAGCCTTCTGAAAGTCCAAATATACAATCCACTACATCTCCTCTATCTATCCTACTTGTAACCTGATGACAGAGGGGAAAAAGCTGTTCCTGAGTGTGTGCCTTTAGGCTCCTATACCTCCTCCATGATAGCAGCAAAAAAAAGAGTGTGTGTCCCAGGTGACGGAGGTCTGCCGCGATGGACACTGCCTCCCTGGGGCATCGCTTCTTAAAGACATCCTGGATGGTGGGGAGGCTCAGCTGGTCCAAAAGATGACAAGACATAGGATGAAGAGCAAGATAGCAAACTGGATACAAAATTGTCTTGGTGGTTGGAGGCAGAGGTTGCTTTTCAGATTTGAAGACTTGTGACTCATGATGTGGCAGGAATCAGTACTGGGTCCTTTATTATTTGTCATATTCATTAATGATGCAGAAGGTTGTAACATCGGAACGGTGAGTTGCAATCGTTGTTGCAGAAGTGACCTCTTTTTCCCTCACTGGTGAGAGAAAGCCTGTCTGAGATACCGAGGTGCGGGGTTACGGACTGTAGTTTTTGAAGGACTCTAGATCAAAGTCTCTTTGGAGGCTTTTGCTATTTCCTGCATGGGAGGGGTGGAGGTGTTGGGGTCAGTACTTCAGCTGGTGGAAGGGGAAGGGAGGGTTGACGCATCTGCTGCCTGCTTGTGTGTGGGAGGGGAGGGTGGCAATTTGGGGTTTTGATGTTACCTTCATTCATTTTTCGGGGCTTCTTGTTTTGTGGATGTCTCTGTGAAGAGTAAGAATTTCAGGTTGTATGCCCCATGCATTCTCTAATATTAAATTGAACCATCTGACCCACTTTGAATTTGTAAGAGACTGTAGCTGGCATGATTAGTAAGCTTGTAGATGATCACCAAAATTAGTAGTCTGATATAATTACAATGTATAAAATGCATCTGGACAGGTATACAGATAAGAAGGTTTAGAGGGATTTTGTCCAAAACAGGTAAATTGAATTAGTGTAGATAGGTATCTTGGTTGGTGAGATATGATTACAGATGAGTTATGCCATGGGGCCTGTTGCCATGATCTGTGAATTTAGGAAGCTATGAATCTCTAAAACATAAGTCCTTTATGTATTCAAAGATACTCAAATGGTTTCAGATGGTATTCATCAGCTAGAACATTAACAGACCATATGTGCAGCTTCCATTTCTAGTAAAGATAAGGTCCGCAGTGTCACTCTCCAGTGAAATTATCTTTCAAGGCTATTTATGTCAGAAATCAGTTCAGAGTCTTGTGGTGTGTGCTTGTACAGACAGATAGCAGAGCTTGTCATGATCGAGTGCATTCTGATGTACATTGATGGACTTGCTTTTTATCACTGTCAGAAGCAACATAACAAGCTGCAACTTCACAACTCATCACTGTGAGAGCTGTCATTTTGTGACATATTGACTAGAATGGGTTTATTATTTGCATTAATAGATCCTTTACTTCAGCACCATAAGGAATACAAAATCAAGCTAATTGGTGTAATGCAGTTTCATTGTAAAGGATTCATTTAACTAACCACTCAGATTCACAGTTTAGATTCACAATTTTTAAAAAAACTTAAAAATAAACAGGAACATTCAAACCTGCTAATATACGTCCTCATCATCATCATCATCATGTGCCGTGTCGTATGATGTGGGCGATCATGGTCTTGACTATGATTGTTCTTGGCAAATTTTTCTACAGAAGCAGTTTGCCATTGCCTTCTTCTGGGCAGTGTCTTTACAAGATGGGTGACTCCAGCCATTATCAATACTCTTTGGGGATTGTCTGCCCAGCGTCAGTGGTCACATAATCAGGAATTGAGATATGCACCAGCTGCTCATACGACCATCCACCTCCTGCTCCCATGGCTTCATGTGACCCTGATCGGGGGGCTACATCATGGTGACCTGCAGGCTAGCAGAGGGAAGGAGTGACTTACCCCTCCTTTGGTAGAGACATATCTCCACCCTGCTAATATAGAGCACATCATTAAATGGATGCTGATACCGTCAGTAATTATAACACTGTTATTGATTGTGTAATTTCATATTATGTAACTAAGGATATTTTTGAGTTTTTCTTGCCTGCAGAAAGCAAATGATGAAACCATGCAGACAGCAATCATCTCGCAAGAGTTGAGACAAAGCTTTCATGTCTCTGACACTGTAATTTAATTTTTACTGCTGCAGGAAGTCTGGTCTGACAGAGTCATGCATTCAGTTTAGGTAAATTATGTGAAATAGGAGCTGAAGATCAAGCTAAAGAATCTCAGATTTTGAAATAACACTGACACATCTCTTGTCAAACTCTGGGGAATGCCAACATATCTCTGCATCACATTCCCAAGTCACTGACATCATTAGACTTATTGAATGGTTCCTTCAACCCACAAACAGAAATCTCCTTTCCTGTCAAGTACAGTAGTCAAAGTAAAGGATGTTAGGGAGAGAATTTTCACAAGAGCAAGGAATGGTGTTGATGAAACCAACAAATCAGCATCCCAGAAAACTACCACAGGGTGGGTGGCTGACTAGTAATTATGATGTCTATAGTTTCCAAGTGTGTGTTAATTGGGACAGATAGAGCATAAATCAGATTTAAAACTTCTTTTTCTGTCTCCCACTTCAGAGACATTCGTTTAGTCTGCTACTTTCCCTCCAACATCCTCCAGCCAAAGAGGCTGTTTCTCTGGCAGGGTCATTCTGAACAGTCTCAGGAGTGTGGCGTTTAAGAATAAAATGGGGAGAAATATCTTCGAGTAATGAATGTTTTAATTTGTTATATGAGTTGTATAGGCAAATTCAATGAATAGACATAAAAATTTCTGTACACAGAAGGCAATCAAAGTAGAAAGTAAATTTTATTACCAGAGTACATACATGTCACCATCACCTGAGATTCTTTTTCTTGCGGGCATACTCAGCAAATCTATAGAATAGTAACTATAACAGGATCAATAAAAGATCAAGTAGAGTTCGGAAGACAACAAACTGTGCAATTGCAAATGTAAATAAATAGCAAGAAATAATGAGAGCATGAAATAACAAGATAAAGAATCCTGAAAGTGAGATCATTAGTTGTGGGAACATCTCAATAGATGTGTGTAGTTACCCCCTTCTGTTCAAGAGCATTATGGTTGAGGGGTAGTAACTGTTCTTGAACCTGGTGTTACAAGTCCTCAAGCTCTTGTACCTTTTACCTGATGCTTGGAGACAACAGGTATATGGTAGTGGGAAAGATGATCTTTATTGTAATAAATTATAGAGCTGACTAAAAGAGCTGAATAGAAAACTCTTACGTTTTTATTATACATATCTAATTTTTTTTATTTACAACTGCATGTTCTCTTTCTAACTTTGCCGTTGCTACCCTTCCATCACTATCCTGAGGGTGCTGCAGTCCAGCCAGAAAACCAAGGTTATATTAGAATACAGTATTATTATTAGGGTTGAAAACTGACCAAAACATGACTTGAAAACCACAAGCATCTGGTACCTAATATTTCTTCTTTCCCTGTTTAAATATTCAATTTAATTTTGGCAATGTTGGGGAAGATTTCACTGGGAAGAGCTTTGAATAACTCAAAATACCTTGATGCATTGAAGGAAATGGAGTAATGAAATACTGATCTGGATGTGGTGTTAACTTTTACATTTCCCACACAATCAAGTGCATTGTAAGACTTGTATAATTTAATATAGAATAGTCCCCCATCTTCCTGTAACCTTTATTTGGCACAAGTATTTCTTTTCTTTTTCAAAAGTAGATGAGAATAGCAAAAATTTGTCGGAACTCTTAACAAATGCAACTCTACACTTGTACTCAACTTTGAAAATATATATCCGATCCAGCAAAAAAACAACAAAATCATTTTTCTGTAGGTTTCCGAAAACCATCAGAAACCAAAGAGAATATGTAGAAATGTTTAAAGTTAGATTACAAAAGAAGATGCACAATGTATCTCAGAGTTGTATCCTAGAGACGGAGCGGAGTGATGGTGGCGTTAAACCGCGATTCCTTTGCTTGCATCTTCAGAAGCAGTTTTATTTCCATCTTTTAATATCTTTATTTTCGGGGTTCTTTTGAAGACCCCGCCCCAGAGTTACACTCTGACTACAGTTCTTTGTGGGAATGGGGCCCACTCTCGGGGTATCACAACTGGCTGTTGTTCGGCATGCCGAGAACTCGGCCTAAGAATTTAGCCCGACTTTGGAGGCCTAGGAACTCGTGGCTTGGGAGGCTGGCGGATCGAAGGTTGGTATCATGGCAGGAGACCCATATGTCACCGGGGGAGTCAGAATATCTACAGCTGTGACCCCAGATCTTTGGGCACTGAGATGGAAAAAAGCACCATAATGGACTTTTAATATCATAAACCAGAAAATTGTTTGTTATATCTCCCTGCTCACTGTGAAAACAAAGACACCTCTTTCTCCTTTATAAGGGGGAGAGAGAGCCTGTGGTGTGTTGAATACCGGGTGAAACGCGAAGCTTTGGGGTAACTGCAAGACTGTGTCTTTGCTGTTGGTTTGCTCATGTTTGAGTGCTTGGTGGCGGGTGCTGATGCTTTTTTTTTGCTGGTGGGGGGACGGGTGGGGGATTGTTGCTTGCTGCTTTACGCGCGGGAGATAGGGGAGCTGGGAGGGACTTTGGGGTCCTAACATTTAACTGTCTTTTATTCCTTGGGGCTCCCCTCTGTTTTTGTGGATGGTTGCAGAGAAAAAGCATTTCAGGATGTATATTGTATACATTTCTCTGACATTAAATGTAACTTTGAACCTTTGAAACTTTTGCATACCTACTTTGGTAATAAATGTACCTTGAACTTTGAGTAAAACAAGTATTTGAATAGCAGATAATCACATTGAAGCATGGCAAACATTTTACATGAAGAAGTATTTTTGGGGAAGGGCGTTTGTTACAAGAGCAAATATAGCAGCCATTATATGCAAGCATATTGCCATATGCAGCTGTCTGAAGAAGGATCAATTAATCTTTCTTTGCTTGTATTTATCTAGAGAGAATTGTTGGCTAGGGCAATTGGAAAATTCCATGTTCCTCAAATAGTGCCAGATCATTAATATACAACTTTAAAAATTGTCAGAGTCTTGGTTTAGTGCCAGATCTAAAGCATGGAACTTCTAAGCATGCGGCACTACCTCAGAACAGCACTGAAGTATCACCCTAGATTATATAGGCATGTCCTGTTCAAGTATTCAAACCCTTTGGACTGACGTATATTACAAGAAGTCACCTACTTCAGTTTTCAATTAATCTGCACGAAGGTTGAATATATTTATCGGTACTTGTGCTTTTTCTGTTACTCAGTAAACATTGCTCATGTAGGGAAAATTTATTGCTTATTTATTGCCACAAATTATTCAGTGTTTACAGCATTCCTCACCTTCGGCAGGGGGAGTTTAAGAGTTAATATTGTCACATTTGTCTTTCTATATTATCTACGTTTGCTCTTCAAGTGGTGTCTCAGGCCAAATAATTTTCCTATTCAGGATTTTGCTCAAGGTCAAATGAAGTGTAAACATTTACAGCCTTTCAAAGTCTAAGTAGAACATCGTGCGTTTACAGATTTATATTTAACGTCAGATTTTCTAAGGTTGCTCTTGCAGTAAACTAACATTTTATATGTTCTCATCAATGATGGGAATACCACCAGGATACCATCCAACACCCCAGTGGCTAAATTGGATAGAACATAGAACATAGAATAGTACAGCACATTACAGGCCCTTCAGCCCACAATGTTGTGCCGACCCTCAAACCCTGCCTCCCATATAACCCCCCACCTTAAGTTCCTCCATATACCTGTCTAGTAGTCTCTTAAACTTCACTAGTGTATCTGCCTCCACCACTGACTCAGGCAGTGCATTCCACACACCAACCACTCTCTGAGTGAAAAACCTTCCTCTAATATCTCCCTTGAACTTCCCTCCCCTTACCTTAAAGCCATGTCCTCTTGTACTGAGCAGTGGTGCCCTGGGGAAGAGACGCTGGATAGCACTGGAGACAGCATCCGGTTTAAGATGGCGTTACTGAAGGTGAGCAACAGCTCCCTGGTAGTTCGAAAGGCAAGAAATTAAACTAAAAACATGATTGCTAACACCTTTTAGTGGTAAACTATCACCTCAAACAATGAAGAGGCAAACAAAGGTGAAGCTGATCGGAGGGAAGAGCCGTGCTGGTACTTTGCAAACCGGAAGTGAAATGCGTTCAAGGTGCGATCGCGGATGGGTTGGAGCGAGCAATTCAGAGAGGAGGAGTTGAGGCAGAGGAGCTTCGATGCCCATCCAACTAACCCGGTGCAAGGTTGGATTGCTCTAAGCGCTGGGCTGACTTGGAGAAATTGAAAAAACATCTTAGAGCTGGGCGATGATGTCTAGACCCAGGGCCTATCGCTGCGGTGGGGCCCTAGTCCCAATGCAAGACACAATCCGCTGTTTGGGTAATATAAGCGCCAGCCCACCTAGGCTGGAAAGGCAGGGTATTGGGACTGGACTGTATAGCCCACTTCGTGCTGAGCCTGTGAGACTGCCTCGGCTGCCGTGCTTTGTGTCTGTGAGACTTGCAGCAATTTGCTCCATTAATATGGTGAACTGAGACCAAGGTTTTGAGCCTACACAGAGCTGTTCCAGAAGTACGGATCTAAGTACTGAATTTGGTTCAGAATGCTGTTCCTCACTTCTATTCTCTGCACGATTTGTGACTTTTCTCTTTCTCTCTGCATTGGGTGTTGGTCTTTACTTTCTTTATTTGTTTTTTTTTGGGGGTTTCTTGTTTTGTGGCTGCCTGTAAGCAGACAAATCTTAAAGTGGTATAATTTATACACACTTTTATAATAAATGCACTTTGAATCTTTGAATCTGGAATCATGATTTACAATTCACTTAACACCTATGTGGCCCAGTAAAATCTGAATTAGAATCAGGTTTAATATCACAAGCATAAGTCATGAAATTTGTTGTCTTCATGGCAGCAGTACAATGCAATACATAGTAATATAAAAAATATGGTGAATTACGTTAAGTATATCTACAGTATATGTAAAATAATAAAAGTAGTGCAAAAATAGAAATAACGAAATGTAGTGGAGTAATGTTCATGGGTTCAATGTCCATTCAGAAATCAAATGGCAGAGGGGGAAAAGGCTGTTGCTGAGTCCTGTACCTCCTTCCTGATGGTTGAGATTTGGAGAACTGGCACAATTGAGAAGCTGAGGCCAGCACAGATCCACCAAGATGAATGGCAGGACAGACTGAGGGTTCTAGTGGCTGGGTCCTCCTCCTGTTTCTTGTGTTCATTCTGTTGGAAAACTTCACAGATGGTTCACTAACCTGCATAGTCCTTTTTTTTCTCTTTTACAATCCATTTTCCAAACCCTATAGTCTATTTTTTCCAGTGCTAGTCAAATTCCATGAAGGTGCTCATTATTTAAATTTTATCTTGCTGTTGCTCCCAATCAAGTACAGGGATTACAT
The DNA here is from genome assembly GCF_048418815.1 of Hemitrygon akajei. Taxonomy (NCBI): domain Eukaryota; kingdom Metazoa; phylum Chordata; class Chondrichthyes; order Myliobatiformes; family Dasyatidae; genus Hemitrygon; species Hemitrygon akajei. The sequence continues at coordinate 184,132,077 of NC_133128.1, forward strand.
AAAGGTTTAAGATTAGTTTGTGCCACAGATTATTAACTGCATTATTTGATCATGTCCTTTCTTCTGAATTGGCTAATTCCTATATATCTTGCAGTTTGACTTACTCGCTTTCCCCCTTCCCACTCTCAGTCCACAGTAGAGACCCATATCAGAATCAGGTTCATCATCAGTCACATACTGTACGTCATGAAATTTGTTTATTTTATTGTGGCAGTAGCACAGTGCAATACATAAAATTACTGCAGTACTGTGCAAAAGTCTTTCAGACCTTTGCACAGTACTGTAGATGCCTGTTCTCTCTCCTTATTCTCAATGAGGTACCCAACACCAAGGAGCTGGACATCGGATAATTACTATTTGTAATTACAATACTTGCTTTTATATCAAGTCAAGTTAAATCAAGTCAAGTCACTCTTATAACAACACACACAAAATGCTGGTAGAACACAGCAGGCCAGGCAGCATCGATAGGGAGAAGCGCTGTCGACGTATTGGGCTGAGACCCTTCATCAGGACTAACCGAAAGGAAAGATAGTAAGGGATTTGAAAGTAGTGGGGGGAGGGGGAAATGCGAAAAGATAGGAGAAGACCGGAGGGGGTGGGATGAAGCTAAGAGCTGGAAAGGTGATTGGCAAAAGTGATACAGAGCTGGAGAAGGGAAAGGATCATGGGACGGGAGGCCTCGGGAGAAAGAAAGGGGGGGAAGCACCAGAGGGAGATGGAGAACAGGCAAACAACTAAGTATGTCAGGGATGAGGTAAGAAGGGGAGGAGGGGCATTAACGGAAGTTAGAGAAGTCAATGTTCATGCCATCAGGTTGGAGGCTACCCAGCCGGTATATAAGGTGTTGTTCCTCCAACCTGAGTTTGGATTCATTTTGACAATAGAGGAGGCCATGGATAGACATATCAGAATGGGAATGGGACGTGGAATTAAAATGTGTGGCCACTGGGAGATCCTGCTTTTTCTGGCGGACCGAGCGTAGGTGTTCAGCGAAATGGTCTCCCAGTCTGCGTTGGGTCTCACTAATATATAAAAGGCCACACCGGGAGCACCGGATGCAGTATATCACACCAGCTGACTCACAGGTGAAGTGTCGCCTCACCTGGAAGGACTGTCTGGGGCCCTGAATGGTGGTGAGGGAGGAAGTGTAAGGGCAGGTGTAGCACTTGTTCCGTTTACAAGGATAGGTGCCAGGAGGGAGATCAGTGGGAAGGGATGGGGGGATGAGTGGACAAGGGAGTCGCGCAGGGAGAGATCCCTGCGAAAAGCAGAAAGAGGGGAGGAGTGAAAGATGTGTTTGGTAGTGGGATCCTGTTGGAGGTGGCGGAAGTTACGGAGAATTATATGTTGGACCTGGAGGCTGGTGGGGTGGTAGGTGAGGACAAGGGGAACCCTATCCCGAGTGGGGTGGCGGGTGGATGGGGTGAGGGCAGATGTGCGGGAAATGGGAGAGATGCGTTTGAGAGCAGAGTTGATGGTGTACGAAGGGAAGCCCCTTTGTTTAAAAAAGGAAGACATCTCCTTCGTCCTGGAATGAAAAGCCTCATCCTGAGAGCAGATGCGGTGGAGATGGAGGAATTGTGAGAAGGGGATAGCCTTTTTGCAAGAGACAGGGTGGGAAGAGGAATAGTCCAGGTAGCTGTGAGAGTCTGTAGGCTTATAGTAGATATCAGTAGATAGGCCGTCTCCAGAGATGGAGACAGAAAGATCAAGAAAGGGGAGGGAGGTGTTGGAAATGGACTAGGTAAATTTGAGGGCAGGGTGAAAGTTGGAGGCAAAGTTAATGAAGTTGATGAGCTCAGCATGCATGCAAGAGTCAGCGCTAATGCAGTCGTCGATGTAGCGAAAGAAAAGAGGGGGATGGACACCGGTATAGCCTTGGAACATGGACTGTTCCACAAAGCCAACAAAAAGGCAGGCATAACTGAACCCATACAGGTGCCCATGGCTACACCCTTGGTTTGGAGGAAGTGGGAGGACACTCTTATTGTCATTTTGACCATAAATGCTGGTACAGTACATAGTAAAAATGAGACAATGTTGTTCAGGACCATGGTGCTACATGACATACTACAAAAACTAGACTGAACTACTTAAAAAGCAATACAGAGAAAGCTACACTAGACTACAGACCTACCCAGGACTGCATAAAGTGCACAAAAACAGTGCAGGCATTACAATAAATAATAAACAGGACTGTAGAGTAAGGTGTCAGTCCAGGCTTCGGGTATTGAGGAGTCTGATAGCTTGGGGGGAAGAAACCGTTACATAGTCTGGTTGTGAGAGCCCAAATGCTTTGGAGCCTTTTCCCAGATGGCAGGAGGGAGAAGAGATTGTATGAGGGGTGCATGGGGCCCTTCATAATGCTGTTTCCTTTGCGGATGCAGCATGTAGTGTAAATGTTCGTGATGGCAGGAAGAGATCTTCTCAGCTGACCTCACTATCCGCTGCAGGGTCTTGCGATCCGAGATTTCATCTTGTGGCTAAAGCCCAGAAGCTACCTGCTGTTAGAGATCATTCTGGAGTTATGAAATTATGGATAACATAATTATGGATTTACTAAAATGATAGCTAGTCTTCAGGAACCTGGTCCCTCAACACCAGCTCCATAGCAAAAAAGCCCAGCAGTGTCTCTACTTTCTGCGAAGGCTGAGGAAAGTCCATCTCCCACCCCCCATCCTCATCACATTCTGCAGGGGTTGTATTGAGAGCATCCTGAGCAGCTGCATCACTGCCTGGTTCAGAAATTGCACCGTCTCGGATCGCAAGACCCTGCCGCGGATAGTGAGGTCAGCTGAGAAGATCATCGGGGTCTCTCTTCCCGCCATCATGGACATTTATAATACACACAGCATCCACAAAGCAAACAGCATTATGAAGGAACCCACGTACCCCTCATGCAATCTCTTCTCCCTCCTGCCATCTGGGAAAAGGCACCGAAGCATTCGGGCTCTCACGACCAGACTATGTAACAGTTTCTTCCCCCAAGCTATCAAACTCCTCAATACCCAGAGCCCGGACTGACACCTTACTGCCCTATTGTCCTGTTTATTATTTATTGTAATGCCTGCACTGTTTTGTGCACTTTATGCAGTCCTGGATAGGTCTGTAGTCTAGTGTAGTTGTTTTTTTTTTCTCTGTGTTGTTTTTTACGTAGTTCAGTCTAGTTTTTCTACTGTGTCATGTAACACCATGGTCCTGAAAAACGTCGTCTAATTTTTACTGTGTACTGTACCAGCAGTTATGGTCGAAATGACAATAAAAGTGACTTGACTTGAGGAAGTAAAACCTGTACACAATTTAATTTCAAACAGATACTTCATGGCTAGTGAAACTAATCATGGATGTAGGAACCATGCATCTATTTTTTTGTCTGTCTCTATTGTATTTTATGTTGCACATTTTATTATGGGTAATTTGTCATTGGTTGGGTGTGGTAGAAGCAAATAAGTCTAGTTATCTATTCACACTTTGTCTTTAGTTCAGTTTAGTCTCGGTAGAACCAAGGGTGATACTTTCTTTTGGCCACTTTTAAGAAAGTTAATTTTACTATCAAGCAAACTTCGCTTAAATATGTATAGATTGCTAAGATTGTTAATTTTGCTATTAGAATGCTAGATCACTAGTTATGTTTAATTATGCTAATTTAGTTTGACTGCTTAGTTATGCTATTAAGAATGTTAATTTCTCTAGAAAGCTTACTACACTAATTGGAATGTTATTAGATCACTTATTTTAAAGGATGGAACATTACTTTTTCAGCTTTGGAACTTCCATTATTGTGTCGTACAATAGCGTGTCATACAGTGTCAAGCCCCCACCCTGTACTCAGTCTCTGAATGTTTTTGGTTTGTTTTTAAGTAACCACTACAGGAGGATATTCTGATTCTGTCCTGTTGAAACTACACAGGGAAAATCAACGTATGAATGTTCTGTTATTGTCTCAGTGTTTAAGGTGTATCCTTGCCACTTCATGCACAGTTCAGGACTGATCTATTTTGTCACCTAACCTCATGGAGCCTCCCCATAACACTGTTACAAAAGGGGTATATTTTGGGTGACGGGCTTCCGTCCTGACAAAGGGTCTGTCCTGAAACACCGACTGTTTATTCATTTCCATAGATGCTGCCTGACCTGTTGAGTTCCTTCGGAATTTTGTGTGCGTTGTTTTGGAACAGATAGTGTTGATTAATCAAAGGGGCTCTGCCAAATTGATGAGCTGCCCCCTGTAAATATGTAATTCTATAAATTTGTCTCCCTGTATTCCTATATCCCAATTGTTAAAGTTAAGCAGGTGACTATTGAACGTAGCACATAGAACGTTGTGGCACAGTACAGGCCCTTCGACCCATAATGTTGTGTTGACCTTTTAACCTACACGAAGTTCAATCTAACCCTTCCATCCCACATAGTCCTCCATTTTTCTCTCATGTCTATCTACGAATCTCTTAAATGTCCCTAATGCACCTGCCTCTAAGACTCTTACACTGTACTGTTTATTTTACCTTTACTAGTCATCCCAGAATGCATCACCTTATACGTGAGTATTAAACTCAGTAGTTATGGGAATACATTGGCCCTGCACTCTCACTGTTTTCTTTTTAATGATTCGCACTTCTTGCATCTGGATACACCTGTAGCTACTTTCTAGTCCACTTCAGCCAGGTCCAGTCTTAACACATTAATGACAGCCTTTCCCTTGTTCTGGACCTTAATATCTGGTCTAACCTCGTCCTTCTCCATAATAATGTTGAAATTTATAGACCTTTGGCTCCTGTCTCTAAAATGCTCTCCCACTAACTCCCTCTCCAGATATTAGATTTAGAATGAACTCTTCTCTGGTCAGATTATCAATTTATCAGCTCAGGTAGACATTCCATTCTCACTAAGCTTTTCATATGTGGGCAATCCCAGTTACTATTACGGAAGTTGAAATTCTCTATTACTGTTCAGAGTAAAGCTTTCGTTAATCTGCTCATCAACCATTTATAAATCCTAATGATTAGGCATCTGCCTCACCAGATAATGTCTGCACTTTCCATTTACCCGGACCTTAGTTCCCATGATGTCTTCCATTGGACAGGTCTACAGATCCATTCCCCCCTTCCTACCCATCGCGTCTGCAGTTCCTGTGCTTATCAAGCTCTCACCAGGGACCTAGGTATCGCACTCACTTTAAACTAACCTGTTTCTGTCTCCTGTATTCCTTTTAAAATGTCTGGGTTCACAAGTGTTACATCTTTTAAAAATATGAATCAGTATTTATAATATTAACAAAGTATCACCTCATAGTCTGGCATCACCAAACTTCTGAGATTTGCTGTTCTCTATTTCTTTTTGCACTTCTCTGTGGTTTGCATACGTGTCTACACCTCTTTTCCCACTGGGCATATCTGGTACTCCTTGCTCATTGGGCATATCTGCTCCTCCAATCCGTTGGCATGTCTACACTTCCTTGCCCCCTGGAATATCCACACCCCCATCCCACTGGCATATTCACACCTCCATCCCACTGGAATATCCACACCTCCACTCCACTGGCATATCCTCACCTCCACCCCACTGGCATATCCACACCTCCTTTGAGACGCTGGTGTAGAAATATAACAGCTCCTGTCTGAATGGTGACTTGGATATGTATCAAAGAGGGTAATGAATCAGCATACAGGAGAGAGATTGTAAACTTGGCTGAGTGGTGTAATAACAACAACCTCTCAATCAATGCCAATAGACCACAGAACTGATTGTAGACTTCAGGAGAGGGAAAACGGAGGTCCAAAAGCCAGTGATCATTGAAGGATCAGAGGTGGAAAGTGTCAGTAACTTTAAATTCCTGAGTGTAACTATCTGAGAGGAGCTGTCCTGGACCCATCATATAAATATAATTGTGAAGAAAGCACGACAGTGCATCTACTTCCTCAGAAAGTTTTGCACGTTATTGAAAACCTTGGCAAACTTCTATAGATGTGTGTGGAAAGTGCGCTGACTAGCTGCATTATGGCCTGGTATGGGATCACCAATGCCTTTGAGCTGAAAATCCTACAGACAGTAGTGGATTTGGCCCAGTAGATCATAGGTAAAACCTTCCCAACCATTGAGCACATCTACATGAAAAACAGCATCAATCATCAAAGATTCTCACCACCCAGGCCATGCTCTTTTCTCGCTGCTGCCATCAGGTAGAAGGCCATGGTCTCAGGATTCGCACCACCAGGTTCAGAAACAGTTACTAGCCCTCAACCATCAGGCTCTTGAACAGAAGGGGATAGCTACACTCATTTAAGGACTCTTTTATAGTGTTACTACGTGCTGTTATTTATTTCTATTTAACTATATCTGTATTTGCACAGTTTGTTTACAGTTAACAGTTCCTTTCCGTTGCCGTTAGAATCTTTCCCAGGGTCTCGCCCTTTGGATCTCAAAGCCATTTCTGTACTCATTTCTTCAAAATTCACAGTACACTCTTAAAGATAAGTCCAAAAAAGTAGCAAGAATCTTTTGGTGTAGGTAAAAGTAAGTTAAATAAGGGTGATCATAGGTTAAGAAAAGTAAAGGTTATGGAGCGAATCTGAAACAGTACTCACTCCATGAGCGTCTCCTGGTGACCTCCACAGTTAACAGTTCCTGATGTTTACAGTTTACAGTTACTGTACTATAGATTTGCTAAGCATGCTTACAGAGAAAGAATCTCAGGGTTGTATGTGGTGACATATACTGTATGTACTCTGATAATAAATTTTACTTTGAACTTTGAACAATGTGAACCACACAGTTTCCTCTAACTGTTACTGCAGAACATAAACACAAGAAAGTCTGCAGATGCTGGAAATCCAAAGCAACACATACCAAATGCTGGAGGAAATCAACAGGTCAGGCAACATCTATGGAAATGAATAAACAGTTGATATTCTGGGTTGAGATCCTTCTTCAGGACTGGAAAGGAAGGGGGGAGATGTCAGAATAAAAAAAGTAGGGGGAGGAGAAGGAAAATAGCTAGGTGATAGGTGAACCCAGGTGGGTAGGAAAGATTAAGAGCTGGAGAGGAAGGAATGTGATTAGAGAGGAGAGCGGACCAGAGGATAAAGGGAAGGAAGAGAGGGGAGGGAAAAGGGAAATAATTGTTTACTGTAAGGAAAAATAGATATTCATGTCATCAGGTTGGAGGCTACACAGATAGAATGTAAGGTGTTGCTCCTTCACCCTGAAGTGGCCTCATCTTGGCACAAGAGGAGGCCAAGACTGACATGTCAGAACAGGAATGGGAATGCAGACCTTCTTTTTGCTCTTTGCCCCACCTTCACCAGTCTATACACTCATCAAAAGGCTTTGATTTAGTTTACGAACCCATTGAGTTTACTTGATTAGATCGTATAAATCACTTAAAACATTTTTTTTGAAACCTGGAATATCTGTCATATAAAGGAAAACTACTATCAGTAGTAAATACTGTACTGATGAAATTGATGATGTGACACCCAATGCCTTACCAAGCAAATATTACCTCAAAGAAGCTTCAGTGAATGTTTAAATCTATGGTGCTTAAACAGTCACTATTTACTTTCTGCAGTGGAAATACTTCAGATCTCAGGCAAGTATACCTCTCAGTGAGATTAAGCAGAATTGTAGACAGGACTGGCACAAAAAAATGAATTCTCCAGAATATTTTATTAATGGTGATTAAACTTCCTCCTTTTCCTTGTACATGAGGAAGATATGATTCCCAAGAGATGCCAGATTTTATTAAAATAGCATTTAGAGTCATAAAGTCACAGAAAAGTGCAGCACAGAAATAGGACCTTCGCCCATCTAGTCTATGCTAAAGCATTTAAGCCCATCAACCTGCACTGGGAACATAGCCCTCCATATCCCTCTCATCCATGTACGTACCGAAACTTCCTTTAAATGTTGAAATCAAGCCCACATGCACCACTTGTGCTGGCAGCTTACTCCACACTCTCAAGACCCTCTGAGTGAAAAAGTTTCCACTCATGTTCCCCTTAAACTTTTCAACTTTCACCCTTAACCCACGGCCTCTGGTTATCGTCCCACACAACCTCAGTGGAAAAAGCCTGTATATGCATTTACCTATCTATACCCTTCATAATTTTGTTACCACTTTCAAATCTCCACTCCGTCTTCTTTGCTCCAAGGAATAAATTCCTAACCTGTTTAATCTTTCCTTATAACTTAGGTCCTCCAAACCAAGCAGCATCCTTGTAAATTTTCTCTGTACTCTTTCAACCTTATTTCATAAATTATATTTAATTATCATTTCATAAATGATAATTAAATATTGAAATGTAAAATTAGATTAGCTGGATTTCTGATTGAGACTCTCATTAAGATGTATTAAGCAGCGAGTTTAAAGCTGAAGTGGTTGATTTTCATTTGCACTGAATAGCTGAGTGTGAGAAGAGTAAGAAAATATGCAAGAGCAAATCAGGCTAAAAATTATTTTCTTTAACCTAGTTCTCATTGCTTAATTATCAGAATAAATTTGTGTACATTTTGTTTAGAAATATGCAGAGAGTACATCTTGAAACCTCTAAATTAGATTCCATCTAAATGAAGAGCGATTTGATCTTCTTCAGCTGAAGAGACACGGGAGATTTTGCCCAGGTTACGGCAGCAAAAAAAAAAAGTGGACTTTTTCCTTTTAAAACTTTGTTCACTGAGTGCAGACCAGCTGGCAAAGTTGCCAGTTATCATGTATCTCAAATTGCCTCAGAACTGATAAAGCAGTTAAGAAACAACAGTACTGCTGGGTCGTAAGAACATGAGATATAGAGGGGAACTGTCCATCTGGCCACCAGCTTCACATTTCATCAAGATTTCAGCTGATCTTTTACCTCAGTACTTTTTTTCAGCGTGATCCCCGTGGTGTGTTGTAACACATACAAAATGCTGGAGGAACTTAGCAGTCAAGTAAACTCCAATGGAGTCTCCAATGCTGATGGCCTTAGCCTGAAACGTCAACTGTTTATTCCTTTCAATAGATGCTGCCTGACCTGCTGAGTTCCTCCAACAACTTGTTTGTGTAACTCCCTATCAGGCTTGTGTGCAAACTTTGCTCATTACCTGTCCCTGAAACTCAGCGGTGAGAAGTCCACCTTCCATAAACAATATTTGTCTAAGGTAGGTATGATTTGGAGTTCAACCAAACAAGAATGTTATGATGTCCAATTAAAGAAATGTCAACTTAAGTGAATGCTGTGTAAATACTGCCCATACAAAATTGTTGGTTGGCAAAATATAACAGATCATACACCGCATAAAATTATTAAGAAAATATATTTACAAATTTCAGCTTTATTGAACAGTTAGTAGGAAAGAGAATAAAGAATAAAAGGGCCCATTACAGCTAAACCAGTCCAAATGTGCACAGAAAATTGGAGCTCATCCTGGAGTTGTCTTTTTACTCACATGCTGGACCACGGTCTGTGTGAATGCACACACCACATTCTGAACTTCGTTTGAAATCCATCTTAAATAAATGGACTCCTTCTTGGGAGTTTTGGCCCTTCCTCCTTGAAGCCATTCATCTGCACAAAACACTTCTTGCAACGGGGATGTTCCTTCCCATGGCATTCTCAGTGATCTTCCCTCCTGTTCTCTGTGCAGCTCTCACCAAAAAAAACCACGAACCACACTGTCTGTCACCAAAACTCTCTCCGCCCCGCTCTCTCTAGAATTAACTGCTGATTCCAGCATCCTGATTGGTTGACACAACATTCCTAGGCGATACAGCAGGGCTCTTATCTCTAGCCAAAACCAGAACATTCTACCAGCAGGACACACTGCATTTGCTGAAAACTGCTGAAATGAAATACCTACTGCATAGCAGTAGAAATCTTGATAGGGCATTATATTTGTGATACTCTGGATTTCCAGCATCTGCAGAGTCTCTTGTGTTTAGGTATTCCCCACAATGCCTTCATTCTTTCAATACCCAGAAATGGTTTGAATGAACACAACCCCTGGGATTCCTTAGTCCTCTGGGGTGGAGAGTTGCAATGCCTCACCATCCTCTGAGTGAAGAACTTCCTCATTCACTCCACCACTAGAGGACTATGGAAGCTCAGATGTTGTGTTCATTCAAAACAGTAATTAGTACAGTTTTAGGTATTGAAGGAATCAAGGCATTGTGGGAACCAAATTTGTCTACATTTAGACAACTAAGATGGACACAAAATTCTCTCCCCCTAGTCCTGGACAGCGGGAATATCTTCCCTGTATCAGGCTTTTACTTGCTTAGGAATATTGTAGGTTTCAAAGGAATATTTATTATTCTTTTGAAAAGAGTGACATTCCTGGCTGACTCAACCTTTCATAGAGCAACATAACATCTCTGGAGCAGTCCAATGAACCTTCACTGATGACTATATTCCTTCTAAGATAAAGAGGTAGGTTAGTATATCTCATCAAACACTTTAATAATGGAACAAGACATCTTTACCCTTCTGGTCAAATTCTTGTTATGAAGACTAACGTGTCATCTACCTTCTCTATTAACACCAGTACAACCCAATTTCTTACCATTTAACAAGTTCTTCTGCTATGTACACCAAAATGGACAATCTAATTTTTTGCCTCATTATATGACATGCTCTTGCTCAGCCCCCTCTCAGTTTGTCCATACCCCTCTCCACCCAAAGCCTCTTTACATCTCTTCCATTCCCTCAATCCATGAGTTCAAAATCACATATGGACCAGATGGGGTAAAAAAGGTAGATTTCATTTTCTGAAGATTGGTTATTGAAAATTCCAGGTTGACTTAAGGCTTCATCTTCCATCTGCCTTTCTCCTTCTGCCACTGTGGGATTTGAACTCATGGCTCTAGATTAATGGTTCAGAATGACAGCAGCTCATCCATAAACTTAGCCATATGCTACTCTAACACAATAGTTTGTGAAACCCAAACCTCAGGCCGTTGGTAGAGCAGTCTGAGGCCTCTGAGGTTTTATTTTGCTTTTTTTCTTGCATTCTCTGTGTTTTATTAATTACAATTATCTGCACTGTTGTGCTTCAGGTTTCTTTTATGTTATTGTCAGGTCTTCTCCAGTTTACATTTCAGTTGCAATTGTCCTCGATTAGTTCTCCAGGACTTTACAGTTGTCCAATTAAGCATCCTTGGATTTTTGTCTCCTGTTAGAATAGTTACTTGCTATCTTTTAAAAGTCTGTGATTTTACCAGCTGGTCTCAGTCTCTTGTGCATGCTGGAGTGTATTTAAAGGGGCAATGCTAACCTCCTGTTTGTTCGGTTGTCTTGATCCTTGCCTACTGTAGTTCTGGTCAGGTTAGTCAAGCCCTTGTAGGTTCAACTGTTTTGTTTTGTTAATAAAATTCCTAGTTCTGTTTAACCCTTCCAAGTCTTTGTGTGATCCTGTGCTTGAGTCTGAAGATGCAATGTGACAGTACCCTTCCGGAGAAAAGAAACATCCCGGTTCCTTAATAAAGATTTTGCAGTAGGAGCTGTGGAAAGTGTACCTGCTGGGTTTCTCTCCTGGGCTGAATTAGAAGATAAGATTAATTTTCCTTGAGCTTTGTTGCTGAGTTGCAATCGTTATCAGCTGACTAAGCCGTGCTTTATACTTGTGGATTGGGTGCTGGGTCTATTCTGCTGTTTTCTCACAGGATCTGCCTGGTATCATCTTTCCTTCTTACACAGATATAAGAAAGGTTAATTCTCACTGTGGAACTCATCATCCAAGTGCTGTGAACATGTCAAAAAAGGTCACTGCCAGCACACTAGAAATAAAGGCTGCAGATGAAGTGTAAATAAACTAAATGGAACTTGTGAAAGTGCAAATAATATTCGGAAAAATCCTCAAAATAGTGCTTAAAGCAATTGCATAGAGCTCTCTAAATGCATTTTATAAGCAGTGTTTCTCATCATACCCTGTCATTTTCCCTGTAGTGGGTAGGCCTGACATGTGCCTAACATCAGTGCCAGTTTATGCAAACAGAGTTGAGAGGGCAAAATGACAAGAAGTAATTATGCACTGAATGCTGAATGAATATTGAATTTATCTCCAGTTGTTGTCATAACTATTCCCACAAAGGGATTAACACTATGAATAACAATATGGTATATAAATTTGCTGATGACATCACTGCCGTTGTCCGAATCAAAGGCGGTGATGAATCAGTATATAGGTGGGAGATTCAAAATCTGGCTGTTCTGGTACTCTAATTCCCATTCCCCTGCAACTCTAGTTTGAACCTCCCACCCCGAGTGCAGCATTAGCAAATCTTCCTGCAATGATATTAGTCTTCCTCCAGTTCAGGTACAAAACAGTCACTTCTGAAAAGGTCCCACCTCTCCTGGAAGGGAGACCAATGATCCAAAAATCTGACGTCCTCCCTCCTACACCAACTCCTTAGCCACAGGTTAAACTGAATGATCTTCCTATTTCTGGTCTCAGCAGCACGTGGAATGGGTAATAATTCTGAGATCACAACCCTGGAGGCAGCTTCTTTTATCTTATCACCTAACACCCTGAACTCACTTTGCAGAACCTCATCGCTCTTCCTACCTTTTCATCGGTACCTACATGGACCATGAACTCTGGCTGTTCACCCTCCTATTAAGAATGCTGAGGACTCAATCCAAGATGTCACGGACCCAGGTACCAGGAAGGCAATGTACAATCCAGAAATCTTGTTCTTATCCACAGAACCTCCTTTTTGTTCCCTACCTAACGACAGCTTGCCTCCTCTCCCTCATCCTTTTTGAGTCACAGAGCCGGTCTCAGTGCTAGGCATCTGACTGCTGTGACTTCCCTCTGCCTGGTCACCCACCTTTCCTTCTGCAAAATGCATCCAAAGTGATACAGCTGTTTTGAATGGGATGGTCACAGGGTATGTTAATCTGGTTGTTTAACCCCTTTCTCCTTCCTGACAGTCACCCAGCCTGCTGGGTCCTGCACCTTAGTTGTAACTACCTCTCTATATGTCCTATCTATCACCCCCTCAGCCTCCGCAATTAATCTGGAGTTCATCCAGTTCCAGCTCCAACTCCTTAAAATGGAGTGTTAGAAGATGCAGCCTGATGCACATCTTGCAGGTGAAGTCATCAGGGACACTAGAGGTCTTCCTGCCTTCCCTTATCCCACACGAGGAGCTTTCAACTATCCTGCCTGACAGCCCTACTGTTCTAAAGGAACAAATATAAAGAAGGAAACCTTAAAAATATCCACCTGCAGCTTTCTTGCCTTCTCTCACTCAAGCCACTCCTCGATGAAGCCTCAAAGAGTTAAAGCCTCAGATAACCAATATGTGAGTGACTATTTGCAGAGGCGCTCTGATTAAACGAGCAATTAAGGAAAGGGAAGATCTTCTGGAAAGTGGGACAATTCCGTCTGCCACCGTAGGTATCACTGACTAATAAATAAAAATGCAGGCACTATATTTTTCTTTTCTTGTGGGCAACTTTTAACGGCTTCAGTTTGGTAAAGTTGACACATCTAGGGTAAGTATTTCAACTATTTGTTATTTGTAGCATCCATAATGAATGAGTTATGATAAGTAATCAACAGTGAAAATCTTCCTCCTGGCCATGAAGAACTGTTTGCAGTTAGAGCATCACTAGCTCCTGAAAATCTGCGTAAATATGGTGGAACCATGCCAGTTGTTCCAGCTGCAATCAGCATGTGATTCTTTTTTAGTTTGCATATATCTGCATTTTCAAGGTGCTTCCGATATTCTTTGTGTTTCAGGGTGTAGTAGACTTGCTGAAACTGTTCCACTAAAACTGACATCATGCCTTCTCCTCTGATTAAGGAATCCAATTATTGTTATAACTATCAGAAGTCTAACAGTTAGAATTGCTGGAAACACCTCCTTCATGGACACGGACCTGGAGATTCACTGGAAGAGGAGAACCTCATAGGGATAATTTGCACTTTGCTTTACCCCTCCCTCTCTCCCAGTTTCACCTATCACCTGTCACCTTGTACTTCTTCCTGCCCTCCCCCCACCTTCATACTCTGAATTCTCTTCCTTTCCAGTCCTGATGAAGGGTCTCAGCCTGAAAAGTTGAATGTTTACTCTTTTCCATAGATGTTGCCTAACTTGCTGAGTTCCTCCAGCATTTTGTGTGTGTCACCAGTGGGTGGAGGTTGACCTGAAGAGCTGCCCTGTGGGTTTGGTCACAGTTGCTCCAGATGATTAATGATTTGACATTACCAGCCAAGGACAGTGGTTTGAATAGTTCATTTGCCATCTCCTCTGAGGTCAAGTTATGCACTACTTTTGCCCCAGATGGTTTGGGTGGGACTTGAGTGGGATAACTTATTGCCAAATGCTGAAGGAGAAAATGTGCATAGAGATGCTTAGGGTAATATCCATTTTGTCTGAAAGACTGCAAAATGTCCAAGGACACATTGACACTAGCTCCAACTTTGCCTATGGCTCTGGAGCCTGTACCTGAAGCTGTGTCGGTCCATCCACTATTTGCCTCATAGCAATTTGCAAGACTACCAATTGCTCAGACCTGAAGAATGTTGGAATAATTACAAGAGAGTCTGCAGATCCTGTAAATCCAGAGGAACACACACAAAATTCTGGAGGAGCTCAGCAGGTTAGGCAGCGTCCCTGGAAATAAACAAATAGTCAACAATTCATGCCAAGATCCTTCATCTGGACTGAAAAGGAAGGGGGAAGATGCCAGAATAAGAAGGTGGAAGGAAGGAAAGGAGTACAAGCTGGAAGCAGATAGGTGAAGCTAGTTGGGTGGAGGAAAGGAAATGAAGTAAGAAGCTGGGAGTTAATACGTGGAAAATGCAAAGGGCTGGAGAAAAAGGAATCTGATAGGAAAAGAGTGTGGATTATGGGAGAAAGGGAAAGAGGAGAGGTACCAGGGAGGTGCTAGGCAGGTGAAGAGAAGAGGTAAGGGAGGTGCAAGGTGGAGAATTGAAGAAGAGGCAAGTGAGAGGGAGAAAAAAATTACCAAATGTCACAGAAATTGATATTCATCCCATGAGGTTGAAGGCTACCAAGATGAAAGATGAGGTGTTGCTCCTTCCCCCTGAGAGTGGCCTCATCATGGTAGAAGAGGAGACCACAGAGTGACATGGCAGAATGGGAATGGGGATTGGAATTAAAATGGTTGGCCACTGACAAACCCTGCTTTTTGTGTATGGAGCAAAAGTACTTGGCAATGTAATCCCGCAGTCTATGGCAGGTCTCAACAATGTAGAGCAGGCCACATTGGGAACACTGGATACAGTAGATGACCACAACAGATTTGCACATGGAATGTTGCTTTACCTGGTAGGACTGTTTGGGGCCCCAAAAGGAAATGAGGGAGGAGGTGAATGGGCAGGGGTAGCACTTCCTCTGCTTGCAGGGAGAGGTGCTGGGAAGGAGATTAGCGGGGAGGACCATATGGACAAGGGATCATGGGCGGAGTGGAGAGAGCGGAGAAGGTAAAGGGAGAAGATGTGCATGGTGGTAGGATCCCGTTGACAATGTCGGATATAGAGATTCATAGGGTGGTAGGGAAAGACAAAAGGAACTCTATCCCTTCTAAGGTGGTGGGAAGATGGGGTGAGTGTCGATGTCCAGGAAATGGTTGAGATGCAGGTGAGGTCATCGTCAATGGTAGAAGAAGGGAAACCTCAGTCATTTAAGAAGGAGGACAATTCTGATGTCATGAAAGGAAAGCCTCTTCCTGAGATGAAGGAGCTGAGAAAAGGGAATGGTACTTTTACAGGAGACAGGGTAGAAGAGGTATAATCAAGCTAACTGAGGCAATCGGTAGGTTTATAAAAGATATTGGTAGATATTTTTTCTCTGGAGATAGAGACAGTAAGTTTGAAAGAGGGGAGAGAGGTGTCAGAAATGGACCGAGGGAATTTAAGGGCAGGGTGCAAGTTGGAGGCAAAGTTAATGAAATTGATGATCTTAGCATGGGTGCATGAAGCAGCACAAATGCAGTTGTCAATGTAGAACAGAAAGATTTGGGGAGCATCACCAGGGGAGACTGGAACATGTACCGTTCCACATATCCAATGAAAAGGCAGGCATAGCTGGGGCCCATGCCAGTGACCATGGCTACACCTTGAGTCTGGGGAAAGTGGGAGGAACTGAAAGAGAAATTGTTAAGGGTGGTGGTAGAGGAGAACTGGTTAGGTCTGATGTCAAGAAAGAAGTGGAGAGCTTTAAGGCTTTCTCATTGGGAGATAGAAGTATATAGGGACTGGACATCCATGGTGAAAATGAGAAAATCAGGGCCGAGGAACTGAAAATTGTTGAAGAGATTGAGAGCATGTGGTGTCACAGATGTAGGTGGGAAGAAACTGAACTAAGAGAGATAAAATGGAGTTGAGTGCCTGAAAAACAAATTTGCGGTCAAATAACATTGTTATATTCCTACCACTGGTGATCTGGAAGATGACAATTAACCAGAAAGCCCAACTGTGGTGCTCTTAGCCAGGTGCTGTAGTCCAAAGTGGATCAGAAAAATTGAAGACTGTTTTTTCTGCCCCTTCCTTTTGTGCCCACAAGCTGCTTTCCTCAATCCAACAGAAAAATCACCCTCCACCATACATTGAAACTACATGTAAAAGTACTTAAATCAAACAGGTAAAGGCACAGGGAATGTAGGCACTAATATTCCACATAAGAGGTATAAGCTATCAGTTACGTAATATTATTCTTGATTCACCCATCTTGTAAAGACATTGCCCAGAAGAAGGCAATGGCAAACCGCCTCTTTAGAAAATTTTTCCAAGCACAATCATGGTCATGGAAAGACCATGGGCCTATGATCACCTACGTCATACAACATGGCCATAATGATGATGATTCTTGATTCATTTGGCATGTTGAATTGCTTGCTTTGGACTTCCATGATTTGTGAAGATTGGTGTCAGTAACAGAGACGTATCTTAAGAATTTGAACTTCTTTTTAATCATTGTTAACATTTGAGTATTGACCAATCCTGGGAAGTGAGTATGTGACATTCATCTTATTTTTCATCAAGGAGTGTGACTGCATAATTTGAATGTCAAAAGCAGATGTTCAATAGTAATTATGCACTAAATGGACAACTTCTCAAGGAACACCATTCAGTTTCAAGTGAATAATGGGAGCTATCAAATGGATTTGAATCTCTTCATTTGGAACACTCCAAATGCTGTTGTCATGTCAATCTTTATTCAAAAAGGATATTTCAGAAAATGGCTGCAACTGTTTAATCAGGTGAAAATGTGCATTCATCTTCACTTCGTTCTTACTGGTCAAACTGTTGTTTGTGGCTATCTTAACGGAAAATATCAAATGTATAGATTGTCATCTTCCAAGAGGAACACAACCTTTTCATGGTTTGCCTCAATGACCCAGAGAGCTATGTTGGCTGGATTCAGGGCTTTATGCTTTGGCTCTTGGTAGGGTCATACATGCCAAACAAGTCAAGAGGTCTCTGGTTCAAGTCCAGATGCCCCCTGTTAGATTTTTGCATAATAGGGGAATTAAGGGTTATGGGGAAAAGGCAGGTAGGTGGAGATGAGTCCGTGATCAGATCAGCCATGATCATATTGAATGGCAGAGCAGGCTGGACAGGCCAGATGGCCTACTCCTGCTCCTACTTCTTATGTTCTAAAGGCCAGACTAAGAGGGGCCCACTGGTCCTCCAGGTTTGTGGGTTCAACTCAGGGTTAACAATCCTGACTAGTAAAACAAAATTGTTATGGAAACAGCAATAAAGAATCTGTCTATATCAATATGCTGGTATTCCTGAGTTTCCATGACTATGACTGACAGTAGTGAAACTACTGACATGATGAAGGAAGCTAGTATAGATGGAGGACCTTCATTGCTGCCCTAAATTCCAGTAGCATAACAGACAGTAAGTAAGTAACAGGTGTCATAAGAGGAACAGAGGAAAAATTAGCAGTGTCAACTTACACTTAGCAGTTTGTAAGTCAGCATCAATTGTGGGATAAAGAGGTGGTGGAATATGAGGGGGAAGATTAGTTATAAGCCTATCTTTACTGAAGGAGATGGTCTGCTTTTGTTCAAAAACTCTGCGATGGGAAAGCAAGGCAGATAATTCCCTCCGAGATGTAAGGTGATTCAGTTGCATCTGTACATTAGCTGTTCCTGCTCACCGATGTCTCTATTCACCAGAAGAGTTTCTGGGATGATGAGTTGGCCATGTGAGGAAAGATTGAAGAGGCCAAAGAGGCTATTATTTTCTGGACTCTGAAAATGAGAATATATTTTTCTCGGGCTTCCAACCAGGTACAGGAAGTCCGAGAAGAGTTTATTCATCAGGTACGCCAAGAAAGCAATAAATCCTTTTAAAATGAAAGTTCTTCTCATTATAAACTTGAGAAGATCTGCAGATGCTGGAAATCCAAAGAAACACATACAAAATGCAGGAGAAACACAGCAGGTCAGGTTGCATCTATGGAAATGAATAGATAATCAATGTTTTGGGCTGAGACCCTCTTTCCGGACTCATTAAAATAGAGATCTTACAGGGTGAATGCAAGGATATCTCCTCTGGCAGACAAGTTAATAGGCACTGGTCACCGTCTCTTGACTGGGTAAGCTTTTTATGACTGAAATAAGAAGAAATTTTTTTACCCAGAGAAGTAAATGTTTTGAATGTTTACCCGACAGGGGTGCAAAATGAGTCACTGCATTTATTCTAAAATAAAGATCAATGGCTTTCTGGATATTAAAGGATTTGGGGATAAAATGGGAAAATAGAGCAGAGGGGAAAGGACCAACTACAGCAGCCACAATTTGTCAAAATGTTCAGGTATGGCCCAAGTGCGGAGAAGAGGTGCTAATGCAAGTCGACAGTTCACTAACCTTAATAAGAACTGTTTAAAAGAAAAGAAAAACAATAAATGTTAGGCCATCAAAGCCATTAACTAACATTCTCAAACTAAAAGCTAATGCCAACACCACGGCTGAAAGGGATATCTAATAATAAATGAATACCTCTCCTTGACAGCATCAGTCAAAACAGTAGTCCTCTTCTCCAGACAAAGATGAGGATAAGCAGGGAGCATAGATGGTACTGTGCTTTTGGTCAAGTTGGATACTAAAGAAGGGAATCAAAAACCACCATAATAAGACAGTAATTAGCTGGAACATGCATTTTCATGAGCATGATTGTCAAGCCCGCCTTTGTGGGCACATTGAACCTGCAGCAGAGTCCATGGTTTTGACACAATAGGCTGATTGGCCTACTCATTCAGTTTCTAATATTAGATCATGGAACATAGAACAGTACAGCCACAATGTTGTGTTGAACCAGCTTAAAAGCAAATCAGGAACACCCAAACACTAATCCCTCCTATTTATATCTTGTCAATATCCTTCCATATTCCTTACATCCACGTGCCTATTAAAACATCTCTCTGATTTTTTCCATTACACACTGTTTCATTATCAAGTGCATTTGACTTATTACAAATAATGATTTTCAAATGCCCCTTTATTCAGAACAAGTAAATGTTCAGTATTAGCAATATATAATGGAAGCAAGTGGAAAAGCTCCAAAAGCACTTCTTCCCAGAAGTTCATCTATGTCACATTTTAAGGAATATCAATTTATCTTAATAGAACATTTGCAGATGTATGAATTCTGCTTCAGATTCTATTTGGTGTTTGATTTATTTCAATTTCTCCAAAAACAGTAAAAACAGTAAAGTAAATAGTATGACTTTTAGTAAAAATCATATAGTAACTTTTGTGTAAATCCATGACTACATTTTTAACTCAATTTCTTAAAAACTTTTAGAACTTACTGCAATGTATCTGAACTTCCAAATCCCATTAATTATAGAAAGATCCAAAGGTCCTATAAAATTGTATTGAATATAATCTATTCCAGGACATCTATCATGGGTTATGACATTTTCTAGATTTGGTGTAATGTTCTGTGAGGTAGATCTTGGAAGCTGCTGCTACTCTGGTTAACTGTTACTTGCAATAATAGTTGTGGGTCGCATTTTGTTCAAATGAAGAAACTCTAAATTGGAATCTTCATTGTATATGGTATTTATTAACTTTATATTGCACACAAAAAGAGACAGCTAGAGAAAGTGTGATACCAGCTCTCTCATTACCCATCAAGAGCAAACGTTATACTGCATCTCCCATTAGGGAATGATACAGGGCAGGTGACAGAAGTGCATGTAGATTAACACTTTGGATCTAGTGATCATAATTGCATTAGTTTTAAGGTAATTATGGAGAAGGATAGGACTGGTCCTTGGGTTGAGATTTTAAATTGGAAAATTAGAAAGGTTCTGGCAAGTGTGGATTGGAATGGGTTGTTTACTGGTAAAGGGATGCTTTGCTAGTGGGAAGCCTTCAAAAGTGAAATTTTGAGAGTATAGATTTTGAATGTTTCTGTCATAATAAAAGGCAAGGATAGCAGGTTTATAGAATCTTGCTTTTCGAGAGATAATGAGGCCCACCTTAAGAAGGAGAAGGAGGTGCTTAGTAGATATATGTAGGCAGGTAGGAACAAATGAGGTGCTGAGGAGTAGAAGAAGAAAATTCTGAGGAGGAAAATTTGGAGGGCTTAACTAAGGCATGAAGTTGCTCTGACAGACAAGCTAAAAGGTAATTCCAATGGCTTCTACAGATATATTAAAAGCAAAAAGATAGCCAGGGACAAAATTGGACTACTTGAGGAGCAGTGTGGTCATCTAGACACGAAGATGGGGGACATATTAAGTGGATTTTTTTGCATTTTTATTTACTTGGAAAACAGACACAGAACCAAGACAAAACAGCAGTGAGGTTATCGATTAGAGAAGAAAAGTTGCTTGAGGCAAATTAGTGTGGATAAATCCAAAGTGCCTGACAAGGTGTCACCTCGATGTTGTGGAGGGCAAGCACAGAGTTAGCAGGGGTGTTGGCAGAATGTCCTTAGCCACAGGTGGGGGGGCCGGAGAACTGAAGGATAGCTAACATTGTTTTGTTGTTCAAGAAAGGCTCTAAGAATGCCAGGAAATTATAAGCCAGTGAGCTGATATCAGTAGTGGGTAAATTATTTGAAGCTATTCTAAGACTGGATGTATAAATATTTGGATAGTTGGGCCTGATTAGACATAGTCAACATGAGTTTATATCTGTCTAACTAGTCTTATAGTTTTCTGAGGCTGGTCCAGAAGGTTAAGTCGCTTGGCATTCAGGATGTGGTAGTATAATTGGATTTGTTATTGGCTTAGCGGGAGAGCGGTAGTAGATGTTCACCTCTCTGAGTGGAGGTGTGTAGTGTGCCTCAGGGATCGGTGCTGGATCCATTGTAGTTTGTCATTTATACATGCCCTCTTTACATCAGAGGCATGGGAGTGGGAGCTACGAGCTGTTTCAATCTCTGGGAGTGCACATCTCACATAACCTCCCATGGTCCTAAAACACATCCTACATAATCAGAATAGCTCGCCATCACCTCTACTTTATGAAGAGGCTGAAGAGAGCTGGACTATGCATATCAACACTCACGAGCTTCCACAGGTGTTCAGTAAAGAACATCCTAACATGCTGTGTCACCGCATGGTACCAAAACTGCACTATAGCAGACAGGAAGACACTGCAACGGAAAGTCAAAACTGTGCAACACATCACTGGCACCAGTCTACCCACCATCAAGGACATATATACAGGAAGGTGCTGGAAAAGGGCCAGTAACATCACAAAGCGTCCCACCTACCCTGTTCGTGGACTGTTTGTCCCACAACCATCAAGGAGGAGGTTAGGTAGCATCCATACCATGACAGTCAGACTGTAAAACAGTTTCTCACCCCAAGCAGTAAGGCTGATCAACAGCTCCACCACTCCCCACACCCCACCACCACTACTTCATTATTTCCTGTTAGAGTTGCCTTATTTACTGACATTCGTGCTTCATGTCATGTTATGGACTTACAATAAATGTATATAATCTATCTTATGAATTTATATTTGTGCTTTTTATTATTAAGTATTTTGTGTGGTATCAGATCTGGAGTAACAATTATCTTGTTTCCTTTACACTTGTGTACTGGAAGTGACATTAATCAATCTTGAATATTAATGATATGGATGGTAATGTGGTAAAATGGATCAGCAAGTTTGCGATGACACCGAGATTGGGATGTAGTGGACAGCGAGGAAGACTGTTAAAGCTTGCAGCTGGAACTGGACCAGCTGGAAAAAAGTGCTGAAAAATAGCAGATGGGATTTATTGCCGAAAAGTGTGAGGTTTTGCACTTTGCAAGGACAAACCAGTGTAGGGCACACTGAGTGAACAGTAGGGCACCGAGGAGTGTGGTAGGACAACAGAATCTGGGAAAACAGATCAATAAGTCATTTGAAAGTGGCATCACAGTTAGATAGTCATATTGGCACATTGAGTACATGAGCAACACACACAAAATGCTGGAGGATCTCAGCAGGCAGCATCTATGGAAGCAAATATACGTTGTTGCCAAAACCATTCATCAGGAATACAGGGGTTGAAAGTTGTATAAGATGTTGATGCGGCCAAATTTAGAGTATTGTGTGCAATTCTGCTCTCATACCTACAGAGAAGATATCAATAAGATTGAAAGAGTACAGAGAAAGATTACAAGGATGTTACCAAGACTTACGGACCAGAGTTAAAGGAAAAGTCTGTATAGTGTAGGACTTTATTTCCCAGGAAAATGAGGGGAGATTTGATAGAGATATACAACATTATGAGGGGGTATAGACAGGGTAAATGCAAGATGGTTTTTTGGTACTGAGGTTGGGGAGACAAGAACTAGAGGTCATAGGTTAAGGGTGAAAGTTGAAATATTTAAGGGGAATTTGAGGTAGAACATCTCCACTCCATTGTGGTAAGAGTTGCTAATGGAAGTGTTGGAATCTGAAAGATCTGAAGATAGAAAAGGCACCTAGACCAGATGATGTACATCCCAGAGTTCTGAAAGAGGTGGCATTAATAATAATCTTTCAAGAATCACTAGCTTCTAAAATGGTTCCAAAAGACTGAAAAAAGGCAAATGTCACAACACTCTTCAAGAAGGGACACAGGCAGAAAAAAAACTATAGGCCAGATAGTCTGACCTCAGTGGTTGGGAAGGTGTTGGAGTTGATTATTGAGGTTGCAGGGTACTTGGAGGCACATGATCAAATAGGCCATAGTCTGATTGATTTCATCAAGGGAAGATTTTGCTTGACAAATCTGTTGGAATTCTATGAAAAAACAACAAGCAGGATAGACAAAAGAGAATTGGCATACTTGGATTATCAGAAGGCCTTTGACAAGATGCCACACATGAGGCTGCTAAACAAGCTATGAGCCCATGGTATTACAGGAAATATTCTAGCATAGATAAAGCAGTGGCTGATTGACAGAAGGCAAAGAGTAGGAATAAAAGGAGCCTTTTCTAGCTGGTTGCCAGTGACTAGTAGTGTTTCACCAGGGTCTGTGTTAGAAGAGTTTTTTTTACATTATATGTCAATGATTCAGATGATAGAATTGATGCCTTTGTTACAAATTTTGAAGGTAGGTGGAGGGACAGATAGTTTTGAGGAAGGAGAAAGACTACAGAAGGATTTAGACAGATTAGGAGAATGAGCAAAGAAATAACAAATGGAATAAAGTGCTGGGAAGTGTATGGTTATGCACTTTGGTAGAAGAAATGAAATGGTTACTATTTTATAAATGGAGAGAAAATCCAATTAAACTGAGATGCAAAAAGGTTGGGAGTCCTTATGCAGGATTCCTTAAAGGTTAATTTACAGGTTGAGTCTGTGGTGAGAAAGGCAAATGCAATGTTAGTATTCATTTCAAGAGGTCTAGAATATAAAAATAAGGATGTAATGTTGAAACTTTATAAAGCACTGGTGAGGCCTCACGTGGAGTATTGTGAGCAGATGTGGGCCCCTTATCTTAGAAAGGATGTGATGAAACTGGAGAGGGTTCAAAGGAGGTTCACAAAAATGATTCCAGGATTGAAAGGCTTGTCATTTGAAGAGCGTTTGGTTGGTCTGGGTCTGTACTCACTAGAACTCAGAAGAATGTGGGGCAACCTCAATGAAACCTATCGAATGGTGAAAGGCCTTGATAGAGTGGATGTGGAGAGAATGTTTCCTATGGTGGGAGAGTCTAAGACCGGAGGACACAGCCTCAGAATAGAGTGGTGTTCTTTTAGAATGGAGATGAGGAGGAATTGCTTTAGCCAGAGAGTTGTGAATCTGTGGAATTTTTGCCATAGGCTGCCTATGTGGAGGCCAAGACTTTATGTATATTTATATTTATGTATAAGTATATTTAAGACAGAGGCTGATAGATTGTTGACTGGTCAGGGCATGAAGGGATATGGGGAGAATGCAGGAGATTGAGTGAAAAATTGGATCAGCCATGATGAAGTGCTAGAACAGACTCAATGGGCCAAATAGCCTAATTCTGCTCCTATATCTTGTGGTCTTATGGTCTTATAACTGTAATGGTCTGGGTTGATCAGACCCAAAAGACCCAGGCAAGTCGCATATCCAGAAAATGTGGTAATAAGCAAGACAAAGTAACTTATGCTTAATTTATTATGATTAATTAGAAAACACAAATAAACCACATAAAAACTATATAGTAAGTTACAAAGATCTCCACAAAGAATTCAGGACTCACGATTTGTAGTCTCCACCCGTTTGTTGCTGTCATCGGTGGACTTCATTGTCTCTGTTATCAGGGATCGCCAAATTCCAACTTGTGAAATCAACCTGTCCTAGGCACCGATCGATAGCAATTCTTCTGAAGTCCCAGGAACTGAGTGAAATGTCCCTCAACAAATAGGAGTCCAATCTACCAGCATAGTGAGACACAAAGAAACAACAAACTATTTGATGTTTTGTTCTCATGCCTCTGTGCCTGAAGGCCAGGAAAGAATCCAGCTGCTATTAGCAAACACTTAACCAGCCTTCAGTGTAAGAATCCTGCCACTATTAGCAAATATTTAACAAGCCTACAGTGTTTAACTTGTAAAGATATCCTACATGCTGCGAGCTCACAAAGAGTTAAAATGTCCCTTAAAATTCTTCAAACTTTCATCTAATGTTTTTTTTTTCAAAATTTAATACACCAAACACAATAACTTCGTACAAATTCCATTGTAATACTGAAATTAAACAGGCAATAAATGTTCATTATATTGTTGTGCATGGATTTAAATACAAAACTGCCAATGATGCATATCATTGTAAATTGAAGCTTCATATAATTGTCAAATTCCAAGGTGGAAATGTACATTTGTAATTTATATGTATGGCCTGCTTTTTAAACATTAATCTGTGGGCTGCACAAAATATGGCCTGCAAAAAAAATACATTTACATATTTAGGCTTGTCTTATGAAGAGTGTTCAATGGCTCTGGGCCTGTACTCACTGGAATTCAGAAGAATGAGGGGCACTTGATTGAAACCTATTAAATGATGAAAGGCCTTGATAGAGTGGGTGTGGAGAGAATGTTTCCTATGGTGGGAGAGTCGAAGACCAGAGGACACAGCTTCAGAATAGAGGCGTATCCTTTTAGAATGGAGATGAGGTGGAATTTCTTTAGCCAGAGGTGTTGCCTGGATTGGAGAACCTGCCTTATGAGAATAGGTTGAGTAACCTTGGCCTTTTCTCCTTGGAGCGACGGCGCATGAGAGGTGACCTGATAGAGGAGTATAAGATTATGAGAGGCATTGATTGTTTGGATAGCCAGAGGCTTTTTTCCCAGGGCTGAAATGGCTAACTCGAGGCGGCATAATTTTAATGTGCTCGGAAGTAGGTACAAGGGGGATGTCAGAGGTTAGTTTTTCACATACAGAGAATAGTGGGTGCATGGAATGCACGGCCAGCAATGATGGTGGAGGCGGATACAATAGGGTCTTTTACAAGACACTTAGATAGGTACATGGAGCTTAAAAAAAATAGAGGGCTATGTGGTAGGGAAATTCTAGGCAGTTTCTAGAGTAGGTTTCATGGTCGGCACAACATTATGGGCCAAAGGGCCTAATACTGCTCCTATAACTTATGATCTTATAGTCTTCTATTTAGGCCCAACAGAAATCATCCAACGGATTAGCAATACAGGGTGGACTGTAAGCAGGTACATTTGTTATCTGATGAACTGTTTATGTAAATCACAGCCCAGTGTTTCTTGCTTGGGTCATTTCAGCTCAAGTGCAATACGCTCTCACAGAAATGACGACACCACAGAGGTTGGTATGTCTTTCCAATACCATCTCTCCTTCATTTTCATGATGACGGGAGATAAATTTTCTCCAAATAATTTTATGTTCCTGGATTTTTTAAAAAATCTTCTCTACTTCTTTGTTCATATAGGATAAATAGTAGATTTTTTAAATGGTTATTTCCACCTGGACTAGACTATGCACATTTATGATAGAGAACCTTGCTCTAAATGTATTGCTACTGACAAAATTATTAGGGAAATGTTCTGTCTTCATGAAGTGTAGACTGCCTTTTTTGGAACTCATTCAATTATACTGAAAATTGGCCAAGTTTTATAACACTTGCCAACATAGGCGGTTGAGTGAACTTGGCCTTTTCTCCTTGGAGCAACAGAGGATGAGAGGTGACCTGATAGAAGCATATAAGATGATGAGAGGCATTGATCGTGTGGATAGTCAGAGGCTTATTCCCAGGGCTGAAATGGCTAGTTTAGTTAGGAAGGTTCAATCGTTAGGTATTAATATTGAGGTAGTAAAATGGATTCAACAGTGGCTGGATGGGAGATGTCAGAGAGTAGTGGTGGATAACTGTTTGTCAGGTTGAAGGCCGGTGACTAGTGGTGTGCCTCAGGGATCTGTACTGGGTCCAATGTTGTTTGTCATATACATTAATGATCTGGATGATGGGGTGGTAAGTTGTTAAAATTGTAATGTTAAAATTGTACAAGGCATTGGTGAGGCCGAATTTGGAGTATTGTGTAGAGTTCTGGTCACCGAATTATAGGAAAGATGTCAACAAAATAGTGAGAGTACAGAGAAGATTTACTAGGATGTTACCTGGGCTTCAGCACCTAAGTTACAGGGAAAGGTTGAACAAGTTAGGTCTTTATTCTTTGGAGCGTAAAAGGTTGAGGGGGGACTTGATAGAGGTATTTAAAATTATGAGGGGGATAGATAGAGTTGACATGGATAGGCTTTTTCCATTGAGAGTAGGGGAGATTCAAACAAGAGGACATGAGTTGAGAGTTAGGGGGCAAAAGTTTAAGGGTAACATGAGGGGGAATTTCTTTACTCAGAGAGTGGTAGCTGTGTGGAACGAGCTTCCAGTAGAAGTGGTAGAGGCAGGTTCGGTATTGTCATTTAAAGTAAAATTGGATAGGTATATGGACAGGAAAGGAATGGAGGGTTATGGGCTGAGTGCGGGCCAGTGGGACTAGGTGAGAGTAAGCGTTCGGCATGGACTAGAAGGGCCGAGATGGCCTGTTTCCACACTGTAATTGTTATCTGGTTATATGGCTAACACGAGAGGGTATAGTTTTAAGGTGCTTGGAAGTAGGTACAGAGGAGATGTCAGGGGTAAGTTTTTTATGCAGATTAACATATTCAAAATGCTAAGGAGAGTTAACATATCAAGCAACACCTATGGTAAGGAATGAAGAGTCAAGGTCCTCCATTAGGACTGGAAAGGAAGTAAAGAAGCCAGAAAAAGAAGGTTAGGGAGAGGAAGGAGTACAAGCGAGAAGGTGATAGGTGAAGTCTGGTGAAGGCAAAGGTAGGTGGGTGGGGGGAGAGGGGGATGGAGTGAGAAGCTGGGAAGTGTTAGGCAGAAAATGCCAAGGGCTGAAGAAGAAGGGATCTGATAGGAGAAAAGGAAGGAGGATTTTTAGTATTTCCTTTTCCATTAAAATGAGCTTTCAGAGGACTAACATTTAAACTTTATCTTTTGTCTTCACTGAGATTGGAATCTCCTACAACCTCATAAAACCTTACATGTAAGATGGCTCCCCATTTAGGAAGAGTAAAGTCACAGTCACTGTCAGCTTCCTAGCCTCAGTATCATGCCTGGCTGCTGCTGCCGATGATCTCTGTCACATCTCAGAGTTTACTGCTCATGATGTTGTTCAAGAAATCATCCCAATTTCACATTAAGGAGAGCAGCTATCTTAAACACAAGAAAGTCTGCAGCTGCCAGAAATCCAGAGCAACACACACAAAATGCTGGAGGAACACTGCAGATGAGGCAGCATCTATGGAAATGAGTGAACGGTCAACATTTCAGGCTGAGACCCTTCTTCAGCTGTAGAGTTATCTGCATTTTATTCAAGCCAGAGGAAGAGACTGAGGAGGGACAGGTAACTGCATTTATTGCATGCTTGCCCAAAGCCCAGGCATTGCGAGGCTGTATCCTGGTCCATGTAGACCTCCCTTCCAACTTTTGAAAGCTTTGAAGGATTTTCCTGGTTACCATGTACAAAATCCACCTTTTCTTCACCAGCTGTTCAGGTCCTAATGACATCTTTTGGAGGGCTCTCCCTACCCCTTTTATCCATTTACTTTTATGTAGCTCAAAAATTATATTGTGGTATATCTCTACAAAAGCTTCATTGGCTTATTGTGACAACACTGAGAGCTTGCAATATGTGATGGTGAATATTGAGCTAACACTGACAATGACAGTCACAATGCAGCATTACACACGAAGCCCAACAATGCTGTTTGGAAAACTTTGAGCTCTTTTTGCTACATTTTCTATTAGTATTAGCATAATCCACACACCATTTTAATACCAGTGTGGGGAGAAATTTATAAATCAACTTCCTTCTTTTTAATTGAATGAAAGTACAAAGGTACAATCTGGTTCTTAACTAGATCCACCATGGGCCTATGGTGCCAGATCTAAACTAAATTATAGAGTACACACTACACCACAGCTGGTGTATTCACAACTTCCAGATGGATTGAATAAAAATTTTGTTTATGATTGTATTGAGCTGCAGTGTTATTAAGCCCAGAATGATACTTTGAAATAGGAAATGTCAACTTCTGAAATCTCATATATGCATAGACAAGATACACCTTCATACCACACTCTACAACAGGAACATCTGCAACTCTTGTGTTCGCATCACCTGAAATTGCCTCAGAATTCAAGAATGCCTTCACAATTTGATAAAACATTCTGAGGTGTTTCTAACAAACATATAAAGATGTATTCTTCATTGAAATAGTTTAACTATTCAGTCATTCTGTTGGAGTTCCCCCATGTACCAGGAATGTAATGTTTATTTGCCATCCATAATTCATACCACTTTTTTTTGTAATGATTTTGATTTTTTTTCCATGACTTTAGTTTATAAGATAGCACAAAGGCTGTGCTGGGAAAATATACTTTGGCCTAGATTTTGTTGTCAAAGTGAAGGCACAGGCCATTGTTCAAGCATATTATGTATAACAACTTAAATGCAAAAATGCTTCTTTCCTGCAGTGTTGTCTTAGCATTTCAAGTAAAAATACCTTTCTGGCAACATGTTCATTGCTACCTCCCTGGCTATGAAAATTAATTATTTCAATTATAAAGTTATATTCACAGATATTAAATATCTGGGATTTCATGATATTTTTCAAATTTGAAAATGTTTTATAACTTGCTATCTCTTTTCTTTCCTAATTCATGTCTATACAGGAAAAACTATACCGGTTTTCCTCAATTTACAAATGTTTGATTAAAAAAAATATTCTGTTCAAGGGCATTGGTGCCTCAGTCCTAGGCTGTGAGGCAACTAGTCAGCATGCCCTGCACCATGCATCTGTAGAAGTTTGTCAAAGATTTAGATGTCATGCCAAACTTTGCAAACTCCTAAGGAAGAAGAGGTGTTGACATGTTTTCTACACCATTGCACTCGCATACTGGGTGCAGGACAGATCCTCTGAAATGTTAACACCGAGGGATTTAAAACTGCTGACCATCTCCATCTGTGTCCCCTTGAATTCCCTGCTTGATTTAAAAAAAACACAAAATTGATGATTTCCTCAATTTACAAATGTTTAATTTTAAAACTTTCCCTGCAAAACTATTGACTTATTAGGACACGTGTCCTTGATTTATGTGTCTATTTTTGTACCATAATAAAGAGTACACCACACTCTGGTTCTGGGAATACGCTGTGGCAAATAATACGCACAATACATTTTGCCCATTCTTTTCGGTTTACAAAATTTTGCTTAAAAATGTTTACTAGGCTTAATTCTGTAGTACATTGACAACCTATTTTGATTTTGTCACATTACCACAAATACTCAGCCAATATTTCTGAACCACTGAAAAACTCATCTGCTATTTTCACGTTTAAGTTTAAGTTTAATTATCATTCAACCATACATGAATACCCATGTATACAACCAAACAAAACAGGGTTACTCGGGGCCTAGGTGCAAAGCAGTCAGACACAGCACAAGACACATATAGCACATAAGTTCTATATATGTGCACTTATAGCTCCTTTACTTCTCCTACCTTTTTATTCTGGTGTCTTCCCCCTTCGTTTTCAGTCCTGATGAAAGGTCTCGATGTGAAACTTTGACTGTTTATTCCTCTCCATAGCTGCTGCCTGATCTGCTGAGATCCTCCAGCATTCTGTGTGTGTTGTTTTGGATTTCCAGCATTTGAAGCATTTCTTGTGTTTGTGCTATTGCACATATATGGTAGCAAATATATATATCAGTAAAATACAGTTACACAAAAGAAAACATAGTCCAAGACCATTGAGGAAATAATTGAACTTTAAAATATCAAAGTTCAAAGTTCAAAGTACATTTTATTATCAAAGTATGTATACTTCATACAGCTTTGCGATCCGTCTCCTTACAGACATGAAACTAAGAACCCCAGTACAAACCATTAAAAACAAGAGATGACTATCAAACACCCAGTGTGTGTGTAGAGAGAGAGAGAGAGAGAGAGAGAGAGAACAAAAAAAACAAATGGTGCAAACAATAAAAGCAAGCAAACAGCATTCAGAGCTGAAGTTCACAGTGCCAGGCATCACTGCAGCTGATCCAGAATTGTGTTAACGGCAAGCCACAGCAACTGTTGTAAAGACATATAAAGTGATAACACTGGGGCTTGCTAATGGTAAACAAATATCACGTCACACACTGGTGGTAATAAACCTGATTCTGAGCAGAGCATCAATTAATGGTAGAAAGGCTGTGTGAAATACACATTGTGCATTGCCAACATTAGGTAGCCATGCCTTGAGTAAAGGCATCACCACTATCACCCTGACTCACTTCTCAGGCCATGCTCTCTTCTTGCTGCTACCACCAGGTAGAAAGTACAAGAGAACAAGGACTCGCATTACCAGGTTCAAGAACAGTTACTACCCCTCAGCCATCAGGATCTTGAACAAAATGGGATAACTATACTCACTTCCCACATCCAATGATCTCACTTTAAGACTCTTTATCTCATTATTTCATGTTCTCATTATTTATTGCTATTTACTTATATTTGCATTCGCACAGTTTGTCGTATTCTGCACGCTGGTTGATCTTTCATTGATCCCATTGTAGTTACTATTCTATGGTGGCATATATAAACTCTGACAATAAAATTTAGTTTGGACTGAAATTGGTAACAGGAGTTGCTAGCACAAATTTAAGCACAGGTGTACATAATTGTTAGTTGGACAAGAACACTTTGATGGATAGAACACTATGTAACAACTAAAGAGTCCAGTGTCAAGTCCAAAATGGTTTTCCTTGATTGTGGAAACACTTTTCTTGACCATCTATCTGTTTCTTTAATTATTAATTAGTGTAGAATTCCCACTTTTAAATTGAGCAGATCATGACTCATGGCCAATAACTAGTCGCTGTCCAACATACAGCAGTTATGTGACACTATAAAAGCTAAGAAGCTGCCAATTTTAAATTATTGAGAAGGTTCAGAGCTCATTAAAAAGTTAATGATGGAAAAATTACTGTTGTGATACTTTCATGCATATCATGTTTGCAGTTTCCCTTTTCTTTGCACCAACAGGACACAGATTTTGGAATCAGACATCAATCAAATGGTAAGGTGGATCCAGCACTAAGGCACAACGATAATCAAATAAAGCTAGAAAGACTCTTGATCATATTCCAAGTGCTAAGGTATTGCATACATCACTTGATGGAAAATGAAATTTAAGTCTTTTGTTTGTAAGTGGTAGACTCTGTGTGTCTCAAACAATTCAGGAGCTGTTTGAACTAAATAATTACACTGGCTAACACAATTACACAATACCAACAATGTAAATGAACTGCAAACACGAGAGAATCTGCAGATGCCGGAAATCCAAAGTGACTCACACAAAATGCCGGAGGGACTCAGCAGGCCCGGCAGCATCTTCGGAGAAGAGTGAACAGCTGATATTTTGGGCCGAGACCCTTCTTCAGGACTGGAAAGGAAGAGAAGTTTACTCCAGCTTCTCCCATTCCTTTCATTTCAAAATGGGACACTTTCAAGTTAGTGTCATGGTAATTGACCTCTGAGTTTGCTGATCAATTTTGGCTCCTGTTTAAGAATTTCCTCAATTACTATGCCTTCTCCCAAGTTCCAATATAGCCTTGCCACTCCTTATAATTGATTGAAATACTTTTAACCTTCCAGTTGTATAATCTTGCACTTATCAGAATCAGGTTTAACATCACTGGCATCTATCATGAAATTTCTTGTCTTTGCAGCAGCTGTACAACACCATCCATAATAACAGAGGAAAACTGAATTAGAAGAAAGTACATATATACATTAAAGAGTTAAATTAAATAAACAATGCAAAAATAGAAATAAAAAGGTAGTGAGGTGGTGTTCCTGGGTTCAATGTTCAATCACAAGTCAGATAGCAGAAGGGAAGAAGGTGTTCTTGAATTGTTGAGTGTGTGCCTTCAGGCTCCAGTACTTCCTTCCTGATGGTAGCAATGAGAAAAAGGCAAGACCTGAGTGATAGGGCTCCTTAATGATGGATGCCCCCTACTTAAGCCATCGCTCCTTGAAGACGTCCTAGATACTACAAAAGCTACAGCCCATGATGGAGCTGGCTAAGTTTATCTCTCCACCATCGGTAAACATAAGGTCTGGGTCTTAACATACAAGATTTGTGCAAAATATATTATCTTAATGGCATTATTAATCTACTTTGCAATTTTATTTTACAATTTGAGGCACCAATTAGAAGAAGAATAATGGGATTACAGTGTTTAGTTGCAGTGAAATATTGCAGTATCACTATTTCACCTGTATGTTCAAAATGTTCTTGCTGATACTGAGCGAGAGTTTGCTGTTGTGACACCATTCAGGCATATTTTCAATCTCCCTCCTATATGTGACAGTGACAATGATGTCATTAGCAAACTTAAATATGGCATAAATGTGACAGTGCGTAACCTCACAGTCATAAGTATAAAGTGAGTAGAGCAGGGAGCTAAGCACACAGTCCTGTGGTGTGTCTATACTGACAGAGATTGTGGAGGAGATGTTGTTGCCAATCAGAATTGACTGGGGACTGCAAGTGAGGAAATCACAGATCCAATTGCACAAGGTGGTATCAAGGCCAACTTCTTAAAGCTTATTAGTTTTGAGGGAATGATAGTATTAAATGCCAAGTTGTAACCGATAAAAATAATCCTGCTGTATGTATCCATGCTGTCCAGATGCTCCGTGGTTGAGTGAAGAGTCAATGGATATAACATTGGCTCTTCTTTATAATTCATCTAGAAAATAAGTCCAAAAATACTCTGTGCATCATCTTTCCATAATTAATACATGCATTTTATACTTTTTACACAATTAAAATCCACTGATTTAGCGAGAAACCAAATAAAATGTTGACAGCAGAAGTTAGAGCAAATTGTGTACAATCTCGTAACGTGGTTCAAAAATCTGAATATTTTGCTGATTGCATCTCTCCACAGCTTTAAACTTAATGTTGGTAAGAATAGATGTTTCTTCCAGCATTCAAGACTAATAGTAATGAATTCATCAATCACCCAGATAAACCAAAATATAAATGTATATTTTAGGTAAAATTAAACAGCAGAATGTATCAAATCTGAATTCAACATAACAGAACACACAATACATCAGGCGATATAAGAAATTGGGGTGGAATAGTTTTGATGTTCAAAGTCATGTTTTATTTCCAATAAGTATTCTTCCTAATCAATGGCCCACCCCATATGCATTCTTGAAGACAAAATGAAGCTCAGGCCTTTGCCAAATTGGATTTGGCATGATCAGATTTGGATTCTAGACGATTTATGAAGTTCAGGCATCTCATGGGAATGTATTACACTACTTTGAATGCCACAGATCTGTTAATCACATTCAACTCAATATTGTGCTCTGCTCTTTCAAGATTGAACTAAAAATCTGAGGATAATTTATGTATTCCCTGTCACTTCTGATAGGATATTGTACCAGAGAAATTGCAAGCATAATGGATCACAGACATGTCAATCTGTTTGCATGATACCAGGAATCTAGTGAACTTATATATAATATTTACTTTTAGTTTTTGTGTTTGCATTTGAAAATTTAGTCATTCAGTATTAATGACATAATTAGCATAGCAATTTTAAAGTTGTCATTATCACATAATACACATTAATAAGATGCATTTTATACGGCAACTACTGACTTTAAATTAATGCCAAGCCTCAATAACTTCATTTAACTTTCCAGCACTCTCAGATAGTGAGAACATGATCAAGTATGACATGTCCCAATGATTTTTTAATTACTTTGGATTATTATTAAAGTTATGCACTCCTTCTATACTGCCATTAAGATTCCAGGGCAAGGAGGAGTTAAGATCAGTGACAGTGAAATTTGCCTTCAGAGAGATAGTGTATATAAATAATAATGAACTGATGAATGGCAGGGTGCAGATATGTATCTACCAAAGGAAATGTAAGGTGCTCCTTCCTTCTACTAGCCTTCAGATCACGCTTGTGCAAGGTGTAACACCTACTTAACCCTTTGATCGGGGTGATGTGAAGCCATGGGAGCAGGTGGTGGATGGTTGTATGAGCAGCTGGTGCAGATCACAAGTCCTGGTTATGCAACCACTGATGCCAGGCAGACAATCTCTGAAGAGTGTTAATAGTGGCTGGGGTCACCCGTCTTGTAAAGACACTGCCCAGAAGAAGGCAATACAAACCACTTCTGTAGAAAAATTTGCCAGGAACAATCACAGTCATGGATAGACACTTATGTCATATGACACGACACATAACAAACAAACAAATGAACTGGCTCATGGAAAATAAAACTGATGTGCTTGTTAGACAATCTGCTGATTCATTATCTCCCATTTTCCACCATCAGCAAGCCAAATTCCACCAGTAATTTACAAAGACTTACTAGACATTCCCAAACCAAAAGCCGTGGATGAACCGGGAGGTACGCCGTCTGCTGAAGGCTAGATCTGTAACATTCAGGTCTGGCAACCCAGGTCTGTCCCAGAAAACCAGGTATGATTTACAGCGGGCTATTTCAAGGGTGAAGAGACAATTTTGAATGAGGTTGGAGGTGATATCGGATGTACACCAACTTTGGCAGGGTTTGCAAAACATTACTTCCTACAAAGCAAAACCCAATAGCATGAATGGCAGCCATGCTTCACTACCAGATGAACTCAATGCCTCTATGCCCGTTTTGAAAGGGAGAGTGTAACTATACCTGTGAAGATCCCTGCTGCACCTGATGACCCTATGATCTCTGTCTCAGAGGCCGATGTTAGGCTGTCTTTAAAGAGGGTGAAACCTTGCAAGGTGGAAGGTTTCAATGGTGTACCTGGTAAGGCTCTGAAAACCTGTGCCAACCAACTGACAGAAGCATTCAAGGACATTTTCAACCTCTCACTGCTACGGGTGGAAGTTCCCACTTGATTCAAAAAGGCAATAATTTTAACAGTGCCTAAGAAGAATAATGTGAGCTGCCTTAATGACTATCGCCCGGTAGCACTCACATCTACAATGATGAAATGCTTTGAGAGGTTGGTTATGACTAGACTGAACTCTTGCTTCAGCAAGGACCCATTGCAATTTGCCTATCACCACAATAGGTCAATGGCAGATGCAATCTCAATGGCTCTTCACAGGGCTTTAGACCACCTGGACAACACAAACACCAATGTCAGGACGCTGTTCATCGACTATAGCTCAGCATTTAATACCATCATTCCCACAATCCTGATTGAGAAGTTGCAGAACCTGGGCCTCTGAACCTCCCTCTGCAATAGGATCCTCGACTTTCTAACCAGAAGGACCCAATCTGTGCGGATTGGTGATAACATCTCCTCACTGACGATCAACACTTGTGCACCTCAGGGATGTGTAGTTGGTCCACTGTACTGCTCTCTATGAACACATGACTGTATGGCTAGGCATAGCTCAAAAACCATCCATAAATTTGCTGACAACACAACCATTGTTGGTGGAATCTCAGGTGGTGACGAGAGGACGTACAGGAGTGGAGTGGTGTTGTAGCAACAACCTTGCACTCAGCATCAGTAAGATGAAAAAGCTGATTGTGAACTTCAGGAAGGGTAAGACGAAGGAACACATACCAATCCTCATAGAGGGATCTGAAGTGGAGAGAGTGAGCAATTTCAGGTTCCTGGGTGTCAAGATCTCTGAGGATCTAACCTGGTCCCAACATATTGATGCAGTTATAAAGAAGGCAAGACGACAACTGTACTTCATTAGGAGTTTGAAGAGATTTGGTATGTCAACTCAGAACTTCTATAGATGTACAATGGTGAGCATTCTGACAGGCTACATCATTGTCTGGTATGGAGGGGCTACTGCACAGGAACGAAAGAAGTTGCAGAGGGTTGTAAATTTAGTCGGCTCCATTTTGGGTACTAGTCTACAAAGTACCCAGGACATTTTCAAGAAGCGATGTCTCAGAAAGGCAGCGTCCATTATTAAGGACCTCTAGCACCCAGGGCATGCCCTTTTGTCACTGTTACCAACAGGTAGGAGGTACAGAAGCCTGAAGGCACACACTCAGCGATTCAGGAACAGCTTCTTCTCCTCTGCCATCCGATTCCTAAATGGACATTGAACCTTTGGACACTACCT
Source organism: Hemitrygon akajei (assembly GCF_048418815.1). Classification (NCBI taxonomy): domain Eukaryota; kingdom Metazoa; phylum Chordata; class Chondrichthyes; order Myliobatiformes; family Dasyatidae; genus Hemitrygon; species Hemitrygon akajei. The sequence continues at coordinate 184,169,165 of NC_133128.1, forward strand.
CACTTTTTAAATATATATCATTTCTGTTCTTTGCATGATTTTTAATCTAGTCAATGTATGTATACTGTAAATGATTCACTTATTTATTTATTATTATTACTATTTTTTTTCTATATTATGTATTGCATTGAACTGCAGCTGCTAAGTTAACAAATTTCCCAACACATGCCAGTGATAATAAACCTGATTCTGATTCTGACATTTTATCAATGTGTTGAGAGAACTTATCACTTTCTTCTCTTACGACAAACTAGAAGAGTTGGGTTTTTGTGAAGAAAACTGTACAGGTGTTGGGCATTTTCTTGGAACCATTCATATTTGCTAACCTTTTCTGGAGATCAAGAGAAAACTCCATTTCTGTAATGTTAGAAGGTTTGACTTCAGGCAGCAAATGAGCTTCTGAAGGTAGGTCAGCTGACAGCACAAGGGTACTCTTGGCAGTCCCTGTCTTGGGCTTTAAAGTTATACCAATGCTCATTGACACAAACAAATCTGGGCTAAATTTGGGTAGCATTTAATGTTGACCATTGTACTGTGAGGAAATAGGTCTTTGCATAGAGTTGTAGTTACAGGTCTTTTTACCCTGGTGTCCCCAAAGCTATTCCCATCTGCCCAGGTATGGCTCAGTTCCCTCTAAATCCCTGCTGTCCATGTACTTATCCAAATATCTTTTAAATGTCCAGTTTTAGATGGTGCTCGTGATGTCCAGTGATTACTTAGTGTTGGTGAAATACAAAACAAAGAAAACTACTAAACACCTTATTACTTACACTTTATTAATAATGATCACTGCTAACAATGGAGAGAAGGGCAGAGGCGAGGCTAGGTAAGCAGAGGCAGAGACTAAGGTGAGGCATGGCAGAAGCAAGCAAAAGCAGAACTGAGGAAATGCTTGCTGTCTAATTGATTTAAGTGGCATGTGAAATTGGAATGGTCAGTGTGCTGGGACTAGAGGTGAGGCGTGGATTGTTTCTGCTCAATTCTGTTCTCTGGCCCATGATGTTTACTCAGCTCTGCACTGAACTGATTCTGTAGCCTGCTCCATCTGCAGTGATGCGTGGCTTTATGTCATCAGTAAAACTTCGGTTCTGACTGTTATTTGCTTACTTTTATTGTTTACATGACTTCACTTTGTCTCTGCGCAGTGGATGTTTGACGATTTTTTTTTTAATAGGTTCTCTTGGGGTTTCTTGGTTTTATGGCTGTCTGTAAGGAGACAAATCTCAAGATTGCATCATGTATACATACCTTGATAATAAATGGGCTTTAAACTTTGAACCTGTCTCGGCACTTTCCCTGGCATGTCGATACATATATGCACCACCCTCTGTGTGAAGAAGTTTCCCCTCAGGTTCCTTTTAAATCCTTCATTGAAGCTGTACCCCCAGTTTTTAGTTCCACTTCCCTGGAAAAAGGCAGTCTTTGGCATGTACTTCCAATAAAAGGTATCATGTACTGTGTATTTTCTGGAAGATCCAGAATGTATGGATGAAATATTTCCAGATGTTGCATGTACCTAATGCAGCTAATATTGCTTGATTGTTTTAATTATGAGATCTCCCCTTTAAACATTCTTTGCCTCAGTTTAAACTTCAAAACTAAGACAGGTACAATAGCTGAAGATTTGTTGCCAGAAATATTTCATTGGCTGATATTGAGTGTGGCTGAGTGAAATTGTTCATTACCCGGAAAGTGATGGAGCATTTACTTGACAACTTCTGTTGAAAGTATGTGTGAGTTTTCAAGGGGACAGAATGCTTATTCATTAGAGTTCTTGGAAACAATTTAGTTTCACTCCTCACCTATGTTCTTTTTGAAAAGGCTCTGGCCTTTGCTCAAATTCTGCTGGGGGTCTGGCTTCCCCACAACTCTGAGATGATCTTTGCTTTGAATAGTTCAACCCACTGTGACAGAAATGTTTGGAAGTATTTCCTTGCTGTGGGCAATTTTAGCCATTTCTGCTTTAACAGCAACTAAAAGTGGAGTGGACAATATGCAACCTGCTCTACCTTCAAAACTCAAGTAGAATATGAAAGCAGATATGCAAGATCCCAATTTAACTTCTCAAAAATAAGTAGGGAGAACAGTACTAACATTGGGTTAAGAACTGATGCAATGAAACACTAGGAGGAGAGTATGATCATCCAGCACTTAGTCAGGAAGCAGATCTAACATCGATTGAAACAAGACAAAGAAAGAGAAGAGGAAAAAGGGTTAAAATAACACCACCACATTGGATTCCCAGGTAAGAGCAAGGGACTCTGCAGTTAGCCTATGAATACTTGCTTGAATTTGTCTGGAATATATTGGCAATCTTTGAAGTACTCTATTCCATCGTTGTATATAAAGAAGGGATGGCATAGTAGTGTAGTGGTTAGCACTACACTTTACAGTACAGATGACCTGGGTTCAACTCCAGCTGCTGCCTGTAAGGAATTTGTACGTTCTCCCCGTGACCGTGTGGGCTTCCTCTGGGTGCTCCAGTTGTCTCCCCACAATCCAAAAACGTACCAGTTGGTGGGTTAATTGCTCATTGCAAATTGTACTGTGATTAGACTAGGGTTAATTTGGGAAATTGCTGGGTGCTGCGGCTCAAACGGCCAGAAGGCCTAACTATCGACAGGTTACTATCGATGCAATGCTCCTCAGACAGGATGAAGAGGTCAATACTCCCCAATGCCATTAGGCTTTACAATTCTACCGCCAGGACTTAAGAACTTTTTAAAAGCTATTATTAATGCTTTTTGAGATAGTGATTTAGATGTATATCATATTTTTTACTGAGTTAAGTATTGTATGTAATTAGTTTTGCTACAACAAGTGTATGGGACATTGGAAAAAAAAAGTTGAATTTCCCCATGGGGATGAATAAAGTATCTATCTATCTATCTATCTATCTAACTTTGATATGACCAGAAGACATAGTAGCAGAATTAGGCCATTCAATGCCCCACCATTTCTATCATGGCCGATTTGTTATTCTTCTCTCCCGGATCTGTCCATACCTCTGTTATGCTTCAAGCAGTAGCTATTATTTTCATGTTTATGTTTTTTTCATGTTTATTAGAGCAACCTTAATCACTGAAATAGTTCTTGCTCAAATTTCTGTTTGTCATGGTCCAGTCTCTCCCACAGGGTTCCACCTTCCTTTACTTTGACTTCTTTCTAGGCAAGGTTGGCTTCATTCTGAAGGCTTGTAATGGACTGGCCGTTACTGACTGAAGACAAGCTGGTTTGCTTAAGGTTGAATTGGCTCACGTCCATTGTATGTATTGTTCAGCTGCTCACTGAACAGGACATAGAAAATATTTTATAATTGTATGCAGAAATGAAGTCGTGCACAACTGAACAAGTTTATGGATATAAAAATGCACTCCAAAGTATGTAAAATTGTTAGCATTTCCTGGGGGGGGGGGGTTCTTTACCTAAATCACCTCAGAATGAAATTCTCATCTGTAAAAATGGCAGCACATCATAATGTATGAATCTAGTAGAAAATGCAATGTTACAAAATTCTACTTTTAAGACCTTTTATTAACCTATTTGACAGTGAGTTGTAAAGCTTAGCAGTTAGTAAATGCTGCTGAGTTTAGTTTTTATTCTATATAATTGATTTAGAATTAAGTGCAATAAAAGTTGTTGCTCACAATATATTGAAAGTTTTGGAAATAAATTCAGCTGCTTGCCATTGTGATCAGATGGAGGAGATTATGTATTTGGTCCAATAGCTAGTTATTACACAAATGCCTCAGATATGGTCACCAGGTTCTGAAGTTCACCATGAAGCAGATAAATGTTTCTATTGATAAAACAATGAATGGCAGCTTAACTCGTAAGTTATTTTTGGGCCTAAAGATATCAGACACTAAATCTTCTGCCCATTATGCTACTGACATTTAGGGCAGCAATGAAGGTCCTGCATCTCTGGCAGTGTTCAGAACTTCCTTCATCGTGCCAGTAGTTTTCTCTCAGTTTTCATACTGTCAGCCATTCAGGGCCTGAGAAGAGACTCGGGAATATTGTCGTGCTCAGAAGAAGAAGGATTGTTCATCACTGTTTCCATAATAGTTCTGTTTTACCATTCGGGTTTGTAAACCCTGAGCTGAATGCCCAAACATGGAGGACTAATGGACCTCTCTTAGTCTGGCCTCTACTCTTTGACCTGTATGGCATGGGTGACCCTATCAAGAGTCAAAGTATAAAGCACTGACTCCAGCCCACATAGATATCTGGGTCATGAGGCACACAAGCCTCCAAATCAAGACAAGTTTATGGTCCTCTGACACTAACGAGGCCTTTGAAATATAATCAGCATTGTCCAACATAAGCACTAAGAAGGGTCTTGAACCAAAATGTCAACAGTATATTTTGATTTCCATAGATACTGCCTGATCTGTTGAATTCCTCAAGCATTTCGTATGTGTTATATCAGACACTACAGATGTGTTTGAAATTTAATCAGCATGGAGTAAGTTCCTTATTATATTTCTAAGTATAGCAGTTTCTGACAATTGGTTTACATGTGCAAACAGCCTACCAGCACCTTTGGATAGATATCTTACAAATATATTCCTTCGTAGGTTTGCCTAAAAATTGATCTGACTTGTCTTGTCAGCCAGGTTAGAGGTGAATCCAAACTTAAGGAATGAGAAGGGGCATTGATTTCTCTAACTTTGGTACCACTGCTTCCTTCATCCTACCACACCCCCCCCCCCACCCCCAAACACACTGTTTTTCTTTATCCTTGTGGCCACATTACCCCTTCTCTTTCCATTCCCCAACCCTCACCTACAATCTGAACTCTGTTGTAGATGGAGTTAGAGCAGAACCTAGCCCAACAGTCATGAAAACAAAGAGAGTAGATAGGGGGTTGAAGACGTAGCCTTGTTGGGTGCATCAATGTTGAGAATAATTGTGATAGAGTTGTTAGTGTCTATCCTTCTAATTACAGTCTTTCAGACATTCCTTCCTGTCTTTGGAATTTACATTATACTGGACTGTATGAAGATAGCTGAAATTTATTTGTTATAATTTTTGTTTGTCATTAGTTCTCGTATATTTCTGTACTTCAGCTGAAAAAATGTTCTACTATTTCTCTTCCCCTATTTGTGGCCTGTAGTACACATCAAATCTTACAATGGCTCTTCTATTTTTCCTTAATCCTATGTACACAGATTCTGATTTTTTGCACGTTTCCTGAACTATTAATGACTATTAATGACCATACTGCTATGTCCCCTTTTTTATTGCTTCCTCATCTTTCAATAGCTTGGAGCCAGTTCTCAACATTCCCAACTTTGAGCCATATCTCTGTTGTTGCCATGAACGCTAGACACCAGTGGTTTGCCTGTCAGAGGAAAAAAGAACAGATACTGAATCCATGAGAGAGAAACCTATTAAAGCAATCAGCTTGCTTACCGTGTCATGATATCATTGAACCTGAGCTAATTAAGTTGGAAAGTCTTTAACAGGATGTGCTGGGCCTTCTGATGGCAGGATATGTGGTTTCCAAGACTGGTGATTGTTACAATTTAAGGCATTAACTCAGTGAGTACTCTGGAGCAAGTATCAGACCCAAATCTTATTTGCATACATTTCCCCCAATCTGACAACAGTTTTGGAACCAGAAGATCCAAAAATTTGATGTCATCTTCTCAGTCTGACAACAAAAGAATTTTGAAGGGTCTCAGTCCAAAATGTTGAATGTTTACTCTTTTCCATAGATGCTGCCTGGCCTGCTGAGTTCCTCCAGCATTTTATGTGTGTTGCCTGGATTTAGAAAAATAGAAAATAGGTGCAGGAGTAGGCCATTTGGCCCTTCGAGCCTGCACCGCCATTCCATATGATCATGTCTGATCATCCAACTCAGAACCCTGTACCTGCTTTCTCTCCATACCCCCTGATCCCTTTAGCCACAAGGGCCATATCTAACTTCCTCTTAAATATAGCCAATGAACCGGCCTCAACTGTTTCCTGTGGCAGAGAATTCCATAGATTCTCCACTCTCTGTGTGAAGAAGTTTTTCCTCATCTCAGTCCTAAAAGGCTTCCCCTTTATCCTTAAACTGTGACTCCTCGTTCTGGACTTCCCCAACATCGGAAACAATCTTCCTGCATCTAGCCTGTCCAATCCATTTAGAATTTTATACGTTTCAATAAGATCCCCCCTCAATCTTCTAAATTCCAGTGAGTATAAGCCTAGTCGATCCAGTCTTTCTTCATATGAAAGTTTGCCATCCCAGGAATCAATCTGGTGAACCTTCTCTGTACTCCCTCTTTCCAGCATCTGCAGATTTTCTCTTGTTTGTGATTGGAAAAAGTCCATTGCTTTTGTTGACCTCATCAAGGCAATCACTTACATAAGCAGTTTATTTAAGCTGTTGAAGACAATTGGCTTCCAGTTGAAGCTGCTTAGTATGATCTCTTCTTTTCATACCTGTACCTACACAAAGGGAAAGGTCAACTATGATATGAAATCCTTTTGAGATCCACAACACTTTCAGAATATTGTAGTACGGAATTCTTTGGATTATTCTTTGTACTGCTGCTGTTTATATCTTCAGGTCAATCATGGAGGGCATCTATTTACACACCTACACTAACAGATAATCATTCAGACTCCAAACTTGCCTGAGTACCTCATCGGGGAATTGCTCAATGCTGACAAAGATATATTAGCTTCATACATTGATAATCCCCAGCAACTATGATGTGATTTTCTTATACATATAAATACACTGGATTGGAAAATATTGAAATATTCATATAACCATGGCCAACAATCACCAGAAATCTACACTTGACACCGAAGTCAACATGAGGTATTATTTTCAGATTGAGCAAAAGTTTTCAGGTTATTTAGTCTGATGGAGAAACCAACTTCAAGTCTATTAAACTTGTAGTCAGTACAATCTTGTACAATAAGGTATGGGGAAAGACTTAACTGCCTCAGTTGTATGCTGAGGATCTTCTGGTAGGACAAAGTCACCATCTAAAGGGCCCTCAAGCTGGCTAAGTTTGTCAGTATACCAAGTCCGCAACACTTGTGGTGGACTGACCAAACAGATTGGATAGATATTATTAAGGATACTCTATCTGGTGAATTGTCTACATTGGGCAATAGTTGACAGTCAAGACCGCTGGAGATTAACTGACCAAAAGGGTATAGGAAGAGTCAAGGAGAAAATGAGAGCTCAATGAACTGATATATATCTAAAAAAACAAAGAAAACTGAGACCAGAAAATGTTGATACTTCTCAGTCCATGGATTGTATCTGCAGAAAGAAGGCTGTTGAGTCCACCACCAGTGTTCAGTACTAACTGGACATCAAGCAGCATCCATTATCAAGGACACCATCATCCAGGCCATGCTTCCTTTTCACTGCTGCCATCAGGAAGGAGGAACAGGAGCCTCAGGTCCCACAATACTAGGTTCAGACACAGTTATTACCCTTCAACAATCAGGCTCCTGAATTGGCATGGATAACTTCACTCAACACTAAACTAATTCCACATCCTATGACTCATTTTCAAGGACTCTACAACTCATATTCTCAGTGTTAATTATTTGCTTATTTACTTGTTATTGTTTCTTTTTTTTTCTTCGTATTTGCACAGATTGTCTTCTATTGCACATTGATTGTTTGTCAGTCTATGTCAGAATCGAATCTGAATTAAAATCAGGCTTATTTTCATCAGCATGTGTCGTGAAATTTATTAACTTAGTATGACACACCAAATCATCACTGGTGCAGCCAATTGGTTGTGGAAGTCACATAATTAGTTGCGTGAAGATCAGGTGTGTGCAGTCAAGGTGTTTCAGTTGATTGTAGTGAAAATACACCTGTACCTGGAAGCTCCAACTGCTGGTGAGTCCGTATCCTGGCAAAAACTACACCACGAAGACAAAAGAACACCCCAAGCAAACCCATGGAAAGGTTATTGAAAAGCACAAGTCAGGAGATGGATACAAGAATGTTTCCAAGTCACTGAATATCCCTTGGAGTACAGTTAAGTCAATCATCAAGTAATGGAAAGAATGTGGCACAGCTGTAAATCTGCCGAGAGCAGGGTGACCTCAAAAACTGAGTGACTGGGCAAGAAGGGGACTAGTGAGGGAGGCCGCCAGGAGACCCACGACAACTCTGGAGGAGTTACAAGCTTCAGTGGCTGAGATGGGAGAGACTGCACATACAACAACTGTTGCCCGGGTGCTTCACCAGTTGCAGCTTTATGGGAGAGTAGCAAAGAGAAAGCCACTGTTGAAAACAATTCACATAAATTTTCAGGAAGCATGTGGGAGACTCTGAAATCAGCTGGAAGAAGGTTCTTTGGTCTGATGAAAACAAAAGTGAGCTTCTTGGCCATCAAATTAAATGCTGTGTTTGGTGCAAGCCAAGCACCACATATCAGAAACATACCATCCCTACCATGAAGCTGCATCATGCTGTGGGGATGCTTCACTGCAGCAGGCCCTGGAAGGCTTGTGAGGGTAGAGGGTAAAATGAATGCAGCAAAACACAGGGAAATCCTGGAGGAAAACCTGATGTAGTCTGCAAGAGAAAAGCAACATGCAAGAAGACTTGTTTTCCAGCAAGACAATGTTCCCAAGCATAAAGCCATATCTACACGGGAATGTTTTAAAACACAAAGTTAATGTTCTGGAGTGGCCAAGTCAGAGTCCAGGCCTCAAGCAAATTGAGAATTTGTGGCTGGACTTGAAAAAGGCTGTTTACTCACGTTCCCCATGCAATCTGACAGAGCTTGAGTACATGCATATCAACAAATACAACCCTGACATTCATTGTTTGCAGGCATACTTAATAAATCCAATAACCATAATAAACTCCTTTGCTTGCATCTTCGAAAACAGTCCTATTTCCATCTTTAATATCTCTATTTTTTCCTTTCAGGGTTCTTTTGAAGACCCTGACCTGGAGTTACACGCTGACTACGGTTCTTTGCGGGAATGGGACCCGCTCTCCGGGTTCCACTATCGGCCACTATTCGGCATGCCAAAGTCTCGGCCTAAAATTTCAGCACAGTTTCAGAAGCCTAGGATCTCGAGTAACTGGAGATGGGTGAATCAAGGGTCGGTGTCGCCACAGGAGATCCGTGTGTCGTTGGGGGTGTCGGAACATCTGCTGTGCTCCTGGGGACCCGGGATCCTTGAAATCTCCAGGCACGGAGCTCAGAAAAAAGCGACATAATGGACTTTTAATCCAGCGAGTTGCTTGTTATGTCTCCCCACTTGCTGGAAAATGGAATGGAGTCACCTCTTTCTCCCTTATTAGGAGAGAGAGAGCCTGCAGCATGTCCAATTATCGGGTGAACAATGTAGTCTCTGGGGTAACTGCAAGTCTGTGTCTTTGCTATTGCTTTGCTCATGCTTGAGTGCTGGTAGCAGGTGCGCTTTATTTTTGCTGGTGGGGGGTGGGGGGATTGTTGCTTGCTGCCCCTTGCGTGCAGGAGGGAGGGGAGCTGGGGGGGACTTTGGGCTTCTTACGTCTATCTGTCGATAGACATTTCAGCTTTTCAGGATGTATATTGCATACATTTCTCTGATATTAAATAAATCTTTGAATCAATGCAAGACTGCACCAACCGGGCATACAACCAATATGTAAGAGACAACAAACTGCAAATACAAAAAAATAAAATAATGTTTACAAAGAAACATCGAATGTCTAGCTCAGAGTTGAAGACTTCTTCCCAGAAACAGAAGGGTTCCTTGTGGCAATACAGAATTTTTCGATTAATACAAAAAAATGATCAAAAATGCATGGTAAAAGACCAACAAATTCAAGATGATAAGTGTAGAAAATGCTGAGGAAAAACCAGAAACAACCTGACACATTACAGGAATCTGCAGCAGTTTAACACAATCTGATTATCTACACAGGCACAATCAAGTGCCAAACATCATTCATTAAATCACAAACAAGAGAAAATCTGCAGATGCTGGAAATCCAAGCAACTCACACAAAATGCTGGTGGCCAGGCAGCATCTGTAGAAAAAAGTACAGACATCGACTTACCTTTTTCCATAGATGCTGCCTGGCCTGTTCAGTTCTTCCAGCATGTTGTGCGGATCCTTCATTAAAATCTTGCATTAAAATACAAACACATAAATGAAATCACACCTTACTATCAATACAAGCCTGATCCAGTTAGAATCAGAATACCAAAAATTATAATATGATCAATCAGTTATTAGAGATAAGACAATCCATAGTAACTGTTTGGGTAATAATAATACAAGATAAACAAGCACGAACAACTTATTTAATAGATGTAGCCATTCCAAACACACATAACTTACAGAAATCGGTAAGTGAAAAACATCAGAAATATGCTGAATTAAAAGTGGAAACTGAAAGACTATGGAACATGATCAGAGTAGGCATTGTTGCAATAGTAACATCTACAACTGGTCTCAGAATCAGAATCAGGCTTATCATCACCGGCATGTGTCATGAAATTTGTTATCATCCCAAGGGCACTACACAATAACATTAAACAATTAGGGCTACACAGTAATATGTATGTAAATCTTCAGAAAGCCACAATGCTAAACACCACTAGTATAGTCTGAAAGTTCCTAGCAATTGACAAATGAGCGCACTTGTCTATGCCTGTACCTCAAGTTTTACTAGCTTGAGCTGAGAAAAAATAAATAAAACAAACAACAGTGATTTAATAATTTAATATTCCATCAGCCCTTCGATAAATTACAACTTTTAATTATATTTAAAATGTAATGGAATAGGCTTTTGAGATCATTGGTCTTGGAGTTTAGTGACATTTCAATGTATCGGTTCTGGAAAAGGTTCTTGAGCAATGCAGTATTGATCCATGTTTCACTGCAAGTTCTGATCTACACTTACTTGGTTTTCAATTACAGCTGTCGATGCAAAATAAACCAATTTGGTTCCTTAAGCCTTCTCACCTTTGCTCTCCCTTCACTTTTTACAATAATGGGTAAAACTACACCATCAATATCATTTACAGAAGAAAGAAACCTGGTGCTGATTAACGGCAGGGGTAAAGCCTCCCCATCACTGAGCACATCAACATGAAGCACTTTCGCAGGAACACAGAATCCATCATCGCAGACCCTCACCACACAACTTATGTTCTCTTCTCATAGCTGCAATCAAGAAGGCGGCTCAGGGGCCTTAGTGCTCATACCACCAGGTTCAGAATCAGAATCAGAATAAGGTTCACTGACATATTCAGAAACGGTTATTACTCCTCAACCATCAGGCTCCTGAACAAAAGGGGATAACTTCACTCAACTTCACTTGCTCCATCACTAAACTGCCCCCACAACTAATGGATTCAATTTCAAAGACTCCTCATCTCATGTCCTTTATATTTACTGCTTATTTATTTATTTACTAATTATTATTTCTTTGTTTTCGTTTGTATTTGCAGTGTGTTGTCTTTTGCGCATTAATTGTTTGTCTGGCCTGTTTGGGTCGTGATCTTTCATTGATTTCGTTATGGTTCTTGGATTTACTGAGTATGCCCACAAGAAAACAAATCGCAGAGCTGTATTTGTTGACATATATGCACTGAGATAATAAATTTACTTAGAGCTTTGAAGCAGATTATGTTTCTATGAGACCTCAGATGATGTTGGACTTCTTCCTTGCTTCCAGTTTGGTGATAACTAACAAGTGATTCTCCAGTATTTATTGCAGGATATTGGGATGTGACATGTGCTCTAACTTGTAATAGTGCACATTGAAAAGTCAGACCCTGATTTCAGGCTGCCAGATTACCAACACACTGAATTTTACAATCTTTAATGACTTAGCACTTACTTCACACTTCACTCGAGTAAAATTCACACTATAAACATTCATAACTTTGTATAGCAACAACGAATGGAGGAAAGAGGGAAGGGGTGTTGGATGGACATGGGCTTGGGCAATGGTTGGGCTTCCATGTTCTTCATTTACTAAAACCTAGCTACTGTTTCACTTATCGTCTATATTTCCAAAAGTTGGAAGGCAACAGTGAGTGATTGCTTTTCCACTATTAAATAAAGTTCCTTTAAGAAGTAACTAGTAATTGACCACACAAGAAATAAGCCAAGAATACATTCAGTGGCCACTTTATTAGGTACACCTGCTCTTTAATCCAAGTATCTACAGCCAATCATGTGGCAGCCATTCAATGTATAAAGACATGCAGACATGGTCAAGAAGTTCAGTTATGGCTCAGAAGAGACATCCAAATAGGAAAGAAATGTGATCTAAGGGTGACTTCGACCATAGAATGATTGTTGGTGGCAGACAGGACGGTTTGAGTATCTCAGAAACTACTAATATAGGATTTTCATGCACAACAGTTGGGGGTGTTGTGGGTAGTGTGGAGGGCTGTCAGAGGTTACAGCAGGACATTGATTGGGTGCAAAACTGAGCTGAGAAATGGCAGATGGAGTTCAACCCAGTTAAGTGTGAAGTGGTTCATTTTGGTAGGTCAAATATGATGGCAGAATATAGTATTAATGGTAAGACTCTTGGCAGTGTGGAGGATCAGAGGGATTTTGGGGTCTGAGTCCATAGGACACTCAAAGCAGCTACGCAGGTTGACTCTGTGGTTAAGAAGCCTACGCTGTATTGGCCTTCATCAATTGTGGAATTGAATTTAGGAGCTGAGAGGTAATGTTGCAGCTATATAGGACCCTGGTCAGACCCCACTTGGAGTACTGTGCTCAGTTCTGGTCGCCTCACTACAAGAAGGAGGTGGAAGCCATAGAAAGGGTGCAGAGGAGATTTACAAGGATGTTTCCTGCATTGGGGAGCATGCCTTATGAGAAAAGGTTGAGTGAACTCAGCCTTTTCTCCGTGGAGTGATGGAGGATGAGAGGTGACCTGATAGAGGTGTATAAGATGATGAGAGGCATTGGTTGTGTGCATAGTCAGAGGCTTTTTCCTAGGGCTGAAATGGTTGCCACAAGAGGACACAGGTTTAAGGTGCTTGGGAGTAGGTACAGAGGAGATTTCATGGGTTAGATTTTTACTCAGAGAGTGGTGAGTGTGTGAAATGAGCCACCAGCAACGGTGGTGGAGGTAGATACAATAGGGTCTTTTAAGAGACTTTTAGATAGGTACATGGAGCTTAGTAAAATAGGGGGCTATAGTATGCCTAGTAATTTCTAAGGTAGGGACATGTTTGGCACTACTTTGTGGGCTGAAGGGACCGTATTGCACTGTAGGCTTTCTATGTTTCTAACCGTCTCTAGAACAAGGGTTTCCATCCAATACCATTAAGCAAGTTGATCATGGACCCCAGATCGGAGAACACCTCCTCTAGAATTTAAAGAGTGTGGTACGAAAAACAAAAAACATCCAGTGAGTGGCAATTCTGTGGACAAGAATGCGTTGTTATTGAGAGAGGTCAGAGGAGAAAGACCAGAGTGCTTCAAGCTGACAGGGAGGTGGCAGTAACTCAAATAATCATGCAAGTCATCAGTGGTGTGCTGTAAAGTGGAGTGTTGAATTTTGAAGTGGTTGAGCTACAGCAGCAGAAAACCCTGAACACATAGACCTTTCTAGATACCTCTTGTTCCTAATAAGGTGACCGCCGAGTAGCCAATCATTCAAATCCAAAGTGCCGAAACAACGTATTAAAGAGACTCTGAAAGTATTGTGTACCCTCCAAACAGTAGCTACATCAGTGCAAAATAGCACGGAAGTGCATTCAATATTTATGAAATAAACTTCAAATTATTGATAGAATCACTTCCATATCGCAAAGGAAAAATAAAGAATAGATTGCTAGCTGTCTCTTAGCCTATACTGTCAGATTAATAACTATAGTCTAAGCATTTCATCTCGGATATGAGAAGACAGTTTCAATGTTTGGTTAAAGTACTTGCAAGAGAAACATCACGGAAACACATAAATCGTAAAATACCATCGATACTGGAAATCTGAAATAACTGCGTAAAACATGGAAGTGTGCAGCAAGCCAGGCAGCAGCTGTGAACTTTGAAAGAGTTAATGTTTCAATGGATGATCTTTCATATGAGCATATTAATATTAATTTATATTTCCCAGGAGCATTTAAATCGTACATTCAAAACAAAATATAACACTGAAAATAGCTCCCGACAAAAAAAAATCCAGAGGGAACAAACTCCTTTGAGAGTTGCTGCAATTTAAGTTCCTGCAGACACAAAGTCTTGGAGTAATTTAAATATGCTGATGAACATGCTGTTGTTAAAAAGAGTAGAATTCAAAAGCAGTTTTCAATAGCAACTCGAATCTCAGTTTTAAAGTACAAGTTCCCGTGCATAAGTTATAGTCAAGGATATTTGCTTTTCTTAGCTTTTGTTTCAACTGTTTTTATTTTTAATTCTGTTTTTAATATTCATTCATTGGTTGTGGACATGCCGGCACTTTTTGTCTATTACTAATAACCCTTCAACTGAGGGGGGGGGGGGGCAATTAAAAGTCAATCGCTCCAGTTCACTAGCTGGCCTGTGGTGTAGTGACTTCACTTTGAAGCAAGTGATCCCAGGTTCAAATCCGGCCGTCTCCTTACAAGCTAGCAAGTCAACCTCAGCTTGCAACTTGACCTGGTAAAAAACAGACAAAATGCTAAAGAAACAGCAAGGTTTCCACTGGATGTGCCACTAGGCACGGCGAGGAATAACAAAGACCCTGGTTCACTGGAATAACCGGACCGGGTTACAGATTGCAAATCTCCTTCCCTAAGTGAATTTGACAAGCTTTCACTGCCATTCACTAGTTCTGTGGCCTTTGTTATAGAGGATTTTATTATATTGAAAACTTATTTAGTTCTTTGAATTTAAGCCCCTCCATTTGCATGATTGAATTCAAAACCAAGCTTCTGATTTTGAACAGTGTAGTAATGCTTTCACAGATTTTATTTGGCCCACTGAGTTCCTCCAGCAGGTTGTTTATTGCTTGAATTAAGCAGCATATTTTTACAGTTCTTCCACAATGTCCCTAAGGTTCTTGTAACAAATAAGGTACTCCCAAAGTGCAGTTATTGCTGTAGAGTGCAAAGAGAATAACCAACCTGCACATAGACACTCCCACAAACATCACTATATTATACTCTCTGCTCGCTCATTCCATGAATTCCTTGTCCATTCATCCCTCCCCACCCTTAATCCTGCTAGTGGCAGAAATGCTGCAAATGTCCATTTACCTCTTCACTTACCTCCACTCAGGGTCCCAAGCAGTCCTTCCAGGTAAAGCAATACTTCACCTGCAGATCTGTTGGAGTCATCTATTGTGTCCGATGATCCCAATGAAGCCTCCTCTACATTGATGATACCCAAACTAAATTGTTGAACACTTCTGCTCCATTTGCCCAAAGCAGAATTTCCCGGTAGCCAGCCATTTTCCTAGCCTCTTTCTCATTCTGGCATCTCAGTCCATGGCTTCCTGTTTTGCCATGATGAGGTCACCCTTAGGACGGAGGAGAAACACCTTGCATTCCATCAATTTAGCCTCCAACCTGATGGCATAAATATTGATTTCTCCTTCTGGTAAATGTTTTTCACTTTCCATTCTCTCTTCTTCTATTCTCCACACTGGCCTCTTACTTCTTGTCTTCACTTGCCTATCACCTCCCCTGGGTTCCCCTCCTCCTTCCCTTTCTCTCAGATCCACTCTCCTCCCCTATCGGATTCCTTCTTCTCCAGCCCTTCAACTTTCCCACCTACCAGTTAGTCACCTTCATTATCACCCTCCAGTTAGTCCTCCTTCCCTTCCCTCTACCTTTCTATTCCGGCTTCTTTCCCTTTCCTTCCCAGTCCTGAAGAAAGTTCTCAGCCCAAAACTGATTACCTTCCTCTCCATGGATGTGCCTGACCTGCTGGGTCCCTCTAGCATTTTGTGTGTGTTACCTTGGATTTATAGCATTGGCTGAATCTCTTGTGTTTAGCAATGTATTATGACCAGATGACCATTGCTCTTCCTGCTGTTGAGTAATTATTATTTCTGAGCAAAATAGAAAATACAGTTGATTGGAAAGGAAAGCGTAAGCATTTTCTGGTCAGTAACTCACCATCACAAGAGATAATCAGCTGCCAGCAAAGTCTGTGCATCGGTGCCTAAATTTAGATTAGTCAATATTAAATGTTAGCATTCATTTCAAGAGGACTAGATTATAAAAGCAAAGATGTAATGCAAAGGCTTTATAAGGCAGTGCTGAGGCTTCGCTTTGAGTACTGTCAGCAGTTTTGGGCCCTTATCTAAGAAAGGATATGCTGGCATTGGAGAGAATTCAGAAGAGGTTTGTAAGAATAATTCTGGCAATTAAAGGGTTATCGTTTGAGGTGCGTTGGATGGTTCTGGGCCTGTACTTGTTTGAATTTAGAAGAATGAAGGGGGATCTCATTGAAAGCTATCAACTGTTGAAAGGCCTAGATAGTGGATCTGGAGAAGAGGTTTCCTATAATGAGGGAAACTAGGACCAACGGGCACACCCTTAGAATAGAGGGACATACATTTAGAATAGAGATGCGGAGGAATTTCTTTAGCCAGAGGGTGAAGAAGTTGTGGAATTTGTTACCAAAGGCAGCCATGAGGAACAGGTTCTTGGGTGTATTTAAGGCAGTGGTTGATAGATTCGTGCTTGGTCAGGGCATGAAGGTTATGGGGAGAAGGCAGTAGAATGGGGTTGACAGGAACAATAGATCGGTCATGATAAAATGGTGGAGCAGACACGATGGGCCAAATGGCCTTATTCTTTTCCTATCTCTTATGGTCTTATCTTAATGTCTTACAAGCTGTTGTAAAAATTTGAAACCATGAATTTTTTCAGGAGTTGCTACAATCTAATGGTGTTTATCAATGTAGATTAGAAATGGTAAAATAAATATTGCAGATTACACTTCGCACTGAATTTTTTTTTCAGTTTATAGATCCTGCAGCTTTGCTATGAAATCGTTACTTCGCACTGCAAAGAGGTTTAAAAATCAATTTTAAAAATCAAAAGTGGATATTTTCTAGTAGTGTGTCTCCTTATTTTTGTCATCTGATTTATTCAGTCACTATTTTTGTGATGAAATATTCTAGCTGAATGAGCTCTTCCATTAATAATTAGTGGAGTAACTGAGGGTGACATATTGTGCAGCTGAAGGTGACATTTAACAGGTTGTGGAATGTTATTTGGTGGAGCAGCAATATACCTGAAAACTTTGAAGAAAGAGTGCTTGCCTATGTCATTTTGAAAATGTGAAGAAGAAAATTCTTTTGAAGAAGATAATGCTTATATGACGTACTAGAAAGGGAAGAGATTTGCATTGTGTTGAAGTACCTGCCAGATGAGGGATTGAGAGCTTTAGCAACTCCTGGTTTCTAGTGCTGGAGGTGAGGGAGTTCGCCAATTTAGTGACAATTTTGGTTTTCGTGACTGCACCCCCCACTTAGAAATCCGTCCCTTTTCAGTTCAGTTCTTTCCAGTAAGCAATGGAGCACTGAAAAGGTAAAATTATGTTATTTTTCTCAATAAACAAATTACTGGAGAAACTCAACGAGTTGACCAGCATCTGTGATGGGAAAGGAATTGTCAATGTTTCAGTTTGAGATGCGGCACCAGGGTCTTGTTTAGGGGTTTTTGACCAAAACATTGACAATTCCCCCTCAGCAGATGCTGCTCAACCTGCTTCAAGTCCCAGCATATGCAGTTTCTTATGTCTCTGTGTTACCTTCTCCGTTGTTTTGGAACCATCCACTGCCGCTCCACAGATGAGATGATACAAGAATGATCACAGTTTTGTACATATTTATATATTCTGCACTAACGTTACAAAGCAATGTAAAAATGGGAATCTACCCAGGAAGTTATGTATATTGCACTGTAGGCATAGTATCATAGACTACCGCAGCACAGAAGCAAACTCTTCAGTTGATTCTGTCCATGCCAACCTGATCTTCCGCCTAGTTTCACCTACATGCTCCCAAACCACATACCTCCAAACCATTCCCTGGAAGCTTTCCTTGCATTTCTCTCTGTCCAATATGCCCCCGATATTGATATCATCTACAAATTTGCTGATCCAGTTTATCACATAATCATTGAAATCATTAATACAGTTGATAAACAATGCGGGTGGTGGGGTGGAGATACGTCTCTACCAAAGGAGGTGTAAGTCGCACCTTCACTCCGCTAGCCTGCAGGTCACCCTTGGGCAAGGTGTAGCATCTGCTTAGCACCACCCCCCACCCCACCCATCAATCAGGGTCATGCTCCATCATGGGAGCAGGTGGCGGATGGTCATATGAGCAGCTGGTGCATATCACAAGTCCTGATTATGTGACTACTGACACCAGGCAGACAATCCCTGAAGGGTATTGATAATGGCTGGGGTCACCTGTCTTGTAAAGACACTGCCCAGAAGAAGGCAATGGCAAACGCTTATGTATAAAATTTTGCCAAGAACAATCGTGGTCTTGGGAACATGGTTGCCTGCATCATATGTTTAGCACATAATGATGATGAGGAAACAACACACCGCTAGTCACAACCCTCCAGTCAGAGAGACAACCATCGACTAACACTCTCTGCCTTCTCCCACTAAGCTGATGTTGGATCGAATTAGCTACTTGATCCTGAATGCCAAGCGACTTTCCCTTTTGGACCCACCTCCCATGCAGGACTTTTTTTAAAGATCTTTTTAAAGTCCTTTAGACTACACCAACTGCTTTCCTTCATCAAAATTCCTGCTAACGTCTTTGCAATGCTCTATAAGATTGGTTAGCCACAACCTACCACACACAACACCATGATGACTGTACTTAATTTGACCTTATCCATCCAAATACTTATATATCCTTTCCCTTCCAGTAATGTACCCACGGCAGATGTCATGTTCACAGGCCTATGATTTCCAAGCTTATTTTTCTTGAAAGCTAATCATTTCCACTGTTGCTGCATTATTGCCTTCATCTCTAGCTTCCCTAATCACCTCTCCAACCTTTATTGCTATTCACATCTTCCACTCTCTTCTGTCTCTACCAGACACCTACCCTGAATGTTTCACTATCACCTGACCATCTAACCATCCTACACCTCATTGAGTTTCTTCTACTTATACTGCCTTGTCTCTAAATGTGTGCCTTCCTACTGCCTGACTACCTCCATCTCCTGACACTCTCACCTTCTAAATACCCTGATTCCTGTTCTGCTCATATCAACATCACCAGACCTCCTGCTCCTCATCCAATCTTCTGCCCCTCAATGATCTACCAACTCTCTACGTTATTCCCTTCATTTTTTCCGATTGCTTTTTCTCTCTCATGATCCCCAATCCCCATCTGACACCCTCTCCTGATCCTGATAGACAACCTCTCTTGATTTTTCTATTTCTGCCCTTTATCAGCAATCTATTTCACATTTCCACAAAACCTTCCTGAAGATCACTGTTTCTGACTCATTTTCTCTAAATTTAAATCCGGTCTAAAGCCTGGAAGTGCATAACACCACAACGTAACTCACAATGATAAATTCATTGAGGCCTGGGGTCTATTAATAACTTTTCTTCAAGGAATTGCAAGGGAATCTTTTACTGCACCTGTTTCATAGAAACAGGTCTGCTTTATTTAGTTACTGTCCATGTGAATATCTCCTCCAGGACTTTTAGTTCTTCTATATGGAAACATATCATTGGTCCTAAATGGGGGAAGTTTTCAAATGGCCAAATAATGCACATCTAATTTATTTCATTTATGCCTTTGGCCTAAGTGTGATAATTAAATTGTGAAGAAAATCATGATATTGTGCATTATTAAAATGTACTGATATGAATTTGTATATTGTGCCATATTAAGACAAGGTAGTACAATGCCAACCTGGGGTCCACTGATGCCTCTGTTAATGGTTGGGGTTCATGCCATAAAAAACGGTTGGAAGCCCTGCCCCAGAGCAGTAGAGTGACATAGCTAGTAAAGCTATTACCTCATATCTCCAGGGATCTGGGTTTAATCCTGACCTTGGTGCAGTTTGTGTGAAGATTGCAATTCCTCCCTGTGAATCTGTGTGGAGATTTCAATTCCTCCCTGTGAATGTGTGGATATCCTCTGGGCCCTCTGATTTCCTCTCACATCTTGAAGACATGGATTGATTGATTAATTGGTTACTATAAACTGCTCCTAATGCAAAAGCTGTGGGAATTGATAGGGACTGGGGGAGAATTTTAAAAAAAGATTCGTGTAGGACTAGAGTTAATAGAGAGGGCTGTGAAGGCTCTGTATCTTACTAAATGAATGACTCTATATAACTAGTTCAATATTTTTTATATATCTATCCATGTATTTTGCCATGAATGCCTTAAAGTATGGATTCTACGTAGTATTAATAATGTAAACAAAATAATTCTGATTGGTCCATTTGCCTGCAGATATAATTAATTAATTTCTTTAAGTGTTTCACACACAAAGTGCTGGAGGAACTCAGCAGATCAGGCAGCATCTATGGAAAAGAATAAACAGTTGACATTTCAGGCTGAGACCCTTTTTTCAGGACTGGGAAGGAAAGGGCAAGTGTTCCCCCCCCCCCCCGTCCCCCCCCCCCATTTACTCATCTAACTACTAGATAGGATTATTTCAAAAGAAATCAAAACTATTACATTATTTAAGGTCATATATTCAGCACAACATAAAACATCAACAAGCAGACAACAATTTTCAGTTGAGACCAGGTGCCTAAAGAAGATTTATTTTATAATCCAATATTATAGAAATGTATGGACACACATTTTCCAGTGGAATATGAAAGCATAATCCTCCACCATGAGAGAGAAAAACTGGTGGTGGTGATGTTGAACTATAAATACATTAAGAGCAAAGGGTACAGTAAGAGTGCACTGCAGCACTTTCAGTTTTGTCAGGCATGTGAACGACTATTGTTTTAATGGTACTGCCTGGTGCAGTTATCAATGGTCATGATTAATAAGGAACATTACCAATATGAAGTATACACTTGACATGTAGTCCATGCCCGTTCAGCCTTATGATTTCACTGAACAATAGTTCCAAATTATTTTTCTGATAAAACCAGAAAGAAAATATGCTAGCATAATGCAGCATGACCACAAATATTGCAAATCCATAGTATATATGACCATAGTGCTTTTAAGTCTGGAATCAGCTGTAACCCAATGCAATTCAGAATGACAGAAATGTAGATATTAATACATAAATAATATACGGGGTCTGTTTTTAGTTTGTGCTTGGCCAACTGCCAAGAGCTATATATAGTTTTGTCATGGCAACGTAAGACAGAGTTTGTGCAAAGACATTGCAAAGCTCAGCAAATTTAACATCTTACCTTCAGTCTCCATACTCCAATCTCAGACAGCTTTCCAATATTTCATTTAAGGCCATAAGGCCATAAGACATTGGAGCATAATTAGGCCATTTGGCCCATTGAGTCTGCTCTGCCATTCAATCATGGCTGATCATTTTTTTCCTCTCCTCAGCCCCATTCCCGGGCTTTCTCCCTGTAACCTTTGATGCTGTGTCAATCAGGAACCTATCAAGCTCTGCTTTAAATACATCCAATGACCCAGCTGCTTGTCGTAGCAAATTCCACAAATTCACCATCCTCTGGAAAATAAATTTCTCCGCATCTCTGTTTTAAATGGATGCCCCTCTATCCTGAGGCTGTGCCCTCTTGTCCTATACTCCCCCACCATGGGAAAACATCCTTTCCACATCTAGTCTGTCTAGGCTTTTCAACATTCAAAAGGTTTCAATGAGATCATCCTTCTAAGTTCCTGCAAGTACAGACCCAGAGCTATCAAACTTCTCTCGTATGATAACCTTTTATTCCCAGAATCATCTTTGTGAACCTCCTCTGAACTCTCTCCAATGCCACCACATCTTTTCTTAGAAGTGGAGCCCAAAACTGTTCACAATACTCAAGGTGAGACCTCACCAGTGCCTTATAAAGCCTCAGCATCACATCCTTGCTCTTGTATTCTAGACCTCTTGAAATGAATTCTAATATTGCATTTGCTTTCCTCACCACTGACTCCACCTGCAAGTTAAACTTTAGCGTGATCTGCACAAAGGCTCTCTAGTTCCTTTGCATATCAGATTTTTGGATTTTCTCTCCTTTTAGAAAATATTCTACACATTTATTTCTACTACCAAAGTGCGTGACCATGTATTTTCCAACATCGTATTTCATTCGCCATTCTCTTGGCCATTAGATCTGTCTAAGTCCTTCTGCAGCCCACCTGTTTCCTCAACACCACCTGCTCTCTCCACCAATCTTCGTATCATCTTCAAACTTGGCAACAAAGCCATCTATTCCATCAACTAAATCATTGGTACACAGCATAAAAAGAAATGGTCCCAACACTGACCTCTGCAGAACACCACTAGACAATGGCAGCCCACCAGAAAAAGATCTTTTTATTCCCACTTGCCTACCAATCAGCCAATCCTCTAACTATGCCAATAGGTCAATACTCCCCAATGCCATTAGGCTTTACAATTCAACCGCCAGGACTTAAGAACTTTTTAAAAGCTATTATTAATGCTTTTTGCGATAGTGATTTAGATGCATATCATATTTTTTAATGAGTTAAGTATTGTATGTAATTAGTTTTGCTACAACAAGTGTATGGGACATTGGAAAAAAAAAAGTTGAATTTCCCCATGGGGATGAATAAAGTATCTATCTATCTATCTATCTATCTATCTTGTTATGGTCTCTTAACTTAATAAGCAGGCTCATGTGTGGCACCTTGTCAAAGGCTTTTGGAAGTCCAAATATACAACATCTACTGCATCCCCTTTATCTATCCTATGTGTATTCTCCTCAACGAATTCTAAGAGGTTTATCAGGCAAGATTTTCCTTTAAGGAAACCATGCAGACTTTGTCCTATCTTGCCCTGTGTCACCAAGTACTTCATAACCTCATCCTAAACAATTGACTCCAACATCTTTCCAACCACTGAGGGCAGGGTAACTGGCCTATCTTTCCTTTCTGCTGTTTTCCTCCTT
The DNA here is from genome assembly GCF_048418815.1 of Hemitrygon akajei. Lineage (NCBI taxonomy): Eukaryota > Metazoa > Chordata > Chondrichthyes > Myliobatiformes > Dasyatidae > Hemitrygon > Hemitrygon akajei. The sequence continues at coordinate 184,192,171 of NC_133128.1, forward strand.
TCTTGAAGAGTGGAGTGACATTTGCAATTTTCCAGTCCTCTGGCACCATGCTAGAGTTCAATAATTTTTGAAAGATCATTACTTATGCCTCCTCAATTTCTACTGCTACCTCTTTCAGAACCCAAGGGTACAGTACATCTGGTCCAGGTGACTCATGTATCCTTAGGTCTTTCAGCTTTTTGAGCACCTTCTCCCCTGGAATAGTAACTGCACTCACTTCTCTTCCTTCACACCCTTCAACATCTGCCACACTGCTAGAGTCTTACACAGTGAACACTGATGTAAAATACTCATTAAGTTCATCTGCCATCTTCTTGCCCCTGTTATTATTTGTCTGGCCTCATTTTCTAGGAGTCCTATGTCCACTCTCATCTCTTTTTTTTAAACACACTTTTTTCTATCCGCTTTGATACTATTTGTCAGCTTGCTTTCATATTTCATCTTTTCCCTTCTAATGGTTCTTTTTGTAGGTTATTAAAAGCTTCTTAAAGCTAATTTTTGCTTTGTTGTATGCCCGCTCTTTTGTTTTTACATTAGCTTTGACTTCCCTTGTCAGCCATGGTTGTACCATTTTGCCATTTGAGTATATCTTCATTTTCAGAATACATCTGTCCTGCACCTTCCTCATTTTTCCCGAAACCCACGCCATTGCTGCTCTGCTGTTATCCCTGCCATCAGCTCCTTCCAATTTACTCTGGTCATCTCCTCTCTCATATGCTGTAATTTCTCTTACTCCACTTCCATTCCAATATGTCAATTCATGGCCTCCTCTGCTATCATGATGAGCCAACTTTCAGGTTGGTAACAATTTATATTCCAATTAGGTAGCCTTCAACCTAATGGCAGAAACATCGATTTCTCAATTTTGGAAATTCCTCGTAATTTTCCCCTACTTGCTTCTCTCTTCTTCCATTCCTCATTCTTGCTCACAACTTACCTCTTCTCATCTCCGCACCTGAATATCACTGAGCCCCCCACCCCTGGTACTCGTCTTCTCTCCCTTGCTTCCATGTCCACTCTCCTCTCCTAATAGATTCCTGCCTCTTTAGTCTTTTATCTTTTCTGGCTATCACCTCCCAGCTTCTCACCGTTCCCCATCCCCCACCCACCTGGCTTCACCTATCATCTTCCAGCTTGGACTTCCCCTCCCTCAAACTTTTCATTCTGGCTTCTTCCCCCTTCCTTTCCAGTCCTGATGAAGGATCTCAGCCCAAAACATCAACTGTTTATTCATTTCCAGAGAGGCTGCCTGACCTGCTGAGTTCCTCCAGTACTTTCAGCATGTTACCATTATTTCTACTTGTTTTGTTTTGCATTTGCACATAGTCTTTTTCACATTTGTCAGTCTTTGTGTGCATTTTTCATTGATTCTGTTGTATTTCTTTGTTCTACTGTGAATGTCTGCAAGAAGATGATTCTCAGGGTGGTTTATGCTGACATTTATGTCCTTGGATAATAAACTTACTTTGAATTTATATATCTTGCCCCTTAGAATACTTCGTGATAACCTACCCACTACTGACGTCAGGCTCACCGTCTTGTAATTCCCCCGTTTATTCGTACAACCTTTCTTGAACAACCTTAGCTATCCACCAGACCTCCCGCATCTCACCAGTGGCTAAGAACATTTTAGATATCTCTGCTAGGGCGCCCTGCAATTTCTACACTAGCCTCCCACAAGGATCGGGACAACAGGCCCTGGGGACTTATCCACGCTAATTAGCCTCAACATAGTAAGTACCTGCTCTTCTGTATTCCAGAAATGGTCCATGAACTCAGTTCTATAGATTCTATGTCCATCTCCTGAGTAAATACAGATGCAAAAAATCCATTTAAGATCTTCATTTCTTTTGTCTTCATGCATAGATCATCACACAGAACTTCAAGTGGACCAATTTTGTCCCTTACTATCCTATTGTTCTTAATTTATCAATAGAAGCCCTTAGGACTCTCCTTCACGTTATCTGCCAGAGCAACATCATGTATTTTTTTAGGTCTCCTAATTTCCCTCTTTAGAGTTCTCTGGTACCTCTTATATTTTTCAAGTGCCTCATTGGCTCCTTGCTACCTACAGTATACTTGCTATGTGCATCCTTCTTCATAACCATGACCTTGCCTTTTACTCTAACAGGAGCATACAAACTCTGTACTCTCAATATTTCACTTTTGAAGGCATCGGACTAACCAATTATCACTTTGCCAGAAAACATATTCCAATCCACACCTGCAAGATCCTTTTTGATTCCATCGCAATCAGACTTTTATCAACTTAGAATCTCAACCCAAATTTCAGTCCTTGCCTTCTCCATAGTTAACTCAAAATATACATGAGCAAACCATTGTCTTTCATCCATACTGTGTCCTCACCACTAAATCAATTGCTTCTCCCTGTTGTATTACTTATTTATTTTAGTTATTGAGTGGAATAGGCCCTTCCCGCCCTTCGAGCCACACTGACCAGCGCTCCCCCGCTTTAATCTGAGCCTAATCACATGAGAAATTGCAATGCCCAATCAACCTATCAACTGGTACATCTTTGAACTGTGGAAGGAAACCAGAGCTCCTGGAAGAAACCACATAGTCACAGGCTGAACATTACAAACTCTTTACAGGTAGCAGAGGAAATATATTTGTTTCTTTTGGAATTCTGAAATACAAGTATCTGGAGACTGAGCTTTGAATTGAATTGTTGTGAAAAACTCAGTAAATTGTAAGAATGCCATAATGAATCTTTCAGGGAAATGAAATCTGTCACAAGGGGACATGGAGAATGGACCCAAATGCAGGACACAGGCACTGAAGTAATAGGGGCAGGACAGGAACAACTAAAGGATAAAACAAGATGGGAAGACCATGGCATGCAACAGTGATCCTGGGGTTCAGAGGGTTCATGGCAAAGGCAGGACCCTGGAGTTCATGGAAAAGGCAGGACCCTGGTTAGGCTAAAGAATGGGTCTATGGGACAAGGAATGCTGGGAGGATAGCCCCCTGGGCAGGGCCACCTCCCAGGCAGGAACACAAGGGCCTGGGCAAGTCACGGAGCACCTGGGCAGGTTGTAGGACACAACCCATCAGAAGAGAGGGGTAGGAAAGGGTCAGAGTCCCCCTACCAGGCAAAAGCAGTCCAGCCTGCTTACCCAACAGAGGCAAGGGATCAGAAGGGAGCTCAGTCCAGGATGACTACAAGAACAGACTTACAGAACTAAAGGATTAACAGTGGGTACTCCAAGCCAGGGTCAAAACAGGATAGCCAGGCAAACAGCCCAACAGCGCAAACCAGACAGAACAAGAAAAACAGGACAACCCCCCCCAAATAGACCCAGTCCCAGAATCCCTTATATACACCTGCCAGCCAATAGGTCTCTGGTGCACCTCCTTAAGCTAAGATGATCCTATTTGGGCTTAAGGGTGAAAGGAGGGACAGCTACATGACCCGGAGTCCAGAGTCCGCGGACTGGATCAAGACCCGGAATGTGGGCTCCGGACCGGACCATAACAAAATCATTCTATTGAGTTGTGCACTAAAACATTATGAAACAGCGGTGCACTGCTCTGGATTACCTCATATTTGAGCATGTGATATGTCTCCCCAGAAAGGAAAATATGACAAGAAAGCAATGTCACAATAATTAGCAAATAATGTAAAATATACCAGCTGTCAGAGCAAGCCATTGGTGTCATTGGTGTCATTGGTGTCATTGGTGTCCTGTGCAGCTGGGTTTGGAGGTTGGGCTCTGAGGTTTCTAGAGCACCTGTGTTTGTTCATTGCTGTCTTAACTGAAGTTGTTAAGCCCTTGTGCTTTCTGTTTAATCATGTCAAGTTTATTTTGATTGACATGGGTTTTCCGCATGCTGTGATTATTTAAGGCGGACTCCCGATTAGTGCTTATCACGAGTCCCTTGTTCAGAGAGGGATTTGTCTCGCATGGTCTCTCGGTTTTGTTGAAATTCCTCTGTATAATCTCTTGCTCCCATCTCCACATGGGAGTCTGTCGTTCCCCCACTCCTGGGTTCAGTCATTACCAGTGCACATTGTGACAATTGGATCAGTGACAATGCTCAGTAGTATAACTTCTCTCTTACATTTGCCACTTTCATCGTGCAGTCAGTGATGACAGGGCCTGCAACTGCTTCAGTTCTACTTCCCTCTTCTAATTTTTCTATCTCGTTTCTTTGCTTTTTAAGCAGCTCAGGCACAGTTTGCTCTTCCCTCCACTCAGGTTAACATCTATTCCTTTACCTCTTTTACCTCTTTCTGTCTCTCCCATCTGTGACACAGTTCAGAAGATAATTGTTAATGCTCTTTAATAAAATGCATGTTTTTGTTGTTCAACACAAAATTAAAATGAAACAAAATGTATCTGCATTGATATGGTGTCTCATTTTACAAAAATCTCTGGTGTGTGCTTAGTTTTTAAGGTGCAATTATTGGTATTTTAGTTGAGTTAAATTCAAAAGTATGGCATACATACATACTTATCATATCTCTCACCAATCCTGGTAATTGTTCTTTCTTATCAGTGTTATGTGTTTATGATACCATTCATTACAATACAGTGGAGATATGGTTACTATATCAACTGATTTTTATGTTCCGTACGTTCAACTTATGGATAAAATCAATTTTAAAAGGTCTACATAAACAAAACCATTTTGTTACCCAAGGACAGCCTGTATCAGGTTTCAAGGACGCTACATCCAATAATGTCACATTTCCTCTGTATTGTACGAAAATGTCAGCCCACGTTATGTACTCACATCTTGGATGAACTCTCAATCTTTTGACCTAGAGCAAACAGTAGAACAACTGAGTTTGTTGAATGTTGCAAATGCCAAAAATACACAAAGCTGACCACGTTTGATTTCTTTTTAGCTCAATTCTACTGAGGGCTGAAAAGTTGTGAGTGGTTTTTGCTCTTGCATGAATTCAGTTTTACAGAGGGATTACGCTTTGTTTGTTGGCCAATAGGTTTCACTCTGGAAAAGAATACTGAGATTCCTGGAGAATGTTACAGAATATAAATGATCTGTTGGAATTGAACTTTTAGCAGGTGGAGCACAGAAAACCTGGAGTATTTAAATCACCGGTGAACTTTTCCCATAGGTGAAGTGTGTAACAGCTTGGAAGACTGAAGTTCAATGTCTGCAAGCCAACTAATAACACGGCAAATGAAAGGAAAATGATAGCCTCGGGAAAATGATAGCAAGAGACTGAAGAACTCCCTGTCTACCAGGTAAATGGGCAACCTGGAATTTACTTTAAACCAAACAATATGATTGAAATTATACATGGATGTAAGGCTGAGACAGGTTTAGCATAACAAACAGAGCGCACCCTGTTACTCCTTAAACCTGAACGTGTTTGAATTGAATTGATTAACTCACTAATCAAATTTACAATAAATCCTTCATGAAGATTCATATTTATTTATTAAGCTTAATTGCAGATTTCAAGTTACCCAATAAATTCTTCAAAATGTATTGTGCAATGAGGTAGTGTAAACTTACTGCGGGTTACGCTGCTAGTACTTAAGGTAGGAATAAAGGCCCTCCATCCACTATCTATCCTTCACGAAAACCAAATTTGGTCTTGTTCTTGGCAGTGTTCAGGATTTCCTTCATTGTGTCAGTAGCTTCCTCTCGGTTTTTATTACTGTCGGTCACACAGGCGCGTGGACGTCAGCAAAAGTTACATCAGCGGTAAGAATTTAAAAAGAAGACAGCTTTATAGAGCGGGCACCAGGGTAAAGGGGGTCAGAATAGGAGGGTTTTGGCTCAACAGGGCTTCGATGATAACAGCTCAGGGCGAGGTAAGTTACTTGTGAAGAACGGGGATTGGAATAGGAAGTATGTCTGTGAGCCAGGTGTTCTGTACTGGGTGTTGGATGAGGGATATCCGGGAGTCTCTCAGCATCCCAGACGGCCACATCTGCGTCAAAGTGCATCGAGCTGGGTCCTTGGGGACCGGCTTAGGGAGCTGGAGATGCAGCTCAATGACCTTCCTCTGGTCAGGGAAAGTGAGGAGGTGATAGAGAGGAGCTATAGGCAAGTAGTGACAACAGGGCCTTGGGGGACAGTTAAGTGGGTAACAGTCGGAAGAGGCAGATACTAGAGAGTCCCCCTGTGGCTGTCCCCCTTAACAGTAAGTACTCCTGTTCAGTGCTGTTGGGGGTGGGGGGGGGGGGACCTACCTGGCGGAAGCAACAGGGAAAGGAGGAGGAAGGCAGTAGTGATAGGGGACTCTATAGTTAGGGGGTCAGACAGGCGATTCTGTGGATGCAGGAAAGAAACCCGGATGGTAGTTTGCCTACCAGGTGCCAGGGTCCATGATGTTTCTGATCACGTCCACAATATTCTGAAGTGGGAAGGTGAACAGTCAGAGATCATGGTACATATCGGTACCATTGACATAGGCAAGAAAAGGGAGGAGGTCCTGAAAACAGACTACAGATAGTTAGGAAAGAAGCTGAGAAGCAGGACCACAAGGGTAGTAATCTCAGGACTGGCCTGTGCCACGCGACAGTGAGTATAGGAATAGAATGAGGTGGAGGATAAATGCGTGGCTGAGGGATTGGAGCAGAGGCAAGGATTCAGATTTCTGGATCATTGGGACCTCTTTTGGGGCAGGTGTGACCTGTACAAAAAGGACGGGTTGTACTTGAACCCAAAGGGGACCAATATCCTGGCGTGGAGGTTTGCTAAGGGTATTGGGGAGAGTTTAAACTAGAATTGCTGGGGGGGTGGGAACCGAACTGAAGAGACGGAGAAAGGAGTGGTTGGCTCACAAATAGAGAAAGCTTGTAGGCAGTGTGAGAGGGAGGATGGGCAGGTAATAGAGAAGAGATGCGCTCAGACTGATGGTTTGCGATATGTCTATTTTAATGCAAGGAGTATCATGAACAAAGCAGGTGAGCTTAGAGCGTGGATCAGTACTTGAAACTATGATGTCGTGGCCATTACAGAGACTTGTGTGGCTCAGGGGCAGGAATGGTTACTTAGAGTGCCAGGCTTTAGATGTTTCAGAAAGGACAGGGGGGGTAAAAGAGGTGGGGACGTGGCACTGTTGATCAGAGATAGTGTCACAACTGCAGAAAAGGAGGAAGTCATGGAGGGATTGTCCATTGAGTCTCTATGGCCAATAGAAACAGGAAGGGGCCAATAACTCATCTGTGTGTATTTTATAGGCTACCCAATAGTAACAGGGACATCGAGGAGCAGATAGGGAGACAGATTCTGGAACGGTGCAATAATAACAGGGTTGTCATGTTGAGAGGTTTTAATTTCGCCAATATTGATTGGCATCTCCCTAGAGCAAGGGGTTTAGATAGGGTGGAGTTTGTTAGGTGTGTTCAGGAAGGTTTTCTGACACAATATTCAATTAAGCCTACAAGAGGAGAGGGTGTACTTGATCTGGTATTAGGAGATGAACCTGCTTAGTTGTCAGGTCTCTCAGTGGGAGGGCATTTTGGAGATGGTGATCACAATTCTATTCCCTTTACCATAGCATTGGAGAGGGATAGGAGCAGACAAGTTAGGAAAATGTTTAATTGGAGTAAGGGGAAATATGAAGCTATCAGGCAGGAACTTGGAAGTATAAATTGGGAGCAGACGTTCTCAGGGAAACGTACATCAGAAATGTGGCAAATGTTCAGGGGATATTTGCATGGCATTCTGCTTTGGTACATTCCAATGAGACAGGGAACGAACAGTAAGGTACATGAACCATGGTGTACAAAGGCTGTAGAAAATCTACTCAAGAAGAAAAGAAAAGCTTACGAAAGGTTAAAAAAAAAGGTAATGATAAAGATCTAGAAAATTATAAGGCTAGCAGGAAGGAGCTTAAGAATGAAATTAGGAGAGCCAGAAGGGGCCATGAGAAGGCCTTGACAAGCAGGATTAAGGAAAATCCCAAGGCATTCTACCAGTATGTGAAGAGCAAGAGGATAAGACATGAGAGAGTAGGACCAATCAAGTGTGACAGTGGAAAAGTGTGTATGGAACCGGAAGAGGTAGCGGAGGTACTTAATGAATACTTTGCTTTGGTATTCACTATGGAAAAGGATCTTGGTGATTGTAGTGATGACGTACAGCGGATTGAAAAGCTTGAACATATAGACATTAAGAAAGAGGATGTGCTGGAGCTTTTGAAAATAATCAAGTTGGTTAAGTCACCGAGACAGGACAAGATATACCCTAGGCTATTGTGGGAGGCGAGGGAGGAGAGGGAGCAGATTGCGGAGCCCCTGGGGATGGGAGAGGTTTTGGAGGATTGAAGGGTTGAAGATGTTGTTCCCTTATTCAAGAAAGGGAGTAGAGAAAGCCCTGGAAATTATAGATCCCGTGAATCTTATCTCAGTGGTTGGAAAATTGATGGAGAAGATCATGAGAGGCAGGATTTATGAACATTTGGAGAGGCATAATATGATTAGGAATAGTCAGCATGGCTTTGTCAAAGGCAGGTTGTGCCTTACAAGCCTGACTGAATTTTTTGAGGATGTGACTAAACACATTGATGAAGGTAGTGCAGTAGATGTAGTGTATATGAATTCCATCTAGGCATTTGAAAAGGTATCCCATGCAAGGCTTATTGAGAAAGTAAGGAGACATGGGATCTAAGGGAGCCTTGCTTTGTGGATCCAGAACTGGCTTGCCCACAAAAGGCAAAGAGTGGTTGTAGACGGGTTATATTCTGCATGGAGGTTGGTGACCTGTGGTGTGCCTCAGGGATCTATTCTGGGACCACTTTGCTTCATGATTTTTATAAATGACTCGGATGAGGAAGTGGATGGATGGGTTAGTAAATCTGCTGATGACACAAAGATTGGGGGTGTTGTGGATAGTGTGGAGGGCTGTCAGAGGTTACAGTGGAACATCAATAGGATGCTAAAATGGGCTGAGAAGTGGCAGATGGAGTTCAACCCAGATAATTGTGAAGTGGTTCATTTTGGTAGGTCAAAAATGATGGCAGAATATAGTATTAATGGTAAGACACTTGGCAGTGTGGGGGATCAGAGAGATCTTGGGGTCCAAGTCTATAGGACACTCAAAGTTGCTGCACAGGTTGACTGTGTGGCTAAGAAGGCGTACGGTGTATTGGCCTTCATCAACCATGGGAATGAGTTCAAGAGCCGAGAGGTAATGTTGCAGCTATATAGGACCCCGGTCAGACCCCACTTGGAGTACTGTGTTCAGTTCTGCTAACCTCACTACAGGAAGGATGTGGAAACCATAGAAAGGGTGCAGAGGAGATTTACAAGGATATTGCCTGGATTGGGGAGCATGCCTTATGAGAATAGGTTGAGTGAACTTGGTCTTTTCTCCTTGGAACAACGGAGGATGAGAGGTGACCTGATAAAAGTGTATAAGATGATGAAGGCATTGATTGTGTGTATAGTCAGAGGTTTTTGCCCAAGGTGTTTGGAAGTAGGTACAGAGGGGATGTCAGGGTTAAGTTTTTTATGCAGAGAGTGGAATGGGCTGCTGGCAGTGATGGTGGAAGTGGATACAATAGGGTCTTTTAAGAGACTCTTAGGTACATGGAGCTTAGAAAAATGGAGGGCTATGGGTAACCCTAGGTAATTTCTAATGTAAGGACATGTTCGGCACAGCATTGTGGGCCGAAGAGCCTGTATTGTGCTGTAGGTTTTCTATGTTTCTGTGCAACTCCCAGGTGGAAACTCAGAAATACCATCACTCTCAGATATGGAAGGATTCCTGATTGTCATTTCCGTAACAATTTTGTTTTACCCGTCAGGGTTACTAGCCCCAATCTGAACCCCTGAACCTGGAGGACCAGTGGACCACTCTTAGCCGGGCCTCCTGCCTTTGATTTCTTTGGAATGGGTGACCCTACCAAGAGCCAAAGCATAATGTCCTGACTCCAGCCAAAATAGCTCTCTGGATCACTGAGGCATGCAAGCCTCCAAACCGTATGACAGGGTTGTGGTCCTCTTGGAGAGCAGCAGTGTACAATGGAAGGGAAAAGTCTGGACTAAAGGGCCATGCAATTTAAAACCTTTGAAATAAGGGCATTCTGGGCAATGCATGTGCAAAAGCAAAAGAGTAAACTAGAATAGTTCCTGCTGAATAGTTTTGAAACCTTCCCTTATTTGCTGTTCTTCCTTTTCACACGCGTCTTTCTGCAGCTTGCCGGCATGAACATCATCTACATTATAGCATTCTATGGCAGACCCTTCACAATGGGAGGTTCTCCCATGACTGCTCACATTGCTGACACACAGGTTTTAAATCCTCTTCCCAAAAGGCTGCCTTGCTCAATTTTGACGTGCTGGGGAATTGGATGATAAAATATATTCAACAAGCTTCGCTGATCTCATTATTAGCAGGAGCCTACTGAGCCCAGCAATATGGGCATGGTTAGAGCAGACAAAATGTGCTCTCCTCTCTGCATAGTGATTCAACAACTAACCTTTCTGTTCAGATGACGGCTCATCCTAAGGGTACGGAGCATTTTGATCTAGAATAACTTGAGCCTCGTTCTTTCACTGATTTATTCATTAGTCTTTCATAGTTTAGGCTGAAAATGTCTTTCACTTGGCATTATCCTTTAAAGGAAATCATTTTTATATTGCAATGATGTCAATAATGGGAACTCAATATGAAATCCTTTACTTGATGGTGGAATTATAACACTTATAGGCTTGTGGAGAATGAAGTAATTCCAGGGTTCAGTAGAAATGTGTTCTGAAATTTTAGAAAGCAGGAGGTGGCGCAGGGTGCAAAGATGCCTTGTGTTTCAAGAAGTCAGAAGCACACTCAAAATGCTGGAGGACCTCAGCAGCCCAGGCAGCATCTATGGAAAAGAGCAAACAGTCGACATTTCAGGCTGAGATGCTGCCTGGCCTGCTGAGTTCCTCCAGCATTTTGTCTGTGCTGCTTGGTCTTCCAGCATCCGAAGAGTTTCTGGTGTCTAAAGAATATTATTTGAATGGTCGAAAACAGGGCGAAAGAGTGAACTTGTATCAGAGGAGCAAAGGATAAATGCAGATATGTTAAACCCAATCATATCGGGCAAGTCTTTTACTTAATTCGTAGGGAAAAGGTTGCTAGTTTGCGTAAAACTAGTTTGTATAAAAGTCACAATTACTGCAACACTCTAAATGTTGGGGATTAATTTATAATTCCTCTTATTTAGAACATAGAAGTGTACCTTTGGCCCACAACGTTGTGCCAAACCAGCTAAAATAATAACTAAAACATTAACTAATCCCTCTTTTCTATACAATATCTATATTACTCCATCTTCCTCATATCCATGTGTCTGTCTAAATGTCTCTTAAAAGCCTCTAACGTATTTGCCTCTACCACCATATTGGGCAGTGCATTCCAGGCAACCACCACCCTCTGAGTCAAAATCTTACTTCCCGCATCCCATTTCTCCATGTTCAAAAAATAATCATCTAAACTCTTTTCATGGTTTCCTATTCCTATCAATTAAAAAGTTTTGTTTTGATCACTGAGTCCCTCATGGTTCTGTTGCATAGAAGTATTAACGTATCATCTCTTTAGCAGGAAATCTTGCTGCAGCAATTGTGCTCCATGATCATTTTCAGCCTTCCTCTGTATAGCCTAGTAGTCAGCACAATGCTATGACAGCTCAGGCATCAGATTTCAGAGTTGAATCCTGATATCCCCTGTAAGGAGTCTGTGCATCTTCCCCGTAGAATGCGTGGGTTCTTCCCACAGTCCAACGTTGGATCGGGTAGGTTAATTGTTCATTGTAAATTGTCCTGTGACTAGGGTAGGGTTAAACTGGTGTTGTCGGGGAGTTGCTGGGTAGTACGTTCCAAAGGGCTGGAAGGGCCTATTCCGCACTCTGTCTCTCAATAATAAATTTAAATATACTTCCTTCCTTATATGGTCATTCTAAGTTTCCATCAATATCTGCACTATTATTGAGGCAGAACCTACCGATCACACAATTTGTCCATGGGCTTTGGTAGTTGCTTCCCTTAAAGGCTCATTAAGGTCAACCATGATCTTAACTGGGTGACAGGGCATTCTCAATGGTCTAAAAGGCCCACTCTTTATCCTATTTTTTATGTCCCTAACATTGTTCATACACCATAAACTGAACCTGTGTTTCAGGGATTGAGCCAATGAACAGGGCTTTTTATTTCACTTTTGAGGCATAATTACTTTGGTTTAGCACTTGTCATGACTGACCTCAGAAACCTTTGTTTTTATTTCTCCTGATGAAGTGACTGCTGAGCTGCTTGACAAATGAGATAAGACATTCTTTACAGGTTTGTTGTGTTCCTGGTACAAACTTCAGTGGAAACGACATTTACAAAACCATTCGGAAGAAAAGCGTTGAGGTTTAATTTTAATTCATTTCTATGCCGTTCTATAATAGGGACATTAATTCATTTCCCCCAAAAAGATACTGTGGAGATTTCCACATTTCTTGCGCAGTGTATATAGCACCACCAAGTGGCTTTTCCATTCCTGAATGACAAACAGCTGCTGATTTACACTCATAATATTGTTTCGTGTCCAGGGCTTCAGCATACAACTTATTTAAACAGTGCGATGATCAAGTTGGATTACTTACTGCTGGTGGTTAGGGCAGCAATGAAGGTTCTCTGTCTGTCTGGAAGGATTCTTCATTTACTGCTTCCGTAAACATTGTTTTTTTGACCAATCAGTGTGCTCAGCCCTCAGTTGAACCCCTGAGCCAGGAAGACCTGTGGACCACTCTTAGTCTATTCTTTACCCTTTGACCTGTTAGGCATGGGTGACCCTACCAAGAACCAAAGCATAAAGCCCTGACTTCTGCCAACATAACTCCCGGAGTCATTGAGGCAGGCGAGCATCCAAACCCTACAACAAATTTGCAGTCCTCTTGGAGGATATAACTGGGATACAATGCTTAAACTGCTTTCGTACTAAATTAATTTAATTATGCTCACTTCTCTAATCTTTCAGAAGCCATCCTTTCACCTAAATATTTTTGAACTGTGAGAACATCAACTGAGCCTGAAGTCAAAACATTTAAATCCAGTTAAGATATTCTAATTTGTTATGATTTTTGTCTCTGCTATAAACCTAATTAATCCACTTGGTACCCTGTCCATGGCTTCAACACTATATATCTGAAATGTACATATTCTAAATGTGACTTAATCAATGGACAATCTGAACAAAACTTCCTGTGGTAAAATAATTTTTAAAGAGTGAATTGGAATTTCGATTGACCTCCCTGCCCCGAATGTATTTCTACAGGTAGAAACCACTTTGTTCCTTCATTTTCATAAATAATCAGCACGTGGAATAAGTTTTTAAGGATCTCGCCTTATTCCCAGCACATTGATTGTGCTCTAATAATCCACTTTAACCTCTAGTGTCCTTGTATACATCGTGTTATTACCAATCTGCTTCATGCTTACTTTGGCTCTTTCATTCTCATATCCTTAAGATCACTCCCCTTCTATTATTTTTGCCTCAGCTCCATTTCCTTTCTTTCCTGTCATCTACTTCACTCTTTTCTCTCTAATCCAGTTTCACTTCTCTTATTTTCTACTGCACTTTCTCTTCTGTCAAACTCATTATTTACTTTCTTCACTCAATGCCATTAACTTGTCCCGTCTCTGTTTTATAGAACCGTAAAGAAGAGAAACATTAGTAGCCTGCTTGCCCACTTGTCATTCAATAAGACCATGGCTGATCTTTATTTCTCCTACCTTTGTCTTTCCTTCCCTCCTTTATTTTTTCCATCTATTTAGTCTTTGGAGTGTAGAAGATTGAGAGGAGATTTGATAGAGTTATACAAAATACTGACTATAGATAGGGTAAATGCAAGCAGGCTTTTTCCACTGAGGTTGGGTGAGGCTACAACTAGTGGTCATGGGTTAGGGGTGAGATGCGTAAAGTCTAAGGGGAACATGAGGGGAACCTTCTTCACTCGGAGGGTGGAACATGCTAGCACATGCAAGCTCGATTTGAATGTTTAAGCATTTGGGATAGGTAGGGGGATGGTAGGGGTATGGAGGGTTATGTTGCCGGTTCAGGTCGATAGGAATAGGCAGTTTTAAATCTGTACCATTTAAAACTTTACTAGATGGACTGAAGGGCCTGTTTCTGTGCTGTACTTTTCAATGACTCTATGACTTTAACTTTCCTCTTCTCTTTTATCTGTCTTGTCTTTAGGTCATGACTAATCCACATTTCTGTGTGTTGCCTTTTGTTACTCGACTTCTCATCACGTTTGCCCATCAAGTTTCCCATTCTCTCCATCTCTACTCATTCAGTTTCAATTTGGTCTCTTGCCTGATTAGTCTTTCATTACTCCATCCAGTCCATGCTTTGAGTCTTTATCTTCCTACCATCTTTGAATTTTCCTTGTTCGTATTTCCTTCAATTCTCTTTACTGGCTTCAACCTCACATCTATTCCCTTGGCCAATTCTTTCATATTACCTCTCATCAGCTCGCTTTATCCTGATTCCCTTTCTCTATTCTTCTCCTTTTGAATTGCCTTTCTACAGTTCTTTCTCACTATTTTTCTCTTATTCCGACTCATTATTTTCACAAATGTGTTTTTTCACTCCCTCCATCCAAACTGTCTTTAATTACTCTTTCCTTTCCTATATTTCTTAGGTTCATTTATTAGGTTCCATGTTGTTTGATGTAGGCAATCGTAGTTTCATGCCAATGATTGTTCTTGATTTTCTGTGGAAGTGGTTTGTCATTGACTTCTTCTGTGCAGTGTCTTTACAAGACAAGTAACCCCCAGGCATTATCAATACTCCTCAGAGATTGTCTGCCTGGCATCATAACCAGAGTGGTCAAATAACCAGAACTTGTGATTTGCACCTGCTTCTCATACAATCATTCATTCCCTGTCATTTCAACACTTTTTCATTCTGTTGCTGACCACTCAACATTCCCCTCCTTCCATGATCCCCTCACTAAAAAATTATTTCCTCTTTCATCCTCACACTTTTCTTCTTCCCTTAGTGAGCTTTTTAATAATTCTTTCTTTTATTTAATGGTGAAACAGGGGAAAAGGAAAGGAACCATAGAAAGATAAATAAGGAAAGAGAGATTGATCATTATAAGAAGATATGGAGCAAAATCCTAAATAAATTGAGTTGAAATCTAGACCAGTTTTGACCTAATACTTTATTACTTACTGTCCATTACTTCCCTGGCAGTTAGGGTGCCATTGAAGGTCGACCATTCCTGGCAGTATTCCAGGCTTCATCCTTAATGTCAGTAGCTTCCTCCTGGCCTTCACTACTATTGGTCATGTAAGACCCAGGTGGAGACTTGGGAATACCGTCACAGTCAGATGTAGAAGGATTCTTCATTGCTGTTTCCTTAACAACGTTGTTTTACCAGTCAGGTTGGTTAGCCCTGAGCTGAACCCTTGAACCTGGAGGACTGGTGGACCACTCTTAGTCTGGCCTCTACCCTTTGACCTGTTTGGCATGGGTGACCCTACCAAGAGCCAAAGCATAAAGCCCTGACTCCAGCCAGCATAGCACTCTGGTTCTTTGAGGCACACAACACTCACAACAATGACAAGGTTGTAGTCCTCTTGGAGATCTTGACTTAATGGAAAGGTGAAATTCATTGAGCCTAATGTCCTAACCAAAATTCTAACTGTCACACTATATTCTGCATTTGAGATATGCTTTTTTATTACCTGAACAAACTTATGTATGGAATGATCTGATTGGATAGCATGGAAACAAAGCTTTTCATTGTATCTTGGTCTCAAAAGTCTTAGATATATACTGTATATAATTTATAAAACTATTGTGTATGCTTGTGAATATCATGTGATGACAACTCTTATAAACATGCATGGACACAAGCACATGTACACTGATATTCATGCAAATGCTGATTTATTTAAACTCAGATATCTAGATATTAATAAAAGATATTGTTTAAATAAAGTACTGTACAAAAGTCTTAGGCACATATATAGAGCTAGGGTGCCTAAGACCATTGCACAGTACTGTAATAATTGTATGTATTGTACTCTACTGCCTCCACAAAAAGAAACTTCATGACATATGTGAGTGATGATAACCCTGATCCTGATATAGTTCTCTACTGTGGACTGAGAGTGGGAAGGGAGCAGAGAGAAGGGAAAAGGGGACGGGAGAGGGGAGGGAGCGGGAGACACCAGAGAGACATACATCACCGGAGAGAACAATAAACCAATTGTTTGGAAATAAATAACTTTGCCTGATGTCTAAGGGATGGGCGGGTCTGCACCCACACCACCATTTGCCCCCAAATCCCAGTCCTGACACTCCTCTTCTCTGACCTGTGCCTCACTCCTCCCAAGGCACATTATCCTCACCATTCCCCACTTACTTTGCTCCCACCAGATTTACAAACTTACTCCCTGCTCCACATTGACAAATACAGTACCAAAGCTATATATATATGCCTAAGACTTTTACACAGTACTGTACCTGTGGCAATAATAAATTAATTGCAAGTTATATATTCTTCCCAGCTCTAATTATGTTTTCCTCACATTTTTATTGCACATTTTTTCTCCAAACTAGTTCATCTTCAAATTTTCTTTACTTTTCTATTTTCCTTGTTTTCTTTAATTTTTCCCTAATCTCTATCACTTCACCTACTGTTAACCCCGCCTTACTTCCCAGCCTGTGAATTGCCAATCATTTATTTCCTTCATTTGTCTTTTTCTTTTGCATTTGTGTTTCACCTCCCTTTCCCATTTACTTCTGCGGGAGATTTTCAGCTTTGCTGATCGTGCTGTCTGTTGTGTCATAAAGTCTTTGCCTACAGAAGCACTGGGAAGGGAAAAGAATGAACCAAGCTGAGGTCATTCTGATGAAGAATGCTTCAGAGAATTGTGATCATGGGATTTAAATTAAGAGGCAGATGAATAACCTCTAACAGACAGACTGCAGGGAATGCTATGCTAGAATTGATATTACCGGTACTGCAAATTTAATGCTAAAGATAGTCACTAACGCTCCTGAGAGTTATACTCCTGGGGAGCAAACAAACTTAACACAAGTTTTGAAGGGTTGTTTACTGGTGATGAGTGCATGTGACAATTAGATGAAGATTTCTAATTTTAACAGTTTCTGTAAGATGTACTTCTGGAAAATAAGGGATCCTGTTGTTAAGTTTATTAAGATAGAAGATCCTTAAATGGTTCATCAGCATCATTATGTGCCATGACATATGATGTGGACAATCATGGTACTTCACCATGATTTTTCTTGGCAAATTTTGCTAGAGAAGTGCCTTGCTATTTTCCACTTCTGGGCACTGTCTTTACAAGATGGATGACCCCAGCTATTATCAATATTCTTCGGAGATTTCCTGCCTGGCAGACAATGGTCACACAACCAGGACTTGTGATATGCAGCAGCTGCTCATACGACCATCCACCACCTGCTCCCATCGCTTCACTTGACCCTGTTCGGGGGCTAAGCAGATGCCGCACCTTGCCCAAGGATGACCTGCAGGCTCGCAGAGCTAAGCAGCAGTTTACACCTCCTTTGGTAGAGACCCTGCTACCCACTTAAAGACATAAAAATTATTTTTTAAGAATTATTGTAGATTTTTGAGTCTCCTTGACTTTATTTTTGTCAGAATATGATGAGGTAGGATCCTTTGAGAGTAATACAACAGGTGGAAAAACATGTGGAGATATCCACATTATTTACCAATAAATTATAAATTAGGTCAATGGGAGTAAGCAGTTTAAATGGTCCAGCACAGACTAGATGGGCTGAAGGGCCTGCTTCTCTGTGTACTTTTCTATGACGATGATTCTATATCCTATTAGAATTTTTTATGGGAGCACCATCACCACAAGCACAGCAATGTTGAAGAAAAAAGCTCCTGCAGAGACTACTCGGAGGTAATAAATGCAGACTTCCCAGAAGCAGCTCATGGGAGATGCTTAATTTAATATGTGCTTAAAACTGTGAAAAACTTGGGCAGGGTGAATAGAGCCTTATCCCTTAGGTGAGTGGTCAAGAGCAAGATATAACGTATGGACTACAGAGCAGCAAAGTAAAAATGTGTTCACTCATCTGGAACGTGGTGCCTGAGAGGATGATGGAGACATAATCCCTCATCATGTTTAAGAAGTACCTGTGATGGCAGAAGTGGATATGTGATGTGCCATAACATACAATTGTCTGGATCAAGAACAAAAATGTAGGATTAGGTTAGATCATAGTTTATTTTTAACAACATACACTTAATGAGTTAATTGGCTGTTTCCTGTATGGTGAAACTCCATTAAGTTCTGCAAATGAATTTTAGGAATAATGTATTGATAAATAACAAAATTCAAAATGATAGCTAGCAAAACACATAAATCTGAAACTCTGAAACTAACAATTATACCTGAAATGAGCATCTCATTATAAAGATTCAAAATAAAGCAGATTCTGCCTAACTGGGCCAATGGTTAATCAGAGAGGCTGTTCATTTGGGACAACTCTTAAAGACCAAAACAAAATTGACAAAATAGCTGGGTTTCTTTTGTTTATTTGGAGCACTATGCCGCTTAACAGAGGCAGTGTGTAGTGAGTCTCTTAGCAAGGAAGGGCTGATGATTAGGGCAAAATTGCAGTCAACAGGGTGAGTTGCAATGTAAGAGGCAGACAAAATTGAGAAGGGTGAACACAGGACTAAAGGTGTCATATCTGAATGCACGCAGTATATGGAATAATGTCAATGAACTTCTCGCAGAGTTACAGATTGATAAGTATGATGTGGCTATCACTGAATCATGGCTAAAAAATGATTATTGCTGGGAGCTTAATGTCCAAGAATACACATTGTATTGAAAGGATAGACAGGAAGGTAGAGGGGGCAGTGTTGCTTTGTCGGTAAAAATTGAAATTAAATCTTTAGAAAAAGGTTACATAGGATCAGAAGGTATTGAATTATTGTGGATAGATCTAAAGAACTGTAAAGGTAAAAAGACCCTGATGGGAGTTATATACAGACCCTCAAACTGCAGTAAGGTGGTCTGCAAGTTACAGTGGGAGATAGAAGATGCATGCTAAAAGGGCAATGTTACAATAGTCATGTGGGGATTTCAATATGCTGGTAGATTGGGAAAATCAGGTTGGTGTGGAAACCCAAGAGGGGGAATTCTGAACTGTCTACGAGATGGGTGAGAACACTAGGGGATCAGCTGTTCTGGATTGGATGTTGTGCAATGAACCAGACTTGATTAGAGAGCTTAAAAAACCCATAAGGGCAAGTGATCATAATACAATCGAATTCACCCTGAAATGTGAGAAGGAGAAGCTAAAGTCAGATGTATCAGTATTACAGTGGAGTGAAGAAAATTACAAAGGCATGGGAAAGGAGCTGGCCAGAACTGATTGGAAGAAAACATTAGCAAGGATGATGGCGGAGCAGCAATGGCTGGAATATTTGGAATCAATTTGGAAGGTACAGCATATATACAACCCAATGAGGAAGAAGTATCTTAAAGGCAAGATGACACAACTATGGTTAACAAGGGAAGTCAAAACCAACATAAAAGCCAAATAAAAACACAAAATGCTGGCAGAACTCAGCAGGCCAGACAGCATCTATGGGAGGAGGTAGTGACAATGTTTCGGGCCGAAACCCTTCATCAACCCTGTCATATAAGCCAAAGAGAGGACATTAATAGAACAAAAGTAGTGGGAAGTTAGATGATTGGGAAACTTTTACAAACCAAGAGAAGGCAATTAAAAAAGTCATTAAGAAGGTAAAGAAAGAATATGAAAGTAAGCTAGCCAATAATATTAAAGAGGATACAAACAAGAGAAGAACTGCAAATGCTGGAAATCAAAGCAACATGCACAAAATGCTGGAGGAACTCAGCAGGCCAGGTACTAGCCAGGGAACAGAGTATAAGAGAATACAAATGTTTCTTCAGATACATAAGGTGTAAAAAAGAGGCAAGAATGGATATTGGAAGGCAGGAAAATGATGCTGGAGAGGTAGTAATGAGGGATAAGTAAGTGGCAGAAGAACTGAATAAGTATTTTGCATCAATCTTCACTGCGGAAGACACTAGCCGTTGGTGGAAGTTCCAGGTATTGGGGCACAAATTATGTTGTTACCATTACTAGAGAGAAGATTCTTGAGAAGCGGAAGGGTCTGAAGGTAGATCAGTCATCAGGACGAGATGGTCTACACCCCAGGGTTCTGAAAGAGGTGGCTGAAGAGATTGTGGAGGCATTGGTAATGATCTTTCAAGAATCAATAGATTCTGGAATGGTTCCAGAAGACTGGAAAATTGCAAATATCACACCACACTTCAGGAAGGGAGAGAGAGGCAGAAGGAAGAAACTTATAGGCCAGTTAGTCTGACCTCAGGGTTGGGGAGATGTTGGAGTCAATTGTTAAGGATTTAGTTTTGAGGTACAAGGAGGCACTGATACACATAGCCGTAGTCAGCATGGATTCCTCAATGTAAAATCTTCCCTGACAAATCTATTGGAATTCTTTGAAGAAATAACAAGCAGGATGGACAAAGGAGAATTGGTTGATCAACACTGGTTGATCATTGGTTGGTTGATGTTGTGCACTTAGAGTTTCAGAAGGCCTTTGGAAAAGTGCCACACATGCAGCTGCTTAACAAGCTATGAGGCCATGGCATTACAGGAAAGATTCTAGCATGGATAAAACAATGTCTGATGACAGGAGTCAAAGAGCCAGATTAAAGTGAGCCTTTTCCAATCGGCTGCCGGTGACTAGTGGCATGTGTTGGGACCGATTCTTCTTGCGTTTTATGTCAATGATTTGGATGATTGAATTGATGGCTTTCTTGCAACGTTTGCAAATGATACAAAGATAGGTGGAGGGATAAGTAGTTTTCAGGAAGTCGAGAGACTACAGAGGACTTAGATTCAGAGTACGAGCAAAGAAATGGCAGGTGGAATACAGCGTCAGGAAGTGCATGGTCATGCAGTTTGGTAGAAGATATGAAAGGGTTGACTATTTTCTAAATGGAGAGAAAATATAAAAATCTGAGGCACAAAATGATTTGGAAGTCCTTGTGCAGGTTGAGTCTGTGGTGAGGAAGGCAAATGTGATGTTCATTCATTTCAGGAAGACTAGAATATAAAAACAAGGATGTAATGTTGAGACTTTACAAAGCACTGGTGAGGCCTCACTTGAAGTATTGTGAGTAGTTTTGAGCCCCATATCTTAGGAAGGATGGGCTGAAACTGGAGAGGGTTCAAAGGAGATTCAGGAAAATGATTCAAGGATTGAATAGTTTGTCTTATGAAGAGCGTTTGATGGACCTGGGCCTGGTATTGACTGGAATTCAGCAGAAGGAGGGATGAGCTAATTGAAACCTATTGAATGGAGAAAAGCCATGGTAGATTGAATGTGGAGAGGACGTTTCCTATGGTGGCAGAGTCTAAGACCAAAGGACACAATCTCAAATTTGAGGGGTGTCCTTTTATAACAGGGATGAGGAGGAATTTCTTTAGCCAGAGAATGGTGAATCTGTGGAATTCATTGCCGTAGGCAGTTCTGGAAGCCAAGACTTCATGTATATTTAAGGCAGAGGTTAAAAGATTCTTGAGTGGTTAGAGCATGAAGGGACATAGTGGGTTGGGGGAGAAGGCAGGAAATTGGGACTGAGAGGGAAAAAGTATCAGCCACGATGAAATGACAGAGCAGACTCAATGGGCCAAAATGGCTTAATTCTGCTCCAATAACTTATGGTCTTAAATGGGGCATGAGACTGTTGCCAAACAGTTTCTAAGTAGTGTCAGTCCTGTGCATGTCATTTGGCTGTTAGACACTACATCTTGCTTAGGTCGAATAATTTTTAAATATCATCACGTGTATGTGCTTGTGTTCAAAAAGCAGTAATTTTTTATCACTGATAGTTGGCAAGTAGTAAACAGTAAGAAAATTCAGAACTGTTTTACTGACTGTGGTTTCAAACATTCAGGCTTGGAGATGCCAGAAACTGTTGGGGATGAAAATGAAATAATTTCACTACTTCAACAAATAAGGAACTGCAAAAATTTGAATGTATTGACAATCATCCTGAATGTTACAATGAAAGTGAAGGTCTGAAGAATGCAATCATTGAAAACGTTGAATGACAGTAGTCCATTATCTGCACTAGGTATCTGCGTTGATTTTGTTCATTTACAGTCAATCAATAGAACAGGTCAGTGTACACTGGATGAATCCCTCTGTCAATAACTATTAAGAACTAGTCATCATCAGGTGCCGTGCCCAGTTTGAGCTTTGATTGCCATGGCCCACACACTCCTGTTTCGAGTCAAGTGGATCAATTCATTGGTATTCATTTCCAGTTCTCTGGCTGTTGTCTCCATCATCATTTGTCTTTGCCTTCCTCTTGCTTTCTTCCCTTCAATCTTTCCCATAATTACCGTGCATTCTAACTCCTCTGTCCTAATCACATGTCCAATGAAGTAACATTGCCTTTTCATGATCTCATACATTATTCCTCTTTTTGTGCTTGCTCTGTTCATGACATCCTCATCAGATATTCGTTTCGTCCATGATATTCTTTGCTTCCTCCTTAAAAACCACACCTCTGCTGCTTCAATTCATTTCCTCATGTTACTAGTTATTGTGCAACATTCTGAACCATATAACATAACTGGATAAACGTGACATTTCAGTACTCTGAGGCGGGTTGTCATGCCTAGTTTAGTGTTGGTCAGTATACTCTTCATTCTCATAAAGGTGTCTTTTGCCATCCCTATTCTTCTTTTGATGTCCATGTCGCACCTGCCATCTGATGTCACCCAGCTTCCTAAGTAGCAAAAGTTCTGTACTTGTTTTATGTCTTCCCTGTTTATTCTCAGCCTGCAGATAGGATTCTCCTTCTTTTTGGATATCACCATACATTCTGTCTTTTTGCCATTGATAGATAGACCCATTTTTGCACTTTCTTCAACAACTATTTCAACTAAGTTTTGTAGTTCTTCCTCCATACTTGCAATTAACAGTGTCATTTGCATATCTGAAATTATTGATGTTTTCACCGCCAACTTTGATTCCCAAGATGTCTCTTATTTTTTGTGATATTGTTTCATTGTACACATTAAACAAATCAGGGGAGAAAACACATCCCTGTCTAACGCCTCTCTTGATTTTTATAAACTGACTCACTTCTCAATCTGTTCTTACAGTGGCAGTTTGTTCTCAGTAGAGATTTCTGATTAGGCGGAGGTCTTTCAAATCTAGATCTAGAGTTTCCTGTAATATTTCAAATAACTTTATCAAATGCTTTTGTGTAGTTGATAAAACAAACAAATCTTTTTGCAATTGAATAGCTCTTTCTGATAGTATCCTTAACATCAATATTGCATTTCTTATACTTTTGTCTTTCACAAAACCACATTGTTCTTTACCTATTTCAGCTTGTATCTTACTTTTAGCTCTTGTCATCAAAATTCTCATAAGTATGTTAGTGATATGACTCAGTAAACTTATGGTCCTAAGTAATTCACATTCTATTGCTCCAGGTTTCTTAGGAACAGTGATAAATACTGATTTTTTCACCTCTTTTGGTATTATTCCGGACTCATAAATGTCATTGATTAAATCAGTAAGTTTTTCTATTCCATAATCTTCAAGAGCAATAATTTGTTCTATTACTAATTCATCAGGATCTGCTGCCTTTCCTTTCTTAATCTTATTTATTGCACTATGAACTTCAGATCTTAAAATACTTGGATCTTCAATGTTCTTCTTAATTTCTGGCTTTTCTCCTTGATAGTCTTCAAACAATTCCTGAATATACTTAGTCCATCTGTTCATAATTTTATCTTTTTCCATGATAATGGTACCGTCCTTTACTTTCAAACATCCACCTGAAGAACAGAGGAGCTTTTTACCAGTGATATTCTTGATTTGTTTGTGTAACCTTTTTGGATCAGTAATAGG
This sequence comes from Hemitrygon akajei, assembly GCF_048418815.1. Classification (NCBI taxonomy): domain Eukaryota; kingdom Metazoa; phylum Chordata; class Chondrichthyes; order Myliobatiformes; family Dasyatidae; genus Hemitrygon; species Hemitrygon akajei. The sequence goes on from NC_133128.1 coordinate 184,216,100, forward strand.
GATTCTTTCTAGTTGCTCACATTCCTGGTTTAACCATTCTTCTTTAGCTTTTTGACATAAGCTTTTAACTTTTTTATCTAAGGACTTATATTCCATAGGATTTGCTTTCTTCAGTCTCGTTTCTTCCATTAGATTTTTGATTTCATCTGTCATCCATTTACTTTTTGTGCTTTTTTTCTAGGAATCACTGACTTTACTGATTCTACCAAGGCATCCTTCAGAGAATTAAACTTCATGTCTACACTATTGCTATCATCTTCAATAGATTCTATTTCTAGACTTTGAAATCTATTCCTTACTTCAAGTGTAAATTTTTGTCTTAAGTTGTCTTCTTTAATTATTTGCGAGTAGTCAAGGGATTGTTCAGGTTTTTGCTTCTTTAGTTTTTTAAGTTTTACTTTTACGTGACATATTATTGGGTTGTGGTCACTGTTACAGTCTGCACCTGGATATGTTTGACATTGAGTCAGAGTTTCTAAATCGTTGATTTATAGTAATATCTGTCCTGGTGTCCTGGTGTTATCACCTGGACTTTTCCAGGTCCACAAGCGTCATGGTTGGTTTTTAAAGTAGGTATTCATAATGACCTGATTATTCATCTTGCACCATTCTACCCATTTCTTGCCTCTTCCATTTCTTTCCCCTCGTCCAAATTTTCCTACGGTATTTCCATCAGCACCTTGTCCTACTTTAGCATTTAGATCTCCCATGACAATAACAATATCTTGAGATTTGCATCCAATCTTTGTTTGTTCAAGCTCTTCATAGAATTTATCTATATCCTCATTTGTTCCATCTGTTGTTGGTGCATATACCTGTATAATTGCTAAATCAATTGATTGTCCTCTGAATCTAACAAGGAGTACTCTTTCTGATATTGCCCAATGTCCTAAAACACTTTTTGCCATGTTTTCATCCATAAGAATTCCTACTCCATTAGTGTAGGACGTTCCGCAAGAATATATTAGTGTTCTATTTCTATTCTGACATGCTCCAGCACCTGTCCAACGAACTTCGCTAATTTCCATGATGTTAATTTTTAGTCTTTCCATTTCATTTATCACATTGTGCAATTTTCCTACTTGATATAGGGTTCTTTCATTCCAAGTGGCAATAATCTTCTTTTGTGTTATTTGAATTTTATGAGCAGTAGCTTGATGACAGTCAAGCTGCCCAGAATCAACCTGACCGAGCGAAGAATCTTCAGAATTGTCTTGAAGATCTTCTTGACGCTGTTGTTGTGCGATACATTCTGTGAGTTTGACCATGGTTTTCTTAGCAGATAGATTCTAAGAAACCTGGTATCTAACAATGGTGGTTTGCTATTGCCTTCCATTGGGCGAACTGAAGAAATCGCCATTTCTCTTCCCAAATGTTCATCTGTCTGTACTATAGCCGTTGTCATTTGAGATCATAGCTCATCCACCTTCTCCGTCATAAATTCAGCTACTGAACCTGCCGGATCTGCCGTTGGCCTTCTCTCATATCCTGAGCAGGAACCCTTGCAGGTGCTACCGTTCCGGGTCAGAGCGGCCCTGGAAGCAATGAATGACTAAGGGTATCTCCACTTTCCCCAGAGCTCTGAAAGTCCCCAATCAGAGCCTCATCACCGGGTGCAGTTTAGAGTCAAACCCAGGACCATAGGAACTAGTACACTGTTTTATAGCACTGTAATGGTTTTGGTAGTGTTCTAATTTATTCTGTATTTCATACAAATACATAATCTGCTACTCAGTTAAAAAGTATATATCCTGGCAATTCTGGACAATGTTTCTCACTCTCTGCATGCCGCCTTGGCTGAACAGAATGACCCTCTTAGTAATTGACTAAGACAACTACGCTGCTCCAATGAGTGCTATAGGAGGACATTCTTACTCTAGGCCATTAGGTTCTATAATGAGTCAATCTATAGCCAGGGAAGTGATGACATCCCTCCTGTTAGGCTGTCCGAGATAATTTATGTTTTTATTCTTTCTTACTTCTCTTCTAATATTTGTATATCTGTGCACTTGTAATGCTACTGTGAAACTAATGTCCTTTGGGATCAATAATCTATCTATCTATATTGTCTTTTTTATACCTTTTTAACTATGTTCATGAAACTAATTGGGACAGCTATGCAATTGGCCCAAGATGTACCAGTCCCAATGTGTCCCAATTAAACAGGATCCACGATAAATTATCTTTGCATCTGAATAAATAAAATTTAGAAACAGAATCAGGCGTAATATCACCGGCATATGTTGTGAAATTTGTTAACTTAGTGGCAGCAATACATGATAAATATAGAAAAAAATAAGTAAATCAGTTATAGTAAATATGTGTCTTGAATGGTTAAATTAAAAACAGTGCAAAATCAGAAATATTATATTAAAAAAGTGAGGTAGTTTTCAAGAGTTCAATGTTCATTTAGGAATCAGTTGGCAGAGGGGAAGAAGCTGTTCCTGAATGACTGAGTATGTGCCTTCAGGCTGCTACACCTCCTTCCTGACGGTAGCAATGAGAAGAGGGCATGTTCTGGGAGATGGGGGTCCTTAATAATGGACACTGCCTTTCTGAGGCATCGCTCCTTGAAGATGTCATGGGTACTACAGGGGCTGGTACCCATGTTGCAGTTGATTAATTTTACAACTTTCTCTAGCTTCTTTCGATCCTGTGCAAGAGCCCCCCACCCCAATACCAGACAGTGATGTAGCCTGTTAGAGTGCTCTCCATAGTACATCTGCAGAAGTTTTCAAGTTAAGAAGAAATGAAAATAAGTAAATAAGAAATTTAATTCTATTTTGATTATACACTTCTTCATAATGACAGCATAAAATTATTGCAAATAACACTGCTTGAGGCAATTATCCACTAGATTTTTTAAGAGGGCTCCAAGGTGAACAAAATTTCTACAGCGTACTATTCTATCGCAGAAGATTAAAAACAATACTGCAAAAGTATCAACAATTCCTACAAAGTTTGATCAAATCTATATCTTTCAGTTTTTCCCATTTCCTAAATTTATTTGTTTTTTTTATTGAAACACTGTGTGGAATAGGCTGTTCTGGCCCTTTAAGTCGCACCACCCGGCAATTCCCCGTTTTGATGCTAGCCCAATCATGGGACAATTTAAAATGACCAGTTAACCCACCAGCCAGTATGTCGTTGGACCGTGGAAGGAAACCAGAGCACCGGAAGGAACGTCTGTGGTCATGGGGAGAATTTACAAACACCTTACAGGCAGCAGTGGGAACCGAACCCAGAACATTGGTACTGTAGAGTGCTGTGCTAACCACTACACTACCATGATGCACCATCATCTGTGATCGAATGATAATAAATTTATTGGAGCATCCACATCCTGTACCCTCCCCTACTATGATGTTTTTATTTCTTATCTTTTTGGAGAAGCTGTCGCACACTTTTAGTAGCATCATCTTGAACGGAAAAAGATCCATATTCATTGATCATACGTTAAACTGATGGCTAAACAAACTCCACTCAGGAGGAAGCTGCTGAAGTCATGACCTCAGTCTGAACCTGCAGTCAAAGCTGTCAAACAGCCCAAGTGTTCGGGTTACACTGAAAGATTTAAATCACCTTAAATCTACACCTCTGCTGAGCAAATTTCTTGGATAGGCACTGAATATGATGTGAAACACACTGAAGATGATGCATAAAGTATTGACCATTAATTTTCATAGTAGGAGAAATTGGGGCCCAGACAGAAAAGTTGTGATGCTTGTTCAACTGGCTCAGGTGCGAGGTTGGATCACTCTGGACACTGAAGGAAGAAATTGGGGCCCAGATGAAGAAGTTGTGATGCTTGTTCAACTGGCTCAGGTGTGAGGTTGGATCACTCTGGACACTGAAGGAAGAAATTGGGGCCCAGATGAAGAAGTTGTGATGCTTGTTCAACTGGCTCAGGTGCGAGGTTGGATCACTCTGGACACTGAAGGAAGAAATTGGGGCCCAGATGAAGAAGTTGTGATGCTTGTTCAACTGGCTCAGGTGTGAGGTTGGATCGCTCTGGGTACTGAGCTGATCTGAAGAGCTGGACAGCAGCTTCAGTCGGGTGACAGAATCTGGACCCAGAGCGAGTTGCTGGGCGGCCTGGTCTAGGCCCAGAGACTTTCACAGCAGTGGTGTATGGGTCCTTGAGCAAGGTATGATGCACTGTTTAGACAATTTAAACATGCGCGCAAATCAGAGGTGAGCGCCAACTTCGCTTGCTCTCCACAATCTTCACTCCTCTCTCCAGAGCACTGGAGCCTTTTACTGTTCCATTGTTGGGTCAATTTAAATGCCAGCCCAGATAGAGTGAAAAGGCAGGGTGTCAGTCGGGGAGGAGAGCTGATCCTATTCGTTCTCCGTGATGGTGATCGCCATGATGCTGAGGCTACAAAGACTGCCCAGGCCGCTATGCTCTGTGCCTGCTAATATGATGAACTGATAAGCGAGGCTTTGGGCCTACTCCAGGCTGCTCCAAAGTTCAGATCTGACGACTCAATTTCGGTTTGGAACGCTGTTGTTCGTTTCAGTTGTTTGCATGATTTGTATTTTTTTTCTCTTGCACATCAAGTGATGGTCCTTTATTCTTATTTTTTTCTTTAATTGGGTTCTTTTGGGTTTCTTGCTCTGTGGCTATCTATGAACAAACAAATCTCAAGGTTGTATGATTTATATATTCTTTGATAATAAATGAATCTTGAATTGTTTTACTCTCAGGAAATGTTAGCTATTGCATTTTCAACAAATTTTGAATGGAGGGTCTGTGGTAGAACAGATGGAATTAATTCAAGGCTGAAATTGATAGATTTCTAGATATTAAAGGAATGAGGGAGCACAGAAATGGGCAGGAATGTATTGCTGATGTAGAAGATCAGCAATGATCCTGTGAATGAGGAGTGGGTTCACAAGGTGGATGGCTTGTTCCTACTGTTGTTGCCACCTCCCTCCGATTTCCACATGGATCGCTCCCTCCGCGATTCCCTTGCCTATTCGCCCCCTCCCCACAAATCTTCAACCCGGCACTTATGCCTTCAAGTGGCCTAAGTGCGACTCTTAGACATTCGCCTCCTCCCTCACCTCCATTCAGGACCCCGAATAGTCCTTCCAGGTGAGACAATGCTTCACCTGTGAATCTATTGGGTTCGTCTATTGTGTCCAGTGCTCCCGATGCAGCCTCCTCGACACTGATGATACCCATTGCAATTTGGGGGAAACTGCCTTGCTGAGTACCTCCGCTCCATCTGTCAAAGGTGAAACTTCCTGGTGGCCAAACGTTTTAATTCCAATTCCCAATCTCATTCCGACATTTCAATCTACGGCCTCCTCTTGTCCCTAGATAAGGTCTCCCCCAGGGTGGAGCAGCAATACCTTAGACTCTGACTTGGTATCCTCCAACTTGATGGCATGAATATTGATTTCTCTTGCGCTAAAAATATATTCCCTCCACCTCCTCTCTTTCTCTATTCCCCACTCTGGCCTTTTACCTCTTTTCACCTATCAATTCCCTCTGGGTCTCCCTTCTCCTACAGTCCACTCTCCTCTCCAATCAGATTCCTTCCTCTTCAGCCTTTCACCTTTCCCACCCACTGGGTTTCACATGTAAGATTCTAGATAGTCCTCTTTCTCCACCCCCCCCCACCCTTTTTATTCTGGCATCTTCCCCCTTCCTTCTCAGTCCTGAAGAAGGGTCTCTGCTTGAAGCATTGACCATAAATGTTGCCTGACCTACTGAGTTCCTCTAGCATTTTGTGTAGGTTGTATTGTTTCTTATATCCACATGTCCCTGCAGACATCATCCTTTTCCTGAATAACACTACATCTTTGCTGCAGAGTGTCTTGGTGAAGATCAGTATTATCAGGGCATAAAATTGTCACTCTACTTTGGACAGAGAAATATTATGAGAGGTCTAGGGCAGAGTGAACAAGAAAAGAGCAAGACACTGGTAAAGGAAAGGAAAATACAAGTGTACTCTAGTAGATAAAAGGTTCTATAGAAAAATAAACTCACAAAAGTTAATGTAAGAGAAATTGTGAACCTGAGTTTTTGCAAACGTTGGTAGGTCCCGTCCCTCAGAATCTCCTCCAGCAATTTACACACCACTGATATCAGGCTCATTGGCCTGTAGTTTCCTGGCTTGGTCTTGCTGTTTGTTTTAAACAACAGGACCACATTGCCACTCTCCAGTTCTTTGGAACCTCACCTGTAGCCAGAGATGAGACAAAATTCTCTGCAAGGACCAACACAATATTTCTGTTAGCTTCATACAAGGTCCATGAATGCACTAGGTCAGGCCCTGTGATTTATCGACCTTAAGGCCTCCAATACCTCCTTCCTGTTAATTTGTATCAGTAAGACAACACCACTCATTCCCCCGTTTTTTGTTGTTTTTGCTTCTATCATTTTCTCCACAGCTAAAATTGAGGAGAAATAACCATTAAAAATCTTAACTGTTTCACACACAGATGCCATGCCAACCTTTATAGGTGCCTATTCTCTTTACAACCACCCTTTACTCTTAAAGTACCTATATAATTTCTTGGAACTTGGCCTCACCTTGCCTGCCAGATCCTTCTTATATCCTTGTTTTGCCCTCTTAACTTTTCTCTTGAGGGCACTCCTTCAGCTCTGGTAGTTATTTAGAGATTCACGAGATCCCAATTGCTTAAGAATAGTGTGTGCCTCCCTCTTTTATCTTAACCAGTTGGGACTCCGGGCTATTCCAGGGTTGGCCAGCAAGGGCAGACATGGTTCCCTAAGGGTTTTCTCAGGATAGATGGGACTCTATTGTTATTGATCATTGACTACACATGTTCCCAATTAATGTCTGTATATTTAAACCCTGCGACCTGGGCCTTACTTTACTCTGTGTCTTAAAGTGTGATCTTGTAAGTAGTAAGAGTATCCAGTTTCTTTTTGAGTCTTTTCTGTCTATGTTTTTTAATGTCTGCTTACTGCCTGTCATTTCTGGATCTTATTTGTGAATCAAGATGCTGGATTAGTGAATTTGTGTTTGGATTACCGCTTTTTTTGAGTTGAGCTGGTTTCTTGCCCATCTTGGCTAAAAGACAATAAAACTTACCTTTGAATCTACACATCAACTCCTGTTTTTATAATGGCTTCTGCCTTTGGGTTCATTCACAGTACAGTGGTAGAGTGCTGGACTTTCAATCCAGTGTCCTGAGTTTGATTTCTGATCAGGCCATTTCTTTGTATAACCAGAGCTTCAATATCTTTCATCAGCCAGAGTTCCTTGAATCTACCAACCTTGCCCTTTACCCAAATAGGAACATGGAGGCCCTGTACTCTTGACATCGTACTTTTAAAGGACTACAACTTGGCAAACCCAAGTATAGTCACCACACCTAAAGTGCACACTGCTATTTTTCTAAAGGATGTCCAGTGTTGCAAACTGTCTAGTAAGTATATTAATCAAGGAAGCTTGCTTGGACACGTTTCACAAATTTGACTCTATTCAAGCCTTTTTTGTGGGGGGGTGGGGGGGGGCCCCACTAGGGAAGGTAAAATCTCCTCCTAATACTACCCTCCTAGGTTTACAACTAGCTGCAATGTCTCAACATATCTGTTCCTCCAATTCCCATTGATTATTGGGGAGGAGGAGATGCCTGTAATACATTTCCAACAGAATGATCACATCATTCCCTTTTTTAATTTCTAAATTCAACCATTATGGCCTCACTGGCTGATCCTCTGAGAATATACTATCTAATGATTGTAGTTATCTCCTCCTCAATCAAGAAAGCATCTCCCCCTCCTCGCTTACCTGCACCTCTGTTATGCCTCTAGCATCTGTAACCTGATATATTGAGCTGCCAGTCCTGCTCTTCATACAGTGATGTTGCAGTTATTGATGTGATTTTCCAGTCTCCAAACCTAATCCGTGTTCTGAGTTCATTTACCTTATCTGTCAAGCTGCTTCAATTCAAATTGCAGTTTAAACCAATGGTCTTTCCTCTACTTTTACTGTGCTCCTGTCTATCCTGACAGATAAATTTGCTCTCATTGGCTAGAGTATTATCCCCTGGCTTCTCATCAGTCATTCTACTGTTGAACACCCAACTCCCCTGCCATTCTAGTTTAAAAGTCTCCTGAGCAGCGCTAGCAAATCTCCCAGCCAGGATACAGTTCCACCTCCCATTCAGGTGAATGTAGTCTCTCTCGTACAGGTCACTCCTACCCCAGAAAGGATCTAAGAATTGGAATCTCTGTTCCCTACACCAGCTACTCAGTCACATGTTGAGTAGAGCTACCTTTCAACTTCATCTCTCACTGGTACCTGCCACTGGGAGTAATCTAGGGATTACCACACTTGGCATTCTGCTCTTAAGATTCCCTCCTGACTACCTATATTCACTGCACAGGACATCATCCCTCTTTCTACCTATAGTACATTGTTAGTACCAACTTGCACAATAACCTCTGGGTGTTCTTCCTTTCCCTTGAAAATATTCTGCAGCCGGAATATTCCCGCAACAAGCTTGGGGCGAAATCATGAAGAAATGTACTCAATGTTTTAGGAACAGTTTCTTCCCTCTGCCATCAGATTTCAAAAGGACAATGAACCAACCCATGAACACCCCAAACCTCACTAGTTTTCTCTCTTTTTCAACTACTTATTTAATTATATTACACACTCACAGACTCACACTCTCACACACACACTTACACGCACACAAGACACTAGAACACTACAGCACAGTACAGGCCCTTCAGCCCTCCATGTTGTGCCAACCCATATATTCCTTTAAAAAAAAGTACTAAACCCACACTACCGCGTAACCCTCTATTTTTCTTTCATCCATGTGCCTGTCCAAGAGGCTCTTAAATACCCCTAATGTTTTAGCCTCCACCACCATCCCTGGCAAGTCATTCCAGGCACCCACAACCCTCTGTAAAAAAAAAACTTACCCCGATGTCTCCCTTAAACTTCCCTCCCTTAATTTTGTACATATGCCCTCTGGTGTTTGCTATTCATGCTCTGGGAAACAGGTATTGGCTATCCACCCTATCTATGCCTCTCATAATCTTGTAGACCTCTATCAAGTCCCCTCTCATCCTTCTGCGTTCCAAAGAGAAAAGTCCCAGCTCTGCTAACCTTGCCTCATAAGACTTGTTTTCCAATCCAGGCAACATCCTGGTAGATCTCCTCTGCACCCTCTCCATAGCTTCCACATCCTTCTTATAATGAGGTGACCAGAACTGAACACATTATTCTGAGTGTGGTCTCACCAGAGATTTGTAGAGTTGCAACATGACCTCCCTACTCTTGAACTCAATCCCCCTGTTAATGAAGCCTAGCATCCCATAGGACTTCTTAACTATCCTATCAATCTGCGCAGTGACTTTGAGGGATGTATGGATTTGAACCCCAAGGTCCCTTTGTCCATCCACACTCTTAAGTAACCGACCATTAACCCTGTTCTCAGCCTTCTGGTTTGTCCTTCCAAAATGCATCACCTCACACTTATCTGGATTGAACTCCATCTGCCACTTTTCTGCCCAACTCTGCAGCCTGTCTATATCATCTTGTAAACTTCAAAAACCTACAGCTCCTCCAACTTTCATGTCATCTGCAAACTTACTCACCCATCCTTCAGCCTCTTCATCCAGGTCATTTATAAAAATCAGAAAGTGCAGGGTTCCCAGGACAGATCCTTGTGGCACTCCACTAGTCACCGACCTCCAGGCAAAATACTTTCCTTCCACTACTACCCTCTGCTTTCTTCCTTTAAGCCAATTGTTTATCTAAACAGCCAAGGTTCCACTGATCCCATGCCTCATGACTTTCTGGATGAGTCTCTTCTGGAAGACCTTGTCAAATACCTTGCTAAAATCCATGTAGACCACATCTACCGCCCTACCCTCATCAATTTCTTTTGTTACCTCTTCAAAAAACTCAATCAGGCTCATGAGGCACGATCTTCCCTTCACAAAGCCATGTTGACTATCCTTGAGTAGACTGTACTTCTCCAAATCCTTGTAGATTTCCAATAGCTTGCAGACCACCGACGTAAGACTCACTGGTCTATAGTTCCCAGGATTCTCCCTATTACCTTTTTTAAACAAGGGAACTACATTTGCCATTCTCCAATCCTCTGGCACCACCCCTGCAGCAAAAGAGGATTCAAAGATCATAGCTACTGCTCCAGCGATCTCTTCTCTCACTTCCCCCAGAAACCTGGGGTATATCATATCCGGCGCTGGGGACTTATCAATCTTGATGTTTTTAAGAAGATCCAACACTTCTTCTTCCTTAATCTCCACATTGTCCAGCACACAGGCCTGTTCTATTTCAACCTTACCCTGATCAAGGTCCTTTTCACTTGTGAATACTGAAGCAAAGTATTCATTTAGGACCCCCAAACTCCTCTGCCTCCAGGCACATGTTGTCTTCTTTATCCTTTAGCAGCCCCACCTTCATTCTTGTCATCCTTCTGTTCTTCACATATGCATAGAATGCCCTGGGGTTCTCCTTAATCCTACATGCCAAGGCCTTCTCATGCCCCCTTTGAGCTCTCCTAAGTCCTTTCTTAAACTCCTTCCTAGCTACCTTGTATTTCTTATGAGCCCCTCCTGCTTCCTGCTTCTTATATCTAACATATGCTTTCTTCTTCCTCTTGACGAGTTACCTCACGTGTTTCGTCAGCCACGGTTCCTTTTTCCTACCATTTTTTCCTTGTCTCAGTGGGACAAACCTATCCTGAACCCAGCTCAAGTGGTCCCTAAACTTCCTCCACATTACTTCTGTGCTTTCACCCTTGAACATCTGTTTCTAATTTAATTTCGCTAGCTCCTGCCTCATCTCTTCGTAGTTAGCCCTTCCCCATTTGAGCACTTTCCCATTTTGTCTGCTTTTATCCTTTTCCATAGCTATGCTGAAGCTAAGGGAGTTGTGGTCACTCTCACCAAAATGCTCCCCCACCAAGAGGTTTGCCACCTGACCAGGTTCATTACCCAGAATTAGATCCAGTATGGCCTCACCTATCGTTGGCCGGCCCACATACAGTGTCAGGAATCCTTCTTGAACACACCTGACCAATCCAGCCCCATCTATTCCCCTTGTAGTCAGGAAGTGCCAGTCAATATGAGGGAAGTTGAAATCACCCATAACTACTACCCTGTATTTCCTGTACCATTCTAAAATCTGCCTGCTTATCTGCTCTTCGGTGTCCCGAGGGCTATTTTGGGGCCTATAGACTACTCCCAGCACAGTGATGGATCCCTTCCTATTTCTGACTTCCATCCACACCGACTCAGTGGACACTCCCTCTGCAGGGTCCTCCCTTTCTATAGCCGTGATACTATCCCTGACCAGTAATGATACTCCCCCCCCCCCCCCTTTTCTAACTCCCATCCTATTCCTTTTAAAACACCTAAACCCCGGTACCTGCATCAGTCGATTCTGCCCTTCCTCCAGCCAAGTTTCAGTAATGGCCACAACATCATAGTTCCACACACTGATCCATGCTGTAAGTTCATGCCCTTTATTCATATCACTCCTAGCGTTGAAATAAACATATTTCAACCCCTCTAACTGGCCACATTTATGTTTTGTCCCCTGCCTATCCTTCCTCACCAACTCAGAACACCTAGCATCATGCCCTTGTCCTCCTACCCTAATCTCTGCACTCACATTCTGAATCCCACCCCCCTGCCAAACTAGCTTAAACCCTCCCCAACAGCTCTAGCAAACCTGCCCACCAGGATATTGGTCCCTTTCCAGTTCAGGTACAGCCCATCCGGTTTGTACAGGTCAGACCTTCCCCAGAAGAGATCCCAATGATCCAGAAATCTGAACCCCTGCCCCCTGATGTTCCTACCTTCTCTGTCTCGTGCCACAGGCAGAAATCCTGAGATTACCACCCTTGAGGTCCTGTTTTTTAACTTTTTTTCTAACTCCCTATATTCCTTTTTCAGGACCTCATCCCTACTCCTATCTATGTCATTGGTCCCCACGTGGACCACAACATCTAGCTGTTCACCCTCTCTCCTGAGAATACCGAGAACTCGATCCAAGGTATCACTGACCCTGGCACCAGGGAGGCAACAGACCATCCGGGATTCTCGATCTCTCTCACAGAACCTCTTATCTGTCCCCCTAACTATCGAATCCCCTATCACTACTGCTCTCCTCTTTTCCCTCCTTCCTTTCTCAGCTGAGGGTCCAGTCTCGGTGCCAGAGACGCGACCACTACGACTTGTCCCTGGTAGGTTGTCCCCACCAACAGTATACTTATTGTTGGTGGCAATGGCCACAGGGGTGCTCTGCTCTTTCTGGTTATTCCCCTTCCCTCTCCTGACAGTCACCCAGATACCTGTCTCCTGACTTCTAGGGGTCGAAGACAGGTAACACACAAAAATTTTAAGTATACAGCATATATATATATTTCTTATTGTAATTTATAGTTTTTTAAATATATTTTACTATACTGCCTCAAAACACCAGATTTCACAATGTATGTCAGTAATATAAAACCTGCTCTGATTCTGATCTTCGTTGTCATTTTATCCAGTCTTCTCATAGTTAGCTCCTTGATGAAATGAAATTAACATATTAAGGAGGTACGTGTGTCAAGGATATTTGCTATATTACACCATCCTCGCCTTTCCACCTCAGAGTAAGCGAGGACCAATACGCCAGTCCTCTCTCACGTACATTACTCCAAATCTGTCAGAAGTACTCTGCGTCAGCAAACCTCCTACTCTGTGCCCGTCTTTTGCACCTAATGTATGTTTGTTCCAAGAGTGACAATGGCTATGGGACGGGTATGATCAGTATTTGGGGAACTACTGGAATCTATAACAAGGGATGCAATGACAAAACACCTTGAAGAGCCTAATCAGGTTGAACAGAGCCAATACTGATTTATGAAAGTGAAATCGCATTTCACGAATCTATTTTAGAATGAGAGGCAGCTTTTTAAGGAGATGACAAATACAGTAGGGTGATGGAGTCATACAGCATGGTCTATAGCACTGTATACAGTACCGTGCAAAAGTCTTAGGCACACACATATATGCCTAAGACTTTTTCACAGTACTGTAGTAATTTTATGCATTGCCCTGTACTGCTGCCACTTAAAAAAAAACTAATCTCATAACATATGTGAGTGATGATAAACCTGATCCTGATACGGGTCTCCATTGTGGACTGAGAGAGGGAAGGAGGCAGGGAGAGGGGAGGAAGTGGGAAGCACTAGCGAGACGTCCTGCAGTGATCAATCATCCACTTGTTTGGAATCAAATGATCTTGTTTGGTGTCTCATGTCTGGGTGTGTCTGCACCTGCACCACTCCTTCCCTGTCCCACACCCCTCCCGCAGCACTCCACCCTACCATTCCCAATGTCCACCAGATTTACAAACTCGCTCTCTGCTCCACTTTGACAATTGCTTAGGAGCCTTAGCTATATATACTCTATGTGCCTAGGACAATACAGTAAGCAGCAATCTAATGAAAAACATTGTGTCCAGAGGACCTGTACCATATATTCAGGACTGCACATCCGACGCACAATGTAACTGATTTTTTATTAAATTCCTCCGCATGGTTCTTAGAAACAATCCAGAAAATCTAGGCAAATTCACAGATTTATATTATATAATGTTATTTATGTTACCATCTCTGTTTTGTGTCTTTTTTGTAATTCATACCACCTCCACAAGATGGCACCACTGGATTTATAGAACACTCCGATCCTTAATTTGCTTTTTAGCATTTGATAAAATGACATTGCAATTTGTTAGACAAAAAATGTTATTAATCCAGAACAATTTTCAGATCAACACCTTTCATTGCCTTCTCATTAGTATTTAAACTACTGTGAAAATACATTTATGTAGAGCTTCTTATCTGTAGCTCACACTTAGAAATTTCTCAAATTGAATGAAAAGCATAGTTTAAATAAAGAAGTCTTATTGTTAGCAGGCTAAGAAAGAAGAAAATGCCTCAGTATTTCTCACAGATAGGAATGTAGCTTCAAATGACCATGAATCTCTTCAGTGGATTAATGACTACATCCTAGGAATTTAAAGTAGAAAACTTTGCTTAGATTAAAATATAACTTACACCCTATTTCATGGGGAAATGGGAAAGCAGTTCAAGCAAATCAACTTGCGCAGAAAATGTCAGTGCAGACCCTCAGACTCCAGTCTGGCAACCATCGGTGTGCCACCATTTCAAATGAGTCCTAGAAATAGGCAGACCAATTACCTGCCTGACTATCAGGATCTCATCAGCTCCTCCATAAAGAAAGTTAAGCGCACCAAATGCCTGGGAGTTCACATCACAGATGACCTCAGCTGGTACCTTAATATCACCTCCCTGAACAAGAAGGCACAGCAGTATCTCCACTTCTTAAGAAGATTGATGCAAGCAAGCCCCCACCCCCCAACCCCATCTTAACTGCGTTTTACAGGAGCACCATTGAGAGCACCCTAACAAGTTGCATCTCCATCTGGTCTGGGAGAGGAGGAGCATTGGACCAGAAGTCCCTACAAAGGACTGTGAGAACTGTTGAGAATCACAGGGGTCTCCCTACCACCCATCAGGGGCATTTATCAGGTGCACTGCATAGACAGGCCTTAGTATTATTAAGGATCCCACCAATCCATCCAGCATCCTCTTTGACTTTCTACCATCAGACTCCGATGCATAAAAATAAAAACGGTCAGGATGGGAAACAGTTTCTTCCCCCGGGCCATTAGGCTTCTGAACTCCCGGCTGCAGCATATTAAAAGTGTCACTGGTTAATCTGTCCTGTACCCTACAATATTTAATATCAATACACTTTAGTTTCTTTTTTATGTGTGATTTATCTGTAGCTTTCATCCTTACCTTCATAAGTAATCGTGTTATGTGTACTACTGTGCTTTACGCCCTGTTTGGAGAAACGTCTCGTTACTATATACATTATATAGTTATAATCTTTATTAACTGTTTAGACCTTGGGTGTAGCTGTAGTTCTCAAATGTAACAGGCTGAAATGGAAATATTTAATCATGTCCTTCGAACTGTGCTGCTTCAAGTTTGCCCGTGAAGGCACCACAGAAGTTATTCCCTTCCCCCTTCCTTCTCAGTCCTGACCAAGAGTCTCAGCCTGAAACATCGACTATCTGTTCATTTCCATAGATGCTGCCCGCCCCGCTGAGTTCCTCCAGCATTTTGTGTGTGTGTTGCTTTGGATTTCCAGCATCTGCAGACTTCGCCGTGTGTGTTATTACTTTTGTTTTGTATTTACACAGTTTGTCTTCGTTTGACACGTTGGTTGTTTATCTTCGTGTGCAGTTTTTCATCGATTCCGTTGAGTTACTTTGTGTCTACTGTGAATGCCCACAAGAAAACGGATCTTAGGGTAGTACATGGTCACATATATTTAACTTGATAATAAATTTGCTTTGAATTTTGAACTTTGCTCCATTGGCACATTGCACAGGAAAGCCTGAATGGTGTCCTGAAGAGATTACTGTGGTCAGCTAAAGCTTTATGTAAATATTTTTGCAGTAGATATTTTGAGATTGAACATTAATGTTCATCCTTACCTGAATAAAATATTTTAACACTAAAGCATCCCACCATTTTCACTTCTTGATTGCAACCTTCTAGGTCAAGATATGAGAGGGAAATTGTCTGAACTCTGTGGATGACCATTTAATGATAAGAGCAAACCATTTAGCAGGATTCAGCCAGTAGTTACGCCTTCTGGGGAAGGACAGCTCCAGACAGGCTATAGGTTGCATTGAATTAATTTCTAGCTTATTAAATGAATGATTTGGCTCCACGATGGAGGTATTTCCTTCCAAAACCAACCTCAATGGAGCTATTCTGGAGGGAGGGCGATGAGAGGTGACAGGCATAGACAGTATGCTTAATTCCTCTTAGCACGTGGCATATATTTTTGTCATAGTTATTACAGCTCCAGGCTTCCCTTCTCTTTTAATACAATGTGAACTTTAGACTAGATTTGAATGATATTTTAATCACTGGCCTGTATCAGTATTCAGAGAAAATGACTGTAAAACCAACTGTGAAATGAAAAGAATCCATGGAATTCAAATGTTCAGTTCAGTCATGTTGTCTCCTTCTCTTCCTTTGCTTAAATAAGCTTAAATTAACTTGTTGACAATAAGATCCAAAGCAAAAATGCCAAGTGTAAAAAAAAATCCAACTGTGGTTTAGCGATCAACTGCAATTATTCTAAAGTCTCCAAATCAGTGTTTTAATTTACGAACCTCTGTTGTACATGCATCATATTTGACTCGATATTCAGCATGTTTTGTGTGGGAAGGTTAAAGTGAAAATGTAATACGCTTGGATTCTCTTATTCCGACTGGGCCACTTAAATCTCACGTGCGCTTGAATCTGTGAATTGGGATAATCACCAAGCGTTATCATTTATTAACCCTACAACATTAACTGACTCCACGTCATCACTTCTCATTTGCTACTGGCTCCATTATTTGTGCTTTTGTTGCTTCTGGATGTACCCGGACCCTATTCTCTCACAAGTACAAAGTCACCCACCCAGTCCATGGCAGTCCATCTCTTCAATCACTCCAAGTAAAATTATCCAGCTTCCTTGTGCTTGTTACTTGTAGAGAGTCGGTGATAGAGTCAAGAGGTACAGGAGCGTCAGGACTACGACTGCCAAACTGAGTAACAGCTTCTTCCCTGAGGCTGTGAGACTAATGAATACCCTGCCATCATCGAGGTCTCATCACTAGGAGACTAGGAGCTGTTTACTCTTTGTTGTATACTACATGTTTAATACATGCAGTGCTTAACTACATGTATTTTGAATTATATTTTATTAACTTATTTATGATATGATATTTTAGTTTATCTGCTGTGTGGGTGCACGGTGGTCCGGAGGAACATTGTTTTGTTTAGTTGTCTATACGTACAGTCAGGTGACAATAAACGAGCCTGATTCGTACAGCACAGAAATAGGCCCTTTGTTCCATTAATGTCCTGCCCAGATTTTCCCAGGACTTTAGCCTTCAATGCCATGTCATTTAAAGTGCTCATCTAAATACTTCTTAAATGTGGTGGGACTGTCTCCTTCCACCACCCGCTCAGGCCATCCTTTTCTTCAGGGTGAAAAACTTCTCCCCAAATCCCCATCAAATGTCCCATTTCTTACCTTAAACTTGTGCTTTCTAGTTATAGGCACCTCTGCAAAGTCAGTCGTATAGCACAGAATCGGACCCATCAGCACAAGTCATCTCTGCTCACCAAGTCATCAACTTAAGCTCATACCACTTATCTGCATTAGTCCACATACAGATAAACCTTTTCTGTTTCTCTACTTGTCTAAATACCTTTTGTGCGTTTTGTCACTGAACACACTTCTCCAGCTTCTTTGAGCAACTTGTTCCATATGACACCCAGCCCCCTGTGTGTAAAACTCTCCCTCAGGTCCCTTTAAAATCTTCCTCCTCTAACCTGAAATCTATGCTCTCTAATTTTAGACTTCCCTACCCCAGGAAATTGACTGTGACCTTTCACCTTATCTATGGTCCTCAAGATTTTATATTGTTTATGAGGCCACCTCTCAGCCACCTGTACTCCAGGATAAAAAATTCCAGCCTACCCTCTCTCTCCTTCTAACGCAAACCCTCCAGAGTCAGAATCAGAATCAGGGTTGATATCACTGGGGTACGTTGTGAAATTTGTTGTTTGGCAGCAGCAGTAAAACGCAGTACGTAACAGTAAACACTACAGATTGCAGTGTAAGTACTGAATATACATATAAAGGAGTGATTAAATAAGTAGTACAAAAGAGAGAAAAAAGAATAGTGAGGTAGTGTTCATGGACGCACTGTCAAATCAGAAATTTGGTGGTCGAGGGGAAAAAGCTGTTCATGAAATGCTGAGTGCGTGTCTTCAGGCTCCTGAACCTCCTCCTTGATAGTAGCAATGGAAAGAGGCTATGTTCTGGGTGATGGGGGCTCTTAATGATGGATATTGCCTTATTTGAGTCATTGCCTTTTGAGGGTGTACTCAATGCTGGGGAGGCTAGTGCCCATGGTGGAGCTGACTGAGTTTACAACTTTCTGCAGCTTTTTCTGATCCTGTGCAGTGGCCCCTCCAGACCAGAGAATGATGCAAACAGTTAGAATGCTCTCCACAGCACAGCTGTGAAATTCGCAAATAGTTCTGTTGATGCACCAAGACCCCTCAAGCTCCTAATGAAGTATAGCTGCTGCAATGACTTCTTTGTAATTGCATCATTATGTCGGTTCCAGTATCGATCTTCAGAGATGTTGACACTAAAGAACTTGAATCTGTTCACCTTTTCCACTGCTGATCCCTTGATGAGGACAGTGTGTGTTCCCCCAGCTTCCCCTTCCTGAGTCCACAATCAATTCCTTGGTCTTACTGAACTTCAGCGCAAGATTGTTGTTGCGACACCACTCAATCAGCTGATCTATCTCACTCCTATACACTTCCTCATTGCCATCTGAAATTCTGCCAACAATAGTTGTGTCATTGGAAATTTTATAAGTGGTGTTTGAGCTGTGCCTAGCCACACAGTTATGGGTGTACAGAGAGCAGAAAAATGGGTTAAGCATTCATCCTAGAGGTGTGACAGTGTTGATTGTCAGCAAGGAGGAGATGTTATTTCCGATCTGTGATATCCTGGTAAAGGTCAAGGATCCACTTCCAGAGGGAGGTACAGAGGCCCAGGTTTGGGAGCTTGTTGATCGATCAGGGCAACATCCTTTTGGATCTTTTCTGTACCCTTTTCAGCGTAATAGCGTCCTTCCATAGCTGAGCAATCTGAACTGTACACAATACACCATAGTGTCACCAACAATCAAGGGAGAAATTTCTCACCTATCCCTACATCCCTTTCAATTTTGTACAACTCAATCAAGGGTAGAATAATCAGAATTTTTTCCATCAGTTTCCTTGCCACTGATATTAGATTTTACCAATCTAATTGATAATGCTACATTCATCCTTCTTTTCTAGTACCTCCATAGCTTTGTTCATCTCTGCTTTTGTTTCACTCTAGCATTAGAGTAAGAGGTGAACAACCCTCCCACCATGGCCCTCTAAGTTGTCAAGTTCAGTTCTAGGCTCTGGGTTATTTCTTAATGTATTTGCTCCTCTCTTGGTGGAGAACATATTGACTGGCTAAAAGACAGCTTGGTATGGAAACAACAATGCCCTTGAATGGAAAATCTTACATAAAATTAGTATATACAGTACAGACCTTCTCGGGTAAAACCCTCCCAACCGTTGAGCACCTCTACATTCAACATTGTCTCATGAAAGCAGCATCCATCATCAGGGACCCCCACCACCCAGGACAGGCTTCTCTTTTCACTGCTGCCATCATTAAGAAGGTACAGGAGCCTCAGGACTCACACCACCATGATCAGGAAAAGTGTTTACCCCTCAAACATCAGGCTCTTGAACCAAAGGGGATAACTTTTCTCAACTTCACTTTTCCCATCATTGAAATGTTCACTCTTTCAAGGACTCTTCATCTCATGATCTCGATATTTATTGCTTACTTATTCATTATTATTTCGTTCTTTTTGTATTTGCACAGTTTGCACACTGGTTGAACACCGACCCAAGTTGGTGCGGTGTTTCATTGATTCTATTATTATTATTCTATTATAGATTTATTGAGTATGCCTGCAAGAAAACAAATCTCAGGGTTGTGTATGGTGACATAAATGTACTCCAGTAATAAATTTACTTTGAATGCTAAGCTTTGATTATTCCTTAAGCCTCACTAAACCATCCCCTATTCTATCTCTCTTTCCATTTGTAAAATGCTCTTTAAAACCAACCTCCTTGATTTTCTGCTACCTTACTATCTGTTTATGTAGCTTAGTGTGCTATATTGTTTGAAAATGCCTCAGTGAAATATGTTGGGATATTCACCTTTGTTCGGTGTTCTTTATAAATATAAGTTATTTTTACATGATATGAAATAAGGAGTTTTTCTCAAAGGTCAAAATAAATTTATTATCAAAGTGCATATGTCACCACATACAACCCTGAGATTCATTTTCTTGCAGGCATTCACATTAAATGCAAATAAACACAACAGAATCAAGTAAAAACTGCACACAACAAAGACGGACAAGAACCAATATACAAAAGACAACAAATTGTGCAAATGCAAAAAAGGGGGGGGGAGTAAATAAATAAATAATAAATATTGAGGACAAGTGTTGTAGAGTCCTTGAAAGTGAGTCTGTAGGTCGTGGAATCAACTTAGTGTTGAGGTCAGTGAGTTTCTCCCCTCTGGTTCAGCAGTCTGATGGTTGAGGGGTAATAACTGGTCCTCAGCCTGGTGGTGTGGGGCCTAAGGCTCCTGTACCTCCTTCCTGATGGCAGCAGTGAGAAGAGAGTATGGCCTGGATGATGGATGCTGCTTTCCTGTGACAGCATTCCTGTGCTCCTTGTTGATGTGCTGAATGGGGGGAGAGCATTCCCCGTGATGGACTGGACTGCAGGCTTTTCTCTTCAAGGGCAGTGGTGTTCCCATGCCAGGCTGTCATGCTCTGCACCGTGCATCTGTAGGAGTTTCTCAGATTTTTGGATGCCAGATCTTTGCAAACTTAAGAAAGTAGAGGCACTGCCATGCCCTCTTTGTAAAGACACTTGTGGGGTAAACCCAGGACAATCTGTCTGAAATGATAACAACAAGGAATTTGAAGTACTAACCCTCTCCACCTCCGATCCACTAATAAGAACTAGCTTACGGACCTCTGGTTTCCTCCTCCTGCTCATTGGTTTTGCTGATATTGAGTGAGAGGTTGTTATTGTGGCACCATTCAGCCAGATTTTCAATCTCCATCCTATATGCTGATTTGTCACCACCTTTAATTTGGTCAACAACATTGGTGTCATCAGCAAGCTTGAATATGGCATTGGAGCTGTCATTAGTATAAAGTGAGTAGAGTAGGGCCTAAGCACAAAGCTTTGTGATGCTTCGAATCAATCTTCAATTGATCCTAGAAATAGTCTTATCTTTTATCACTACATATATTTTCCTTCATTTTGAGTAAACAACCTAATTTATTCTACAGTAATAAACACAAGAAAGTCTACAGATGCTGGAAATCCAAAGCAACGTACACAAAATGCTGGAGGAAATCAGCAGGTCAAGCAGCATCTATGGAAATGAATAAACAGTCGACTTTATGGGCTGAGACCCTTCTTCAGGACTGAGAAAGAAGGAAGAAGTTGCCAGAATAAAAAGGTGGTTGGGAGGGTAAATAGGCTAGCTGGAAGGTGATAAGTGAAGCCAGGTGGGAGGGAAACGTCAAGGGCTGGAGAAGAATCTGATAGGAGAGGAGAGAGGACAATAGGAGAAAGGGAAGGAGGAGGGGACCCAGGGGAAGTAACAGGCAGGTAAGAAGAAGTAAAAGGTCAGATTGGGGAGCAGTGGAAGGGGTGGAGGGAGAAGACTTTGATTACTGGAAGGAGAAATTGATATTCATTCCACCAGGTTGGAGGCTCCCCAGACAGAATATAAGGTATTGTTCCTCCTCCATCAGGGTGGCCTCTTCTTAGCACAAGAGGAAGCCACAGACCAACACATTGGAACAGGAATGGGAACGGGATTTGAAATGTTTGGCCACTGGGAAGTTCCACTTGTGGCATTTGCTGCAGATGGTGTGGAGGTGCTCGATGAAGCAGTCCTCCAACTACTGAAATTCTACAGCATTTTGTTTATATTCACACATTAAAAGCAATTCCCTGTTGAAATGTTTTAACATCTATTTACTTAATAGGAAAGATGACTGAAATGTCAATTATATGCTCAGGTCTTAATACACCTTGATAGTTTCTCTAAACCTGCGACCATTTGGTACTAATGATCTGGGACTGATATCTACAGAATCGATCTGCAGTGAGCAGCCCTTGATTTACACTGTCAGGCAACAACGTCACTGTCACAGTCAGGCGAAAGCTTTGCAAACTGATTGCTGCAGTGGACAGAATTCTAGATCTCGGCCGGATAATGATGAGAGGACAGACAGCAACATCTTCCTTCTGAAGATATTTTTAAACTTCACCTTTTGCATAACAAGTAATAAATGTTCTACCGAGATGGATGTTCGTCAGACCTTATGTATTGACCATATGTTTTGTTTCAGTGGCTTCTCTATTTTGAAGCTATAATTATTCACCCGATTCTTAGTTTAATTGCACCGATTTAATATATCTTACTCTTTCCTTCAGCTTTATTTGTATTTTTATTGTCTCCGACACATTAGCAACGAGTAGAATTTTTTTCTTCCATCGTTTGCTTCAATCTTTTAAAATAGTTTACAATTATCAACAGCTTTATGTTATGGCCTGCCTTCTCATATAAACATCTGTTCCAGATATTAGTGAACTAATAGCAAGTCTGACATCAGTGATTGATTGAAATTCTTCTTATTGCCTGATTTAAATATCCAGCACAGTTGCCGAGACAAATATGTGTTTCCGTGATTTGTCCTAAGCTCTAGTAGTCTATCAGGATTGTTGTAGCAGGATTTGACCTCTGCTTGAACCTCACTGCCCTTTGAAGCAGGTTGGAAATGAGTTCTTGGTGTCCCACGACAGCTATGTTACATGTAATGCCATCTGCAGTTCTGCACTGGTCATCTGGCCAGGAACCGAGGCAATGCCTTGTTAAACATGATACCCTGAGATCTAAATTTTAAGAGCTTCTTTTCGGATGAAATTTGCCCTTCAAGGTCAATCTTACTACTACCAGTTCTTGACTTCCACAGCCAATGGATATGAGTAAACGAATGGTGGGAGTTCATGAACTCTGACCCTATCACTTACACTAAATCGGGGCTGAATATAGCCACGGTCATGACAGCTAATGACCAAGAATAGGGGGATGGGGGGTCAGGGGTGGATTGTACAATGACACCGTATTTGCTAGCCTTCATCTTTTGGCAACTGCCATTATTACAAGTGTTTCTTTATGCAATCACTAAGTGTTTCTTTTGTAGTAATCAGGACATCTGGATTAAAAAGAAGGACCGTGATAAACACATGTGAATTTGGACATCTGGTAAGATGGCACCAGAAAGCACACAGTCCTTGAACTTCTGGCATGATTATTTTTTGATTCCCTTTATTGTTCACAATTTTTATTTCATGTGAGGATTTTTGCCTTTTATTTCGGAACAATAATGCTGTTGCTATTATCCACTGTCAATTTTGCCTCAGTTTTTGTGAAGGTTTTCTGTTGTTTCTTTCTAAGAACCAAAACTCCTTTAGCTTCTACAATATGCGATATAATATTTCATCTGATGATTATGAATGTATTTACCAATGCTTAATGATTTTTCTCCAGGCTTGCTTAAGAAAGAAAATGCAAAAATCCTGTGCAGTTAAAGTGACTGTTAATTAACAATATTTTATTAATTTAAGGTTGAAACAATGACTGCATACCTGTTTATCTGGAGGATATGATCATTAAATCATATTTTTATCTAAATCCCCCATTCTGAAAGCTAGTTTCTACCCAGAGATGACAATTACATAAAGTATTGCTGAAATACAGTACACTCTGGATTTGTTGGGGTTTTTTGAATGTATAGGTCTGTACTTTTGCTGCACACACACGACTAATAATAATTTCAGAGAACTCTGAATAATGTCATCTTTCTCTTTACTATGGGGAAACAAATTCAAATACTTTCACTCCATGAAGAGAGGTTAACACTGAAGAAAAGTCTTAGTCACAATGCAAGCTCCCCAGAGATGTTTGACATGCATGATGTGGAAATACAGAACTAGCAAGGGAGATACTCCAGCACTTTTTGACAGATGGAATGACTATTGTGTAGTGGGGATATGTAGGAACAGGTGTGATGCAATAATGTAATGTGCAGGCTCCATCCCCATTATCATCAGCGTCTGGGAGAGCAGATGGACACCGATAAGCATCAGAGACTGGAACTTGTCAGTCACCAGGTGGCGCCAGGTAATAAATAGTGAACCAGGAGACTCTCTCTCCTGTGAAATCACTGTCAGGTGCTGGGTCCTGCTTCTGAAGCCAGACAAGTGGATTCTCTACTGCCTGTACTGTTGGGCACACTATATAACATGCTCATTAGGAGTGCTGAGCTATAGCACCCTGTTAAAATAAAGGCAGGGATCACAGCAGGAAAGCGATGGCTCAGACTTCTCACGTTCCCACTCTACTTCAGCAATGCCTTGCACAGCTTTTCCTGTCAGCTCATTAGTAGGTGCACTGATGCATAAGAGACAGTCATTAGTGGAGTTTTCAGCGCTGGCGTCTGATCAGGTGACTAAAGGAAACACGAGGAAAAATAAAGTCTTCTACATTGTCACTGCTCTTCTTACTAATTTGAGTGTAACTGGGTAATGTATCCAAGGGGTTCCGAGTTCTTCCCTAACGCAGACCAATTCTCCGTGTGATGACATCACCATAAATATGATCTACTTGATCTGATCTTCCCTCAGATTTATTAGAGTTATAACAGAGCAGGCACTGTTCCTATTGCTTCAAATTGTGTCACCTGTCTGGTAAATCTTTAGTCTATTTGCTTCAATGATAAATAAGCAATCATGCAGGGGTACAAAGCATCAATATCAACACTTTAAAAAATTTTCTGAATTACCTTTGAAGTGTAAAATATACAGAATGAATCTGTCTAACCTTCAAACATTGAAAATGTACTTTCACAATTGATTAATGCCAGAAGAATCACTAATTGTGTAAGAATTCTCAAGATACATGAATTTTAGAAATTTAAATAAGACCATAAGATATAGGAGCTGAATTAGGCTATTTGACCCATTGTCTATTCTGCCATTTCATCATGGCTGATCCATTTCCCTCTCAGCCCCAATCACCTGCCTTCTCCCCGTAACCCTTCATGTCCTGACTAATCGAGAACCTCTCAACCTCTGCCTTAAGTATACCCAAGATTTGGCCTCCACGGCTGCCTGTGGCAACAAATTCCACAGATTCGCCACTCTCTGGCTAAAGATATTCTTCCTCATTTCTGTTCTAAAAGGGCACTCCTCTATCCTGAGGCTGTCTCCTCTGATCTTGGACTCTCCACCATAGGAAACATCCTCTCCACATCCGCTCTAACAAGATCTTTCAACATTCAAGCAACACACACAAAATTCTGGAGGAACTCAGCAGGTCAGGCAGAATCTATGGAGAAGAATCAACAGTGGACGTTTCAGGCCGAGACCCTTCTTCAGGGCCTTACACCATTCAATAGGTGTCAATGAGGCCAACCCTCATTCTCTGTATTCCAGCATGTGGGGGTCCAGAGCCATCAAAGACTCCTCATATGACAATGCTTTCGATCCCAGAATCCTTTTCGTAAGCCTCCTTTGAGGAAACACTATGCACGTTATTCGGTTGTAACGTGTAACATAGGTATGGTGACTAAAAACCTGTAGTACAGCTTTCAACTTGGGGTGTAAGAGTAACGTAGTGGATAGCACAATGCTTTACAGTACCAGTAACATGGGTTCAATTCACGGCGCTACCTGTAAGGAGTTTGTTCGTTCTCACCGTGACCGTGTGGGTTTCCTCCAGATGCTCCAGTTTCCTCCCACAGTCCAAAGACCTACTATGAGGTAGATTAATTGGTCATTGTAAATTGTTCCATGATCAGGCTAGGGATAAATCAGGGGATTGATGGGTGGTGTGACTCAAAGGGTCGGAAGGGCTGTATCTCAATAAATAAATATTTGAATTTTACACTTAGTAACCTATTGTAACTGGTGTATATGTGCACAGGAAGATCTATATCAAATCACTACAAGTAGTTACAAATTCTGAAAGCACTTACTGCTGATTAAAAATCTAGAAATGAACTGATCTGAAATTAGTTCAGTATTTAGCAAGGGAATATTTATTGCAGTCTATACTTATAGTTCTAGTTACTGGAATATGTATTGTTTAATTTTAAAAAGAAGCAAAAGCAAGAAAACAATTATGGGGTGATGTCTGTATTACAGATACACCAAGCAAAGCTATCTTGGAGAACTACACAGGCTTCTGATTTCAATCTATTTAAAATCATTTTAATCTATTTGAGATCCAGATTGAAGTACATTTTCTCTGCACCCTTTTGTATTTTATACTTCCAAACAAAGTTCCTGAAGTGGAAAAAATACCAGCGAATGAAATAGTAATTAATGCTTGATTGAGTAATGATTGCGAAAGAGAGAAGGATTTCTTCTAAACTAAGGGTTAAAAGACCTGGCTTCCTGAAGAAACAACCTTCTCGTGATTCAGAATTTTGGATGTATTATACTTCTACCCAAAAGTAAAGTAAAGCTGCATTTTGGTTCAGTCCTTTCCCTGGACTTGTAAGTTGGAAATCTGTCCTTGTCTTGACCCCTTCCACTTGTAGGCACTTCATTTTCACAGTTTTTCCCTTTGTGCCAAACCAGAGAAGTGCTTATAAATTTAATTGGGGTCAGGTTGGGCCCATTTCTTTGACAATAAGAAAGAGTCATAAGTTAACACAGTATGACGTGAAAGCAGATGAGAAGGGAAAAGCCCTCTTTGTAAAAGTTTACCGAAACAAATCACATCAGCTTAATCAGGTCCATTGCTGCTATGCTAGAAACTTTACATGCCAATTACATAAAGTTCCAACTGCATCTAACCTCCTGCTGACTAATTCGCTGTTGATTGTTTTCCGCTACATGGCTCTCAGTGCTTGTTAAAGACAGAAAAGATAGGCCACAATCAGAAGAATTCTCTACTTCCATTAAGCTGTCTTATGATCACCAACAATTAGTTAAGCTTCTTGGCAGTAAAATGACAAGATGAGACTTGGTCAAATACAATGTGTAGAGCACATAGGCATCTGCCCTAGCTGAAAGACTTTACAATGTTTGTTAACCTCACGGGTCAGTCCTGATTCACTTCTTTAGACAGAAAACAAGATTTATATAACATGGATCAATACATGCTCGAAGACTTTCACCACTGAAGATGCTGGATCCAGGCACTTCCCTTTATCAGTTTACTGTGACATTAATGTATCTTTCCTATTTACCCAGGCAGTGATGAATCTGTTGGCAGCAGAAGTAAATAAGTTTTGTTGTTGTGAGACATTCTATTCTTGCATTTGTTTGACAGGCGCACTACCCTGTCGGACAATTCATTAGCCATTTACTTTGAGTATAATATTTCTCTTCCTGTTACAAGTTTGTCTTTTATCTTTGGCTTCCAACAATGCCAGATTAATACTTTCTGTTGCTTGATGCAGCATCTAGGAATAGTGAAAATTATTAATTTGCATGCTAAAATATTAAAGTATTTGTATTCTAAAATGTAATCAAAGTCCAAATGTCAAAGTCAATTTATTATCAAATAATTTTATTTATGTATTTATTGGGATACAGTGTGGAATAGGCTCTTCCCACTTTACCCCCCCCCCCCCCATTTAACCTTAACCTAATCACAGGATAATTTACAATGACCAATCAACATACAAACGGTACGTCTTTGGACTGTGGGAGGAAACCAAAGCAGCCGGCACACAGTCACAGGGAGAACAAGCAAACTCTTTACAGGCGCCAGCAGTAATTGAACCTGTGTCGCTAAAACATTGCGCTAACCTCTAAGCCACCGTACCACTCCATTCCATACGTTACATATATTACATAAAATTATATATACTGTATGTTACCTTGAGATTCATTTTCTTGCAGGCATTCGAAATCAAGCTCACAAATGCTGTATGGGAGTTTGATTCCAACAGGTATACATTAACATGTACATTACATTAACCTGATACATTAACAGTTTGGGCTATGGTCCTGGAGCAGAAATCGAACTCCCATGCATCTCCTGTACCTCCTGCCCGATGGAAGTAGCAAGAAGAGGGCATAGTCAAACGGGTGGTTATCTTTGGTGGATATTGCTTTCTTGCAGAATCTGTCTCTTAATTCTAAGAATGTAAAAATGCATTCAAATTAAGTGATGGTTATTGCTAGGAAGTTTTGCACTAAGGGTTTGCAAAGTAAAGATCTGTGGATAAATGTAATTGTATGCTGAGTAAACACTTAAAATCTCCATTTGAGTATTTGTAACAGTTAATTTCCAATTAACTCAATGGAAAATCTCAATTCAACGCTCTGATCTAGAAATTCTCTGATTTGAGCCTAGGTTATAATGGAAAATAATATTTATCTCCATGTACTTTTCAGATAGACTGAAAAGGCAGAGTGTCGGGATGGGAGGCAAGAGTCGAGCCAGTTCTGCTCTGCGATATTTTGTGCTGCTGAAGTTCCTGGACCTGGAATGGCTTCATGACTATTTGTTGTTGAAACGTACCTAAACTTTAAAAAAAAGCGAAAAGTAATTTTATTTTTGTATTCATATTCACTAATTATTGCCCTAATTGAAGTGGCAACTTTTCATATATAAGCTGTTGGATCTCTGTTTAATTTCTGGGGTGTTCTTCTGGGAGTAAAGAATAGCACACAGTCTTAATTCCAAGATCTCAGTTTATTCTAGAGTACAAACATACAAGTACTAAGCAAACTAAGTAAAGAGCTGAGAAATGGTGCTAAGTGGTGTATAGACAAAAAATAAAGAAACAAAAGACGTTGCTTCTGAAAAATTTATCACTTTTATAGATTGGATAAAGAAATTTCCTTAGATAGTGAAAAATCAGTTAATAATGAAAACAATTACATCACGTAGGTAATGTGCTAATTCTTAGCCAATGAAAAATGAGAAGGGGGATAAACTGTTAGTTTAGCTGCTATACCGTTTTCTGCCAGTGAATGTGAAAAATACATGAGTTTGTTAAAAAGTACAAATCTTACAAAAAGTACTTTTAAAAAAAAGCAGTTTCCAACAAATCCATGACAGTGCACAATGGTGGTCTGTTTTGCCACAGAAAATATCACAGCAAGGGTCCATTCCACACTTACTCAATAATCCCAAAGGTGCACTTTAAACAGTAGCTGGTGGATAACAGGTAGGAATGGGAAACAAGCTGATTTTATATTCCTTAAATTGGGAGGCACTGAAATCAAATGCAGAGCTTCTATCTACAGACTAGCTGACTAACTAACTGAGCACTCAACAGAGGGTAGAAGTGGAATTTGCCCAGCATACAAAGAGCAGATTATCTCTGGAAAAGCTAACTAAACTATGAGGATATGATGATGACAAGTATATTTCTAAAATATCTTCTGCAAATTTACTACTTAAGTCCACAGCAATGACTCAAAATTAAAACAATGCATCAGAGATAAAGAGTTTTATTAGGCATGACAAAATGTTTGCCTGCTAAAGTGTATAATCCCTAAATTATGTAGTATTCTGTAATAGAAATATAAAACTGATAATTAATTTCTTAGCTATTGGATGACAAGTAATGTATTTAAAGAATATCGCAACAATAAGAAATGTTCTTGTCTGTGAATTCCCAGTTTTCTATCTTAATCTCTTTGACAGAATACATTCATTTAAACACTGATTTTAACTTTGTTCTTCACAAATTTTTTTCTTAAATCTCAAACATATAAGAAATGTTTCTTGTCCTAATTGGCAAAGTTTACTTAGCATCGAAAGGATCAATCTTTAATCTTATGAGATTTGCAATGCAAAATATGACTTCTGAACTATGGCAGTCACATCAAAGCTTGTGAGTGCTTTAATTACATGCAAATTACAATATGTCTTGGCAACACATTCATTA
Source organism: Hemitrygon akajei (assembly GCF_048418815.1). Taxonomy (NCBI): domain Eukaryota; kingdom Metazoa; phylum Chordata; class Chondrichthyes; order Myliobatiformes; family Dasyatidae; genus Hemitrygon; species Hemitrygon akajei. Next base: position 184,245,814 of record NC_133128.1, read on the forward strand.
AAGATATACCATAAAAAGGGACAACAAAGCTGTAACTTCCCACCTGATACATTGATTCAAATTCTGCATATGCAAAGTTTAATTAAGCAATACATTATGTTTGAAGGGAATGTTTAAGGCAATGGATCCCCTGAGTAGATGCGTGGTATACCAAAGATAATTTGTCCTTTCATTGGTACCAGTTGCAAGCTTCGCGAAAAGCGGGCATGCTATATTTATGCACATTTCTGAGTCCTGAAGAAGGATCTCAGCCCGAAACGTCGACTGTTAGTTCATTTCCATGGATGCAGCCTGACCTGCTGAGTTCCTCCTGCATTTTGTTTGTGTTGTTTTTATGTACATTTACTACCGTGAGGTTTCTTTCTTTGAACACATGACCCAGTGAAAGGAGAATAGCTGATTAATACGGCATGCATTTGGAAAGTAATTTAATCTCATTTCTTTCTATACATTGTGTTGAAAAAAAGTAGTATGTTTCCATCATGAATTTCCAAAATCATTCATATTGAATGGTATTATGATGAATTAAAATCTGCAAAATAAATCTAATGTTATCTGTTGTAATGATGATTTTTCTTTGCCCTAAAGCACTTTTGTCTCTTGGGTAAAATCTATGGAGTTATGATACCTGGCCAGAATGTTAAAATCCACTTACTGCAACAAGGTCCATATTCAGTGTAGGTCTGAAGGGAAGCATCTGTAAGTTAATGTTCATAAGAAACAGCTTGTCTGCACAGCAAAGTCATACACCTAGCCTGATTAGTTCAATTTTTTTCGATTTGTCTATTAATTAAATTTAGATTTTGTTCACACTTGAAGTGATCAGAATCATATTTGGCCAAGAATACACAAATATATAAGATAGACTTCATAAACAAGGAAGGATTTTTAAAAGATGTACAGTACTGTGCAAAAAATCCTATGCACATGTAACTGAGGTGCCTAAGACTTTTGCACTGAACTGTAGTAATTTTATGTATTGCACTGTACTGTTGCCGTAAAATTCATGACATATGTGAGTGATGATAAACCTGATTTTGGGTGTCTATTGTGGACTGAGAGTGGGAAGAGGGCAGGGAGAAGGGAGTCGTGGTTGGGAAAAGGGGAAGGGAGAGAGTGGAATCATAAATGGGAAAAGGGGAAGGGAGGAGCGGGAAGCATCAGAGGGATATTCTGTCATGATCAATAAACCATTTGTTTTGAATCAAATGACCTTGTCTGGTGTCTCAGGGCTCAGTTTTGCATCAGTACCAACCCCCCTCCACCCCGGTACTCCTTCTTTGTCATCTGAGCCACACCCCTCCCGTGGTGCTCCGTCCTCGCCATTCTCAACATCCTTTGCTCCAAGCAGATTGACAAACTCACTCTCCGCTCCATGCTGACAAATACTGTACTGTGATAGCCATATATGCCTAAGACTTTTGCACAGTCCTGTAGAAATATTTCACAGGAGAGGGTCTCAGCCCGAAATATCAATTGTTCTCTTTTCCATAGATGCTGCCTGGCCTGCCGAATTCCTCCGGCATTTTGTGTGTGTTGCCTGTATAAATGCTGTTTACTTGATTTATGTTCGCACCCACTATTGTCTTATCTCCTGAAATGCTTTGAATAGTCCATCCTTTTCAAGAACTGGAATTCCTTTCAGTAAAAAATCTTCAGTTCCTGTCATGATAATCACATCTGAAATCCCTGGGATAAACAGGATGGCCTCAAAATGTAACAAAAGAGGTGGGGATCTTACAAGGGAAGGTCCTGTTTCTTTTATCATTTTCAGATTTTGGAAACTTTATTAATTATGCAGTAATTGAAGTATTTCAGCATTGTTTGGGATTAGTTGTGGATCTCAGTCTAAACCGATGGAAGAATGGATTTGATGAGGTTGGCCTGTTGATTCCATTCCTATGTCTTACTCAATAAAACATTGAGGAGATAAGACTCAGCTGTCAGCTTCTACCAGATGATTGAAGGATAACCACAGTTGCTGGTACTTATATCAGATATCTATGTTTATACCAAGAACATGAGCCATAGCAGCTGTATACTAACATTCGTTATCATTGCAGAAATTCTGCAAGAGCATCTGTGGTCCAACACACTATTTCCTTAGTCTATGGAATTCTTTCCTAGATCAGTTTGTTGTTTTCAGACATTTAAAGCTTGCTTTCTGAATATCAACACACACAAAATGCTAAAGGAACTCAGCAGATCAGGCAGTATCAATGGGAATGAATAAATAGCTGACTTTTCAGGCTGGGACTCTTCTTTAGGACTGAAAAGGAAGGGAGAAGATATCAGAATAAAAAGGTGAGGGGAGCAGAAGGAGAATAGCTGGAAGGTGATCGGTGAAGCTAGGTGGGAAGGAAAAATAAAGGGCTGGAGAGGAAGGAATCTAATAGGAGAGGGAAGGAGGATGGGACCCAGCGGAGGTGATAGAGAGGTGAGGAGGCCAGTGTGGGGAAGAGAAGAAGAGGGGAGGGGAAGGGGAAGGGGAACAAAATTACCGAAAGGAGAAATTGGTATTCATGCCATCAGATTGGAGGTTAGTGAAATAGAATGTAAGGTGTTGTTCCTCCATCTTGAAGATGGTCTGTACTCAGCACAAGAGGAGGCCATGGCCTGATATGTCAAAACGAGAATGGGAAGTGGAATTAAAATGTCTGGCCAACAATAATTTTCACTTTTGACAGATGGAGCAGAGGAGCTTGACAAAGCGGTCCCCCAGTTTACAACAATCTCACTGATGTAAAGGAGCACCAGACTCAACAGACGTGAGGAAGGTGAAGAAACAGCAGTTGAAGGCGTAGATCCGGTGGAGGATGAAATGTTGGAGAAGTCCATGAGAGACTGAGGAGAGAGGTCCAGAGATGTTGCAGAGACTGAGACAGGGTCACCAGATGTCAGTAATTGCTGCTATTTGAAAATAAACTTAACAAGTTTTCCAAGCAGTCATTAACCAACATTTTGTGTGGTGCAGCTGTATTACACTAACTCAAAATGTATCATACGATCACAGGCTCGGGTTTTCTATTCTAACAATGCTTTTAAAAATCAATGACAAGCAAGGTATAGAAATGTATTTGATAAATACAAGATGCTAGAAATCCAGAAAATGCTGGAGGAACTCAGCTGGTCAGGCAGCATCTACACAGAGGAATAGACAGTCGATGTTTCGGGTTGAAACCCTTCATCAGAATTTATTGTCTATTCCTCTCCATAGATGCTGCCTGACCTGCTGAAAAGAATTTGATGATGTACTTTTTTACATAACCATATTCCCTTATCTTTTGGGGTACAAATTTGTTAAGGCATAACATACCCATTAATATCTGATAGTGTTACGCCCGTGGCCCCTTCCTTTTTGAGAATGGCAGGATCGCTATTGATTCGAGTCAGGAGACCCAGGAAATGAGAGAAAGACATGCAGAATCCACAAAGAGTTTGGAATGTGTCCTGGCCTCCGAAAGGCGGAACCATTGATAACGGCTATTGTCTCTTGGAGACGGACTTGTGTATTGAATCCTGTACGATGCATCGAAGCCCCCAGGCAATGAACCGAGGGGGGGGTTGGTGGAGGGGTTGCATCATCCCACCCTGATTGACATCTGAGACCCTGTGAGTCAGGATAAAAGAGGGTCTGAGGAACAGCCCCTTCAGACGCACCAGAAGAAATGCTAGAACTCCTGTAACAGCGAAAACCAGTGGAACCAGCCCACGTGCGTCCTTTTCCATTTGCCTCGGAATTGGTGGGTCTTGCCATGGAAGCACGGCTTTAGCTAACCTCGAAGGGGAAATCAGTCCCCCAACGACTCTCGAAGGATTGACATCATAAAAGGAATGGGCAAGTTAAACCTCCGTCTTTCTCTCCAACCAAAAAGGCTGCAGCTTACAGCTTGACTGAACTAAAGTGACTTTTATATTTCCATCGGACTATACATTATCCCCTAGACAACGATAGAGCTATTTCTTATTGATTATTATTATACCCGCGCTTTTAGATTTAGTATTGACGACGTATATTATCTGTGTGTGTGCATTGATATTATTTTTGTGTATTTCTATCAATAACTACTGTTAAAAATAGTACCATCAGACTTCAACGGACCTCTCTATCTTTGCTGGTAAGTGACCCAGTTATGGGGTACGTAACAATTGGGGTTCTCGTCTCAGGATTTGACACCAAATTGGAGGGCCAGTGAATCGGGCTTGTAAGTCCAAACTTGGATCTGGTTACGTGGGTAGCCAGACGGGAAACCAGCAAAGATGGATGTGGGTGAATTTCTAGAAAACCCGACTCTGGAGGTGCTAGAGGCGGCCACCAAATCAGACTGGATAAATTTGGCGAAGGGGTTAAACCTCGCAGAGGTGAGGTTGTCAATGAAAAAGCGGGAGGTGCGAAGGGCAATAACTCAGTATTATATTGGGAAGAATGTGTTTACAGCTGAGGTATTGGAAAATATCCCTGAAAAGGTACCAGCTAGTGGGATGGCTCAGTTAGAGTTGAAATTAAGGTTGGAACATGCAATTAAGTTAAAGCAGCTGGAAGCAGCTGAGAAGGAGAAAGAAAGGGCCGAGAGAGAAAGGGAGCATGCGCTCCAGCTAAAGGAGTTAGAGGTGAAACGGGAGCAGGAGAGAAACAAAGAGAGCACAAAATTCAGTTAAAACAGCTGGAAGCAGCTGAAAAAGAGAAGGAAAGGGCCGAGAAGGAGAGGGAGGCAGAGAAACAGAGGAAACATGACTTGGAGATGGAGAAGTTAAGGCAAGAGCAACGAGTTCAGGGGTCAGACCGAGAGGAGCGGTTTAATGTTAGTCGGGAGTTAAGGTTAGTACCTTCGTTCGAGGAGACGGATGTTGATAGTTATTTCTTGCTTTTTGAAAAGGTGGCAGTGAATCAGAAGTGGCCCAGAGATCAGTGGGTGGCGTTGTTACAAAGTGTGTTAAAAGGGAAGGCACAGCGGGCATATACGGCGTTGTCCATGGAGGATAAAGAGGAGGATAGTTATGACAAAGTAAAAGCGGCCATTCTCCGGAGTTATGAGTTAGTACCTGAAGCCTATAGACAAAAGTTCAGAAATTTAAAGAAAGGGTGTAATCAGACATATACCGAGTTTGCCTATGAGAAGGGTGTGCTCTTGGACCGTTGGTGCACAGCAGAGATAGTGGAAGAGGATTTTTGGCATCTCAGGGAGTTAATTCTGATTGAGGAATTTAAAGGTTGTTTTTCAGAGGATATCCGGATGTATTTGAATGAGAAGCCGAATAAGTCCATCTCTGAATTTGCTAGGTTCGCAGATGAATATGCCCTAACCCACAAGACAAAGTTTTCCTCGAATAAAAGTTCCCAGAGAGACCGTGGGAACGATCGAGAAAGCCCGCCGGCTGAGGCAGAGGTCCCGCCGGGAGCTAGTGGTAAGGTTGGGGAGGAGAGGCAGGACGGCCAGAGATTTCCGGGCTTGACCTGTTTTAATTGTGGAAAGGGGGGACATATTGCATCTAGGTGCTTTGCTCCGAGGAAGGAGACAGGAAGAGGGAAAGCAGCGGTCCCTATCGGATGTGCCGTGGTAATCAGTAAATCGACAAGAGAGCCCCAGGTAGACAGAGTACGAGAAGGGTCTGAGACTTGTATGTCAAACGGAACCGTGTCTGTGAGGGAGGGAGGTACACCAGTTCCAGTACGGATCTGGAGAGACACGGGCGCTGAACTGTCATTGATTAGCAGTAAGGTACTAGATTTTGGTCGCAAGACGGGAGTGGTAGCTGTGAAAGGAATAGGAAAAGGGACGGAAATGGTACCCTTGCATAAGATCATTATGAATTGCGAGCTAGTCTCTGGACCAGTTGAAATGAGGGTGGGATCAGAATTCCCGAGAACTGACGCGGACGTCCTTCTGGGTAACGATTTAGCCAGTGGTAAGGTTTGGTCAGCAATGACGCTGACGAGCTGGCCAGTGAGCGTTGCCCCTAGAGTCCAAGATCTATCCCGCATGCGCGGTCACTCGCAGCATGTCGAGAAAGGCAGCTGAGAATGAGAGCAGTTTAAATCTGGCCAGTATCGATTTGGCCGAGACGTTTTTACCGACCCTGTACCACGAGGGTTTGGAGGGTGGTAAAACAGAGAGTAGTAAAGTGAAAGAGAGTAAGGGAGAGGAGGTAGCCCTTCCCTTAGCGAGGAGTGAAGTGCTAGAGGCACGAAATGAAGATGAGAAACAGGTAAAGCTGTTAAAAGGTCCAGGGTTGGACATGGATGATCTGTCTGGCTTGGCAGAACTGTTTGAAGAAGTGGAAAGTTCTAAAGGTGTTCCCAATAATGAAATGAGGGCAGTCCTAGATGAAAAGGATGCCATTACCTTGAAGAAGTCTGCTGGGTTGGCAGATGAGGTTGTTTCAGCCTGCGGGGTTGAGATTACTCCGGAAGGGAGTTTCCCAGAGAGTAGCTGGGAGAATCAGGGGAATTTAGAATTTGAACCGGGTATGGGTATTGAAAACCTGGAAGAGGCAAATGTCCCGTTTGAGTGTGTCCAAGATGTGGATGCACATGGTACTGAACCTAGTAATGGAGCTCGGAAAAAGTCTGAGGTATTTGATTCAGTTAAAAAGGAATGCAGTCCTTGTGGGTCAGATAGACTTGGTTCAGTGAAGAAAGGGTTAACCTCGGTAATAGTGGGAAGTGAGAGTTCCCAGGTGTTTGTGCTCGAAGAGGTGTTAAAGGTTAGCGAGGAGATAGCGGGTGGTGAAGTGACCATTATTATTGCAGGGAAAGGGAAAAGTGCGGTTTCCAAATCGAATGAAGAATGTTTAAAGTCTGAATTGATATTAGAAGCAGCCACCAGGCTACAGGGACAAAGGCTTGGTACCGCGGCACCTGGGGATCCATTACAGATTGAATTGGACGGTAAAGGGGCCCCACACGCTATTGTTATTCCAGAGTGTGGTGTGAAACCGCAGAATTCGAAATGCTGTTTGAACAAAGAGGGATCGTTGGTATCGAGACCCAATAGCCTCAGGGGTCCTGAAGAGAAAACTAGCAACTTGAGTAAAATTAAGGAATTGGGTGGAAATCCGGGAAATGGGCTAAGTTTGGAACACATTGTTGATAAAATTACTCTTATGGAAGGAGCGGACGAAGGCCTATTTCGCCAGGGTACGCCAGCTCCCCACATGGGAACTAACCAGAAAAGAGGCAAGGGTTAATGGGGACGCCATTTTTAAATAGCAGAAACCGGTTTTAAGGGATTTCGACAAAGCCTGTGAATAATAAAAGACAACCCCCATGGAAGCCTGCCTGTTAAGTTTGAAAGCAACATAAAGATTAGTATTTGCATGAACTTTTGTAGTATACACGTAAGCTTAAGATCACAACTCTTTAGTTTTGTTTGCTGAAGGAAAGAAATAAAAAAAATAGGTGGTTACTAAATTGGAGTCTGATGCTACAAGACTTTAGTAGGGTACAAGATGTTAAGATATTAAAAGAAGTGACAATGTAATCGGTAACCATTTAGATACTGAATTGAATGTATAACTGTATTGAATGTATGGTGGATTGGATAGTGGACTACTTGACAGATAGACCTCAATATGTGCGGTTGGGAGACTGTAGGTCTGACACGGTGGTCAGCAGCACAGGGGCGCCGCAGGGAACCGTACTCTCTCCGGTCCTGTTCACCCTGTACACATCAGACTTCCAATATAACTCGGAGTCCTGCCATGTGCAGAAGTTCGCTGATGACACGGCCATAGTGGGGTGTGTCAGGAATGGACAGGAGGAGGAGTATAGGAAACTGATACAGGACTTTGTGATATGGTGCAACTCAAACTACCTGCGTCTCAATATCACCAAGACCAAGGAGATGGTGGTGGACTTTAGGAGATCTAGGCCTCATATGGAGCCAGTGATCATTAATGGAGAATGTGTGGAGCAGGTTAAGACCTACAAGTATCTGGGAGTACAGTTAGACGAGAAGCTAGACTGGACTGCCAACACAGGTGCCTTGTGCAGGAAGGCACAGAGTCGACTGTACTTCCTTAGAAGGTTGGCGTCATTCAATGTCTGTAGTGAGATGCTGAAGATGTTCTATAGGTCAGTTGTGGAGAGCGCCCTCTTCTTTGTGGTGGCGTGTTGGGGAGGAAGCATTAAGAAGAGGGACGCCTCACGTCTTAATAAGCTGGTAAAGAAGGCGGGCTCTGTCGTGGGCAAAGTACTGGAGAGTTTAACATCGGTAGCTGAGCGAAGGGCGCTGAGTAGGCTACGGTCAATTATGGAAAACTCTAAACATCCTCTACATAGCACCATCCAGAGACAGAGAAGCAGTTTCAGCGACAGGTTACTATCGATGCAATGCTCCTCAGACAGGATGAAGAGGTCAATACTCCCCAATGCCATTAGGCTTTACAATTCAACCGCCAGGACTTAAGAACTTTTTAAAAGCTATTATTAATGCTTTTTGAGATAGTGATTTAGATGCATATCATATTTTTTACTGAGTTAAGTATTGTATGTAATTAGTTTTGCTACAACAAGTGTATGGGACATTGGAAAAAAGTTGAATTTCCCCATGGGGATGAATAAAGTATCTATCTATCTATCTATCTATCTATCTATCTATCTATCTATCTATCTTACTCTGTAGTGAAAGGAAAAGCTTTTGTATTGTGTTAGATTCTAAAATCCTGCAAGACTCTGTATTACTCCATTTTTACCGATGGTAAAAACGCGTTGAAGAAAAGGGGTGTTACGCCCGTGGCCCCCTCCTTTTTGAGAATGGCAGGATCGCTATTGATTCGAGTCAGGAGACCCAGGAAATGAGAGAAAGACATGCAGAATCCACAAAGAGTTTGGAATGTGTCCTGGCCTCCGAAAGGCGGAACCATTGATAACGGCTATTGTCTCTTGGAGACGGACTTGTGTATTGAATCCTGTACGATGCATCGAAGCCCCCAGGCAATGAACTGAGGGGGGGTTGGTGGAGGGGTTGCATCATCCCACCCTGATTGACATCTGAGACCCTGTGAGTCAGGATAAAAGAGGGTCTGAGGAACAGCCCCTTCAGGCGCACCAGAAGAAATGCTAGAACTCCTGTAACAGCGAAAACCAGTGGAACCAGCCCATGTGCGTCCTTTTCCATTTGCCTCGGAATTGGTGGGTCTTGCCATGGAAGCACGGCTTTAGCTAACCTCGAAGGGAAAATCAGTCCCCCAACGACTCTCGAAGGATTGACATAATAAAAGGAATGGGCAAGTTAAACCTCCGTCTTTCTCTCCAACCAAAAAGGCTGCAGCTTACAGCTTGACTGAATTAAAATGATTTTTATATTTCCATCGGACTATACATTATCCCCTAGACAACGATAGAGCTATTTCTTAATGATTATTATTATACCCGCGCTTTCAGATTTAGTATTGACGACGTATATTATCTGTGTGTGTGCATTGATATTATTTTTGTGTATTTTTATCAATAAATACTGTTAAAAATAGTACCATCAGACTTCAACGGACCTCTCTATCTTTGCTGGTAAGTGACCCAGTTACAGGGTACGTAGCAATAGATAATAGATGGGCAATTAGTACCTGTTTTTTTTTACTCCGGTTTTCTTTGTTTAAGCAATGTATGCAATGGTTATCATGGAAAACAGAAGATAGAATAGTGCACCACAGAAGGAGACTCCTTGGGTCAAGATGCCCATGTCAACTCTGATGCCAATTTAATCTTGAGGGGAAAGTTCACAGTCTTGCTCATGTTCTCTATCCCTGTCTGGTTATGTACCCATCTACATACCTCTTAAATTGCTCTTGTGTCTATTTCCACTGTGTCACCAATAGATGTGGAAAGGATACTTCATGCGCTGGAGGGTGTAGGGGGTTGGGGGTGGTAGTGGGAATCTAAGGCTAAAGGATACAGCCTCAGAATGGAAGGATGTCCATTTAGAAAGGAGATGAAGAGGAATTTCTTTAGCCAGAGAGTGGCAAATCTGTAGAATTCATTGCCAATAGTGGCCGTTGAGACCAAGTCATTGGGCATATTTAAGACAGTGGTTGATAGATTCTTGATTGGTCAGGGCATGAAGAGTTTCAGGGAGAAGGCAGGAAACTGGGGCTGAGAGGGAAATGGAACATGAGATAACAAATTTTAAAAATCCGTAAAGTGAGGTCATCGGAGGCAGTCAAGTGAATGGACAACGAGGGACAGTAAATCCTGAAGTTGGCGGTAATGCAACAGTGTGGATGCCAATTACCGTAAAAACTCAAGGAAGAAGAGATCATCGGTTGTGGGAACATCTCAATGGATGGGTAAGTGAGTGTGGTTCTCCCCTTCTGTTCAAGAGCCTGATGGTTGTGATCTCACTTTAAGGACTTTTCTATCTCATTATCTCATGTTCTCATTACTTATTGCTATTTATTTATATTTGCATTTGCCCAGTTCGTTGTCTTCTACACTCTGGTTGATCTTTCATTGATCCTGTTATAGTCACTATCCTTCTTGGTTTGTTGAGTATGCCCACAGGAAAATAAATCTCAGAGTTGTATATGGTGACATATATGTACTTTGATAATAAAATTAACTGTCCTGAGGCTCATGTACCTTGTACCTTTGTATTTAGTTAGTTCCAGCAATCAATATATACATTTTGTAACAATTACACATTTTCAAACAGGCAAAGCTAATAGAGTGACAGCTGGTGATTTAAAAGGTGGCTTTAATGGACAAAGTAAAGCCAATATCTCAAGGTGAAAATTAACAGCTCTCTAAAAGATAGTTTTAAAAGCTAGAAATTTCCAAGTGTTGTGTTATTCATTGTTTATTCATGAAATCACAAGACATGTGTCATGAAATAATTAATAATCAACAAAACTTGGTTTGAAACCAAAATGTAGAATATATTATCTTTCGACACATACATATTGATTTATTAAGTTGCCAGATTGTTTCTTGAGATGAGTTAATATTGTACAAAGCTTTTCGTTGTACCTTGGTTAGCAAAGATTGTACCAGTCAATCTTTCCATCTGCAAATGCCTGTAAAATATACAAAATATATCTTCCTCCTTCCTTCTCAATTCTGAAGAAGGGCCCCAGCCTGAAATGTGAACTATCTAATCATTTCCATAGATGCTGCCTGACCTACTGAGTTCCGCCAGTATTTTGTGTGTGTTGCTTTGGATTTCCAGCATCTGCAGAATTTCTTGTGTTTATATAAAATAAACTGTAATAATTCTTCAAATGGTTTTTAACTTAGTGTGGCAGAAGTGGGTTGTGCTATGATCGTGAGGGGATTTGCCTTAATAAGTTTGCAATGACTAACATCAAATTTGGAATCTGAATGTTGGCATCAGTGAATGTTCTATCCTGCACAAACATTTCTGAGATTAGAGCAAGGTAACAGCTATTAATATCGCAACAACAATAATTTTCATTCATCTGGTTTCTTTAACACTCTCTGCTTCTCAGGCAGGTTACCAAAACAAAACTAACACCCAACTATCTTCGGAGATTTTAGGGCAGATAACCAGAAGTTTACAGTCTGAATCTCACCTTAGTGTCAAATTTGATGAAAAAATGGAAAATATTTTGGTTCTGACTCAGATTGCAGCAAGTCAGAAACATGACCCCTTGATCAAGTTGCTCCTTTGCCCAAAATCCACCCAGCACCTCTCATCTCTTGATGTCCAAAGTCCTATTTGCCTAAACCCTCAATATACTCGATCACTGAAAATACAAGAATATGATAGAAGCAAGTCAAGTCAAGTCAAGTCAAGTCACTTTTTATTGTCATTTCGACCATAACTGCTGGTACAGTACACAGTAAAAATGAGACAATGTTTTTCAGGAGCATGGTGTTACATGAAACAGTACAAAAACTAGACTGAACTACGTAAAAAACAACTCAGAAAAAAACTACACTAGACTACAGACCTACCCAGAACTGTGTAAAGTGCACAAAACAGTGCAGGCATTACATAAAATAATAAATAAGACAATAGGGCAGTAAGTTGGTGTCAGTCCAGGCTCTGGGTATTAAGGAGTCTGATAGCTTGGAGGAAGAAACTGTTACATAGTCTGGTCGAGAGAGCCCAAATGCTACAGTGTCTTTTCCCAGATGGCAGGAGGGGTTCGTGGGGTCCTTCATAATGCTGTTTGCTTTGTGGATGCAGCGTGTAGTGTAAATGTCCGTGATGGCGGGAAGAGAGACCCTGATGATCTTCTCAGCTGACCTCACTATCCGCTGCAGGGTCTTGCGATCCGAGATGGTGCAATTTCTGAACCAGGTAGTGATGCAGCTGCTCAGGATGCTCTCAATACAAACCCTGTAGAATGTGATGAGGATGGGGGGTGGGAGATGGACTTCCCTCAGCCTTTGCAGAAAGTAGAGACGCTGCTGGGCTTTCTTTGCTATGGAGTTGGCGTTGAGGGACCAGGTGAGATTCTCTGCCAGGTGAACACCAAGAAATTTGGTGCTCTTAACGATTTCTACCAAGGAGCCGTCGATGTTCAGCGGGGAGTGTTCACTCTTTACCCTCCTGAAGTCAACAACCATCTCTTTTGTTTTGTTCACATTCAGAAACAGGTTGTTGGCTCTGCACCAGTCCGTTAGCCACTGCACCTCCTCTCTGTAAGCTGACTCATCATTCTTGCTGATGAGACCCACCACGGTCGTGTCATCGGCGAACTTGATGATATGGTTCGAACTGTGTGTTGCAACACAGTCGTGGGTCAGCAGATTGAACAGCAGTGGACTGAGCACACAGCCCTGGGGAGCCCCCATGCTCAGTGTGATAGTGTTGGAGATGCTGCCTCCGATCCGGACTGACTGAGGTCTCCCAGTCAGGAAGTCTAGGATCCAGTTGCAGAGGGAGGTGTTCAGGCCCAGTAGGCTCAGCTTTCCAATCAGTTTCCAAGAACTAGCCTGGGTAACTAAACAATAAAACTGTGGCTTGTAGCGGTGTGCTACACGCAGCGCTGAAATAACAACACGGAGTCGGTAAACTGCAGTTAAAAAAAGATTTTATTCGAACTTCGCGGCCTTGCTTTAAAGCCTCCCTGATCCCGCCCTCCCCGGGCGCGGATGCTGTAGGGGGCACGTACTCACAGTCCCGCGCGGGTTTTTCCCTTTGTTGGTGAAGCAGACCTGGCGCCCTTTTGGGACTGGCCTTTGTGCCGGCGCGCTGGCTATTTGTGAGCCGGTTCGAGTGCACTAGGAAGTGGTTCGCCACAGGCTGATCTTTTACCTCCAACACTGTTTTCCACCATTATCCTCAGATCTCTTCATTTTCTTAATATCCAGACATTGATCACAGGCTTTTGGGGAAGGAAGTTCTAAAGATTCAACTCCCTTAGTGAAGGAATTTCTCTTGGGTACAGTTTTAAATAGCCTATCTATTTTTTTTAAGGTTGTGAGTTCTAGTTCTAGATGTTTTACCAAGTTATACATTTTCCATCCATTTAACCTGTCAAGCTCTGAGGATTTAGTACATTTTATTGAGATCTCCTCTCGTTCTTCTGAACTCTGGAGAATAGATGACTGGTGAACTCCATCTCTCTTCATATGATAGCCATACCATCCCAGGAACTGCTCTGATGAATCTTTGCTTCATTCCCTCCAGTGCAAACATATCCTTTCCTTCAATAATCAGACTAAAATTGTATATAATAATCCAGGCATGATTTTCTCTTGACCCAATTACACTGTAGCAAGAAATCACTACCTTTATACTCAGATTTTCGAGCAATAAAGATAAACATCCTATTTGCTTTCCTAATTTCCGCTGCATGTAGTGTCAGGTTTTCCTGGGATGCATGCAAGAAAACTCGCACCTTTGGATCATCAACATTTCTCAATCTCTTGACATTTTTGTTTTACTACTGAAATGAATTACCTCACATCATTCTATAGTGTAGTCTCTTAGCCATGTTGTTGCCTGCTTACTTGAAGCCTATTTTTATGTCTAACATTACCATTTAGGTTCACATCATAAACAAACTTGGAAATACTACATTAGGTTCTCTCAGCCAAGTCTGTTGTGTTCTTTATATTAATACCTACTGTGAGTTTCTAATAACAAACCATATTCTGGAAGAAATAGAACTTTTATTTAATAGCAACAGCCACACGTCTTACAACGCCATGCTTCCGCATCTTTCTATCATTTCTGCACATGCTCAGAACTCTCTCCAATCAAGTTTTCACACGTGATATCCCCACATCTTCCTTTCCTTAAAAAGAAAAGCAATTAGCAACATTGACCATAGTAAATGCATAATTTAACATGTCTCTATCAGTCTTTCTGGGGACTTCCAAACACGAGTAGACCTTCCCAGTGGTTCACACAGTTCTTGTGTTTCGTTGTTATTTCCATGTTTTGTCTGGTCTGCATCAGTTAACTGAAACTCTGAAGTTGGCTGTTTCTTGACGTCTTTGCAATTTCTTCTTAACACTGCTCCTTCTTCTGTTTGGACCATGTATGAGCTGAGTTGTACTTCTTCAAGTACTGTAGCTTTCTTAATTCCTTCCACTTCCATTTGTAATGAAACACAAATCTTCTTTTCTTCATCTAATTCATTTATTAACTGTGTAATCTCTTCTTTATGCTGAGATTTCATCATTTCAATAAAACTTCTCAATTCCTTCACTTGTGCTTCCATTTCTTCAATTGGATCCTGATTCTTGTCACTCTTTGCTTCAGATCAGTACTGTACCCTACCGGCAAATTTGCAGAGGTGAGATTGTGATGGAATGCATGGCCCATTGATGCATGTGTGTTACTACCAGAGGGCAACATTGCAACTCCTGGTTTTGGTGGCAATGCTTTGTCAGATGCTGGTAACAAAGGGATGGGTCTGGGAGCTTTCTTTATGACTTCTAGCCGTTCCATTCTGTCAAGATCTGTTTTCAGTTGACGACGTAATGCAAAAAGCACTTTTCTACATGGATGTAGTACGGGTAGCACTGTGTTGTCAATTTTAATTGTGTGCTCTCTTGGAAGACAACCAAGCCCTTTGAACAAGTCTTCATACTCTTTCATCAAGTCACTATATTCTGACTCTGTGTCACTGTCCAGGACTAAGACTCTTTTCACCAAATTCAGTCTCTCACAGGCAGATAAACCCAGTGTTGACTGTACATTCTTTGGCACCTCCACAAATGAAAGCGTGTGCAGAATATTTTTGCGTGATACTTTTGCCACACATGTTCCTTTAACTGAAATGTCTGCACCTGAATACCCAGTCATTTTTATATTTGTCTTATGTAACTTTGGTTTTGGCTTTAATGCATTAAACTCAGATTCTGCAAGACCATTTACTTGTGCTGCAGTATCATATTTAAACAAAATATTGTTTTGGTTCACTTGCAATGGAATAGTCCAGTCATTCTCACTTTCTTTGATTTCACAAAGCACTAAGTCTTCTGACACCATGTTGTGTTCTTTATATTAATACGTACCATGGGTTTCTAATAACAAACCATATTCTGGAAGAAATAGAACTTTTATTTAACAGCAACAACCACATGCGTTACAACACCATGCTTCCACATCTTTCTATCATTTCTGTGCATGCTCAGAACGCTCTCCAATCACGCTCTTACATGTGATATCACCACAAAATTGTTGATGTAGGTCAAGAAACAGGTGAAAGTTTAAAGTAAATCTATTATTAAAGTACATATATGTCACCATATACAACCTTGAGGTTCATTTTCTTGTGGGCATGCTCAAAAAATCCATAGAATAATAACTGTAACAGAATTGATGAAAGACCAGACCAACTTGGCCTTTCAAAAGACAACAAACTGTGCAAGTACAAAAAGAAAGAAAGAATAATAATAATAATAATAAATAAATAAGCAATAAATATCAAGAATATGACATGTCCTTGAAAATTTATCTAGAGATTATGGGAAAATTTCAATAACGACTCAAATGAAGTTGAGTGAAGTTACTCCCACTGGTTCAAGAGCCTGATAGTTGAGGGGTAATAATGTTCCTGAACCTGGTGGTGTGAGTCCTGAGGGTCCTGTACCTTCTTCCTGATGGCCAATTGCTGAAGCCCAAGTACCAGTACCTGTGGTTCCCCACTAGTCACGATCTACTCAACCATGATTGGCTTGTTCATTCCTGCAGCTCAATTTTTTATCTGTTAACTAAATGGCATGTTTGTACATCACACCTGACCCCCATTTCCACCTGCTAACCAATCTCCTGCAAGGGACTTCAATAAAAACCTTTTCAATTTTTTCCCATTTGCTTGGACTTTGAAGGAGGCTGTCAAGGCAATTTGTTCACCAGACCGATGGCAGTTTACACTGCAATCACATCCTCACCAGGGCGATTTACAGTGGCTTTGGGGATGTAAAGAAAACTTAGGTGTACAGAGGAAATCTTCATAGTGACAAGAAGAAGGTGCAACTCCACCCAGACTGCACTTGAGGGCAGGATTGAAATGAGTCACTGGAGCTAAGAGAAAGTAGCTCTATCTGCTCATCTGCGTGTAGCCTTCAGCAGGCTAGCAGCATGGCACTGGATTGAGCTAAACTGAATACTACTGGTTTTACGTTGATATTCTATGTGCTGTTTGATCACTTTTTGATGTTTGTGCAACTTGTTCTTTTTTCGCTTGTTGGAGTGTTTGATATTTTCCTGTACGGGTTCCATCATGTTTCTTTGTTTTGTGGCTGCCTGCGGGAGGAAATACAGTTTTATTCTGTATACATACTTTAATAATGACTGTACTTTGAATCTTATTGGTGATACTACTGTGCAAATAAAAACAGATCACATCTGCTCATCTACTCTACTAGATAGATACTCACAGGCCTCCAGATTAGTCAGTATTGATTTACCTGTGGCACATCCTTGTGGACTTTACTCAATCATATTGTTATTTTCTTCGTGTCCAGCTATCACATCCTTTGTAATGGTTTGTAACTCATGCAAAATGCTGGAAGAACTCAGCAGGCCAGGTAGCATCTATGGAAAAGAGTAAACGGTCAACATTTCAGGCCGAGATCCTTTATCTGCACATTTTCTCATCCTTATAATGGTTAACTTTATTTGTGTAGGGGAGAATGGAGGTCTTTTAGTAAAGAAGCTCGGATTTTTTTTGGAGTTCAAAATATTCTGCTCTAGGCTATCTTCATTTAAAAGACCTCCAGAACTTTTGGAGTTAAGACGCAATGGCTATTATTTCAACACCGCACAAATATTTTGCAAGCCTCATTAAAAATGATTAACCTTTAGGTCATAAGAATATAGGCGGGAGAATTAAAATGTTTAAATCTCCGCCAGCAATTGGTCACAACTTAGCAACTCCTAACTTTCTTGCCCAAGTGAGTAAAAGAGTTAGTAACCATATTTCCTTCTTGTTCCTTTCTATGGACATAAAAAATCTCTCTCATGATATCTCAGAATATAACATGCTACAGTAAAATTTTGTCCTCTTGCAAATGTAAGATTTATTTTCAGTTAATATTTTTCAATTCTACACCATAGAACAGTATAGCTTATGTACTTTTATTGCTAATATTCTCAAATTCTTGGAATTCAGAATTGTGGGGCTTCGCTACTGAATACCAAGGGGTTTATTGAGAAACAGTCCACAAGGATTTCGTTACAAATCTAGTGTTTTGAGCTTTCAAAACTTGATTCTAAGCAATTATTGAAAGATTTTGTGCACCTCACAGATAGATGAATAAAATATCATCACCTACACAGAGCAACTGCTGCGGAAAGGTGAATTTGGCATCAGGATTGGCTGATGTTCGGCTGCTGCTAAAAAATTAAGTCAACACAAAATCAATGACAGGAGAGCTGCTACCATCCACAACTTTGATTAGCTCTTATTTAAATTTACAGTTCCATCAAAACTTAACAAATTCTAGAGTGAATGGATTTTGCTGTTGGCCTGAAGCATTCTGAAGTCAAACAGATATCCTGAGCCATGGCATGAACTCAAGTTACATAACGTGGGGGTGGAGATGAAAACCCCAAGCCTTAGAAAACCATTTGTAGCTGCTAAGGCATTAGCATCTATCAAAACTGTCAAGATTATTGAATGTTTGTGAATAGCACCAGCATTAAAAAAATTTAAAGATGATTGTAAACAATATAAAGAATTTAAAACATTTATACATTATGAATGTATCTCTTTAAAATTCAGATAAAAGATCTTAACTAATTAGCAAAGTTAAACAGCAATGAACCTGTTGCTGGGCCCAGCATGTAAGTGCAACAACAAAGATAGCACAGCAGCACCTCTACTTCCTTAAGAGTTGTGTAGATTTGGTTTGACATCTAAAATTTTGACAAACTTCTGTAGATGTGTGTTGGAGAGTATATTAACTGGCTACATCACAGTCTGGTATGGAAATGCCGTTGAATGGAAACTCCTACAAAATGTAGTGGATACGGCCAGTGCATCATGGGTAAAGCCCTCTCCACCAATGAGCACATCTACACGTTGTTGCAGGAAAGCAACATCTGTCATTAGGGACACCCACGACACAGAACATGGTCTCTTCTCTTGCTGCTGCCATCAGGAGGAAGGTACCAGAGCTTCAGGACTCACACCACCAGGTTCAGGAACAGTTGTTATCCCTTAAACATACGGGATGTTTGTTAAACCAAAGTGGGTAACTTCACTCACCCCATCATTGAGATGTTTCCATGCCCAATGGACTCACTTTCAAGGACTTTTCATCTCATGTTCTTGATATTTATTCCTTATTTATTTTTGTTATCACTTCCTTCTTTTTGTATTTGCACAGTTTGTTTTCTTTTGCACACTGGTTGGCCCAAGTTGGTGCAGTCTTTCATTGGTTCTTTTATGATTATTATGCTATTATGGATTTATTGAGTATGCCCACAAGAAAATTAATCTCGCGGCTGTATATGGTGACATATCTGTCCTTTGATATTAAATTTACTTTGAATAATTGAACAAAATGAACTTCCCAATCTTTCTTCCCTCTGACGATATAATCCCAATTGAAATCAATTGGCTGGCAGAAACTGCACCAGCTCCAATTTTACTGCAAAATCCATAACTAGGGAATCTCGGCAAGATTTTGATACATGCTGTGGGGAATCCAGCTGCAGAACTTAGCAGTGTAATGGCTAGAAAATCTTGGCCAGTCAGTACGGGGCTTCAGCTTCATATGTGAGTTTTGACCCCTGCCAGCACTTACAAGACGAACTGTTCTGACCAATAAAGTATGCTCCTCTGGGGGAAAGTATCTACAATAAATCCCTATACAGACTCTGTACACAGTTGAGTGCAAGTAAACATTACTGCATGATCTGCAATAGATGCATTATTTCACTACTTGGAGCTTAATGTGTTAACTGAAATAGATCAGCCCCAGTAATCCGCATCCGAGTAAATGAGAAAGCAACAAGTATCCACTACAGGCTTAGTGTCATGATTTCCCACAGAAATGTTAAAACTGAAAACTGAATCTGAAACAGAACTACATACAGTTCTGGTCATCCCATTATAGAAAGGATGTCGAGTCTTCGAAGAGGGTGCAGACAAGGTTTACCAGGATGTTGCCTGGATTAGAATGCATGTAAGGTTGGATCAACTTGTGTTTTTTCCCCCCACTGGAGCAGCGGAGGCTGGCGGGAGATCTGGTAGGGGTTGATAAGATTATGAGAGGCTTAGATGGTGTAGACAGACGGCATCTTTTTCCAAGGGTATAAATGCCGAATAGAAGAAGGTGACATCATCTAAAGTGAGGCAACGACACTTGGAAGGAGATGTGAGGGGGAAGTCTTTTTTTTAAACAGAGTGCTGGGTGTCTGGGATCCGCTGCCTGGGGCGTTGGTAGAGGCAGAAACATAAAAAGAATGTTAAGAGACATTTAGAATGTGAGGAAAAGTTTGGAGGCAGAAGAGATTAGTTTTGTTAGCCATTTTATCACTAAGTTCATTGGTTTGGCACAACATTGTGGGATGAAGGCTCTGTTCCTGTGCTGTTCTATTCTATATTTCTATGAATGATTTTCAGACTTAGATATAGCCAACCAGTAGTACTAACCACCCTATTTTAACTTTTTCAATCCAACTGCTGTACATGCATATCCTGTACATTTCCTGTATACACATTATGGATGAATCCAGGTTTAAATAGCTTAGAGTGAATTTATTTATTCAGTAATTTCCACCACCAAATTTTCCTGTACAAAGGACAAAAGCCAAGGAATTTATATACCGGCAATTTAAAATGGCTCTTATTAGATTGCACAGAAACATTACTTTACCATTAAATAAACATTATGAATTTATCTTTTATTAACAAAAATGTTGACTGAAGTGATATTATTCAACCAGTAGTTCTGTAACTGCAAAGGACAATCTACATTAAGTCCTAGCTGATAATGAAGATTTATTTACATTCGTTCTCGCGTGGTTGTTCAATCAGTTCAGTGTTTCATTAAAAAGGAAAATATTACTGACACTGGAAATATGAAATGTAGTAAATCTGTAAATATTTATCAGGCCAAAGTACTTTCTGTGGCTCTGTAGAGAATATAAGGTTATCATTTAAGGTCAATGACCCTTCTGGGTTATGGGGTTCTGACAAAAGGAATTGACCTGAAAGATTATTCCTACCCTTCCTGCGCCACATGTGCTAACCTTACCTGCTGAGTGTTTTCAGCATTTTCTATCTTAATTTCAGTTGCTTAAATATAATGCAGTGTATAGAACTGGTCCCAAGTAGAAATTCTAATCTGAAGTATCTCTGATCTTTAATTGGTGCATCATTATTTGATTTCAAGTAAAACTTAGACCATAAGAAATAAGAGCAGAATTAGGCCATTTGGCCCATTGAGTCTTCACGCCATTTCATCATGACTGATCCATTTCCCTCTCAGACCCAGTCTCCTGCCTTCTCCCCACATTACTTCATGCCCTCACCAATCAAGAATCTAGCAGCCTTTGCCTTAAATATACATAGAGACTTGTCCTCCACAGCTGCCTGTGACAATGAATTCCACAGATTCACCACTCCCTGGCTAAAGGAATTCCTCCTCATCTCCATTCTAAAAGGAAGCCCCTCTATTCTGAGGCTGTGTCCTCTGTTTCTAGACTCTGCCACCAGATGAAACATCCTCTCCATATCCACGCTATAAAGGCCTTTTGCCATTCGATAGGTTTCAATGAGATCACCCCTCATTCTTCTGAAATCTAGTGAACACAGGCCCAGTGTCATCGAATTTAACCAGTAACAACCCATACTTAAGGAAAGAAACACTTGAATGTAAAGAGGAAGAATAATTTGCACAATTCACTTCTCAAACATCCAAAATACGGCAGGTTAGATTCACCTTCGCATAATCAGCGCAGGTTAACAGAAAGGGTATTTGAAGACCAAGGTCTCAGATCTAGCATGTGACTCATGATTTTTAGGGGATAAATATGATTCAATATTGAATGATCCTGCCCTTTTTTTCTGAGGCAAGGCTAGCTACAGCATTCACTGCAAGGTATTGAAAACAGCATTTCGAGACAGGGGAAAGGAAGTTCCTGTCGCAGTGTACAGTGGCAGAACTGGACCCAGGTGCAGAGGAACGGCAGACTCTGTCACAGTGGGGACTGACAGTGACCCAGAGGAATGGTAGACTTCCCATGAAGCGACGGAAACAAGAGTTATAGAAATACCAGCAGATGACCGGCGGCACACCCAAGACACACCACCAGCCAAACACACAGGGACTCCCAACCAGTGCTAAACAAGAATCCCCTTCAAATAATCATAGGATGTGGGAGCCTATGCTGTCACAATTAACTAGACAAGATTAAATAGAAAGTACCAGGGCTTAATGGCTCTAGCAATTAGTAACTACAGGTGCTCAAGAAGCTTTTATCTCCACAAGCTTCTTCAGATACACTGGAAGAACAAATAAACTACGCCTTCAAGGCCTATATAATCCTTATTAAGGCCTTAGTTACACTCAGTTAGCTATGTTGGGCAGGCCACATCATTCATCTGACTGACATCAAGCTCCCAATACAGACACGGAGAGAAGATCACCACACAGACAGAAGAAAAGATTCAAGGATATGTTCAAAGCCTGTTAAAGAATTTCTTCATCCCACTGGCTCCAGAGAATTTCTGGCCCTTGACTGCTCAAACGAAAAGATAATTTGGGATGGTACTGAGAATATCGAGGAGACACTTCGGAACACAGAGGCTCTGCATTGGCATCAAAAGGAGCACACCACCTCACAAACCGATCACCCACCCTCTCTGTCAATCACCGCCTTCCCCATTCTGGAGGAGCAGGCATCTCAAGGACTCATGAAAAAGTATCAATGCATTTTGGCCACATTAGCCACCTCAGGACTGACAAAAACCAAAGATGCATAAGTCATCCCTGAACTCAATGAACCATCTAATAAGAGTAACAAGTAAATAATTATCAAAATATTGGGTCTAAGTAATCTATAACAATACCTCAGATCAGGCTATCACTATTCTGTAAACCATCAAGCATATTTCCATTTCAGAAAATCCAGTTTGCATGCACTGGCTGCTTCTCTCCATTTCACACCTGCTCTGTATAACCAGCAGACAACTGGCAAAACAATTGAAACAAAATGATAATCAATTGGGGTAAAATAATTTGACATAGAATATAGATAATGCTTGCATTCAGAAATAGCTAATGTACTCAAAAAAGCCAGCAAGTTTGAAGAATTGAACCCAAAAATAGCTCACTAAAATGAAAGTCATTATTCAGCTATGCAACAGGCAGAAACTCTCGCATCGAGAGGAGGAATTCAAATCCCTTTTATGAAAGCACAAATTTGAGAGGTTGTGGAGTGGTAGATAGACGATGCAGTGTGAACTAAGAAAGTAGAATGAAATTGGTCACTAGCAGTAAATCTGTGCATATGTACTGTCAGCCAAAGGTATGGAATCCATTCATTTAAACTCATTGATGTTAATGGGAAATACTGTGAAATGCTGCTCTTCATAAACTATGGCTGGCATTCAAACCTAATCAATAAGCTTCAATACCTCCTTGTGCAACTGCATCCTCAATTTCCTTACTTGCAGAGCCGAGTCAGTTCAGATTGGCAATAACATCTCCTCCACAATCTCCCTCAGCGCAGGTACACCACAGGGCTGTGTGCTTAGCCCCCTGCTCTACACACTTTATGCTTATGAGTGTGGGGCTAAGCACAGCTCCAATGCCATACTCAAGATTGTTGATGACACCACTGCCATTGGCCGAATCACCGGTGTGATGAATCAGCATATAGGAGGGAGACTGAAAATCTGACTGAGCATTACCACAACAACAACCTCTCACTCAATGTCAGCAAGATCAAGGAGATAATTATTGACTTTTGGAGGTGAAAACTAAGGGTTTTTGAACCTGTCTTCATCAGGGAATCAAAGGGGGAGAGGTTCAGCAACTTTATCATTTATCATTTCAGAGGATTTGTCTTGGGCCCAGTACGTAAGTGCAAATTCAAAGAGAGTAGAGCAGCACCTCTACATTCTTAGAAGTCTGCGAAGTTTTGGCATGGCATCTAAAACTTTGACAAACTTCTATAGATGTGTGGGGGAGGGTATATTGACTAGCTGAATTGGGGCCTGGTATCGAAACATTAATTCCCTTGTATGGAAAAACCTTCAAAAAATAGTGGATATGTCCCAGTCCATCACGGGTAAATCACTCCCCACCATTGAGCACATCAACCTGAAGTGCTGTTCCATCATCAGGAACTCCCATTTTCTAGCTCATGCTCTCTTTTCGCTACTGTCATTAGGAAAAAG
Organism: Hemitrygon akajei; assembly: GCF_048418815.1. Lineage (NCBI taxonomy): Eukaryota > Metazoa > Chordata > Chondrichthyes > Myliobatiformes > Dasyatidae > Hemitrygon > Hemitrygon akajei. The sequence goes on from NC_133128.1 coordinate 184,269,592, forward strand.
GTGCAGGAGCTTCAGAACCCATGCCACAAGGTTCAGAAACAGATATTACTCCTCAATCATCAGGCCGTTGAAACAGATGGGATAATTTAACTCAACTTCACTCATCCATCACTGGACTGTTCCCACAAGGTATGGACTCACTTTCGTGAACTCTTCATGTCATGTTCTCAATATTGCTTATTAATCTATTATCATTATTATTATATCTTCTTTCTCTTTCTTTTTGTATTTGCACAGTTTATAATTTTTGTTTGGACATTGGTTGTTTTTCCGTCCTGTTGGGTGCTGTCTTTCATTGATTCTATTGAGTTTCTTGTATCTACCCTGATTGTCCACAAGAGAATGAATTTCAGGGTTGTATGTGGTAAGATATATGTACTTTGATAATAAATTACTTTGAACCTTGAACCGACTGCCAATACTCACTCGAGCATTTTGCACCAGTCACAAAAAGTGACATCCTCCTGTAATTAAGGGAAGTCTAGTTGGAAGGATAGGATAGAATGCTCAATCTGTATTTAGCAATGATTATTGAATGTAACTCTGAAATAAACACATTTTTAAATGCAAAGGTGGTACAAAATTACATAAAACTCTGTTGGAATAAATGTTCTGGAATATAACTAAGGTTGCAACAATGCAATATTACAGACTGCAAACCAACAGTTTGAATTTATCAGGGTTGCTGGGTAGTTTGGCTCAAAGGGCCAGAAGGGCCAAATCTGCACAGTAGTCATTCCATCAATTTTCCATCAGGACACATACCACATAATTCAATCATACCATTCTTACCTGTAGTGGTATCTGCTGAGTATTTAAAATCTTTTCTCAATGTATCCTAATATATTAATTATAATTTCATAGTGGATAGACTGAGTCCATGTCCTTAGAACAAATTTCATTCTGCGTGTTTTGGACTTCCAATTTTGCAAGTCAGTTGTTAAAGTGTGGTGGTAAGGACAGCATTGTCACTCATTGCTTAATGAATACATGGAAATATGAATGATTTTATTTTGATTAGTCAGTGCATGAAGTGTTACAGGGGGAAGGCAGGAGATCGAGGCTGAGGTGGAAATGGATCAGCCATGAAGAAATTGTGGAGCAGACTCTATGGGCCAAATAGCTAATTCTGATCCTGTATCTTATGGTCTTATTGTCTTATACTCCATTGCAGATTTGAGAATGGATTGCAGTTTCAGAAAATTAAAATTCAAAGTTCAAAGTAAATTTATCATCGAAGTACTTATATGTCACCAAATATAGCCCTGAGATTCATTTTCTTGTGGTCATACTCAATAAATCCATAATCTAATAATAACCATAACAGAATCAATGAAAGAGCGCACCAACTTGGGTGTTCAACCAGTGTGCAAACGACAACAAACATATTCTGATAAATATTGGAATGAAGACTTCTTCTATCCTAAGCTTCCAGCCAAAATTCACAGCTGGAGAATTTTCGTTAACATTGTGTTACATGGCAGGACATGATACCATATTATTTCCCTAGTGACAAATTCATGCATATTTTTTAGAGACAATTCATAGAATCTTACAACACAGAAGGAGGCCATTCATCACATTAGTCATTGAAAGCCAATTAGTCCTATTCCTATGGTTTAACAGGCCAACAAACATTTCCAGCTACAATTATATATGACACAGTCCTGAGCATGTGGCTCTGCTCCACATATGCTTATAAGCATAGAAAAAATTAAGCCCTTATCCTTGTATTATATAGAATTAATAATTTCTAAGTAAATAGGACTGCTTCAACAATTTAAAGTTAATTGTCACCATATAAAAAATAAGAAAAAAACTTTATAAAAATCCTATTTGTAGACATTATCCAGATCACAATTTTTAGACCTGGTCACTAATTTTGTCTTTATGCAGGCATGTATAGGTTAAATTAGACTTAATATTAGTTGCTGCATTTCAACTTGAAAATGGTGCTGATATTCAATTTTATGATGACTTGAAAGGAATATATTAATATTCCACTCTAACTTTGAGCATCAGAATTAGCTATAAACAGGTACTATAAAGTAAGGAAATAAAGAACAGAACATGGTAAAAGCAATTCATTTCTGTTTAAATCAATGCTGTATATTTGCTGTAGAGTTTAACAGCAGCTCCAGATACATTCAAAATCCCATGGTCTAAATAGAAATTGTATCCTGGCAAACAAGCTCGGAATTTCAGTTATACGTAGGCAGCTGTATTCCAAGCAATCTTTCCTGTTGCAAATCACGATGTAACTCAGAGATATTTTTAATAATATGTTTAGCCAATATGTTAAAATATGTAAATTTCCAGTTGCATATGTAAAATAGTTATCTATGTAAAATCTCTTCAAATTAAATATCACATGAGTGAAAGAATGAAATTTACTCGCAAAAAGTATTCCAAGGAAGGTGAAATGAGGAATTGAGAAATAATGTTCGAGGAATTTTGCAAAACAGTTAAAGGATTAAAGGATTATGTCCGCGGTCACGTCTGTTCACATGCTAATATATTCAAGGAGCTAATGAGAGGGCAATTCACACCTAAACTAGGTGTGAAAAGGTTTAGGTGTGTGTTTGCATATTAAATCCTATTTAGCAATGGCTAACTAGATAGCTTTATGAGATTAAATTAGCCCCATCAAGACAAAAAAGTGATTCTAAACTAAAGAAATTAATGGAAATGTTTAGGTAATTTTGAATCTGAAGCAATTATGATATAAAATCACTGAGCAGAATAAGCATGTGTATTGATAAATATTATTTTCTAATACATATTTATTAGTCGTATAAGAGTATTGCAGCATAGGTCAGTCCTTAATTACACTGGGCTTGATTTTGCATGCCCGGTAGTGAAAGAGCACCAATGGTCTTTTAAATAAAGAATCCAAAAACATAACATTACTCTCTGGCAATATAGATGTTAATGTTGTTACCCTCTAACTTGACTCACAGTAAGTCATTGAATTTGATGTCACTTAACAGCTGAGCACTAAGGTGTAGGTTTGTGGGCTCATTTTAAACCTTCATTTCACTGGTGGACATTGAAGAATAAATACATTTGGTTATTATTAACCTTTTCACCTTAGCATCCTCAAATCTTAGTATTCTATCATCGAGTGTTCCAAATCTCATATAATACCACTGGCCAGCAATTTGATAGGAAAATTGTCAAAAAATCATTTAAATTTTGTAGTACACCCTCCCTGTGCACAGGTGTATCGGAACTGATGGTGCTAAGGGGGCATTCTCTTTTATGTCACATACTCATCCGCAAGTAACACGATTTATCAAATGTCATATTCTGCTCTTCCATATTCGTCTGGTGCTAGTGGCCACAAAAGTTAATTGCTGCGAAAGGCCCTTATTGCAAATCACTATCTGAAGGCCTTATTAGCTTCTGAATGCAAACACAAGTCATACTGCAGAGATAGCTGTACACTAATGACACTAAGGCTGGGTAATTGCAATTTTTTAACCTTTTAAATACCACACATTATGCACTACAGCTAGGAGCATAAAGAGCAAAGTGATAGTGATTGAAAATGTAGATTTGTAAAATATTATGCATATATAGCCACATATTTAGCATAACAATGAATAAATAAGCTAAGAAGCTAATACAAATTTTAATCAGTATGATCACTGCTGTTAAGTGTGCTTACTGCCTTAATACAAATGGATTATATTTTTTCTTTGCGTCCTCCTAAATTTACAAAAGCTGTCAGTGGTGCAATTGATTCCACTTTGCTGCATACCTATAACCTTGTCATTTGCATATACTTTCAGTGTTTCATTAATATTTATCATTATGTAAAATACTTCTGTTAATTATACTGCATTTCCATGATGTTTTTACAGTGTTTAGCTAATTACTTGTTTCCGTTTATTCCTTCCAGCATGTGTCACACCATTTCACGGCACAATATTGTTTGCAGTCATGTCTTATAGTTTCTAAGTTATAACCGGCTGGATGAAAACAGCTCAAAAGACACATTGTACAGGAAGATTACATAAAGTAAAGGAAACCTTGTTTTAAAACAATCCTGGTTTTTTTTTGTTCTCCTCTGTAATTCAATCCGTCTTGAGCAAAACAATTCTCTTCATTGTGACTATATCACACTACTTGCAATCACTTGGACAATTTGTTAACATCAGGAAGCAACAATACTCAATTCCTTTTTAAGCAGTATGATATGCACAAGTAGCTCTGCATTTTCCACTCTTTTATCCATTCTTGTTCTTCTTTTGTGCTATTCCTATCTTTCCTTGCCTTTGTCTCCATCTCTCCCCGCATCATATTTCTAATCTCAATGGCTGGCAGTATTTTTCCTCCATGAAAATTACTTGCCTGTTATTTTCTATCAGGCCCTGACCCTGAAATCATCTGATCAAGCTGTTGATGCTGAGTGCATTTGCACATCCTGTCAATGGGATGAGAATAAGTCCCCAGCTTTTTTAATTACAAGGATAACATATTCACTCATCTAATAATGTAGATGGTTAGCAATTTTAAATTTTAATAATCAATTACTAGAAGTAATTCTCCATTAAATCACAAGAGAGTCATTAAATCTCAAAAGACAGAACACGGCTGCATGCAAAAGCAGCAAATGCGCTATTTTTAACTACCATTAGGGAATTTCTTATTCTCTTTCATTTCTATGCATTTCTCACACGTTTTCAGGAAAACTGTCTCAATTACCGCAGAAAGAGAATACTTGATCATATAAATAATGAAGGAAAACATAGGAAACTGAACAAGGTTTGAGATTATTCTTTTGTTCAAGTAATGGAATAAATTCAAACGTGAATATATTTAGAGTGAAAAGCTCCAGTACTTCAATGATATAATGACATAAGCCATTACAGTAAACACTTCATATCTGATTTTAAGTAGTGAAAAGCTGTGACATTTGTGAAGGATTATTACATTCTACAACTTTTTAGATCCTAGTCATTGATATTTGGGACAACTGATTATAGAGCTACAGAAGTGCCAACTTCATTTTAAGGGTTGTCAAGTCCACAGCTATGGCTAAAATTCATTGCAACACACACACAGTGCTGGAGGAACTCAGCAGGCAGGATAGCATCTATGGGAAAGAGTAAACAGTCAACATTTCATTCTGAGACCCTTCATTAAATCTGGAAAGAAAGAGGAAAAGTTGGACAAGAAGGTGGGGGAGTGGGGTCCGCACTGTATCTCAATACATTAAAAAAATTCAAATAGACGTTAAGTAAATGACCTCCAGGAGGACCACAACCTTGTTGTAGGGTTTGGAGGCATTTGTGCCTCCATGACGTGGAGAGCTATGTTGGCTGGTGTCAGTTGTCGGTTCCATTCATTGAACCCATCATTACCAGGGATTGTTGGGCGGTGTTGCTCGAAGAGTTGGAAAGGCCTAATTTGCGCTGTAACCCAATAACTAAAAACACTTCAAATGGACATTAAGTAAGTGACCTCCAAGCGGACCACAACCTTGTCGTAAGGTTTGAAGGCTTGTGTGCTTCAGCAGCCCGGACAGCTTTGTTGGCTGGAGTCAATGCTTTGGCTCTTGGTAGGGTCACCCATGCCAAACAGGTCAAAGGGCAGAGGCCAGACTAAGAGTGGTCCACCAGTCCTTCAGGTTCAGGGGTTCAGCTCAGGGTCAAAACACAAGTGTTAAGGAATCAGCAATGAAGAACCCTTCTATACAGACAGTGATGGAGGAACTTCATTGCTACCCTAAATGCCAGAGGCGTAACAGGCAGTAAGTAAGTAAGATAAGTAAATGACCCATGCTGATCCTGCCTGGATTGAATCTTTTCTAAATTAATATCAGAAAACTGTTTTAATTTTACTTGAAGAAAACTTGTGACTATAGCCCTGAGTGGACTGATACAATACTAATTGAAAGCTTTCCCATCTTATTTGAAACTTAAAGACAGAAAAGGAATCATCTGAAAAGGAGCAGGCAGTGGCATGCTGACAGATGTAGTGTGTGAGACTGGGCTAGCTGATTCACCACGCACCGTGGTATTGTTGTTTCATCCCCTGCTACAAAAATTATTAGATTCGGAAGTGATTGGAATTTTGTCAAATTGAGAATCCAAATCAGGTTTAATATCACTGGAATATGTCATGAAATTTGTTGCCTTTCCAACAGCAGTACAATGCCTCACAGTATAGATTAAATAGTTAAATTAAGTAAGTAATGCAAAACCAGAAATAAAAAGTAGTGAGATAGTGTTCATGGGTACAATACCTATTCAGAAATCGGATGGCAGAGGGGAAGATGTTATTTCTGAAAAACTGAGTGTGTGCCTTCCGGCTTTTGTACCTCCTTCCTGATGGTAACAATGAGCACAAGGCATAACCTAGGTGATGGGGTCCTTAATGATGGACACTGCCTTTTTGAGACATCGCTCCTTGAAGGTGTCCTGGGTACTCTGGAGGCTAGTACCCATGATGAAGCTGACTAAGTTTATAAATTACAACTCCCTGCAGGTTATTTTAATCTTGTGCAGTAGCCCCTCACCTCTCCAAACCAGACAGTGATGCAGCCAGTTAGAATGCTCTCCGTGGTACATTTATAGAAACCAGCAAGTGTTTTTGGTGACATACCAGATCTCCTCAAATTGCTAATGACATATAGCCACGGTCAAGTTTTCTTTGTAGCTGCTTTGAATATGTTGAGTCCAGGTTAGATTCTCAGAGATTTTGACACCCAGGAATTCGAAATTGCTCACTCTTTCCACTTCTGATCCCTCTGTGTGGATTGGTGTGTGCTCCCTCATCTTACCCTTTCTGAATTTGCAGACACACCAGGGAGAGCAGCCTAATGAAGAAGATAAAAAGAGACTAAAATAAAAGAGTGCATGAGAAAAATGCATGAATTAGGAAAATTTAAAGCAGTTATCATTCACTGGAAGAAAAATTGAAATACCTATACCATAGATGGTAATAAAATTATTTTAGAGAATGGTTGAAAGAAAACCAGGAATGGTCTGAGACACAAAAAATGGCAGCTATTAAAGAACAGCAATGAACAAAACAGAAAGCTGAGTCTGTACTGTGCTGAGGCCAGGCTATAACTTGAATACTAGATTCAGTTCATGCCACTGAGATACAATATCTATACCTTGGAAACAGTGCAGGAAAGGACAGTCAGTTGATCCCCAGTGTTAGGAAACTGAAAACTTAAACAATTAAGTGAAAATAGACTTTGAGAGGGACATACAATAGTCAATTGAACAGGAAAGGTTAATCCTCAATGATATTTCAAGTTAAATCATAACTGTAGGTCAAGTGTATGCAGGTACATACTGATGAAAGGCAAATTCCAGCCTCACTTCCCAAAGCATTTGTGTATTGCAGGTAAGAACTCAAAGTCAAAGTTCAAAGTAAGTTTATTATTGAAGTACATATATGTCACCATATACAACCCTGAGGATCATTTTCTCGTGGGCAGTCACAGTAAATACAAGAAACACAATAAAATCAATGAAAGACGACACCCAACAGGATGTACAACAACCAATGAGCAAAAACAAAACAACAAACTGCAAATACAAAAACAGAGGGGGAATAAACAAAAAATAAACAATAAATATTGAGAACATGAGATGAAGAGTCCTTGAAAGTGAGTCCATTGTTTGTGGAAACAGTTCAGTGATGGGGTGAGTGAAGTTTGTTTCAAGAGCCTGATGGTTGAGTGGTAATAACTGTTTCTGAACCTGACAGTGCAAGTCCAAAGGCTCTTGTATCTTCTTCCTAATGGTAGCAGCAAGAGGACAGCATGGCTTGGATAGTGGAGGTCCCTGATGATGGACTGCAACAGCACCCCACGTAGACGTGCTCAGTGGTGAGGAGGGCTTTCCTCATGATGGATTGTCCATATCCACCTCTTTGTGTAATCTTTTCTCTACAGGGGCATTGGTGTTTTCATACCAGGCCGCGATGCAACCAGTCAATATACTCAACACCACATACTTATAGAAGTTTGTCAAAGTTTCAGATGACATGCCAAATCTTCACAAACCTCCAAGAAAGTAGAGGCACTGCTGTGTTTTCTTTGTAAAGCCACTTACTTGCTGGACCCAGGACAAATCCTTGATAACACCGAGGAACTTGAAGTTGCTGATCCACTTTGCGTGCAATCTCCCAATTAGGACTGGCTCATGGACTTCCTCTTTCCTCCTCCTGAAGTTAACGTTCAGCTCCTTGGTTTTGCTGCACTGAGTGAGAGGTTGTGTTGTGACACCACTCAGCCAGATTTTGAATCTCCCCACTATATGCTGATTCATCACCACCTTTGAATTGGTTGACAATAGTGGTGTCATCAGCAAACTTAAATTTGACATTGCAGACCTGCCTAGCCTCGTAGTCGTAAGTATAAAGTGAATAGAGCAGGGGGCTAAGCACACAGCCTTGAGGTGCATCTCTGCTGAGGGAGATTGTGGAGGAGATGTTTTTGCCAATCTGAACTGGCTCAGGTCTGCAAGTGAGGAAACCGAGGATCCATTTGCACAAGGAGATATTGAGGCTGGGACTTGAAGCTCATTGATTATGTTGAGTATTGCATGTTGAGCTATAGTCAATGAAGAGCATCCTGATGTCTGCATCTTCATTGTCCAGGTATTCCAGGATTGAGTGAAGAGCCAATGAAATGCCATCCGCTGTTGGCCTGTTGTGACGGTAAGTGAATTGAAATGGATCCAAGTCGCTTCTCAGGCAGGAGTTGCCTCCCAAAGCACTTCACCGCAGTGGATGATAATGATCGAGGTAAGCTACCATGTTCTTCTTAAGGCACTGGTATAATGGAAACCTGCTGGAAGCAGGTGGGTACCTCAGACGGCAGAGCAAGATGCTGAAGGTATCAGTGAACACTCCAGCCAGTTGATTATCACAGGTCTATAGTACTCGGCCAGTACTAAAGCATCTGAGCTGGATGCTTTCCCTGAGCTCAGTCTCCTGAAGAATGCTCTCTCATCAGCCTCAGAGACTGATATTACAGGGTTATTGTGAGCTATGGGAGTTTGTGAAGGTGCCTCCATGTTTTGATAGTCAAAGCAAGCATAGAAGGCATTGAGCTCATCTTTGAGTGAGTTCTTGTTGTCACCTATGTCGCTTGGTTTTACTTTGTAGGACGTGATAGCATTCAAGTCCCGGTACAGCGTTGAGCATCTCTCAATGATTCAAGCTTGGTCCGTAATTGCCACTCCATCCATGAGACGGATTTCCGGTGATTGTAATCACACCTCTTGTATTTAACTTGGTCTCCAGACCTGAACGCCAGTGACCTGGCCCTCAGCCGATTGCAGATCCCATGGTTCATCCAGGGCTTCTGGTTAGGGAAGACTCTGAATGGATTTGTGGGATTCCTGGTTTATCAATACTTACTTTTGTTATCTGAAGCCGCAGAGTCTGATAGTCATCATCATTATGTGCCGTGCCATATGACGAGGGCAATCCTGGTCTATAATCACAGTTTATGACCATAATTATTCATGGCAATTTTTTCTACTTGAGTGGTTTGGCATTGCTTTCTTCTAGGCAGTGTCTCTACAAGACAGGTGACCCCAGCCATTATCAATACTGTTCAGAGATTGTCTGCCTGGTGTCAGTGGTTGCATAGCCAGGACGTGTGACGTGCACCAGCTACTCATACAACCATCCACTACCTGCTCACGTAACTTCATGAGACCTCAATCGGGGAGTTGTGGGCGGGGTGGGGCTGGTGGTTAAGCATTGCTACATCTTTCCTAAGGGTGATCTACAGGCTAGTGGAAGGAAGGAGCACCTTACACCTCCTTTGGTAGAGATGTACCTACACCCAGCCAGCCAAGAATGACACAATGAAGCAAAGTAGAATAACACAGAATGATTAGAATAACTAGAATAACACAGCAAAAGAAAACTCTACACTGTTGAAAATCTACAGACTCAATGGGTCAAATGGCCTAATTCTCCTCCTATGTCTTATGGTCTTATCAAGTCATTGGGTATATTTAAGGCAGAAGTTGATAGAGTCTCGATTGATTAAGGCAATGAAGGGATACAGGGGAAAAGCAGGAGATTGGGGCTGAGAGGGAAAATGGATCAGCCATGATGAAATGGCAAAGCAGACCAGATGGGCCAAATGGCCTAATTCTGCTTCTATATCTTATAGTCTTATGGATAACCATTGAATAGCTTGTGACACCATCCACATTTATTTTTGAGAAGAAGTGTATCACTAGACGGGTATGTGGATTGTGCACTTGTTTTCCTGGGATTTTGCATCAGTTATGTGATCATAGAATATCAAAGCAGTATGAAAATCCTAGTGCAGAGTTGCTAAATCAAACTGGCATACTGATTCCACCAAGCACCAGCTAAATTGCTATCCAATGATGAATTATATTAGCATCAATTTAACAGCAAGTTCCGCACAATCTACAAATGAAAGTGATATGTGTTGAAACCATTTTATCAATCTACAAGTGATTAACTGAGGTCTCATAACACACTCACATTTGCTCGTATAACTTGTTTATTGCAATCAAACTAAAGCAGGACAAAAATAGGCTAAATATAACGTTGAAATGAATAGGAGCAATTAGAATTAATGGATGTTAGGACATAATGGGGTAAAAGTCAGGACATTTCAGAAGTCATTCATAAATCAGTGGAGGGAAAAGTCATTGACTGTATCCATGACATCAGAGGCCATTAATTAGAGGGAGACACATGAGGCTGCAGATACTGGAATCTTGAGCAAAAACCAACTGTTGCCGGAAGTAGCTAGATCAAGCGGCATCTTTGTGGGAAAAGAACTGTTGATTTGTTGGGTCGAGATCCCGCATTAGAGTGGAGAGAGGAGATAGCCAGATATAGAGAGGAGAGGGGAGGGATGAGTCAGGGACTGGACTAGGGAGGGTGAACGATGATTATCAAAAGGAGTCAGGTAGAGGAGCGTAGGGCTAGAGTTAGGTGACAGAAGCAGGTGGCTGCCGGATGGAAACAGTCAAGAAAAAGAAAGATAGACATCACCTATCACACACCTGTATCTATCTCCCAACTCTACCCTTCCCCTTCTCTAACTGATCCCGTCCGCCCATTGACCCACACCATTCCTTGGTACATCTTTCACCCACCGGCCTCTATATCACCTTCTCTCTCTGCTCTCACTGCCAATGCATGCATGATGTCAACCTGAAATGTTGACAGTTCCTTTCTCTCCATGGAAGTCACCTAACTTGCTGAGTTTCTGCAGAAAAGTTTGGTTCTAGCTCATCTATTAGGTATCCCTGTTCTGCTCATGGTTATTGGAGAGACAAAAACATTTATTTTTTGGGGCAGGTCTTATTCAATGAAACAATTGCTGCTGTTCAGAGTTAACCATTGAGTTGGTCCATTATTAATGATCATCCAGGGAATGGAAGTCTGTGCAAGTTCTACTTCTTGAATTGAATGAAAGAGACTATGGTATAGTGAGTATACATACATACATGCATACCTATTTTAGGAGTCAATTTTTGTCTTGCTGATGTCATTTTAATGTCATTATACTTTCAGGATTATATTGATAAGTGATGTTGCCCCATTATCTTTGGAAGGGAAGAAATCTAGCCCCATATTTATAAATTTAAAGTTCTAACCCTACACTTTCCATGAAAACATCATAAATATATCTACTGGATTCAGACCTCATTAAAAATAGACTAGCATTCTTATTGTCTGAGTTCATATTTTTCATAATATCAGAAAGATATAACCATGTTGCCTGTCTCATGCAAGCCTGCGAATAGGGCACCATTATAAAGATTGATGTTTCCTCATTCAGACTCCCATGTTCATGTCAAAGTCAGTCTGGCATTTGAGTCTAAGCTACACTCAGAATACCACGATGGAAGTTTCACACTACGGCCCTCCCCCATTTATGGACTTTCCCCGACAATGTCATTTTCTGGAGTTCTGTCCTTTGTACATAGAAAGCTATCCCTTGATGAATGCAAGTCAGGTAAACATTCATTAGTTTACGGGAGATTGGTGAGTTGCCAGTTGAAATATTAGAATTCCATCAAGTCCTTTTGTGTGTTTGTGTGTGTGTGTTTTTAGCACCCACCAGTTGCTTGTTTTTAATACAGTTGCCTCTGGCAGTAGCAATTCAAAATGATGCTTGATATTTTTTGGAATATATTTTTCTTTACCTTGTCTATGGATTAATAATATGTGGGCCTGCCTGTACAGTACATATGAGATGAACATTAAAATTCCATATTATATTTGACTGGTAATGGAAAGATACCAATATTCTTTTGCACCTGTGAAAATCTGTAGCTGATGATCACTATAGGCATGAGTGACTTGTAATGGGTTTTTTACAAGTGAAGGAACATTCAGAATGTCCATCACAGGTCAATAGTCCTCTGACTCTGTTAGTATAAGTGGTGTTGGGCATGAATCTGTCTACCATTAAGTGAAAATTCACTTCAAGTGGATTATGGTATTTATCTTACACTCAAGTACACTGTAGATTTTATGAGTGATATAAAATACTATTTATCCGATAGAATATCATCCATGGAAGTGCATTTCATTATCTAGTACCATAGCAATCACATTCTATCTGTGAGTTCCACCAAGTGTTTATATCACAAATCACAGGAGCCTCTATAATCAGATCTGTTCAATCTGTTCCAGAGCAAAGAGAGCATCATAATCAGTTGATCGTCAAAATAATCAAAGTTTGTGGCAGGAAAGCTTATGATTAAATAATGCCCACAGAAATATGGTATAAATATTAAATGCTTTGTAGTTTTTGCAGATGTATCTTTCTTTTAGCCTTATTAACATTATTTCAATGGTTTAGTAAGAGAATGAAAGATGAAGTGAGAGACATCTTTTACAGTCATCTGAATTTTACAATATTTGAGGTGTATGTAAAAGCATTGACAAACTTAATCATTAATAATATAATAAGCAGTCTCTTAGTGAATGTATTTGAAATAGTCTCTTATTAATCAATATATAACATGGATGAGAAATTGGTAATATTAGTATCTATTTTTAGGGTGCTTCGAGTGTCATTAGATGTCCAGAATGGCATTTTTGACAAAGACTCATATGTGCGGAGATAATACTGCCACACACAGTGGTGGGAACTACATTAACATTCAGACTGTGAACAAGAAAATGGGGAGACGGTGGATCATGAGATCAGTGGGAAACCTTAATGTAAGCATGTCGAAGCTTGACTGTCCATCAGGTGCTCTCTCTTAACCTCCCAAGGCTGAACGAGTTGAACAACAGCAGCCTCAAGGACCAAAACTAATGCCTTTTTAAAATTGAGACACAGTGCAGAATAGGGCCTTCTGGCCTTTTGAGCCACGCTGTCCAGCAATCCCCCGATTTAATCCTAGCCTAATTATGGGACGATTTACAATGACCAATTAACCTACCAATTTACAGTTTGAACAGTGAGAGGAAACCAGAGCACCTGGAGGAAGCCCACACTGACACAGGGAGAATGTACAAACTCCAAACAGGCAGCAGTGGCTACTGAACACAGGTCGGTGGTTATGTAAAGTGTTGTGCTAACCACTATGCTTCTGTGTTGCTAAAAGGGGCCATTAATCATTTATAGGTGAGGTGTTTCTCCCACAACTCAGATATGTGGGTTGATTGCCACTGGAAATTACCCATGGAGGAATCATGGGGGAGAATAAAGGAATATGGCAAAAATAAAATAGGATTTGTGTGAATGGGATTTTGACATTGATACGGATTCAACCAGAGGCCCCAGTTCCTTGCTGTATAACTCTACAACAAAACTGCTAGGGTTTTCTTTAAACAGTGTGTTAATAGAAATGAAAAGGGAGAATTGGTGGCTTTATAGTATTTATATTTTCAAACAGTTCTGTATTGAGCCCCACGAGGTGTTTACTCACTGGAGTTCAGAAGAATGGGGAAGGAAGGATCTCATTGAAACCTATCGGCTGTTGAAAGGCCTCGATAGAGTGGATGTGGAAAGGATGTTTTCTATGGTGGGGAAGTCCAGGACCAGAAGGCACCACCTCAGAAGAGAGGGGTGTCCTTCAAAAATAGTACTGAGGAGAAACCTCTTTAGCCAGAGGGGGGTGAATCTGTGGAATTTGTTGCCACAGGCAGTTGTGGAGGCCAGGTCTTCGGGTGTACTTAAGGTGGAGGTTGATAGGTTCTTGATTAGTCCAGGCATGAAAGATTACAGGGAGAAGGCAGGAGACTGAGGTTGAGAGGGAAATGGCGGTGCAGGTTTGATGGCCCGAATGGCCCAATTCTGCTCTTATGTGTTATGTTTTGTAAATTCAAAACATTGGAATAATTCAGAGCAAACACGTGAGTCCGAAATGCGGGTGGGAACGATGGACGCAGTAACTGCATATCGCTTTCCATCTCAGAGTCGCTATTGTTTGTCTTTTTCATCTGAGTTGATGAAGACACAAGGGTTTGGAGATGGTGAGGGACGGAATAGAGGCAATGGATCAATTTACCTCATTTGTGTTCTGTCACAATGAAGGAACTATGTGATAAATGAAGGATAAGTATGAAAGGGCTGGTTAGACATCCTGCTTTCTGATCTACAGTAGTAATCAAAAGTCCTAGGCACATATGTAAGGCTATGGTGCCTATGGCTTTTACACAGTACTGTAGTAATTTTATGTATTGCACTGTACTGCTGTCATGAAATAAAAATCATGACGTATGTGAGTGATGATAAACCTGATTCTGATATGGGTCTGTATTGCAGACTGAGAGTGGGAAGGGGGCAGGGAGAGGAGAATCATGGTTGGGAAAGGGGGAAGGGAGAGGGGAGGGAGCAGGAAACACCAGAGAGACATTTTGTAATGATTAAAAAAAAAACAATTGATTGGAATCAAACAACCTAGTCTGGTGTCTCAGTGCTGGGTGTTTCTGCACCCACACCGTGCCCCGCCCTGGCACTCCTTCTCTGCTACCTGTCCCGCAGCCCTCCCATGGGGCTCCACCCTCACCATTCCCAATATACTTTGCTCCCGCCAGAGTTACAAACTCAGTCTCCACTCCATGTTGACAAATACAATACAAAGGTCTCCAAAGTCCTCTCCCTAACTAATGTGCTTCTTGGCCCCTCCCTCCACAACCTCAACATTGACATCGGAGAAACACAGGTCAAGCTTTAATTTCTGCCCCTTTTTACGCTTTGTGATTTCTCAGAGCAGTGTTTGACAAGGTGCTCTTTGACTACCACCCGTAGTCACCTCTCCTTTAAAACATGACTCCAGTTACACTGCGTTGATGTCAACAGTTAATGCACCAAAGAAGTGTCTTGTAATTGAGATACATACATGTTGGGGTGGTGGGATGGAAATACATCTCTTCCAAAGGGGGTGTAGGGTGCTCCTTCTCTCCGTGAGCCTGCAGGTGACCCTTGGGCAAGGAGTAGCACCTGCTAGTCTTCTGGTCAGTGTCACACGAACCCATGGGAGCAGGTGGTGGATGGTTGTATGAGCAGCTGGTGCATATCACAATTCCTGGGTATGCAAC
Organism: Hemitrygon akajei; assembly: GCF_048418815.1. NCBI lineage: Eukaryota > Metazoa > Chordata > Chondrichthyes > Myliobatiformes > Dasyatidae > Hemitrygon > Hemitrygon akajei. The sequence continues at coordinate 184,285,129 of NC_133128.1, forward strand.
CACTGACACCAGGCAGACAACCTCTGAAGAGTATGATAATGGCTGGGGTCACCTATCTTCTGAAGGCATAGCCCAGATGAAGGCTATGGCAAGCTACTTCTGTAGAAAAATTTGCCAACAACAAATATGGTCGTGGGACCATGATCACCCACGTCATACAACATGGCACTTAATGATGATGGTGACATGTTCCTACTTGAACAATCTGCAATGGCCGCTACATCCCAGAATGCACCACCTACAGCTTCCAGCCCAATATGTTTCAGGAGGATTGGTTGAAAGAGCAGCACTGATCAGAAGGCCGCAGCTGATTCTGGCAGTTCATCTGGGTCTACTGAATTGAGCAGCGAAAGAAGCCGGCCATGCATTAGTAGGATAAAGCATTTACCGATACATTTACCGAGCTTGGCCATTTGTGTAAGGCCACGTGAATTAACTTGCAATTTTCAATACTGGGCATTATTCTTCAGGGGTTATCTGCTGTCCCAGTGTTTAGAGCACCTCCTGGATCGCTGCATATCTCCCGATTTTGTAGTTTATTGTCATTTAAGTACATCCATGTATACCATTTAAGTTGGGCGGTGTTGTAGTAGCATCCAACCCGAACTTCCAGGTAAGTGGTCATGGATTCGGATCTGGCTGGCTCCTCGTGCATCTGTGCTGGGTTGAACATTGATTAACATCTCAGCCTTCTAAAAAGAATGGGCAAAAATGCTAAAGAAATAGCAAGGTTGCCACCCAATGTGCCACAAGGCATGAAAAAGAACAACAACAGTGAATACCATCAAATGAGATAACGTTGCTCTGAACCAGGGAGTAAAGCAATGTAGTAAACATAACACACTTAGTCACTTATGAAAGTAAGGATGAAATCTACAGATGGATTACACATAAATAAACAAACTAAAGTGCATAAATTAAATATTGTAAGGCACAGAACGGCTTTGCCGGTGACACTTTGAATGCAATGTGGCAGGGAGCTCAGAGACCTCACGGCCTGAGGGAAGAAGCTGTTTCCCATCCTGACTGTTCTTGTCTTTATGCATTGGAGTCTCCTGTCTGATGGTAGAAAGTCAAAAAGGATGATGGTTGGATGGGTGGAATCCTTAATAATACTAAGGGCCCTGCATAGGCAGCACTCCTGATAAATGTCCCCGATGGATGGTAGGGAGACGCCTGTGATTCTCAGCAGTTCTTACAGTCCTTTGTAGAGACTTCCAGTCTGATGACCAGATGCAACTTGTCAGGATGCTCTCAATGGTGCTCCTATAAAATGCAGTTAAGATCCCTCCCTTGTGTCAAAGCCCTGGGAAGCCATTTCCTCCCCGCCTCCCCGGTATTTTTCCTTCCTCTATTTGTGGAATGATTGTTAGATCTGCTGCACTTCATCGGTTAAAGGACGCCAGCTGGGTTTAGAGCAGATAGAATGAAGCAAGTGAGATACTTACCTTGTAATCAGTGTTTAACTTTCATTAACAATCCCTGCCCTGTTTTTGGATTTAGCCCTACCCTCCTCCTGCCACCAACACTGGTTTTATTGCTGTGTTTATGCATTTGTTCAAGGGCCATTATTCCACGCATTCCCCGGGTGCTGTGGTTTATCACTTAAACATCCAATCAATGCCACACCTGGACGAGTGTGAATCTTTATTCAATAATGGGGAGTAAATATAATGTACAGAACTCGTTAGACATACCCACAGGGAATGTCAGCAGCCCCAGTGTTTCTTTCGCCAGAAGGTAGTCTAAAAACAGTCTAAAAATTCAATATCGCATTGACTCAAGACCTTGTACAATCTTATTTGGCTTCAAAAGCTGCTGCTGCATTCATTGTAAAATATGTTAGTGAGAATAGTCTTTGACACAAAGGGCATTGTGTAACAGATTTTAGATGCATATAAAAGTATTTGAAATATTGATATTTATTAAATTATTTGATTTCGGCAATTAATATCTGAATTTCAGCTATACTCTACGTACAGCAAAATTGCATAAGTGGTAGTGTAGAGCCTATCCAGATTCCCAGTAGTATTGTTTCAAATTGAAGATTTTTGGCCTTAGTCATAAGTTTAGCACAAATCACCTCTGTTCAGATGGTTTATGTGGGCAATATTGAACGATTTATTGGCAAAGAGGCTCCTTGTTAATCCTTGGTTTGTGCTGAGTTAGTTGATCAAGAACAGGGCAACGAGGAAACACTGCAATTAGTATCAGTGTCCTGAGAAAAGAGAGATTTAAAATTAGCTGTCCTGTGTCCACCATTTGAAGGCATGCTAGTGAATATCAGGTGAGGACAACCCTTGTAGACCTCATGGACACAAGCGCATGTACTCTGATATCCATGCATACACCGATTCATATAAACGCACACATTTAGAGATTAAAACAAAAACAAAGTTGTTTAAATACAGTAATGTGCAATAGTCTCAGATGGTTATATACAGCTAGGGTGCCCAAGACTTCCGCACAGTACTGTGGTAATTTTATATATTGCACTGTACTGCTGCCACAAAAAAAACACATGTTATGACATATGTGAGTGATGATAAACCTGATTCTGATATGGGTCTCTATTGTGGACTGAGAGCAGGAAAGGGGCAGGGAGAGGGGAATCATGGTTGGGGAAAGTGGAAGGGAGAGAAAAGCACCAGAAAGACATTCTATAACGATGAATAAACCAATTGTTTCGAATCTTGCCTGGTGTCTCAGGGTTGGTTATGTCTGTATCAGCACACCACCCCTTCCCCCCATACCTGGTACTTCTACTCTGCCACTTGTCCCACACCGCTTCCACAGCACCCCCCACCCACCCTTGCCATTTCCAACATCCTTTGCTCCAGCCACAGTCAAGAAGGACTTACTAAACTCGTGAACCAGCATTAATCTGTGCTTTAAGGAGAGCGCGCACGAGAAAAATATTGAAAGGGGATGAAGAACTGACACAAAGGAGAAATTTTTTAGTAAATTAATGTGAAGATTTTATGAATCCTGGTATTAAAGAGATGATTAAAAACACCTATAGCAGGCTCACAACAACAGTTACAAAACATTGCTGTTTTTCCCTTCAAAACTAAAATGTTACAGTAATGTACATCATTGCTTGATAGCCAACTAATAGATTAAACTTATATGATCAGCTGGTAAATTGAGAAGGGTAATGCAGATGCGAATTTGTCTTGATAAGCATGAAGTGATGCAGTTTGGCAGGATTAAGTAACGGTGAGATGCATGGTAGGCTTTAGAAAGCATTAAGGAGCACAGTGAGAAATATACAAACCTGAAGATCACTGGAAGTAAAAGCGATAAGCAGATATTAAATAGTCACATTGGATGCTTGTCTATATTAGCAGAGCCATTATATCTCAGTGAAAGGAGCTCAGGGTACAAGTAATCATTGTTTAAATCACAACTGGAATATTGTGTGCAGCCCTGATTGAACTGGAGAAGGAATTCTCCCGGATGGTGCCTGTGATTGAATGATTCCGTTATGAGGAGAGAGTGGACAGGCTGGGCTTATTTTTCTTGGAGAAGAGGAGGTTGAGGGAAGAATTGGTTGAAGCATGAGAGACACTCGGATGAAAGTAAAAAAAATGTTTCCCACAGCAGACCAAAGGGTTTAATGTGAAGAGTAAGAGATTTGGGGAAGAATTGTTCTACTGAGAGGATGGTTGAAATCTGGGATGCACTGCAGGGCTAGGTGGTGAAAACAGGTTCTCACAGCACCTACAAAGTACATGGACAAACAATTAAATCGCCAATACACAGTCAGCTATAGACCTTGGGCGGCATGGTTCGCACAGTGCCTTACAGTGCCAACGACCTGGGTTCATTTCCCACCACTGTCTGTAAGGAGTGTGTACATCTTCCCTGTGACCTCGCGGGTTTCCTCCGGATGCTCCACATTCCTCCCACAGTCCAAGGATGTAACTGTTGGTAGGTTAATTGGTCATTGTAAATTGTTCCATGATTAGGCTAGGGTTAAGTCGGGGATTACTTGATAGCACGGTTCAAAGGGCTGAAAGGGCCTATTCCGTTCTGTATCTCAATAAATAAATGAATGGAATTGAAATAGACAGGACATGTTGGTTGGCATTCATATGGTAGCTGAAGGGTCTAAGGCTGAGTTGTATGACCCTACCACTCTAACTCAGACACACGTGCATGCACATGCACGCGCACACACACAGACACGGAAACAAAATCACATATACTGAGAATTTACATATTCTAGTAGTTTTGTTTTGACTTTATGTTCTATACCATTCTCTAGACTATTAAATTGTTCTGTTTGCTACTTTTTAACAAATTCCTTCCTGTCCGTGGACATTGCTTATTAATTTAAAACAAAAAAAATCAAAAAGCAATCAACTGATTTTAATGAATGAAATTATATATTCTCCTGAAATTGTGTTTAAATGCTCTGCCAGCTTGTAGCGAGGTAAGATTTAGAAATGGGAGGGTGAGGAGAGGGGAAGACAACAGGGAATATTCTGGAGGAACTCAGCAGGTCAGGCAGCATTCTTCTTGGAAATGAATAAACAGTCAATGCTTTGCGCTGAGACCCTTCATCAGAACTGGAAGAGAAGGGGGAAGAAGCTAAAATAAGAAGGTAGGAGGAGGACAAGCTAGAAGGTGATACATAAACCCAGGTAGGTAGGGGAGGGGAGATGTAGTAAGAAGCTGGGGGGGGGGGTCATAGGTGGTAATGGCAAATTGCTGGAGAAGAAGGAACTTGACAGGAGAAGAGAGCTACCATGGGACCAAGGGAAGGAGGAGAGACACCAGGACGAGGTGACAGGCAGGTGAGGACTCCCTTTATATATTGGGAACACTATGCCACTTAATTGGGACAGAAGACTGCAGCCAAGCATTGGTCGCCTGAGGTTGTGTGGCCCATTAGACACTACACAGTGCTTGAAGTGAACAGTTTCTAAATTGCGTCATTTGCATGCACTTGTGTTCAAAAACCAGTAATTTTTTGTTACTGATTGCTGACAAGAAATAAGCAATAAGACAATTTAGAATTGTTTTGCTCACTGCAGTGTCAAGCATTCAGTTTTGGAAATGGAATGATTTCACTTCTTCAGAAATGAAGAATTTGAAGTTATCGATAATCATGTTGAACTTCACAATGAAGATGAAGATTTGGAGGATGCAGTCATCAAAAGCATTGTATGAAAGCAGTCCATTATCCACACGAGGTGTCTGCGCTGATTTTGTTCGTTTACAGTCAATCAAAAAAACACGGCAGCATAAACTGGGTGAATTCTTCCATCAATAACTCTCAGAAACTACAGTTTTATAGTACTGTAGTAGTATTGTTAGTGTCCTAATTTGTTTTTTATCTCAGTTAAATACATAATTTGTTACTCAGTTAAACACAGAAAACATAGAAATATAGAAAACCTACGGCACAATACAGGCCCTTCGGCTCACAAAGTTATGCCGAACATGTCCCTACCTTAGAAATTACTAGGCTTACCTATAGCCCTCTGTTTTTCTAAGCTCCGTGTACCTATCCAAAAGTCTCTTAAAACACCCTATCGTATCCGCCTCCACCACCGTTGCCAGCAGCCCATTCCATGCACTCACCACTCTCTGAGTAAAAAACTTACCCCTGACATCTCCTCTGTACCTGCATTACCTACATCTCCTACTGTACCTACAAACTTTTAATTTGTTTTCTATGTATTTTTAATCATTGCCATGAAACTTCGGCTAATTGAGGCAGCCGCTTAATTGTACTGATCCCAATGTGTTCTAATTAACCAGAATCCATTGTGTTTTTAAAATTGCAAAAGAAATATGTCTGAAAAATTATCTACTATGTCAGTCTGCCATTAAAATACTTATAATTTTTTTAGTCTATACATTATTTTTCTCAAAAATATCTAGTCACCCACATTGCTTATTTGCCTTTTCTCATAACAGGTAATAATTGTAGCTGTGAAAGATCTGTAGTTATATCGATGGACTAATGGTGATTTTTCATTATTTCAGAGCAAATAATGTATGTCTTCAAAATGTTGCACAAAACAACAGAAATGTAATACTGGTCCACAATATAGAATTAAATTAAATTATATTGTATGTTGGTCACACAACCAAAAAGTCAGGCATCACGCATCATTGTCACTGAAAAAACATGTTGCTGTGGATTCCAAAAACATGTTGGGAGGACTGCAGCAGATAACAAGGGAAAATACAGGTGGTGAGGCTAGCTAATACTTCACCCCTTGACCTGTCTTTCCCTCCTACCATCTCTGCCAGGATTGCTGCTGTTTTCTCTTCCTTAGGCCAGTGTGGTTAAGAAGTGGCAGGAACACAGTACAGGGGCTCCTGTTATGCTTGGTTCCTGATTCCAAAATGGGGGCAATAAGAATTCTGGAGAAACATGGTAATAGCTCTAAAATGTCATCCTGGGGGTCTCATTGTCTTCTGCTCAGTGGCAAAATCACAGTAGACTTTACAGAATAGAAGTGTAGAATGAGATAGGCAGTGAACATTCTGCCTTATTACAAGAATATAGAATCCCATCCTATTAAAATATTATTAATGCAGACACTGTTATGTTTTCTAACTTCAAGACATTAATCTGATTGAAAGGGAAACACGAGGAATCTAAAATACGGGTGGGTGTAGCATCGTCTTTACTTCAAGCGAGGCATGCACGTACATGTGTGAACGTGATGATGTATGCAATTAACATACTTTTACATATAACTCTGAATTAATTATTTAAATGAACAAGAATGCTTAATCAATGTATATAAGATCACTCAATTATTATTGAAATATTAAATACACAACAGAGAAAATCAATCAAAGTTTTCATTTCTTAACTGCTATTGCATAGTTAAAAACTCCAATTTTTTTTGGTTTTATTCATGTTGTATGTATTCATTGCAAATTTATTTTTAAAACAAAATTAACCTCACTAGAATCATTTTAAGTCTAACCTGTCAGATCTTCTAAGCAGACACTGAATTGTATTACAGTAATTGATTGAAGATGTGATCACATTCCAGTAAGTTTTGACTAAAGCCATACCATGATAACACTTCAAGATATTCTAATCTGCATATGTTTGTATCTGTGTATTTCAGATCTTTGTCTGCTTTGCTCATCTGCCAAATGTTCAGCTGCCACAACGATCACTCGAAATCATTCAGAATATTCTCAGAAAAGAATCACCTCTGCTTCTGTACGTCAATTGAATGTACCACTAACCCTGTCCACAGCAAAGATTTATGGCAGAGGATTTCAAGTTTAGTTTTAGCTTAAGCTGTTTTCCTCTCTTTATTAGTTCATACTGAAATTATATCTTATTACAATTTTTGAGCTATGGTCAATATTTTTCAATGATTCCCACATTAAATATGTTAGTTATTGATGTTTAATCTCATCTAAATAGCCCTGTGTGCACTGCTTACTAAATAATTGTGTTCAAGGTATGTTGATATTTGCATTTTGTTAATCCAACTAATTAACATTTATTTTTCTATTTAAAATTCTTTTGAAGGTTATATATATTTATTATGTGAAATATTTTCAAAATCCAAGTCCAATGAAGCATTTTGAGTATGTTTTAATTCCATGAGATAAAGTGCAGGATTTTGTACTTCTTTCACTTGACTTCATTGTTATTCCTAATATCCTAAGGAATTCAGTTTCATCATATATTTATATCCAAGCCTCGAGCAATTGAAAATTTAGAAAAAAATTAATGCTTTTTCAATCAGCTAAAAACAACTCAGTGTTTGTTTTCCACAAGGGGGCATTATTAGCACTGAAAGCAGAAATGATGCTTTGTGATATTCCTTTTTCATATTTTTTATATTAAAGTCAGCCTGTCGAATCAAGAATGTTCACAAATAAATCGTGCATCCATATCTTTTTTGTGTGTATTTTCAAATAAAAGCAGTACTTTGTAAATTCTGTTTAAATTGCAAGTAAAATATATACTGTTGAATTCCTTTAAAGATTTCCTCCTTCATACATCATTTTTCAAAATAATCAAAATGACTCGTTAAGACTGTTTAATATACCAACGGCTTCTTTTTCTGGGAAAAGTACAGTTACATTAATTTGGTTTTCATTTCTGTGTCTGGTTAGTTCTTTAAACATCTAAACTGATTGCTGGGGAATTTGATGAGTATAGTGTATGTTGAGTCACCTTACTTTTAATGACCCTGATCTTCCTTGATTACATTGGGGATGGCATGGCAATGCAAATTTCTAAACTGGTAAAATTATGAGCCCATATCACAGGAAAGGCTGGCATGAATTCTTAATTTTCCTGAACATCTAGGTTTTGATTGTCTTCCACACGATTGCATTCACCATTGTGGTTAGGTAAATTCCTGTCACCCATTTAAATGAGTTAAAATTAGAGAAAATTAAAAGGGATGTTGTACAATAAGAACAGAAAACGTTACTGAGCAGTTTTGTGGCCCTTATCTAAGAAAGGATGTGCTGACATTGGAGGGGTTTCAAAGGAGGTTCATGAAAATTATTCCAGGATTGAAATGCTTGTCATATGAGGTACGTTTGATGGCTCTGGGCCTCTACTCACTGGAATTCCGAAGAATGAGGAATGACCTCTTTGAAACCTACTGATGTTGAAAGGCCTCGAAAGAGTGGATGTGAAGATGATGTTTCCTATGGTGGAGGAGTCTGAGACCAGAAGACATAGCTTCAGAATAGACAGGCATCCTTTTAGAATGGAGATGAGGAGGAACTTTTTAGCCAGAGATTTGGTGATTTTATGGAATTTGTTGCCACCAGCGGCTGCGGTTGCCAAGTCATTGGGTATATTTAAGGCAGAGGTTGATAAATTCTTGATTAGTCAGGGCATAAAGGGATACAGGGAGAAGGCAGGAGATTGGACTGAGAGGGAAAATGGATCAGCCATGATGAAAGGGCAGAGAAGACTTGATGGGCCAAATGGCCTAATTCTGCTCTTATAACTTATGGTTTTATTGTCTTAGTGAACTAAAATTCATAAAGTCAAAATTATTAACATTATATAATATGACATATTATTTTCCCAAGGTGCTTGAATAATCATTAGCAGACAGAAAAATAATTTTAAAAATGTAAGTATTAGAAATAAGAACAGGAGAAATACTGACTTTAAATGCTTCATGTTTAAACAGTATTAAATTTACTGATGTCTTCAAAAATCTTCCTGACTCATGATAAATGAATCAGATCTCATATGGAATGAGATGGAAATGAAGTAGTTCCAAGCATAGAAATACTTGAATTCCGCCAGTTTATGAGCTTAAGATTAAAGCTAAATCAATATAATAAACGCCATCCACTGCTTCTTCAGCTGTTTTGCCTCACACTATCCATGTAGCTCTTCTGTTTGACCAGAAGAGCTACACCATAACATTGTTTTCATGTTCCCCTTTGCTCAGCTAACTCTTCACGTCAGCCTCATAAGGCCCCATGTAATTTATGAACTGGATTGTTGATTAACCATTTTTATTAGACCGTTCCTGTTCCAGTGGCTGCATTAGGTTCAACGGGCATTTCTCAAAGGAGCACAGGCTCATATTGGATCATAAGAAAGTAGAATAGCATACTTATTTTCAATCATAGAATCATGGAACTTTATGATACAGGTGAAGGCTATTTGCTCTTTCTGTCCATGCCAAGTTAAAAAGGAGCAAGTTAGATTAACTCACTTCCTCAATGTCACAGTGCTATATTGTAGACAAGGACAGCAAGATGAACTACCATACACCCAAGCAATCACATTGTCAGGCAACACACACAAAATGCTGGAGGAACTCAGAAGGCTAGGTAGCATCTATGGAAATGAACACACAGTTGATGTTTTGGGCTACACACACAATCTACTGGAGGAACTCAGCAGGCCAGGCAGCATCTATGGAAAAGAGTACAGTTGACATTTCAAGCTGAGACCCTTCAGCAGGACTGAGAGGAAGGTGGGATATAGCCAGAATAAAAAGGTGGGGGGAAGGGGAAGGAGGACTAGCTAGCAGGTGATAGTTGACACTAGGTGTGTTTGAAAGATATAGGAGCTGGAAAAGAATAATCTGTTAGGAGAGAAGAATGCACCATAGGAAAAAGGGAAGGAGGGGACCCAGGGGGAGGTGATAGGTATGTGAAAAAAGTTAAGAAGCCAGAGTATGGAAGGAGGAAGAGGAGAGGGAAGGGATTTTTTTTACTGGAAGAAGAAATCAATATTCCTGCCCTCAGGTTGGAGGCTTCAAATTATCAAGTTTGTAATGACATGACAGTGGTGGGGCTCATCACCAACAACAATAAGATGGCCTACAGAGAGGAGGTGGAAGAGCTCGAGGCCTGGCGCTAGGCAAACAACCTGTTCCTTGGTGTTGACGAGATAAAGGAGATGGGTATCGACTTCAGGGAAACCGGCATCACTCACACCCGTTTACACCGGCGGCACACCAGTGGAAACTGTCAGCAGTTTCAGACTCCTCGCAGTGCACATCATGGTCCCAGAACACATCCTCCTCAGTGAAGAAACCTCACCATTGCCCCTACTTTCTGAGGAGGTTGGAGAGAGTTGGTCTATGTATATCAATGCTCACAATTTTCTACAGATGCGCAGTTGAGAGCATCCTAACAGGCTGCATCACTGTGTAGTATGGAAACTGTATGGCAGACAAGAGGGCTCTACAACGGGTAACTAAAACTGCCCAAAGCATCACCAGCACAGCCTACCCACTATCAAGCACATATATACAGAAATGTGCCAGAAAAAGGCCAGCAATATCATGAAGGATCCCACACACCCTGTGTGCGGACTGTCTGTCCCATTCCCACCAGGGAGGAAGCTATGCAGCAAATCCACTAGACTCAAAAACAGTTACTTCCCTCAACCCTTCAAGCTAATCAATACTTCCACTTATTAACCAACCCCACTGCCCCTACATCCTCATCAGCCAATCCTCTCCACACCCCTTCATCACTCCTCATCCCCCCACGCACTGCCATTTTACACTTATACTCCTCACACCCACACTGTCCTACTGCGTTTTCCTGTGTCCTGCGTTCTCCTGTGCCCTGCGTTCTCCTGTGTCCTGCGTTCTCCTGTGCCCTGCGTTCTCCTGTGCCCTGCGTTCTCCTGTGCCCTGCGTTCTCCTGTGCCCTGCGTTCTCCTGTGCCCTGCTGCTACCTAAACAAGTTCCTCTTGCCAAGAGTCACTTTGTCCCTTCATCATTTCCCGTCAGAGGCACCTTATGTTCAGGTACTCCTTCACCCAGCGTCACTTTGTGTGAAGCAGTCAGTCTAATATTATGCATATACGGCCACACGCAGGAGTTACTTGTGCATTCTGTTGCAAAACTCTCCCTGTAGGCTCATAATGAGTTAGCTATTACTATGAATTCAACTTAACAGCAATATAACTCTACAATGCATGGAGAATAATGATGAAAATGACATTTCCAATAAATAATCATGTCTAGGGTAAATATGATTTGGGTAAACACAATATATAAATACCTCGATATTCCTTGTTTGGATACTGACACATCCATGCAAAATTACTGTTCACCAGGAAGCAATAATGTAACTCACCCCAGTATATTCTGTATATTGAAATTGTATTGACAAAGTGTTTTAAACTATAGCAAACAGAATAAAGGAAAGGGCCCTTTACATATATTTGCCTACAGTGTGCACATAATCGTTGGAGGTCAATGCTGTGTAGTCAATCTGGTTTGCTTCACTTCATTTACTCACAGTGCCAAAACAATTCTGCCTGAAAACACAGTGCAAGCAAAACATAAATAAATAACCGTGCAACATCCAAGGATAATGCGCCACAATTTTTTGAAGGTTGAAGGTTTCAAAGGTTTGTTTTTTGTGTGGATAGTCAGAGGCTTTTTCCCAGGGCTGAAATGGCTAACACTAGAGGGCACAGTCTTAAGGTGCTTGGAAGTAAGTGAAGAGGAGATGTCAGGGGTAAAATTTTACACAGAGAGTGGTGAGTGCATGGAATGGGCTGCCGGCGACAATGTTGGAGGTGGATACGATAGGGTCTTTTAAGAGACTCCTGGATAGGTATATGGAGCTTTAAAAAATAGAGGGTTATGGGTAACCCTAGGTAATTTCTAAAGTAAGTACATGTTTAGCACAGCTTTGTGGGCCGAAGGGCCTGTAATATGCTGTAGGTTTTCTATGGTGGTATGCTTTCTAATAATTAGCCAACTAACTAGTTATCTGTACATTCTTTGTGAGATCAAAGTCTGTTGGAGAATTCCTTGACATCTAAGCTTCCAAATTTACTACTGAGCATTCCACATGTTCTTCACTCATGCTTGTCATCTGTTTTCCTCCTACTTCCTCCAAAACTCCTCTTCTCCCTCCAGAAAAATGTCTACTCCGATCCCTCTAGAATGTTCTGGGGCATCTTTTTGGCCAAAATGTTAACAGGACAAATCCTATTGGCTAATAGAACAAGCCTAACTTAATCAACTGTATTATTATTTTGAACAGCAAAAAAAAAGAAATATCCAATTGTATAATGTAATTAAAGGAACACATTGCATTTTGAGAAAATCTGTAGAAATTAAAATACCCAACAGCGTAACTGTATTAATACAATAAAGCATGGTCATAAACCAAAGTATTACATTGCTTTATAGGATTGCTTTCATATTTATATTTATTGTGCTTTTGTGTTTATTGTGTTGTTTTATGCTGCATCAGATCTGGAGTACTAGTCATTTAGTTCTTCTTTACACTTCAGTACTGAAGAATGAAATGATGCTGAGATACATCCTAGGGTCAGTGATGTAATCCAGGGTCATCGGGTGTTCCGGTCTTTCAACATCAGACACCCTTTCCCAGGCGACCCAGCCAGGGTTGATCAGACCCTGGCTTGTGTCCCACCAGCGTTAGTCCACGGGTCACCCCTTTTGATTCATAGCCACTGGGAGGCTCACTCAGCAACCTCTGTGACAGTCCTGATGGTTCTTCTCTTTGGAGCTCCAGTTATGCCAAGGAAAGAGAAGATTCAGCAGGGCAAGCAGCCAAGAAGATCTCTACATACCACCTCTACGGGCTCACAATGTGCCCTCCACCCCTGCCTCTGGCACTCGAGATTTCTGACAGAATGACCGTGTCAGGCCTCAGGAATGATGATGCAATGAACTTTAATTGCTCGTCAAGACTGATGCTCAGTTGCCATTCAGATAGATGCCAGGGCGAGCAAGCCTGCTGGTGATCTGGGTTGCTGCTGTGGTTGGTCTCCAGCTTTGACAAACACTATAGGCTTTCTGGGTTAGTGGAGGTGCTTATGGTTCTTAATGGCCAGGAAGATATTTTCAGCCACTGCCTTCAGCACCTAGTCTTGGCACCAGCAGCAGTGGTCCCCTCCCAGGCTTTTGGGCAGCTGCTGAGGACATGTTCCAGGGTCTGTCTGCCAGATCACAGAGGACATGATGTTGCCTCACTTTTGCCCTAGGCAAACATTCGCTTGCCTGGGCAGGAAATCGTACACAGCCTGGACTGTGAATTTGATGGGCTGGGGTTCTGCCAGCCAGATGCTGGACCAGGAGATCTTCCACTTCCACCTTGTCCAAGGTCCCTGCTGCCCCATTCCTACCATCCTGGTGACACACACACTTCCTCAACAGCTTCTCACACTTCTTCCTGGAGCAGTTTGCGTCCGTCCTTCCCTAAACCCTGTCAAAGTGGGTTGAAGGGAAGCTGCCAGCCCAGCCTGATCAGTCGCCACTGTCCCGACCAGATCCCTGTGCCTCAGATGTGACTTAGCCATCTCCACTGCATCCTTGGCCTTCAACTTCCTGCCTGTATGGACCTTAATCACTGCTGGTGAAACTGGAGTTGCTGGAATCGCTGTGCAGCAGCAATTCTCTTATACGGGAATCCATAAACTCCTCATTCAGACTGCTGAAGGAAAGCTGCAGTGAATTGCTCTTCCTGTACAAAGCAATGATGTAAAGGCTATGTGTGAAGCCCAGCCATCTTGGAAGGTAGCCATTGATCTTTCTTCCAAGGGCCTCAACTGTTGGCATGGTACTTCATATACCAGCATTGGCCAGAGGATTCTGGGAAAGATGCCACACTGGTAGATCCAGGCTTGAACTTGCCAGGTAGGCCTGACTTGTTCACACTCTTTGATGCACCATCAATAACTCTCGGCGATGTGAGGCGAGATATAGGCTTTTATTGGCTGGAAGAAAGAACAAGCAGCAAGTGACCACCACACAACATCCTGGAGACTGAGGCCGGGGCTGTGCCTCCAATAGCCTTTATACCGGGGTCTGTGGGAGGAGCCACAGGAGCAGTCAGCGGGGGGGGGGGGGGGGCGTGTCCAGACAGGTATATGTAGTTCACCACACTCTTGAACTAGACTTCTAATTCCTTGGTGGTCTTCTGTGTGGCAGTTATATCCCTTGGGCTGCAGTCAAAGACCGTCCCCATGCTCTTGACTTGTTTCACAGAGTTGGATGGGATAGCAATACCATCCACATCTATGAAACAGTCCTTCTTTAACATCAGAGACCTGGAAAAACAACCTTGAATCTTGAATCATGAATCTTCAAATCATGAATTGGATCTTGGTGGTGGTGCATGGTTGGTCTTTGACTTCCTAACCCTTCCAGCCAGTAAGTTACATTTTACTTCTGATTCCCATTCCCATTCCCATTCCAACATGGTGATTCATCATCTCGTCTTTGTGCCAAGATGAGGCCACCAACAGGGTGGAGGAGCAATACCTTATACCGTATTCCATCTGGATAGCCTCCAGCCTGATGGCATGAATATCGATTTCTCCTCCCAGTAAACAAACAATTTTCCCTTCCCTCCCCTCTTCTTCCATTCTCCACTCTGGCCTCCTGCATCTTCGCACTTGCCTGTCACCTCCCCCTTTAGTCCCCTTCCTCCTTCCCTTTCTGCCGTGGTCCACTCTCCTCTTTTATCAGCTTCTTTCCTCTCCAGCCCTTTATCTTTCCAAACTACCTGGCTTCACCTGCCACCTTCTAGCTATCCTCCTTTGCCTCCCCTCACTTCTTGTTCTAGCTTCTTCCCCCTTCTTTTCCAGTCCTGAGGAAGGGGCTTGGTCTGAAACATCAAATGTTTAATCATTTACATAGACTCTGCCTGACTTGTTGAGTTCCTCCAGTATTTTATACATATTGTTTGGGATTTCCAGCAGTTTCAGACTTTCTTGAGTTAGTGAGTTAGAGATCATACAAATCTTCAGATTAAAAGAAGGAGACATTCTCACCTCCTTATGCTCAACCAATCTCTCCTTACAACAAATATGGTCTAACACTAATATTCTCATAAATTTCAAAAACAAGATATTGCAGATGCTGGAATAATACAGAGAATGCTGTAAGTACTCTTCAACAAACAGGGAATGGAGGGACCCTAATCATGAGTAGAAGATAAGGTTGGTTTGCTTGCTATGATGGATGCCATAGACGTGATAAGCCAAGGAATTGGTTCCTGCACTGTACCGTTCTCTGCTCTGTGCTCTCTGTTCTAGTTTGGACAGTGTTTGTATCAAGTGAAACAGACTTTTACAGGGGGAGGGGGGGATGGCTGGTATTAACCCAAGTACCTCTAGTGCCTTGGCTTAGCAGCTCCCAGAATATCCCTGAACTCATGGATGAATCAAGGGATGGAGTGAGATACTCAAATGATTGGAAATCTGTCCTCAACCTGTACCCAATTCCGTCCTATAGATCTGAAGTCCAGGATGTGTTGATGCATGCACAGAAGATAGCCTATGGCTTTCATTGTCTCCTCCAGCCTTAACTCAAAGCATTCTGGCCCACTAATTCTGTTACCCTTCCTTCATAAACGCTTTCAGTATTGTTTGTGCTACCATATTGTTACTGTGAAGTGGTGACCAGAATTATAGTAGATCAAGCTGTGTACTGACTACCGTTTGATATCCCTGCTTGTTAATTCAATGAACATGCTCCTATGGACCAGTGTCCATCTGATCTGACAACAAACTTACCTGCCTCTCCTACAAGCGTAGATCTGCTCTCCAAAGATCCTTTGCTCTTTTACCCTTCTCAGTACCCTGCCTCCTATTACTTCTACCGCTACTTCCCACATAAAATGCAGGACTGCTTTGTCAAGCACCTCTGCTCCATTCACCATTAGTGGAATTACCTGGTGGCCAAACATTTTAATTTCAATTCCCGTTCCTGTTCCAGCAGGCCAGTCCATGGCCTTCCCTTATGCCACAATGAAACTACTCTCATGGTGGAGGAGCAAAACCTTATAATCCATCTGGGGTACTCTTCAACCTGATGGCATGAAGATCAATTTCTCCTTCACTCTGTCTCCCCTTTTTTTTTCTATTCCCCACTCTGTCCTCTTACTGCTTCTCACCTGCCTATCACCTCCCCCTGGATACCCTCCTCCTCCCCTTTTTCCATGGCCCACTCTCCTCTCCTATCAGATTCCTTCCTTTCCAGCCCTGTACCTTTCCCACCACCTGGTTTCACCTATCACCTTCTAGTTATCCTCCTTCCCCCACCCCAGCTTTTTATTCCGGTATCTTCCCCCTTCCTTCCCCATCCTGATGAAGGGTCTTGGCCTGAAACATCAAGTGTTTGTTCATTTCCACAGATGCTGCCTGGTCTGCTGAGTTCCTCCAACATTTTGTGTGCGTGTCGCTCTGGATTCCCAGCATCTGTAGCATTTCTCATATTTGTTATTTATTTTCTCTCCTTTTTTGACCTGCACCAAATGCTTTACCTCATGTCTGGTAGTTAATTAGTCATAAATGAAAGGAAATATATATTAGCACTATAAAGTTGCTGTTTCATACGATGATAATTGTCCTAGTCGACTTTGGACTGTTTGGCCTCCCCTCACATTTCCGTCTAAGGAACACTGATCCGGATTCTTCTGGGGCATAGCAAAGTCAGTTTATGAATGGCAAGTCCAACATTTCTCTCCCGCCTTTGTCCTGAAGTTGAAACTGAGGCAAATACCTCAGATCCTTCAACAAAGCTTTTAATATTTAAATCTCAATAAGGACTTGTGGTTTTTTTTTGCAGCTTGTCCTCAGAAGCGGCTGCGATTTGTCTTGCAGTAATTCTGGTGATGAAGTCTGTAACAGATCAGAAGTTGGAAGTATTTCATTACCGCAGACCAGAAAAGAACAGTAACTATGTGAGTTAGCACAGGGGACTTATAATTCTGAGAATGTCTCTGGTAAAATAAAAGCTCGTAGTAAGGCAAATGTGATTTCACAGCACTTTGGAGTGGAATAGCGATGAAAGATCTTAATTCCCAACCTACCCAGTGGAAATATTTTTGAAGGTTTTCTGTGTTCCTTGTTAGCACGTCCCTCCTGAACACTTTAGAACCAAAGTTATGCTGTGTGAAAGAGGCTGTAAGGTCAGGGATAAGGCTTAATTTTATTTATTTATTTATTTGTTTATTTAGAGATACAGAAAGAACGGGCCCTTCCACCTAACGAGCCACGCCTCCCAGCAACTCACCTATTTAACACGAGCCTAATCACAGGAGAATGTACTATGAACAATTTGTTATGTTGCGTAACTTCCAAACATTAAACTAATTTAAAGAAAATCACGGGAGTATGAAAATACGGGTGCAACTTTGCCTTTTACTTTAAGTGAGGTGTGCATGTATCATAAGATAGTGTGATGACGCATGCAATTAACATATTTTTATATATAACCCATAATTAACATTTTAAATGAGCAAGAATGCTTAATCAACTTGTATATATACACAAGATCACTCAAATATTATTGAAATATGAAGTACGCAACACAATTAAGCTAAGGAAACTGGAGCACCAGGAGGAAACACAAGCAGTTAACGGGAAGAATGGACAAACAGCTTATAGATGAAGCAGGAATTGAACCTCTGAACTCTAGAATGTACCAAGCTGTAAAAGCATTGCACTAACCGTAACGCTACCATGGCGTAATGTCCAGGCAGCTGCTTCCCATTGATTTATAGATGATTTAATCAATAAATTAGCTTCTGGTATACCTGTGAGGACTTACTTTTAATACCAGGTTGGGACAATTTCTCACCAAGTCACATTCAAAATGGCATTTCAAACTGACTCCTTCATTTGGCATTAACCAAAGAGACTAATGGATAATTTATTTGGAAAAGTACAACATTACATAGTAGAAAAAGACATGCTTTATAACGTTGTTCATAATGGGCACTTTTGAGATAGTGTAGCCATAATCTATTTTGCTCCTGTTGGGAAGATTTGACACTACTTTTGCCCAATCGAAGATTCAAATCACATTTATTATCAAAGTATGTATTGAGTACACAACCCTGAGATGTGTCTTCCCCACAGACAGCCTCAAAGGAAAGAAAACCATGGAACCCGCTCAAAGAAAAGCATCAACCCCGCATGCACAAAAAAAATCACGCAAACGGCAATAAAAAATGAGCAAAAAATGCAGAATGTAAAACACAGAATCAAAAGAGTCCAGACACATTCAGTTCAGCTCAGTGTTCATTATCTGCAGGCTGTCCTGATTCAAATTGCCCAAAATAGCAACAAAAAAAAAGTGCAAACAGAAGCCAGAAACACATCATAAGAGTCCAAACCACAAACCGCTTCGATTAAACCTTACCCAAGACAAGACGCAGGACTCCAGCACAATGCTCTGACAGTATCGAGGGACCTTCCTTCAGCAGCACTGAGCAACAGAGAGATTATCACACGCAGACCCTTCCTCTGGCAGCAGCGAGCGAGAGGCTGGCGGAGAGCGCTGAATACTCCCTTGCCTTCCGCGCTCACCTCGATGATTTCAATCGTCTTCAGTGCTTTGACCGGCAAGATCAGTGAGAAATGGAATCAATCATGGGCTTGTGCCCTATCTCCCAGACTTCTTAGCCTCGAGGCCACACACCTTACAGAACATCCTCGGAGACAGCAAAGTGCCAGATCTCTCAATCGGCCTGAGAATACATCATCAAAATGTAGATCATAGGTTCCAGTGTAGCAGAACAACATTTGAAAGAAAAAGAAGATGTAAAAGAGGTGAAATAAATAGTTTTGTGAACCGTCTGGAGAATGTCACCCTTGGCTGCATTGTTCTCTGGCACCATCTTCTTCAAAAAGGTGAATGTGTCTTGGTGTTAGGTTCATTCATAAGAACAAAAAGAAGTCTCTTCAGCTTCCTCCACTGTTCGTTAAGATCACAGCTCATCTTCTACCTCAGGGCCAATTTCAGTAGTCCTCATATACATTGATTGCTTCATTACTCAGTAATCTATTGATCTCTCTTTGAAATGAACAATGTGACTGGACCCTCTGTAAAAGGTAACGTGGAAGGCACCTCACCATCTAAGTGAAAACATTTCTCCTTCTCTCAATACCAAATACCTTCTCTTACCCTGCAGCTGTGATCCTCAGTCTTAACTTCTTCCTCTGGAGAACTTCCTCCTCTTTTCATCTAAAGGGCATATCAATAAAATTTATTTCTGTGTGAAAAATAATCTTGAAAGGTAGTGAAGGCTGCAAGCTATATCAATCCAAACAAAAGCTACTTAACACATTTAGAAATTATCACTCAAACGTTCTGGGCCTGATTGTCCGAATCCCTTCACCACCTGAGCTCATTATGCTTGGAGCCTGTCTGTGGGCACAGATCTGTTCTGAATACAAAAGGCCAATCCAGTCGACACTCTGCACTTGAGAAACATCCTGTCAGATAGGACAGGTTCCATATGGCGTGTCCTGAGAATCCTGAAGCCCATACTTATCCTGAAGGTCTTTGAGAACTCACTGCTCACTTTTAGAATGTACTTTTAAGTGCCTTTCTTTGTCAGCAACTTTTTCAATCTGTACAATTGATATTACAATTAAAACAAACAATGAGTTATAAAACTACAATAGTTTAAACACTTAAAATGATAAGAAATAATCAGAACCTTAGAATAAAGTAAGTAAGCCACTTACCTTTTTTTCTATTCACAGGATCAGTAGAGAGGCCAACATCAGAGACAAAGCTACACACGCAAAATGCTGGGGGAACTCAGCAAGCCAGGCAGCATCTATGGAAGAGAGTAAACAGTTACTGTTTCAGGTTGAGATCCTTCATCAAGACCTAAAGTTATTAAGGGACGGGGTAGCAGTTCACATGGGACAAGAATACGTATGGAGCAGTAATTGTGTTTACTTGTAGATATCTTTATGTAAGTATTGGCGTTTTTCTTTTCACTTTTTTCGCTAATTTTTGTAAGTTTGATTTTTGACATACCTAATAAATGTCCTTGCACTAAAGTGTTAAGCAAATGAAGCCATTTTATTCTTTGGTCATAACCCACATATTTAACACCTAGTTTGATATTGAAGCAATGAATGTGATTCACTCTTCTTCCAAGGAAGGGCTGATTTGCAGCCTTCTCCACTGGAATCGAAGAAATCACATCAAGGATAAGGAATTTATGAACCTTTTTTTGTGAATCTCAACAGCAGGAAACTCCCTGGATCACCACTGAATTAGAGTGAATGCCTCACATTCTGAAAATGCAGTTGTCGGTCATGTGACTGTGCTGACTGATCTCTCTCAATAAGAATCAGTTTCATGAGTACTGAAAGCAAACCCCTAGGCAATTGAAGAAAATGGGATGATGAAGGACGACAAACTAATAACATACAGTTCTTCATTGATTAGCAATTGATTAACTATTATTTTCCTAAAATGACAAAAAAGCCTGAGAAAAGGTAACTGAAGCCTATTATTTACTTATAACTCAAACAGAGAAAGACTTCCTCTAGGCAGGTTCCAGTGACTGTATTGTATAACCAGGCAGGAATGATGCTCATAAATCAAACCCATCATTCCACAATTTTAAAATAATACATAGGAAATCTAAACCAATGACTTGGATTTTGTGGTCGATGGTAAATAATCATCTCCTGTCATTCCCTTTTCCAAAGATATGTCAGCTTTTGTGCTGTGTGTTGCAGTAATTAAAAATCACAAATCCAGCCAAAGCAACACACACAACATGATAGAGGAACTCAGCGGGTTAGGCATCATGTATGGAAAAGAGTTAACAGTTGCGTTTCGGGCCGAGACCCTTCATCAGGACTGACAACTCAGACAGCCTCACTGCAGTGTATCTGGGTGTTATGGGACCAGAATCACAATCAAAATCAGCTTTAATATCATCAGCACATTTAATTATAATAAATATATAAATTTCACTGTATATAAATTTGACCTAGGAAGTGGAAGCTGCATCCTATGTGATAATTATGTCAGGAAGACAAAGTCTTTCACATTTTCTGCCACTGTTCTAAGATGGCCAGCAAAGGATTGTGGCATATCACAAACTTAAAGGCTATCCTGATAGGACGATGTAAAACTGACTGACTCTAAAGATAATCACCAACATCTCCTTTTGTGTGTAATTTAATTCAGTCGTGGTCATATCTGGAATGCATTGGCAACTGGTCCATGGCACAATGTTTATTATACATCATTCCAATGACTTCATCCCTTTACAATCTCTGGCTATTGAATATTTAGTACTGCTGCCATTTTTTTCTTTGATGGGCTTCAATTCAGGATGATTTCAATCTTTTCCTCTTATAGTTCCGAACTGCACCATAAACTCCAAAAAGTCCAACCATTTATGAATAATGGAATGCATGTTTTTGTTGTGTATCATGCTGGTTATCCAAAGTTGAAATTACATTTTATTATCAAAGTACATTTATGTCAACATATACAACCTTGAAATTCAGCAAGTCTATAGAATAATAACTATAACAGAATCAATGAAAGATCAACCAGACTGCAGAAGACTACAAACTGTGGCAAATGCAAATATAAATAAATAGCAATAAATAATGATAACATGAGATAATGAGATAAAGAGCTTTAAAGTGAGATAATTTTTTGTGGGAACATTTCAATAATGGGGTAAGTGAAGTTGCATGTAGTTATCCTCTTTTATTCAAGAGCCTGATGGTTGAGAGGCAGCAACCACTCTTCACTCTGGTGCTGTGAGTCCTTGGTCTCTTCTTCCTTCATCCTGTTGGCAGCAGTGAGAGAAGACCCTGCCCTGGGTGGTGGGAATCTCCAATGATGGATGAGCCAAGAAGTGAAATTGCTCCTTGTAGAAAACAATGGCTCTGTCACCTCCACCCTCCCCCCAACACCACCACCCTAATTTATTTACTCCAAATTACGTAGCTGATTGATCCATCTTATGGCTTTTCCCTAGGATGCCGGGAACGACCACATTCAATGCCGTAGTTGGGCTGTAAGATAACTTCCAGCTTGTTACATAAATTACAACCATTTTCTTTGGATGTGAAAATTATATGGGAAAAGACCTTTGTTGAAAACATACTAAAAGACCTCTGCTGGGATTTGCGGGAAAGGAGAACTGGGAGGGAGATAAATCCTGCACCACAGATTCATGGTGTATGAAAGACATTGAGAATCTGGAGTACAGACCCACTAACATCGTACTCTCTTTACTGCTCCTTCCAAATACCAGAAGTTAGATATACTTTTAATTCAGAAAAGTATTTAATTCGGAAAAGGTTTCTCACTCCCTGAATTTAGATAGTCTCTCTCACTAGATGCCGTTGAAGGATCGCGGCAGAGTCCAGGGTCCTGGGCAAGGTTTAATTGATGTGGCTTGAGGAGTGGATGCTTAGTTCATGTGATGATTTGTTACTGATTTATGGTCACTCCTGTTATTTTGTATTTTCGGGCAATTTTGAATTAGGACGGCCTGCAGATAACGAACACTGAGCTGAACTGAATATACATGTACTCTTTCAATTCTGTGTTTTACATTCTGTATTTCTTCACTCTTTCTTTTTCTGCCATTCGCACAACTTGTTTTTTTTTTGCATGTGGGGGGGGAGTGGCTGATGTTATTCTTTGAATGGGTTTCATGGTTCGTGGGGAAGTCAAATTTCAGGGTTGTGTACTGTATACGTAGTTTGATAAACGTACTTTGAATTAGTAGGATCCAGCTGAAATACTAGATGGGAAACAAATTGCATACCTCTGCAGAAAGTGGAAAGCAAGAATTTGCTTTGCGTTCAAGGCCTCCACCAATCTTTAACCTACATTACTACGCAAATTCAGGAAAGCACTAATGAAAATTACAGCTATCAATTTTTTGTAAGTTTAGGTTTTAAAAGCACACAAGCAAATACAAAGAAAATAGATTTCACAAGTTCCCTTTTATCTTCAAGGATGCTCAATATGACATTATTAATGTGAAAGGAAAATGTCCTATTTTATTCATTTTCATTTCTAGAGGTCATCAAGCAATTCAGTTAGATTACCGGTAATTTTAGAATTTCAGAAAAAATGTCAGTTCCTTGTGAGAAATGGTTGTAAAAGTGAAATCTCTAATCCAAATTCGAACCACTCTCTAAAGTAAAATAGTCACATTAAAAGCTGTTTTGAATACTTATTTGAGAAGTTTAAACAGATAAGTGAAAATTGTTTTTTGAAGCAGTCAAAAATTGCTACATTCTGTTTTGAATAAGTCTACGTTTCTGTTCAACTGAGGCTGCTGACTGAAGCCTATATATATTACAGCCAGCAAGTACCAAGCCGTGCTCATCACAATTCACTGAGCCGACTCCACAAAAGCCATTGCTTACCTCAACAGTTTTAAATGTTGTAGGCCAAAGCAAAAGCAATATTTGAGTAAGGATTTATCCACTTTCAATACTGTAAAGACACTGTAACAGAAAATGTGCCTTCTCCAATAAGGGTGTCAGCCAGCTTGCACAATTAGTATTGCGTTGAATACTTCTTGTACCCCTCAGAAACCAAGATGATTTTATTGACCAATCTCTGATCCAAGAGATTAAAGAAACTACTGTGCTGGCTGTGAAATGGATAACAGGATGGAGGTCAATGGGCTTACCAGTACTTGGGAATGAAAGTGAGTCATTCCATTGGGACAAGACTCTGATTTGATGACCATAATAGCATCATAGATTTCAAGCCACAGTTCTTTTAATAAAAGCAATGCAATATTTCTTTGAACATTGGCATGAAAGATAGCAATACCTAGAAATTGCTGATTTTCAATATTAACAAAGAAATCTTTTTGCATTTTAGAGGAGGCATCAAATCAGTTAAAATAAATACATTATTTTTTGCATTAATATTATACAAATTCAAGCGATTTCAGTCATGGAACATTATTAAAGACAGGTTGCATTTCATGCTAGATTTGAGAGTCAGGGATAAATCTTTTTGCTGTTTCAAGTTCAAATTCAAGTTTTTTGTATAACTGTATACATTCACAGTATACCGCCAAATGAAACAACATTCAACCATATAACTGTATACAGTGTCTATAAAAAGTATTCACACCCATTGGAAGTTTTCATGTTTTATTGTTTTACAACATTGAATCACTGTAGATTTAATTTGGCATTTTTGACACTCTTCAACAGGAAAAGATTCTTTTGTGTCAAAGTGAAAGCAGATCTGTACAAAGTGATCTAAGTTAATTACAAATAGAAAACACAAAATAATTGATTGCATAAGTATTCACCCCCTTTAATATGACACACCAAATCATCATCATTGGTGCAGCCATTTGGTTTCAGGATTCACATAGTTAGTTAAATAGAGAACTGTTTTGAAGACCTGTGTGCATTCAAGGTGCTTTAATTGATTGTAGTAAAAGTACATCTGTATCTGGAAGGTCCAACTGCTGGTGAGTCAGTATCCTGGCAAAAACTGCACCATGAAGACAAAGGAATATGTCAAGCAACTCCTCAAAAAGGTTATTGAAAAGCACAAGTCTGGAGATGAATACAAGAAAATTTTTCAAGTCACTAAATATCTCTTGGAGTACAGTTAAGTCGATCGACAAGAAATGGAAAGAATATGTCACAGCTGTAAACCTATCGAGACCAGGCTGTCCTCAAAAACTGAGTGACTGTGCAAGGGGACTAGTGAGGGAAGCCACCAAGAGACCTATGACGACTCTGGAGGAGTTACAAATTTCAGTGGCTGTGATGGGAGAGACTGCACATACAACAACTGTTACCCAGGTGCTTCACCAGTCGCAGCTTTATGGGGAGTGGCAATGAGAAAGCCACTGTTGAAAAAAACTCACAAGAAATCTTGGCTAGAGTTTGCCAGAAGGCTGAAGTTAGCTGGAGAAGGTTCTATGGTCTGACGAAAACAGAACTGAGCTTTTCAGCCATCAGACTAAATGCTATGTTTGCCGTAAGCCAAACACCACACACCATCAAAAACATACTATCCCTACCATGAAGCCTGTCATTTATCCTGCTATCTGACCCTTTAGCAATATGGTACTAGTATAGATTGTCAATATATTCATTTGGGACCAGTCTTGATGTGTATATGCATCTTGTTATATGCATCTTGCTATAAATAATTGTAGCATAAATATTCTTACAAATTGCCCCAAATTTGTGAAGTAGCTACATTGGGCAATTATCTTTGCATTTCAAGCATAATTTCACACTACCAACCCAAACAATAAATTTGCCATTCAGTTTATGTAACTTCCTTACTAATCTAAAAAAGGATGTATTGACATGTTCAAAGTGGGCTAGTGCAAATGATTCCGGGATTGAAGAGATGAGAAGGAATTTCTTTACCCAGAGAGTGGTGATTCTGTAGGATCGTGGTATATTTAAGGCAGAGGTTGATAGATTCTAGATTAGTCAGAGCATGAAGGGATATGGGGAGAAGGCAGGAATTAGTGCTGAGAGGGAAATTAATCATCCATGATGAAATGGTGGAGCAAACTCAATGCCCAAATGGGCTAATTCTGCTCCTCTATCTTATTGTCATATGATTTTGAGAAACTAAAATTCATAATGTTGAAATTATTATCAACATTATATAATATGAAATATTATCTTCCCATATGTTCATACTGTACACGAACCTTACCATATTCCTTTAAGAAAGGGCACTGAATTGAAGAAGACTGTTAAGTGAGTAGAGCAATGGAGTTCAGAAAAAACATTCAATTTACCCCATTTCTGGAACTTGGTGCAGGGATTGATCGTGTGGATAGTCAGAGGCTTTTTCCCAGGGCTGAATTGGCTAGCACAAGAGGGCACAGTTTTAAGGTGCTTGGAAATAGTTACAGAGGAGATGTCAGGGGTAAGATTTTTACGCAGGGAGTGGTGAGTGCGTGGAATGGCTGCTGGCAACGGTGGTGGAAGCGGAAACGATGGAATATTTTAAGAAACTCCTGGATATCCGGAGCTTAGAAAAATAGAGGGCAATGGGTAAGCCTAGATAGTTCCAAGGTAAGGACATGTTTGGCCCAGCTTTATGGGCCGAAGGGCCTGTATTGTGCTGTAGGTTTTCTATGTTTCAATGTTTCTAAGAAGCTTTCTGGGGCAGTAAAAGAAGAGGCCCTGACTCTGGGCAATTTGAATGTTGATCCAGATGTGGTGCTATGCAGGTATTTGGAGGAGGGGTAAGTAGTAGTGGGAGGGGATGGTGACTTGCAGATTCAATCACTGATCACTGGGGCCTGGGGTTAGATCATAAATCCATAAGATACAGGAGCAGAATTAGTCCATTTGGCTCAACGAGTCTGCTCTGCATTCCTTCATGGCTGATCCAATGTCTTGGCCCCCATAGCCGCCTAAGACAACAGATGGCAGATTCACCACTCTCTGGCTAAAGAAATTCCTCCTCATCTCTGTTTTAAAAGGACACCCCTCTATTTTGAGGCTGTATTCTCTGATCTTAAACTCACTCAGCACAAGAAACAGCCTCTCCACATCCACTCTATCAAGGCCTCTTAACATTCAATAGGTTTCAATGAGGTCATCCCACATTCCTCTGAATTCCAGTGCACAATTAGCTGTTTAGAAACATAAGTTATTTTCAACAGGTTTTGCTAACAATCTCTTCACTGTAGAAACAATGACTATAACCTTTAGTCAATCAGAGGATGGTGAGAGTTTAATGATAGCTTCCATTTAACCCAAGCAGAGAACAATATAGCAGGGAATATTATTTCCTCGCAGACGAACATCAACAAATGATCTTATAATGAAAAGCAATAGTATTGACAATATTTTGGTGAAATATATGGAGCTTGATGATACAGACTGTTAGAGCATACTCTAGAGATATGCAATACAGCAAATATTAATTTCAACAGCAACCAGTCTCCAGATCTGAATGTGGATTGTAGATTGAATTTAAAATGCAGCTTAGAATAATGGACTTTCTGGAGTTCCTTTTTAGAGTAAATTGCAGACCAGGAAACATCCGATTGACATGAGACGTCTGCCTATGCATGAATGCAAACAGCAATCCATATTCAGATCTGAAGACTGGCTGCTGTTGAGATCAATATTTGCTAAACTGCATATCTACAGAATGTGCCCTAACAAAGACAACAACTGGAAAATCACGCCAAGGTATAATCTGGCAGTTAACACTGGTTGGGTAAAAATCTGGGGAAATAACTAAGCCATTTGTGGTTTTCATGTTTAAAAAAAATTGGCTTAATTTCCCAGCAATAGAAAAGTGAGTAGCATTAATCAGTTTTGTACTGTAATTGACAAGCTGTTAACCACCTGAAATTGCACTGTTCAGGCAAAGGTAAATATTTACAAAGCAAAATTACTGTGATATTGGGCATCAGAGAGAGGAAAGCCTGCTTAAGAGACAAGAGCTCTGTTGCAAAGACTCAGAAAGCCGATGGAGATCGGGGTTGGACATTATGGGACTAATAGGTGCCACTCTCAGGATCACCAGTGGATAAGACATACAGTAACTAAATCAGGCAGCCTACACGGTCTTCGATGAGGACAATTTACAGATAAGGACCCAGCAGAGAGTTGCTTACAGAAAGCCAAAGCCCAGAAGATTACTGTAAAAAATCAGAAGTCAGCCAGAAATTTAATCCTTCCATGTCAGTACTACTGAGAGACAATGGTGGGTTAAGTATCATATTTGTGAAACAAAGCATACATACCAAGCATGGTAATTCAAACAACCACACTCACATGCCACAACACAGAAGCTATAAATACATTACAGTTGATTTGAATATACTTGTGTTGAGAATTTGATGTCATTAGTTAGAAATAGCTTGAGGTCAGCACAAGTTCACAATAGCTTATATTTGAAGAATTGCATGTGATATTGTAAAGCGAATGGTTTAGGCACAGGTTTGCAGTTGATGTGATGTAACTGTGGCACTCTAAGGACATTATCCTGAAATTATACCATGTACAAATTTTGTATCCTGCTAGCTTTTTCCTGCTTATTCATATTTTTACCCTCCTTTCACCTTGCAATGATTATTGTGGATATTTTTGGATAGTAGCATTATGCACAGGATGACTCTAGATACATAGAGCTACATGGCTGTCTCGGTCTACTAGCTGCATGTTTGATATTAATTCTGCCGGTGGATGATCTTCACTCACTTTGGAGCTGTAATAGGATTTTGAATCCAGGGACCTGTCTCTGCCTGGAGCCATCCTTCCTTGCGTTCTGCATCCATATCAAAGGCTCAGTAGATTATCTTAAAATAATGACATTCTGGGAAATTGTGGGAAAGTAGATGTTAACTTGCATAATTTGATACACACATTGTCATGGCTGGATGTAGGGTTTGATGCCCCTGGGCCCTGAAATTCACTTGTATATGCCAACATGCAGTTTAATGATGCTGCATAGTGGACTGTGCTGTTTTGTTTCAGTGTACAACATTCATTGGTGAACCTCATTCAAGGGTAGAATGCTTAGGAGTGTCAACATCCATGTTTTACTTATTAGCATAAATAAAACACAAATATTCCAGGGAACCCTCGCTCTTCATGAAACTGACTAAATGGCATCATCTCTGAACCTCTGGAGATGACCATGCCGCTGGAACTCAGAACATAGAACACTGCAGCACTGTAGAGGACCTTTGTCCCATGCCAACCTTTAAACTTACCTCAAGATCAATCTAACCATAAAACATAGGAGCAGAATTCGGCCATCTGGCCCATTGAGTCTGCTCTGCCATTCAATCAAGGCTGATCCTTTTTTCTATCTCCTCCTCAACCCCAGTTCCCAGCCTAACCCTTCCCTCTCACATGGCCTTCCATTATCCTTTCATCCACGTAGCTATCTAAGAGTCTTTTATATGCCCCTAAAGTATTTACCAAACAGTGGGAGCAGAGTTATGGGAGTGAACGTTCCGTTTTGCTGAGACCAACATACAGATCAGGAATAGAAGGGATGCATAGCTAAGTTGGTGCCTGCAGATGGTGAGGTCCACAATCCAACAAAGTGTGAAATTCTGTGGCACTGGAAAGGCATGACCAGGGAGTTGAAAGCCCATGGGAAAGATCCAAGGGCTTGACTGCAGTGACCTTCAGAGTTAGGTCCGGGTCATTGAAGACAACAATTTCTTGCAACACCTGCACAATGGCTTTCACACATACCTCAGTCCTCAGGTGTGTGAGCTCCTGGTACACACTGCCCACTTTTCAAGCAGACAACCCATGTTGTTTGTAGACATAACAACACATTCACTTTTGCCCATCCTTCTGCATTTGCAAGGCAAGGGTGATCCACAGAATGCACAAACACAAGAGGTTCTGCAGATACTGGAAATCTTGAGGACACATACAAAGTGATGCAGGAACCTTAGATCACAGAAGGAGGGGGGCCCTAATGTGATCTGTCAATTGGAGGGGAGGATGTTTTTGATAATGTAATTGGCCACTACAATATCAAAGGCCACCAATATTTCAGGGATAATAAAGGAATGCAGTATATCCATATTAATCCTCTTTCCCACATTCAATTTCTAACATATGTTGCAATCTGTTTTACTGGATACAGGTGCTTCGAATAACTCTTTGTCTTCCTTTCTCATGACAACATTGCTGTGCCTTTCTTATTTCAGACACCCTATAGTACAAGGTGAACCAATTGGCGAGGTCCTGACAGCTGACAGCAGGCCTATCTTAGTCAGAGCAAGTAGCCTACAGGCCATCACTGCATCTGATAGCCCCATCCACTGACTGTCTGTATCCTGGTCTGCCTGAAATATCAGAAGGAAGTTTAAAGATGAGAGGTGATCAGAGTGCAGTATCACCATCAGTCAGCTCTTACTTTACTCCCAAGGCAGTCTGTCTCACCCCTCCCCAGAAATGAAATCTTTTCTCTGTGTTTTGACTAAGAGTGCATCGAGGTAGGAAGCTGAGTGATCCTGGCTGAACATTGTTGATGAATAGATGGGGACTGAATAAGTTGGAGTCAGAGGGGCCTAACGGAAGGCTCATCGTTGGGTCAATATGGACAGAATGCAAAAGTAAGAAAGGTGCAGTCACTCTGATGTGAATATACCATAGACTCCTCAGTAATCTTGGGACATTGAGGAACAGATATGTGGGCATATTAGGAAAAAGTGCAAAATTAACAGAATTGTCAAAGTGGGTGTCTTCAATTTGCTGAATATAGACAGGGGGATCTCCTTAGTGCAAGAAAGTTAGACAAGTTGGAACTTGGTGGGTGCACCCAGGAGAGTTTCTTAAATCATACATAGATAGCCCAACTAGAGAAGGGGCCAATCTAGACCTGGTGATGGGGAATGAGCCTGGTCAGGTACCTGACTTTCCAATGGGGGAATATTTAAAAATATTTGTTTAAAAATAGCTATGAATGAAGATAGGAATGGAATTGTGGGGAAGTACTAAATAAGGGGAGGACAAATTAGGCTGGAGCTGGGGAGAGTTAATTGGGAACATCTGTTTTTTGGCACATCCACAAGTGACATGTGGAGTTTATTTAAAGGCCCCCAACTACACAGAATACAAGATCAGTATGTTCCAGTGAGAAGGTAGGATAAGGATGGTAAGGTAAAGGAAACTTTGATGATGAGAGACGTTGTGAGTTTAGTCAAGAGAGAAAATGATGGACGCTGACTTTTGGAGTCCCCTCTCCTTGAAGATGTCATGGATTCTCTGGAGACTAGTACCCATGATGTAGTTGACCTAATTTAGCAAGTCTCTGCAGCTTTCTTTGATCTTGTGCAGTAGCCCCATCCCATATCCCCATATCAGATGCTGATGCTGCCTGTTGGAATGCTCTCCATGATACATCTGTAGAAATGTGCAAGTGTTTTTTGTGAAATACCAAATTTCCTCAAACTCCTAGTGAAATATAGCCACTGTCTTGCCTTCATTATAGTGGTATTGACACCCAGGAACTTGAAATTGCTCACTCTCTCCACTTCTGATCCCTCTATGAGGATTGGTATGTGTTCTGTTGTCTTACCTTTTCTGAAGTCCACAATCAGCTCTTTGATCTTACTGGAATTGAGTACAAGGTTGTTGCTGTGACACAACTCAACTAGCTGACATATTGTCTCGCTCCTGTACACCCTCAGCACCATCTGAGATTCTACCAACAATGGCTGTATCATCAGCAAATTTATAGAAGGACATAAAGAATAGAGTATTCTTAAACTATATATATCTTCTATTTTTGCACTATTTTTAATCTATTTAATATATATATATTCCGCAATTGACTTACTTTTTTTCTATATTATCGTGTATCACATTGTACTGCTGCTGCTGTTGACAAATTTCACATGACAGTGATAATAAACCTGATTTTGATGGTGAGATCAGTGTTGTGCATGCAAATATATGAGGACATTTAGAGATGAAGAGGTGGTGTAAGGTTTCTTGAAGAACATCATGGTGGATAATTCCCCAAGGACTGATGTGATATGCCCCAGACTGTTGAGAGAGACAAGAAATGAGATTGCTGGATCTTTGATTAAGATCTTTGTGACCTTGCTGGTCATAGCTCCCTGAAAGTGGCTACAAAAATCGACAGGATAGTAAAAAAGACATATGATCTGCTTTCCTTTATTAGTTGAGTTACTGAGTTCAAGAATAAGGAAGTTATGTTGCAGCTTTATAAAACTCTGGTTAGGCCTCATCTAGAATACTGCATTCAGTTCTGATCTTCCCATTAAGAAAAGTATGTGGAGAGGGTAAAGAAGAGGTTTAACATGATGCTGTCTGGATTAGAGTAATACTCATATTTCCCAGTGTCTATCCCAATGTGCCAAGGTCAAAGATGTAACACATCTAATCTGACAAACGTGCTTTGAAATATTGTGCATCTACAACCTTCTTCCACCCATCTCGACCCCACTCACTCCTCATTGTATTCAAGATTTAGAATTAATCTCTATGTGATTATATTTTTAAAATCCCTTTCACTTCTCAGAACACATTATGTTGTGAACGTGGGTCTAGGTGACCTCATAGATGCAGCGGTTGACTAATTTGTGACTGAGTTTACCATCATGTAGAACCACTTTAGAAACAGTATCGCTGCTAGTCAATGCCATTTATAAAGGGCCCTTTCGACAATGGTGGATCAGTAACTCTTCTGTCCTGACGTGGGCAACACACAGACTTTGCAGATGTCTCTCGCAGCTGGACTGAAATGAGCCAATGTATGAAACTGATGCCAAACTAATTTTAACAAATGTATTATCAGGATGTCAAAGGTTACAGGAAGAAAGCAGGAGAATGAGGTTCAGAGGGATAACAAATCAGTCATGAAGGAATGAAGCTGACTCAATGGACTAAATGGCCTAATTCTGATCTATGTCTTATGGCCTTAAGGATACTAAATTTTGTCTGAGATGCTTATACAGGACATGAGGCAGCAAGCAAATAGGAAGGAAAATAAACACATTGGTCTTTGTTACAATATTGCTGGAGGATAAGAGAATTAGGTTGGAAAAAATGTATCTTTGTGTCGCCGGGTTTAGATATGGCCCAAGTGCGGAGTGAGAGACACTGAAGTGGGTTGATACTTCCCAGACTTTAATGCGGACAGAGTTAGAGGGAAAAGAAAAGAATAAACATTAGGCCAAACAGGGCCATTAACTAAAACTTTCAAATGGAAAACGAAACCTACACTGTGGCTGAAAGGAATAACTAAATATTAAACGAATACTGCAAGTCTTCAGAGTCAGCAAAGTGTTCCTGTGCTGGGTTCAAGTCTCGACAAGCACTCTGACAGAAAGAATGGAGTTAAATACTATCACAATGAAATAATAATTAGCTGACACGTGCATATTCACGAGCGCAATTGCCGTATTTGCTGTGCTGCCAAATCCGTGGATGTGACACATTGATGACAAGTACTTTTCCTTCATGCATTTAATTTAAAACACCACAAGAGAACTGTGCACAACCTTTTGCTGTTCTTCTCACAACTATTAATGCTCTCATAACAGAGACTGTTTTCTCTCCAGGATGTCTTACAGCAATTATTCAACGTTTTAGTGAGATTGTAGCGATGTGCTACACACAGCGCTGAAATAACGACACGCAGTCGGTAAGTCGTTTCGAGACTAGTTTATACAAACTTCGTGGCGCTGGCATTTAATCCCTAGCGCCCGCCCTCTCCTGGCGGAAATGACATGAGAGGTGCATTACCAAAGTCTCCCCCCGCACGCTGGCTATTTGTGAGCCGGTTCGCCTGCGCAGAAAGTGGGTCGCCACATAACCCCCCCCCCCCCAGAACCGGCGATACACCCCCCAATGTCCACAGTCTGGATCATCCTCTGTTTGGGAGGTCTGCCTCTGCGCCGCGGTGCCTGAACCTCGACCGGCTGCGCCAAGTCCACATGGGCTGGTTTGAGTTGGTCCACCGTGAAAACCTCCTCTCTCTCCCCAATGTCCAGAACGTATGTGGACCCGTTGTTGTTGATCACCTTGAACGGCCCCTCGTACGGCCGCTGTAGCCCCAGTGTCCGCCCCTTCGTACAAACACAAACTTACAGTTCTGCAGGTCTTTGGGTACATGGGTCGGGGTCCGTCCGTGCTGTGAAGTCGGTACGGGGGCCAGGTTGCCGAGCCTTTCACGTAGTCTGTCCAGGACTGCTGCAGGTTCTTCCTCTTGCCCCCTTGGGGCTGGTAGGAACGCTCCCGGGATGGCCAGGGGCACGCTGTACACCAACTCGGCCGACGAGGCATGCAGGTCCTCTTTGGGCGCTGTGCGAATTCCAAGCAGGACCCAGGGAAGCTCGTCCACCCAGTTAGGTCCTCGCAGGCGGGCCGTGAGAGCCGACTTCAGGTGACGGTGGAAGCGTTCCACCAGTCCGTTCGACTGTGGGTGGTAGGCAGTTGTGTGGTGCAGCTGCGTTCCCAACAGGCTGGCCACAGCCGACCACAGGCTGGAGGTGAACTGGGCGCCTCAGTCGGAGGTAATGTGGGCCGGTACCCCGAAGCGTGCTACCCAGGTTGCGATCAGTGCTCGGGTGCAGGAATCGGCAGATGTGTCGGTGAGCGGGACCGCCTCTGGCCACCTCGTGAACCGGTCTACCATAGTTAGGAGGTACCACGCTCCTCGGGACACTGGTAGGGGGCCCACAATATCCACATGAATGTGGTTGAACCTCCGGTGGGTGGGTTCGAACTGCTGCAGCGGGGCTTTAGTGTGCCGCTGCACCTTGGTTGTTTGGCACTGCGCGCACGTTCTGGCCCATTCACTGTCCTGCTTGCGAAGTCCGTGCCACACGAACTTGCTGGGGACCAGCTGGATGGTTGTCCTGATAGATGGGTGCGCCAAACCGTGTATGGAGTCGAAAACTCGCCGCCTCCAGGCTTCCGGGACAATGGGGCGAGGTTGGCCAGTAGCCACGTCGCACAGGAGGGTCCTAGCACCTGGGCCTACGAGAAAGTCCTGCAGCTGCAAACCAGAGACTGCAGTCCTGTAGCTGGGCATCTCGTCATCTGCCTGCTGTGCCTCCACCAGTGCTGCATAGTCCACCCCCAGGGACAGGGCCTGGACAGCTGGTCTGGAGGGTGCGTCCGCCACGACATTGTCCTTTCCCGAAACATGCTGGATGTCCGTCATGTACTCGGAGATGTAGGACAGATGTTGCTGCTGGCGAGCCGACCAGGGATCGGACACCTTCGTGAACGCGAAGGTCAACGGTTTGTGGTCCGTGAACACGGCGAATGGCCTGCCTTCTTAGAAGTACCTGAAATGCCGGATTGCCAGATACAGTGCCAACAGCTCCCGGTCGAAAGCACTGTACTTGAGTTCGGGTGGTCGTAGGTGCTTGCTGAAGAACGCCAGGGGTTGCCAGCGCCCCTCGATGAGCTGCTCCAGCACCCCACCACCTGCTGTGTCGGATGCGTCCACCGTGAGGGTGGTCGGAACGTCCGTTCTGGGGTGCACCAGCATCACGGCATCTGCCAAGGCTTCCTTGGCTTTAACGAAAGCGGCCGCGGCCTCCTCGTCCCAAGTAATGTCCTTGCCTTTACCCGACATCAGGGTTTACAAAGGGCGCATGATACGGGCTGCTGAGGAGAGGAAACGGTGGTAGAAGTTCACCATACCAACGAACTCCTGTAGGCCTTTGACCATGTTGGGCTGGGCAAAGTGGCGGATCGCGTCTACCTTGGCGGGCAGAGGTGTTGCCCCGTCTTTGGTAATCCTGTGGCCCAGGAAGTCGATGGTATCGAGACCGAACTGGCATTTGGCCGGGTTAATCGTGAGGCCGAAATCACTCAGGCGGGAGTAGAGCTGGTGGAGGTGGGACAGATGCTCCTGACGACAACTGCTGTCTATAAGGATGTTGTCCAAAAATGAACGCAAAGTCCAGGTCGCGTCGCACAGCATCCATTAGTTGCTGGAACGTCTGTGTGGCATTCTTCAGGCCGAACGGCATTCGGAGGAACTCGAACAGGCCGAACGGGGTGATAAGTGCCGTTTTGGGGATGTCTTCAGGGTGCACCAGAATTTGATGGTATCCCCGGACGAGGTCTACTTTGGAAAAGATTCTTGCCCCGTGCAGGTTTGCTGCAAAGTCCTGTATGTGTGGCACGGGGTAGTGGTCTGGAGTGGTAGCCTCGTTCAGTCTGCGGTAGTCGCCACATGGTCTCCAACCCCCAGCTGCTTTGGGCACCATG
This sequence comes from Hemitrygon akajei, assembly GCF_048418815.1. Lineage (NCBI taxonomy): Eukaryota > Metazoa > Chordata > Chondrichthyes > Myliobatiformes > Dasyatidae > Hemitrygon > Hemitrygon akajei. The sequence continues at coordinate 184,321,115 of NC_133128.1, forward strand.
TGCAAGGGAGAGGCCCATGGGCTGTCAGACCTCTGTACGATCCCCAATTCCTCCATCCTCTTGAACTCCTCCTTCGCCAGGCGGAGCTTTTCTGGGGGGAGCCTTTGTGCGCGGGCGTGGGGGGTGGTCCCTGGGTCGGAATGTGGTGCTGTACCCCGTGTCTGGGCATGGCTGCCGTGAACTGCAGTGCCAGAATCGATGTAAAGTCCACCAGGATTCTGGTGAATTTGTTGTCCGACAGTGTGATGGAGTCCAGGTGTGGGGCCGGTAACTTGGCTTCACCCAGGGAGAACGTCTGGAAAGTTTCGGCATGTACCAGTCTTTTCCTTTGCAAGTCGACCAGCAGGCTGTGAGCTCGCAAGAAGTCCACCCCCAGGAGTGGTTGGGCCACCGCGGCCAGTGTGAAGTCTCACGTGAACCGGCTGGCGCCGAACTGCAGCTGCACTGTGCGGGTGCCGTAGGTCCATATCGTGCTACCGTTTGCGGCCCTCAGGGTGGGTCCTGGCTTCCTGTTGCGGGTGTCGTACCCCGTTGGGGACAAGACGCTGATTTCCACTCTGATGTCGATCAAGAAGCGGCGTCCCGACTATTTGTCCCAGATGTACAAGAGGCTATCCTGGTGGCCAGCCGCCATAGTCATTAGCAGCAGCTGGCCCTGGCCCTTGCAGGGCGGGCAACAACGGCGGGCTTCTGTGCCCCACCGCTGGTGGTAGAAACACCACTGTTCACTGGCCTCCTCACTCCTGCCTCTGTGTTGTGTGCACCCCCCTGCCGGGCCTGGTCTGGTCCGCTGTTGGGCGCGTGGCCTGGTAATCTGACCGACGGACGCCACGCTCTCCCTCTTGGCTTTCCACAGCACATCTGCCCGGGTCGCCACCTTCCGGGGGTCACTGAAATCTGCATCGGCCAGCAGCAGATGTATGTCCTCGGGCAGTCGCTCTAGGAACGCTTGCTCGAACATGAGGCAGGGCTTGTGTCCGTCAGCCAGGGACAGCATCTCATTCATCAATGCTGATGGCAGTCTGTCTCCCAAACCGTCCAGGTGAAGCAGGCGGGCACCCCGTTCACGCTGTGAGAGGCCAAAGGTCCCAATGAGCAGCGCTTTGAATGCTTCATATTTGCCTTCTTCCGGGGGCAACTGTATGAAATCCGCAACCTGGGCGGCTGTCTCCTGGTCAAGGGTGCTCACCATGTAATGCATGGAATCAGAGGATATCTGCCGAATCTGGAACTGGGCTTCTGCTTGGCTAAACCACACGCGTGGTCGCAGCGTCCAGAAAGTCGGCAGTTTTATCGAGACTGCGTGAACAGATGAAGAGTCGGTCATCTTTGGTCCAAATCCCGTTTGGACCGTTGGGGTCACCGATGTAGCGATGTGCTACACACAGCGCTGAAATAACGACACGCAGTCGGTAAGTCGTTTCGAGACTAGTTTATTCAAACTTCGCGGTGCTGGCACTTAATCCCTAGCGCCCACCCTCTCCGGGCGGAAATGACATCAGAGGTGCATTACCAAAGTCTCCCCTCGCGTGCTGGCTATTTGTGAGCCGGTTCGCCTGCGCAGAAAGTGGGTCGCCACAAGATTATCTCTAATAGGACCACAACCTTGTTGTGGTTATCAGGTTTGCATGCCTCAGTGACCTATGTTGGCTAGAGTCAGGGTTTTATGCTTTGGCTCTTGGTACAGTCACCCATACCAAACAGGTCAAAGGGTAGAGGCCAGATTAAGAGTGATCCATTGATCATCCAGGTTCAGACATTCGGCTCAAGGCTATCAATCCTGACTGATAAAACAAAATTGTCACAGAACCAACAATGAAGAATCCTTCTACATCTGAGTGTCATGGTATTTCTTTGTCTCCACCCGGACTTGCATGCCTGACAGTAGTGAAAACTGAGAGGAAGCTACTGACATGATGAAGGAAGCCCTGAACACTGCCAGAGATGGAGGACCTTCATTGCTGAGAAACACCAGCAGTGTAATGGACAGTAAGTGAGATTACCCCTAGAGTATTGTCGAGTATTGGTATCTCTAACTGAAGGAAGGACATTTACCCATTTGAGACATTTCTACAGTCCAGTTGATTAATTTCTGTGATGATACTGGTATCCTATGAAGCATCACTAAGTAGAATGTTCTATTGCTTAGAGTTTAGAAGACTGATATTGGAACATTTAAAATTATCAAAAGGTTTTATGGACAGACACAGAGAATCTGATTTTTCTGGCTGGAAAGCCTAGAATAAAAGGCTCAAAGTCTTAGAGGAAGGAATAATTCTTTTAAAACAAAGTGAGGAGATACACTGTATCTTCACTTGGGAAATTGGGAACCTTTGGAATTCCCAACTCCAGAAAAATTTGATTATTTGGTTGATAAATTTATTCACAGACTGGAGTTTAATTAGCCTTTAAAGGAGTTAAAAGTTATGAAATGAAACAATAAGTGGTGAAACTATTCAGGATTATTTTATTACGTAGGAAAGCAAACTCAAGAGGTTGTAATCCTGTTCCAGATTTGTTTGTTTTCATGGCAGTGTTGTACATGGAAGTATCTAGATCAAAAGGCAGCCCATAAGCTAAATACTTTGTAACTCCTGTGCAGGAAATTGAAAGGTTTCCTGTGTCAATGCTCTGTTGTGCTTGTGTTTTGGGTCCAAATCAATGGAATAATGAAGTAGGTGAAGTAGGTGGTTGTTAGAGTGATTTTTGGGTTTAGGTAATTTACATTTAGCAAAGGCTTTGGCCACCAGTCTTCTGTTCCTTGACAATGTATTGTCGATTTAGTTCATAACAATGCATTTCCTAAAAGCTGTGAATCCCAGTCCAGATGCTGCTGGCACCTGTGGGATGAACGTGAACCAGAAGGTGTGAAGTTTGCATGTAGTTTCAAATACTTTGTAAATATGGAATTGTCCTTTATGTTAAGCACGTAAAATACCAAATAAAAGTATTGTAGATTCCGTTTGGAACAATGGATTCCTAAAAGCCCAGTCCAGACACTGCTGGCGCCTGTGGGATGGATGCAAGTCAGAAAATGTGAAATTTGTAGGTAGTGTCAAAAGAAAGCATTGTCCATACTTGTAAATATGGAGTTGCCCTTTGTGTTTAGCAAATAAATATTGAGCCCCACATTGGGCCAGGGGACCTTTCCACTGACAGTGTCTCCGTATGATGCCTGCTTGTTTTGTCGAATAAAGAAATTGCTTTGTATCTACCAGTAACTCTCTCTGGTGATTTCATTCACACAACAACAGTGGTCATGGTAGAACTGACAATGCCTCGAGCAGACAGGGTTGTGGAGGTGTTCGAGTGTAAGAAAGCCTAATGCCAGGAGCTGATAGAGCAGAGGCCAGAGACAGGGATGGGAGGTGCATTATGAGCCTATAGAGGTGGGATGTAGAGGTGTTGCTGGCAGGTCGCTCTGCGGAACCTACCTTCACCTTGTCATTATGGGGACGGCAAAGTAAAAAGTCATCGACACCACCACAGAGGCTGCTGAGTGAGCCTCCGATGGCCATGGATCAAGAGGTGTGACCTGTGGACCAAAACTGCAAGGACACAACCGGGGCCTGATCAACCCTGGCTGGGTCACCTGGGCGAGGGTGTCTGATGTTGAAAAACCCGAAACACCCAATGACCAGGTTACATCACTGATAATGTGGCCCATTGTATCCTAGGATGTATCTCAGTGTGATTAGCTGGTAGACAATAGAGCTATAATTGCTATTTGTAATGTCAAATTAAATATAAAAGTGAAAGAAATTCAGAATGGTATTGAGAACCTTAAGGTGATGCATCTTGAGTATGTAGAAAGCCTCAATTACAAGTGGGTGCTTACAAACTATCCATCAGCAAGCATATGCTCCATTTGTGGAAATATCTGAACTTTGGCAAAATACACAAAATGAGGATAAAAGTAAGTTATCGTCAATCCCAAGTGACCAGCTAAGAAGAAAGCTAAACCTCAGTTTGGGGAAATCTTTCATATTTAGTACCTTGATCAAGTTAAGAAATTGCCCAGTATTCAAGGCTAAATGTGTACGACTATTAATATTGTTGAAAGATGTGGGGGAACCCCACATAGTCATGGGGAGAATATACAAACTGCCTACAGACAGTGGTGGAAATTGAACCCGGGTCACACATGTGGACAATTAACCTACTAACCATGACATCTTTGAGATGTAGAGGAAAGTCACATGTTCACGAGCAGAATGCACAAACTCCTTACAGACTGCGGTGGGAATTGAACCCAGGTCACACATGTGAAGGTGCTGTCGTTTAGAATACTTGTTAAAGCAAAGCCCATTGATTCTCAGGCAGACATATTCCAGGATTGAACAGCTTGTCATATGAAGAGACCTCACCCACACCAATGCCCCCCCCCCACCCCCGCACAGTTCTGGGCCTGTATTCACTTGAATTCAGAAGAATGAGGGGTGAGCTCAGTGAAGCCTATCAAATGACGAAAGTGGATGTGGAGAGGATGTTTCCTATGGTGGGAGAGTCTAGGACCAGAGGACACTGCCTCAGGATAGAGGCATTTAGAATGGAGATGAGGAAGAATATTTTTAGCCAGAGAGTGGCGAATTGTCGCCACAAGTGGCTGTGGAAGCCATGACATAGGGTATATTTAAGGAATTGATAGATTCTTGACTAGTGTGGGCATGAATAGATACAGGGAGAAGGCAGGAGACTGGAGCTGAGAGGGAAATGGATCATCCATGATGAAATGGTGGAGCAGACTTGATGGGCCAAATGGTCTAATTCTGCTCCAATGTCTTAATATTCTTATGGTATAAGTAATGGGACATAGAGTCATGGAACACTACAACATAGAAACAGGCCCATCTAATCCATTACAAACCATTATTCTGCCTAGTCCCATAGACCTGCTCCCAGAGCATCATTCTCCATACCCCTCTTACCCATGTCTCTATCCAAACTTCTCTTAGATGTTCAAATTGAACCTACATCCACTACTTGGACTGTCAGCACAATCCACACTCTCTCCACTCTCTGAGGGAGGAAGTTCCCACTCACATTCCCATTAAACATTTCATCTTTCACCCTTAACCCTCAGTGTAATTATTTCGGAAGCCCTGCCCTGGGCAGATAAGCGTCATTACGAGGAAAGCACAGCAGCACCTCTAATTAGGAGTTGGCAAAAGATTTGGCATGATAACTGAAACTTTGACAAACCTCCAGAAATGTGTAGTGGAGCGTATGTAGACTGGCTGCATCACCGCCTGGTATGGAAACACCGAAGCCTTTGAATGGAAATTCCTACAAAAAGGAGTGGATATAGCCTAGTCCATCACGGGTAAAGCCCTCCCCGTTATTGAGCACATCTACACAGAGCGTTGTCGCAGGAAAGTAACATCCATCATCAGTGACTCCCACCACCCAGGTCGTGCTCTCTTCTCACTGCTGCAGCCATCAGGAAGAAGGTACAGGAGCCTCAGGACTCCCACTACCAGTTTCAGGAACAGTGATTACCCCTCAACCATCAGGTTCTTGAAGCAAAGGGGATAACTTCACTCCACTTGTCCATCATTAGGGTTTCCCACAATGTATGGACTCACATTCAGGGAGTCTTCATCTCACTCTTAATATTTATTGCTTATTTATTTATTATTCTTATTTCTTTATTTTTGTATTTTCACAGCTTGACCCATGATTTCTAGTTGTAGTCCCACCCAAGCTCAGTAGAAAAATCCTGCTTGCACCTGCCTTCACCTATCGCTTTCCAGCTAGCCTCCTACCCCTCCCCCCACCTTTTTTATTTTGGTGTCTCCACATCTTCTTCTCAGTCCTGAAGAAGGGTCTCAGCCGGAAATGTTGACTGCCTGTTCATTTCCATAGATACTACCTGGCTTGCTGAGTCGCTCCACCATTTTGTGTGTAGCATTTACCCTATTGATAACCCTCATAATCTTCTATACCTCTATCAAAGTTATGAGGGTTATAGATAGGGTAAAGTCAGTAGACTTTTTGAGGGAATTTTGGAGAGACATTTTGAGGGAATGAAAGATGTTCTGGCTGCCTTACTTGACTAATAGCAGATGAAGGTTTGTTTGTTTCATTGCTTGGTAGTCTACAAGCTTTAAAATAGTGATCACCAACCTTTTTAAGCCCAAGATCTCCTACCTCAACCTTAGTGAAAGGCAAGATCAACCCCAAATCGATTAGTTACATGCATGCACACCGGGGCAGAAAAGACCGGAAGTAAAACCCCGCAACCCGGAAGTAGAAATAATGTATGAACGCCAGGGGTCCCCACCCTTTTTTGCACCGTGGACCCTTTTAATATCGACAAAATTCTTGTGGACTGGGGGGGGAGGGTGTTAAACACGATGGGAATACAGCAATACTTGAAGCAGGTCCAGTCTATTCTGCAATTTAGTTATCACGGCTCTCGGCACTTAGCTTCTGTCCCACGCTGCTCACGTTTTTTCCGCTGTAAAAACTCAGCGGGTTTGTCTCTAAGTGCCGGGTGCTTGGACTCAGGGTGCCGAAGCAGTTTTGAGGGCTTCATTGCCTCATTAGACAGCCTCCGGGCCCGAACTCAGCCTCCCGCCCACCCGCTGCCAGACACCTTGGCCAGGTGTGGCTGGTCGTGGGTGGGGTGAGAGGACAAGGTCAGGGCCGGAGGTCCCTGTGCCGGGGCCGCGGCGGTCACAGTCCAGACAGAGTGACCGACCGATCGAGGTGTGCGACAGGACACTCCCCCCACCGTAGGATCTATCGGCTGACAAAAGTTTGTTTCAGTAGATCGCAGCGAGGTAGCTGCTCTGATACTTACGGAACCCTAAGCCCGAATTAGGCCGTCTGCAAATATTTTAGCACCGGGTTCCTCACAAACATTTGGTGTGCTAAACAGGTCTAGAGGCGGCGTCCATCTGTCCTCGCTCCAGGCCGGTAGCAACGGCACTTCCCGCCAGCCGCCTGAGGCCAACCAGTGATCCCTGGCGCGAGGGTATCACTGCGCTTAGACGACTGATGACCTCGCGTGGGTTCAAGTTCAACAGTCGGCGTGACAGGGAACGAGGAAAGGTGCAGCTGACTCACATCGCTTCCTCGCGGCCCGGTGTTTGGGGACCACTGAAGTACACTGTGTAGTGCGTGGCGGGGGAGCTACACGCATGCGCACTGGGCAGAAAGAACAGAGCTAAAGCCCCGCAACCCGGAAACAATCTCTCAACAGTATTTGTGTATTTATATTTCTTTTTTTTTCGGGATCTATCGGAAAGTCTCAAAGATTGACCAGTCGATCGCGATCAACGGGTTGGCGACCACTACTTTAGAACACACAGTATTTCCTGCCATTACCTGGGGCACAGATTGACAATGTTTGGCTGTGATGTCAGGATCAGCACATGTACCTCCTACTGCGAATTGGGAGGAATATGGGTGGTGAAACTAACTAGAACACTCTTCAGAGAATTAGCAGAAACTGAAGAATGCCTGCAAATAAAGAGGCAGCACACAATTAGTTAATAATTTGGTATTATCAGTCAAAATGGTTGTTGTGGCACATCTAGTGTGGTAAGGTATTGCGTGGTGCCTGTCACTCTCACTTTCAGCTTTCACCAATGCCTAGCAGTCTCACGAAAGGGAGAGCTGAATGTGTAAGTCTCTCCCACAGCCTCTCCAACAGCAAGCCTTATGTAGTGCCTCTTTGCTGTCGACGCGCAGAAACTGAACTCCTTTCAAACTCAGGCTGAAACTACAGGGAATGAGGAGGAGGAGGTCTTCCCCCAGGCACCATAGCACGCAGGCCCACTGGCGTGTGAACACGCCCTGGTGCTAGTGAACCAGACCCCCAGCTATGGGTAACTGGCCCCACTGCTTTGTGAGGCTGTCAATTTCTCAGGCTGAGACCCTTCTTCAGGATCGAGAAGTCAACCCAGACAGCGAATCCGGAGTGGAGCCTCTAAGGAGGCTGGACACCATTGACCATCCTCCTGAAAAATCCTCAGCCAAGCTAGTGCCAAACATGTTGCTTCATAAGCTTTCCTTTGCACTACGTTGGCAAAGCCGAGATGGTGATCTTGACAACTGGACGTGCCAGGATCTCCATACCTTACGCCCAGGCTTAAGATAACGATCGCCCATTGTCCTTCGAGGCAGAGGGATGTCAATCAACATTGACTGTTATATAGAAAGAGTTTCGTTGGATTGTAACTCAAATTAAAGTCTCACAATCCTACATTTTCTTTTGATATCAAAGTAATAAAAGACCTTAGAGCCCGAAGGTATCCTTAAAAATTAAAAAAAAGAAATTTGGTTGCAGACGACCAGCAGATCCTGATGTACAGTGCTGCTCCTAGAAGATATATATGTTTGGATAATAAATTATTTTACCTAATTAATTTTAAACAATTTCATTCTTCACTGTTAAAATTTTTTTAATGAGTATATCAGTTTATACTTTATCCAAATGTTATCTCAATTGCTTTCTCACATCCGCCACAACTCTAACCCTCTCTACTTCAGTTCAAAGGAACACCCCTACAATCAACTAAGCTCACTGATTTACCCTGTCCTGTTCAATTCCCCCTCCACAATCACCACCTTTCACATCCTATTTCACCAGTCTTCTCAGTCTCTTACCCAGTATATATGAAATCCTTTGCCTTCCAGTTCCAATTCAATGCAGTTCTCAACTCCCTATGCAGAATAATTAATGTCGATAACCTTTTTTTTCCACTCTCCTGTAAGTAATTCCTCTGTTTTTTTTCTTGTTAGTCTTTCTACCACCATTTTTCTCACAGTCTTTCCTCGTGTCTCTGGAGCAGCATTCCAATTTCTGCTTCTTCCCCTGAATTAATCAATCATCTCTTCCCTCCATTGCTATTTGATTCCTTTCTTCATTTAGCCCACTTTGTTAATCTTATCTCGACAAAAGAAAAAACTCCCATTCTTCTGCAATATGGTCTTAGTTCTCTACCCACCTGCTTTGGAGACATTCGACTGGGCCCACATTTTTCCTTCTGAAGACTAGTTCGTCTTATTGTGCACAAATCATGGCTTACGTGAGGCAGTAGATTGAGAATGTCAGTCAAAGTGTGACAGTAGTCTCCCTTCTGCCCCTTTGACACTTCTTGTGTAAGGAGTGAAATTGAAGTTTTATTCATAAGCAAGTTAAGGTGAAGTGCCTGAAAATAGCTGATACTCAAGAGAAAGGAAAACTTAAATTGATAGGAATCTTCTCACAACCCTGGGAAATCTTAAAGCTTTATTGTTACAGATTTTGATATATTTTTGAAATATTGACTGTTTTCAAATGAGGATCTACTATTCTTAAAGTAATGTTACTATAGGATATTGGATTATAAAGGATTATGACTTTCATGTCTGTCTTTTTTATTATTTGTACAAAAATATCTTCCCAAGTGGGAAATTCTTTCGTTACAGCAGCAACATTTAAAAACACGCTTAGCAGTGTGCAGATTTAACAAATAATTAAGTACTGAATAATAATATACACAATAATAATTTACCAATGTGCATTGCTGTGCAATAATAGAGACTATTAGACTATGATATGAGTTCTCCTGTTGCACAGAAACGAGCTGTTGTATATGCTTATTGCATTTGGTAGGAAAGATTTTCTGTAACGATCCTTATGACAATGGAGCAGAGTGAGTCTGTTTGAAAGGGTGATCTGCTGCTTATTCAGTAGGTCATGGAGAGAATGTGCCAGATTGTCCATAATGGATAACAGTTTGCTTAGTAACCTCCTCTCCCCCACTAAATCAAGAGAGTCCGGGTTGTAGTCAAGGACGGATCCAGCCTTTCTGATGAGCTTATTTAGTCTTTTTGCATCACCAGCACCGATGCTGCTCCCCCCACATAAAGCCGTGAAGGAAGACTGCACACTCGCAACAACAGACTAGTAACTATCCAACATCCTGCTGCACACATTGAAGGATCTCAGCTTCCATAGAAAATGGAGTCTGCTCATCCCCTTCTTGTAAACAGCCTTAGTGTGGGTTTTCCAGTCAAGTCTGTTGTCAAGGTGAACACCCAAGTGTTTGTACTCCTCCACCACTGCAACTTCTCCTGCCAGAATGTATACAGGACTCATCCCACAGTCCCCTTCAGGAGCAGGTGATTCCTCCTGCACCAGTCATCCACCAGTCCTCCGTACTCCCACCCCTGCCCATCTCTGATACACCCAACCACCGCAGACTCATCAGAGAACTTCTGCAAGTGGCAAAGCTCAAAGTTGTACTGAAAGTCTGCTGTGTACAGTGTGAACAGGAACGGAGACAGGACAGTCCCTGGTGGTGCTCCAGAGCCACTCACCACCACCTCAGACAGAGAACACCACAGCCATGTGTCTGTCAGGTAGTCAGTAATCCAGGAGAATCCTTTGCAGCTTCACACTCAGAAGAAGTGGCTGGATTGTGTTGAAGGCACTAGAGAAATCAAAAAATGTGATTCTCATTATGCCACCAGCATCATCAAAGTGGGAGTGAGCTCTCTGCGACATCCACTCCCACATGAGGTTGGTAGGCAAGCTGTAGAGGGTCCCAATGAAGATCTCCCCTGCGGTCCAAGGTAAGTCAGGACCAGCCTCTCCAGCACCTTCATCACATGAGATGTGAGGGCAATTAGGCTGTAATCATTAAGTTCGGATGGAGTTACCTCCTTGGGTACACGAACCAACCAGGAAGTCTTCCATTGCACTGATATCTTTTCCTGACTCAGACTCAGATTGTAAAGATGCTGCAAAATACCAGACAGCTGGCTCGCACAAGCCTTCAGTACCCTGGGGCTGATACTGTCCTGTCCAGCAGCTTTGCCTTGATGTAGTCTCTCCAGCTGTCTCTCACCCTGACCTGCAGTCACAGTCAGGTGGGGGAGGTCAGTCATCCCCATGGAGGCAGGAGACTCCAAAGTTGGGGGGGGTTTGGAACACAAGCACTCACCAGAGGGGAGGGAGGGGTGGAGGGGGAAGGCTGGGGTCAGGGAGGGTGTGTGGTTTGGGCAAGTGGGGGAAGGAACAGCAAGAGGTCCCATGCTGAACCTGGTGAAAAACAACTTCAATTCGTTGGCCCAATCCAGATAGCCCTTGATCTTCCTTTTCTTAATCTTGAAGCCAGTGATCTGCTTCATGCACGACCACAATACTCTATTTAATACGTACTCTACTGTGCAAAAGTCTTGGGTACATATATATATATCCAAGGTGCCTAAGACTTTTGCACAGTGCTGTAGTAATTTTATGCATTACACTGTACTGCTGCCACAAAGAAAACACATTTCATGACACATGATAAGTTCGCTGATGACACGGCCATAGTGGGGTGTGTCAGGAATGGACAGGAGGAGGAGTATAGGAAACTGATACAGGACTTTGTGATATGGTGCAACTCAAACTACCTGCGTCTCAATATCACCAAGACCAAGGAGATGGTGGTGGACTTTAGGAGATCTAGGCCTCATATGGAGCCAGTGATCATTAATGGAGAATGTGTGGAGCAGGTTAAGACCTACAAGTATCTGGGAGTACAGTTAGACGAGAAGCTAGACTGGACTGCCAACACAGATGCCTTGTGCAGGAAGGCACAGAGTCGAATGTACTTCCTAAGAAGGTTGGCGTCATTCAATGTCTGTAGTGAGATGCTGAAGATGTTCTATAGGTCAGTTGTGGAGAGCGCCCTCTTCTTTGTGGTGGCGTGTTGGGGAGGAAGCATTAAGAAGAGGGACGCCTCACGTCTTAATAAGCTGGTAAGGAAGGCGGGCTCTGTCGTGGGCAAAGTACTGGAGAGTTTAACATCGGTAGCTAAGCGAAGGGCGCTGAGTAGGCTACGGTCAATTATGGATAACTCTGAACATCCTCTACATAGCACCATCCAGAGACAGAGAAGCAGTTTCAGCGACAGGTTACTATCGATGCAATGCTCCTCAGACAGGATGAAGAGGTCAATACTCCCCAATGCCATTAGGCTTTACAATTCTACTGCCAGGACTTAAGAACTTTTTAAAGCTATTATTAATGCTTTTTGAGATGGTGATTTAGATGCATATCATATTTTTTTTACTGAGTTAAGTATTGTATGTAATTAGTTTTGCTACAACAAGTGTATGGGACATTGGAAAAAAGTTGAATTTCCCCATGGGGATGAGTAAAGTATCTATCTATCTATTCTGATATAAGACCATAAGATATAGGAGCAGAATTTGACCACTTGGCAATCGAGTCTGCTCTGTTATTTCATCATGGCTGATCCAATTTTCCTCAGCCTAAATCTCCTGCCTTCTCCCCATATCCCTTCATGCCATGACCAATCAAGAATCTATCGACCTCTGCCTTAAATGTACATAAAGACTTGGCCTCTATGCGTCTCTATTGTGGACTGAGAGTGGGGAGGGGCAAGGAAAGGGGAATTGAGGGGAGGGAACAGGAAGCATCAGATAAACATTTTGTAGGGAGGGGTTAAGGGGAGGGGGAAGGGATATATACATTTTTTTTCCACTCTTGTAATTACTTAAAAACACAATTAAATAAAATTTTTTAAAAAAGATAAACATTTTGTAATGATCAATACACCAATTGTATGGAATCAAATTACCTTGCCTGGTGTCTCAGGGCTGGGTGTGTCTGCACATAGCCACCTCCACCCACCCAGGGGCTCCTTCTCTGCCACCTGTCCCACACTCCACCCTTGCTATTCCCAATATCCTTGCTCTCTACTCCTTGTTGACAAATACAGTACTCTGCAAAAGTCTTAGGCATTCCAGCTATATTCATGTGCCTAAGACCTTTGCACAGTACTATATAAAATTCCTGGCCATTAGCTATCATCTGTTTGATTCTTAGATCTCTAAAACCAACCTTGCTTTGAACAATCAACTGTATCAGCCTTATTGCATAATCTTTCCAGCAATCCCTGATCCAGTTATCTACTTTCCATAACAGTATATGGCCAATGGGCATGTATAATCACTTCTACTCTTTGTTTCCAAACTTAAAATTATCTTTATAGAAACAGTTTGCAATTTACTGCGAATTAAGTGATTGAATCCAAAATACAGTATGTAACTACACTTTTCTCCAGCCTCTTCCAAAACACAGTCAATGTTTAAACTTATTTCAAAGCTGAAGCATAAATGTTATCTCTTAAACATATGTCTTTCTCCACATATCTAATGATATACGTATCTCTCAACACAATTGATGCAATTTATTCGGCACTCTGGGTCTGTTTCTGCTCCCTCTTAACATTGTCCAATACCTTAAAATTATTCACCATTTACAGTTCTATAAATGACTCCTTGTTATTTTCCCTTTTGTATGATATTTTGCACATAACCTGAGCAACCTGCTGAGATTAATTTTCATCCATTGCCAGCAAAATGTATTTAGTTATTGATCAGACAATTAGCTTTTCTCTTTTCCTTAAAACACTTTAATTCCACTTTAGACTGCTACCCTTGTATTGAATTTATGTCAAAGTTCAAAGTAAATTTATTACTTTATTTCATATAAATACTGTACTTATTTCACTATGTTGTACAAGCACAAAAATCAAACTTTTAATTTTCATAAAACAATGATTCCATCATCCTCTTTCCATACTGTAATTGAAGTTTGGTTAATATACACTAAGCAGAGCTGTTTCAAATCTCTTAATATTTAGTAACTTAACTTTGTATCTACTGGTTTTGCCAAATTCTATTTGTATTGAATCCTTGTGCTTAAGCCAATTGGAAATTCCACTCATAGGTTCTCCTGAATCATCCTGAGCTTCTACATGAAAGGGTAAGCAGTTTATCTTTTCCTCGGCTTCTGCAAACTATGTTCTGTCATCATCATTTATGTTGGATGTACACTGGCTTATCTTCTAAAATTCACTTCTGTTTGCAGCTATCAGTTTGTGTCCCTCTTCCCTCCTCCAAAGCTGAAATCCTAGCTCAGACTTCAAATATACCCTACATTTCTCATCGCTGCTTGTAAGGAGTCTGTAGTTCTCCCTGTAACAGTGTGGATTTCCTCCGGGCGTTTCAGTGTCTTCCTACAGTCCAAAGATGTACTGATTGGTAGGTTAATTGGTGATTATAAATTATCCTGGCTAGGGTTAAATCGGGAATTTGCTGGGCAGTAGCTGGAAGGGGCAGAAGAGCCTATTCAGCGCTGAATTAGAATCAGAATCAGGTTTAATATCACCAGCCTATGTCATCAAATTTGTTAACTTTGTAGCAGCAGTACAATGCAATACACAATAACAGAAAAATAACTTTCACAGTAAGTATAAATATTAAATGGTTAAATAAGTAGTGCAACAAGCTCAATAAATAAAATTAAAATGTACAGAAACATTCATTTAGAGATATTATACATTTTCATATTGATGGACAATGCCATTAACCTCCTTCTGTGTCTTTCAGTTCTTAATAATTTGCCTATCGTAGAAGATTCCACTTATAAAGTTGCCTTGATTAATATAAGCTTATCATGAATGGTGTATATGGAAAACCTGCTTTTATGCTTCTCCCATAGTGAGTCACAAACAATAGGCAAATTATTACAAAGTGATGTACTGAATGCCCACCGTAATAAAGAACTATCAAATAATATACACAGAAGAGATCAACAAATCATTTGTAATTTGCCTGTTACACAAACTGTCAGCTATGTATAGGGTGCACTTACAGAGTTTGACTCAGGTATTAACATAGCAAGATTGTACATTGATGTATCAGTCATTGATTGCCTGTCAGATATACCAATGAAGATGTAACAATTGGTTAAGATGCATTTTCTACCTAATGACAACTGTCATTTACTGTCAATGTTTGTTTGACAGATGGAATATAATATTTTAAGAAGTTGTCCTTTTGACCTATTTTTGCTTTTGCAATAATTCAAAGCTGTCAAAATTCATACAACTAGCATTTTAAAATACCTGCTTTTAAATATGCATTGAAAAGCAATTTTCTTGATGAAGATTCAAAAACTTCTTTCCCATAGGGCAACTTTTATTTATTTTTTGTCAGATATACAGCAAATTACAACATAGCAAAGACATGAAATAAGAACTAAAATTCAGAACAATTTGTAAATCTAATCTGGTTTGACACACAGATGGATATTATTAGGTTGAAAAAAAAGATGTTTCCAAATAATGAGATGTAATATTTTCTACAGACTCAAAGTATTAGTCTGAAATTTGTAGCCACTCACTAAAGCTCTCTTCTTTCAGAGTAAAATGATAAAAAAAAATAGTGATATAGATTTGTGGAATTTAGCACTCTTCAGAAATGTGAAGCAGCACTTGAGAAAAGGACAGCCTTTTTTATTATTGGCAGAACACCAAGAATATCATTATTGTCCAAGTATGTATTGTGTATTCATTGTAAATGACATTTTAAAATTTAGTAGCATTATCTCATACAATTGGAAGTAATTGCTAGAAGGCTTTATTTCAACACTCATCAAAGATAACTTTCCTTTATTTTCAACATATGATAAGCATCCCTGGAAACTTTCATTTGATCCCAGCACCTTTCTTCTATTGTTATGTATCTATGCTTGCTAAGATGAGGAATGATGATGCAAAGGAAAAATATTTTTCTTCGGTGACACCATTAAGCATTCAATTCACATCACAGAAAAGAACGCAGTAGTTGTTACATTGGCAATTTTACATGCAGTTTCTTAAACAGCAGCAGTTAAATTTGCATTGCTAAATCAGATTTCATTTAAGTCCCTAACTGCCATCAAAAAGATTCTCATCTCTGTTTGCTCAGATGGATTTTCAGCTAGATTTCAAAGATGAACTGATGATTAAAGTAAAAATAAACCTGTATTTATAAAGGTTGAGATTTAAATATGATAGTAAGAATAATACTGATAATTTCAGTTAACATGACTTAATAGGATTTTCAAAAATCAATATAAATGCTAGGGGTGGCATTCACTCTGCAGGTTTGATTAACAGTTAATGGGCAAGATTGACAATGAATCTCTTTAAACTTTTTCCCCAGTAGAACAATCACAGCAGTGCTACATAATATTATATTGAATGATTCGGGTATCAAGATGATAAAAACTATACTTAGTGAACTTCATTTGCAGTACAGATCTGAGTATTTAGTGATGAAGCTACAATATCTACTTGCTTCCTGTACAAGGGCTGAACTACATCAGCGCTACACGCATGATAGCTCCATTGCACAAGTCGACGAAATGGAATTCCTATAGCCTCTTGTAATAATATTCCAATTAATTTGTATTTGCAACCCAATTAGGAAGTCGGCTCTTCTCAGAATCAGAATCGGGTTTAATATCACTGGCATATGTTATGAAGTTTGTTGTCTTGTAGCAGCAGTACAATGCAATACATAATAAAAATGATATAAATTAAATCTAATAAGTAGTGCAAAAAGGGAGCAAAAAATATTGAGGTAGTCTATGTGGGTTCGTTGTTGATTCAGATATTTGATGGCCCAGGAAAGAATCTATTCCTAACATGCGTAATGTGTGTCTTCAGGCTCCTGTACCTCCTCCTTTACGGTAGCAATGAGAAGAGGGCATGTACTGAGTGATGTGGGTCCTTAATGATAGATTCAGCCTTTTTGAAGGCATTACCTTTGAAAATGTCCTGGATGTTGGAGAGGCTAGTGCCCATGACGGAGCTGACTGAGTTCGCATCTTTCTGCATCTTTTTCTGATCCTGGGCAGTTGCCCCCCTGATGCACCATCAATAACTCTCGGAGATGGGAGGCGAACGATAGGCTATTATTAGCTGCAAGAGACCACGATTAGCAGCAAGAGACCACCACACAACATCCTGGAGACTGAGGGAGGAGCAGTGACACAATCACCTTTATCCAGGGGTCTGTAGGAGGAGCAGTCAGCAGAGGGGCATGTCCAGACAGGTATATGTAGTTCACCACACGCCCCCCCATACCAAACATTGAAGCACTCAGTTAAAGTGCTCTCCACAGTACATTCGTAGAAATTTGCAAGAGTCTTTGTTGTCATAGCAAGTCGCTTAAAGTTCCTGATGAAATATCACTGGTGTCGTGTCTCTGTCAGAACAAGACAAAATTTCAGTTTAGAACCCAAGACAAATCTTCCTCTGCAAGTTCTTACTTTCCTGAACAGAATTTGCTTTCCGAATTCAGTCTTCAAGTTTATTACAGTTATGTGAATGAAGTTCTTGAGGGAGACACTTTACTGTGGTAGAGAGAAGTTATTGATCAGGTCAGGGATCAGAGTTAATTTGTTTTTCTTCTTGACCCACAAATGCTGAAGCAAACAACATGCTCCCATGGCTTCCGGTGACCCTGATTGGTGGGGGGGGGGGGGGTCTTAGCAGGTGCTACACCTTGCCCAAGAGTGACCTGCAAGCAAGAGGAGAGAAGGAGTGCCTTACACCTCCTTTGGTAGAGACATATCTCCACCCCACCATCCTATTAGGAAGCAATAATGTTGCAGCTACCTTAGATTTCCGTGTCTAAATAAAAACAAAATGAGCTGCAAAGTACTGGAGAAAGGAAATCATGATGAACCTTTACAAAATACTTGTTTGGCCACTACTTGGAAACTGATTCCACAATTGAGAGATCGGAGGAACTTTAGTAATGTAGATTGGATGGAGAAGTCAGTGTGGTTATCCTTGGGATGAAGGGGGTCTGATGGAGGTATTCAGAAACATGAAGGGAATAGAGAGAGTATCTGGAAATAATTGCCTTTTCTGGAGGAGTGAAGAATGAGAGGGTCAATATCAAAAGGCCCAAAACTACCCTGAGTAATGGGCTGGGTTGATCAGACCCAAACCAATCTGAGTGTCCAGGAGATGTGGTAATAAGCATACAAACACAACAAAGTAACTTAAGCTGAATTTATTATCAGTACAAATAAACTACTCAAAATGCGATGTAGGAATTTACGAAGATTTCAGGGCCCACAATTCTCAGCCGCCACTTGATTGCCACTGTTGTCAGGTGAACTCTGAAATCCGGCTCACAATATCACCTTCGGTCTGTCCTAGGCACCTACTGATCTCGATTCTTCAGTCTCGGCAAAGACCCAGGAACTGATGGAAAGGTGCCTCAATAAATAGGGCTCCAATCCACAAGCACGGAGAGTCAGATAAAATCTTTGGTCTTTTGTTCTCATGCCATTAACTCAACATTGTTTCTTTCATTCAAGCAACTTGTGTTCATCAACAGGCTTCCTGATGCCGCTGGTGCCTTGAGGCCGAGCAAGACTCCAGCTGTTATTAGCAAACATTAGTCATTAACACTGGAATTCTCCAACTTCTGGTAATTCCCTCCCTCTCCCTTCCCCCATCCCAGTTTCACTCTGCCTCCTCCTCCAGCTGCCTATCACCTCTCTCATGATTCTGCCTTCTTCTACCCATAGTGCTTTCCCCTTACATTCCTTCTTCACCTTTCCTGCCTATCCCCGCCCCCACCCCTTGATCTTTCCTCTTATTGGTTTTTCACCTGGCACCTAACAGCCTTCTCCTTCCCACCCTCCCCCCACCTTCTTTATAGGGCCCCTGCCCCCTCCCTCTCCAATCCTGATGAAGGGTCTCAGTCCAAAACGTAGACTGCTCATTTCCACGGATGCTGTCCGAGCTGCTGAGTTCCTCCAGCATGTTGTACGTGTTGCTTTGACCACAGCATCTGCAGTGTACTTTGTGGTTAGTTATTGACAATGTTCAGCAAACTTGTACAGACGTCTTGACACTTAACATGTTGTGAGCTCACTAAGAGTTAAAGTGTCACTTGAGCTGTTCAGACTTTCATCCAATCATTTGCAAAACGTTCATACACGGTGACCACCCATCTCAATTCTACTTCCCATTCCAACATGTCAGTCCATGGCCTCCTCTTCTACCATGATGAGGCCACACTCGGGTTGAAGGAGCAACACCTTATATTCTGTCAGGGTAGCCTCCAACCTGATGTTATGAACATCAATTTCTCAAACTTACAGTAATTGCTGCCTTTCATCATTCCCTCATTCCCATTTCCTTTTCTCCTTCTCTCCCTATCACCTCCCTCTGGTATTCCACTCCCTTCCCTTTTTCATTGGTCTTCTACCTTCTCCTATCAGACAACACACACAAAATGCTGGTGGAACACAGCAGGCCAGGCAGCATCTATAGGGAGAAGCACTGTCGATGTTTCAGGCCGAGACCCTTCGTCAGGACCAACGGAAAGAAATGATAGTAAGAGATTTGAAAGTGGGAGGGGGAGGGGGGTATGATAACCCTTTCATTCCTGGAATCATCCTTATCAACCTCCTCTGGGCCCTCTCCAATTCCAGCACTTCTCTTCTGAGATGAGGAGACCAAAACTGTACACAATACTCAAGGTGCCTTATAAAGCCTCATATATCCCTACTCTTGTATTCTAGATCTCTTGAAATGAATGCTAACATTGCATTTGCCTTCCTCACCACCAACTCTACCTGCAAGTTAACCTTTACATTGTTCTGTACAATGACTCCCAAGTCCCTTTGCATCTCAGATTTTTGGATTTTCTCCCCGTTTAGAAAATAGACCGCACATTTATTTCTACTGCTAAAGTGCATGACCATGCGTTTTCTAACATTATATTTCATTTGCCACTTTCCTGCCCATTCTCCTAATCTGTCTAAATCCTTCTGCATCCTACCTGTTTCCTCAACACTACCTGCCCCTCCACCAACCTTCGTATCATCTGCAACTTGGCAACAACGCCATCTATTTCATCATCTAAATCATTTATATACAGCATAAAAAGAAGTGGTCCCAACACCAACCCCTGCAGAACATCACTGCAGAGGCCCTATCGGTGGTGGGAGCAGAGCCCTGCGAATAGGTTTCTCGCAGGCCCGTGATGCGTATGTAAAAAGAAAGCTTTGTAGGCATTTAACCATTGCAAAGGCCCTATCAAAGGCGGGAGCAGAGTACATTGTCAGGAGTAGGCCAGTGCCAAGAGCAGAAGCGTCAGGCTTTGGCTCGGAGGAGGCATTGGCTCAGGGTAAACTTCTCTTAAGGTTTCCTTTTTGTTTTTCTCTACTGTACCTGGTATAATAAATGGTGGTGGTGTGTTCTTCATGCTGGATGCTGGAGCCCTAGGAGTCCCAGAGTCTCCCAGGGAACTACATCTGCATAAAGTGCATCCGGCTGCAGCTCCTTGAGGACCGTGTTCGGGATCTGGAGCAGCAGCCTGATGACCTTCGGCTTGTACGGGAGAGTGAGGAGATATTAGGGAAGCAGGCGGCAACACTGGGTGACTAATGGAAATATAAATAGGCAGTTAGAGCAGAGCACCCCTGTGGCCATTCCTCTCAAAAACAAGTATACCGCTTTGGATACTTTTGTGGGGGATGACCTCCCTGGAGAATGCCACGGCGACCGGGTTACAGGCACTGAGCATGGGTCCATGGTGCAGAAGGGAAAGAGAGAGGAGAAGGGAGTGGTAGAGATAGCAGACTCAATAGTGAGGGGAACAGACAGATTCTGTAGAAATAAACAGGACACCCGGATGGTACGTTGCCTTCCTGGTGCTCGGGTCAGGGACACCTCAGACCGCATCCACAACGTTTTGGAGAGGGAAGGTAAGTAGCCAAATGTTGTGGCACATATTGGTACCAATGACATTGGAAGGAAAAAGAAGGAGGTCCTGAAAATAGATTTTAGAGTGCTAGGTAGAAAGCAGAGAAGCAGGACCTCCAGGGTAGTAATTTCTGGATTGCTTCCTGTACCACGTGCCAGTGAGGATAGAAACAGGATGACTTGGCAGATAAATGCGTGGCTGAGAAGCTGGTGCAGGGCACAGGGCTTCAGATTCTTGGATCATTGGGATCTCTTCTGGGGGAGGTATGACCTGCTCAGAAGTGACAGGTTGTACCTGAAACTGAGGGGGACCAATATTCTCACGGGCAGGTTTGTTAGAGCTGTTGGGGAGCGTTTAAACTAACTTGGCAGGGGGGTGGGAACTGAAGTGATGGGATTCAGGATAGGACGGATGGTAAAAAAGTAAAGATAGGGTGCAGTCTAACTGTCAGGAAGGGTAGGCAGGTGATGGGACATAGTCACAGCCAACAGGACGATTATCAGTACATTAGGGATGCAAAAATAAAAAAGGGTAGCCAATACTGTACCCAGGGTGTCATATTTCAATGTGTGGAATATAAGAAATAAGGTGGATGATCTTGTTGCACTATTACAGATTGCCAGGTATGATGTTGTGGACATCACTGAATTGTGGTTGAAGGATGGTTGTAGCTGTTAGCTGAATGTCCAAGGTTACACATTGTATTGGAGGGATAGGAAGGAAGGCAAAAGGGATGGTGTAGCTTTACTGGTAAAGAATGGCATCAAATCAGTAGAAAGATGTGACATGGGATCGGAAGATATTGAATCCTCGTGGGTTGAGTTAAGAAACTGCAAGGGTAAAAGGATATTGATGGCAGTTATATACAGGCCTCCCAACAGTGGCTGGGAGGTGGACTACAGATTACAACAGGTAATAGAAAAGGTGAATTAAAAGGGAAATGTTATGATAGCCATGGGAGATTTTAGCATGCAGGTCGATTGGGAAAATCAGGTTGGTAACGGATCTCAAGGGAGCGAGTTTGTTGAATGACTACAAGATGGCTTTTTAGAGCAGTTTGTCGTTGAGACTACCAGGGGATCAACTGTACAGGATTTGATGTTTTGTAAATGAACCAGAGACGATTATGGAGCTTAAGGTAAAAGAACCCTTAGGAACTAGTGATCACAATGTGATTGAGTTTGACTTGAAATTTGACAGGGAGAAATAAAGTGTGACGCAGCAGTATTTCAGTGGAGTAATGGTGTGTGTTTCTGGGGAAAATGAGGAAGGTGCAGGACATGTGTATTCCAAAAGTGAAGAAATACTCAAATGGCAAAATAGTACAACTGTGGCTGACAAGGGAAGTCAAAGCTAATGCAAAAATAAAAGTAAGGGCATACAACAAAGCAAAAATTAGTGGGAAGATAGAGGACTGGGAAGTTTTTAAAAACCTACAGAGAGCAACTAGAAGTATCATTAGAAGGAAAAGATGAAATATGAAAGCAAGCTTGCAAATAATATCAAAGTGGATAGTAAAAGCTTTTTCCAAGTATGTAACAATGAAAGAGAGATAACAGTGGATATATAACTATTAGAAAATGAGACAGGAGAAATAATAATGGGGGACAAGGAGATGGCAGATGAACTAAATGAGTATTTTGCATCAGTCTTCACTGTGGAAGAAACTCACAGTATGCCTGATATTGCAATGTGTGAAGGAAGAGAAGTGAGTGCAGTTACTGTTACAAGAGAGAAGGTGCTCAAAAAGCAGAAAGATCTAAAGGTACATAAGTCACCCGGACCAGATGAACTGCACCCTAGGGTTCTGAAAGAGGTAGTGTGAGAGATTATGGAGGCATTGGAAATGATCTTTCAAAAATCATTGGACTCTGGCATGGTGCTAGCGGACTGGAAAATTGCAAATGTCACTCCACACTTTAATAAAGGAGGAAGGCAACAGAAAGGAAATTACAAAGGCATGAAACATGAGCTTTCCCAGGTGGTTTGAAGGAGGATACTAGCAGGGATGATGACAGAACAGAAATGGGTGAAGTTTCTGGGAATAGTTCACAAGGCGCAGGACCAGTATGTCCCACAAAGGAAAAAGTTCTCAAATGGCAGGGGTAGGTAACCATGGCTGACAAAGGAAGCTAAGGACTGCATAAAAACCTAGGAAAGGCATATAAGGTAACAGAAGTGAGTGGGATGTTGGATGATTGAGAAGCTTTTAAAATCCAACAACAGGCAACTAAAAACACTATAAAAAGGGAAGAGATTAAATATGAGGGCAGACTAGGCAATAATATAAAGCAGGATACTAGAAGTTTTTTTCAGTTATATAAGGAGTAAAAGGGGAGTGGGAGTAGTCTCTGTAACATGATGGTGGTGAGGTAGTATGGGGGACAAAGAAATGGCAGATGAACTTAATGGGTACTTTGCATCTGTCTTCACTGTGGAAGACACTAGCAGCATACCAGAGGTCCATGAGTGTCAGAGAGCAGAAGTGAGTGGCATTGCTATTACAAAGGAACAAGTGCTAGGCAAACTCAAAGGTCTTAAGGTAGATAAGTCACCTGGGCCAGGTGGACAACATCCCAGAGTCCTGAGAGAGGTTGTAGAAGGGATAATGGACGCAATTGTCATCATTTTTCAAAGAATCACTTGATTCCGGCACAGTTCCAGAGGACTAGAAGATTGCAAATGTCAATCCATTCTTTAAGAAGGAAGGAAGGCAAAAGAGAGGGAATTATAGGCCAATTAGCCCAAGCTCAGTCGTTGGGAAAGTGTTGGAGTCTATTATTAAGGATGAGGGTTTGAGATACTTGGAGACTAATGATAAAATAATTCAAAGTCAGCATGGTTTCTGTAAAGGGAATCTTGCTTGACAAACCTGTACGAGTTCTTCGAGGATGTAACAAGTAGGGTCGATAAAGGAGAGGCAGTGGTTGTCATTTACATGGATTTTCAGAAGACACTTGATAAGGTGCTATACATGAGGCTGCTTACAAGATAAAATCCTATGATATTACAGAAAAGATACTGGCATGGGGATAGCGGAGTGGCTCACAGGCAGGAAGCAGCGAGTGGAAATTAAAGGGGCTTCTTCTGGTTGGCTTCCAGTGGCTAGTGGCAGTCCATAAGGGTTAGTATTGAGACCCCTGCTTTTCACGTTGTTTGTCATTGATTTAGATAATGGAATTGATGGCTTTGTGGCAAAATTTGTGGATGATACAAAGATAGGTGGAGAGGTAGGTAATGCTGAGGAAGTAATGTTATTGCAGCAGGACTTTGACAAAAAGGAAAAATGGGCAGAAGTGTGGGAAATGTATGACAATACATTTTGGTTAAAGGAACAACAGTGTGGACTATTATCTAAGTGGGGAGAAGGTTCAAACATCCGAGCTGGAGTGGAACGGAAGAGTCCTCGTACATGACTCCCAGAAGGTTAATTTACAGGTTGACTCTGTGGCAAAGAAGGTAAATGCAATGTTGACATTTTTTTTTCAAGAGAAATAGAATACAAAAGCAAGGAGATAATGCTGAGCCTTTGTAAACACTAGTCAAGCTGCACTTAGATATTGTCAATAGTTTTGGGCCCAATTTCTCAGAAAGGACATGTTGCTAATGGAGAGAATCCAGAGGAGGTTCACAAGGATGATTCTAGGAATGAAAGGGTTAATATATGAATAGCATTTGGCAGTAGTAAATCTGTGGAATGTTCTGCCACAGACTGGGGTGGAGGCCAAGTCCATGTGTATACTTAAGGTGGAAGTTGATCATTTCCCGATCAGTCAGAGCATTGAGGATAAAGTGAGAAGGCAGTTGTATGCAGTTGCATGGAATCCTGGATCAGTGAAGATGGAATGGCAGAGCAGATTCAATGGGCTGAATGGCCTAAATCTGCTCCTATGTCTTATGGTCTAATAAGGCTGGTATGAGTTGCCACAGGTCTACTCCCAGGGTTCAGGGGTCCAAAGTATATACAAAATGTGAGCACTCCATCTTAGAAAATAGGCATCACTAAACAAATGTTACAGAGGAATGCAAAAACATAAATGGATTGTAAAAGGTTAATCTGTATTAATTTAGTTTAAAATCTGAAATGGAATGGGGGATGGGAGACATGTCAAAATAGTAAGCATGTTATCAAGAAGTTCTGAATCAAACTAATCAATATTGAAAAAGTAATCACTGTAGAGTCAAAATCCTTCTACTGACTAAAAAGAAAATAGCTGCTGTATCAATAAACTAGGACAGATTGAGAAGATGGAGGAAGAACATGGGCAAATGTTCCCTGGATGTGTTGAGTTGAGTGGAATGGTCATTTTCATCTTTAAGTGTTTTGTGATGGTCTGTGGATGAGATGATGGATGTGGAGTGGCTTATCCATGTGCAGGTCAGTGTTTTGCTTGGGTCTGATGTTGTGGGATTAAGATTTTATTTCACTGACAGAGCTGGTGAGGGGGAGATGGATCAACTGCATGGTTGGCAGATTGGCTCAATAAAAATGTGATTATTGACAGGGCACCTAATGAGGTAGAACTGGTGGTAAATGCTATAGGGATTGTTGCAAGAAATTAGTGATGTACCAGACAGGTCTTTATTAATCTTACAAGATTGACAAAACAAAACTTCGTTTGACGATTTTAGGGCAGAGTTTTTACTGATCTTGATCCAGTTCCCTGAAATAAATCACATGAAACAGAGCCAAAATTATTGAACACTGCTTTATCTGCTCCTTGTAAAACCTGCTTTATAAGTTGTTACTATTGTGAAGGAATTAACACCCTACCATTAGGCTGCTGGCCCTAAAGTATTTCTGGCTGTTGTTTGATTATAGACATTAGAGGCAATGCAGCCTACATGATATAATTTGGGAAACTTGCCAAACCCCTGCACAGGTCTATTTCAGTGATTGGAATTCCCAACACAATCAGCATGCAAAAGAATTCAGGTAAAAAAGAAAGTCACATCTTTTAGCTTCAGTTTGGAGCCAAAGAAATCCAGCATGTACTGTAGGTATTGCGGCTAACTTTTTTCCCCCCAAAATAGTTCTCCTCCCTGAGACTGTCTCTAGTATCTTCTATAGATAGCAAGGGAGTTACACTCGAGAGATTCTTCATCATCATGATGTGCCTTGTTGTATGACGTGGATGATCATGGTCTAGTGACCATGATTGTTCTTGACAATTTTTTTTTACAGAAGTGGTTTGCCATTGCCTTCTTCTGGGCAGTGTCTTTACAAGACGGGTGACCCCGGCCATTATCAATAGTCTTTAGAGATTATCTGCTTAGCGTCAGTGATCGCACAACCAGGACTTATGATATGCACCAGCTGCTCATAAGACCATCCACCACCTACTTCCATGGTGTCATGTGACCCTGATTGGGGAGCGAAGAAGGTGCTACACCTTGCACAAGGATGACCTGCAGGCTAGCGGAGGGAAAAGGTGCCTTACACCTCCTTTGGTAGAGACATAGCTCCACCCCACCCCCCAATCCAGAGATTGGCCCCAGATCACACTTTTTCCTTGAAACCCTACCTCCAAGTTTATTTTAAGAGGCAATATTAAAAAATAGATGCTGACAGATACTGTGGTGAAATAGTAAAGTTTATAGATATAGATATAATATAATAGATATTGATACTTAGTACCATATGGTGCAATTTGAAAACAGATGGATGTCAGTACTGTTATAACAATTTGATTATCTTTATAGCATTATTTTTTACAAAAGTTAACTGTAAGTATAAAAGGCAAGGTGTCTGTTGTTGGGCACATCAACAGATCTAGGCTACAGCAGTTGCATGTTCAGCAGCAGATTCCCAAAAGATGGTTATGTTACACGGCTGTACACTTCATTCTCGGGCTTTGGAGAGCAAGCTGGTTATTCTTATTCTCCTGCTCTTTTCCTTACATCCCTCATGCCCATCCAATTCTCTTCTGAAAGCCCATATTGATTCTGCTTTCACCAACTGACACTGTTTCAGACCACTATCTGTCTTAGCACCAAAATAAAATTCTTTACATCAAAGTTCAAACTTCAAAGTACATTTATAATCAAAGTATGTATGGAGTATACATATACTGAGTGTACTGAGATTCATCTTCTCCACAGACAGTCACAAAATAAAGAAAAACATGGAACCTGTTCAATGAAAGACATCAACCCATGATCCCCGCCCCGCTCAAAACAACACAAATCACACAGACGGCTACAAGATCATCAAAGCCCCACCACGTGTAAAAACAACAAATCGTGCAAGTGGCAGCAAGAAAGAACGAGTAAAACACAGAAAATAAAGCACAAACTTGAAAGAGTCCACATTCAGCCCAGCTCAGTGTTCACTAGTCCAGTCTACAAACCGCAGACCCAGAACTTCAATACCAACTTCCAACAGCTTTGAGGAAGAGAGAGAGAGAGACCATTTAAATGCAGGGACCTCCCCTAGGAAGCAGCGAGTGAGAGGGAGGTTTAACTAATGAGAGCAGATCAACAGTTGTCCTAAACTCATCGACTGTCAGTGTGAAACTTTGTTCACGAGGAGGATAGAAGGTGACAAGTTCAATAGAAGGATAGGATGGAGTTCAAGTTTACGTTATTGTCATTCAACATTACACATGCTAGGACCAAACAAAACAATGATCCTCCAGACCTGGCTGCATAACACAGTACAAATAACTCACACACATAATGCATGAAGTAATACTACCACAATTATGTTTACAATTTACTGCCTTACTGGCGCTGCATATAAGGAGTTTGTCCGTTCTCCCCGTGACCGCATGACCAGGCGCTCTGGTTTTCTCCACAGTCCAAAGATGTACCAGTTGGTAGGTTAATTGGTCATTGTAGATTGTCCCGTGATTAGGCTAGGGTTAAATTGGGGGATTGCTGGACAGTGTGGCTCAAAGGACTGGATGGGCCTACTCCACACCGAGTCTCAAATAATAACAACAAATAATGTGCATCTACAACACACGTTAAAAATAAACAGTTTAATGCTACTGGCATTTCATGCATGATGAGCCCTGAATGGTGGCTGGGAGTTTAGTAGCAGGAGGAGAAAGTTGTTTCCCATCCTAAGATTTCTTGCCCTAATGCTATGGTGCTTCCTGCCTGATGGTAGGGTATCTAAGAGATTGTGGGAAGGATGGGAGAGATCATTGACAATGCTAGGGGTACTAAGTATGTACATAGTGATATGTAAATATCATTGATGCGTGGAGGAGAGACAATAGACAGTAGGTGCAGGAGTAGGCCATTCGGCCCTTCTAGCCAGCACTGCCATTCACTGTGATCATGGCTGATCATAAACAATCAGTACCCTGTTCCTGCCCTCTCCCCATTTCCCTTGACCCCACTATCTATAAGAGCTCTATCTAACTCTCTCTTGAAAGCATCCAGAGACTTGGCCTCCACTACCTTCTGGGGCAGAGCATTCCACACATCCACGACTCTCTGGGTGAAAAAGTTTTTCCGCATCTCTGTTCTAAATGGCCTACCCCTTATTCTTAAACTGTGGCCTCTAGTTCTGGACTCACCCATCAGCGGGAACATGCTTCCTGCCTCCAGTGTGTCCAATCCCTTAATAATCTTATATGTTTCAATCAGATCCCCTCTCATCCTTCTAAATTCCAGTGTATACAAGCCCAGTCGCTCCAATCTTTCAACATATGACAGTCCCGCCATTCCGGGAATTAACCTTGTGAACCTACGCTGCACTCCCTCAATAGCAAGAATGTCCTTCCTCAAATTTGGAGACCAAAACTGCACACAATACTCCAGGTGGGGTCTCACCAGGGCCCTGTACAGCTGCAGAAGGACCTCTTTACTCCTATACTCAATTCCTCTTGTTATAAAAGCCAGCATGCCATTAGCTTTCTTCACTGCCTGCTGTACCTGCATGCTTGCTTTCATTGACTGATATACAAGAACACCCAGATCTTATTGTATTTCCCCTTTTCCTAACTTGACTCCATTTAGATAGTAATCTGCCTTCCTGTTCTTGCCACCAAAGTGGATAACCTCACATTTATCCACATTAAACTGCATCTGTCATACATTTGCCCACTCACCCAACCTGTCCAAGTCACCCTGCATTCTCATAACATCCTCCTGACATTTCACACTGCCACCCAGCTTTGTGTCATCAGACCCCGATGATCCTCTCAGCAGACCTCGCAATCTTTTGAAGGGATTTGTGGTCAGATACCTTGCAATTCCTCTATCAGATGGTGATGCAGCTAATCAGGCCACTCTCGATGGCGCTTCTGTAAAAGGTTAGAGTTGGGGAAGGCAGGGAGCCTCACTTACCTCAACCACCTCAGGAGTTGGAGATGCTGCTGTGCTTTCTTGACCAAAGGGGTGGTGTTGAGAGGCCAGGTGAGATCGTCTGTTATGTACACACCCAGAAACTTGGTGCTCCTAATTTTCTCCACGGAGAAGCTGCTTATGTGCAGTGAGGACTGATCAGCCTGATAATTTAATTTAATACCAATCCAGTAACTTTCAATGTTTTTATTAAACTCATGTTATTGGATCCAGTTTCACAATTTGCCATGATACGAACAGGAATAACTTTTCCCTGTTAGCCCTAAACTAGTAATGATCTCAACCCACTGTGTTCCAAACAGCCAAAGGTTTCCCCAGTTTAACTTGGGATTGAATGTATCATTCCTGGAACCATTCTTATAAATCTTAACCACACCCTGTCTAGGGCTTTTACCCTCTTTCTAAAGTACAGTAAGCAGAATTGGACGCAATATTCCATTTAAAACCTGAACAATGTTTGATACAGATTCCGCATGCTTCTGTATTCAGTATGTCTGTATACGAAACAGTGTATCTTGCATGCTATATTATCTGCACTTGTCATTTTAGAGGTTATGTACATATACATCCCTCTCTGCTGGCATACCCTTTAAAGCAATAGAATTAACCTTTTGGCCTTTCACATCTGCCCTTGTTCTTTCTGCCAAACCGTTTCAAATTTTATCTCGCATGTTTCTGCATTTAGTGCTGATCTGAAGCACTTTGACATATGCATTGGTGTCAGCTGTCCTCGAATTACCTGACTCAAAAGGCTATTTGTGCAAGTCCCACTCCTTAAACTTTAAACAATATATTTCAGCCAACACTCATGTTAGGAAATTTGCTCAGACATTTTCTTGGTTTTTTTGCCACAAGGATGAAAACATGAACTGAATTATGAACATCACCACATGGACGCTCATTCATTGGTACACCGTGACAGAATGCTCGGTAAGGACACTCCGTACAGGTGTATTTACACACACACACACTCTGCCTTGTCATTCTGCTACCATTGCACTGAGTGTGCACACTTTCCTGCTATGTTCTCAAATTGGTTTGGCTTTATAGTACCTTTTCTGCCACACACGGTGAAATATTCCATTTCTTTAGTAATGGGGATGTGTATATGTTGCTTGTATACTGTATTTAAGGTAGATACTTCTGTTTATTTTGTAATATGATTGTCACTACATTGTGGGATCCATCATATTCTAATTCATGTGTAGTGTCTTAAGTTAACTTTTGGGTAATTAAAGATGGCATGTCCTAGTGCCTGAAAAAAAAGGGTGCTTCTTTCTCGGTAGGTTGGGAGGGAGAGATTAGGCTTCCAGGAGTTCACACTGAAAATAATGTGTAGCTATAATGGTGTTTTATGGTAGATATCCTTTTGTGAATATTGACAGCTTTCTTTTCACTATTTTTACTAATTTTTGTAAGTTTGATATTTGACACACCGAATAAACACCCTTGAACGAAAGTGCGAAGCAACTCCAGACATTTCTTTCTTTGGATCGAAACCCACATATCGAAACATGCACCTTCCACCTAGCAAAACTTCATTCCCTAAAACAAAACTCATCTCATTTGTTTTGCTGGAAAGGTTTCTAAAAGTGTAAATTAGGACTCTCTATACCTTTAACACAGATAGTTATATTATGGTTATTGAAATTATCCATTACTGCCTTAATGCTTTTGTTGTTCTCTCTCCCATGGATTTTTTGAGGTCTATCATATACATTCTCATGTATAATTGAGTCCATTTTGTTTTTTTAGAACAAATCATATGGTCCTTCTGGGATTGCTTCTCACAGTTGTGATTGTTTCTTTCACCAATACAAACACCTTCCTCAGCCTCCTTCTCAATTTCTCTATCAGATCTGAAAACCTTTCATGAATGAGCATTACAATTTCCATAATAGTCATAAAATCATACTTCCTTATCTCTATCTGTCATGAGCCGTGCAGGCCTGTGCTCCTGTACTTGTTCATTATTGCCTTACCTAGAGTCATTAAGCTTTCTTAGTGCGTTCTGTTGAAACTTGTCAAATTTATTTTGACTGGCACGGGTTTTCAGCATACTGTGATTATTTAAAGTGGCCTCCCAATTAGTGCTGATCACGGGATCCTTGTTTGTTTTGCAAATGATGTGTCTTGCAGTGTCACTCAGTCAAGCCACCAAAGTTCTGTTGCAATTCCCATGAATAAAGTCCTGTTTCTGTTTCTACATGACAGTCTACTGTTCCTCCACATCGGGGTTCATACCATGACACTATCAGTGCCCTCAACTCTGATTATTCATGCTAATCAGAATCAGGTTTTATATCACTGGCACATGTCAGGAAATTTGTTGTTTTTGCAGTGGTAGTACATTCCAGTATAAGATAAAAACTATAAATTACAACAAGTTTATATATAAAAAATTAACTTAAATAAGTAGTGCAGAAAGAGAGGGAAAATACTGAGGCAGGTTCACTGTCCATTCAGAAATCAAATGGTGGAGAGGAAGAAGCTGTTCCTGAACTGTTGAGTGTGTGCCTTCAGGATCCAATGCCACCTCCTTGATGGTAGCAATGAGAAGAGGGTACATTCTGGTTGATGGGGTCCTTAATGATGGACGCCACCTTTTTGAGGCATCGCCTTTTGAACGTGTCCTTGACGCTGGAGAGGCTAGCGCCCATGATAGAGCAGGCTGAGTTGACAACTTTCTGCAGCTTTTTCTGATCCTGTGCAGTGCCCTCCTTGCATTTAGCCACATACCATTAAGCACAGTCAGTGTGACTGGTCTATTTTATAACCTTTGCTTTCCCTGCCTTAGAGCTTACGCAATAACTTTCTGCCTTTTATTTCGATTCTGCCTTCTCCCTTTTGAATTATCTTTCTTTGATCATCCCCAGCCAGGATAATTGGCTTGCTGATCTACCCCTGAGAGCATCAATCCATTCCTGTTACATTGCAACCCATCTGGCATTAAAATGCCCCAGTGAACCAGAACTGTGAAGTCTGCCATCCTGCTCCTCCCTGGCATTTACCTGCATCTTTCACTATTATTATTATAGTCAGATTGTTTCCTTGTTATAGCTGGGTGTGATAATGGGGATAAGCTCCCGCTACCTATGACATGCTCCCGATGCTGTACGCTTCAAATAGCCTCTAACAACCAAGTCCTGCTCCTGGCTTTCATGTGTGGCTTAGCTACTAAACCTGGTGAAACCATTTCTACTGACGGGAGAAAGGGCAAAAACAGCTCACTGATGCCTTAAAACCAGTTGCTTTGGGCAGATGGGGCTCATCAGGAAAAGGAAAATTCTGATCTGAAACCTCCACTGCCTTGTGGCTATACCCATTTGTGGGGATGGCTTTGGGTTTAAACCCCAAGGGAAAAATCCAGAGCTGGATTCCTAAGGCAGTCCTACATTGAGTTCAACGCTGACTGGCAACTCCTGCTCTACTGCTGGTGCCAAACTGTATCAGCCCCTTGTTGTTCCTTTGGGTTCATCAGATGCGAGGAGAAGGGGAGCTTGCTTTCTATAATGTACTGGCCAGACGCACATCTGGATGGCTAGGACTCAACATCCATGGTCAACCCTGACAGATGGAGGCCTCACAGGACACCAGGAATAAATTGAATATTTCTGTTTTTGAGGAATCTGCTTCTCAAACTCCATTCCACTTCCTTAAATTGGTGATTCTGGTCTTCACCCGTTACTCTGCTTACACGGATAATGATATCCGAATGCTCACATTCCCTCTCCGGAAAGGTCTGCACCTTTTGGTGATTGCATTGATCCTGACACCAGGAACACAACTCAGAAAAATTCATCCTGGTTCAAAACCAAAAGTGGGTCTCCTGAACTATTTGCTTGCTATTTCTTTCTCTATGTGTCAGTCAACTAGTTCTTCTCTATCTGTATTTTCATCTTGAAGTGTGGCCACCTGCTGAAGCATTTTTTTGTGTGTGTGCTATACTCTGCCAGAGCCTCTGCGACCACTTTTTTCAAAGTGGTTGCCTTGGAGGAAAGATTCTGTGAGTGGTCCCACACGTCCTTCTCACAGCCTTCTTACGAGGCAGAGTTGCGAGCTCGACACTCAACCCGGTACAGATGGAAAGCATTTCCGGGAGCGGCCCAACTGGATTCGAACTCGGGATCCTTCGCTCCGGAGTCCAGCGCTGATGTCACTGTGCCACCAGCCGCATATGTTGAAGCATACCTATCCATAAATCCAACAGCCTTGTTAATGGCTCAAACTGACATGGCTTTCGGTCAAAGACCAAAGTTGGAGCTTATGGTCCATCAAGTAG
Source organism: Hemitrygon akajei (assembly GCF_048418815.1). NCBI lineage: Eukaryota > Metazoa > Chordata > Chondrichthyes > Myliobatiformes > Dasyatidae > Hemitrygon > Hemitrygon akajei. The sequence goes on from NC_133128.1 coordinate 184,354,293, forward strand.
CAAGACTTCCTGCACCTATGGTCATTCAGGACTTGGGAATCAATCAGGAACTCTTTCAAATCACTCCCAACTGCTATCTGCCCAGTTAGCTCATACAGCAAAAATCAAAGAAAGATTAATTTAAACCAGGGATTCCCAATCTGTGGTCCACTGACACATTGCTTAATAGTATTGGTGGTCCATGGCATAAAAAAGTCTTGGAAACTCTGATTTAGATTTGAGAAGATACTTCAAAGTTCAAAGTATTATCAATGCACATGTGTATTATACAATCTTGAGATGTCTCCTTCAGGCAGCCACAAAACAAAGAAACCCATAAAGAACCCATGAAAAAAGAAGAGGACCATCAAACACCCAATACGCAGAGAGAGAACAAGAACAAATCACGAAAACAATGAAAGTAAGCAAACGGCATTCAGAGCAAAACTGAGTCCATAGGCACGATGTGCAGAGCAACTGGAGTAGGCTACAGCCTCCGTCCCAGTTCAGAGCAGAGCCGAGCAAACATCGCACAGAGCCAGGAGCAGCTGGAACAGGACTTGACTGAAACAGAGGAGATCCGAATAGGACTTAACAGGCTTGATATGTAGAGGATGCTTCCTCTTGCGGGAGAAGTCAGAATTAGAGATACTGCTTACCATACTTAGGTAAGCAGTATCTTAGTATACTTAGATACTGCTTAGGGTTGACCATTTAAGTAGAATATTTTTCCCCTTAGATCATTGTGAGTGTACAGAGTTCTGTTCCTCAAAGGATAGGAGGTAGAATCCTGGAGGTTTTTTTTAGGGCATCCTCATCACTATATGCCACGTTGAATGACATGGGCAATCTTGGTCTTCCATTGTGTTTAATCTGAGTTTATTCTCTTCTCTATCCATGACCATGATTGTTCTTGGCAATTTTTTCTATAGAAGTAGTTTGCCATTGCCTACTTCTGGGCAGTGTCTTTACAAGACATGTGACCCCAGCTATCATCTATATTCCTCAGGGATTGTCTGCCTGGCATCAGTGGTTGCATTACCAGTGCTTGTGATATGCACCAGCTGCTCATATGACCATCCACACCCACTCCCATAGCTTCATGTGACCCTGATCGAGTGGGGGGGGGGGTGGGGGGGGGGTTAAGCAGGTGCTACACCTTGCCCAAGCATGAATTGCAGGCCCTGCAGGCTAGTGGGGGGAAGGAGTGCCTTACACCTCCTTTAGTAGACACATATCTCCACCCTGCCACCTATTTTTTTAGGGAATGGCGGATAGATCCATTTGGCAAGGTCTGCACACCTTCGCAGACTTCAAAGCTAAACGCAGTGGAGTTTCCAACATCGCTCTCTCTCTCCCAGATGAGCCAAATCTTTTCTTATGCTCGATTCGATGTCGCCCAATACTGAGCCCCTGAGGAAGCCTGCAGCTGATGTGACCGGCAGCTTGGTCATCTCCGAGGCCGAAGTACACAGGTGTTTCCAACGACTGGACAGTCACAAGGCTGCGGGACGGGACGGCATCCCAGGGCAGGTGTCTGCGCACAACTGGGAAGTGTGTTTACAGACATTTTCAATCTCTCCCTCTCCTAGTGTAGAGTGCCCTCCTGCTTCAAAACATCCACCATTGTTCTGATACCTAAAAAAGACCAAGGTAACATGGCTGAATGACTGGCATCTGTTGCACCCACCTGAATAATAAGCAAATGTTTTAAGAGACTGGTTAAGGACTACATCTGAAGCATGCTACCTCCCACACTGGACCCCTTAAAATTCTCCTACTGACACAACCGATCAGCAGATGACGCAATAGCCACAGCTCTACATACCATTCTTACACATCTGGAGAAGAGGGATGCTTATGTCAGAATGCTGTTCCTGGACTACAGTTTAGCATTCAACACCATAATTCCCTCCAGGCTTGACAAGAAGCTCAGAGATCTCTGCCTTCACCCTCCCTTGTGTAGCTGGATCCTGGACTTCCTGTCAGATCGCTGGCAGGTGGTAAGAGTGGGCTCCCTCACCTCTGCCCCTATGACCCAAGTGCCCCTCAGGGCTATGTACTAAGCCCCCTCCTTTACTCTCTGTATACCCATGACTGTGTTGCCACCCCCAGCTCGAATCAGCTAATTAAATTTGTTGATGACACTACACTGATTGGCCTAACCTCAAATAATAATGAGGCAGCCTACAGAGAAGTCACCACCCTGACACACTGGTGTCAAGAAAACAACCTATTTTTCAATGTCGCAAAAACAAAGGAGCTGGTTGTGGACTACAGGAGGAATGGAGACAGGCTAGCCCCTGTTGACATCAGTGAATCTGGGGTTGAGAGGGTGAACAGTTTTAAGTTCCTCGGCATAAACATCACTAAGGATCTCACGTGGTCTGTACAGACTGGCTGGGTGGTGAAAAAGGCACAGCGGTGCCTCTTTCACTTCAGTTGGTTGAAGAAGTTTGATGTGGGCCCCCAAATCCTAAGAACTTTCTATAGGGGCACAAATGAGAGCATCCTGACGGGCTGCATCACTGTCTGGTATGGGAACTGTACCTCCCTCAATGGCAGGAATCTGCAGAGAGTGGTGCAGACAGCCCAGCACATCTGTAGAGGTGAACGTACCAGTATTCAGGACATTTACAAAGACAGGTGTATAAAAAGGGCCCAGAGGATCATTGGGGACCCAGGTCACTCTAACCGCAGCTGCTACCATCCAGCGAAGCATAAAAGCCAGGACCAACAGGATCTGGGACAGCTTCGTCTACCAGGCCATCAGACTGATTAACTCATGCTGACACAACTGTATTTCTATGTTATATTGATTATCCTGTTGTACATACCAATTATTATAAATTGCACATTGCACATTTAGACTGACGGAACATAAAGATTTTTACTCCTCATGTATGTGAAGGATTTAAGTAATAAAGTCAATTCAATTCAATTGATAAGGAAGATGATGAGAGGTTACTGAGTTGGACAGGAGTATAGAGTTGAAACCACAGTCAGATCAGCTTTGATCTTATAACTGGCAAAGCGAGCACGAAGAGTTGAGTTGAGTTGACCTAGGCAGCATGAGTCAACAAGTGACATTCATACCATGCAGTGCCGAGTAATGGCAATTACCTTCTCTTATTCTCCAGCTTTACCATATTGCAATGGCAAGAACAAAGCAGAGGCCGTGGCAACCTGCACGGAGTGATTCCCCTTCAGAATCCCCATTGTTCCTCCACATTGAGATGTGGCACTTATGCCATATCAGAAAAAAAGCAAAAATAGAGAATTTGACTATTTCCCTTGACATGCAGTGGCACGATCATTTCGAAAACTTCCATAATAAACATATAGTTACCACTCAACATTGACCAGCAAGTTAACTGGATATAAATACTGTGGCAGTAAGTGTAATTAACTGGGAAGATGCCCTGTCACAAAAAAACTCATCCCCTAGCTGCTGTTATGTGCTGGACGGTTTCAGTGGATTCTTGCACAGTCAGCATCTTGGGTCTTGTCTGGTGTGACAGACCCCTGTGTCTATTGCTCTTGTGCTCAGCTCCTGTTCTGGTGTTACCATGGGGAGCACCCCTGTGCTGTCCCTCAGCCCTGCCATTTCCAGCCTTTGGTAGGACTTTCTTCTGTCAGCCACCTCTGATATCTGGCAATGCTACATCCCGTGCAGCGGCTTGTCCTGCCATGGCCTCTGGTCCTCTGGCTCTGCTTCACCTGCTTCCATTTCCATGTCCCCTGCCTGCTGTCTGAGGTATTCTCCTCGCAGGTCATTCTTAGACAGACAGACAGACATACTTTATTGATCCCGAGGGAAATTGGGTTTTGTTACAGTCGCATCAACCAAGAATAGTGTAGAAATATAGCAATATAAAACCATAAATAATTAAATAATAATAAGTAAATAATGCCGAGTGGAAATTAGTCCAGGACCAGCCTATTGGCTCAGGGTGTCTGACACTCCGAGGGAGGAGTTGTAAAGTTTGATGGCCACAGGCAGGAATGACTTCCTATGACGCTCAGTGTTGCATCTCAGTGGAATGAGTCTCTGGCTGAATGTACTCCTGTGCCTAACCAGTACATTATGGAGTGGATGGGAGATGTTGTCCAAGATGGCATGCAACTTGGACAGCATCCTGACATCTTCCTGACATACTCATGGGTGTTTCACATTTCTTCCAGGACTGTGGCCTTGACACTTCCAACCCTCGTCCACCTTTAATCCAGTGGGTGTACAGTTGTTCAACGTTGGACTTTGGGTGGAATTCCCTCATGTGTTGTTAGTAGGTTCTGGGTCTTGATGTCAGCGGCTTCCAGTTCATTCCTTGGCCAGCATACTACTGTGGCTGGGTATCTGACGACTGGCCGAGCAAATGTGTTGATGGCTCTGATTTTGTTCTTCCAACTCAGCCAGTTTTTAGGACCTGTCACGCTTCCATGATTACTTATAATTCACAGTTTTTTCCATCTATTATTATGTATTGCATTGTAGTGCTGCCATAAAGACAACAAATTTCACAACATATACCAGTGATATTAAACCTGATTCTGATTCAGATTCAGGCTAAAGCAACAAATTGGACTGGCACCTCGTCCATCATGAAAATTATTCATTCCATCCATCACCAGAACATTACAGGTCATCCATAAAATACACTGCAGTCCTTTCTAAAGTATCTTTGACAGCACATAATTCCAAAACCGCACGTCCACAGGTGCAATGCGTCTTGGCCCTCTGGTTGAGCTTACTGTGGGAAACATTACTAAAACCCACAGTCACCACATCCACCACTCTACCTTTATCAATTTGTTTTGTCACCTCCTTGAAAAACTCAACCTGGTTTGTGAGGCATGATCTACTCTGACAAAGCCATGCTGACTATCTCTATTAGGACTATGCTTCACTAAATGCTCACAAACCCTGTCCCCGAGAATAAGGGAATTAGAGGTGAGTACTGAACATTGGCCTTGACATGTGACTGTATTTTCTGAGTGAAAACAATGAGTTTTAATTTCTATCTGATGGGCTGGTACACTTTAGTGGGGCCTAAAGGCTTTAGGGATTAGAAATTACAACTTCCAATTTTAAATAAAAACTAAAGTGGAATGATTACAAATGAATTGTTCCTGAGGGAAGGAACTTTATGTTGTGATGGTATTTTTGATTTGGCTTTTATCCATGAAACATTGGGATAGCCTTTCTCCTTATGCCTCAAAATGCCTGCATAAGAACACAAAGATCTGACAAATTTCCTATTAAAGTAGATACAGATACACAGTGGAGGCATTATTTATGGAATGTGTTTATGTGTATCTGATTCACTTGATCCCTCATGCCCTGCAGATTGCCCTGACTAATCTCTTCTATCACATTGTCTGATGAACTTCTCTGCTTATCTGTTCTATAATTCCCTGACTAACATCTCTTGTCCCTTGTCATACCTGACTAACCTCTATTATCACCTCTTACATACAGTGACTAACTTTCCTCGTGTCTTGCTTGATTGCTTCCATTGCAACTTACCTCATCAAAATGTTTCTCACATTTTTTTCCAAATTACAGCCTGCTCCAAACCCATCAGGAATACATTTATCAAATCCACTTACTTTACTGCAGGCATTCCCATTTGAATTAATTAGAAAATCTATGTATTAGGTGTGAGCCACAGGCAGACAAAGAACTTATAAATATTCAATACTGGGGTCCGATGACATCATCTGGACAGCAACATGATTTTAACCTTGGGCCACATGAGTCACTCACAATGGCTAAAACCTGAGGGAAAAGTGCTGGCAGATGGATTCAGTAGATGCTTATGGAAGGCAATATTTTCTATGGTTTTGATAGTTTTCTTGTGGGCCAAAAAGAGCAGCCTTTTCTGCTTCACCAAGAAACTTTACACCTTATATTTTCTGTGGCTTTCTGTAACCTACAACCATGATTGTTGTTTGACCACTTCAATAGCAATGACTGCTGCCATTTGCACCTTTCTCCTGCTTAAGGTTCTTCTCTCATAGTACTACCTCCTCAAAATCAGCAGTGGAAAGGGGCTCATTGTGAGCACAGTGAAAAACTTTTTTAACCCTGTTTCCCACTTTTCATGCACATACGGTCTTAACTTATATTTCACCACATCACACCCCAGTTAAATCAGGTGTCTGTTATATCTTCCTTCTGATATTCTTCCCTCTTCCCTGTAAATATTCTAGCTAAATACTAAAGAGTACCTGTCTGTTGTAACTGGAAGATATTGCCAAGAGGTGCAATTACCAATGTGTATGGTGGTTGTCCATTTTGTCTGATGAAGGCAAGAAACCCGTAGGGGAGATTTTTTAAAATGGAAAGGCACTGGGGCGGTTACCCTCCCTTGACATCAGAGGTCGGGATCCAGTGCTACGAACAAGCATTGCAAACTGGGGTCTTCCTTGACTGCAGTGGATGACCGTGACATCTCCCGTGCCTTGCCGTGCCCTTCGCTCTCCATGGAGCGTTGCTGTACCGCCATCCTGACCATTGGATCTCACTACGGATTTCATCCGTCCAGTCCCGTGAGATCGCTGACTTCACACGCTAGGACAGGCATGTCCCCCATCTCACCGGGGTATGAAGCCACCAACTAACCTCACCTGCCTGTCGAAGCGCTGTAGCGGGGAGTGACCAGCTACTTGGAGCCACAGTGAGAGCTGAGTGTCCGGTAGGTACCAAAGGTAAGTAACATGCCGCAGAATAGACACGACAACCCCCTCACCAGAGATGGTACTCCTCCCTGGACACCCCATACACCCCAAAATGTATGTCTTCTTATATTGCAGATTATTATTCATAGCTGTAGATTATACCATGTATTGTTGGGTTATTCTGACTGGATAAGCATTCCTAGTCATGTGATTTATTGGAAATCACCGCAAAAGATATTGTAAATACTTCACCAAACAATGTTATAAGTAGTCTTTTTATAGTGGCCTTTAATAACTAACAAGGGAACTCAAAAGTAGAAGAGTAATTGTGTTCTAGGTTACAAAACTGAAAGCATGAACTGCAGTATTATCTCCCTGCTCTCAAGAGACTAGCTTTGAAGATGCATGAAAACTTTAAATTAAGCAATAAATAAAAATAAAACTTGAGAAGTGTTTCAAAGAATACAAACACGGTATAGTTTTAATCTTTTCCCCTTAACAAGGATGTATTGTTGAGGCTTTATAAAACACAGCTGAGGCCTCATTAGGTGTATTGTGGGCAGGTTTGTGCTCCTTACCTAAGAATGGATGTGCTGACATTGGGGAGGATTCAAAGGAGGTTCACAAAAATAATTCTGGGATTGAAAGGTTTATCATATGAGGAGTGTTTGATGGCTCACTGGAATTCAGAAGAATAAGGGTGGAACCTCAATGTAACTTATCAAATAGTGAAAGACCTGGATAGAGTGGATATGGAGAGTTTGCTTCCTCTTGTGGAGGGGTCTAGGACTCAAGGGCACAACCTCAGAATAGAGGGGCGTCCATTTAGAATGGAGAAACAGGGGTAATTCTTTAGCCAGAGAGTGGCGAACCTATGGGATTATTACCACAGGGGGGTTAGGAGGCTAGGTCATTGAGAGGTTGATAGGTTCTTGGTAAGTCATGGTGTCAGGAGAATGGGGTTGAGAGGGAAATGGATCAGCCATAATCAAATAGCGGTGCAGACTTGATGAGCCAAATGGCCTCATTCTGCTTCAATGTCTTATGGTCTTATAATTTCTTATTTTGTGTAGTGTGTTGACAGAATAGGGTTGTTTTCATTAATCCACTGATTCATATTCATTATAGTTTGAGAGAGGTAAACCAGCCCTTTTTGAACAGAAACTATGAATGTCTTGAATTCAGTTAAGGGGAGTCATCCAAAACAAGATTTACTTTTACTGTACATATCGATTTAGATTTTTGCAAACATTCCTGTCAATGGCAGCCAATTTTGATTTTTCAGTAACTTTATTTTTGAAACTGCAGATTATGGCATTACATATGGGGCATAGTGGTTAGTACAATGGTTTACAGTACAGACAACCTGGGTTCACTTCCCTCTGCTGCCTGTAAGGAGTTAATATGTTCCCCGTGACTGCGAGGGTTTCCTCTGGGTGCGCCCATTTCCTTCCACAGTCCAAAGGTGTACCAGTCGGTAGGCTAATTGGTCATTGTAAATTGCCACGTGATTAGGCTAGGGTTAAATCCGGGGACTGCGGGGCGGGTCGGCACAGCCCGAAGGGTTGGAAGGGCTCATTCTGCGCTGCGTCGCAATAACATTTTTTTAAAAATTGCGTTACATATAACACTTATTTTATTTATCAAATCCAAGAGATCCAAGATGGCGGCGCGACGCAGCTTGCAGCGGCCACTCTGGAACTGATTATCTGTTATTTGTGAAGTGGGGTGCCGTGTGCAATCATAATCGATTGAAAACGGACGTGGAAGCATGGAGAAACATCGGGAAATTCCAGGAAGACCTTCTTCGTTGCTGCTGCTGCTGTGAAGTCCAGGACTCTGCTGGGGAGAACAGGCCCCCAGTCCTCGGGGTCGCGCTGCCGATGGCCATCGGCAGGGCCGTCTTAATACGCTCGGCAGAGGATGATGCTCGGAGAAGCTGTGCCGGGGGGGATGGTTGTCGGCTCGGAGGTTCGACGGACTCAGATCGCTTCCATTGTGTGCTGCGTCTGCGAGGCTGAGTCGGGCGGCACCTTGGAAGTCCATAGTGGGGGTATTCCCTTCTGTCGCCGGCGTGGGATGGCGAGTCTGTCAGGACCCTGGGGACTTGTGGAAACTGTGGTGATTTCTTTTGAACTTACAGTCCTTTAACATCTTGGACTATTTTTACTGTGCCCATGGTCTGTTTTTTTTAATCAATTATGCTATTGTTTGCACTGTTGTAACTATATGTTGTAACTATGTGGTTTTGTGCAGCTCTTGTACCTTTAGTTTTTGGTCTTGTTTTTGTCTGGTGGATTTGGAGCTCCTTTCCGGGGAACGTGCTAAGACTGTAGCGTGATATTAATATGCAGCAGCCTCTCCGGACTCTGGATTGGGGATTGCCAAACGATACGTGGATTTTCTGGTGTAGTCTGTTTTGTCATATGCTTTTGTGATATCATTCTGGGGGAACGTTGTCTCATTTTTTAACTGCATTGCATTTGTGGTTTCTAAATGACAATAATCTGAATCTGAATCTGAATCTGAAAAGTGCATCAAAACATACAAAGAAATGCGTTAACAGCCAATATGACCCAAGAATGTGCTGGGAGCTGTGGGCATGCTAGTAGGATGGTGTCAGAATGTGTGGTGACACTCGTGGGCTTCCAGCAGCACATCGTTAGGACGTGTTGATTGTTAACATAAACGATGAATTTCACTGTGTGTGTTTTAATGTACATGTGATAAATAAATGAATCTGAATTTGAACACTTCACTGCATGATGTAAAGATCTAAGGGCAAGAACTCCCTAACATGATATGGGGTTAATATTCCTACGGAAAACCCTCTCCAACCTTAATTATTGTCCTATTAAACTATGATATGCCTAAGGCCCAGTGAAGAGTTCACTAGACTTTCCCAGAATAGGCGACTGCTCCTCACTGGCTTAATAGTAGTGATGTTACATAAGAGCAGGGGAATCGTGTCTTTGATCTCAGCATACGCTCACTTCCTTAAAGTGAACACAAAACATATATTTAAATAAAAGATGCTGGAAATCCAGAGCAACACACACAACATGCTGGAGGAACTCTGCAAATCAGGCAGCATCCATGGAGGGAAATGAACAGTCGATGTTTTGCGAAGAGATCTTTCATCGAGATTGTGGAGGAAGGTGGCAGAAGCCACAACGAGAAGCTGGAGGAGCGGTGGGGAAGGAGTACAAACTGGCAGGTGATAGGTGAGACTGGATTAGGGGGAAGGTGGATGGGTGGGGTATGTAGGAACGAAGTAAAACACGTGTTGGGGTAGCACTTGGGTGAGTACATGGTTGGTAATGGCAGTCGCTGGACAGCACCAACTGGACTACTGAGCTCCAAATGGTGCTACTGGGCTCAAATCAGCTTTGGACACTCAACACATCATGATCTGCTCACTTTGCATACTTCTGCAGAATACTAGCTGCCTGTGTGCTGAAACTCTCTGTGCATTGATGTCCAAGCTTATCATAAACTTGTGACAGGTTGCCATCTTTGAATTCTGACAGCGTCTGCAATGCACAAAAATAACAAGCTGTGGATATGAATATAACATACTATGTTACCTCCAAACACTTTGTAGAAAGGTAGATTGAGAATATTCAATTTTTCTGACATCTTCCCCCTTCCCTCTCAGTCCTGAAGAAGGGTCTCAGCCTGAAACGTTGACTGTTTATTCATTTCCATAGATGCTGCCTGACCTGCTGAGTTCCTCCAGCATGTTATGCGTGTTGCTTTGGTATTCAATAGACATGAATTTGTAAGTTAATACAGATCACAAGCACCAAGTGCAATAACAAATTTCAAAGTTCAATATACGTATTCTGCTTCCTTGTACAATTCACATTTCCCATTGATAATTTTAAAAGAATAATAATAAACCAGGCGTTTTTTGTGAGCAGCCATTTTTTTTATATGGTCATTTTTTTTCCATTTTTTATTATTTCTAAATAGCCCTTTAGAATCTTAGCACTTGATTCAGAACTTGAATTGTATCCCCTCGTAAAAATCTGACTAGCACCGTGTCCCTGCGCATCCTCAACAAGGGAAAGAGCCAAGATATAAGCTTTCAACCCATACTGATTCACCATCAGGTCTGTCAATAAAACCGACAACAGCTCTTCCACCCTTGGGGTGCAGGTTTAAAGCAGACATCCATCTCTGGCGGTTTTGAAGATGTATGGGGACCATCCTAGATAATGGGCCTGCAATGAGACAATTGTCATGTACCTGTCAGGAATCCAACAAGCCAGTTTGATGGAATTCATTGCACATATTCCATGCCTGCAGCCTTGTTTTGTTTTAAGCTGTACAAGCAATTCTCTTTTCAAATACAAATGTTAAAGTCAATTTAATTCCAGCATCCTTTCTATGAATGAAAGGAGGATTCAAAACCCAAAGCAAGGTAATCACTTCTGATAAACAAACACCTCATTCATCAGAGCATTCAGCATCGAGCTTGTATTGCATATTATTATTAGTAAGTAGGTTCCATTCTATATCACAAACTCTGTTCTACACAACTAGTTTAGCAATTATAGATACCTTTTAATGTGGAACCATTAAAGCAATTTATAGATGTCAAATAGATCAAATGCGACTGGGTGCTTTATTGCAATTAACATAAATAGCCTAGGGGATAAAAATTAATGTCCAGCAGAGGGCACAGGCTATATCAGTTTCATATCAAACAGCACTAATTTCTTTTATTATTTCTGATATTCCCATCCTGTTCCCCTAATACTGATAATTTATCTTCAGGTGTTCTAATGTGCTTTCCTACTGATATCCAGTGGGAAATGAGTGCTCTTTATGCATTGTGTCAAATCAAGGGGAATTATATAGAAAATTGCTGTGACCTAGAGTGATTCAAAACACCAATTTCAATAATAAATCATAATAAATGGCGATTAAGACATGGTGATGCATGTACCATTTTCTGTCTTATAATACTCAAAATTAACATATCAAACCAATGGAAAGCACTTCCTTTTTAAGTGATTAAATGAGCATCACAAATAGTTAAACAGCGAAGTATTTAACGATGAACAGGTTAATTGATATTGAGTTTTAACATAAATACAGCTAATACTTATGAAAGTATTAATTCATTTAGAATGATTAATGAATTTGTAGGAATAAATCTGCCCAAGGACAAAAGATTTCATCCACAATCTTTACACTTCTAGTCTTTTCTGTCAGATAAGTATCAGTATTTAATAATAAATATGAGCAATATTTTTACTCGGTGTCAAAATCACAGTGGGAGTGCTATGATTTGTGAGTTCTGGTTAAGAAGCTCCTGTCATGTTTTATTTGAGGGAAAACAAAATGGAAGGGGTGTGATGGTGGTGATATTCTTATATTTCTGAGATTCTTTTATTCAACTGATGACAAATACTCTGCTGGTTGACAGAAACACCTGTTTCCAATGCACAGTAATATTATTCTGCAGAGTGGTTTCGTTCTCATCTCACACCTCAGAGATCCCAAGCTGAACCCTGAGCTTCCCTTCTATGTTTAAATCAGCTTACTTTCTCTTGCTGTTCAGTGATTCTCAATGTTCTGATACCTCAGAGAAGAGGAGATGTGTGGCCACCTTTTCCCAGTTCTTCAGGACTAAATAGGGTAGGATGCTGCTCCTCTCTGCCTTGCCCACTTTTCTTTGTAGTCTGTAAAAGATTAACAAGAAATGAATCAGCTGATCTGTGAATCAATTTGCAGGAAGCATCCCTGGAGCTTTCTCATCATTCTGAGAATCATGTGTCATCGGGAAATGTAAGCTGTAACATGGAACCCAGCACGTGGCCAGACTTTGCAAAACCATGTTAACTGAAACAGTGAGGTTCTGTATTTTGATGTTGTCCACAGAAGAAGGCAGAAAAATCTGAGTGCCTTTTATTCTAAAATATTACTACTCACACACCACAGAACTAGTTTGAGAAAACCTTCTAATCAATCTCTCTTCCTGTCAGAAAGATCGAGTGAGCAAGTTTAGCTGTAGAGGTTTTTCTATACTTAGTTCCTCACTTAACACAACCTCCAAAGCACTGACTGATCACACGTGATATTCCCTATTAGCAGTATGAACGAATGATTCCGCTGTGATCTGTATTCCAGCAAAATGTAACTGAGAATTTTATATAACTAAAGGAATTTAAAATGAACAGTAATCTCAGCATGGTCTAAAACATTGCTTATTATACATTTCAGTAAATAAATCCTAGGTTTCTCTACTTGTGATATTTATCAGACAAGCTGGGTACAGCTGCACAGTTCATTATTTTTTTCTGGTCAGGGAAGAGCAGGCTTCTGCGCACACACTCTGAACTGCACACAGTGGATTCTTCTCACTAGCCTCCACCAAAGGACCTCATGCCTGCAAAATTCTTAAGGTGGACTGGTTTACAAGCTTTAATGTGACCTAAAGTTTGCCCAAATGACAATAATGCAAAGAACACCAGCACCGAATGCAGTGGCAGGATATATCATTGTTTTTTTTTGCATTTTGTATGATAATTACATCCAATGGTATTTTAATACTCTATTATACTCATTATTTATAGTAATTATTGGTAGAATTTATGAACTGGTGTTATTGTAAAACAAACGATTGGTTAATTGATGAACAAATGCTAAAATACCTAGCAATGTAACATTAAATAACTTATTTCTATAAAACGGACAAAGACATATGAAAATAGTGTACAGTATATCTACATTAGTCTCAGGATCATGAAAGATCAATTGTTCATAAAGCACTGACAAATCTTTGTCTTTTCTTTGTACAAAGAATTATGTGATTGGGTAACAAATCAAATGATATACGGATACATCGTTATATGTTGAATTTAGGTCACTCAATTCAATTGCATGCTATTAAAGAGCAATTGGTTAATAGTTTATTTCTGTTCAGCAAAGTTTTTTCTTTGATCTACAGACTTGGGTGTGGTTGGCACCCATTTGTTGAGAAAAGCTGTATTCTGTCATGTTGTACACTCACAGCACTGGACCCCAGTGCAGAGGAACTGCAGACTCCCTCTGTCACAGTGGTCACTGGCACCAAGTTCAAACAGCAGACTGTCACTGTAAGCTCTGGCAATGACTCATCCCAGGAGTGGAGGAATGACAGACTCCCCATGAAGAGACTGAAACACGAGGTTAGGCATAGGCGTACTGCCAGAGCACCAGAGGAACAACCAAGCTAGACAAATCATTCTCCCAAACACACAGTCAGACTCCACTTGCAGGGCCCAGCCAGAGTCCTCTTTAAGTAATCACAGAGTGCATGAAACACATGCCAGTCACAATTAACCTAACAAGATTAAGCCAAGAGCACCTGGGCTTAACAGCTCTAACAATTAGTGAATATAGGTGCTCAAGAAACGCAGAAGTCCAACGGTCTATGACAAGACGCACAGGTCCACAGGGCTCGTGACAATATCCTAACGGCAGGTTAGCATAACTGTGTAGCTTGCCAGGATTATAAGGAATCAACCACATTGGTTTTAGATGTTTGAAATATACAGGGCAGACAAATTAAGGACAACAATGCTTTTTGCCAAAGGAGTTTGCAACTGGTCAGAATTTAAGACTCTCCACTGGCTTAATGGTCATTCATCATTTTCAGATAATTTTTAAATTTTTATACAAGCTCTTAAACAGAGATGAACGCTCAACCTCATATTGAGTTCTACAACTTCATGGAGTCTGCTAGTAATTTGAAGATGGATGTTCTCCAATATGTAAAGGCATTGAGGAATTGCAAGTGTAGAAAACAGAAGTCAATTGATTTACCAGAGAATCTGCAATTTTAAGTGAGTTATTTTGACTTATAATTTTTATATTCCCAAATTGCAGAACGGATGTGATGGACATCCTTGTAACACAACCTCAGATGCTTTCAAAGAATCAGTTCATCGGTAGAACTAGGTATGTTTGGTATGGGTCGCTGGACCTTCATTGCTGCCCCAAGTACCAGTGGTGTATCAGGCAGGCAGTATGTAAGAAAGACATGGATCATGCAAGAAAATGAATCTCAGGGTTGTATATGGTGTCATATATATATATACTTTGATAATAAAATTTATTTAGAAATTTTTGAAATAGTGATGTTGAATTAGAGTGGCACCCAAATTAGGGTGCCTGGGTGCTAGGGGCTGAAGTCATCTACTTTTTCCACAACAAAGGACAGGAAACTTGCTCAAACTTTCGAGATGAAATCGGCCCGAAACGTCGACAGTGCTTCTTCCTATAGATGCTGCCTGGCCTGCTGTGTTCCACCAGCTTTTTGTGTGTGTTGCTTGAAATTCCAGCATCTTCAGATTTCTTCATGTTTGCACAGGAAACTTGCTGCTCTCTTTGGGGGAAAATACATCACATCCCTTCGTAGTGGAAATGAGCAACAGAGAAGTCGTGCTCAGACCAGACAACACTAATCCTACCCAAACTTGTCTGACCGCCAGATTAAATTCTGGCAGCAGCATAGCTCATACAATCTTGCCTGTACTGCCACCATAATCTTTTGGTGAAGGGGAGAAGACAAAGAGGCATTAAGATATGGCAGAAAATATGGCCTCACCCACAGATTGTCCAGATGGCCTGGCAGCTGACAAACATACATATATGGAAACAGCTGAAAATGAATTTAAAAGCTATTAAATAATTAAAAACATAAATATATTATGATAATTATATGTTATATATTATATGTAATATTTAAAAACATAAATATGTTGTGAAATATAAAAATAAGAAAAGGAAACAGATCAAAGCTTGCCTGCGCTTTTCTTTATAATTTACAGCGTATCCTGATTCAAGCAAATAGAACCATCCTAGGTGTTCAGAGTGAGGTTTAGTGACAGATGAAAGGTGTAGCCGATCCCTGAGTGCAGCAACTTACAGAATACCTCTGGACTCACTGATGAGTCAAGGCCAGAGGGAGAGTTCAGGGAGATGTACTACTGACCTCCAGAACATTCCCAATTTCTGCTCTACAGTACACAGATAGGGATGTCTGGAATGTGTTGCAGCTAGCTGAAGTTCTCTGTGGACCTGCCAGTTATCCATCAACCTGTTCATGGCCATAACCTGAACATGCTAAGAAAGCTGAGTGTATGCTAATGCATTTGCATCCTAGTCTTCAAGGCTAACACAATCTTTTATGGTCGCTCTAAGCATTTCTCATCTTCACTCGTCAGACCAGCTCAAGTTACAGCAGCGTCCAGTCTTTAATTTCCATTACGTTCATCATCCTCCTTATTATCCAGCAACTAATCTCAATCCTAATGCAAGGCAAAGGATACGTCTTATCATCGCCCTTGTTGTTCGTTTCTGTGCCTGTGGCACATCAGGCAGCAACATTGCCATTTCTTTAGCATTTGTCTGTTTTTTTTATGAAGCCAAGTTGCTAGCTCGACACTTAACCCAGCACAGATGGAAAGCGTGGAAGGAGCCGGCCGAATTGGAACTCAGGACCACTCGCCTCCAAGTCCGGTACAGATACCACTGTGCCACCGGTCGGCTATATTGTCACTCCTACTGAAAGCCTATTTCCAATCAAATGAAAAGAAGACCTTCACTCACTCATAGAGAGATGGCGATAAAATGATGTAGGTTCCACAGTTAGTGTAGCAGACTGAATTCAATGAGCGGAGCACTGGAGAGTGGCCAAGCACATAATGAGCAGACAGATGATCTCAGACCATAGAGCTGCAGAACATCTAACTCATAAATGCTGGGGTTCATTCACCAGTGTCTGAACCATGCGACGACGGGATATTATTTAAAGGATAGCAGCCTTGCAGGTGCCTTATCTTCACCGTGTTCCAGTGTTGTAAAGCTGGTAGCTGGGTAGAGCCTCCTGTAACATGGTTTGGTTATGTTTTCCCTCCCCATAGTGTGAACACCTCAGGTTATGCCTCTGGTGTCTTTGTATAGGAAGCCTAAGCTCCCCATAAAGTCTGCCACCTCCAAAGTAGGGTAGTCTTTGAGGAACAACACAATGAAAAAAAAACTGGACGTAAGTAGTTCACATTCAACTTTTGGTCAAAGCACTTTGAAATTACGCCCTACTCAGCAGCCACACTAAAACAGCTGAATCCAGGGGGTTCCCAACCTTTTTACGTCATGGATCCATGGACACCAGGTGGGGAATCGCTGGCCTGATCCATCTCAGCAGATTTGACTTATTTCCTCCATAGTTACAGATTGTTACCCTCCTCTGCCTTGAGGTACTCCGGGGATACCCCTCTCTGCTGCTGCTGGCTCTCATTATGAGCTGTGAAAGCCTCATGTAGTGCCTCTCGTGTCCTTGCATCAGAAGCCCAAGGAGATTGACTGAAACAATTGAAAGAATTTCATGTGATTACTATTGAAAATTGTGCATTACTTGAAAAGTCACAATATGTGTCAACAGTGGATCCTAACTCCTTGTCTGGTTGACAGCACTTAAATCTCTGCTTGAAGTACTGGGTGAGGCAAGTGGGAGGCAGGGGACCACTCACCTGCAGCTTGAGGAGGAAGAGTATCCAGTCAGAGATTGGAATGGTAATCCCGCACACCTCAAGGAAACCCCTAACTTCAGTATCCACACCTTGAACTCCTTTCTCACGTGTTTGAAGCACAATGCAGTTTTTCCATGAATACAGCACATGCAGCAACACAACAGTATTGCAGCAGCACTGGAGCCACTAGACATCACAGCTGTGTGTCCAGAAGACTTTGTATGCAACAAACTCATTAAGAACTACAGAAGTATATACCATGGTGCATCATGCATACTTGAAAGTACTGATCACTTTTAGCATGTCCGAACTGTTGTATAATGTATTTAAAAATAGCTCTTGCTATGCAATAACATTTCAACTCATTGTTCAATACCATATAATGGATGCAATAATTCAGCTCTTGTATGCTCTTATATGAATTTAACTAATAGCCCTTCTAATCAATATCTGACAAGCTAGCTTTCCTGCTTGAAATGATGATGTACATTTCTTTCGGTTTTCTTAATCCTCCTACTCACTTTTACTGAATGGTACATCCCCACCCCCACTTAATGGAGAGCAAAATCATTCAAAGTAGAGGAAGACAGTTCTGACACTGGACGAAGAACGAACCAAGGTGTACAATGTGTCCTGTGCTATACACCCCAAATCTGTTATAGTACAGTTCTGTACTTACTTGCAGGCAAAAGACATTACTGCAGTCTACCAATGATGAGATTTTCTCTGTAATGTAGTTATTAATCAGAGCTCTAATGGATAACTAGACTTATTTAACAGTCAGTCATCTTGACTGCTTGCACCTTTAAATAATGATGAAAATGTCTGGTCACAAAATGAGGCATCACAAATGCTGATGGGATATTGTGATTAAACTTGGTCTTTTGCCACAGAATGACATCATGAAGTCCAATGAAAGGTTCTCTCTTCCTGTCAGCTGATTTGTTATTAAATTATTCTTTTTGAATAGCTGTGTCATCAAAAAGGACCCTTTGCCCAGAGAAAATAGAGGGTAGTTGTTAATGGGTCTTATTCTGGATGGAGGTCAATGACTAGTGGTGTTCTGCAGAGATCTGTACTGGGATCTAATAAAATGTATGACTTATGTCTATATATGTGTGCTGGCATCCTTCTGCCTTGAAAGATAGTGGGTAGCACATGAGGAAGGGCAGCTCACGATGGTACACTTCCTAGAGTGGCTAACGAGTCCCACTCTGGAGTGACAGTCTGGCTGCAGGTGCAGGACGTCAAGCATCTGGTTGGAGTGGTTCTCTGCTTCCATTGGGCTCTCTTGGAAATCCACTTGGTGATGTGGGTAATATCTGCTCTTTGCACTCTTTTTCAAACTTTCAGACTATATGTGTGTGTAAATATATATATAACTTGGATGAAACTGGAGGTTAGTAAGTTTGCAGATGATATGAAGGTTGGCGGAGCTCTTGAATACATTGAAGACTAGCAAAGGTAGTCTTCTAAGTATTCATGTATTCAGCGGGATAAGGATCTGTTATAGATTTGTGCAAAGAAATGGCAGATGGAGTTTAACCCAGCCAAATGTGGTTTTGTACAATGGGATGTAAAATGTAAAGGGACAGTACACTATTAAAGACGAGATCCTAAACACAGTTTATGTGCAGAAGGATCTTCGGTTTCAAATCTGGTTCAAGTGCTTACACAGGGTGACAGGGCAGTAAACAAGGCATGTGACATGCTTGCCTCTATAAGTTGAGGAAATGATTTCAGGAGTCAGGAAGTTGCAGTTCTATAAAACTCTAGTCAGCCTGCACAATTACAGGAAATATATTGAGACTTCGGAGAGAGTGAGAAGAGGTTTATCAGGGTACTACCTGGATTAAAGGGCATGTCCTATCAAGAAAGGTTGGACAAACTTAGGTTGTTTTCTTTGGAGCAATGAAGTTAGGATAGTATGATAGAAAGTAAGCCTCTATCAAATCCAGATTCAGAGGAGGTTCACAAGGATGACTAAGGAATGAAGGTGTTAACATGTGAGGAGCATTTGGCAGCTTTGGGCCTGTACTCACTGCAATTTAGAAGAATGTGGGGTGGGGGGGGGGGGAACTCATTGAAACTTACCAAATGCTGAAAGGTCTAGACAGGATGGATGTGGAGAGGATGTTTCCTATGGTGGGGGTATCCAGAAATAGAGGACACAGCCTCAATATTGAGGGGCGACCTTTTAGAACAGAGGTAAGGAGGAATTTTTTTTATATAGCCAGAGAGTAGTGAATCTGTGGAATGCTCTGCCACAGTCTGTTGTGGATGCCAAGTCCATGGGTATATTTAAAGAAGATGTTGATCATTTCCTGACTTGTCAGGGCATTATGATATGGCAAGCAGACAGGTGTATGGTATGAGTGGGATCCTGGATCAGCCATGATGGAATGGCGGAGTACTCGATGGACTGAATGGCCTAATTCTGCTTCTATACCTTATGGTCTTATGGTCTTAAATCATCCTCTTCCTAGGGTTGAAATATCAAATAGCAAAGGACATTCATTTAAGGTGAGAGAGGATAATTTCAAAATGGATGTGTGAGGCAAGTTTTGTAGGTAAATAGTGGTGGATGCAGGGAATGCTTTGCTTGGAGTGCCTGTGCTGACAAAAACAATAGGGCATTCAAGAGGCTCTTAGGTACAACAATGTACAGGAAATGGAAGGATCTGGACATTATGTAGGCAGAAGGGATTAGTTTAGTTGGGCAATTGATTACCAATTTGGTTAGTTTTGCCCAACATTGTGGGCCTAGGGACTTCTGTTGTGCTATGTTCTAAATACCCACCTACTAAAGTTTCACTCTTCCATTCAGGAAGCTTTGGACTACCCAGGATAATGCAGTTTTCTTGACGGCTGTCCATCCACCAAATTAAGCATTCAGCCTCTCCACTCCCAATGCACAGTGACTGCTGTGTGTATGATCTACACGATGTACAGTATTGGGCAAACCCGGTTACTCTGCAACCAAATAGGACAAAAACATCAGACATATCAGAACATCATCAACTGAATATACGCCACCAAGATGCCCACTGTTCAGATTTGGGTATATACCAGCATTTACCCATTAGCTCTGGAGCTAAGCCCTGGAGCTTCCATCCCATCTGCACTGTGGGAATACCTTCTCCAGAAGGACCATAGTAGTTCAGTAATCACCACCTTCCCAAGAACAATTAATGATGGATCATAAATATAGGCCATTTCAACATACTCAGCCAGCACACCAAATAATAATATATGTTTTTAATAAAATGCTTTTTTTCATCACTATATTGTTGATGATGGGCAACAGTTTAGAACCTATAAAAGATAGATTGAAGCAAACTGGTTCTAGTAGCTCAGGGGGTTGATTGAAAGAACACTGATGCAAGGTAAATGCAATAGCTTTATAACAGAGATCCAGAGGAGCCTCTTTAAACAGGCAGACAGTGGAATTCCCTCCTAGGGTTAGTCAATGAGGCAGAATCAATGTCAAAGTATAAGATTATACTAAATTGATGGTGGAGGAAAATAAGAGTAGTTAAATATAATTGAGGCTATTTGCTTGCGTGGACTACTTAGGTTGATTAGTATGTTTTTGCAGCCATACTGTAGATGATCTCGAGGTAAGAATTTTAAACTTTAAAGTACAAAGGTCAAAGTACAAAGTAAATTTTATTGTCAAAGTACATACTGTTTACGTTGTCATATACAGCCCAGAGATTCATTTTCTTGCAGGCATACTCAATAAATCTAATAACCATAATCTCTGAAAGACTGCACCAACAGGATGGATAATCAGTGTGCAAAAGATGACAAACTATGCAAATGCAAAAGGAAAGGAAAAATAATGATAATAACAATAAGAAGAAATAAATAAGCAAAAAATATCGAGAACATGAAACAAAGTGTGCTTGAAAGTAAGTTCTGTTTGTGGGAACAGTCTGTGATGGGGTAAGTGATGTTATCCTGTCTGGTTCAAGAGCCTGTTGGTTATAGTCAGTGACTTTAACCAGGCCTGTTTGAAGAAAACCCTGCCCACTTATCTCCAGCACGTAACCTGCTGCAACAGAGATCCCAACACACTAGACCACTGCTACCCTACAATAAGGAATGCCTATCATTCCTTCCCAAGACAGCATGTCAGATCATTTGGCTGTACTCCTACTACCTGCATACAGACAGAGCCCAAAGACCAAGGCTCCAGAGATCAAGACAACCAAGTTGTGGTCACGGGAGGATTGTCTTGGGTCAGTAGACTGGGCCATGTTCAACAACTCATCTGAGGGCCTGAATGACTACTCCAGGGTCATTACAGACTTTATTAAACAGCTGTAGATGAGTGTGGTCCCATGAGGTCGTTCAGGGTTTTCCCCAATCAGATGCACTGGATGAACAATGGAATCCAGAACCTGCTGAGAGCCAGATCATAGACATTCAAGTCTGGAGATCAGGAATAGACAATAGACAATAGGTGCAGGAGTAGGCCATTCGGCCCTTCTAGCCAGCACCACCATTCACTGTGATCATGGCTGATCATACACAATCAGTACCCCATTCCAGCCCTCTCCCCATATCCCTTGACCCCGCTATCTATAAGAGCTCTATCTAACTCTCTCTTGAATGCATCCAGAGACTTGGCCTCCACTGCCTTCTGGGGCAGAGCATTCCACATATCCACCACTCTCTGGGTGAAAAAGTTTTTCCGCATCTCTGTTCTAAATGGCCTACCCCTTATTCTTAAACTGTGGCCTCTAGTTCTAGACTCACCCATCAGCGGGAACATGCTTCCTGCCTCCAGTGTGTCCAATCCCTTAATAATCTTATATGTCTCAATCAGATCCCCTCTCATCCTTCTAAATTCCAGTGTATACAAGCCCAGTCGCTCCAATCTTTCAACATAGGACAGTCCCGCCATTCCGGGAATTAACCTTGTGAACCTACGCTGCACTCCCTCAATAGCAAGAATGCCCTTCCTCAAATTTGGAGACCAAAACTGCACACAATACTCCAGGTGGGGTCTCACCAGGGCCCTGTACAGCTGCAGAAGGACCTCTTTACTCCTATACTCAATTCCTCTTGTTATAAAAGCCAGCATGCCATTAGCTTTCTTCACTGCCTGCTGTACCTGCATGCTTGCTTTCATTGACTGATGTATGCTACAAGTGGTGAAGGTATGATCTCTGGAAAGCCATCTCTCAGGCAAAGTAGAGATTCTGGACTAGACTGGAATCAGCGAGGAATGCTCGACAGCTGTGGCAGGGTTTGAATGCCATAACTTCCTACAAAGTTAAATCTGTAACATAGGAGACAGCAGAGCCAACTTCTGGATGAGCTCAATGCCTTCAGTGCTCACTTTGACTACCAAATCAGGGAGGAACTATTGTGCACCTCCATGTCTCGTGATGACCCTTTGGTTGAAGATGATGTGTAGGCTGTCTTCAAGAGAATGAATTGAAGGAAAGCATCCAGACCAGACTGAGTACCTGGCCAAGCTCTAAAGACCTGTGCTATAGCAACTGACTGGTGTATTCATGGATATCTTCAACCTCTCACTCCAGCAGTGTGTGGTACCCACCTGCTTCAAGCAGGCTTCAATTGTACTGGTGCCAAAGAAGAGCATGGCAACATGTTTAAATGACTATCACCCAGTAGCACTTACATTCACACTGATGAAGTGCTTAAAGAGGCTGGTGTTGAAGCAGATCAGCTTCTGTTTGAATGGCGACTTGGATCCACCCCAATTCGCCTACTGAAGTAACAGATCTACAACAGATACTATCTCGTTGGCTCTTCACACAACGGAACATCTGAACAGCAAAGATGCATACATCAGAACGCTCTTTATCAATTACAGCTCAGCATTTTATACCATCATCTCCTCAAAACTAATCAGTAAACTCCAGACCTGGGCCTCAATGCCCCCGTGTGCAATTGGATCCTGAATTCTCTCACTTGTAGACGCCAGTCAGTTCAGATTGGCAATAGTCACTGAGGCCAGTCATCGCTTTTTCTTAGGAACCAGTGTAATTGAATCCTGCTTGAAGCAGGTGGGTACCTCACTTCACTTCAGAAGAAAGGTGAAATAATATGTGAAAAATCATAATTGAAGATCAGGCTCAAGCAAATGTCATAATTCCACGACAGCAAAAATAGTGAAGTCAAGTCTCCTCAGAAAAAAACAAATTAATGTGCTTTAGGTTTTGGCACTTACCTATTGGACTGGCCTGATGTTGAGAATATTAGTGCAATTTGCGTTTTTTCTGTGTCTGGATCCTTTATTGAAAGTGCTCCCAGAAAGCCTAAAATAGTTCCCAAAATGTGTACTACAACTATATTCAGTAAATCCACTGCCATTAACTATAATATTGTGCAAAGAAAAATCTGTAAAAGTCTTCTAGTATTGTAAAATTGCAGCCACAGCACATAATGATCTGAAAGCAGTCCATTGCACAGAAAACAAAAGAGGATGAAAATGTGCAACATTAAAATAGACTATCACTCAATTACATCAACTCTTTGGAACGATTAAGTAGTAGTAACCAGCTAAGAAGCATTTGAATGGAAATGGCTGCTTTCTGCCGCTCTTAGAAGTGTATGAAAATTTCAAAATGCCCTGTTCAGCCCTTTGCGAAGAGGGCACTGAATGCCAACATAAATGGGCCTTCATTGTGAACCCGTTTCAGAACTACCCCTCCACCACTGTTCTATCTTCAGCACTCACAGTGAGAGGCACAAACCAATTAAAATTGATCAGATGATTTCTTGAGTCTCCGATGTTGATCAGTCATAGGTCTTGTTGGCCTAGTTTTGTCTTATGGAATACTTCATGTAATTTCAGTGAGGTAACTGGATAAACCTCATGGGAACAATATATTTGACTGAAATACATGGGGCGCACACAGACCTTTCTTTTGAATCATACAGTATGCATAGGAAAATTCTGGTTATTGAAAATACTTTTGCATCATTGTCCAAATATCAATACCATTTTTATGAAGTGGTAGCATTGTGGTTAAGTTAGTAGACTTTGCTTCCAGAGATGCAAGTTATTGATCTCACTCCAGCAACTGGGCTCATAATTAAATATCTAGAATCAGAATCAGTTTTAATACCACTGCCATATGTTGTAAAATTTGTTGTTATGTAGCAGCAGTATATAATAATTAAGAACTTTAAATTAGGGTAAGAAATATATATATACACACACACGCACACACACACACACACACATATATATATATAAATATATATACACACACACACACACACACACACACATATATATTAACAGTACAAGGAAAGCTGCAGATGCTGGAAATCCAAAGCAACGCACACAAAATGCTGGGGGAGCTCAGGAGGCCAGGCAGCATTTATGGAAAAGAGTAAACATTGTGTGTTTTGGGCCAAAACCCTTCTTCAGAACCCACTATTAGGATTCACCCTCTGAAGAAGGGTCTCATCCTGAAACATCGACTATTTACTCTTTTCCGTAGATGCTTCCTGGCCTGCTGAGTTCCTTCACCATTTTGTGTATCTTGCCAAACATTTTTTTAAGGTTAAATTAAACAAGTAGTGCAAAAAGAGAGAAAAAATAGTGAGGTAATGTTCACAGGTTCAATATCAATTCGGAAATCTGATGCCAGAGGAGAGGAAGCTGTTCCTGAATTGTTGAATGTGTGACTTTAGGCTTCTGTGCCTCCATCTTGGTGGCGGGCGTGTCCTGGGTGACGGGGATCCTTAATGATGGTTACTGCCTTTTTGAGGCACTGCTCTTTGAAGATGTCGGGATGCCGGTGAGGCTAGTGTCCATGACGGAACTGGCTGAGCTTACAACTTTCTACAGCTTATTTTGATCCTGTGCAGTAACCCCCCCATATCAGACGGTAATATAGCCTGTTAGAGTGCTCTCCATGGTACATCTGTAGAAATTTGCAAACGTCTTTGATGTCATACCAAATCTCCTGAAAGGCCTAATGAAATATAACTGCTGTTGTGCCTTCTTTGTAACTGTATTGATATTTTGGGTTCTAACATTGTTAATAGTTAGCATGAAACTGCTTGATGTTGCCTGACTAACCAATATCTTCAGGAAAGGAATTCTGCTGTCCTCACCCATCTAGCCTATATGTGACTCCAGACTCTCCAGTGCTGCTGCATCTTAACTCCCCCAACCCTCTGTAATGGCTAGGTTCAAAATGATAAAACTCGGCTTATGTCACCAGTGATGCCTGCATTACCTCTCTAAGTCCAAACCTACATTCTCGTTGTGTGAGGTGGAAATGGGTAAGGTTGGCCAACAGGGCTCCAGTGAAGCTGTGTAGGCCAATCCCCAGTACAGTGAGTATAATGGATTACAGAAACATTGATGCATACCATTGACTTCAGACAATGGAGATGGAGGTCATCAATGGCCGTTGCTGCACTGGGAGCTAAGGGTCTAAGAAGAAGCCATCCACATTCCATTATTAAATAAGTAAAATAGAAGTGCTGGAGAATTTAAAGCAGAAGGCTGTTCTTTTGATTGACTATCAACTAATCCCGAAGAAGAGTCTCAACTCTTTTCCATAGATGCTATCTGACCTGCTGTTCCTCTAGCATTTTGTGTGAACTGCTCATCCAGCTTGATTAAATAAAAGTACAAATGTGCCCTCTTCCTCCATTGTTATGATCTCAACATCTCCACATCTTCCCATTTCACTAAATGAAGTTATTAATATTTTGCAAATGATGGCTGCCAAAACCAGAGAATGTAGTAAGAGTATAAAGCTTTGCAGTGCCTCCTTGAATAAACTTCCATTCCGTAATTTGCTTCATTTAGAATTCGCTGATGGTTTCAGCAAGCTGTGGGTAACTTGTGCACTCAGCACTATTGTATTGTAATCAATAATTAAATTTAGTGCTGACACGCATCTTGTTCATGCAGCAATCTCTGACAATCAAATCTAAAGAAATTAATCCATTTCTATTGGTTTAATACAGATGTTAACAGTAAAAATAGGATGAAATATGATTTCCATAGGTCTCTTTTGCTGGATTTTACATAATTCTGAATTATCTACATCTTCATTAGAAAATTAACTGTCAAAATTTAAAATAAGTTTTCTCTCATTTGAAGATAATTGTTGGTGTTGTAGACAGGAAAGCAATTAACCTTGCACTGAAGTTGTCTTCAGCAATGGCCATTTTATCTTTATGTTAGTAGTTGCTTACTTGCTGAAAACAACAAGATACAAATAAAATCAAAACAAAAAAATGTAATGTTGGACAGCATGGCTATTTGTCTGAACTGAACCTTAGAGATTCTGAATCATTGTTTTTTAATTCCAAAATTCATTTCTGCAAAATTCATCATAATAGCGACAATTATTTCAAATTTAAAAACATTTTCATGCATTGAACCATTTCAACAAAATTAAGAACTTTTTGATTCCCTTCGCAATGCGCAAGTTTGATTGAAAGTTAATTCCTGAACCAATGAAAAATCACTTGCTTAGCTAAGCACAGAGGCCATAGGTCTGAGCTCCAGGACAGGATGACATCCAAATCTACTGTCATTGATTCTGGTAAATCTAGTTCTTACATCGGCTGCCATATTCAAATAAAGGATTTTTTTTGGATAAGGTCGTTAAACCAAATAAGCCCTTTACTTTTCCATGTTTAATGTGCATATATTTTCTTATTGGATCCAAGTTACTTATCTCAAGAGCACGTTTCTTTGTCCAAATTGTATTTCTTTCCCTTGTAACTTTGTCCTTAAGTCTATTACTATTTTATATGATTTTGTAAACCTTTCCTGTCAAGCAATCTTTTGAAGACATTGTTGATGTCAATAGAAAATCTATCCGACGAAGAAAGGCACAGGGATAAATCGATGGCAAGGAACATCTCTGGAAAAATGGGTGTAAAATAAAGCTTAATATTTTATGGAAATGTGTGAGATTGCTAATGTTCTGGAAGGTTATCTATCTATCTGGTTGTTGATAATTTGCTTATTAATTAAGTTTTTTAACTTAATTACTTACTTATTGAGATATAGTGCAGTCGGCCCTTCTGGCCCTTTGAGCAATGCCGCCCAGCAATCCTACAATTTTAATGCTATCCTAATCACCAGGATGATTTACAATGACCAATTAACCTACCAACAGGTACGTCTTTTAGAGCACCTGGAGGAAACCCGCAGGGTCACGGGGAGAACATACAAACTCCTTACAGGTAGTGGTGGAACTATAAGTCTATAACTATAAAACTATAAGTAATAGGAATTTCATCATAATATGTCTTAAGCAGGAACCTATGCAACTTCCTTGTCCATTTGTCCCTCCCCACTGATCTTACACCTGGCACTTAACCTTGCCAGCAGAACAAATGCCACACCTGCCCCTACACCTTCCCTTACGACCATTCAGGGCCCCAAACAGTCCTTCCAGGTGAGGCGACACTTCACCTGTGAGTCTGTTGGGGGTCATCTACTATATCCGGTGCTCCCAGTGTGGCCTCCTGTATATTGTTGAGACCCAACATAGATTGCGAGATGTTGGAAAGTGCTGATGAGTTTGTTAACCTATTCCCAGATAAGTAAAATTATTTTGTTGTGTATAATTGTGACAATAAAAATATGAACCTATGAACCGAATGGTGACTGAATGCTGTGGATTGCCAGAAACACACCATTTTGACTCCTTTAAGACCCACCTTAAAACACATCACTTCGAATTGTTTATGGTCTCCAATTGGAACTACTTCATCATTGGCTTGGGCATCTTTCTCACACCTTTGAAGTGCCTTGGGATGTTTTCCTGCAGTAACAGGGTTATATAAGTACTAGTTATTATTGCTGGTGTTTTGTACAATATCCCTTGGGATTAATATTGGAGGTTACTGGCCCCAATAAGATGAAAACAGAATCTCTTTGAATCAACGTCATTAGCTGTCATTGTGTTCATTTTTTGGGGGGTGGAGGAGGAATGTGGAGCATGTTTGTTCTGAGCGTGCCTGGTTGGGAACCTTTATTTAATTTCATTTCTCATGTTTCAGTCTCTAAATTTTCTTCCTGTTTTTTGTGTCATCGCCTTCTTTTTGGATGTTTCCCTTTAGCTGTCTTTCATTTGCAGTGTTCTACAGAGATGTACTTTTGTTCCTTTTGGGAGACTGTGCTTAAGAAATAAAAAAAAATATCACCAGTGATGGCTCAGGAAAGCATGGAGCTCTAACATATTTTTCCATATATTTCAGATGATAATAGTAAGCATTCTGACATTATCATCGGCTGACAAAAAGGGTTATTCGTGATTTATTCAAAGCAGTTTGAAAAGTGCTTTTATTGTGTAAATGAAATTATGAAAAATGAATTACTGCTGAGAGCCTGACATTAGAAGAGGATTCACACTTTAAACTTTCGTTATTTGGAGATTTAATTTTTTCCTTAACAGATCTTCAATAGCAATAACTGCCTATTGAAATTGAATAACAACAATTTGTTTCAAGATTAATGCTGCTGAAACTTCTATTTATTAAGTGCTTTGTGATCAAACAAAGCATTAAATGCGAAGGGGAACTTGATTGACTTTGGACAATAAAGCACCTGGACTGCTGGTGGCCCTGAGTACATCCAGCTGTCACTCAGATGAGAATGTTGCAAATTCTGGTACATTTTGCAACTGTAGCACGAATGAAACTCCCTAAATAATCATGGCATCAGTGCAGTAAAGTAATTGGTAGGTGCAGTCCCTGATTTACATTTCCTTAACTGCTTTCCTTGGATAATATTCCCAAATATTTCCAAGCCTAGAACAGGTGAATTGTCAGATTATCAATGTTGTGTATTTAATATCTCAAAAGATATTTGAGTAAAATTGTAAATATACTGTTTGATTAAGGATTCTTGTTTGCTTAAATAAATTCATTGTGGGTTCTATGTCAAAGTCCATGAATGGCATGCATTATCACATCTCCACGTCTGTGCACATCTCGCTAAAGTGAAAAAAATGGAACATGTACGTTTCCAGAGGTCCAATCGGCGCCGGGAGCAGAGCACTTCAAAGAGTTTACTCTCGGGTCAGTGAAGCTAGTACAAGAGGAGAGCTTTGTGGGTATTTGGACATTCCAGAAGTCCAGTCTGCGCCAGGAGCGTAGCACTGTGAATTAAATAAAAGTACAGAAGGGACCAGCAGGGCGGCCATTGTTGGGAGAAGGCCAGCGGTGAGAGCAGGAACGTCAGGCTTTGACTCAAGAGGAGGCTGAAGCCAATGAGACAGGTGAGAACATCTGCTCTTGGTTGCCTGTTTTACAGTGCAGGCAGGATGGCAGAAATGGCAGTGGAATGCTACTCCAGTAGGATGTGGGAATTCATGGAACCTGATAGTCTCCATGATGACAACATCTGCAGGAAGTGCAGCCATCTCCAGCTCATGAAAGACGGCATTAAGGAGCTGGAGCTGGAGTTGGATGAATGTAGGATCATCCGGGAGGCAGAGAAATTGATAGATATGACTTTTGAGCAGGTGGTTACACCTAGAGTGCAGAATTCGGGGAGTAAATGGGTGAACATCGAGAGAGGTAAAGGGAAGAAGTAAGTCAGTGCAGGGTCCCCCTGTGGCCATTCCCCTCAGCAATGTGTATACCCCTTTGGATGCCATTGAAGGGGGTGACCTATCTGGGCAAGGCAGCAGCAGCCAGACCAATAGCACTGTGGTCGGCTCTGAGCCTCAGCAGGAAGGGTGAAGTCAGGCAGAGCAATAGTCATAGGGGACTCGATAGTCAGGGGGACAGATAAGGAGATTCTGCAGCAGCCAAAGAGATGCCAGGGTGGTGTGTTGTCTCCCGGGTGCTAGGATCCAGAATGTCACTGAATATTCTTGAAGTGGTTAGCAGCCAGAGGTCGTGGTAAATGTTGGTACCAATGACACGGGCAGAAGAGGGGTAGAAGTCCTGCGCAGTACGTTTATGGAGTTAAAAAGGAAACTGCAGAGCAGGACTCCAAGGTGGTAATATCCGGACAAGCTAGTGAAGGTCAGAACAGAAAGATAGTGTAGATGAATGAGCGGCTGAGGAGATGGTTCAGGGGGCAGGGTTTCAAGTTCTTGGGTTATTGGAACCTTCTCTGGGGAAGGGGTGATCTGTGCAAGTGGGATAGGTTGCACCTGAACTGGAGGGGAACCAATATCCTGGCTGGAAAGTTTGCTAATGCTATTGGGGAGGGTTTAATCTAGATTTGCATGGGGATGGGAACAGAAGTGAAGAGGCAGGGGATGAGGTGGTTTGCGCACAAGGACTGACAGCTTGTAGGGAGTTTGTGAGGAAGGACAGGCAGGTGATAGAGCAAAGATACACTCAGTCAGATGGTTTGAGGTGTTCTTATTTTACTGCAAGGGGGTATCATGAGCAAGGCGGATGAACTTAGAGCATGGATCAGTACTTGGAGCTATGATGTTTTGGCCATTACAGAGACTTGGATGACTCAGGGGCAGGAATGGCTGCTGAGCATGCTGGGCTTTAGATGCTTCAAAAAGGACAGGGAGACAGGCAAAAGAGGTGGGTCCCTTACTTTTTGATTTGGCTATAGAGCCACTGGCGATTGCATTTTGAAGTTGTCCTGAATTGATGGGGATTTGGAGGGGAGGTGTTGAGCATAAAGTTTCTCTTTATGCTGACGATCTTTTACTTTTTGTATCAACTCCGTCCACTTCCTTACCCCCAATGTTTTTACTTCTTGATCAATCCAGCCAGCTTTCCGGTTATAAACTTAATTTACATAAGAGTGAACTCTTACAGTGAAGCACAAGCATTAGTGTTGCAGGACCACCCTTTTAAAGTAGTTAATAATCAATTTACTTACCTCTGTATTACAGTAACAAGGAACGTCAAGAACCTTTTTCCAGAAAATTCTGCTTATCTTTTAAATTCTACAAAACAGAGTTTGACACAATGGTCACCCTTATCTATGTCTCTGGTAGGTCAAATTAATGTTATTAAAATGTATAACCTTCCTAAATTTTTATACTTATTTCAGTCGATACCAATTTTTATTTCTGAAACTTCTTTTGACTTGTTAGATTCTATCATCTTGTCCTATCTATGGAAGGGCAAATGTTCTAGACTTAATAAAGCTTATCTTCAATAATTTAAAAAAGAAGGCGGTATGGCTCTGCCTAACTTCCGTTTATACTATTGGGAGCCAATATTCGCTGTCTTACTTTTTGGTCCTTTTTTTATAAAAAGTCTGTCTGTCCAAAATGGGTGGCATTGGAGTTGAACTCTACTAAGGATATCTCTATTTCTGCACTTCTTGGATCTGCACTTCCTTGTTGCTTGCCTAGATTAATTGTTCATCCTTTTAATAGACATACTCTGAGAATATGGGCTCAGTTTAGAAAATTTAATGGCCTTCATGCTTTCTCTCTCTCTAGTCCTATCTTACACAATCATCTTTTCCTACCGTCTATGCAAGACTCAACATTTCCTGATTGGTACAGAAAGGGCATTAGGCGCTTTGAAGATCTTTTCATAGATAATCGTTTTACAACTTTTCAACAACTGTCTGCAAAGTTTAATCCACCTAATACCCATTTCTTTAGATACCTTCAAATTAGACATTTCATTAACCCTTTATTATTTAGTTTTCCTGAGATGCCCGAGAAAAACGTTGGGGACCTGTTCCTTTGTATTAAACCATTGGGTAAAGGCTTAATATCTTTTAGTCATGATAAATTAGTGACCTTGAGGCATGCCCACCTTTGATAAAATTAGAACTGCCTGGGAGCATGATTTAAATATTTCTTTACCTGATGCGGTCTGGGATTCAATTCTTAAGTCAGTTAATTCAAACCTCTCTCTGTGCTCACCACTGTCTTTTACAGTTTAAGGTTGTACATAGGTCTCACATGACCAAAACTATATTGTTGCAGTTTTACCCTGACATCAGTCCTGTTTGTGACAAGTGTAAAGGCGGCGAGGCTTCTCTTATCCATATGTACTGGGTTTGTCCTAGTCTAGAGAAATTCTGGAGAGAAGTTTTTTTAAATCTTTATCCCATATTCTTAATTGCCACTGAGAACCTAATCCTCTGATTGCCCTTTTTGGTACCTTGGGTGAGGCAGACATGCATTTGAGTCCGACTAAACGTCGAACATTATCTTTTGCCTCTCTTTTGGCTAGACGCTTAGTTTGTAATGGTTGGCCTGGAGTTTCATAGTGGGAGGGTGGGGAGTGTACTAACTTTATATGATTTTATTCTGGGTGCTGTTTCCTTATTGTTATGAATTACATAATTGATACACTTATTTTGCACTGTATTAATCTTCACTTTGTTGTTGGGTTTTTTGTTTGTAGTTGGTTTGTAGAAATGCATAAAAAATTAATTAACAAAAGAGGTGGGGGGAGTGGCACTGCTAATCAGGGATAATATCATGGCTGCAGAAAAGGAGGAATTAATTGAGGGAATGTCTACTGAGTCATTGTGGGTAAAAGTCAGAAAAAGGATAGGGGTAATAACTCTATTGGGTGCTTTTATAGATCCCCCCCCCCCCCAATAGTAACAGAGACATCAAGGAACAGATAGGAAGACAGATTCTGGAACAGTGCAATAATACTAGGGTTGTTGTGATGGGTGATTTTAACTTCCCTAATATTGAGTGACATCTCTTGAAAGTAAGGGGTTTAGATGGGGAGGAGTTTTAGGTGTGTTCAGGAAGGTTTCCTGATGCAATATGTAGATAAGCCAATTAAAGGAGAGGCTGTACTTGATCTGGTATTGGAAAATTAACCTGTTCAGGTGTCAGATCTCTCGGTGGGAGAGCATATTGGAGGTAGTGATCACAACTCTATCTCCCTTACCATAGCACTGGCGAGGGATAGGAGCAGAAAATTTGGAAAAATGTTTATTTGTGGTAGGGGGAAATATGTTGTTAGGCAGGAACTTGGGAACATAAACTAGGAGCAGATGTACTCGGGGAAAGACATGGCAGAAAAGTAGCAAATATTCAAGGAACATTACATGGCATTCTGCGTGCAAGAATGGTAGTGGAAAAACCTTTGGTGTACAAAGGATGTAGAAAATCTAGTTAAGAAGTAAAGAAAGGCTTATGAAAGATTTAAGGAACTAGGTTCTGTTAGAGCTCTAGAAAATTACAAGGGTACCAGGAAGGAGCTCAAGAATGAAATTACAAGAGCCAGAAGGGACCATGAAAAGACCTTGGTGAGCAGGATTAAGGAAAATCTCAAGGCATTCTACAGGTATGTGAAGAGCAAGAGGATGAGCCGTGTGAGAATAGAACCAATCAGGAGCAAGAGTGGAAACATGTGCATGGAGCTGGAGGAGGTAACGGAGGTACGTAACGAATACTGTGCTTCAGTATTCACCAGTGAAGAAGAGCTTTGCGATTGTGAGGATGACTTACGCTTGATTGTATAGGCATTAAGAAAGAAGGTATTCTGGAGCTTTTATAAAGTACTAGGTTAGATAAATTGCTGAAACTGAATGAGATGTACCCCAGGCTACTGTGAGAAGCAAGGGAGGAATTGCTGAGCCTCTGGTGATGATCTTTGCATCATCAATAGGGACGGGAGAAGTACCAGAAGATTGGAAGGTTGCAAATGTTGTCCCCTTGTTCAAGAAAAGGAGTAGAGATAACCCAGGAAATTATAGATCAGTGAGTCTTACTTCAGTGGTGGGCAAATTGTTGGAGAAGATCCTGAGAGGCAGGATTTATGAGCATTTGGAGAGACATAATCTGATTAGAGATAGTCAGCATGGCTTTGTCAAGGGCAGGTCCTACCTAACAAAACTGATTGAATTCTTTGAGGATGTAACAAAACACATTGATGAAGGTAGAGCAGTGGATGTAGCATAATTGGATTTTAGTAAGGAATTTCCCACGTGAGGCTCATTCAGAAGATAATGAGGCATGGGATCTAAGGAGATTTTGCTTTGTGGATCCAGAATTGGCATGACCACAGAAGTCAAAGGGTGGTTGTGGATGGTTCATATTCTGCATGGAGAACTGTGACCAGTGGTGCTCTACAGGGATCTGTTCTGGGACCCGTCCTCTTCGTGTGATTTTAATAAATAACCTGGATAAGAAAGTAGAAGAGTGGGTTAGTAAGTTTACTGATGACACAAAACTTTGGGGTGCTGTGGATAGTCTGGGGGCTTGTCAAAGTTTACAGTAGGGCATCGATAGCTTCCATTGTGTGCTGCGTCTGCGAGGCTGAGTCGGGTGGCGCCGTGGAAGTCCATAGCGGGGGTATTCCCTTCTGCCGCCGGCGTGGGATGGCGAGTCTGTCGGGACCCTGGGGACTTGTGGAAACTGTGGTGATTTCTTTTGAACTTACAGTCCTTTAACATCTTGGACTATATTTACTGTGCCCATGGTCATTTTTTTAAAAATCAATTATGCTATTGTTTGCACTGTTGTAACTATATGTTGTAATTATGTGGTTTTGTGCAGCTCTTGCAGCTTTAGTTTTTGGTCTTGTTTTTTGTCTGGTGGATTTGGAGCTCCTTTCCGGGGAACGCGCTAGACGGTAGCGCGATATTAATGCGCAGCAGCCTCTCCGGACTCTGGATTGGGGATTGCCAAGCGTTACATGGATTTTCTGGTGTCGTCTGTTTTGTCATATATTTTTGTGATATCATTCTGGGGGAACGTTGTCTCACCTTGTTAACTGCATTGCATTTGTGGTTTCTGAATGATCAATAAACTGAATCTGAATCTGATAGGATGCAGAACTGGGCTGAGAAGTGGCAAATGGACTTCAGCCCAGAGAAGTGTGAAGTTGTTCATATCGGTAGGTCAGATTTGAAAACAGAATATAATATTAATGGTAAGACTTAGTAACTTGGTGGATCAGCAAGATCTTGGGCTCTATGTCCATAGGACACTCAAAGCTGCTGTGCAGGTTGACAGTGTTGTTAAGAAGGTGTATGGTGTGTTGGCCTTTATCAACCATGGGATTGAGTTCAAGAGTGGTGAGGTAATGTTACAGTTATATAAGACCTTAGTCACATTGAAGTACTATGCTCAGTTCTAGTCACCTGATTACAGGAAGGATGTGGCTGCTATAGAGAAATAGAGACAGAGTACAGAGGAGATTTACAAGGATGTTGCCTGGATTGGCAACCTTATGAGAATAGTGATGCACCATCAATAACTCACGCTGAGACTTAGGAAGCGAGATATCGGCTTTTATTGACTGGAAGAATAAACAACACTACATCCTGGGGAAAATGAGGGAGAGCAGCAGCCCACAGTCGTCTTTATACAGGGGTCTGTGGGAGGAGCCACAGGAGCAGTCAGCAGGGTCTGTGGGAGGAGCCACAGGAGCAGTCAGACAGGTATATCTAGTTCACCACAAATAGGTTGAGTGAATTTGGCTTTTTCTCCTTGGAGCGACGGAGGATGAAAGGTGACCTGATAGAGGTGTATAAGATAAGGAAAGGAATTGATCATGTGGATGGCTAGAGGCTTTTTCCCAGGGCTGAAATGGCGAACATGAGGGGACATAGTTTTAAGGTGCTTGGAAGTAGGTACAAGGGGTATATCAGAGGTAAGTTTATAAAACAGAGGGTGATGGGTGCGTGGAATGCACTGTCAGCGAAGGTGGTAGAGGGGGATACAATAGGGTCTTTTAAGAGAATCTTACATGGAACTTAGAATAATAGAGGGCTTTGCGAAAGGGAAATTCTAGGTAGCTTCTAAAGTAAATTACCTGGTCAGCACAACATTGTAGGCTAAAGGGCCTCTAATGTGCTGTAGATTTTCTAAGTTCCATGTTCTTCAGGCTCCATGCTTTTCTTTCAATTAGTTTTATGTTTTGGGAGTTACAAAACATAATGGTGGGAACAAGGAAGTTCTAAAGGAATCTGAGACAACTGCTGACTTGTTGAAGTGCTGTGAGATACTCAAGATAAAAAAAAGCACATGTGCTTCTTCAGGAAGGGACAGAGATCATCGAGAAAATGGACAAATTCATGGGTTCATAAACAATTAATACTGAGCGATAATAATACCGGTAATAACTTAAAAAAACACAGAAATGGCTGGCTACATCAGAGAGATTGATGCATTTGATTACACAACAGATAACTGGATATTATATACAGAGCAAATTGAGCAGTATTTTGAAACAAATGAACTAGCCAGTGAAAAGCAAGTACCATTTTTGCTGAGTGCACTGAGGTGGAAGTGCATGCAGTTTGCTAGAGGCTAATTAGATCCAGCCAATCAAGCTGAAACGCACTTTGCTGCTAATGATGAAAGTGACACAGGACTGGTAGCCATGAGATTTACAATGCGTAAATGAATAATAGACAAGCAATATGGCTTACACCAGAAGTGAATGACAAATTAATTCAAATGGAATTGGACACAGGCTCAGCTGTTTCATTCATTCCACAAAATCAGTTTGAACAGCATTTCAAAGATACTGACCTGAAGCCTGCAGAAATTCAACTATGATTTTAATGTTACCACCAACCCAGTAGTGAAAGCGGATCAATACTTTCTTCCCTGGATAGAACTTCACAAACGTCTTCTTTTTTGGAATATATCTGTCTTGCACCTTCCTCACTTCTCGCATAAACTCCAGCCACTGCTGCTCTGCCATCCTTCCCGCTCGTGTCCCTTTCCAGTCAACTTTGGTCAGTTCCTCTCTCATGCCACTGTAATTTCCTTTACTCCACTGAAATACCGACACATCGGATCTTGGCTTCTCTTTCTCAAATTTCACAGTGAACTCAATCATGTTATGATCACAGCCTCCTAAGGGTTCCTTCACCTCAATCTTTCTAATCACCTCTGGTTCATTACACAATACCCAATCCAGTACAGCTGATCCCCTAGTGGGCTCAACAACAAGCTGTTCTAAAAAGCCATCTCGTAGATGTTCTACAAATTCTCTCTCTTGAGATCCAGTGCAGAGCTGATTTTCCCAATCCACTCGCATGTTAAAATCCCCCACAATTATCATAACACTTGCTCTTCTGGCAAGTGAAGACATTGGCCCGACGCTTTGCCTGGTGGCCTAGGATAGATCAGCAGATTGAGCGGCTTACCATGTGCTATTCAGGATGCCAGTTCATCCAGAAGAAATGTGTCCACAGCTGTTGGAATCGATTCCTGCAGTCCCAGAGTCAATTCCAACAATCACCACAGAGTAGGCTCCAGACCTGAGGTTGTTTCACAGCCAAAGTCTCTCCTGCCAAGCAGAGTGACCTCCTCCTTGTCAGGAAAGACATTGTCCCACAAGAGTAAGAAACATTTCACTGCAATTAAATCTTTAGGCCTGAATGGGACAAATTAATATTTACTATAAGTTGAATTGGAGTTTATAGTTAAGCAGGGAGGAGGGTTGTGTACTTAATATTTCAAGAATATTTGAGTAATATTGAAAATATACTGTTTGATTAAGCATTCTTGTTCATTTAAATAATTCATTATCGGTTACATGTAAAAGTATGTGAATGGTATATGTCATCACGCCACCATGTCATAAGTGCACATCTCACTAAAGTAGAAAAATGAAATGTACACATTCTACCAGCTCTACGTTTTTCTTTGTCACAGGGACTGCACACCCTCATAGGTCGGAGGCAAAACGGGTTGGGTAATCATGTCCGTGAGTATGCACGTTCCAGCTAAGTAGTGTTTCATTGTGGTGGTAGTTAACTCCCTTCCTCTCATTCCATTCTTGACAAGCGTCGATCAATAGTAGAGCAATGTCGATGGTTCCTGCTTCCCATTGTCTTGGTTCCAGGGAAGAAGACTCTACCATTTAGCCTGACGCCATTAAGGAGCATATTTGATTTGGTATTAAGCTACTATGGCCGAGCCACTGTATCAGTGTTAGCTTTAATTAAAAAGTTCTAGTTAACAGCCCTGTCGGCCTAGTGTTTATTGTTTTTTTTACATTTTGGTGCACTTCCATTAAAGTCAGTGAAACGCTGATCCACTTCAGTGTCTTTCTCTCTCTGCACTTGGACCATACCCATACATTCTGTCAATTGTTGATCATGGTTTCCTTCATTTAGCTGATGATTGAAAATAGACTGACTGTGCAATGGGCAGATTGGATTTATTTTGTTTATCATGAATAGGTCATAGTTGGGCAATTTTCCCCTACATTTCTAAGTGACAGTGCTCTAACTGTATTTGAACAATTTGTCTTGAAGCACAATGTAATACAGCCACTGAGCTATTGTCTGATCCCATGGGTTTTACTGCATCTAGGGTCCTCAGAATTTGTTGATTTCACAATTCTTGAAAATTTCAGCAATGGTGTTCCTACCAAACTGCTCTTGGTGATCGACATTGAAGATCCTTCATCAATGGTACTGCTACCAAATCAATCCTAGTGATGGACACTGAAGGTCATTCATTAATGGACACTGAAGCACTTTCACCAAAAGTGTTCCTACCAAGCACTTCTTGATGATGGACACTGAAACTCCTTCCACTCACCTTATATTCTGCGCCCCTGGTGCTTTCAGTGTTCTCCCCAAGCACTGTTTGACATAGAGGAGAGCTGATTCATCTGATGAGGAAGTACCGGAAACCTTTCCCATACCTGACCTGCCACCTTGAGTTTTCATTGGGTCTGGGGTCAACGTTAAGGACTCCAAATCTGATTTCCTGAAATGTATATGTATAATATACAATGTATATCATTGTGCCACCATCTGTGGTGGTCTGTCTGTCCAGTACTTTGCAGAATCTGATCGGGTGGAAGTGAAATTGTTATGTTTGACTTCAGTGCCTAGGCTGATATAAGGTAGTCACACCCTTTTTTCCTCTCTGAATGTAGCAGTGATGATACAGCTGAAGGGTTTGCTAGGCAGTTCCAGAGGGCACTTACGAGTCAGTTCTGACAGGGTGAATGAAATCTGCCATCCTTTCACGTCTAGACTAAATGTGATTCACATTTAGTCATCTATAGTCTAGACGTGAAAAGGATGGCCGATTTCATTCCCTGAAGGACATTTGTGAAACAGACGAATGTTCTCTATAATTCAGCAGTTTTTGTGGCCATCATTCCAGTTTCCAGTTTATTAACTGAGTTAAAATTCTGCAGTTGCTGTAGTAAGATTTGAATGCAAATTTCAGGTTAGTAGTCCAGGCGCCTGGATTATCAGTCCAGTGATTTAATTGCTGTGCCATCAGCATTCCCAGGAACACACTCTGATCAGGGAACTTGAGTGTCCTTTATTGAGAGCAGCTCTGTCACGGCACCACTAACTCAGTTGGCTGAGCCCTTGACACAGCTCTGAGACAATGTGAAGACAGGTGGAGGGGCAGGTAATTTTGAGGAAATAGAGAGACCTAGGCGGATTAGGAGAGTGGACGAAAAAGTGGCAGATGGAATACAGTGCCAGAAAGTGTATGATCATGGACTTTGGTAGAGGAAGTGAAGTGCAGACTATTTTCCAAATGAAGAGAAAATTCAAAAATCTGAGGTGACAAGGGACCTGGGAGTCCTTGTCCAGGATTCCCTAAAGGTTACTTGCAGGTTGAGTCGGTGTTGTGGAAGGCAAATGCAATGCCAGCATTCATTTTGAGATGACTAGAATATAAAAGCAAGGATATAATGTTGAGACTTTATAAACACTGGTGAGGCCGCACTTGAAGTATTGTGAGCAGGTTTGGGACCCTTAACTAAAGGATGGGCTAATAGTGGGCAGGGTTTAAAGGATATTCATGAGAGTGATTTTGGGATTGAAAGACTTATCATATGAGAAATGTTTGATGGCTCTGGGTTTGTACTCATTGGAATTCAGAAGAATGAGGGAAGATCTCATTGAAAGGCCTTGATAGAGTGGATACAGAGAGAATGTTTCCTGTGGTGGGTGAGTCTAAGACCAAAGGACACAGCCTCAGAATAGAGGGACATCCATTTAGAATAGAGATGAGGAGGAATTTGTTTAGCCAGAGGGTGGTGAATCTGTGGAATTTGTTGCCACAGGCAGCTGTGGAAGCTAAGTAATCTGGTATAATTAAGGCAGAGGTTGATAGATTCTTAATTAATCAGGACAAGAAGGGTTACAGAGACAAGGCAGGAGACTGGGGCTGAGAAGGAAATGGATCAGCCATGTCTCAGAATAAGGAGAAAGCCATTTAGAACTGAAGTGAAGAGGAATTTCTTCACATAGAATGTGGTGAATCTTTGGATTTCTCTTTGGTAAGAATATACTAAAGGATGGCAGGATGGAGATACGTCTCTACCAAAGGAGGGTAAGGTGCTCCTTCCCTCCACTAGCCTGTAGGTGACCCTTGGGGAAGGTGTAGCACCTGCTTAGTCGCTTGATCTGAGTCATGTGAAACCATGGGGAGCAGGTGAGGGATGGTCATATGAACAGCTGGTGCACATCACAAGTCCTGATTATGCAACCACTGACGCCAGGCAGACAATCTCTGAAGAGTATTGAGAATGGCTGGGATCAACTGTCTTGTAAAGATACGGCCCAGAAGAAGGCAATGACAAATGACTTCTGTAGAAAAAATTGCCAACATCATGGTTATTGGAAGACAATGATTGACAACATCATATGATACAGCTCATAATAATGATGATGATGATGATGATGAAGACCATACACAGAGTGGACTCAAAGGGCCAACCGTCCTAATTCTACTCCTATATCTTATAACAGTACCTGGCTTCAAATGCAAGATGCATTTCAAGCAATGATGAAGCAGATCTGAAGGGCTCACTCCTGCTCCTATTTCCAGTGTTCTTTTAACATTTTTCAAATGATCAGCACATAATCCTTGTGGAGACAAAATCCTACTTCACAGTGACTGAGCCCTCCATTGTATTATGTGACACAAAAGTCTCACAAAACAATTGATAGAATCAGGTTTGGCAAATCAAAACTGAGCATGTATACATACAGTAATCACAGACAGAAGAGATTCTGCCGATGCTGGATGCTTGAGCAGCCCACATAACATTCTGGAGGAACTCTGCTGATCAGATAGCATCTATGAACAGTCGATATTTTGGCCGGAGACTCTGTATCAGGATTCAATGAACAGTCAACGTTTTGGGCCAAGAAACATCACCAAGACTGCTGAATACAAGAGATTTGTGATCTTATTACAGAAGACTCTTGCAATATTATACATTTAGAGAGATTGATAGCAGACCCTAAAATTGTAAAAAAAAAACCTTAATTGCTCATTTTACAGCAGTGGAAAGAATAATATCTCTCCTGACACTTGGATTGGAGTCAGTGCAATAACACGCTTCCAATACTGTTGCCAATTTCTTCTCATTACAATCAGTATTGTCCTACAGCACATCTGGAATATATAGATGGCTGATTTTTTGAAGGTCTCATCTCTCAGTAATGTCACTCATAATGACCTATTTGTAACATTATACACATTAGTATCTAAAGGATAAATTGACTGAGAAATAACTTGATTTTCATATGCAATTGTATTAGGATCTATTACCTAATGCATGTAAGGGAATTGAAAGGAAAGGTTACAACCTAAAAAAGATATTTTATCATATGAACGACTGTTAGATCACATTTTCATGGTATGGCCTTGCTTTAGTGTCTCCATTCAGAATCTGTATAGTTGTGGAAGTTCTTTGTTCAAATAAACATTTTCTTTCAGTTTTATGGCAAACAACAGTAGAGGTGACACAGGTTCAATTCCCGCTGCTGCCTGGAATGAGTTTATATGCTTTATAAAACCATGAGACCATAAGACATAGGAGCAGATTTCAGCCATTTGGCCTATCGAATCTGGTCCACCATTCAATCATGGCTGATACTTTTTTCCCTTCTTCAGCCCCACTCCCCAGCTTTCTCCCTGCAACTTTTGATGCCGTAGCCAATCAAGAAACTATCTATCTCCACCTTAAATGCAGCCAATGACCTGGCCTCCACAGCTGTCTGTGATAGCAAATTCCATAGATCCACCATCTTCTGGCTAAAATAATTTCTCTGCATCTCTGTTTTAAATGGACACCCCTCTATCTTGAGTCTGTATCCTCTTGTCCTAGACTCCCACACCATGGGAAACATCCTTTACACATCTACTCAGTTTAGGCCTTTCAAAATTTAAAATGTTTCAAAGAGATCTCCACTCATCCTTCTAAATACCAGAGAGTACAGGACCAGAGCCATCTAACATTCCTTATACGATAACCCTTTCATTCCTGGAATCATCTTTATGAACCTCCTCTGAACCCTCTCCAATGCCAGCACATCTTTTCTTAGATGAGGAGCTCAAAACTGTTCACAATATTCTAGGTGAGACCTTACCAGTACCTTATAAAGCTTCAGCATCACATCCCTGCTCTTATATTATAGACCTCTTGAAATGAATGCGCAGATTGCATTTGCCTTCCTCACCATCAACTCAACCTGCAAGTTAACTTTTAGAGTGTTCTACTAAAGGACTCCCAAGACCCTTTGCATCTCAGATTTTTGGATTTTCTCCCTGTTTAGAAAATTGTCTGCACATTTATTTCTTCTACCAAAAGGGCATGATCATGCATCTTCCAACTTTGTATTTCACTTGCCACTTTCTTGCCCATTCTCCTAACTTGTTTAAGTCCTTCTGCAGCCTTCCTGTTTCCTCAACACTACCTACTCCTCCACCAATCTTTGTATCATCTGCAAAGCTGGCAAAAAAAAAGCCATCTATTCCAACATCTAAATCATTGATATACAGCATAAAAAGAAGAGGTCTCAACACCAACCCCTGCAGAACACCACTAGTCACTGGCAGCCAACCAGAAAAGGATCCTTTTATTCCCACTCGCTGCTTCCTACCAGTCAGCCAATGCTCTAACCAAGGGGTCTTAACTTGGTAAGCAGCCTCATGTGTGGCACCTTGTCAAATGCCTTCGGAAAATCAAAATATACAACATTTACTGCATCCCTTTTATCTATCCTACTTGTAATTTCCTCAAAGAATTCCAACAGGTTTATCAGGAAAAATTTTCCCTTAAGGAAACCATCTTGCTTTCTCCTATAAAAACGCAAAATGCTGGCAGAACTCAGCAGGCCAGACAGCATTTATGGGAGGAGGTAGTGACAACGTTTCCTGATGAAGGGTTTCGGCCCGAAACGTCGTCACTACCTCCTCCCATAGATGCTGTCTGGCCTGCTGAGTTCTGCCAGCATTTTGTGTTTTTATTTATTTCCAGCATCTGCAGATTCACTCTTGTTACTTTCTCCTATCTTGTCCTATGTCACCAAGTACTCCATAACCTCATCCTTAACAATTGACTCCAACATCTTTTCAACCACTGAGGTCAGGCTAACTGGACTATAATTTCCTTTCTCCTGCCTCCCTCCTTTCTTAAAGAATGGAGTGACACTTGCAATTTATCAGTCCTC
The DNA here is from genome assembly GCF_048418815.1 of Hemitrygon akajei. Lineage (NCBI taxonomy): Eukaryota > Metazoa > Chordata > Chondrichthyes > Myliobatiformes > Dasyatidae > Hemitrygon > Hemitrygon akajei. The sequence continues at coordinate 184,397,829 of NC_133128.1, forward strand.
CGGAGCCATGCCAGTGACCAGTAATTCATGAAAAATTATTACTAATGCCTCCACAATATCTACTGCTACCTCTTTCAGAACCCTAGGGTGCAGTTCATCTGGTCCATATGACTTATGTACTTTTAGGTCTTTCAGCTTTTTGAGCAACTTCTCCCTTGTAATAGTAACTGCACTCATTTCTCTTCCCTCTCACCCTTCAACGCTTGGCTCACTGCTAGTGTCTTCCACCGTGACTACATGGGTTTCCTCCGGAGTCTCCAGTTTCCTCTCACAGCCCAAAGACATACCAGTTGTAGATTAATTAGTCATTAAATCTGGGGTTGCGGAGCAGCATAGCTTGATGGACTTGAAGGGCCCACTGTTTTTTTGTAGGTCAATAAAAATAAATTCAAAAATAACATTCATCCAGTTGATTATTTTCAGTCATGCTTAGATTTTTGCATAGGAATTGAAAATATATTTCATTGTAAAAATCTGCTATCCTGGCTAATATGTTCTGTAGACTGGGAAGACAAGTCATTCTATATGGAGTACTGCTTTGAAAACTTGATGATGAGACTTCCTGATTGGCACATCTGGAACAAGGGAAGGTCCACTTCTTCCACAGCCAAGAGGTTCAGTTCCTACATTTCCCACAGTTCGGATTAATGCAACAGAGTTTTGACAGGCCAATGTCAAATCATGTGTTCCTACATAGTTTCTCTTTTAAATTAAACAGATTACAAGAACTTGTAGTTCTCTTAATAAAGAGCAAGATGAAGAGAATGGTGCCAAGAATTGGTAAAATTTATGTGAATCTAAGAAACAGCAAGAGCAGAGAACACTGGCCCACAGGACATAATATAAATCAGGATATAAGAAGTACATATGAAAAGAATAATACAATAATTATGTCAGTGCTTAATTAACATATAGATCAGGAAAACCAAGTTAATAATGATGGCATGAAAGACAACTTTGTGGCACCTATTGGACTTGGTTTCTCATATCAGTATCCAGATGAAGGCTTCTTGTTCCTTAACGTTGTTGTAGCTGGGGCTAAGCTCTCACTACCTATTAAATGCTCCCAATGGCTTGCATCTCAAATAGCCTCTGACAACCAAATCCTACTCCTGTTCTTCATTGTGGCTTTGCAACTAAGCCCAGCAGAACTGTTCTTTCAGAGAAAAGAAGTGACAAAGGTGCATTACTGGCTACTTAAAACCAGTCACTTTGGACAGATGGGGCTCATCAGCTGTGGTTGTCAGCTCATCAAAGAGAAGGAAAACTCTGATCTCAAACCACTGCTGCCTTGCGGCTATACCCTCTCAGGGGGAAGGTTTTGGGAGTAAACTCCGAGGAAATATCCAGAGCTGGTCCCCAGAGCAGTCCTATGTTGAGTTCAACACTGACTGGCAACTCCTGCGATGCCATTGGTGCCAAACTGTATTGGTTTCTGCCGTTCTTTTGGATTCATCAGATGCATGGAGAGGCAGAGCCTGCTGCATGGGCAACAGCTAGCTCTCCATGTGTTACTGGCTTGTGTACTGGCTGTATATCACATAGACAGCTGGCACGCAACATTCATGCTCAATCCTGACCAATGGAAGGCCTCATATGGATTAAACAACAAAGAGAGGCTACTTTGGATCAAGTACAGGGCAATGAATGTTTACACACTCAGCATATGTGTGTTTACTCACATGACACTCTCAGGTTTAGCAGTTCTTTCCAATGACTTCCTCCGTCACTTCTGAACCAGTTACCAGCTCCTAATACAGCTGCATATACTGGGCCCTATTACCCAGCTCTGCCCCCTATCTAAACCATGCTCTTGAACCTCAACTCTCACCACTCACCCTGCCTGTATTTCAGATTCATTCGTTCAAAGCACTGGCACGTCCTTTGTTTGGCTGAGGAAAAGGGTACTTGAAGTTTTACACATGGCACAAATGCGCACTGTCAACTAGACATCAGTAATCCTGACCTTCTTAATGCTTCAGAGACTGTGCTACTGAGAGCGAGCATCTCCAGGCAATGGGAAAATGCCTTCAAAGCTCTCTTTGCAAACTCCCTCTAGTTCACAGGAGAGATAAGGAAAGGCATATGCCACATCCTCTTTCAAGTTAACATCCCCAGCAATAAAGCTCTAATTTCTTTCCATCAGCTGTGCTAGGCAGTGCATGTTGTTCACATGCTTGACACAGGAGTACACAAACAGACACACTGCTCAGAGTCCTGTCCTGAGGAGATTACCAAGTGGACATAAAGATGGATGCATCATAGAACTTTATTCCTGCCACCGCCTGTAAGGAGTTTGTATATTCTCCTCACCACTGTGTGTGTTTCCTCCAGGTGCTCTGGTTTCTTCCTAAAGCCCAAAGATCTACCGGTTGGTAGGTTCATTGGTCATCCCATGACTAAGCCAGGCGTGAGCGGCCCGAAAAGGCCTATTCTGCATTTATCTCAATAAATAAATAAAATAAATAGTTAAATAACTTCTGAGACAGAGCTCCATTCCTACTGACTTCTGACAGCCTCTCGTCCAAGACCACTCAAAGAGACAGAGAAGCATATGGGATAGAATTGAGAACTTTGGATCATACATCAGAAGAACGTAGATGGCTTGTGTAAGTGACAGAAAAGCAACACCATTTCACAAGGTGTCCACCCACCCACAGTATAAGCATCTTCTGCCCCAATCTGTGATTCCCATGTCGGTATCATTAGTCAATTCATTATCCACACAACACAGAGGATAAATAAGTTTCCCTTCCCCCTGACAGCCCGCATTAGAAGAAGGAATTAAAGGATGGTAGTTTAGCAAAATACATTAAAAGGGGACCTCCCGATGGCCAAACATTTTAATTCCAATTCCCATTCTCATTCTGACATATTGGTCCATGGCTTCCTCTTGTGCCAAGATGACACTACCCTTCGGGTAGAGGAACAAAACCTAATATTCCATTTGGGTAGCCTCCAGATGACCCCTACCCCTTCCTCTATTCTCCACTCTGATCTTTTACCTCTTCTCACCTGCCTATTACTTCCCCCGGGTCCCAACCTCCTTCACTTTCTCCTATGGTCCATTCTGTTCTCCTGTCAGATTCCTTCCTCTCCAGCCCTTGATCTCTCCCACCCATCTGGCTTCACCTATCACCTTCCAGCTATCCTTCTTCCCTCGCTCCCCCCAACTTTTTATTCTGGTATCTTCCCCTTCCTTCTCAGACCTGAAGAAGGGACTCAGCCCACAGTGTCAACTCTCTACTCATTTCCATAGATGTTGCCTGATCTGCTGAGCTCCTCCAGCATTTTGTGTGTTTGTTGCTTTACATTAAAAGATTTCAGAAGTGATTAGGAAAAGGAAAGTATAATTCAGAAATAATCTAACTTAAAAACAGATCATAAACAATTATATAAAAACGGGAAAATAAGTCATGTTCATAATTGCCCCTTACCAAAAGAGACAGAAGAAATTACATTAGAGAATATAAAATCTACTGTTTTGACAGAAGTATTCACAGTAAACCTCTCATAAATAGTGGACAGTAACAGGTCCAGAGTGAAAATGGGTCCTCCTAGAAAATAAGGCTCTACAAAAAATAATAGAAGTGAAAGGTGATAAATCCTCAAGACCAGACAACCTGCAACTTCGTGTTTCATAAGAGGCACTTTGGAGATTGTAGATTCAGTGGCTGTCATCTTCCAAACTTCCAGAATGATTCTCACAGATCAGAAAGAGGCACATGCAACCTACTATTTAGAAAGAAGGAAGGAGATAAAGCAAGAACCTAGATACCAGTTAACCTGAAAATAGTAGAATATGTTCTTAAGGAAATAGTAATAGGTCGCTCAGAAAATAATAATAAGCTTAAGCAGTATCTGGAAGGTTCATTGCCATGGAATCCAGTGCTAGTTAGGTGGATTCAAAATTAGCTCTGAGGTAGGAAGCAAAACGTTGAAGGTTGTTTCTCCCTATGGAGACTGAAGACTAGTGAAGTGCTGCTAGTGTTGGGGTTGGGACCACTGTTATTCATTATATAAATATCTTGCATGCAAATGCACAATGCTTGATCAGTTAATATTGGATGACACAAAATTAGAAGGTGCTGTTGATAACGGAGAAGGTTATCATATATTACTGGTGGATCTTGATCAGTTAAGGAAGTGGGCCAAGGAGTGGCAAATGGAGTTCAATACAGTTAAGTATGAGGTGACTTTGGAAAGTCAAGCAGGACACTGGAGAGCATAATGAATCAGTGGGATTTAGGAATACACAGGCCTAGTTCACAGAAAGTAGTGCCACAGGTGAACAGGGCAGTGAAAAAGATGTCTAGTTTGCTAAGCATCATCAATCAGAACTGTGGCTTTGTGGTTGTGGATTCACTTACGTGAACTTCAGTTTTAAATGTTATTTGCTTATTTTTATTGCTTGCACAGTTTGTTTTGTTTTTCTGCGCTTTAGGTGTTTGACAGCCTTTGTTTTTATGGGTTCTCTAGGGTTTCTTTGCTTTGTGGCTGCCTGTGAGGAGATGAATCTCAAGGTTGTATATCATATACGTTTGTACATACTTAGATAATAAATGTACTTTGAACTTTGAGTAGCGGTGTTGGAACATTATGCTGCTGTTACATAAGTCACTGGTGAGGCTGGATTTGGAATACTGTATGCAGTTTTGGTGACCTTGCTATAGGAGAGACACGATTTATAAGGTTGCTGCCAGGACTAGAGGGTTTGAGTTATCAAAAGAAGTTGGTCAGAGAAGGTCTTTATTCCTTGGAACTAAGGAGTAAGAGCGGCAACATTAAAAAGTATTTAAAATTACGAGAGGGTCAGTTATGGAGGATGGTAACAGTTTTTTTCTTCAAGTTAAGGTGTTCCAAATCCTAAGGTTTAATTTAAGAAGCAAAAGAGTTAAAAGATCCCTGAGGGACAACTTTTCCACACACAGGGTGGTGAGTGTCTGGAATGAGCTTCCAGAGGAAGGTGGTTGAAGCAGGTAAGAAGCATATGGACAAGCACATGGAGGAGAGCGAACTGGAGAGATATGGGTTGAACTTGAGAAATTGTGACGAGCTGGTAAGCATTGTGGTCAGCATGAACTGGCTGTATCTATGTTGTATTGCTCAATGATGCTAGGACTCTATTTATTTATTGAGATACAGTGTGAAATAGACTCTTCCAGCCCTTCGACCCGCACTGCCCAGCAACCCCTAAGTTAACCCTAGCCTACTCACGGGACAATTGACAACGACCAATTAACCTGCCAACAGGTGTGTCTTTGGGCAATGGCAGGAAACTAGAACAGCAAGAGGAAACCCACACAGTTACAGGGAGAACATAGCAACTCCTTACAGACAGCAGCAGGAATTGAACCTCGGCCTCTGGTAGTGTTGTGCTAACCACTACACTACCGTGTTGCCCTAAGATAGATTCATGAAAGGGAAATTATGTTTAATAAGTCTGTGATGGTATTTTCAAGTTACAACTACCAAATACAGACAGAGATATCCCAATTTATTTGCTATATTTGTACATTCAGTAGAGCTTTGATAGGGTGCCACACTAGAGTTGGTAGAGCATGTGGTTTGGGGATAACTACTGATGAGCTGTAAGGGTTCATTAACAGACAGAACACAAAGATTTGGAAGGGATAGGTCATTTTCAAGTCGGGAGGCTATGACTAGCAAGTTGACATAGTGATCAATGTTGCGATCCCAGATGTTCACACTATATATTAATGAGTTTCAAGAAAGGATTAAGTTATAGATTCAAGTTTGCTAATGATGCAAAGCTGGATAGTAATGTGTAGGCTACAAGGAAGAAACAGAGATGCTTCAGGGGAATGTAGGCAATTAAATGAATGTTACATACCACATGATGTTATGTGGAAAATTTTAAGTCATCGACTTCTGTAGAAAAATAAGACGTAGTTTTTAAAAGGTGAGAGAATGAATGATGAAAGTGTTCAAAGGGCAAATTTCTACAGATGTACAGTGGAGAGCATTCTAACCGGCTGTATCACCATTTGGTATGGGGGGAGCGGGGCTGACTGGACAGGATAGAAATAAGTTACAGAAAGTTGTAAACTCAGTCAGCTCCATCATAGACACTAACCTCCTCAGCACCCAGGATATCTTCAAAGGGTGATGCCTCAAAAAGGCAGTATCCATCATTAAGTAATGCCAGCACCCAGTTCATGTCCTTTTCCTCATTGCTACCATCAGCAAGGAGGTAGAGGAACCTGAAGACATACACTCAATGATTCAGCAACAGCTTCTTCCTTTCTGCCATCAGATTTCACCGAGTTGCAGAGGGCTATTTCAAAGGTGAAGAGACAATTTTGAAAGAGGTTGGAGATGTCATCGGATCTACAACAACAACGACTGGGTTTGCAAGACATTACTTCCTACAAAGACAAGCCCAAAAGTATGAATGGTAGCGATACTTCACCACCAGATGATCTCAACGCCTTCTACTGCACAGGACCAAAAAAAAGCGCAGAGGGTTGTAAATTTAGTTGGCTCCATCTTCAGTACTAGCCTACAAAGTACCTGTGGTGAACTACATATACCTGTCTGGACACGTCCCCCCGCTGACTGCTCCTGTGGCTCCTCCCACTGACCGTGGCTCCTCCCACGGACCCCCGTATAAAGGTGATTGGGAACTCCGCCCCGGCCTCAGTCTCCAGAATGCAGTGTGGTGGTCAATTGCTGCTTGTTCTTTCTTCCAGCCAATGAAAGCCAATATCTCGCCTCACGTCTCCGAGAGTTATTGATGGTGCATCAGTACCCCAGGACATCTTTAGGGAGCAGTATCTCAGAAAGACAGCGTCCATTATTAAGGACCTCCAGCACCCAGATCATATCCTTTTCTTAGCTTCCTCCCCTCTGCCATCTGATTCCTAAATGGACATTGAACCCATGAATACTACCTCATTTCTTTAATATATATTATTTCTGTTTTTGCATACTTTTAATCTATTCAATATGGATATACAGTAATTTATTTATTTATTTAGTTATCTTATATTATGTATGGCATTGAACTGCTGCTGCTAAGTTAACAAATTTCACGTCACATGCCGGTGATAATAAACCTGATTCTGATTCTGATTTCTTAATGGAAAATGAACACACGAACACCGCCTCACTACCTTTTTCCCTTTATTGCGCTACCTATTTAATTTAACTTTTTAACATATATATATATATATATTTCTTACTGTAATTTACAGTTTGTATTATTATATACTGCAATGTACTGCTGCTGCAAAACAACAAATTTCTCAACATATGCCAGTGACATTAAACCGGATTCTGATTCTGACGTAAGTATCCTTTTGTATGAACACTGAAAATTAATGTCCCAGTACAGTGAACAATTAGGAAGGCATTTTGCCCTTTATAGCAAGATAATCTGAGTACAAGAGTAAAGAGATCTTTGCCCATTTAGTGACGCTGCATCTGGAATATTGAGAACCGACCGACTACCTCAGGAAGATTGGACTTGTGATCGCTAGAGTACAGTAAGGGTTCATCAGGTTGAGTCCTGTGATAGCGGATGTGCTGTTTTAGAGGAAAGGAAGCAGAAGATGGAAAGTTAATATAATTGAAATATACATTATTCTTAAACCTGACAGAGTGTTACCAGGGATGATGATGTGAGCCAAGGTATACCGCCTTAAAATAAGAGGCTGACCATTGAGTACAGAAATGAAATGAAATTTCTTCATCTAAAGTACTGCGCAGAAGTCTTAGGCCTTTATATAGCTAGGGTGCCTAAGACTTTTGCGTAGTACTGTAGGAATTTTATGTTTTGCACTGTACTGCTGTGCAAACAAAAATTCTTGACATATGTGAGTGATGATGAACCTGATTCTGATATGGGTCTCTGTTGTGGACTGAGAGTGGGAAGGAGCAGGGAAAGGGGAATCATGGTTTGGAAAAGGGGAAGGGAGAAGGGAGGGAGTGGGAGCACCAGAGAGACATTTTGTAATGATCAATAAATCAGTTGTTTGGATAAATGACCTTATATGGTATCTCTGGACTGAACATGTCTGCATCGACGCCATTCCTCTCCCCCACCTCCCCATGGCTGATACCTCTTCTCTGCCACCTGTCCCACACCCCTTTTGTCAGGTTCCACCCCCAACATTCTCAACAACCTTTACTCCTGCCACGTTTACAAACTCGCTGTCCGCTGCATGCTGGCAAATACAGTACTGTTCAAAAGTCAAGTCAAGTCACTTTTATTGTCATTTCAACCATAACTACTGGTACAGAACATAGCAAAAATGAAACAACGTTTTTCAGGACCATGTTGTTACGTGACACAGTACAAAAACTAGACTGAACTACATGAAAAAAAACAACACAGAGAAAGCTACACTAGACTACAGACCTACACAGGACTGCGTAAAGTGCACAAGAACAGTGCAGGCATTACAATAAATAATAAACAGGATAGTAGGGCAGTAAGGTGTCAGTCCAGGCCTAGGGTATTGAGGAGTCTGATAGCTTGGGGGAAGAAACTGTTACATAGTCTGGTCGTGAGAGTCCGAATGCTTCGGAGCCTTTTCCCAGATGGCAGGAGGTCCTTCATAATGCTGTTTCATTTGCAGATGTAGCATGTAGTGTAAATGTCCGTGATGGCAGGAAGAGAGATCCCGATGATCTTCTCAGCTGACCTCACTATCCGCGGCAGAGTCTTGTGATCCGAGATGGTGCAATTTCCGAACCAGGCAGTGATGCAGCTGCTCAGGATGCTCTCAATACAACCCCTGTAGAATGTGATGAGGATGGGGGTTGGGAGATGGACTTCCCTCAGCTTTCGCAGAAAGTAGAGATGCTGCTGGGCTTTCTTTGCTATGGAGCTGGTGTTGCGGGACCAGGTGAGATTCTCCGCTAGATGAACACCAAGAAATTTGGTGCTCTTTACGATCTCTACCGAGGAGCTGTCGATGTTCAGCGGGGAGTGGTCACTCTGAGCTCTCCTGAAGTCAACAACCATCTCTTTTGTTTTGTTCACATTAAGAGACAGGTTGTTGGCTCCGCACCAGTCCGTTAGCCACTGCACCTCCTCTCTGTAAGCTGACTCGTCGTTCTTGCTGATGAGACCCACCACGGTCGTGTCATCGGCGAACTTGATGATGTGGTTCGAGCTGTGTGTTGCAGCACAGTCGTGGGTCAGCAGAGTGAACAGCTGTGGACTGAGCACACAGCCCTGGGGGGCCCCCCGTGCTCAGTGTGATGGTGTTGGAGATGCTGCTCCCGATCCGGACTGACTGAGGTCTCCCAGTCAGGAAGTCCAGGATCCAGTTGCAGAGGGAGGTGTTCAGGCCCAGTAGGCTCAGCTTTCCAATCAGTTTCTGAGGGATGATTGTGTTGAATGCTGAACTGAAGTCTATGAACAGCATCCGAACGTATGTGTCTTTTTTGTCCAGATGGGTTAGGGCCAGGTGGAGGGTGATGGCAATGGCGTCTTCAGTTGAGCGGTTGGGATGATACGCAAACTGCAGGGGCTCCAGTGAGGGGGGCAGCAGGTTCTTGATATGCCTCATGACAAGCCTCTCGAAACACTTCATGATGATGGATGTGATTGCAATGGGACGGTAGTCATTGAGGCAGGACACTGAAGACTTCTTCGGCACGGGGACGATGGTGGCGGCCTTGAAGCACATTGGAATGGTGGCACTGCTCAGGGAGATGTTGAAGATGTCAGTGAGAACATCTGCTAGCTGGTCTGCACATCCTCTGAGCACTTTGCCAGGAATGTTGTCTGGTCTTAGGCAAAGTCTTAGGCACCCTAGCTACATACATTTACCTAAGACTTTTGCACAGTACTGCTGATGATAGTGAATCTTTGGAAATTTCTGTCTAAATTAATGATTATATTCAAGATAGAAATCAATTTTTAGATGTTAAGCGAATCAAGGGTTATGGGCTTAGAGCAGGAAATTGACACTGTTGTGAAAGATTAACTTTAATCATGTTGCATGACAAAGTAAGTACTTGGAGAAATAGCTTACACTTGCTTGCATTTCTTGTGATTTTTCACTTGAAGTAACAACACCATCAGATACAAAATGCCCACCCACTGTAAACATTGTTTTGTTTGTCTGAGGGCTGGTCATTGGCTCAGTAATCTGTAAAGTTTAACATCTTTTCAGAAAATATGTCAAGGTCACCTCTGGAGATTCTTTCTTGCATATATTTTACATATCTTGAGTTGTATGATATTGTATATAATATTGGATTTGTGAGGGTAAATTTAACCCAACCAACTTATTAGGAAACCTGTTTAATTGGTATGTGAAACTGGAAAATGCATATATTTGTAAGACAATCTGGTATTCTGATTTCCCTCTGGGCAGGATGGATTAAAATTACCATTACTTTTTCTTCAACAATCACAACTGACCTTATAAATGGTTTAATTGAAGCAATATTCAATAAACTAAAGCAATACACACAAAATGCTGGAGGAACTCAGCAATCCAGGCAGCATCTATGGAAATGAATAAACAGCAGACGTTTCAGGCCGAGACCTTTCTTCAGGAGAGGAAAGGAAGAGGGACGACAGCTGAATAAAAAGCTGGGGAAAGAGAAGGAGGATAGCTAGAAGCTGATAGGTGAAGCCTGACAGGTGGGAAAGGCAAAGTGCTGAAAAGGGCGGAATCTGTAAGAGAGGAGAGTGGACCATAGGAGAAAGGGAAGGAGGAGGGGATACAGGGGGGAAGTGATAGACAGGTGAAAAGAGGTAAGATGCCAGAACGGGGAATAGAAGAAGAGGAGAGAGGAGAGAGATTTTATTTAACCAGAAGGAGAAATCTAAACCAAATGTGCTACAATGGTGGAGCTATTGTAATATAATTATATATTGGAAAGGTTCTTTCCAAAATCGAATTTATTTCATTGCTGTCAAATAATTGGCTCAATCTTTATTTATCTCTGTTAAATTAAACTACATATTTAAATGTGAAGCTTGGCATTATTACAAAATGCTTTCAAGAGCGCTGTGGGTGTTTGTGCTAATGGCAAATCATATGTCGATTAGTCATCGCAGAGACTTAAAAACAGCCTTGCAAAATAATGTTTTCCGGTGCAATGATCTGTAGTAACTCAGTCCTTCGTTCCTTGCTAGAACTACGGAGTACAAAGATAAGCTTCATTAAATGGACAAGCCCAGAAGTGGTGAATTAATGAATAATTATAAAGCTACCAAATAACTGAAGTTCTCAGGATTTTCACTTTCATTATCCACTTAGACATTTAGATCTCCAAAGAATATATAATTATACTTTTCCTTTACAGGAACCATCAAATGCCCATAAATCAGGCAGTTAGATTATAAATATGTAAAAATATTGAGAGAATTTTAAACCCCCACAGATGGGTAGGATGTCAGTGAGTGGGAAGGTGAAAATGGTAAAGTGATCAAAACTGACCCTAACTCACCTCCAACCTGCAAATATATGTTTGACTGTGTGCATATAACCTTCTCAAATTAGAAGATATTTGACATGAGTACAAGATATTCTGTGGTGGGAGGGAGAACAGCCAGAGGTCGTGGTACATATTGGTACCAATGACATAGGTAGGAAAAGGGAAGAGGACCTGAAAGAAGACTACAGGGCGTTAGGAAGGAAGTTGAAAAGCAGGACCTCGAAGGTTGTAATCTCGGGATTACTGCCTGTGCCACGCGACAGTGAGTATAGGAATAGAATGAGGTGGAGGATAAATGTGTGGCTGAGGGATTGGAGCAGGGGGCAGAGATTCAGATTTCTGGATCATTGGGACCTCTTTTGGGATGGGTGTGACCTGTACAAAAAGGATGGGTTGCACTTGAATCCCAGGGGGACCAATATCCTGGCGGGCAGGTTTGATAGAGCTGTTGGGGAGAGTTTGGCAGGGGGTTGGGGATCAGAATGTGAGTGCAGGGATTAAGATAGAAGGACAAGGGCATGATGCTAAGAGTTCAGAGTTGATGAGGAAGGACAGGCAGGGGACAGAACATAATTGTAGCCAGTTAAAGGGGTTGAAATGTGTCTATTTCAATGCTAGGAGTATTAGGAACAAGGAGGATGAACTTAGAGCATGGATTAGTACATGGAACTACGATGTTGTGGCCGTAACTGAAACTTGGTTGGAGGAAGGGCAGGAATGGATGATGTAGGTCCCGCAGTTCAGGTGTTTTAAAAGGAATAGGATGGGGTTTAGAAAAGGTGGGGGGAGTGGCATTGCTGGTCAGGGATAGTATCACGGCTATAGAAAGGGAGGACGCTGCAGAAAGAGTGTCCACGGAGTCAATCTGGGTGGAAGTCAGAAATAGGAAGGGATCCATCACTGTGCTGGGAGTAGTCTATAGGCCCCAAAATAGCCCTCGGGACATCAAGGAGCAGATAAGCAGGCAGATTTTAGAATGATGCAGGAAATACAGGGTAGTAGTTATGGGTGATTTCAACATCCCTCATATTGACTGGCACCTCATGAGTGCAAGGGGGATAGATGGGGCTGAATTTGTCAGGTGTTTTCAAGAAGGATTCCTGACACATTATATGGACCGGCCGAAGAGAGGAGAGGCTATACTGGATCTAGTTCTGGGTAATGAACCTGGTCAGGTGACAGACCTCTTGGTGGGGGAGCATTTTGGTGAGAGTGACCACAACTCCCTTAGCTTCAGCATAGCTATGGAAAAGGAATAAAATCAGACAAGATGGTAAAGTGCTTAACTGGGGAAGGGCTAACTTTGAAGGGATAAGGCAGGAACTAGCGGAAGTAAATTAGAAACAGATGTTCAAAGGGGAAAGCACAAAAGTAATGTGGGAGAAGTTTAGGGACCACTTGAGCTGGGTTCAGGATAGGTTTGTCCCACTGAGGCAAGGAAAAAATGGTAGGAAAAGGGAACCGTGGCTGACGAAACACGTGAGGCAACTCGTCAAGAGGAAAAAGGAAGCATATGTTAGATATAAGAAGCAGGAAGTAGGAGGGGCTCATGAGAAATATAGGGTAGTCAGGAAGGAGCTAAAGAAAGGACTTAGGAGAACTCAAAGGGGGCATGAGAAGGCCTTGACATGTAGGATTAAGGAGAACCCCAAGGCGTTCAATGCATATGTGAAGAATAGGAGGATAATGAGAACGAAGGTGGGACCGCTAAAGGATAAAGAGGGCAACATGTGCCTGGAAGCGGAGGAGGCTGGGGAGGTCCTAAATGAATACTTTGCTTCAGTATTCACAAGTGAAAGGGATCTTGATCAGGATGAGGTCGAAGTTGAGCGGGCCTGTGTGCTGGACAATGTGGAGATTAAGGAAGAAGAAGTGCTGGATCTTCTTAAAAACATTCAGATCGATAAATTGCCAGGGCCGGATATGGTACACCCCAGGTTGTTGTGGGAATTGAGAGAAGAGATCGCAGGAGCATTTGCTATGATCTTTGAATCCTCTTTGGCTACAGGGAAAGTACTGGAGGACTGGAGAATGGAATGTAGTTCCTTTTTTTAAAAAAGGTAATAGGGAGAAACCTGGGAACTATAAACCGGTGAGTCTTATGTCGGTGGTCTGCAAACTACTGGAAAGAATTCTTAAGGATAAGATCTATGAGCATTTGGACAAGTACAGTCTACTCATGGATAGTCAACATGGCTTTGTGAAGGGAAGATCGTGCCTCACAAGCCTGATTGAGTTTTTTGAAGAGGTAACAAAAGAAATTGATGAGGGTAGGGCAGTGGATGCGGTCTACATTGACTTTAGCAAAGCATTTGACAAGGTCCCTCATGAGAGACTCATCCAGAAAGTCATGAGGCATGGGATAAGTGGAACCTTGGATGTTTGGATAAAAAATTGGCTTAAAGGAAGAAAGCAGAGGGTAGTTGTGGAAGGAAAGTATTCTGCCAGGAGGTCAGTGACTAGTGGAATGCCGCAGGGATCTGTCCTGGGACCCCTGCTATTTGTGATTTTTATAAATGACCTGGATGTAGAGACGGAAGGATGGGTGAATAAGTTTGTGGATGACACGAAGATTGGAGGAGTTGTGGATGGAGCTGTAGGTTGTCGAAGGTTACAAGAGGATATAGACAGGCTGCAGAGTTGGGCAGAAAAATGGCAGATGGAGTTCAATCCGGACAAGTGTGAGGTGATGTATTTTGGAAGGACAAACCAGAAGACTGAGTATAGGATTAATGGTCAGTTACTTAAGAGTGTGGATGAACAAAGGGACCTTGGGGTTCAAATCCATACATCCCTCAAGGTCGCTGCACAGGTTTATAGGGTAGTTAAGAAGGCCTATGGGATGCTAGGCTTCATTAACAGGGGGATTGAGTTCAAGAGTAGAGAGGTCATGTTGCAACTCTACAAATCTCTGGTGAGACCGCACTTTTTGTGTTATGTTCTGTATTGTGTTGTGTTCAGTTCTGGTCACCTCATTATAGGAAGGATGTGGAAGTTATGGAAACGGTGCAGAGGAGATTTACCAGGATGTTGCCTGGTTTGGAGAACAAGTCATATGAAGCAAGGTTAGCAGAGCTGGGACTTTTCTCTTTGGAGTGTAGAAGAATGAGAGGGGACTTGATAGAGGTCTACAAGATTATGAGAGGCATAGATAGGGTGGATAGTCAGTATCTGTTTCCCAGGGCACCAATAGCAAACACCAGATGGCATATGTATAAAATTAAGGGAGGGAAGTTTAGGGGAGACATCAGGGGTAAGTTTGTTTACACAGAGGGTTGTGAGTGCCTGGAATGACTTGCCAGGGATGGTGGTGGAGGTTAAAACATTAGGGGTATTTAAGAGCCTCTTGGACAGGCACATGGATGAAAGAAAAATTGAGGTTTATGAGGTAGTGTGGGTTTAGTACTTTTTTTTAAGGATTATATGGGTCAACACAACATGGAGGGCTGAAGAGCCTGTACTGTGCTGTAGTGTTCTATGGTTCTATGGTTCTATGAGGAAAATTAGAAGATTCTTTAACGGATATTTGGTATTTAATCCTCCAACACCCAATACGTGGGATCAAAAAAATTGCCGGTGAAAAGGGAAACAACTAAGCAGCACTTCACTTGATATGATTAACAATTTAGTGTTTACTGCAACAACACTGTGCAAAAATTTTAGGCACCCTAACCACATATATGTGCCGAAGACTGTTGCACAGTACTCTACATCTTTATTTCTTCCTACCTAGTCAATGTATTGTGACTGTAGACACAATTAAAATATATATATATATGGGCTCTTGAAATGACATGCAGAAGGTTTTAATAAGATTTCAAATGACGAGGACACTTACAAATATCAGAGGTATCTTTCATAACTGGCACCAGGTTATGTTACCGCAAGTTATTTTAGTTAACATTAATACTATATTCTGCCATCATATTTGACCTACCAAAATGAACCACTTCACACTTATCTGGGTTGAATTCCATCTGCCACTTCTCAGCCCAGTTTTGCATCCTATCGATATTCCACTGTAACCTCTGACAGCCCTCCACACTTTCCACAACAACTCCAACCTTTGTGTCATCAGCAAATTTACTAACCCATCCTTCTACTTCCTCATCCAGGTCATTTATAAAATTCACGAAGAGAAGGGGTCCCAGAACAGATCCCTGAGGCACACCACTGTTCACCAACCTCCGTGCAGAATATGACCCGTCTAAAACCACCCTTTGCCTTCTGTGGGCAAGCCAGTTCTGGATCCACAAGGCAATGTCCCATTGGATCCCATACCTCCCTACTTTCTCAATAAGCCTTGCATGGGGTACCTTGTCAAATGCCTTGCTGAAATCTATATACACTACATCTACTACTCTACCATCAACAATGTGTTTATTCCCATCCTCAAAAAAATCAATCAGACTCATAAGGCACGACCTGCCTTTGACAAAGCCATGCTGAATATTCCTAATCATATTATGCCTCTCCAAATGTTCATAAATCCTGCCTCTTGGGATCTTCTCCATCAACTTTGTCTGGCATTTCTTTGTCCCCCATTACTAACTCTCCAGTGTTAATTCTCGGTGGTCCAATATCCACTCTTGCCTCTCTTTTACTCTTTATACTATATATCTCCTTATTGCTTTCTCAGTTACTTGCTGTGTTCTTCAAATGCTTCCCAATCCTGTAACTTCACAATCATTTTTGCTATATTATATGTCCCTTCTTTTCTTTTTATGTTGTCTTTGACTTTCCTTGTCAGCAATAGGTGTTCCATCGTCCATTTAGAGTACTTCTTCATCTTTGTGATGTATCTATCCTGCGCCTGACCGAATTGCCCCCAGAACCTCCAGCACTACTGTTCTACCATCATCCCTGCTAGTGTCACCTTCCAAGTAACTTCGGCCAGCTCCTCTCTCGTGCCACTGTAATTCCCTTTACTCTACTGTAATAGTGATGCATCTGATTTTACCTTCTCCCTCCTCAAATTGCAAGGCAAATTCCATCTTATTATGATCATTGTCTCCTTGGGGTTTCTTTACCTTAAGCTTCCTAAGCAAATCTGGTTTATTACACAACACTCAATCTAGAATTTCCTTTCCCCCAAAAAGCCATCTCATAGGCATTCTACAAATTCCCTCCCTTGAGATCCAGCACTAACCTAATTTTCCCAAGCTACCTTCATATTGAATTGCCTCATAACTATCATAACACTTCCCTTTTTACATGCCTTTTATATTTCCTGTTGTAATACGTATCCCATATCCTTGCTACTATTCAGAGGCCTGTATAAAATTCCCAGGAGTGTCTTTTCACCCTTGCAGTTTCTTAACCCTACCCACAAGGAATCTAAATCTTCTGGTCCTACTATATGACATGTCATGACACATCTTACTAAGGATTTGATTTCATCATTTACCAACAGAGCCATCCTACTCTATCTGTCCACCTGCCTGCCCCTTCGATACAATGTGCATGCTTCAATGTTAAGCTCCCATATATAATCTTCTTTCAGCCACAACTCAGTGATGCACAAAACTTCGTAGCTGCCAGTCTCTAACTTTGCTAAAAGATCATCTACCTTATTCCATATACTATATGCATTCAAACATAATATCTTCAATCCTATATTCATATAGGATATAGGAGCAAAATTAGGCCATTTGGCCCATCGAGTCTGGCTCCACCATTTCATCACTGCAGATCCAATTTTCCTCTCAGACCCAATCTCCTGCCTTCCCCCTGTATCCCTTCATGCCCTGACCAATCAAGAATCTATCAACCTCTGCCTTAAATACACATAAAGACTTGGCCTCCACAGCTGCCTATGGAAAAGAATTCCACAGATTCTCCACTCTCTGGTTAACAAAGTTCCTCCTCATCTCCATTCTATTCTGAGGCTGTGTCCTCTAGTCTTAGACTCTCCCACTAGAGGAAATAATCCACTCTATCGAGGCCTTTCAACATTCAATAGGTTTCAATGAGGTCACCCCTCATACTTCTGAATTCTAGTGAATACAAGCCCAGAGCCATCAAATGCTCTTCGTATGACAAGCCATTCAATCCTGGAATTATTTTCATGAACCTCCTTTGAACCCTTTCCATCACCTTTTTCGATTTTGCCCCCATGTTATATTTCAATCATCCCACTGACTGCAGTTTTGCCCTATCATCTGCATGTCCTTTCTCGCAGTGTCACTGCACACTAGATCTACTCTACATCACAGGCAATTGTGTGTACAGTAAGCCCAAGCTATGGAGCTCCTTTGCAGTCCAACAGTTCACTAACGAGCTGGAATTGCTGAACACAGTATATTCAACAGCCAGCAGCGTTTCCCGATGTACAGGATACGGATGAACTATTACATGCGGAGACGGAGTGGTCACTGCATCTGCACGCGCCCCCAGCTTGAAGGTAGTCCTCTTCCCATGGAGACTGAGGCAAGCGAAGGTTCCCCCCACCTTCTTAACTGAGCACCACTGAGAGTGTCCTGACATGCTGTACCTCCATCTGGTCTGGGAACAGCCAAGCATCGGACTGGAAGTTTCTCCGAATGTCTGCGAGAGTAGCTGAGAGGATCATACAGCCGGAACATTTATCAGGAATGCTGTGTATGCAGGGCCCTTAGTATTATCAAGGATCCAACCCATCCATCCAGACTCCCCTTTGACCTTCTACCATTCAGCAAGAGGCTCTGAAGCATAAGAACAACAGTCAGGAGGAGAAACAATTTCTTCCCTCGGGCTATTAGGCTGCTGAACTCCCTGCCACATTGCATTCTAAGTGTCACTGTTTAATCTGTTTTCTTCCTAACAATATTTAATTTATGTACTTAACTTGGTTTATTTATGTGTAATTCATTTGTAGATTTTATCTTTACTTTCCTAAGTTATTGTGTGTTATATGTGTGTTATGTGTACTACTGTGCTTTACACTCTGGTCCAGAGAAACGTTGTCTCATTTGACCGTATACATGTATGTAGTTAAATGACAATAAACTTGACTTGATGTGACTTGTATACCAACTACCTTATCTTCAGCCCTATCACTCCAGTTCCCATCCCCTGCCAAATTAGTTTAAACCCTCCCCCACAGTTCTAGCAAAAGCCTGTCCTTCAGCTCAATGTGTGTTGGGTATGATATGAAGCAGAATTATTGGCATGACAGACTGAGCAGATGTACAGTTATATTTCCTCAACTATCTACTCCATTAGGGCATTTCCTAAAATGTAAAGGAGTCTTCACCTCTTCAGCTACCGTCTACCTACTCCCATATCAAGGAAAATGATCTTCCCCCTCTCCTGAAAGCATCCAGCAGTCATCAAGAGAAATATCCAGAGCTGATCTTCCCCCACTCCTAAAGCATCCAGCGGTCAATTGAGAGAAATATCCAGATCAACGCATACAAACAGCTGGAGGAACTCAGCAGGTCAGGGAGCATCTATGGAAATGAATAAACAGTTGACATTTTGGGTGAAGACCCTTCTTCAGGACGGAAATGGGAGGGGGGAGACTCCAGAATGACAAGGCGGAGGAAGGGGAAGGAGCATAGCTGGAAGGTGATAGGTGAAGTCAAGTGGGTAGGAAAGGTAAAGGGCTGGAGAAGAAGGGATCTGTTAGGAGAGGAGAGTGGACGGTAGGAGAAAGGGAAGTAGGAGGGGATGTGGGGGAGGTGGTAGGCAGATGAGAAGAGGTCAGAGTGGGGAAAAGAAGAAGAGGGGAGGGGGAAGGAATGTTTTTAACTGGAAGGAAAGATCAATATTGATGCCATCAGGTTGGAGGCTACCCAGACGAAGTACAAGGTGTTGCTCCAGGTAAGTATTAGTATCCAGATGCTAGTATTATTTAATTAGAATTTATATTGAATTGTCCTTCCTATCTCTTCCATCATCTCCTCAGTGTTTTACATTCCATTTTTATTTAAGATTGCAGTAAACACCCAGTGGCCACTTTATTAGGGACACCTGTCCACGTGCTCATTAGTACAAATATCTAATCAGCCAATCACGTAGCAGCAACTCACACTTATCTACAGGAAATGATATTACACAATACAGAAAAGCATACAGAGTGGTCAAGAGGGTCATTTATTGTCCAGATGAAACATCAGAATGAGGAAGGAATGTGACCTAAGTGACTTTGACTGTGGAATGATTGTTTGTGCCAGGCGGAGTGGTTTGAATATCAAAAACCGCTGATCTCCAGGGGTTTTCATGCACAACTCTCTCTAGAGTTTGCAGAGAGTGGTGCCAAAAATAAAGAAACATCCAGTGACCAGCAGTTCCGTGGACAAAACTGCCTTGTTAATGAGAGAGGTCAGAAGAGAATGGCCAGACTGGTTCAAGCTGACGGAGGCGACAATAACTCAAATAACCACGCATTACAACAGTGGTGTGCAGAAGAGAATCTCAGAATGCGCAAGGCATCAAACCTTGAAGTAGATGGGCTACAGACCGTGAAAACACACTCGGTGGCCACTTTATTAGGTACAGGAGGTACCCAATTGACTTCCAGCAAAATGGCGGTGCATTCAGATGTGGCAACCACTCCAGGTCCAATCAAAGTTGCATTTTCTCATCTTGTTTCTCTTTTTTACAGTCGCAAATCATTGCTAGATACTAACAGCATCATGTAGTACCATCACATCAGCAAGCTGCTCGATAGAGATGGAGCTGAACTTATTGTGCATCACTGTTGTTTTGTTGCCAGGACTTGTTGTGTACTGTTGGATGGTGTGTGGTCAACAAAAAAGGTGTGAGTGATTGTTTTATTTTTGTATTCAAACAAGAGGACATGAGATGAGAGTTAGGGGGCAAAAGTTTAAGGGTAACACGAGGGGGAATTTCTTTACTCAGATAGTGGTAGCTGTGTGGAACGAGCTTCCAGTAGAAGTGGTAGAGGCAGGTTTGGTCTTGTCATTGAAAGTAAAATTGGATAGGTATATGGACTTGAAAGGAATGGAGGGTTATGGGCTGAGTGCGGGCCAGTGGGACTAGGTGAGAGTAAGCGTTCGGCACGGACTAGAAGGGCCGAGATGGCCTGTTTCTGTGCTGTAATTGTTATATGGTTATATGATTGTTTTGAATGTTTTTGTGATTACAGGTCTCTATTGGACGTGTAGTAACAGAATACTGTACATCCGGTTCACTGGCTCCTTGGGAAGATCGATAGCTGGCAGCTGCGTTGCCTCAGTTGCAGCAAGGGTAGGTCCAAGCCACTGGGCTCACCTGTGGCAGCCGACCAGAAAAGGAGGTGCTGAGGTATGTGAGAGAGCCTCTGTGGCTTGCGCTTGGAACCATACTCGTGTTGGGGCTGACTCTTCCCTTCAATGCTGCTGCTTTCCACTGTTTGATCAGTGCTGCTCTCAGGTATTCATTCGATGGAAGAACAAGCCGGGATAGGCCAACTTACCATCAATTCTACAGTCGTGCCCCTTAGGGACTTGGGCTTTGTTTTTCTTTGTGACTGTATGTTTCCTTAAATCGTAACCACATGAGTCATACGTGCAGCATGCGGTGTGCTGTTGGTGCTGTGTGTTGCACCTTGGCCCCAGAGGAACGCTGCTTCATTTGGCTACGTTGATGTATGGTTGAATAATTAAACTTGAAATTGAACTAATAAAGTGGCCACTGAGTGTATTTTAGTTCATATCACCTGTGCTGCTTGGATTCACAAAACACAGGTTGATTAGGAAGTTGAAATAAAAGCAGTAGTGATTACATGTTTTTATTCAAAACTTTTGATCTTATCACTGCATCCTTTCTGCCTTATCAACATTCCACTGCACCAAGGAATCCAGCATTTCTTTATTGCTGGGTCCATCTTATTATGAATTCAGTAGAAGACCTTAAAGGACTTCGGTAATAAATATTCTTCCATGTGAGATAAATTATGCATCATATCCAAAGAAGGTCACTATATATGCAACTCATTTAAGTTTTTGAAAGGGATGGCAGTAGAAACCAAGACTATAACAGTGTTAGTGAGAATGGCTGGAATGAAAACGTGTCAACATCAAAACAATTTGAGGTAACGAAACAAGATCATTGCATTGCTTTATTCTTAGTAAACCATCCAGCCATGTGAAACGATGTGAGCAATCAGAAAAGGCAGCTATGATCGGTCTTTCCAGTGGTAAAAGAAATCAGAGATGACAGCCGTCATAGTTTTGTAGATGTAAAAGGAGTTACCAAACTACCCCAGCCTGCCTCTACACACCAGCGAAGAAATCTTGCAATCTTTCTTCACTTAGAAATTTCATTGATTACTTTTAACCTTTTGTTCCAATTTCTCTTTGGGAATTTTCCAAAGTGTGCAATAGAAATCCATCCAGACATTTCACATACAAAGCTTTATACAAAAATTTGCCCATGTGTAGCTCATAAATGATAACTCCTAAACACTATGGAACGGGCAAATTATAGAATGGTAGAATAGTTATGGCACAGAGGAATGGGATTCAGCTCATCAGATCTACATGGGCTACTTGTTTAACAACCAATTCAGTTCCATTGCCTTGCTTTCTCCCTGCAGACAAGTAGATTAGCTTCTCTTAAGGCCATATCCAAGTCTAGTTTGAAAGCATTGATTTAATGGTTTCTGTCATAACCATAGGTTATAAGTTTCAGATCTGAATCACTCTCTTTTCCTCACATCAGCATTGTGCCTATCAGTTTGAATGAGTGCTCCCTGATCTCTATCTATCCATTAATGAGAACCTCTTCTGCCATCTGCAGAATCTCTTGTGTTCTTCGCTCTATGCACCCCCTCTAAACCCAGAATGATTTACTAAACCTCTTTTGAATCTCCTCTTCATCTTTTGTGCTCCAAGCTCTACAACCCCAACTTTAACAGGACAACCTTAAAATTAGAATTCTTGGTTCCTGGAATAAACAGCAGACCTCTATTACACCCTCTGTTGGATCTTCCTTAGTTCTGTGAACACAATTGGATGTTGTACTCCAATTGTTTCATGAACAATGTTTTATAAACATTCTACGAAGCTTTATATATGTAGCCCAAAGAATTTGAATGTTTTATTGAATCAACAAGTTTTCCCACTCTCTTAGATTTATACACATAACCTTCTGGGTCCCGTTAATCCTGTGCATGGTAAGAACTATGACATTCAACTTGTATTGTCTATTCATGTTCTTTCTGCCAAAATGAGCAATTTCACATGGTTATGTAATAAATTTCATCAACTACTTGTCAATAGCCCTATGTCCTTGAAGTATCTTTTACAGTGTTTATTACACACCTTAGTTTGGAATACTCTAAAAATGTTGCTGTTTTTCCCTCACAGTCATATTCAAGTTATGAAGGTACACTCAGTGCCAGTTTATTAGGTACCGGAGTGAAAGCCAGTGTGGTCTACAGCTGCTGTAGCCCATCCACTTCAGGGTTCAACATGTTATCCATTCAGAGATGCTCTTCTGCACACCACTGTTGCAATACGTGGTTATTTGAATTACTGTCACCTTCCTGTCAGTTTTAGCCAGTCTGGCCATTTTCCTCTGACCTCTCTCATTAACAAGACATTTTCACCCACAGAACTGAAGCTCACTTGATGCTTTCTTTTACTTTTGCACCATTCTCTGTTAACTCTAGAGACGGTTGGGTGTGAAAATCTCAGGGTTCAACAATTTTTGAGATAATCAGACCATCTCCTCTGGCACCGACAAACATTCCACAGTCAAAATCATTTAGATATTCCCCAATCCGATGTCTGTTCTGAACAACAACTGAACCTCTTGACCATGTCTGCATGCTTGTATGCATTGAGTTGCTGCCACATGATTGGCTAATCAGAAATTTGCATCATCAAGCAGGAGTACAGTTATGCCTATAAATTGACTACTGAGTGTATATCAAAAAAAAAGCAGTGGTCCTAACACTCCAACCATTCTCCTCAAGTCATAGAACACTACATCACAGAAACAGTCCCTGCGTCCCACCTAGTCTGTGATGAACTACTTATCTGCCTAATCCCTTCGATCTGCAACTGAACCATGGGCCTCCATATCCCTACCATCCATATACCTATCCAAACTCCTCTTAAATTTTGGCTTCTGCACCATGGGGAAGATGGCACCAGTGAACAGCACTACCAAAGGTAACATCCTCAAGACGGTTCATGAGGAAATTCCTTTCACTTCTTTTTATTTCAGATATGGTTCTCCTACTGTTAGACCCTGTTCTCTACATTCTAGTGGCATGATTTTGGGCCGATCAGGCGATGTGGTGCTTCACTGTCTCTGAGAGGATTCCATGAGACTACAACCAAAGCATGGGGCCTGGAGGGCAGGAATCCGGGAGAAAGGGGGCGAGCCCATGACCTCTTGCCAATCTTGCCAATTAAAGTGCCGAAGAAGATTGAAATCATCGAGGTGAGTGTGGAGGGTGAACGAGTTTTCAGCACTGTCTATCAGCCTCTTGCTTGCTGCTGCCAGAGAAGATGGCTGCGTGTGGCAGTCTCTCTCTCCTTCTCACTCACTGTTCCTGAGGGAAGGTTCCTACATTTGAGTCTCTCTCTCCCTCTATGTTTTCAGTGGTTGGGACCAGAGCAAGGTTTAATTGGCATGGATTGTAGATTTGGACTCTAATTCAGATTTATAATTTATAATATGTTCTAGTTCCTAGTTCCAGTTGTGGTTGTTTCTTTCTTGTTACTACTTTGATCAATTTTTGAAATAGGGCAGCGAGCAAATACTGAGCTGAACTGAAATATGCCTTTAGAGTTTGTATTTTATATTCTGTGTTTTCCCTCGTTCTTTTCTGTTGTCGTTTGCATGCGGTGAGAAGGGGGAGGTGTTTGATGTTTTTCTTTGAATGGTTTGATTCCATGGTTTCTTCTTTGTTTCACGACTGTCTGTGGGAAAGACAAATTTCAGGGTTGTATACTGGATACATACTTTGGTAGTTAATGTACTTAGAATCATGAAATTTTGAAGCCAAACCCACATCCACCATTTGTGCTGGTAGCACATTTCACACCCTCACCGTCCTTGGCGTGAAGAATTTCCCACTCAAATTCCCCTTAAACATTTTGCCCTTCAATCATAGCCCATCACTTCCAGTTTTAGTCTCACGCTACCTCAGTGGAAAAAACCTGCTTGAATTTGCAAATTATATTTATAGAAGTGTTATTTCTATTTATGGAAATGTTTAAAATGATGAGAGGATAGGTACGGTGCATGGTAATGATCTTTTCCTCAGCAGAGAGGTGGATAAAACTAGGGGATTAAGGTGAGGGGGAATGGGACAACATTTTATCACAACATGCTGAGTAGATGGATTGAGCTACCAGATGAAGTGGGACCCACGTTCAACAGTGTCACTTAAGAAGCACTTGGAGTATCGAATGCTACTATTGTACGGAGGGGTGGTTTAGGTGGTAATAGGCTCAATGCAGGAAATTGAGACTGGGTTGGTGAGCACCATGGTCTGGTTGAGCCGCAGGGCCTGCATCCATGTTCATTTACTCTATGGCTCTATGACATTAACTTTAATGACCTTCATCCAGGTTGAAAATCAATTTCCTTCTAGCTGTCAGCTAGCTATCCTCCTTCCTTTCCTCTCCCCCCCCCCCCCACCTTTTTATTCTAGAATCTTCCCTGCCTTTCCAGTCCTGAAGAAGGGTCTCAGCCTGAAATGTTGACTGTCACTGGACCCCCTGCAGTTTGCATTCCGTCCCAACCGCTCATCGGACAACCCTATTGCCAGCACCTTCCACCTGGCCCTAACCCACCTGGACAAAAAAGACACGTACGTTCGAATGCTGTTAGTAGACTTCAGTTCAGCATTCAACACAATCATCCCTCTGAAACTGATTGGAAAGCTGAGCCTACTGGGCCTGAACACCTCCCTGTGCAACTGGATCCTAGACTTCCTGACTGGGAGCCCTCAGTCAGTCCGGATTGGGAGCAGCATCTCCATCACCATCACACTGAGCACGGGGCCCCCCCAGGGCTGTGTGCTCAGTCCACTGCTGTTCACTCTGCTGACCCATGACTGTGCTGCAACACACAGCTCGAACCACATCATCAAGTTCGCCGATGACACGACCGTGGTGGGTCTCATCAGCAAGAACGATGAGTCAGCTTACAGAGAGGAGGTGCAGTGGCTAACGGACTGGTGCAGGGCCAGCAACCTGTCTCTGAATGTGAACAAAACAAAAGAGATGGTTGTTGACTTCAGGAGAGCACAGAGCGACCACTTCCCGCTTAACATCAACGGCTCCTCAGTAGAGATCGTTAAAAGCACCAGATTTCTTGGTGTTTACCTGGCGGAGAATCTCACCTGGTCCCTCAACATCAGCTCCATAGCAAAGAAAGCCCAGCAGCATCTCTACTTTCTGCGAAGGCTGAGGGAAGTCCATCTCCCACTGCCCATCCTCATCACATTCTACAGGGGTTGTAATGAGAGCATCCTGAGCAGCTGCATCACTGCCTGGTTCGGAAATTGCACCATCTCAGATCGCAAGACCCTGCAGCGGATAGTGAGGTCAGCTGAGAAGATCATCGGGGTCTCTCTTCTTGCCATTATAGACATTTACACCACACGCTGCACCCGCAGAGCTGACAGCATTATGAAGGACCCCACGCACCCCTCATACAAACTCTTCTCCCTCCTGCCGTCTGGGAAAAGGCACCGAAGCATTCAGGCTCTCACGACCAGACTATGTAACAGTTTCTTCCCCCAAGCCATCAGACTCCTCAATACCCAGAGCCCGGACTGACACCTTACTGCCCTATTGTCTTGTTTATTATTTATTGTAATGCCTGCCCTGTTTTGTGCACTTTATGCAGTCCTGGGTAGGTCCGTAGTCTAGTGTAGTTTTTTTTCAGTGTTGTTTTACATAGTTCAGTCTAGTTTTTGTACTGTGTCATGTAACACCATGGTCCTGAAAAATGTTGTCTCGTTTTTACTATGTACTGTACCAGCAGTTATGGTCAAAATGACAAGAAAAGTGACTTGACTTATTCATTTCCATGGATGCTGCCTGGCCTGCTGAGTTCCTCCAGCATTCTCAGTGTGTTGCTCTGGATTTCCAGCATCTGCAGATTTTCTTGTGTTTATGAAAATCAACCATCTGCCAAATTCTGCTTTTTGACCCTGAGCCAGTTTTTTTTCTTTTGTTAATCCATGTTACCACTGACCATGAACAAATCTATCGAAACCTTAAAAGTTAAGTGCAATCTGACACTGAAAGCATGCCTGATGCATCTAAATAAATTGTAGATAAGAAAAATAATACAAAGCAAAAGATCATTCAGTAATATCCCGAAATTCCTTATTTTGCACTACCGATGTATTCCCTCAACCAGTCAGGGGTAGAATTTCCATAGAGGTTCCTCTGATCTTATTTTGTTAATTTTATTCAAGATCAATGCAAATCCTGAAGTGAATCTGCCATCTTTAGCTTCATCTTCCTCCAAGTTTCCTAGAGAATATTATAGAAAATTAGACAAAATTATATGAGAAAGAACTGAAAACATAGAACAATAAACTAATAATTTTCAATTTATATTCTTTCTATTACCCGCGCAAGAACAAAAGTAGTCACAAAGAAAAAGAGATGCCCATGGACGTCCAGCATCTGCAGACTCTCTTGCGTCCATGGATGGCTGGCTTCTTTCCAAAGCTTTCATGGAAAATTGTCATGGAAACAATTATTTATAGCTGTTAAATGTATTGTTTTATGGTCCCTAGGGTGGACCTAGGTAAGTAGGACAGAGCAATAAACCTATGGAAGAAATTCTAATTGTAGGAAGTCATATATGGGTGAAAACTGTCAATAGTTAAGACTGAGCTTGTCATGAGATTCTAAGCACAATTGATAACACTAAGAGATGACCACAATTTGAAAGGAACACCTTTACTGACAGTAGAGGTTGAACAGTTTCAGGAAAATGTTTTGGAAGGTTTTCTGTTTTTCATTCATGTTTAAATGTGAGAATTCTAATGCTGACATTGGGTGCTAAAAATCCAGGATATTTTTCCTTATGTCTGATATTTTCCCTTTTGTTTTTAAGGTAAAAATAGAAAAGAAATACTTATCATGACATGTAGCATCTGTGTAAAGAGAAAAGTCTTAATATCTCAGATCCTAAACAAAATATGACAAAAACATTATAACATCTAACACCAATAAACTTACATTCTGTTTTTTATTTAAGGCTTACAGAAACTACTTTCATGATTTATTTTTAAATTGATGTTCTGTGTCTATCTCTGTGAAGAAAGCTGCTATATCAGGATGGAGGGGGTGGGGAAATTACACAGCACAAACTATATATTATGGGTGGCTCAGTAGCATAGTGGTTAGCACAAAGCTTTACAGTACCAACGGCCTGGGTTCAATTCCCACCGCTGTCTGTAAGAAGTTTGTACATTCTCCCTGTGACCTCGTGAGTTACTCCAGGTGCCCCGGTTTCCTCCCACAGTCAAAACACGTACCATTTGATAGGTTAATTGGTCATTATAAATTGTCCCGTGATTAGGCTGTGACTAAATCGGGGGATTGCTGGGTGTCGTGGCTCAAAGGGCAGGATGGGCCTACTCCATGCTGTATATCAATAAATAAATAAATATGTATTTCAATGTACATAGGATATATGATTTTTTCCAGATGACTGGTGAGCTGTAGGTGACTTCACTCACTTTTTTTGAACCAGGGAGGACTAAGTCCAGAAAATACAGGCCAGCTAGTTTAACTTCAGTAGTGAGCAAGCATTTAGAAACATTGATCAGGGGCAAGGTAAATTGTCACCGAGAGGAAAACAGATTAATTAATGCAAGCTGGCATGGAGTTGTTAAGGATAAATCTTGTATAATGAATTTATCAGGGTTTTTTGATGAACTAACTAATATTGTCCAGGAGGGTAATACAATGGCTGTAGTAGACATGTGGACCTCCAGAAGATTTTTGATCAGGTGGCACATACCAAGCTTATCAGAAAATTTGTAGCACATTGAATGAAAGGGACTTTGATAAGGACCTTCGTGGCTGAAGGACGGTTGTAGTTGGGAGCTGAATGTCCAAGGTTACACGTTATATCAGAGAGATAGGGGGTAGGCAGAGGGCGTGGTGGGGGTCTACTGGTAAAGAATGGTATCAAATTAGTAGAAAGACATGACATAGAATCAGAAGATGTTGGATCTTTGTGGGTTGATTTAAGAATCTACAAGGGTAAAAGGACATTGATGGCAGTTATATACAGGCCTTCCAACAGTGGCTGGGAGGTAGACCACAGGTTAGAACTGAAAATGGAAAAGGACAGTCAAAAGGGCCATGATAGCCATGGGAGATTTTAAACATGCAGGTCGATTGGGAAAATCGGGTTGGTAATGGATTTCAAAAGAGTGAGTTTGTTGAATGCCTAGAGCAGTTTTTTATTGTGCCTACTAGGGGATCAGCAATTCTGGATTGGGTGTTAAGTAATGAACCAGAGGCGATTAGGGTGCTTAAGGTAAAAGAACTCTTAGGAACCAGTAATCACAATATGATTGTGTCCAACTTCAAATCTGATAGAGAGAAAGCAAAATCTGATGTAGCAGTATTTCAGTGGAGTAAGGGGAATTACATAGGTAGGAGAGAGGAGTTGGCCAAAGTAAATTGGAAGGAGCTGCTGGCAGAGATGTCAGCAGAGCAGCAATGGTGTGCATTTCTGGGAAAAATGAGGAAGGTGCAGGACATGTGTATTCCAAAAAATGAAGAAATACTCAAATGGTAAAATAATACAACCGTGGCTGATAAGGGAAGTCAAAGCTATTGTAAAAGCAAAAGAAAGGGCAACAATTAGTGGGAAGATAGAGGATTGGGAAGTTTTAAAAAACCTACAAAAAAAATCATTAGAAGGGAAAAGATGAAATATGAAAGCAGGCTAGCAAATAATATCAAAGTGGATAGTAAACTTTTTTTCAAGTATGTTAAAGTAAAAGAGAAATGAGAGTGGATATAGAACGACTAGAAATGCGGCAGGAGAAATAATAATGGGGGAACAAGGAGCTGGCTGATGAACTAAATGAGTATTTTGTGTCAGTTTTCACTGTGGAACACACTAGCAGTATGCCCGCTGTTGTAGTGTGTGTTGAGGAAGAGAAGTGGATGAGGTTACTATTACAAGAGCGAAGGTGCTCAAAAAACTGAAAGACCTAAAGGTACATAAATCACATGGACCAGACAAACTGCACCCTAGGGTTCCGGAAGAGGTAGTATTAGAAATTGTGGTAGCATTAGAAATTATCTTTCAAAAACCATTGGACTCTGGCATTGTGCCAGAGGACTGGAAAATTGCAAATGTCATTCCACTCTTTAAGAAAGGAGGAAGGCAGCAGAAAGGAAATTACAGACCAGTTGGCCTGACCCCAGTGGTTGGGAAGATGTTAGAGTCAATTGCTAAGGATGAAGTGATGGAGTACTTGGTGAGACAGGACAAGATAGGACAAAGTCAGTGTGGTTTCCTTCAGGGAAAATCCTGCCTGATGAACCTGTTGGATCCTTTGAGGAGATTACAAATAGGATAGATAAAGGGGATGCAGTGGATGTTGTATATTTGGACTTTCAGGAGGCCTTTGACAAGGTGCTGCACATGAGGCTACTTACCAGGTTAAGAGCCCATGGTATTACAGGAAAGCTAGTGGCATGGTTAGAGCATTGACTGATCGGTAAGAGGCAGTGAATGGGAATAAAATGATCCCTTTCTGGTTGGCTATCAGTAACTAGTTCTGTTCCGCAGAGGTCTGTGTTGGGACCAGTTCTTTTTATGCTGTATATAAATGATTTAGATGATGGAATAGATGGTTTGTTGCCAAGTTTGCAGATGATGCAAAGGTTGGTGGATGGGCAGGTAGTGTTGAGGAAACAGGTAGGATGCAGAAGAACTTAGAGAGATTAGGAGAATGGGCAAGAAAGTGGCAAATGAAATACATGTTTGAAAATGCATGGTCATGCACTTTGGTAGTAGAGATAAATGTGTGGACTATTTCCTAAGCAGGGAGAAAATACAGGAATCTGAGATACAGAAGGACTTGGGAGTCCTTGTGCAGAACACCCTAAAGGTTAACTTGCAGGTTGAGTTGGTGGTGAGGAAGGCAAATGCAATGTTAGCATTCATTTCAAGAGGTCTAGAATACAAGAGCAAGGATGTGATGCTGAGGTATCACCTTGAGTATTGTGAACAATTTTGGGCCCTTCATCTTAGAAAAGATGTGATGACATTGGGGAGGGTCCAGAGGAGGTTCACAAGGATGATTCCTGGAAGGAAGAGATTATCATACGAGGAATATTTGATGGCTCTGGGTCTGTACTCGCTGGAATTCA
This sequence comes from Hemitrygon akajei, assembly GCF_048418815.1. Classification (NCBI taxonomy): domain Eukaryota; kingdom Metazoa; phylum Chordata; class Chondrichthyes; order Myliobatiformes; family Dasyatidae; genus Hemitrygon; species Hemitrygon akajei. The sequence continues at coordinate 184,428,572 of NC_133128.1, forward strand.
GAAGGATGAGGGGGCATCTCATTGAAACCTCTCGGATGTTGAAAGGCTTAGACAGAGTAGATGTGGAAAGGATGTTTCCTATGGTGGGAGAGTCTAGGACAAGAGGGCACAGCCTCAGGATAGAGGGGTGCCCTTTCAAAACAGAGATGCAGAGAAATTTCTTTAGGCAAAGGATAGTGAATTTGTGGAATTTGTTCCACATGCAGCTGCGGAGGTCAGGTTGTTGGGTGTATTTAAGGCAGAGGTTGATAGGTTCTTGATTGGACCTGGCATCAAAGGTTATGGGGTGAAGGCCGGGAACAGGGGTTGAGAAGGAGATGACAAAAAGGATCAGCCATGATTGAATGGCGGAGCAGACTCGATGGGCCAGATGGCCTAATTCCACTCCTGTGTCTTACAATCTTATGGTCTTGATAGCATGGATAAAAGTTGGCTAAATAGAAGACACCAGATGGTCATGGTGAATGATTATTATTCAGTCTGGAGGAAGGTGAATAATGAAATTGGCAGCATTGATGTTGAGGTCATTCTTTAATCTATTTTTTATAACTGAGACATGGGAATAAAAACCACAATTTCTAAATTTGTGAATGAGTAGAAACTTGGCAGCAGAGTGAGCAATGCGGAGGATAGTGATAGATAATTAGGCCAGATGCAGTTTAATGGGGAAAATGTGTGGTAATGTATTGTGGTAGAATGAAAGAGAATAGACAAATTATTACAAAGAATATTGTTCTAAAAGGATGCAAGAATGGAGAAGCTTGAGTTACATGTATATAACTCATGGAAAATGGTAGGACAGATTGAAAATTCTGGAAGTCTGAAGGGAAACAGGACATGTACATGACCTACCATTCACCTTTTGCACAATTTATTTATTGTAACTTACTGTAATTTTTATGATTACCACAAAACATCAAATTTCATGTCATATGTCAGTGATAATAAATCTGATTCTGAGATAAAATAATGATGAGTCTGCAGAATGAGGAGTGGAAAGCTTTTCAGTTTGATGGAGAGTTCAAGGACAAGGTCTCCCTCATCTGTGGCAGGAGCAATAAGTTTCTTTCCCTCACTTGTCAGAAAGGGGACCTGTCAGGTGTCGAAGTGTTGGGATAAACAGTAGTTTCTGATGGACTCTGGGGACTTTGCTATTGCTGGCATGGTGGGTAGTGGAGGGGGGTGATGCTTTGGCTGCTACTTGCATGTGAGAGGGAGGGGTTTACTAACGTTTTATGTCATTTATTCTTTGGGTTTTTTTCTTCTGCTCCATGAATGTCTGTGAAGAGCAAGAATTTCAGGTTGAATACTATAAATTCTCTGATAGTAAATTGAGCCATTGAACCATTGAAGATGTCACAGGTATAAAATAAAGGGCAAGAGAATTACAAATGACATGAGGAAAACTGGTTTGCACAGTGTGTCATGAAAGTCTGGAATACACTGCTTCTAAATGTGGTGAAGACAGGTTCTATTAGCTTTAAGATGGAATTGGGTGGTGAAAAGTTTTCATTTCTGTAGAGCAAGGGCAGGTGGATGGAACTGGTGAGTTGTTCTAACACTGAGCTGGCCCAGGCATGATGGATTGAATAGCCGCACTTTGTGTTGATGCTGGGATAATTCCAGCCAATGCACCACTATTGCAGGCAGTGCAGAGAATTACAACCCAAGCACAGTACTGTGCAAAAGACTTGGGCAAATACTGTGTATATGTCCAGGGCACCAAAGAATTTTGCATAGTACTGGACCTGTAAACATGGAGTGGAGAGCAAATTTGTAAATCCGGCAGGAGCAAGGGATGGTGGGAATGGCAAGGGTGGATTGAGCGGGAGGAGTGTGGAATGGCTGGCAGAGAAGGACTGGCAGGGGTGAGGGTGGGCACTGGTGCAGGCACACCCAGCCCTGAGACACCAGGCAAAGTCATTTGATTCAAAACAATTGTTTATTCGTCATCAGAGAATTGTCTCTCATTCCCTCCCCTCTCCCTTCCCTTTTTCCCAACCATACATTGGACGGTTGATGCGTGGGAATGTGTAAAAAAAGCTAGCATTTAAGCAGGAAGGTGATCGCGGCAGGGTAATAGAGCTTTCATCAGTGGCTAATCAGTGTTTGGGATTGATTAGTAGGAGCAAATTAAAGGGAAGAGAGGCTCCACTCAGAGAAAGCAAAGGAAAGAAAAGCACAAGACTTTTTCCTTCTCTTCTTTATGTCTGCTCAGCTAGGACCATAATGATGTCAGGCAGGTTTGTGAAATACTCCTTCAGGATGTGGGAAGGCAGGTCTAACTCCAGGGTCCCTGATGACTACAACTGTGAGAAGTGCATCCAGCTACAGCTTCTAACAAACTGCGTTAGCAAGTTGGAGCTGGAACTGGATGAGCTCCTGATCATTCAGGAAGCTGAAGGGGTGATAGATAGGACATATAGAGAGGTAGTTACACCCAAGATGCAGAACACAGGGAGCTGGGTGACAGTCAGGAAGGGGAAAGGGATTGAGGAGCCAATGCAGAGTACCCCTCAGCAACAGATATATCACTTTGGATTCAGTTGGGGGAAAAATCACAGTGGTCAGGTCTCTGGCACTGAGTCTACCTCTGTGAATCAGAAGGGAAGGAGGCAGAAGAGGCACAATGTGGTGATAGGGGATTCATTAGTTAGAGGAACGGAGAGGAGGTTCTGTGGGCGAGAACGAGAACTTGCAGCGCAGTTGCAGATTGGCAGGTATGACATTGTACGGATCATTGAATCATGGCTGAAAGATTATAGCCGGGAGCTTAATGTCCAAGGATACACATTGAATCGAAAGAATAAGCAGGAAGGCAGAGGGATTGGTGTTACCCTGTTGGTAAAAAATTAAATCATATCACTAGAAACAGGTAACATAGGATTGGAAGGTGCTGAATCATTGTGGGTAGAGCTAAGGAACTGCAGGGTAAAACACCCTGATGAGAGTTGTATACAGACCCCCAAGCATTAGTAAGGATGTGGTCTACAAATTACAAAGGGAGATAGAAAATGCATGTCAAATGGGCAATGTTACAATAGTCATGGGGATTTCAATACACTGGTAGATTAGGAAAATCTGGTTGATGCTGGATCCCAAGAGGTGGAATTTCTAGAGTGCCTACTAGATGGCTTTTTAGAGAGCAGCTCGTGATTTAGCCCACTAAAGAATCAGCTACTCTGGATTGGTGTTGTGCGATTAACCAGACTTGATTAGGAAGCTTAAGGTAAGCGAACCTTTAGGGCAAAGTAATCATTATACAATATGTTTGAATTCACCTTGGAGTTTCAGAAGGACAAGCTAAAGTCAGATGTATCAGTGGAGTAAAGGAAATTACAGAAGGATGAGAGAGGAGTTGACCAGAATTGATTGTAAATGAACACTGGCAGGGATGACAGCAGAGCAGCAATGGCTGGAATTTCTAGAAGCAAGTTGGAAGGCACAGGATATATACATCCCAAAGAGGAAGAAGTATTCTTAAGGAAAGATGACACAACCATGGCTAACAAGAGAAGTCAAAGCCAACATAAATGCCAAAGAGAGAGCATATAGTAGAGCAAAATTTAGGGTGATAGAGAATTGAGAAGCTTCAAAAGACCAACAGAAGGCAACTAAAAAGTTATTAAGAAGGTAAAGATGGAATATGAAAGTAAGCTAGCCAATAACATTAAAGAGGATTCCAAAAGTTTCTTCAGATACATAAAGTGTGTAGGAGAGATGAGGGTGGACATCAGACTACTGAAAAAACAATGCTGGAGAGGTAGTAATGGGGGATAATGAAATAGCGGATGAACCGAATAAGTATTTTGCTTCAGTCTTCACTGTGGAAGACACTAGCAGTGTGATGGAAGTTCCAGGTGTCAGGGTGAATGAAGTGTGTGAAGTTACCGTAACTAGACAGAAAGGTACACAACTAGACATCCCTTTTGGAATGGCAGGTTGTGACCAGTGGGGTACTGCAAGGTTCGGTGCTGGGACCGCAGCTGTTTACAATATACATTAATGATTTAGATGAAGGGATTAAAAGTAACATTAGCAAATTTGCTGATGACACAAAGCTGGGTGGCAGTGTGAAATGTCAGGAGGATGTTATGAGAATGCAGGGTGACTTGGACAGGTTGGCTGAGTGGGCAAATGTTTGGCAGATGCAGTTTAACGTGGATAAATGTGAGGTTATCCACTTTGGTGGCAAGAACAGGAAGGCAGATTACTATCTAAATGGAGTCAAGTTAGGAAAAGGGGAAGTACGATGAGATCTGGGTGTTCTTGTACATCAGTCAATGAAAGCAAGCATGCAGGTACAGCAGGCAGTGAAGAAAGCTAATGGCATGCTGGCTTTTATAACAAGAGGAATTGAGTATAGGAGTAAAGAGGTCCTTCTGCAGCTGTACAGGGCCCTGGTGAGACCCCACCTGGAGTATTGTGTGCAGTTTTGGTCTCCAAATTTGAGGAAGGACATTCTTGCTATTGAGGGAGTGCAGCGTAGGTTCACAAGGTTAATTCCCGGAATGGCGGGACTGTCATATGTTGAAAGATTGGAGCGACTGGGCTTGTATACACTGGAATTTAGAAGGATGAGAGGGGATCTGATTGAAACATATAAGATTATTAAGGGATTGGACACACTGGAGGCAGGAAGCATGTTCCCACTGATGGGTGAGTCCAGAACTAGAGGCCACAGTTTAAGAATAAGGGGTAGGCCATTTAGAACAGAGATGCGGAAAAACTTTTTCACCCAGAGAGTGGTGGATATGTGGAATGCTCTGCCTCAGAAGGCAGTGGAGGCCAAGTCTCTGGATGCATTCAAGAGAGAGTTAGATAGAGCTCTTATAGATAGCGGGGTCAAGGGATATGGGGAGAGGGCAGGAATGGGGTACTGATTGTGTATGATCAGCCATGATCACAGGGAATGGCGGTGCTGGCCAGAAGGGCCAAATGGCCTACTCCTGCACATTTTGTCTATTGTCTATTGAAAGTTTTTGGGAAACTGAAAGATCTGAAGGTAGATATGTCACCTGAACCAGATTTTATACACTCCAGAGTTCTGAAAGAGGTGGCTGCAGAGACCAAGAATCACTAGATTCTGGAATGTTTTCGGAAGACTGGAAAATTGCAAATGTTGTTCTCCTCTTCAAGAAGGGAGAGAGGCAAAAAGAAAGGAAATTATAGGCCAGTTAGTCTGACTTCAACGGTTGGAAAAACGTTGGTGTCAATTATTAAGGATGAGCGCTCAGGGTACTTGGAGGCAGATGATAACGTAAGCCGTAGTCAGCATGGTTTCCTCCAGGGAAAATCCTGCCTGACAAATCTGTTGGAATTTATTGAAGAAATAACAAGCAGGACAGACAAAGGAGAATCGGTTGATGTCATGTACTTGGATTTTCAGAAGGCCTCTGACAAGGTGCCACACATGAGGCTGTTTAACAAGCTATGAGCCCATGGTATCACAGGAAAGATTCTAGCATGGATAAGGCAGTCGCTGATTGCAGAAGGCAATGAGTGTGAACAAGGGGAGTGATTTCTGGTTGGCTGCCAGTGATTAGTGGAGTCCCACAGGGGCCGGTGTTGGGACTGATTCTTTTTACATTTTATGTCAAAGATTTAGATGACGAAATTGATGACTTTGGTGCAAAGTTTGCAGATGATATGAAGATAAGTGAAGAGGCAATTTGTTTTGAGGAAGTCGAGGGCTACTGAAGGACTTAGATAGATTAGGAGGATAGGCAAAGAAATGGCTGATGGAATATAGTGTTGGAAAGTGTATGGTAATGCATTTTGATTGAATAAATGAAAGGACTGACTATTTTCTAAATGGAGAGAATACAGAAGTCTGAGGTGCAAAGGGATTTGGGAGCCCTTGTGCAAGATTCAGTAAAGGTCAAGTTGCAGCTTGAGTCTGTGGTGAGGAAAGCAAACGCAATATTAGCATTCATTCCAAGAGAACAAGAATATAAAAGCAAGGATGTAATTTTGAGGCTTTATAAAACACTGGAGTCTTGTGAGCAGTTTTGAGCCCCTTATCTTAGAAATTATGTGCTGAAACTGGAAAGTGTTCAAAGGAAGTTTACGATAATGGGCCTGTCATATGAAGAGCATTTGATGGCTCTGTGCCTGTAGTCACTAGAACATTGGAACATTAGAGACAAGAACAGACCATTTGGCCCAACAAAACTTGACAAATTCCTACTCACATAGTGTGTTGAAATAATTATAGAGTTTAACTCTGCAAGTCTCTAAGGTACTACTCTCAACTACACAACTAGGTAGTTTGTTCCATGTGTCAACAACTCACTGTGTAAGAAATTTTGAACACTTCTATCAAGTGTCCTGTCATTCTATGTGTGGTGAACTACATATACCTGTCTGGACACGCACCCCCCCCCCCCCCCCCCCGCTGACTGCTCCCGTGGCTCCTCCCACAGACCCCTGTATAAAGGCGATTGAGGCCTGAGCCCAGCCCTCAGTCTCCAGGATGTAGCATGGTGGTCAATTACTGCTTGTTCTTTCTTCCAGTCAATAAAAGCCGATATCTCACCTCACGTCTCAGAGAGTTATTGATGGTGCATCACTATGTCTACTTAGGCTAAAAAGATTTAATTCTTTCAATCTTTCTTCATAGCTCATACCTTACAGTCCTGCAATGAGTCTAATTGGCCTTCTCTGGACCCTCTCCAGTGCTTTCACATCCCTGACACAACGTGGAGACCGAAATTATACGCAGTATTCACGGTGTGGCCTCACAACGGCATTATACAGATTAAGGAGAATGTCTCTTGACTTGAACTCCACTGAGCACATTATATAGCACAACATTCTATGAGCCTTCCTAATCGCTTCTGGTTTTTGTCTAGATGTTGACCATGATGAGTCTACCAGGACACCCAAATCCTTCTCATACAGTGCACTTTCTAACTCAAAACCCTCCCCCCATTGTATATTTATATCTAATATTACTACTTCCTATTTTACTATTTTCTATTTCGGGTAGATGGAGCTCGTCAGCCTGAGAAGGCAGTCCATCTAAGAGAGGGAAAACTCTGATCTCAAACCTCCGCCGCCTTGCTGCCATACCCACTCATGGGAAAGGCTTCGGGAGTAAACCCTGAGGACAAATCCGGAGCTGGGGTCCCTAAGGCAGTCCGACATTGCCTTCAACTCGCTCTGGAAACTCCTGCGACGACACTGGTGCCAAGCCGTATCGGCCCTTGCCTTCTCTTGGACAACATCGGTGGTGTGGAGAGGGGAGACTTGCTGCTTGGGCAACTGCCGGTCTTACATACAACCTTGCCCAGGCCTGTGCCCTGGAGACTGAAGCAGGACTTTCCAGGTGCAGATCCGTGGTCTCACCAGACTAACGGATGCCATCACTACTTCCTATATGCAATACTTTACATTTATTTACATTAAATTTCATCTGCCATTTATCTCCCCACACCGGGATTTGGTTAGATCTAACTGTATTGATTCTGTTTTCTGAATGTTATCAGCCAATCCCCCTAATTTTGGCTCATCTGCAAAATTTACCAGTTCATTTGTCATGTGCTTATCCAAATCATTAATACAAATTGAAAACAGCAGCAACCCAAAAAACAATCCCTGCAGAACCCCACTTACAACATCTCTAGGTGTGAAAATGATCTTCTCACCATTAATTGTTTTCTGGATTCAAGCCAATTCGGCACTCATTCACACTTTACCCTGAATTCCCTATGTCCTGTACTTTAATTATTAACCTCTTTTTGGGTATCTTGTCAAAAGCCTTTTGAAAGTCCGAGTAAACGATATCAGCCACTCCATTGTTACCATAAATTTTAGTTGCCTCTTCATAGAACTCCAGCATATTAGTAAAACATGATTTTCCCTTTCTGAACTCATGCTAGCTTTCTACTAACATGCCTGTTCTTATCAGCTGCTTTTCCTTCACATTCTTTATTACCTTGCCTATGATACGCATTAAGCTTACGAGTCTATAGTTACCAGGGTCAGTCTTATACACTGGGTCAATGTTAGTCCACTTCCAGTCCTTAGGAATTTCACCAGTCATCAATGACCTTTGAAAAATGCATGTTAAAGGTTTGTATATATAATCACAGACCTCATTAACTACCCTTGGATATATGTTGTCTGCCCCTGGAATTTTATTAACTTCCAGCCTTTTCAGGTGAAGCCAGACCTCACTTTCTAAGATCTCTAAGTCACTTAAAACAACTTTATTTTTCTCTACACTTACTGGCATATTTCTAACATCTTTGCAGGTGAATACTTTAGTAAAATATGAGTTAAGCATATCTCCTATGTCCTTCTCTGCATAATTTAACGCCCCACTATTATTCCTAATACACTTAGCTTCCTCCTTGACTTTTCTTTTACTACTAAAGTATTGAAAAAACCTCTTGGGGTCAATCTTAGCATTATCAGCAATATCATTCTCAACCTGCCTTTTGGCAATTTGAATTTCCCTCTTTTCTATAGTTCTCATATTTTCATATGCTCTACAGTTAACATCATTATTATTTTTTCCGTATTCCTTATGTAGCAATCTTTTCTTCAATATTTTTATGTATATCTTTATTCATCCATGTAGTTGATCTATTGTTTTTATTGCTTCTTCCGATCTTGGGTATGAACATTTCCTGCATTGTGTGTATTACCTCTTTAAATCGAACCCATTATTCCTCAACTGACTCAACGTCAAGCAGTTCCTTCCAGTCTGAAGTCTTTGACGCATCTGCACAAAATTTGCCTTTCTGAAATTCAATTTAATGGCGTTGGTTCTCCCAAACAACTTCAAGACTAACAATGTTTTGATCACTTGTTCCTAAAAGCTGAACAACTTCCGTACTCAAAGTTCTATCCTGATTGTTACAGAATATCAAAGCTAAACAGGCCTCTCCTCTTATTGGTGCATTAACATACTGGGTCAAAAATAATCGTTCAATAACTCAATGAATTCACTTTTCTGTAACCCATTAGTCACTGAGTTTTCCCACCCAATTTTGGGAAATTAAAGTCACCCATAAGTATAACATCTCCCTCAGAACTTGCTTTTTCAATATTCTGATAGTTATTTATTAAAATCACTATCAGCATGAGGTGTGTCTATAATATACACCCAGTGCTATTCCTTTATCAGTATAGCTTTCAATTCTCACCCAGATATCTTCACTACATCTCAAATCATCTCCTATCATCAGCAGCTTCACATATAAATTCTCTCTTATGTATGTGGTTACTCCTCCACCTTTACAATCTTGCCTATCTTTCCTAAGTAAAGTATATCCTTTAACACTATATTCATCACCGTTCTTTCAGGTCAGCCAGGTTTCAATTATTGCTATTATATCATACTTATGCACTCTTGCATATAATTCCAGCTCATTTATTTTATTTTTAATACTTTTTGCATTCATACAGGCCATCTTTAGCCCATCAGTGACCTTTTTCACCATATTCCAACCAATTTTTAAATTTTTGAAGCCAATAATTGGTTTATATCCTAATATGTTATTCTCCACTAAGGTGTTTAAACAGCTGAGCATGGCCTGTTCTTAGTTCCCTGCAACCCCACCCCCCCACCATTCCCTAGTTTAAATAGTCCTCAACTAACTGCAGGATACGCCTGCCCAGTACATTAGTGCCCCTCTGCTTCAAATGCAACCAGTCCCGGTGCTACGGGTTTCATTTGCCCCAAAAGGCACTCCTATGTCCCATAAGCCTATGACTCTCTAACCTGCACCATGGTTAGAATTCAGAAGAACGAGCGATGACCTAATTGAATCCTATTGAATGGTGATAGGCTTTGATAGAGTGGATGTGGAGGGGATGGTTCCTGTGGTTGGAGAGTCTAAGACCAGAGGACACAAACTCAGAATCGAGGGGCGTCCATTTAGAATAGAGGCGAGGAGGAATTTTGGTGGCCAGAGAGTGGTGAATTTGTGGAATTCTTTGCAACAGGCAGCTGTACAGGCCAAGCTTCTATGTATACAGTATTTAAAGCAGAGTTCAATAGACTCTTGATTGGTCAGGTCATGAAGGAACATGGGGAGAAGGCAGAACAGCAGAACAGAGAGGAAAAAATTGATTCAGCAATGGTGAAATGGCAGAGCAGACTCGACAGGCCAAATGGCCTAATTCTACTCCAATATCTTATGGTCTTGTGGTCTTATGATTCCCTTTTCCTTGCCCCCTTCCCACTCTGACTCCATAATAGAGATCTGTATCAAAATCAGACTATTATCACTATTGTCACTTCGCGCTTTTCCAGATTGAATTCCATCTTCTCAGCTCAGCTCTGCATCCTATCAATGTCCCCTATGATAACCTTCAAGAGTATCCCCAGCACAACTAACTTTTGTGTCATTGGCAAACTTACTAACCGAGCCTTCCACTTCCTTATCCAAGTCATTTATATACATCACAAAGAGCAGGGGTCCTAGAACAGACCCCTGCAGAGCACCACTGGTCACTGACCTCCAAGCAGAATACGCTCGCTTTACTACCACCCTCTGTCTCCTGTGGACAAGCGGATTTTTAATCCACACAGCCAGATTTCCCTGGTCCCCCTGCCTCCTGAGTTTCTGAATGAGCCTACAATGGGGAACCTTGTCAAATGCCTTACTAACATCCATATACACCACACCCACTGCTCTGCCTTCATCAGTTTTGTTTTTTTACTTCCTCAAACACTTCTATAAGTCCCGTGAGGCACAACCTGCCCCTCACAAAGCCATGCTGACTATCCCTTCTGCAAATGCTTGTAAATTGTCTCTCAGATTCCCCTCCAATAGTTTGCCCACCACTGATGTAAGGCTCACCGGTCAACAATACCTAGGATTACTCCTGTTATCTTCCTTGAACAAAGGAATTACATTTTCCACCCTCAAATCCTCTGTTGCTGCTCCTATTCAGTTGCTTTTTTGCCTTTAGTTTTCTTTCTGTGTTGATTTGTCATTACATTCACCATCCTTTATTTCACTCTCCTTACTTTCTTAATCTTTGTCTGTTTATTTGTTAATCCTTAGATCTGATAAATTAAGGAGATCAATTGGTTCTTCAAATGTCCACCATCTTATCCAAATGGCTCATACGTCATTGTCAGATCAAACTTTAGCAACCATAGACAAAGATGGTCAACCGGAAACACAGAGCCATAGAGCCATTGAAAAGTACAGCACAGAAACAGGCCTTTCAGCCTATCTAGTCTGTGCCGAACCATTTAAACTGCCTACTCCCATCGACCTGTTTTCACATATGTGTACAAACTACGGTAACTATACGTGTATTACATTTAGAATAACAGGAACGTCTTGAAGTGGGAGCAAGGCTCCACTTTAGAACCAGTGAATCAACAGTTCAAAGTTATTCATCTTGCAGAGAGTAATAACTAATTTGATTGCACTGATACATCAGAGATAATTTTAAGGAGGGCTGAACTGATATTTGAAGGAGCAGATGATCAAAGGCAAACTATTTTCAGGATCATTTAGATGGACTGCAGAGTTCACATTGTTTAAACAGATCCTGTACTTTCCAATTAGCTAGTTAAGTATTTTGATGGAGATTACAATGATATGTAACAAAACCATGTTAAAAGCCTGATTATACTCCAGCTAAAATAATATTCAGAAGCTCTTATTAAAATTCTTGGAGAATCTCTGAGGATTTCTATAGATTTTTTGGAAGCAATCATATGGAATCTTACAGAACAATTATGAACTGCTAAGGTGCTTCTAAGGATCATAGTTACATTCATTAATTTGGTGTTGTATCCAATTCTGATTTTTACAGCTTTGCATGATATTAAAAAAGACTTTAAATTAAAGAAAGACCAAATATAAAGGAATATCCACAATGAAATGTCCTCCTTCCTTTAATGTGAAAGCTATTTTAATGAAGCTCCTCTGATGGATTACTAATATATAACGTTTTTTTTATGTTGTGAGACAAAGCTGTCTGTTCTGATGATTGACATGGGCTGACATTATGATGTGGTTTTGGAAATGAGCCCAGTGTGGCTCTTCTGAGGCAAGTTTCTGAATTAGCACTGCCCTCCAAGTGCAGTGGAGCCTTTTTAACCTCACTCATTGGTATTCCAGAGTACTGTTACTGAATGACTTTTTAATGGCTTTGGCATCTAGGCTGGTACCCCTGACACATTACTCAGCAGAAGAATTCAAATGAGTTTCTGAAAATCAGCAGCACTGAATACAGAAATTAACACAAAGCAACATAATTAGACATTTATTTTTAATTCATGTATTTTCTATTGTGTTATTCAAAACTTACAAATTTGAAGATGGCAAACAGAAATATATGATCTGCTTATAAAACACTATAATATTAATTTCTACCTGTGTTATCAATATTTATACAATTTATGAAGTCACACTGCCCATTAAAAAAAGTATCAGCCACTAATTAAATCAAACTGTTTATTCAAATCAAACACAATTTACATTCAACAGCAGAAGGATGCAGACTGAGGGATGACAGAAACTGTGTAACCGTTTTTAAAGTTCTGACCCTGGATGGAATAAGAATGTGCCAAAGCCATAGGATTAGTCCAAGCAGTAGCATTCTAAATTCAGACCAAGTGTGATTTGTGACTCCATTTACACTGGAGATGCAATTCAGCTCAGATCACAGCTTCAAACTGAATTTGATTTCCCTGGTGTTTTTAGTACACCTGTGTGCCATACTACAACATGGGTTGAATGGCTTCAAATGAATGATGAATACATTTCCCAGGCAGTGCTGCAGAAACACTGGATTTTAACGTACAGGGTTGCACAACATCACAATTCAAATCAATATGTTCCTCGGCTCTTTTATATATCGACATTTAAAGGCAAATGCTGAGGAATTTGAATAGATTGCTCTGTATGGACTGAAGTGATAATACATTATAAAAATTAGTTACTTTTAAACAACTGTACTTGTGGAAGGGATCATTTTACTGCAAATGTTCTTTTCATTTCTCAAACTTTGTGCCTTTATTAATCAAGTTCCATAATGTTATTGACCACTACCATATCTTTATTATACTTCCACTTATCAAGAGGAAATAGTCATTGGTAGTGAATTAGTTGTCTTTAAACGTAACAGATTTAAAGAAAATTGCATGATTATTTCAATGGGTGTGGTATGGCACTATAGTTAGGTTACCAGACTAGAAACCTAGAGGCCTTGATGAATGATACTGAGATCTAAGTTCAAATCAAACTGGGCAGCTATGAAATTTACATTCAGTTAATAACACACAATAAAAATAGTAGCCATAGTAATAATGAAGTTCATGACTCTGAGGCCAGATTCTATTCTAACTCCACTTACATGTTTGTAGATGACACCACTATGGTGGGCTTGATCTCAAACAATAACAAAACAGAGTACAGGAAGGGGATAAAGAACTCAATGGCATGGTATCAGGGCAACAAATTCTCCTTCAATGGCAGCAAAGCTGAAGCACTGGTCATTGATGGAAAGAAGAGGGCCAGAGTACATACTCCTGACTGGATCAATGATGCTGAGATGGAGGTTGCTGAGAGCTTCAATCTCCAAGTAGTAAAGACTATAAGACCATTAGACATAGAAACAGAAGTAGACTATTCTTCCCATTCAGTCTGCTCTTCCATTCCATCATTATCCTTCTCAACCCCATTCTCCTGCCTTCTTCCCATAATCTTTGACACCCTGACTAATCAAGAACCTATCAACCTCTGCTTTAAATATACTTAATGATTTGACCTCTACAGCCATCTGTGGTAATGAATTACATATATTCATCACCCTCCAGCTAAAGAAATTCCTCCTCATCACTATTCTAAATGGATGTCCCTCTATTCTGAGACTGTGTCCCGACCCTAAACTCATTCACTATAGGAAACATCCTCTCCACATCCACTATGTCTAAGTTTTTCAATGTTCGATAGGTTTCAACGAGATCCCTCTCAGTTTTCTAAACTCCAGCGAGTAAAGCCTCAAAGCCATCAAGTGCCCCTCATGTTAGTCCTTTCATTCCAGGAATTATTCCTGTGAAACTCCTCTGGGCTCTCTTCAATGCTAGCGTATATTTTTATTGATAGGAAGCCCAAAACTGCTCAGAATACACCAAGTGCAGTCTGACCAAGGCCTTATGAAGCCTCCATGTCACATATTTTCTCTTATATTCTTGTCCTCTCAAAATAAATGCTAACATTGCATTTCCCTTCCTGACTACTGACTCAACCTGCAAGTTAGTCTTTAAGGAATTCTGAATGACAACTCCCAAGTACTTTTGAGTTTTGAATTTTCTCCCCATTTAGAAAATAACCTATGCCTTTATTTGTTCTACCAAAGTGTATGACCATACATTTCCCTAAACTATATTCCATCTGCCACTTCTTTGCCCAATCTCCCAATCTGTTTAAGTTCTTCTGCAGACTCCATGTATCCTCAAGTCTACCTGCCCCTCCACTTACCTTTGTATTTCCTGCAAACCTCGCTACAAACCCACCAATTCTGATATCCAAATCATTGAGATATGAAGTGAAAAGAAGCAATCCCAGTACCGACCCCTGCACAACGCCACTAGTCACCGGCAGCCAACTAGAAAAGGCTCACTTTATTCCCACTCTTTGCCTCCTGTTTAGTCTGCCAATCCAAGTATCTTTCTTGAAACACCATGCACTCTTACCTTGTTAAGCAGCCCCTTGCTCTATCCTGCCTGTTATTTCTTCACAGAATTCCAACAGATTTATCAGACAAGATTACCCCTTAAGGAAACCATGCTGATTTTGCCCTACTCTGTCATGCACCCGCAAGTACCCTGAGACCTCATCCTTAATAATGGACTCCAACATCTTCCCAACCACTTAAGTCAGGCTAACTGGCCAATATTTCCCTTTCTTCTGTCTCCCTCCCTTCTTAAAGAATGGAGTGACATTTACAATTTTCCAGTCCTTCAGAACCATTCCACAATCTAGTGATTCTTGAAAAATCATTTCAAATGCCTCCACAATCTCTTCAGCTATCTCTTTCAGACCCTGGGGTGTAGTCCATCTGGTCCAGGTGACTTATTTGCCTTCAGACCTTTCAGCTTCCCAAGCACCTTCTCCTTAGTAATAGCAACTACACTCACTTCTGCTCTTTGACCCTCCCGCATTTTTGGCATTCTGCTAGTTCTGTCCACAGTGATGACTTACACAAAATACTTACTAAATTCACCTGCCATTTATTTGTCTCCAATTATTATCTCTCCAGCATCATTTTTCAGCTCTCCAATAGTCTCCTTATATATCTGAAAAACTTTTTGTCTCCTATTTTATATTATTAGCTTACATTCATATTTCAACTTTTCTCTCATGTTTTTAACTGCCTTCTGATGTTTTTAAAAAGCTTCCCAATCTGTTAACTTCACTAATTTTTGCTACATTATATACCTTGCTATTTGCTTTTATGCCGCCTTTGACTTCCCTTGTCAGCCACAGTTGCTTCATCCTTCCTTTAGAATACTTCTCATCTTTGGGATGTATCTATCCTGTGTCTTTGAAATTGCCCCCACCATCTCCAGCTATTGCTGCTGTGCTTTCATCCCTACTAGTGACCCTTTCAAATCAATGTTTGCCAGCTCCATGAATTCTATCATATTATAATCACTGCCTTCCAAGGATTCCTTTACCTCAGTTAAGCTCCCTAATCAAATTTGGGTCATGACATAGCACTCAATCAAGAATTGCATTTCCACTAATGGGCTCAACCACTGTGGTGAACTACATATACCTGTCTGGACACGCACCCCCCCACCCCCCCCGCTGACTGCTCCTGTGGCCCCTCCCACTGACCGTGGCTCCTCCCACAGACCCCGGTATAAAGGCGATTGGAGACTCCGCCCCGGCCTCCGTCTCCAGGATGTAGTATGGTGGTCAATTGCTGCTTGTTCTTTCTTCCAGCTAATAAAAGCCCATATCTCGTCTCTCGTCTCCAAGACTTATTGATGGTGCATCAATTTTATTGGCTGGAAGTTTTAAAACATGGAAAGTATTTTACGTCCGGAAAAATTAGACTTGGACCCCCAAGCTCCAGAAGCAGCTCTTGCCTTTGAACTCTGGCTTGCATGCTTCCAATCATACTTGGAAGCGATTCCAGTGACTGAGCCTGCCACAATGTACAAAATCCTCCTTTCTAGAGTAAGTCCGAAAGTATTCTCCCTTATCAGGGACCTGCCGACCTACCAAGGGGCACTGGACACCCTCAAAAGACAGTACCTGCGGCCAGTGAACACCGTCTACGCAAGACATCGCTTAGCGACGCGGCGACAGCGAACCGGCGAGTCAAGCGGGCAGTTTCTCCGAGCCCTACAGACACTCGTGCGAGCAAAGGTCTGACGGAGGAACGACACGCGGAGCTCCTCGTACGAGATGACTTCATTGCAGGGATCAGGTCAGTGTACGTGCGCCAGCGGCTGCTGGAAAATGACGATCTTACCTTACGCTCAGCGATCGAGACGGCCGACATGCTGGAGGCTGCTCTGCACAACGCTGATGCTGTCCAGCCGCGCGATCCCCTGCCGGTTCCGTGGTCGCTGCAGACCCCGCCACCGCCCGCGAGCGAATTCACCAACGCCGCTGCCAGTCACGAGTTCACGAACTCCCCGAAACCGACCACAGCTGCTGCCAGTCGCAAGTCTGCGCAGTGTTACTTCTGCGGACTCGAAAAGCACCCCCAAAAATGCTGCCCGGCCCGAGAAGCGACCTGCTCCAGCTGCGGGAAGAAGGACCATTTCACCAAGGTCTGTAAGTTGGAACCACGAGCAGGGTCGGGCAGTGCTGCGTGTGAGGCATGGGGGCCGCCATCTTGCCTGCCCGCCTCATGTGAGACATGGGGCGGCCATCTTTGTCAACGCCACCTCGCCCCGCCCCCGACCCATCGGTGCTTACTGGGCACCAAGACGGCAGTCCAACTCTGGCCTCCGTAACCCTCGACCAAAGCGCCCCACACCTGCTCGCAAGGTCAATGATGGACATCCTGGTGGAGGGGCACAGGACTAGCTGCCTGTTTGACACGGGCAGCACTGAGAGTTTTATTGACCCGGACACAGTGCAACGCTGCGGACTCGTGACATGGCCCGTAAGCCAGAGGGTCACCTTGGCTTCTGGGTCATATTCCACAGACATCCGGGTGGGTTGTGTAGCAACATTGGTGGTGCAGGGCACAGAATATCGGAACTTTGCGCTACTGGTCATGCCTGAACTGTGCGCGCCTGTGCTATTGGGGCTCGACTTCCAGAGCCACCTGAAAAGTGTGACAATGGAGTATGACGGGCCCCTCCCACCAATCACTGTCAGGAATCCTCAGTTTTGTGGGACTTGGTCATATACCCCACTACTGACCACACACACACACCGACCCGCACATCCAACCCAGCACCATGCCGACAGCTGCGCTACTGACACCACTTGCAGCCTCTCCACCCTCAAGATCCCTCCCCCACCACTGTTCACCAACCTGACCCCCGACTGTAAACCTGTGGCAACTAAAAGCAGGAGGTACAGCGCGGGAGACAGGGCCTTCATTCAGTCAGAGGTGCAGCGGCTGCTCAGGGAGGGGATCATTGAGCCAAGCACAAGTCCTTGGAGGGCCCAGGTGGTTGTTGTTCAGACCGGGCAGAAAAATAGGATGGTCGTGGACTATAGCCAGACCATCAATAGGTTCACGCAGCTTGACGCGTACCCCCTACCCCGCATCGCGGATATGGTCAACCAGATATCTCAGTACAAGGTGTACTCGACAATAGATCTGAAATCTGCTTATCATCAGCTCCCCATCCACCCAGAGGACCGCCCCTACACCGCCTTCGAGGCGGGCAGCAGGCTCTATCACTTCCTGCGCGTCCCATTCGGTGTCACAAATGGTGTCTCGGTCTTCCAGAGGGAAATGGACCGGATGGTGGACCAATGCCAACTGAAGGCCACATTTCCCTATCTGGATAATATCACCATCTGCGGTCACAACTGGCAGGATCACGACGCCAACCTCCAATGATTTTTCCAAGTGGCCAAAGCCCTGAACCTTACTTATAACAGGGACAAGTGTGTGTTTGGAACCACCCAACTCGCTATCCTTGGGTATGTCGTGGAGAACGGGGTCATTGGCCCTGATCCCGACCGTATGCGCCCCCTGTTAGAACTCCCTCTTCCCACCACCCTCAGAGCCCTCAGATGGTGCCTGGGCTTCTTTTCCTATTACGTCCAATGGGTCCCCCATTACGCAGACAAGGCCCGCCCCCTGGTCAAGTCTACCACATTTCCCCTCTCAGCCGAGGCCCACGCAGCCTTCAGCTGCATTAAAGGGGACATTACCAAAGCAACGATGCATGCGGTGGACGAGACCATTCCCTTCCAAGTAGAGAGTGACGCCTCCGACTTCGCGCTGGCTGCTACCCTCAATCAGGCAGGAAGGCCAGTAGCATTCTTTTCTCGTACCCTTCAAGGCTCTGAAATTCGGCACTCCGTGGTGGAGAAAGAAGCCCAGGCCATAGTGGAAGCTATTAGGCACTGGAGGCACTATCTCACCGGCAAAAGGTTCACCTTGCTGACCGACCAGCGCTCAGTTGCGTTCATGTTCAGCAACCAACAGCGGGGCAAAATCAAAAATGATAAAATTTTGCGGTGGAGAATCGAACTCTCCACCTACAACTATGATATCCTGTACCAGCCTGGAAGGCTCAATGAGCCCCCTGATGCCCTATCCCGGGGAGCGTGTGCCAGCGCGCATCTCGACCAGCTATACGCCCTCCATGCACATCTTTGCCACCCGGGGGTCACCCGATTTTACCATTTCGTGAAAGCCCGGAACCTGTCGTACTCCCTTGAGGACATCAGGACAATGACCAGGGACTGCCAAGTCTGCGCTGAGTGCAAACCGCACTTCTACTGTCCTGAAAAGGCACAACTTATCAAGGCCACCCACCTCTTTGAGCGACTGAGTGTTGACTTTAAGGGCCCCCTTCCCTCCACCGACCGCAATGTCTACTTCCTCAACATTATCGACGAGTACTCGCAGTTCCCCTTTGCCATCCCCTGCCCCGACACCACTGCCAAGTCCGTCATAAAAGCCCTGTGCCAGCTCTACACTCTGTTCTGATATCCCTGCTATATCCACAGTGATAGAGGGTCCTCCTTTATGAGTGACGAGCTGCGCCAGTACCTGCTGGCTAGGGGCATTGCTACTAGAAGGACCACGAGCTATAATCCCCGGGGAAATGGACAGGTGGAGAGGGAGAATGCCACGGTGTGGAAGGCCACACTTTTAGCCCTTAAGTCAAAAGGGTTGCCGGTCTCTCGATGGCAGGAGGTCCTCCCTGAGGCACTCCACTCTATCCGCTCCCTGTTATGTACGTCCACCAATGCCACCCCTCACGAGCGCCTATTCTCTTTTCCCAGGAAGTCTGCCACTGGGACCACCCTACCAGCTTGGCTGACATCCCCAGGGCCAGTGCTGCTCCAGAAACATGTGTGGAGCAATAAATACTCCCCGCTGGTCGAGAGGGTTCACCTTCTACATGCGAACCCCCAGTATGCCTACGTGGTCTTACCTGATGGGCGGGAGGACATGGTCTCCGTCTGTGACCTGGCGCCCGCAGGAGCAGCAGACCCCTATCCTGAACACTCCACGGTAACTATGAACCCTATACCCGAGGTGACACCGCGCACACCGTGCCCTACACAGACTCCTCACAACACTCCTATACCGGGTGTCTCGCACACACATATACCAGGCGCCTCACACATGCATGAGGGATCACTGACGCCTAGTGGGCTGACACCTCCAGTTGGGCCGGAACCAGCAATCACCACCTCCGGCACCTGTGCAATCACCACCACCGGCACCTGTGCAATCACAGCCGGTGCTACATAGATCGCAGCAACAGATTCGACCACCTGATAGACTTAACCTGTAAATATACTTGTAAGAAACTTCACCCCATGGGGACTCTCTTTTAAAACAAAGGGGGGGGGGTGAATGTGGTGAACTACATATACCTGTCTGGACACGCCCCCCCCGCTGACTGCTCCTGTGGCTCCTCCCACGGACCCCGGTATAAAGGCGATTGGAGACACCGCCCCGGTCTCAGTCTCCAGGATGTAGTGTGGTGGTCAATTGCTGCTTGTTCTTTCTTCCAGCCAATAAAAGCCTATATCTCGCCTCTCGTCTCCGAGAGTTATTGATGGTGCATCAACCACAGCCCGTTCTAAAAAGCTATCTTCTAGGCCTTCTACAAATCCCTCTCTTGGGATCCAGCACCAACCTGATTTTCCTTATCTACATGCATTTTGAAATCCCCCAAGGCTATCGTAACATTGCTCTTATTCCATACCTTTTCTATCTCCTGTTGTAATTTTTATCCCACTTCCACTGTTTGGAGGCCTGTATAGAACTCCCATCAGGGTCTTTTTACGCTTGCAGTTTCTTAACTCTGCCTAAAAGGACTCTACTTCTTCTGACGCTATGTCACCTTTTTCTGAGGATTTGATTATGTTCTTTCAGCCACAGCTCAGTGATGCACACAAAATTATGCCTGCCAATCTCTAACTCAGTGTTTCCCAAACTTTTTTAGCCCAATGATCCCCCTTAAAGCACTTCATACTTGCCAATGCCCCCCTAAAGAATCTTTATACCTGCCAATGGTCCTCTTAGGCACAATATACTCTCCGACACCCCCATAGTGTAAAACCATGTCTACCATATACTAATGTGAGAAAAATTATTCTGCTTTAAATTTTTATTTGTCTTTACACTTAGCTTACTCAGTACCTGTATAAGCTGTACAGCAGCTTCAATATCAGTGTGAAACTTGAGCTTGATGGTTTTTAGCAAGATTTGAAATATTTGGTTCAAGTTGTGACAGCAAAAGCCTTAAGTCTCCACATTTAACAATGTCCAAACGGTGTCTGTTTTTTGTGAGTATGCAGCTCACAGCACTGAAGCGTTTTTTGTCAAGGTAGGAGGATGGAAGTGCAATGAAGAGCAGTTTGGCTCTTCTACAAAGATCAGGAAACTTTGTATGACAATGTAGCCACATACCACAAAAGCCAACATTTTTGAAAGAAATTTTGCTTCTTCATCATTCTGAACTTCGATAATTTCTTCTTGCAAACTCTCTTCCTGTTCTTCCACCTTGCAAAGAAATGGGTTAATCACCCAGTCCAGAATTTTCAGATCATTCAAATCCTTGAATTGATTCTGAAAATCCTTTTTCAGTGACTACAGACGTAAGCAGCACTCTTGCAAATCACCTTCTACAAAAGAGTGTGTTATATTTTCAATTCAGGGAAACTGTGGGAACTTTCTTATCCCGATGTTTTGCTTATATATTTCCAATTTTCCAATAAAAGTGAATGTTGTACTTATTGCCTGGATTAAATGGAAATTCTCATCCTGCAGTTTCATATTTAGAAGGTTAATTTTGTCATGCAGATTGGCTCACTATGCCGCATATCCACATAGAATTTCAATCTTGTTTCCCAAGCTCTTATCAACTTTAAGCAAATATTCAACCAGAGTGTCAGAAAGATCAAAGAAATGTTTTAAGCAGCAGCCTTTTGACAGTCAACACACTTCCATGTGAAGAAGCAAGTGTTCAAACCCTTCATCGTCATCTTGGCATAACTGATGAAATATTCTGCTATTAATGGATGAGCTTTAATTTTGTTGATAGCAGATATTACAAGAGTCATGCTTGAAAAAAGTCATTGGCTATGGTTTTTGGCTGCAAGATGTTGATGATGGATTGCAAACAGACTTTGAATCTCCTTTTTCATAAAAGACACTAAACCAGCATGGTGACCTGTCATATATGGTGCTCCATCTGTTGCACAAGAAATCATGTTCCTAATCAAAAAACTTTTATCCTCAATATACATTTTGAACTCAACATAGATAGATTCTCTGTTGATATTGGTTTTTAACTTTTTACTAAAGAGAATCTCTTCATAAACTTTTTCCATTTTTGATAAACCATTCATATGCTGTTAGCAATGCCTTATCTCACACAGTTGTCTCATCCAGTTGTATCCCAAATTCTGTTTGTTTGTAGCTCCGTGCATAGTTGCTACCCAAGGTTCTCACTCATTTCGTCAATATGATGAGCAACAAAGTTATTACTCAGAGGAATTGATCTTAAAATACTGGTATCTATTTTGAGAACAGTGGTGAGCATTTCTGATACAGCAGCCATTATTAAAATTTTTATCAATTGTATGAGATTTTCCACAGTTTGCTATCATTTTGGAAATGTTTTAAGAAGCAATGAGACCACTATCAAGGTCATTTTTAGCTTTCTTGGCAAATGACTCGAGTGTGCAACGCTTGTTAAAAGCATCTTTTATCTTCTGGAACTGAGTAATACCATAAGGAGCCTTTTCAGAATGTCTTTTATGGAGGTATTCCTGCAATCTTGATGGTTTCATGGCATCATTAGTCAGTACAATATCACAAATAAGACATATGGAGCGTTGCTGATCTGATGGGAACAGAATTAAACCAAACGCCAGGTTGTATTGATGCACTTTCTGTAGTTTCTGTTTCTTAGCAGGATTAGAATTAGAATTCAAGGTTTCATCACCTTCAGACTGATAGAGATTGTGCCAGATATATTTATCTGTCATTAACAGGACTAAAATTAAAATTAAAATTAAAAATTAACACAAACTGGGAATGCCTATCGGACATGGACAACAGCAGCAAGTTGACACGGGCGGAATGATGGTAGCGGCATGCAAATGAACAGTGAGGTGAAGATGGAAGCGATCACGACAGTGGAAGTTACATTGACAAGGATTCAGATTGGAACCTGAATGTTAGTTGGGACAGAGCAAGCTACTTTCATACTATTCCGGTTAGTGTGATTGACCAATCACGTAAGGTCTCTTAATTAAAGCACCAAAGTTAGGGTGCCGCTTACTGCCTCACCCAAGAATCTTGAACACCCCACCCCCATGACTTAATTTCTCCTAACATTCCCTTAGCACACATAACCGCCACAATAGACAACAGACAATAGACAGTAGGTGCAGGAGTAGGCCATTCAGCCCTTCTAGCCAGCACCGCCATTCAGTGTGATCATGGCTGATCATACACAATCAGTACCCCGTTCCTGTCCTCTCCCCATATCCCTTGACCCCGCTATCTATAAGAGCTCTATCTAACTCTCTCTTGAATGCATCCAGAGACTTGGCCTCCACTGCCTTCTGGGGCAGGGCATTCCACATATCCACCACTCTCTGGGTGAAAAAGTTTTTCCGCATCTCTGTTCTAAATGGCCTACCCCTTATTCTTAAACTGTGGCCTCTAGTTCTGGACTCACCCATCAGTGGGAACATGCTTCCTGCCTCCAGTGTGTCCAATCCCTTAATAATCTTATATGTTTCAATCAGATCCCCTCTCATCCTTCTAAATTCCAGTGTATACAAGCCCAGTCGCTCCAATCTTTCAACATACGACAGTCCCGCCATTCCGGGAATTAACCTTGTGAACCTATGCTGCACTCCCTCAATAGCAAGAATGTCCTTCCTCAAATTTGGAGACCAAAACTGCAAACAATACTCCAGGTGGGGACTCACCAGGGCCTTGTACAGCTGCAGAAGGACCTCTTTACACCTATACTCAATTCCTCGTGTTATAAAATCCAGCATGCCATTAGCTTTCTTCACTGCCTGCTGTACCTGCATGCTTCCTTTCATTGACTGATGTACAAGAACACCTAGATCTTGTCGTACTTCCCCTTTTCCTAACTTGACTCCATTTAGATAGTAATCTGCCTTCCTGTTCTTGCCACCAAAGTGGATAACCTCACATTTATCCACATTAAACTGCATCTGCCATACATTTGCCCACTCACCCAACCTGTCCAAGTCACCCTGCATTCTCATAACATCCTCCTGACATTTCACACTGCCACCCAGCTTTGTGTCATCAGCAAATTTGCTAATGTTACTTTTAATCCCTTCATCTAAATCATTAATGTATATTGTAAACAGCTGCGGTCCCAGCACCAAACCTCGCGGTACCCCATTGGTCACAGCCTGCCATTCCGAAAGGGACCCATTAGTCGCTACTCTTTGTTTCCTGTCAGCCAGCCAATTTTCAATCCATGTCAGTACTCTGCCCCCAATACCATGTGCCCTAATTTTGCCCACTAATCTCCTATGTGGGACTTTATCAAAAGCTTTCTGGAAGTCCAGGTACACTACATCCACTGGCTCTCCCTTGTCCATTTTCATAGTTACATCCTCAAAAAACTCCAGAAGATTAGTCAAGCATGATTTTCCCTTCATAAATCCATGCTGACGCAGATTGATCCTTCTACTGCTATCCAAATGTGTTGTAATTTCCTCTTTTATAATTGACTCCAGCATCTTTCCCACCACTGACGTCAGGCTAACCGGTCTATAATTCCCTGTTTTCTCTCTCCCTCCTTTCTTGAAAAGTGGGACAACATTAGCCGCCCTCCAATCAGCAGGAACTGATGGGAATCAGTGCTTTAACTGCCTTACAAGATTATCTACATTATTATATATACTGCATGTTTTCAAATGTAACACCTTCAGTCAGCTTTAGATAAACATCAACAATTTATCCTGGCCCAGCCATGTGGACCCAATGGTCAAGAAAGCACACCAATGCCTCTATCTCTTAAGAAGGCCAAGGAATTTCACCATGTCCGGGAAGAACCCCATTGTTTTAACACATGCTCTATAGGAAGCATTCCTTAGGAAAGAATCGCAGCTTCATATGGTAACTGCTGTGCCCAGGATTGCAGAAAGCTGTAAACACAGCCCTGTCCATCATGCAGCCAGCCTCCTTTCAATGAAGTCTGTCTACACTTGGGCTGCTTGAGGAAAACAGCCAATGTAATCAAGGACCCCATCCACCCTTTCTTAAGACCATAAAACCATAAGACATAGGAGCAAAATTATGCAATTCAACCATCGAGTCTGCTCCATTAATTCATCATGGTTGACCCCGGATCCCATTCAACCCCATATACCTGCCCTCTCACTACATCCCTTGATGTCCTCACCAATTTGGAATCTATCAACTTCCACTTTAAATATACCCATGGACTTGGCCTCAATCCGTAATCTGTGGCTGAGCATTCCACAGATTTGCCACTCTTTGGTTTAAAAAAAAAATTCCTCCTTACTTCTGTTCTAAAGGGCTTCCCTCAATTTTGAGACCGTGTCCTCTAGTTCTGGATATACCCATGAGAGGGAACATCTTCTCCACATCCACCCTATCTAGTCCTTTCAACATTCGGTAGGTTTCAATAAGATCCCCCCACATGCTTTTAAATTCCAGTGAGTACAGGCCCAAAGCTGCCAAATCCTTCTCATATGTTAAACCCTTCATTCCCGGAATCATCCTCTGGACTCTTTCCAATGACAATAATTCCTTTCTGAGATAAGGGACCCAAAACTGTTGGACAATACTCCAAGTGCGACCTGACTAGTGTCTTATAAACCTTCAGCATTATCTCCTTGTTTTTATATTCATTTCACCTTGAAATAAATGCCAACATTGCATTTTGCTTTCTTTACCACAGACTCAACTTGTGAATTAACCTCGTCTTGCACGTAGATTCCCGTCCCTTTGCACCTCTGATGTTTGAATTTTCTCCCCATTTGGATAATAGTCTGCACTACTGTTCCTTTTACCAAAATACAATGTTATACATTTCCAACACTGTATTCCATCTGCCTCTTTTTTTGCCCATTATTCCAATTTGTTGCATTGCTTCCTCAGCACTACCTACCCCTCTACCTATCTTTGTATCATCCACAAACTTTGTCACAAAGCCATCAATTCCACTCTCTAAATGTGAAAAGTAGCAGTTCCAATATTGACCCCTGAGAAACACCACTAGTCACTGGCAGCCAGCCAAAAAAGACCCCTTTAATTCCTACTGGCTGCCTCCAGCCTGTCAATCATTCCTCTGTCTATGCCAGTACATTTCCTGTAACACCACAGGAATTTATCTTCTCTTTTCCCACCTCCCATCAGGCAGAAGAAATGCATGAGAACATTTACCACCAGGTTGAAGGACAATTTCTATACCGCTGTTGAACAGGATGAAAGATGAAATCTTGATTTCACAATCTACCTCATCATCACCCTTGCATTTTATGTCTGCATACACTGAACTTTCTCTGCAACTGTCGTACTATATCGTGCATTCTGTTTTTCCTTTCACCATTTGTACAATCTCAATTTGCTTATCTATGGAATGATCTTTGTGAATATCACGTGAATCAAAAGCTTTTTATTGTATCTTAGACAATGTATCAATAATAGACCAATTTCCACTGTATATGCGCATTGCAGTTCCACCAGATCACAAAGCAGGAGATGAGCATTATATCTGAAACTGTTGATTACAGTCTGAATTTGTTAAAGATCTATCATGATATCAATTTTTGGCCATAGCTGTATACAAGCTTCTGTTATTGCACATTTTGGTATATATATTTGTTATGCTAACAGTAGAAACCATATTTTGGATAGTACCCTGTTAAATTGGAAAACCCTACAAGATAATGGACTTGGCCCAGCACTTCATGGGTAAAACCCTGCTGAACATTGAACACACCACATGAAATACTGTCTAGGAGAACAACATCCATCATCAGAGATCCTCACCACCCAGGCCATGTTCTTTTCTCACTGCTGCCTTCAGGTAGAAGGTATAAGAGCCTTAGGACTCACACTGCCAGGTTTAGGAATAGTTACTACCCCTCAGCTACAAGGCTCTTAAACAAAAGGGTATAACTACACTCACTTCCATTGAGATGATCCCACAACCAATGATCTCACTTTAAGGACTCTTTATCTTGTTATCTCATGTTCTCATTATTTATATTTGCATTTGCAAAACTATTTGCAGTTTGCACTCTGCTTGATGTTTCATTGATCCTGTTATAGTTACTATTCTATAGATTTGCTGAGTGTGCCCGCAGGAAAATTAATCTCATGGTTGTATAGAGTGACATATATGTACTTGGATAATAAAATTTACTTTGTACTTTATCAGCTCATAACTTGTAAAAACCCATTCTGTACAACTGATGCTTTGAATCCATTCACTTTATTAGGATGATGTTACATGTCTTAAGCAGTGGAACTGAAAAGTTCCTTTAACGATAAATCAAATAAAAATGGAAAGAGACTTCTTAATCAACTTTAGTTGGGGTGTGGTTGTTGACTGGTAACAGTCCTCTGATTTCTCTCAACGTGATGATTCTTTACCACAGATGGTAGTGATAAACTTTCTGGAACTAGAACCTTCACAATTAAGCAAGAATGCCCTCTTTCTTTCAATAAGCACTGTGCAATTCAATGATATCAACTACAAATCTTGATTGTTATTTCTATTCCTTACTGAAAGAAGTTGAAACCAATTGTAGCATGCCAACTTTTTCCACCCTCCCTGAGACTAGATGAGTTAGCACATTTAGAATTAAGCCCCATCCCTTCTTGAACTGTGCGGCTCAAGGTCACATTACTCAATGTATTTGCCTGCTGATCCATTCACAAAACAGTGCAAAATATGCTAACCTTTTCAAAATCAATCCTTTGTGGCTAATCCTCTGTTTGCTTCGCAGCCAACCACAGGTATCCAGCAACAATTACACATGTGTCAACTAATTTATGTAAGTGTGGTACTAATTCAAAGAAAGCAGATTATGATTAAGATTTATGAAAAGTCAATAATGCTTTGCAAGAAGTCACTCTTGAATAAAAAGCTGAGCATGCATAATGAACCTCTGCCATGAAAACATTCCATTATTTTAATGTGCTCCTGGATTGATTATCTATGGTAACATTATATATACAAGGACATTAAGTAAAATTACTCCACAGTCACTTTGATCACCTTTGATATAATAATAGAGTTTGTACAGTATTAATTTAAACTAAACCTTACCCTTGTAAACTTTCTGACAGGTAAGAGATCAAAAGTTTATACAACTGGGAGCAATGCTTTTGGCTCTGTCAATAGCTTTTACTTCCCTCCCAGAGCGATGTGTGACTCCAAATTTACTGCATTTCCTGACCTTTTATTGTACTGTCAGTTCTAAATGTTAGACCAGCAAAGGCTTTATTCAATGCATGCCAAGGCAGAATTTTCATTGCATGGTCAAATAGTCATTTTGTGGGATGGCCCTCCCAACATTGAGCACATCTACACATGAAATGCTGTCACAGGAAAGCAGCATCCGTCGTCAGGGACTCCACCACCCAGGACATGCTCTCTTCTCGCTGCTGCCATCAGGGAGGAGGTACAGCAGCCTCGGGACTCGCATCACCAGATTCAGGAACAGTTATTACCCCTCAACCATCAAGCACTTGAATCAAAGGGGAAAACTTCACTCAACTTCACTTGCTTCATTATTAAGATGTTCCCACAACAAATGGACTCTCTTTCAAGGCCTCTTCATCTCATGTTCTCAATATTTATTTATTATTGTTATTTCTTCTTTTTGTATTTGCACAGTTTGTTGTCTTCTGCCCTTTGGTTGAAGCCCTAGTTGAGTGGATTCAGTGATGCTCTTATGGCTATTATTCTAAAGATTTATTGAGTATGCCCACAAGAAATTGAATCTAAGGGGTGTATGTGGCGATATATATGTACTTTGATAATAAACCTACTTTGAACTTTAAATAGTTTACACTTCTAAATAAGCAAAATACATTAATAAGCATATAATATCTAGTTATATATCAATATTTTAACTTACTGATAATGAGGGGAAACTAAACGAAACACATCAAATGTTGAAAGGCCTGATAGAGTGGATGTGAAGAGGATATTTAGTATGATCGGAGAGTCTAAGACCTCAGAATAGAGGGGCGTCCTTTTAGAATGGAGATGAGGAGGAATTTCTTTGGTCAGAGTGTGGTGAATCTGTGGAATTCATTGCTACAGGTGGCTGTGGAGGCCAAGTCTTTAGGTATATACGGCAGAGGTTGATAGATTCTTGATAAGTCAGGGCATGAAGGGATACGAGGAGGAGATTGGGGCTGAGAGGGAAATGATCATCCATGGTGAACTGGCAGAGCAGACTCGATGGGCCAAATGCCCTAATTCTACTCCTATATCTCATGGTCTTTTGGCCTAAGATTATCAATGATAAATATTCAACTCTGATTATGCTACTGAGTAATTCAATATGCAGTTAAAATTTAGTTTTCTGTTGTAACTGGAGGAACTACTCAAGTTATGGATTTCTTTATTTAAATACAGGCACAGAATAACATCAGACTACTGGTAAGATGGCAGAGCATGTGAATGCAGTGGCCTCTCGCGGGACAACGAATGGTGCTTTTTCATTTGTAACATTGTTTATTATGATCCAAAGACAATTCTACTCCAAGAACTTCGAGTACTGATGGGCTGCTCCATCAGTGAATTGCTCATTGATCAGAGTAGCTGGACTGTTATCGGTGGTGGAGCCGGCTGAGGTGTCAAAGGGTCTAGCCAGGATATCGGAGGATCTGGTCAGGATATTGGAGGATCCTGCTGAACTGTCAGAGGAGCCAGGTTGAGTTGGAGGAGCTGACCTGAGCGCAGACCATGCGGCTGCCAGCTACTTAGCAGTATGGGAGCTGGTGCAGTATAACTGTGGGAGATTGTCTCGGACATTTCACTTGTGGTCACAAGACTCCGTTGGACAGTGATAATGAAAGGTGCCACAGGCCTGTTTCCCTTGTCCCCTGGACGGACAGGCTGTGTAGCCTCAGTTGTAGTGAGGACTGGGCCTCAAGCCTCGGACTTGCCTACTGCTACAGACCAGGTGAGAAGACACGGAAGCGTTACAGCGTGGCATGTGCACTTGGCTGAGACCTGGCCTCTGCCATCAGTGCTGCCCTCCTGTGTTTGAGAAGTGGAATGACAGGCTGGATTGTGTATACACACTGCTGGGAGACTGTACCATCAATTACCGGACATTGTCACTCAGGGTCTTGGACTATATAGATATATGAAAATAGATAGATAGACAGAGGGAGATAAAGAGAGAGAGAGAGAGAGAGAGAGAGAGAGAGAGAGAGAGAGAGAGAGAGAGAGAGAGAGAGAGAGAGAGAGAGAGAGAGAGAGAGAGAGAGAGAGAGAGAGAGAGATATGTTTTTTTGAGTGAATATGCTTCTTTGCTCTCTATTTTGAATAATGTTACTCACTATTTTGAATGTTTTGCACCATGGTTCCAGAGGAATGCTGTCTTGTTCAGCTGCATCTATGTATTGCTTGAATGATAATTAAACTTAATTTCATTTGACTTGAAATCCATCATCTGAGCAATGTGTAGCTCTTGAGATAATAATATTCTGATTTTGGCAGATCAAGAAATAATTCCACAAACTTTACACCTATATTCTGATTGTGAGAGTAAATTTAAATTAACACTGAGCTCGATTTGAATGCGGACTTTAATTTAGTTCACTGTTAAGTCACTGCTTCAACAACTTGTCATCTAAATAATCAAAAACTCAGCATTGAGTAACCAGACAAATATTTTAAAGATGTATTATATTTTCTGTATATCATAGATGAAGAGACCAGAGAAATAGCTACAAACCACTCAGATCACTTGGTAAGACCAGAAATGATAGCTTTGAACTATAACTACAGTGATGTATGAAGCCATTTTGCATCCCACCACCTCTATAATTTTCTGGATTGAATCTAATATATAGGGCTTGACCTGAACGTGAAGTTAAGTAGAGTGAGAGATTGCCATTGAGCTAGGCGAGGTATGAATGAGGATAAGAAGGAAATAGTTGAGGCCAATTAAAAAATTGGGGCAGAATCTCAATTAAGAATGGGTCAAATAAATCAATATCATTTCTTATCTGCAATCGCTAAGATTCTGGATTGGTCATTAACCTCAGACAGAATCATGCTTAAAAGAAATTTCAAAAAATAGCATTTGCTCTTGTGAAGCATTCAAAATTTTTGGCTAACATTGCACAGGAGAAAAGTGAGATGAATGCAGTATTTTGAGCGTGAACGGCTTTAGGGCTGAGCCTTCTCTGCACTTACATGGAATAACATGCTAGTTGTAAACCAGTGCCAAATTTTAAAGCCTTTTCATGATCAAATATGTGCAATTTGACAGCTGAATAAGTAGTATTTAGTACTTCCATGAGGTTAAATTGGGGGCCCCAAACTTAACTTTTCCAAGAGTAGGTGTGCAATTAATTGGCCTAGAAACTCTTGTTGGCAGAATCTCAAATGGTGATGGAGGGCGTACAGGAGTGATAAAACTCATGTATCTTTAAATGTGAGAATGAAAAACAATGCACATTGTCTGTATATTTATCATTACTGGCAGAAGATTTTCTATAAAGCAAATGTTATTTCTTCATATATCTTTGACTTATGTCAATTTGAGTGGCTAATGACCTAAATCAAAAGTCATCAGCTTAGAGTTATTCACATTTGATACAATTATCTCTCATATCTATAACTGGGAAAACTGGTTCAACAGTATCATACTTTCACTCAATGAATGTTAACTTCCATCATGTAGTACCCCCACACTTGGGGACATCTCAGGACTAATAGAACCTTTGGAGCTACGATAAGCATTCATGAGAGATCAGTAACCATTTCCTATGAGTTTAGTCATTTGACACCTGTTAGGAGACCAGCACTACAGTCAGTAAACAAGCAATATAAAGTAATTTTATATCGCATGGATGCCACAATAGCATAGTGGTTAGCATGACACTATTACAGATTGGGATGTTCTGGGGTTCAGAGTTCAGTTCCAGCACTGTCTGTAAGGAATCTGTACATCCTCCCCATGCAAAACATGGGTGCTACAGTTTTCTGCCACAGTCCAAAGACGTGCGGGTAGTTTAATTGGCCATTGTATATTGTCCCTTGACTAGACAACAGACAATAGGTGCAGGAGTAGGCCATTCGGCCCTTCTAGCCAGCACCGCCATTCACTGTGATCATGGCTGATCATACACAATCAGTACCCCATTCCTGCCCTCTCCCCATATGCCTTGACCCCACTATCTATAAGAGCTCTATCTAACTCTCTCTTGAAAGCATCCAGAGACTTGGCCTCCACTGCCTTCTGGGGCAGAGCATTCCACATATCCACCACTCTCTGAGTGAAAAAGTTTTTCCGCATCTCTGTTCTAAATGACCTACCCCTTATTCTTAATCTGTGGCCTCTAGTTCTGGACTCACCCATCAGCGGGAACATGTTCCCTGCCTCCAGTGTATCCAATCCCTTAATAATCTTATATGTCTCAATCAGATCCCCTCTCATCCTTCTAAATTCCAGTGTATACAAGCCCAGTCACTCCAATCTTTCAACATATGACAGTCCCGCCATTCCAGGAATTAACCTTGTGAACCTAGGTTACTAGGTTAGAGTAAATAGTGTTCATCAGGTGTTGCTGAGATTTCATGGCTCAAATGGCCAATATATTGCTAAATAAAATTTTAAAAAGATTAAAATTCAAGATTCCAATCCAATTTGGTAGCTTAACATTCTTTTGTAAATCCCAATGAGGTTTGCCCTATTTTAAGGCGTATTCCTCATTTGCAGTAGCCCAGAGTACCTAACATTTCCAGGCTAGCAAAGTTTAGAAGGACAGCAGTGGTAAATGAGGGAACTACAGGCCAGTGAGCTCACCAGAGACTGGAAAGCTACTGTAGGCAATTCTGAGACTCAATTTATTTGCATTTAGATAGGCAAAGAATGATTTGAGATAGTCAGTATATATGTATAGGAACTTGTGTCTCACAAATTTGACTGAGCTTTTTGAAGAGGCGACCAAAAGCACTGATGACTGCAGTGTGTCAGCCATTGTCTACAGAGACTTCAGAAAGGCATTTGACAAGGTCCCACAAGGTAAGCTGCCTGGAAGGCTAGAACACCCTGGGCAGATGGTTATAGTGGAGGGTTATTTTTCAGATTGAAGGCTGGTGACCAGGGATCAATGCTGGATCAATCACGAGGAAATCTGCAGATGCTGGAAATTCAAACAACAACACACACAAAATGCTGGTGGAACACAGCAGGCCAGGCAGCATCAATAAGGAGAAGCATTGTCGATGTTTCGGGCCCAGACCTGACGAAGGGTCTCGGCCCGAAATGTCGACAGTGCTTCTCCTTATAGATGCTGCCTGGCCTGCTGCGTTCCACCAGCATTTTGTGAATGCTGGATCAATGATGTTTTTCAAATATATAAATTATTTTGAATAAAAATGTAGGTGGCATTGTTAGTAATTTTGCAGATCAGTGCATCATGGACAATGAATCAGAATGAAAATTAGGTCTATTATCACCGGCATGTGACATGAAATTTGTTAACTTAGCAGCAGCAGTTCAATGCAATATATAATCTAGCAGAGAAAAAAATAAGAAGAAGAAATAAAAATTTAAAAAATAAACAAGTAAATCAATGACGTATATTGAATAGATTTTTTTAAAACATGCAAAAACAGAAATACTGTATCTTAAAAAAAAGTGAGGTAGTGTCCAAAGATTCAATGTCCATTTAGGAATCGGATGGCAGAGGGGAAGAAGCTGTTCCTGAATCACTGATCAGGCTTTTGTACCTCCTACCTGATAACAGTGAGAAAAGGGCACGACCTGGGTGCTGGAGGTCCTTAATAATGGACGCTGCCTTTCTGAGACGCTGCTCCTTGAAGATGTCCTGGGTAATTTGTAGGCTAGTACCCAAAATGGAGCTAACTAGATTTACAACCTTCTGCAGCTTCTTTCAGTCCTGTGAAGACAGTGATGTAGCCTGTCAGAATGCTCTCCACGGTACAACTATAGAAGTTTTTGAGTGCATTTGTTGACAGGACATATCTCTTCAAACTCCTAATAAAGTATAGTCGTTGTCTTGCCTTCTTTATAACTACATCAATATATTGGGACCAGGTTAGATTCTCAGAGATCTTGACACCCAGGAACTTGAAACATCTCACTCACTCCACTTCTGATCCCTCTATGAGGATTGGTATGTGTTCCTTCATCTTACCCTTCCTGGAGTCCACAATCAGCTCCTTCATCTTACTGACGTTGAGTGTCAGGTTATTGCTGCAGCACCATTCTAATAGTTGGCATATCTCACTCCTGTACTCCCTCTCGTCACCACCTGAGATTCTGCCAACAATGGTTGTATTGTCAGCAAATTTATAGATGATATTTGAGCTATGCCTAGCCACACTGTCATGTGTATGTAGACAGTAGAGCAGTGGGCTAAACACACACCCCTGAGGTGCGCTCAGAGTTGATCATCAGCGAGGAGGAGATGTTATCACCAATCCGCACAGTATGTGGTCTTCCAGTTAGAAAGTAGAGGATCTAATTGCAGAGGGAGGTACAGAGGCCCAGGTTCTGCCACTCCTCAATCAGGATTATGGGAATGATGGTATTGAATGCTGAGCTATAGTCGATGAACCTGAAGAAGGTTGTCTAAAGTTACAGCTGTTATAAAGTTAAAAGTGGAGAAGCGGAATTTAACTCAGAAAATGGAAGTTAGCGCAAACCAGGGTAGGACTTACACAATGAGCAGTAGGGCACTGTGGAATGTTGTGGGGCAGAGGGATCTGGGAATACAGATCCGATATTCCTTGTAAGTGGTGTCACAGGTAGACATGGTCATAAAGAGAGCTTTTAGTATATTGACCTTCATAAATCCGAGTATTGAGTACTGGAACCTGATGCCCTTCCTCCTGCACTGACTCCTCTACTACATGTTACACTGTATGATCTTCCTATTTCTGGCCTTGCTAGCGTGTGGCGCAAGTAGCAATCCTGAGATCACGATCCTGAATGCCCTGTCCTTTAACTTAGCACCTAACATGCTGAACTCACTTTGCAGAACCTCGTCACTCATCCTTCTCATGTTATTGGTACTGACGAGGACCACAGCCTCTGGCCACACACTTTCCCACTTAAAGAGTGCTGTGGACTCGATCCGAGATGCCACTAACCCTGGCACCAGGGACACAACAAACCGCCTGGGAATCTCATTCTCAGGCACAGAACCCCCTTTCTGTTCCCTAAACCAATGAATCCCCTTTCACTACAACTCAGTTCAGTGTCAGAAGCCTGCTCGCTTTGACTCTGATTAAAAAGTGATTAATTGCCAGAAGTTAAGCCAGGACATGACATATTCAAGGAATTGCAGATCCCTGGGGAAGTTATTGGACAGAGAGACTTAGGGGTACCAGTACATAGTTCCCCAAAAATGAGAACACAGGTGGACAGGTGGCGAAGAATGCCTGTGGCATGGTTGCCTTTGTCGGCAAAGGCATTGAGTACAAGAATTAGAATGTCACGTTAGAATTGTACAAAATGGTGATTGGACCATACCTGGAGCAGTTCTGGTTGCCACACTATGGGAAAGATGTGATTAAACTAGAAAAGGTACGGAAAACACTCAGCGATGTTGCCTGCATTGAAGGACTTCTGTTATAAGGAAAGATAATAAAGGCTGAGTCGGTTTTCCTTGGGGCAAAGGAAGTTGAGAGGTGGAATAATACTAGAATATAAAATCCTGAGAAGCCTACTTGAGGTAGTCAGCCAGAATTTGTTTTACGTAGCGGGGGGCCAGAAAGAAGGCATAGGATTAAGATGCATGGGAGGAGATTAAAGATCTGAGAGATAAACCCACACAGAGTGGAATACGCTTCCAAAGGAAGAGCTAGAAAAGGGAACAGTAACAATATTTAAGAGGCATCTGGACAAGTTCATAAAAGGAAATGGCATAAAGAGCTTGGAACTAATGCAGGCACGTAAAATTGGTTTAGATTGGTGTGATGGATGGCGTGAAATGCTTGCTTCCCTGCTGTAGAATTCTATGACTCTACAATATTAAAAACATACCACTATGCACAAATATGGAGGTGAGTGAAAGGTTCTATGTTTCTATTAAAAATTCAATTCAACTGGCAGTGGAAAGCTTAATTTAATCCGTCAATTAGAAAAGGCAATTTGATATTGGAGAATACAAATATCAGGAAAAAAGCATAAATGAAATCCAGAAGTTATAGGAAGATATAAGATAGAGCTAAAGAAATTTACTTCCCTGAAATTTCTGTCTCCACCACCATCTACACGCCCACCCACCAACTTTCCAAGACTTACTGATACTTGCTATTACTTACTAGCCAGAGGGGAAAAAAACAACTTAAAATGTTAAAATTGAAATTTTATGTGCATACAGATACCCCTTCTTCTGAAATGTAAACTTTGCGTTCCACCTTATTCCAGCACGGTTTTCCTGAAACTTAATTTAGAGAATAGATTACCCCCAACTCCTACCATTCCCATCCCAACTCCTCCTTCCTTTAAAGAAAGCATTAGAATTTAACAATACGTTGGAGGAAATGTAAGATTATAAGACACAGGAGAAGAATTAGGCCATTTGGCCCATCAAGTCTGCCGTACCATTTCATCGTGGCTGACCCAGTTACTTTTCAGCCCCAGTCTCCTGCCTTCTCCCAATATCCCTTCACGCCCT
Source organism: Hemitrygon akajei (assembly GCF_048418815.1). Taxonomy (NCBI): domain Eukaryota; kingdom Metazoa; phylum Chordata; class Chondrichthyes; order Myliobatiformes; family Dasyatidae; genus Hemitrygon; species Hemitrygon akajei. The sequence continues at coordinate 184,465,112 of NC_133128.1, forward strand.
GACTAATCAAGAATCTATCAACACCTGACTTAAATATACTCAGTGACTTGGCCTCCACAGCCACCTGTGGTAAAAAATGTCACAGATTTACCACTCTCTGGTTAAAGAAATATCTCGTCATCTTTGTTCTAAATGGACATCCCTCTATTTTGAGGCTGTGTCCTCTGGTCTTAGATTTCCCCACTATTGGAAACATCCTCTCCACATCCGCTCTATTGAGGCCATTCAACATTTGATAGTTTTCAATGAGATCACTCATCATTCTTCCGAAATCTAGTGAGTACTGGCTGAGATTCATCAAACACTCCTCACATGAGAAGCGTTTCAATCCTGGAATCATTCTCGTGAACCTCCTCTGGCCCCTCTTCAATGCTATTACATCTAAGCAGGAGATTCAGGCTGAGAGGAAATGGAACAGCCATGAAATGGAGGAGAAGACTCGATGGGCCAAATGGCCTAATTCTGCTCCAATATCTTATGGTCTAATGGTCTTATGGATTAATTGCCATGAACCTCTTTTGAATCCTATCCAATGTCAGCACATCTTTTCTTAGATAAGGGGCCCCAAAACTGCTCACAATACTCCAAGTGAGGTCTCACCAGTGCCTTCTAAAGCCTCAAAATTACATCCCTGCTTTTATATTCTATTCTTCTTGAAATGAGTGCTAACATTGCCTTTACCTTCCTCACCACTGACTCAACCTGCAAATTAACCTTTGGAGAATCCTGCATTAGAACTCTCAAGTCCCTGTGCACCTCAGATTTTTGAATTTTCTCTCCATTTTTATTATGGAACTTCAGCTGGGTAAGGATAAAACAATGAGTAAAAATTTTTGCAGTAGTTTTGTACAGTGAACAATACATATTTTAAACACTTCTAGATATATGAAAACATGGATTATTCATGTAACTATTAAATAATGGTGTGCTATGTATTTCCTGTAGTCAGCATTACTTCCTTTAACACATGCTCAACATGCTCTCCATAGATATTGCATTTCATAATTTTATACATAGTCAGAACCTCACAGCACCAGAGATCTGGTTTCATCCCTAACCTCCAGTGTCTTCAGTGTGAGATTTGCACTTTCTCCATGACGACAAGTATTGCCTCCAAGTACTCTGGTTTTGTCCCACATATATTGAAAGATTGAATAAATTAGGACTTTATGCCTTGGAGTGTAGAAGGTTGAGAGATTTGATAAGGGTATAAAAAACTATGAGGGACATAGATAGGGTAAGTGCAACCAGCTTTTTCCACTGAGGTTGGGTGGAACTACAAGGAGAGGTCATTGGTTAGGGGTCAAAGGTGAAAAGTTTAAGGGGCGCATGAATGGAAACTTCTACACTCAAAGGGTTGCCAGAGTGTGGAATGAGCTGCCAGCTCAAGTGGTGCATGCAAGCTTGATTTCAATGCTTAAGGGAAGTTGGGCTGGGTGCATGGATGGTTTAAATGGTTTGGCACAGACTAGAGGGGGTGAAGGACCTGCTTCTGTACTGTGCCTTTCTATGACTCTATGTCGCTATCCCAAAAACATGCGAGTTTGTAGGTTAATTGGTCAAAATAAATTGAATCTAATGTGTGGTGTCGATGGTCAGCATGGACATGAGCTGAAGGATCTGTTTTCTTGCAGCATTGCAGGCCCCTTGAATCGAAGAGACAGTCATCTAAAAGCAGGGTGAACACTATGAAAGCAACCTTCCTGAATGACATCAAGAAGACCTCGTTTATAAATACTTATAGTCACTTTCCCCTGTCCTATCAGATATCACAAACGGCTAATACACATTGAAATATTACAAGAGTTAGGGACTCGTAGGTGCAACATAGAACAGTATAGCATAGCCCACAATGCTGTGCCAAATTTTTAATCTACTCCAAGATCAATCTGGCCCTTCCATCCCACATAGCCCACCATTTTCTATTCTTCCGTGTGAATATTTGTCTCTAAAATTTCCCTAATATAAATGTCTCGATCACCACCCTGGCACTTCACACATTTCTGGATTGAACTTCAACTGCCACTTCTCAGCCCAGTTTTGCATCCAACAATGTTCCCTATGAAAACCTTCTATACTCTCACAGCCTCACCAATCTTCGTGTCATCCGCAAACTTACCAACCCATCTTTCCACTTTTTCATCCAAGTCATGTATAAAAATCACAAAGATCAGGGGTCTCAGAACAGATCACTGTGAAACACTACTGGTCAACAATCTTCAAACAGAATATGCTCCATCTACAACCACTTTCTGCCTTCTGTGGTTAAGCCAGTTCTGAATCTACACAGCCAAATTTCCCTGGATCCTATGCTTTCTGATTTTCTGAATGAGGTTACCATGAGGAACCCTGTTAAATGGCTTACTAATATCCATATACACCACATCCATTGCTCTGCCTTCATCAGTTTTGTTTCTCACTTCCTCAAAGAATTCAATCAATCTTGTGAGGCACAACCTGCTCCTCACAAAGCCAGGCTGACTATCCCTAATCAGATGATGCTTCTCCAAATGCTTTCAAATCCTATTGCTAATAAGCTGTTCACTTCTATTTGCTTGTCTCTTGCCAACTCTCACATTGTAAATCTCAAGGCTATCCAGTCATCATTATCAGATTTTTCATCAACACCATGCAGATTAGTGCTCTTTTGAAACTGCAGTTAGCTTTTCATCGTTTTCTTTTCCTTGTGCAATCCATTTATTTTTATCTGCCAGATGTTTTCTTTCTATGTGCCCTACTTTGTTGCATTTTCTGCAAGTTTTGCCTTTAAACCTGTATTGGTCTGGTGTATATGAGCCCCTGCCACAATGGTAATGCAATTCATTTGGCCGGGCAGGTTTCTGTTTAGGTGCTGCAATTTTGTTCACACTTACTTTCATTCCTGACTCCAACTCAATTCTCTCTCTCTGCTTTTTCCATTGATACAGTGATTTCAATCACTCTTTTAAATGGAAGTTGGGCTCAGATATTAGCCATTTTTAAATACATTCTTGTAAGATTCCACAAACTAAATGATCTTTCAGTGTATCATTAAGCCCATCACTGAATTGACAATGCTCAGTTAACTTCTCCAGTTCATTTGCCTAAACTGAAGTGGACTCCCCTTCCCTTTCATTCCACTCATGAAACCTGAAGTGTTCTGCAATCAACAATGGTTTTGATTCCAAATATTCCATTCATAATATCTGGAAAGTTTATTTCGGCTGGTTAGTTTGAAGCACCTAAACTTCTAAGCAAACTCTATGCTTTTTCACTCAGTAACATTGGCACTTGCTTTTCATTGGCTATTTCATTTGCTTCAAAATGCTGCTCAATTTGTTCAGCATACAATATCTAGTTATCTGTTGTGCAATCAAACACATCTATCTTTCTGATGTAAGCATCCACTTCTGCCTTTTTCAATTTATGATTATTATCACCAGGTACTCACTGCTTATGACTGTTTTAACTCCAATGTCTCTCTCTTCCCTTTCCGAAGAAAAACGAGCTGCACTTTTTTTTAACTCGACCGTCTCACTGCGCTTCAACAGGTAGGTAGTGAGCTCCAGTTCATTTTAAAATGTCCTTGCTGTCACTGGTATGTTTTGCAACTTCCAAATGTAAAACTATTTGACAGCAGGGGATAACCCATGCATGTTTACTCCTACTTTAGTGAGGAGTGCACATGTGACGTGGTGGCGTAATACCATATACCATTCACATACTTCTTACAAATAGCAATTATGTTAACAAAGAATGCTTAGTCAAACAATAAATTTACAATATTTGACAAATATTACTGAAAAATTAAATACACAACAATAATTCCCCCCCCCCCCCACTCCAACAGTATCAAAAGCAATAAACCTATTATTGGGATTGCCTCCAGGGTCAACCATGATGGAGTGGCGGAGCAAACTCGATGGGCTGAATGCCCTAATTCTGCTCCTATATCTTATGGTCTTATAGGAACTATGCATTGACTATCGATTCCTTTTCCCTCTACTGACAGTCCCACAGCCATTTGCCCCCTTCACCTTTGGTGTAACTGCCTCTCAGTAGCTCCTATTTATCAACTCCTCATTCCTCCGAATGAGCCGTAGGTCATCCAACTCCAGCTCAATAGAAAAATATTCTGTTACTTACTAGAAGCATAATCAGTCAAATTTGACTGAATTATTCTCCTACGTCATGTGTTTAGATCATAATGATACCACTTAACAGATTAACATACAGTATCCAGTTTGTTATAATATACCTAATCAGATTCATTATCAATTGTCTACAAGTATCTTAAAAAGTGTGTTTACTTCTAATAGAAAAAGTTATTCCACGCCCTTGTCTAGAAATCACAGGTCTAACTTTGAGAGATGAAATAATTCATCAAATATATCTTATGTCATGTTTTGAGAGGTGCTATCTTTTTGAAATGCATTGCACAAATACAATGTAAGCAAAAAATGGTGGAAACATCAGGCAGGATCTGTGGGAAGAGAAACAGTTAATACTTCAAATCTAGCACCGTGTATCAGAAAGCAAGATCTGCACAGTTGCAAGTCTTCCTCTTTTTTCTATCTACTTGTACTTATTCATGTAGAAACACATGTTTTAAAATGTCGTATCAGAAGCATTTTTATACAGGAGAAACTCTACAAGCCAGCATGGAGTACGCAATTTGCACTGAACGAAACATGAAGCTTGTTCAGATATCAATTTTCAACCTATTGAGTTATCAGCTGCTATAAACAGATGTTGTTTATTTATTTATTTACCGATGCAGCGCTGAATAGGCCCTTCCAACTCTTTGAGCCACGCCATCCTAGCGACTCACAACAAACCTGATGAACCCTATCCTAGTCAGGGGACAACTTACAAAGACCAATTAACCTACCCGGCACATCTTTGGACTGTGGGAGGAAACCAGAGCAACTGGAGAAATCAAACACACTCCCCTTTCGCTGTGGCAGGAGTGACGCCTCTCCTCCCTTTATAGTGAGAGAGAAAGAGAGAGAGAGAGAGAGAGCACCTGTAGCATGTCGAATGGTTGGGTGAAAAATGGTCTTTGATGGACTGCAGATCATGGTCTCTTTGGGGGTTTTATGTTGCTTGCTTGGTAGGTGGTGATGGGGGCCTGATGCTTTCTGATGGAATAATACGCAGAGGGTTGATGCTTCCTCTGCTGCTGGAATAAGGGGGAGGAGAGGCTTTGGGATTCTTAACGTTTTTTTCTGTCATTAATTCTTTGGGGTTTTTCTTCTGTTTCGTGGATGTCTGCTGGGAGTAAAAATTTCAGGTTGTATATTGTATACATTCGCTGATATTGAATGGAACCATTGAACTACTGAACCATTCCACAGGGAGGATGTATAGACTCCTTATAGACGGCGCTGGAACTGAACTCTGACCTTGGGAACACTTGAGCTGCAATAACAATAGAAGTCAATTAATAGACAGTAGGTATGTCGCATCCAGAATTATTTCCAGGTAGCAGATGATTTCCTTCCATGCCGCTCTGACGTATTGGGAAGCTGTGTACTAGACAAGTTACAGCAGTGGTTTGCCACTGCCTTCTGCCAGGTGAGGTTTGTTTTTAAGTGATCACCAGCACTGGTAACTAGATGGAAAAATAAGGACGATTTTAATTTGTCATATTATTGCCATAATGCTTTTTTTTTGGTGAAGCTCCATATAAATAGGATTAGTACCGTCATAAATGTTCTGGGTTCAATGAGTGATCTGAAATCACACAGAAAGCTGAATAAAAGTGAATGTTGGAACTATTCAGTTTGTCAAGCAACATCTGCGGAAACAAAAACAACGTTAACTTTTCAGGTTAATGACATTTTCATCAGAGAAATACTTTTAGTATTTTCTGTAGTGACACACACAAGATGCTGGAGGAACTCAGCAGGTCAGGCAGCATCTATGGAAATGAATAAGCAGTCAATGTTTCTGGCCGAGACCCTTCTTCATGACTGGAAAGGAAGTGGGAAGACACCAGAATAAAAAGGTGGAGTGAGGGAAGGATGTTAGCTAGAAGGTGATAAGTGAAGCCAGATGGATGGGAAAGGTGAAGGGCTGGTGAAGAAGTAACCTTGTAGGAGAGGAGAGTGAACAAGGGAGGAAGGGACACAGGGAGAGGTGATAGCCAGGCAAGTAGAGGTAAGAGGCCAGAATAGGGAACAGAAGAAGAGGGGAAGTGGGAGAACTTTTTTAACAGAGAACTTGATATTCATGCCATCAGGTTGAAGGCTACCCAGAGAGAATATAAGGTGTCGCTCCGCCACTTTGAGGATGGCGTCATGTTGGCACAAGTATCTTCTGTTATTAATTCAGATTTTTTGGTTATGAAAACTGAATAGCTTGTTTTCATAAAAAAGTACTGTGATCTAATTAACTAACCCATATGTTTTAATTCAAAGAATGGAGATATGTAAATAGAAACTAATTTATTAAACCAAAATGTCATGGGATTTTAACGAATAATTGTTAAGTGATATTGGCTGTAACCTTATTACAAATTGCAATCTAATTGCAAATTCAAAATCTATTATGAAGACATGATTTTTTTGCAATTATTATTGGTTTTGATAATCATTTTATATCACAATATCCATTACTAGAATAGGACAGTTTATATGGCAGGTTTCCAAAGACCAAAAATTTATTTTGAATTACTATCATTTTGAAAAATAATCGTGTGCTTTCCTGGCATACATGACAAATAAGCCCTTCTTGAGCTTCTAGCTGGGTGCAGGTATCGACTTTAACAGATGTTGAGATGACAAACTCTGCCATCTTCATCAGGGATGATGCCTGGGCATGTCTAGTCCAGTGGTATTTACACCCCATCATCTGTCCCTCCTGATTGGTTAATCCTCATCCAATCAGGTTTCCACTGCCCCACCTTGTTTACAATCAAATTCCAGTTCTTATTTAGAGTGAGACCTTTGTCTTCGGTAAAATTCTTTACTTCTAGTTTTTCTTCAATGGCTTCCTTCACCAGGCAGTCCCAAAAGTCATTGACACAGAAGTAGTTTTGTCAATCCTAAGGCTATTGCAAATGCAAGGTTCTGCTATATTTGAATTGAATTGAATTGACTTTATTACTTATATTCTTCACATATATGAGTAAAAATCTTTATGTTACATCTCTGTCTAAATGTGCAATTTATAGTAATTTGTAATAAATAGTATGCACAACAGGACAGTCAATATAACATAAGCATGTATCAGCATGAATTAATCAGTCTAATGGCCTGGTGGAAGAAGCTGTCCCAGAGCCAGGTGGTCCTGGCTTTTACGCTGTGGCACTGTTTCCTGGAAGGCAGCAATTGGAGCAGTTTTTGGTTGGGGTGACTCGGGTCCCCAATGATCGTTTGGGCCCTTTTTACACACCTGTCTTTGTAAATGTTCTGAGTAGTAGGAAGTTCACATCTACAGATGTGCTGGGCTGTCTGCACCACTCTCTGCAGAGTCCTGTGATTGAGGGAGGTACAGTTCCCATACCAGGCTGTGGTGCGGCCAGTCAGGATGCTCTCAATTGTGCCCCTGTAGGAAGTTCTTGGGATTTGGGGGCCCATACCAAACACCTTCAACTGTCTGAGGTAAAATAGGTGCTGTTGTGCCTTTTTCACCACACAGTTGGTGTGTACAGACCATGTGAGATCCTCAGTGATGTAGATGCCAAAGAACTTAAAGCTGGTCACCCTCTCAACCCCAGATTCATTGATGTCAATAGGGGTTAGCTTGTCTCCATTCCTCCTGTAGTCCATAACCAGCTCCTTTGTTTTTGTGACATTGAGGGAGAGGTTGTTTTCTTGACACCACTGTGTCAGGGTGATGACTTCTCTGTTGAGATAGAGGAATAGATCCAAGGAAATCCCTGGCAAATGTCATCATTGTATAGCTAGGCACACCTCAAATGCCATCTATAAATTTGAGGATGAAACAACTATTGTTGGCAAAATCTCAAATGGTGATGGAGGGCGTACAGGAGTGATATATATCAGCCAGTTGAGTTGGGTTGCAGCAAGAACCTTGCACTCTATGTTAGCAAGACTAAAGAGCTGATTGTGGAATTCAAAGGGTAAGACGAGGGAGCTCACACCAATCCTCATAGAGGGATCAGAAGTGGAGAGAATGAACAATTTCAAGTTCCTGTGTGTTAATATCTCTGAGGATCTAACCTGATCCCAACATATTGATGCAGCTACAAAGAAAGCAATTCAGTGGCTATTTTTCATTAGGAGTTTCAGGAGATTTGGTATGTCACGTAAAACATACAAAAATTCCTACAGGTATACCATGGAGAGGATTCAGACTGGCATTGGGTTGTGGTGGGGGGGGGGGGGGTGCTGGGGGTTTGCTGACGCACAGAATAGAAGTACACTACGGAGAGTTGTAAAATTAGCTCCATCACGGGTACTAGCCTCTGTGGTATCCATGACATCTTCAAGGAGCGGTGCCACAATAAAGCAGCGTCCAACATTAAGGGCCCTCACCACCCAGGACATGCCCTCTTATTGTTACCATCAGGGAGGAGGTACAGAAGCCAGAGCACTCAGCAGCTCAGGAACAGCTTCTTCCCTTCTGCCATTCAACTTCTGAATGGACATCGAACCCATGGACACCACATCACTACTTTTTATTTATGTTTTTACACTACTTATTTAATTTAACTATTTTATATACATATATACTTACCTTAATTTATATACATTATATTATTATGTATTGCATTGTACTGCTGCCGTAAAGTTAACAAACTTCACGGCATATGGCGTTAATATTAAAGCTGATTCTGATTCATTGATAGATGCTGAGGTTCCTTTGCTCTTAAAATGCTGCAATGATTTCTGGAGGCAAAGTAGTACCCCTTATTGATTTTCCTCCCTCCAGGAATGAGTATTCTGTCATAGTGATATGTTCCATCTGAAAAGTCCTACATCAGAATCACCATCTCTGAAAGCCAGTGAAAAGGATTTAAGCCTGTGTTCTGACCATGACAATAAATGTTTTATTACCATGCTTATGATTAGCACTATTTAGGAGTTTACGGGAACACGGTACATAGAGATATATAAACACAAGAGATTCTACAGATGCTGGAAGTACAAAGTGACACATACTAAATGCTGGAGGTACTCAGCAGGCCAGGCAGCATCCATGGAAATGAAAGAAAATTAACGGTTCGGGCTGAGACCTTTCTTCAGGACTGGCAAGGAAGGGCAAGACGCCAGAATAAAATGGTGGTGGGAGGGATATGAGGCTAGCTGGAAGGTGATAGGTGGGTGGGAAAGATCGAGGGTTGGAGAGGAAGGAATCTGACAGGAGAGGAGTGTGGACCACAGGAGAAAGGGAAGGAGGAGGGGACCCAAGAGGAAGTGACAGGCAAGTGAGAAGAGGAAAGAGAACAGAGAGGAGAATAAAAAATATATAAGCATAGAAATATATAAGCAAACATATAGAATCTCTTAAACTCATTTTACCAATACTGCTGATATTGAGTCAATATCCAGCTTACTTTGGGCAATATGTAAATAAGTATGCTTTACAACCCTTTTCCAAACTGAATATTTTGTAAATCAACTGAATTTTGAAATGTTGAAATGTTAAATTCTTGCAGCATATTACCAGGTAATTTATCAGATTGCATGTTATGCTTTATTTCAAAAAAGTATAATTAATGTTCATTGTTCTGCCTATCATGTTCTCAGATAACCGGAATTCTAAAGCCTAACTCTAAAAAAAGGTAGGCTTTGAGATTAAAAAAACACAAAATGCTGGCAAAACTCAGCAGGCCAGAGAAAGAAAGGTAGGGCTGGGGGGAGAGATTATAGTGAGGGGGGGGGGGGGGGAAAGAGAGAGAAAGAGAACCAGACTAAAATAATAGATAGGGATGGGGGTAAGGGTGGGGAGCAGGGGTATCAATGGCCACATCAGGAGCACCGGATACAGTATATCGCACTCGCAGGTGACTCACGGGCTTTGAGATTGCTTGTGGCACTTAGTTTTCTTGTATGTGTTTCTCTTTTATATTAATGATGAAACATGCACAATCAAACAAGCAGCAATAATTGCTGTTGCATTAGTATAATGTGCTGCTCAGAAGTGCTGCTGAAGATTCAGTCCATGTAATATGTTTAATGTACATAATAGTCATTAAAAATAACAATAACTGCAAGCACCATTGATCACCGCTGTTTGCGGTATTCTATATTTAGGCTATCAACCACATAATAAGAAGTGAGTATGCTGCAAGTGTCTGCACACACACAACTGTTTTCAGTCCTGTCCGCTGGTGCAGAACTAAAATCTGGAAGTAATCAGTGACCAATGAACACAAGAAATTTACCAGAAAACACTTGAGCACAGTTGGTGTCTTTCTGGTACTCCTGCTAGTACATAGGTACGCAACCCCATCCCCCACCCCCCCCCACCCCCTTGTTTGGCAGCAGCAATCTGCTGTGTGCAACCGCGAGCCTCGGGGTGTTGAAGGTTGCAAAGAAGCTGTGGCGTCTGACACCTGCTGGGATCCAGAAATATAGAACTATGGCTCCCATTGTTAGCTCACTGCTTCCCAACTCTCTGCTCCTCTTCCTGCCTCGTCATTGTAAAAGCTGAGGAGCTGGGGAATCACCCGGGGCCTCATCCTTGATATCAACAAAAAAAAATGTGTCAAAGCCAAATTTATTAGCCTAGGTTATTAGTGGGAGTAAGCTGGACTGTTTACAGAGCCTAATTCTCTTCTAATTGCCAGATACTATAAAATAATTACTATCCACAGGCTGGCAGCACAGAACAGAGTGGGTAACAGAGAAACCGCGGGGGAGAGGGGAAAAAAACAGAACATCGTGCTGAGGTGATTGTAAGTTGGCACAAACAAATTAACTCAACTCATTAAAAATTACATTTTAACATAATTCTTGTTTTACTTTGTCTTTTAATTGAACATCGATTACATTGATTTATTACGACTTTCCTAATGAGAAAACTCCTTCACAGCACTACTTGAAATGCTGAAATAGGTTTTGCTTCCTGTTAGTCTATGCGGGAGAAAAAAACTGCCTGCGTCCCTTCCCCCAGCCTCCCACTGCCCCTTCCCTCCCCAAAAAAAAACTGTTTTAAAAAAAAAGATTCCACTGCAGATTCCTGAATTACTGCCGCTCCAGCTAAGCCATGGGCAACTCGTAGGGGTCGAAAAACATCTTGAAAAGTATGCAATCTCCTCAATATAAATATTGCCGTCGGCGAAGGTTAGGGAAACAAATGGAGGATGAAAAAAAAAGACCAAACACAATTGGTAGAAAAAAAAGGACCTCAGCAGGAATGCCACAGTGGCTCCATTAATGGAAACTGAGAAACATGAAAAATCAATAAGGTAATAATTAAATTGTGGCCTACAGCATTGTGTCCAAAACACCAGCTGCATTAGTTAAAATATGAAAGAGGACAAGAGGATTAACATTTAAGAGAAAACTGGCAACTCACTCTATTCATGCTCTGGAGAATTTAGTGCTGGGATTGTTTCCTAGCTCCCATAAACAATTGTTCTAGGTTTGGGAACATTGTAATACTAGAAACTTAACAATACAAATTGCCAAGCCAGAATCACAGATCGCTGATTGACCTGCATTCTTCAAAATATTCCTGTCCTCACTGCCACACCTGGGGCTCTACTTTAGCGTGGCTGTCACTGGTGTTATATGCAGAGTGGTGAATTGATGGCATTCATTCAGTGATGAAGAAGTATACATCATGTCTGTCCGAACTGCTCTGGCCAGATGGACCCTGACCATCCATCGCCTGTCAGGGCCACATCTGTTCACACTGCTGGTTAGAGTACTAACAAGTCCTTTGCTTTAGAAAAGATGGTGTCGGCTATGTAAAGGGACATGGGAGCTCATGGTTTCTTTACAAGAGCGAGGGGCTGAAATTCCAAATTTGAGCAACACCAAAAAAAACCTGACATTTAAAACAATAAAACTTTGCCTTGCCAGCAGACATTGTGCTATTGTGCGCTTTCAGTATTCTAAACACACTGTGATGGAGTCCTGCTGTGAGTGTTTTAAATGACAAGAGCTCGCAGCTTTTCAGGGTACTGGAAGGGCAAAATATACTTGTGTATCCATGTAAATAAAACAAGGCTAGCCCCAGTGAACAAACTTTTATTTTTGCCTATTTATTTTCTCACAGAATTAACTGGGAGAGTTCATTAGGTTTCTTGTGAGGTGTGGAAGAAGGAGAAGAAGCCTGAGTGAAGTTATTCATTGTCTTACGACTCAATTCTAATCACCTCACTCAGCATGACTGACAGGGAAGCGCTTTACACCATGATTGAGAGTATTGATTTCTCGGCCCCTTTCGGAGCATGCTGGAGGTACACAATCAGAGCCTTCACTTTCAAAAAAAACCTCTTCATCTGCCTTAATCATCTGATCAATAATTAGCATCAGTATAGTGGGACTTCGACAAAGCCATCTCTGCAGCCTTTCTCTCGGTTGAGCTGCAAATCTGCTGAGTCAAGGTGATCCATTAGCTGAAGAAATGAGCAGCCAGCAGCACAGCCAGGTCGCAGCAGAGAGCGTCAATGATAGGAACCCCCTATTTTTATTAAACAAGAGCTTCTCTCCTCCCACCCCTATCCTTCATGGGCCATTGGCCAGCAACCCATCACCTGCATAAACAGCTGGAATCTGAGAGTCCCAGTGAGTGAAGCAGCTCTCTCAGCTGTTCAACTGGAACCTCAGTTGAAAAGACTTGCAGAATAAAGCACCACCTCAGCCCCATCTCAAACTGAGCAATATCCGAAACCAGGCAGGGCTGAAGCAATTGGATTCAGTAAAGGGTGTTGTGTTAAAGATCGGAGGCCACAAATAGTCCACTCGAGCAAGATTGGGCTATTTATTTCAGTGCTGTCACCAGCAATATTAGAATGCAGCGAAGTGAATTATTCAGTGCCCTGGCGTGCAAATAATGCAGTCGTGATACAATTAATGGGAAAGAACTTGCACTAATATAACTAAAAATGATCACCAAGGAACACTTTGTAGTTTCTTTTTGGCTGCATGCTATTTGGGATTAGCCTATTTTTGCAAAATAAACTGCTATTTTTAGTTATTGCATTATTAGGAGTAGTGAAATTATTAAGAAAAGACCCACACTGTATACAACCTATAGAAGTGCATCATTGTTGTGTGGTATTTAAGGGAAAATCAAAATATAATTGCAATAACACTCAAATGTTATAAATCTGGTTGTCTAAATCATCACTCATTATTTTATTTAGAATAAAATAATGATATTTTGCTATTAATGTTGTTCTAACTTTGTTTTACTGGAGCATGGAAAACCAATCTTAATTTTGATCCTGCATTTGTAAGTCTACCTGCTTTCAAGTTGTGGCAAAATCCAAAATGTTTGTAAGGTCCTTATAGGCAAGTTGAAAGCACTAGACTTGAGAAAGTTTCGAGAATCCAAGCCTGCCATAATCTTTTATATTTCTGATCCAAGGGTTCACATCAATGAAAAGCTGTCTTTCAGGCAATAAATATTTACAGGAACAGTAGTGTAATTGTTTTGTGGGCCTTGTTGCAAAATATAGTGCTTTAATTATAAGGAGGCTGAAATTGCCGCAGATTTTTAAACATGAACCTTTCCATAAACAGCATTATAAATGGAAAAGTTTAACAAACTATACAAATATCTCAAGGAAAAGTTGCACTGGTTTCACACAGTACCTTCTTGATTCTGATTACAAATCTTCTCTCAGCTCCCCCAGCAGTGAAATACTGTACCTCAGTGCAGGAGCTTTGCAAGACCCCTTTCAGACCCTTTCTTAAAGTGTGACTAATCTAGTGCCAGATGACAGCTAACTTCAACATCAGACAACATGAAAATTGAAGACACTTTTTTATCCTCTCACCAATCTGTGGTCGTCTGAATAAGCCTCGTCAACTTCATTACAAACTCATCATCTCTTGTGCAGATAATGATAGCTTGGGTTAGTGTGGAGCTTAGCTTCTTGTTCTAGTGACTCTCTCTGCCTCCAGGCCAGGCATCTGAAGGGATAATGAATGGAGTAATTCTTCTGGCACAAAACAAAAGACTCTTGGGTGGGAAAAGAAGACATGGCAAAAAAAGTATGAGTCTGGCAGCCTGAAATTCCTTCCTGTGAATTAGCTCCAGTAAAATACGTCAGGCTCCAAACTGAATGTAAAAGGTTAACGATATGATTTTATATCACACTGCTGATCTACAATTGCAAATATTTCAGCGGTGTTATACCTAGTATTCATTCTAAATTCCAGAGATTCTAAAATCAGAGAGAGAAAAAAACATTTTAATCTAAAGATGGCTTAAAAATACAAGGTATTTTTCCAAATGATATAAGGTGTGTTGAACAAACATCAAAAGTCAAAATAACAAAGAATTTATTTTCTTCAGCTGCTTGTTTAAAGTAGATTTTATTTTTAAAAGATGATGTTGATTCTTTCTTATTGCCATATCACTTTTCTTTTGAATGTTGAACATGCTTAGGTTAGGTCATGAGAGAATCATAATATTATTTCAAGCATTCAATAGTTCTTTCATTCACAGACCCATAAAACTAAATTGGAACAGTTCCTACTTGAATTTCAAGGTGGCTTGGAATGTGCTTCTGTTATATAATTATGACATTTATGTGCTGAATTATTTGCAAAGAAATCTAGAGTGCAGCTAATTGAGTGCTGCTGTCTCTTGGATTAATTACAACTAACCTGGAACCAGTTTCACTTTATGTGGAATACTACATGAAACTGCATTTAACAAACAATACATTTAAGTCTCATTGCTCCAAATCTTTCTTCGTTGATAATGGAATCAGCTTCAATAATCACCTTTTTATAAGGCTGTATATTCAGTAAGACCTCGAGACATCGAGTGGTTGTGGAACATAATTGAATCAATTTCTGACAGCCATGCCTGTGATATTTGCCAACAGATTCTGTGACAATGTGAATTTGCTGCCACAACTACTTCACATTAAAAGAAGCAATGAACAGGCAAAGATTGCAGGAGGAACTAGAAAGTGGATTTTCATTGTTTGAGGATCATCTCCGACTCCAGCATTTTGCATGTGTTGCTTTAGATTTCCAGCATCTGCCGAACTGTTTGTGTTTACCACCTCCAACTAGTTTCCAATGTTAGATGAGAACACGGTCTTGAACTGGAAAAGCTGACAAGCCAATTTAGCCAGAGATAAGGCATTTAAAATATGGCCCACGCTGTTTGAAAGAATCTTCATTCATTCTAATATTGAAACTGTATGAGAATATATCAATGGCTTAATATGTCAGCATTGATAATGGCTGGGGTTACCCACTTGTAAAGACACTGCCCAGAAGAAGGCAATGGCAAACCACTTCTGTAGAAACATCTTCCAAAAACAATCATGGTCATGGAAAGACTGTGATCGCCTGTGTCATATGACATGGTACATAACAATGATGATGAATGCATTTGCCTCCCCCACCCCACCCCCTCACTTTCCACAGGGATCGCACCCTCCATGATTCTGTTGTCCAATCATCCCTCTCAGCACTTACCCCTGCAAGCAGCCGAAGTGCTACACCTGCCCATTCACCTCCTCCCTCACCTCCATCCAAGGTCCCAACAGTCCTTCCAGACGAGACAACACTTAGCTTGTGAATTTCCTGGGGTCGTCTGTTGTGTCTGGTGAGGCCCCCTCTACGTTGGTGAGAGCTTCATCAAATACCTCAGCTCCATCTGCCAAAAGCGGAATTACCCAATGGCAAAACTCCGACTGCTATTCTCATCCTGACACGTCTGTTCGTGGCGTCCTCCTGTGCCATGATAAGGTCAACCTCAGGGTGGGGTAGTAACAACTTATATTTCATCTAGGTAGCCTCCAAGCTGATTACATGATTATCTATTTCTCCTTTCAGTAAAAATATTTCTCCCTCCCTCTCCCCTCTCCTTCTATCCTCCATTCTGGCCTCTATTCACCTGCCTGTCACCTCCCATTGGGTCCCCTCCTTCTTCCCCTTTCATAAGACATAGGAGTAGAATTAGGCCATTTGGCCCATTGAGTCTGCTCCAACATTAAATCATGGCTGATTCTTTTTTCCCTCCTCAGCCCCATTCCCCAGCCTTCTCCCCGTAACCTTTGATGTCATGTCCAATCAAGAACCTATCAAGCTCTGCCTTAAATAACCCAAAGGCCTGGCCTCCACAGCTGCCTGTGGTAATGAATTCCACAATTTCACCACCCTCTGGCTAAAGAAATTTTTCTGCATCTTTGTTTTAGATGGTTGCCCCTCTATCCTGAGGCTGTGACCTCTTGTCCTAGACTCCTCCACTATTGAGCATCCTTTCCACATCTTCTCTGTCTAGGCCTTTCAAGATTTGAAAGGTTTCAATGAGACACCCCCATTATCCTTCTAAATTCCAGCGAGAACAGACCCAGAGTTATCAAACATTCCTCGTAAGATAACCCTTTCATTCCAGGAATCATCCTTGTGAACCTCCTCTGAACCCTCTCCTATGCCAGCACATCTTTTCTTAGATGAGCAGCCCAAAACTGTTCACAATACTCAAGGTGAGGCCTCACCAGTGCCTTATAAAGCCTTGGCCACACATCCCTGCTCTTGTATTCTAGACCTCTTGAAATGACATTGTATTTTCCTTCCTCACCACTGACTACCTGCAAGTTAACCTTTAAGGTGTCCTGCACAAGGACTCTGAAGCCCCTTTGCATCTCAGATTTTTGGATTTTCTCCCCATTTAAAAAATAGTCTGCACACTTATTTCTTCTATCCAAGTGCATGACCATGAATTTTCCAACATTGTATTTCATTTTCCACTTTCTTGTCCACTCTCCTAATCTGTATAATCTCCTTTTGCATCCTACCTGTTCCTCAACTCTACCTGTCCCTTCACCAATCTTCCTATCATCTGCAAACTTGGCAACAAAGCCATCCATTCCATCATCTAAATGATTGATATACAGCATAAAAAGAAGTGGTCCCAACACTGACCCCTGCTGAACACCATTAGTCACTAGCAGCCAACCAGTAAAGGATCCTTTTTTTCCCACTTGCTGTCTCCTACCTATCAGACAATTCTCTATCCATGCCAGTAACTTCCTGTAAGACCATGAGCTCTTAACTTAGTAAGCAGCCACATGTGTGCTATCTTGTCCAAGGCCTTCTGAAAGTCCAAATATACAACATCCACTACTTCCCCTTTATCTATCCTACTTGTAATCTCCTGAAAGAACTCCAACAGGTTCATCAGGCAAGATTTTTCCTCAAAGAAACCATGCTGACTTTGTACTATCTTGTCCTGTGTCACCAAGTACTACATAACCTCATCATTAACAATTGACTCCAATATCTTCCCAACCACTGAGGTCAGACTAAATGGTTTATAATTTCCTTTCTGCATGCCAGAGACTAATGATTTCTCCTATGGTTCACTCTCCTCCTATCAGGTTCCTTCTTCTCCAGCCCTTAACTTTTCCCACCCTCCTGGCTTCACCTATCACCTTCTCGCTATCCTCTTTCCCCTCCACCCCCCCCCCCCCCCACCTTTTTACTTTGGTGTCCTCCCGTTCACTTTCCAGACCTGAAGAAGGGTCTTGGCCCAAAACAGCGACTGCTTATTCATTTTCATAGATGCTGCATGACTTGCAGATTTCCTCCAGCCCTTTCAGTGCGTTGCATCTGTAGACTTTCTCATGTTTATATAATGATCATATTCTTTCATTTTTAATTTCTATGCTTCCATTCATCTTAAAGGCATGAAGGCTTATTTTGAAATTGGTTCCCTCATTGGTAAATAATTGTATGTCCTACATCGAAATGTTCATCTGTGGAGTGTCGTGTGTTTGAACTTCATTGCTCGACTTCAACACAATGCATTTTACAACAGCAACCACTGGACAGCATTCTGGAATGTAAATCATATTTTTTCCCTCCCAACCACTCCCCACCCAATTTCCATAACACAACAATAAATTATAGCATTCTGCTGTAATATCAACTGAAACCTGCATACAACACATGAATTTTACCTTAATGCATTTTAGCAACAAATTTCCATATGCTCACATCTTACAGAGGTTTATTTCAAAACATTACCAAACACACTATTATGCTAAGTGACCAGTATATAAATATGCTTCTATTATTTTTCTAATTCATTTTCTAATCCCTTTGAACCTTAATTTCAACAACCATGTTACTATATTTAGTAATGTCTCAAATTGCAGTAGACCTTTTCAGCTAAATTTCTCAGCAGAAATTGTTCCAGTTTTAAAATCAATCACTTTAATTTGTCATTTACGTATTGCTGCTTACTGCTCAGTTGTTTAGATTCTAAATCAGTTCCAGTATTCAGTGATAATTGGCAGAGTGGCAATATTAATTTGATTTAAAACTGATAAAGTCAACTGTTCAGAAAGGAATGCAGATTTGATCGGAAGAATGTTTTCATAATTTTGGCTCTCAAACAAAACCCTTTCCTTTTGTGATAAATGTTGTCATTAATCAAGGATAAAGAGATATTTTAACCTGAAATTTAAACTATATAAATGTGCTTTCAATATTTGCTGGCAGACATGCTTGTGTTTAAAAGCAAAACAGATTAATGTATTGTTTTGCTGCCTTTGACCCCACAGCCTTGGATCCCTCGATTCTGTGTTGTCAAACATACCACTGTAATAGACTTGGGGCCTACCTAATAGTGTGTGCTATTCTGACTGTCATGCTCCATCACTGTAACTTACTGCTTGTGGTCTTTAAAGCAGTCACATGTGATGAATGAAACAGAACCTTAGAAACAAACCAAAGCCATGATCACTGGAAAAGTTCAGGGTGTCCATGACTGGAAAAATAGAGCAGTTTTTTTTAAAGGGGAATAATTACAGCTGAAAATAGCTTCATGCTTTCGCTGCAATACCATCAATCTGACAAAAAACCATGTAACTCATTGAATCTGTCACTGCAAAAATAACAACTTAACTTATGTTTAATTTGACAAAAGAGAAAATGAGATTGTAAATCCATTTTTATGCTGTTCCATCCTTTAATTTCGAAATGACCAGCCAGTTCTTAGTTTTAAGACTGTAACATCCAGTTTCTGAAAGCAAGTGATAGATTTGATGACTTGTAGAGGCCAAGTTCCAGGACTCAAATTGAAAAGAAGACTTCTACAGTATATAAAGCCTGTATAACTAATGCTATTTGGCTCTAGAGTTATAAAAAATAACATCCACTCACAAAGAGCTTCTAACACCGTAAAACATCGCAAGGTCATTCACAAGAGTATCACCAAATAAAATTTGACACCAAATCATAAAGAGATTTAAAGGTATGTGTCCAAAACCACAGTCAAAGAGGTGGTTTTTAAGGGGCATATTAATAAAGAAGAGAGGGGCAAAGAGGGTAAGTGGTTTGGGGAAGAATTTGGCCCAAGTGCTAGAGAGTGCAACCTCTAATGGTAGAGTAATTAAATTCAGGGATATACAAGGAACATAAAATTGAAGGAGAAAAGGTCCTGAATTTCTATGAGACTAAAGGAGATTTTACAGATAAAGAGGGAGGCATTCTTAGAGGATTATGAAAATAAGGATAAAGTCATAAAATTCATCATCCTCTCATGCCAGTCATGAAGTTTTCCTTTGGCAGGCACACTGATGATGTTAATTGGTGTGAGCAGGACCATAACATCAGCACGTTTTTTCATGGTCCCATTTTTAACATTAAATTGAAATTTTAAGTAGCTAAAATAAGTACAAAAACAAGTAGTTGAAACAGTTGCTGAAACAATGAGAAATTCATCATATTGCCTGCCTCATCCACCAGTTTGTACCAACATGAGGTTTGAAGCATTCTAAGCTCCAGACTTTAATAGTATATTACTAGTGCTCTGAGAGAAGCAGAGCATAGAACCACAATGTGGTCCATTAATTCCACTTGGATGAGAATTCATTTGTACTCAAATTTAACCAGGTAGTTTGGATGGGAGTTTTGAGAGGACCAGAATATACAGTAAACGCAAGGATGAAATAAAGCTTTATAAGACTTTGATCAGACCACACGTACTATGAGCAGTTTTGGACCATTTATCTAAGAAAGGATTTACTGGCATTGGAGAGGGTCCAGAAGATGTTCACAAGAATTATCCTAGGAATGAAAGAGTTAACACATGAGGAGAGCATATTTCACGACATACAGTATACCAGTGATATTAAATCTGATTTTGAGGAGTGTGTGATGGTTCTGGACATACACTCATTTGAGTTTAGAAGAATGGGGGAGGGGAAGGAGATCGCATTGAAACCTTTTGAATATTGAAAAGCCTAGAAAGAGTGGACATGAAGAAGGTAATTCCTATCATGGGGTGTCTAGGACCAGAAGGTACAGCCTCAGAATATATGGACATCCCTTTAGAACAGATATGAGGGAGGAAGAATGTCTCTAGCCTGAAGGTGGTACATCTGTGGAATTCATTGCCACAGACGGGTGTGGATGCCAGGTCATTGAGTATATATAAAGTGGAGGTTGATTTGATTAGTAAGGAAGCCAAAGGTTATGGAGAGAAAGCAGAACAATAGGATTCAGAGGGATAATAAATCAACCCTGAATGAATGGTAGAGCAGACTCGATGGGCCAAATGGCCTAATTCTGTTCCTATGCCTTATGGTCTAACTTTGACCATGACACCACCACAAAGTTCTGTTACCGTGCCATCTTTTGTGATCAACTTCATGTGGTAACTTTAAGTTCCAACTTTCTGGGTACCTCCACTTCATTTATACCAATAGGGTCCTTGCTGGTAAACTAAAGCAGATTTCTGTCTGTTTCAGTTTGAGGGCAGTGAACAGATCTGCAGGCCGGCCAGAAGCATGTGTTTTTAATGTGACAGTTAGCTGAAGAAAGCTTGCATCCAGTCACGTTTGCATTGCTGCAAAGCAGAAAATACTTCAGGCTTTGCATCTCAGTGACACAAAAAGAGGAGGAGGACAAATGCCTGGCAGAGTTTGATGGCCAAGACAATAAATGAGAAGGTTAAAAACCAGCTCCATGTCCAATGAAAAGTCTACTTGATGGATGGTGAAATGCAGATGGACCATTATAGTGAGGAGGAGGGTATGTGAGCCCCCTTGCTATTCTTTCTCATTGACGCTGAGATGCATCCTGGGATGTGCTAGGTCACATCATTAGTGATGTAACCTGGAGTCATCGAGTGTTTCGGGTCTTTCAGCATCAGATACTCTCGTCCAGGCGACCCACCCACGGCTGATCAGGCCACGGCTTGCGTCCCAGCAGCACTGGCCCATGGGTCACACCTCTTCATCCATAACCGTTGGGAGGCTAGGTCAGCAGCTTCTGTGACGGTCCTGATGGGTTTTTTTTGCAGCCCCCTGTAATGCCAAGGAGAGAGTAGGGTCTGCCTAGCAAGCAGCTGGCAAAACCTCTACAGCCCGCTTCTGTAAGCTTGCTGCTGGAATCTATAGAATATCCTATAAACATTTTCTGTGTGTGTGAACTGTAGTCTCATTGCCAAGTACAGAAATGATAGAGGTGATCATCCCTAAACCAACGTCAATAAAGTAGAATTACTCATCAATCTAACTATTTGGTAAATTAAATGCTGCACTTCCCTATAATTTGAGTGACCATACTACAAAGCACAGTGATTCTGGTTAATTGGGATTTCAGTTAATCTGGCAGCCACTTGTTTGGAACAACTCTTAAAGAACAATAACTCATTGAGAAAATTGTCAGGATTCCCTTTGTTTATTTGGGACTCTATGCTGCTTAATTGGTGCAGGAGACTGTCGACGAACAGTTTCTAACTAGTGTCAGTTCAAGTCAAGTCAAGTCAAGTCAACTTTTATTGTCATTTCGACCATAACTGCTGGTACAGCACACAGTAAAAATGAGACAACGTTTTTCAGGACCATGGTTCACATGACACAGTACAAAAACTAGACTGAACTACATAATAAAAAAACACAGAGAAAGCTATACTAGACTACAGACCTACACTGGACTGCATAAAGTGCACAAAAACAGTACCAGCATTACAATAAATAATAAACAGGACAGTAGGGCAAGGTGTCAGTCCAGGCTTCGGGTATTGAGGAGTCTGATAGCTTGGGGGAAGAAACTGTTACACAGTCTGGTCGTGAGAGCCCGA
Organism: Hemitrygon akajei; assembly: GCF_048418815.1. Lineage (NCBI taxonomy): Eukaryota > Metazoa > Chordata > Chondrichthyes > Myliobatiformes > Dasyatidae > Hemitrygon > Hemitrygon akajei. The sequence goes on from NC_133128.1 coordinate 184,487,303, forward strand.
ATGCTTCGGAGCCTTTTCCCAGATGGCAGAAGGGAGAAGAGATTGTATGAGGGGTGCATGGGGTCCTTCATAATGCTGTTTCCTTTGCAGATGCAGCGTGTAGTGTAAATGTCCGTGATGGCGGGAAGAGAGACCCCGATGATCTTCTCAGCTGACCTCACTATCCGCTGCAGGGTCTTGCGATCCGAGATGGTTCAATTTCCGAACCAGGCAGTGATGCAGCTGCTCAGGACGCTCTCAATACAACCCCTGTAGAATGTGATGAGGATGGGGGGTGGGAGATGGACTTTCCTCAGCCTTCGCAAAAAGTAGAGACGCTGCTGGGCTTTCTTTGCTATGGAGCTGGTGTTGAGGGACCAGGTGAACACCAAGAAATTTGGTGCTCTTTACAATCTCTACCAAGGAGCCGTCGATGTTCAGCATGGAGTGGTTGCTCCGTGCTCTCCTGGAGTCAACAACCATCTCTTTTGTTTTGTTCACGTTAAGAGACAGGTTGTTGGCTCTGCACCAGTCCGTTAGCCACTGCACCTCCTCTCTGTAAGCTGACTCGTCGTTCTTGCTGATGAGACCCACCACGGTGGTGTCATCGGCGAACTTGATGATGTGGTTCGAGCTGTGTGTTGCAGCACAGTCATGGGTCAGCAGAGTGAACAGCAGTGGACTGAGCACGCAACCCTGGGGAGCCCCCGTGCTCAATGTGATGGTGTTGGAGATGCTGCTCCCGATCCGGACTGACTGAGATCTCCCAGTCAGGAAGTCTAGGATCCAGTTGCAGAGGGAGGTGTTCAGGCCCAGTAGGCTCAGCTTTCCACAGAACGTGTAGTTCTGTGGCTTAGAGCAAACAGTTTTTAAATAGCAGCAGTTGCTGCTCAAAAAGAAGCAATTTTTGTCACTGATATTTGGTGACAAATAAGCATTAAGACAATTCAGAACTGTTTTTCTCACTGCAGTTTTGAGTATTCAGGCTTGAAGCTGCCAGAGACGGCAGGGAGTAAAAATGAAATGACTTTACTACTTCAACAAATTAAGAACTACGAAAAATTTGAAGGTATCAACAATCACTTTGAATGCTACAATAAAAATGAAGATTTTGAGGATGCAGTCGTTGAAAGTATTGCATGAAGGCAGTCTGATATCTACGCTAGGTGTCTGCGCTGATTTTGGTCACTTACAGTCAATCAAAAGAAAACAGCAACATATAATGGATGAATTTATCTGTCGATAAATATTAGGAATTATATGCTAGTGTTCTTATTTGCTCTGTATTTCATTTAAATACATAATTTGTTACTCAGTCTGTCTTTTTTACACCTTTTTAACTATTTACATGAAACTTCGGCTAATTGGGGCAGCCGCTTACTTGAGACAAAATGTACTGGGCACGATGAGCTCCAGTTAACTGGAATCCACATATTTCATTGTTTGCAAAGCACCTTAGGACAACTTGAGGTCACAGAACATGCTCAATAAGTACAAATTATTCTGTAATTTGGAGAGATATGCAACTTGTATGTATTTAGCATCTAGTATTATCAAACAGAAGTTAATACAGGGCCACAGTGCAGATTTTGGAGAAAGGACTCCAAAGGTTTAGTCAAGGAGTACTGTATGTGAGGAGAGAAGAGGACAGGGTACCAAAGGAAACAGTGGTGGAGCGTGCTCAGTGGAGAGGGGAAGGAGAGAGACAAGTAGACTAAGAACAGGGTCTAAGAGAGGGAAATGTAAGGGTTTGAGGGTACATGCATATGTGAGTTCAAAGTTCAAAAGTTCAAAGTAAATTTTACTATCAAAACGGCGATGGTGGTGAGCATCCATCTGCTTCGAAGGGCAATGGGTGCTGATCATCAGCATCGCAAACCTGGGGGGACGGTATGGAGATCCTGAGATGCCTAGTCATTAAGAACCCCCCCTCAGCCTCACCAGCGTAGTCCAAAGGAAAGCTTATGAAGCAATATGTCTGGCTACAGAAGGATGCTCAATGATGTCCAGCTGCTTTAGGGATTCCCCTCCAGATTTGCTGTTTGGGTTTACTCTCGTAGCCTTCGTCTGTCCCAAGGCTGCCCACAAGGCAGTGGGGCTATTTACCCATTGCTGGGGATCTGGTACATATATCTCACCATACACATCCCTGAGATTAATTTTCCTGTGGGCATACTCATCAAATCTATAGAATAGTAACCATAACAGGGTCAATGAAAGATCAACCAGAGTGCAGAAGACAACAAACATGCAAATACAAATAAAAATAAATAGTAATACATAACAAGATAAAAAGAGTCCTTAAAGTGAGACCATTGGTTGTAGAAACATTTCAATGGCGGGACAATTAAGTGTAGTTATCCTCTTTTATTCAAGAGCCTGATGGTCGAGGGGTAGTCACTGTTCTTAAACCTGGAAATGCGAGTCCTGGTGCTCTTGTACATTCTACCTGATGGCAGCAATGAGAAGATCATGACCTGAGTGGTGGGAATATCTGATGATGGATGCTGCTCTCCTATGACATGTAAGGTTCATGTAAATGTACTCAATGGTTGGGAGGGCTTTCCAGTGATGTGTGTGTGTGTGTGTGTGTGTGTGTGTGTGTGTGTGTGTGTGTGTGTGTGTGTGTGTGTGTGTGTGTGTGTGTGTGTGTGTGTGTGTGTGTGTGTGTGTGTGTGTGTGTGTGTGTGTGTGTGTGTGTCTATGCGAGTATTTAGTTTGGCTGTATTCATGGGTATTCACGTATGGTTGAAAGACAATTAAACTTGATCTTTGAACTTTGAACTTGATCTTTGTGTAGGGTATGTGTATAGTGTGTGTGTGTGTATGTTTCAGTGTCTGTGTGTTGGCAGGTGACATGTTCGTGCAGCAGAACCTACTTTCCAGTGTCTTGTGAACATTTGCCACTAGATCAAGATGTAATTCAGTCAAATTTATGTGGCAACCAATGTGCAATAACTACCTCATATTTAAAGAAATTATACACAGACAACTTCTACTCCTGCAAGTGAGGTTTGGAATCTGGAAGAGCAGGACTCGGATGCAGTAACAGATCTGATTTCCATTCCACTATCGTAGCTCGGGAACTTTGCTCAGATCTGAACTTTGTTACAGAAGTGGGAGAGACACAGCTAGGAGAGCTGTACCCATGAAGTTCCAGTGACCCAACTTCCATCGTGATCTCTGGTGCTGGAGCAGCGTATGTGTGGAATTTGTACATTGTCACTGTGACCACGTTGGCTGCTACCAGCTGAAAATTGCAAAGATGTGCGGGCTGCTAATCTCCAGCAGGACAACAAGCTTCTTGTGGCTTGGACGCTTGCATGCCTCAATGAACCAGAGAGCCACAGTATGTTGGCTGGAGTCAGGGCTTTATTTTTTGGCCCATGCCAAACAGGTCAAAGGGCAGAAGCCAGTGGTCCAGCGATCCTCCAGGGTTGGGGGTTCAGCACAGGGCTAACAAAACTGCAATGGAAATAGCAATGAAGAGTCCTGCTACATCTAAGAGCGATGGTGTTCCGGAGTCTCCACCCAGCACTTGCATGGCTGACAGCCGTGACAACAGAGAGGAAGCTACTGACATGGTGCAGGAAGCCCCGAACACCACCAGAGATGGAGGATGCCCATTACTGCCCTAAATGCCAGCAGTGTAATGGGCAGTATTGTGTGTGCATCGATAACGAATTTGCCTGCAGCGTATATATGAATACTAGATTTGTTTCAATTATTCATTTTTCTTTGCCATCATCAAGCAGTACGAGATATGATGAGTAAAAGACAGCTAAGTCAAAAAACAAGATGAGAAGCTCCACCTCCTCCAGAAGAGCAATATAATCTTCTTAGGATGAGTTTTGCCATCGAGAATAAGCAACTACTTGAATTAGATAAATGAGTATCTCGTGACCATCCAGCTCACCCCATCAACATACCACCATCATCAACATATATGCCTTTATTGTGCAGGATACTCAGATGTTTGCAAATACCCTGGCAAGGAGAAATTCTACCAGAGAACACCAGGACGGGTTTGTGGTGAATGACCTGGAGATCAGGAACTAATTAACAGCAAACACAAGGCATTCTTCCATTAGAAACTCCAGTGAGCCACGAGAGACAAGAAACAGCTCCACAGGTACCTGATGGCTCAGGTACAACAGAAAACCTATGACCTAAAGAACAGATGGTAGGCGTAAAGAGTGCAGGAGGCCCAGCAATGGTCTGACGTGTGCTGATTCTTCAGCGCAGTCAAGGCCAACTATGGCCCAAAGAGTCAAGACCTTACCCCACTCACTTCTTAGAATGGAGGTAAGCTTACAGAGAGGCAGTTGGCATCTGCTGAAAGGGAAGAACCACTTCCAAGAACACTGCAGCTGTGACTTTGTGCTTGACATGAGTGTCCTTGACTCTATCGCACGGTAAATAATCTATTCCAGTTTCAACAGCCACATCGACCCGAAAGGAGAAACAAAACCTGTCTCAGGAGTAGAAGGTATTCCAGCTGACAGCATGAAACTTCGAAGAGAGCATCTTTAGGTAGTGTATAAATTCTCAGCTTTTCTCCTGATTCTAGGAATCTTAAGGACATGGTATTTTCAAGAACAGAGATGAAGTTAACTGCTATCTCCATGTTGTCTTCCACAGAGAATATAATCACCAAGGTTCTCCTCAACCACTTCCACCCAGTGGCCTCTGATTCATAGTCTGGATTCTGTCTATCTTGAAGAGAGAGAATATTCACCATGATCAACCTTGAGAGGTGCACAGGGACCAGCATGGAGAGTCTGAGGTTTGGGCACACAGGGTTAAAGAGTACCTGGTTTTAATGAAGAAACACAATAACGGGAGGTGTGACTATTCTAATCAACAAGAAACATTGAGCATGTACTGGTGAGGTGTGCAAGATTTAATCAAGAGAGGGGATGGTTGATTTTGAAGTTATCACAGAATAAAATGCAATTTAACATTAACAACATTTGGCCGAAAGTTTCACAGGATTATTTCTTTAAAAATATAGAGCAGTTCCTTAAGAATACAGGTCTTTTTTTATAGAATTTGATTCAAATATAAATATATAGAATTAGACATCCTGACCCACACTCCTTTTCAGAAGGTGGAAGTAATGCACCTTAAAGATGTTTGTCAACCGCCATAAAACCTCAGAAGAAGGAGAAGAACAGCATCAATCACAGCACAAGATCTTTTCTGGCCTTGCAAGAGCCTTTGATCAGTTGAAAGGGATGACAGAGCATCCTTCTCAAGTTTAGCAGGCCACAGGACCTCCTCTCCACTGTATGATAGCATGCAAGGCAGGGATTTAGCAATGGGTGATCCTGAGACCAATCCCAGTGCAGTCAGCTGTCAAGTAAGGACATGTCATCACTTCAACACTTTTTCTATAATTCCTCAATGGAGCCACCTGTCAGCAAACTTTCACCACCTCCTCAAGGGCATCTAAGGTCAGGGAATGAGTGCTGAAAATGCCAGTGATATCTGGGTACCAACAAATTCATACAGCTGAGGAAGATAAACAAGCCTGTGTTAAATTGTCACAACTGCCATTCATCAATAAACATATATCAACCATGATGATAACAAAGGCTTATCTATGAGGAGCATTTGGTGGCACTCAGCCTGTACTCTCTGGAATTTGGAAGAATCAGGGGTGACCTCAATGAAACCTATCAAATATTGAAAGGCCTTGATAGAGTGGATGTGGAGAGGATATTTCCTATGGTGGAGGGAATCAAAGTCCAGAGGATACAGCCTCATAATAGAGGTATGTCCATTTCGAACAGGAGATGTGGAGGAATTTCTTTAGCCAGAGGGTGGTGAATCTGTGGCATTCGTTGCCATAGGTGGCTGTGGAGGCCAAGTCCTTGTGTATACTTAAGACAGAGATTGATATATTCTTGATTAGTCAGGATATGAAGGGATAAGGGGACAAGGCAGGAGATTGGGTCTGAGAGGGAAAATGGATCAGCTATTAAAACAGCTTTAAGTTCCTCGGCATCCACATCACCAAGGACCTCATCTGGTCTGTAAACACCAGCTGTGTGGTGAAAAAGGCACAATTTTCACGTCAGACAGTTGATGAAATTTGGATTGAGCCCCCAAATCGTAAGAACTTTCTACAGGGGCACAATTGAGAGCATCCTGACTGGTTGCATCACTGCCTGGTATGGGAACTGCACCTCCCTTAGTCGCTGGATTCTGCAGTGAGTGGTCCGCCATCTGAGGGTCTTGGAAACAGGTGGCGGGAGGATCTCCCCGGGCAGACTGCCTGGCAATGTTTAGAGGGTATGTTCGTGCCTGGGTAAATATTGAAAAAGAACACGCGCAGTCCACGGCGACGTTAGAGGAGTTTCGAGACCGTTGGGCTCCGCGGGGTGTAAATGCCATCGTGGATAGAGATGGCAACATTTTGGTGTAATGTCTATTGTCTATTTGTAGTTTAGTAATTGTGTTTGCCACTGTTTTGCATATATTGTATAGCACCGATATTTGTAATAAAGGATTTTGTAATTAAAAAAAAGAGAGTGGTGCGGACAGCCCAGCGCATCTGTAGAAGTGAACTTCCCAAAATTCAGGACATTTACAAAGACAGGTGTGATAAAAGGGCCCAAAGGGGACACAAGTCACCCCAACCACAATCTATTCCAGCTGCTACAATCAAAGAAAAGGTGCCACAGCATAAAAGCCAGGACGACCAGGCTCCAGGACAACTTCTTCCACCGGGCCATCAGACTGATTAACTCACGCTGATTTGAGTGAATTTCTAAGTTACATTGACTGTTCTATTTATTATAAATTATTATAAATTACTATGATTGTACATTGTACATTTAGATGGAGACGTAATGTAAAGATTTTTACCCCTCATGTATGTGAAGGATGTAAAAAATAAAGTCAATTCAATTCATGATGAAATGGCATAGAAGACTCGATGGGCCAAATGGCCTGATTCTGCTCCTATATCTTATAGTCTTACGACAACATGATAATGAGTTTCATTAGGAGAAATAAAGTGTTCATTTATGCTTTTAAAAGTATTAGTTCAAATCACGTTGGGTTGAGCACATGCATTTTGGGGTACAGGTTCACATATTTATTTACCATCATAAATGTAACGGGATAAAGTATTGGAATTCTATTCAAGAAAAAAGGAAGTTAAAAGTAATGAAATCCAGTTAAACTTTAACAGAACCTTTGTCAATCCACCCTTGGGGCAGTGTGTGGAATTCTCCATCAAAAATTATGTAATGTCACCAGAGAAAGAGAAAGAAGCTCTTGTGCGTATCAAATTATAACTGAGAGTTCTAAACTATCCAGAAAGATTGACCAGACTAAGGGGCATTCTAATAAAGATTTTTTAAATTATGAAGGGATTTGATGATAGAAGATATTTTCACTGGTGGAAATTCCGGAATAAGAGATTATCAATACAAGAAATTCACTAATAAATCAATAAGGAATTCAGGAAAAACACTTAAAGAGTGGTTAGATTATGGAATTTGCCACTACACAGAATGGTTCAGACAAAATTATTCAATGTGTGCGCCCTGATCAGATTAAAACAGATCTGCCAGAGAATTTCCACTGGGTTATACATTAACTCTGATTGCTAACCCAATACAGTCTCTACTGCTAGAATTAAGCAGATCCTTAAAAAGAAGGATTTAGTGTTTTCCCGGCATATATGGCAAATAAACTTTTCTCAGGCTTCAAGGATGTTTTGATGACAAACTCTGCCATCTTCTTCAGGAATGATGCCTGGGAATATCTAGTCTGATGGTATTGACACCTCTGTATTCTGTCCCTCCTGATTGGTTAGTTCTCATCCAATCAGGTTTCCACTCTCCCACCTTGTTTATAATCGAATTTCAGTTCTTACTTACAGCAACCTTTGTCTTTGTTAAAATTCTTTTCTTCAAGCTTTATTTCAATGGCTCCTTTTACCAGGCCGACCCATAAGCCATTGGTACAGCACAGAAGTTTTGTGCTGTCAAAGTCAATCCGGTGGCCATTTGCGAATGCAATGTTCTGCTACCACCGATTTCTCCAGGTAACCCAAATAGATGCACCTCCTACGTTCCTTGATGCACATTTCCATCTGGCCGATATACACTGCTCTACATTCACAGGGAATCCTGTAAACGCTAACCAACCTGAGTCCTAGGTCATCTTTGACCTGCATAAGCAGTGGCTTGAGCTTCCTTATGGGTTTATGGATGGTATTACATGTAATCAGGTATTTCTTCAGGATCCTGGTGATCCTTCCAGAAACTGTGGAAATATAGGAACGACAGGCAGTAGTGATAGGTTCCTGCTTGTTGTTAGGTTTCTTGGATTTTCTGACAGCCCTTTTAAGGGCTCGAATGATTTCCTTTACTTTGCAGCCTTTCTGTAAAAACGTCATGCGTGATTGTCTTATTTCCTTGGAGAAACTTTCTGGGTCTGAGATAGCTTTTGCACAATTAATCAAAGTAGAATGAACCACTTTACATTTCAGCTGTGATGGTGGCTGTTATTGTTAAGGTATCAGTCCACGTGAGTGTGTGTCTGTTCGATGCCATGTCCGACACTTCCGTCCAGTCTCCGTCATATTAGAATGTCCAGGAACGGGGGGTGGGGGGGGGCAACGGGACCCAGAAAGGATTATCATCAATGAAACTGGGCAAAGCATTGATGAGGTGACTAGATTGGTCCTCACCAAGAGGCTAAATTTCACTCCGGTCTCCAGAGCTATACCCTATGAGGACTACATTGGCGCAGTAGAGCAAGCAATCCGTAAACTACCATCAGATTCCGCAGAGGGGTAAGGATAGAGGTTTACATGGCCCTTTAAGGGGCCGTTTTGCTGAAACTAAACTTAACAAAAGGAGAGCGCCTGGCCCTCCAGGCACTAAAACCCAGCCATCATGATTTTACCAGCGGAGAAAGGAAATGCAACGGTCCTGAATGTCTTGGAGGAATACCATTGGAAAGTCCAACAGATTCTGGACAATCTCACCTACAGAGTTCTGCAGTGCGATCTCAGGGATTCGATTGTCAGGATGACCTCTGCTTTACTGAAGAAATCAAACTGTCAGCAGACAAATGCAGGACACTCCTGCCTCAGGTGTCGGTACCATCGAGACTTTACGGGCTCTCTAAGATACACAAGGAGGGCTCCCCCCCCCCCCCCCGAAGCTATCATCAGTGGGAGAGATTCTCTGACTCACCACCTCACTAAGCATTTAACGGGTACGCTGTCTCCCTTTGTTGGAGGCTATGAGGGTCGCATCACAAATTCAACCAACTTTGTTAAAACGATAACCAACATCCAGCAGAACCCAGAGTGTATGATGGTCAGTTTCGACGTGGTGCCCCGTTCACGAGAACTCTGATTAAGGACAGTTTGTCCTTCTGTGGACACCCTTACATCTTAGGAGACAATGGCGCCTAACAGCAATTCCTTTGCTTGCATTTTTGGAAACTGCTCTATTTCTATCTTTAATATCTTTATTTTTCCCTTTCAGGGTCCTTTTAAAGACCCTGACCTGGAGTTACACAATGACTTCGGTTCCTTGCGGAAATGGGACGCATTCTTGCGATCTCATGACTGGCCGTTATTTGATATACCAAAGATGCAGCCTAGAAGATTAGCATACCTTCAGAGTTTCAGGATTTCATGATTCTGGAGGCGAGCAGATTCAAGGTCGGTGCCTCACCAGGGTGTTGTGGGAGACGGAAGATGCCTGGCTGTGTGCTCAGAGACCCAAGTTCTTTGGGCACAGAGCTCAGAAGAAGCGATGTAATGGACTTCAACATCGTAAATCAGCGAGTTGTTTGTTATGTCTCCCCTCTCAGCTCTTTTTCCCTTATTTTGGGAGAGTGCGAGTCTGTGGTATGTCAAATTACCAGGTGAATGAGTAGTCTTCGGGGTACTGCGAGTGTGCGTCTTTGGTGATGTTTTGCTGCACGATTGAATGACCAGTGAGGGGCGCTGATGCTGTTTTTTGCTGGTGGGTGGGGGGAGCAGGGGGAGGCTTTGGGGTTCTAACATTTAACTGTTATTCATTCTTTTAGCACTCTGTTTTCGTGGATGGTTGCAAAGAAAAAGCATTTCAGGATGTATATTGTATATATTTCTCTGACATTAAATGTACCTTTGAAATCTTTTGAAACATCGACGTACTTCCTCTATAAGGAGAATTACTATGAACAAATGGATGGAGGGACCATGGAAATACCCCTGTTGCTAGCTATTCCTAATTTGTACATGAGGAGAGGGCTCTAAGTTCATTGCCCTGATGCCCCAAATGTTTCTTCAGATATGTCGATGACACCTTCATAGTGTGGCCTCAAACTCCAGGCACTCCAACAGTTCCTCGACCATCTGAACAGTATACATCCAAACATTCAATTCACAATGAAGATGGAGAAAAATGGTTTCCTCCTGTTCCTGGACATTCTAATACAATGGAAACAAGTCAGTAGCCTATGGAAATCCATTGACACAGACTTATAACTCAACAATAACAGCCATCATCACGCCTCCCAAACTAGAGGGGTTCTCTTTACTTCGAATAATCGTGCAAAAACTATTTCGGACCTGCAGAGTCTCCCCGAGGAAATAAGACGATTATGCATTGCATTCCTACAGAATGGCTACAAGATGAAGGAAATCAACCGGGCCCTTAAAAAAGGGTTGACAGAGAAATCAAGAAACCTGACAACAAGGAGGAACCCGAACAGGAGGAAATCTGCAGATGCTGGAAATTCAAGCAACAGACATAAAATGCTGGTGGAACACAGCAGGCAAGGCAGCATCTATAGGAAGAAGTACAGTCGATGTTTCGGGCCGAGACCCTTCGTCAGGACTAACTGAAAGAAAAGATAGTAAGAGATTTGAAAGTGGGAGGGGGAGGGGGAAATCCAAAATGATAGGAGAAGACAGGAGGGGGAGGGGTGAAGCTGAGAGCTGGATAGTTGATTGGCTAAAGGGATACACAGCTGGAGAAGGGAAAGGATCATTGGATGGGAGGCCTAGGGAGAAAGAAAGGGGGAGGGGAGCACCAGAGGGAGATGGAGAACAGGCAAGGTGTGATTGAGAGAGGGGCAGAGAGAGAAAAAAGGGGGGGAAATAAATAAATAAGGGATGGGGTAAGAAGGGGAGGAGGGGCATTAACGTAAGTTAGCGAAATCAATGTTCATGCCATCAGGTTGGAGGCTACCCAGACGGAATATAAGGTGTTGTTCCTCCAACCTGAGTGTGGCTTCATCTTGACAGTAGAGGAAGCCATGGACAGACATATCAGAATGGGATTGGGACGTGGAATTAAAATGTGTGGCCACTGGGAGATCCTGCTTTCTCTGGCGGACAGAGCGTAGGTGTTCAGCGAAACGGTCTCTCAGTCTGCGTCAGGTCTCACCAATATATAGAAGACCTCAACGGGAGCACTGGACGCAGTATATCACACCAGCCGACTCACAGATGAAGTGTCACCTCACCTGGAAGGACTGTCTGGGGCCCTGAATGATGGTGAGGAAGGAAGTGTAAGGGCAGGTGTAGCACTTGTCCCGCTTACAAGGATAAGTGCCGGGAGGGAGATCAGTGGGAAGGGATGGGAGGGATGAATGGACAAGTTCTTTGTCTTAGTTAATATATCTAATTTCTTTCTTTAGAGAAGGTATGAAGCTGATATTGGTTATAATCCTAAAGAAATATTATAATACCACTTATATTTAGGATTCTTCTGAGTCCCAATTGGTACAACCATTCAAATATTATTGTAGTTTATTTATATGTAAGTGGAAGTGTACCTTTAGGAACTACAAGTGCCAAGTAGTATGGATTTGATGCATTGTCGCATCAGACACTGCCATTCAGTTCACAGTTATTACCTTCAATAAACAATATTTTTTTGATAGTGCTACGCTTATACAATAGAAGGTTTTGACAGTGCAGTTATGTTCTGCATTCCTGAGCTGGCATAGACGTGATGAAAATGAACTGAACAGTTTTGAAGTGTGTCCCTTGATGTGTCTGCAGGCATAAACAACAACCCTTCAAGCATCTGTGAACAACAAGAAGAAAAGATTTACTTTCTTACCAGCTATTACTTTAATACAGTGCTGCTCATCCTACATCATTCCAGATATACAGTACTCTGAAAATGTCTAAGGCTTATATTTATATATATATATAGCTTGGGTGACAAAGACATTTGAACAGTACAGTATTTGCCAACAGTGAGTGGAGTGCGAGTTGTAAATCTGGTGGGAGCAAAGGATGTTGGGCATGGTGAGGGTGAAGTGTCGTGGGAGGGGTGGCAGAGAAGAGGAATGCCAGAGACAGCTTGTGGTGCGGGTACAGACACACCCAACCTGGAAACACCAGCATAGTCACTTGATCCCAGACAATAGGTTTATTGATCATTACAGAATGTCTCTCCAGTTCTTCCCACTCCATTCCCTCTCCCTTCCCCTTTTCCCGGCCATGATTCCCCTCTCCTTGCCCCCTTCCCACTTTCAGTCCACAATAGAGACCCATATCAGAATCAGGTTTATCATCTCTCACATATGCCATGAAATTACTTTTCTGCAGCAGCAGCAGTACAGCGCAATGCATAAAATTACTACAGTTCTGTGCAAATGTCTTAGTCATAATAGCTATATATGTGTGCCTAAGTCTTTTGCACAGTCCTGTAATTAAATAACCTGCCTTTCAAAATGTAACATAATTAAAATTGTAATGGTGAAAAATCATTATGGCAATAGGTTTCTCCTCTTCAAATCGCACATATATCAGGTCAAATGGTTCTCCATTTATCAATCAGAGCAGTGAATTTGCGAAGTATAAAAGGTCAATCTGCCATTTGTTTTTTTTCCCCTAGATTTGATATTGGTTCATGGGCTTGAGTGAATGCTTTTGAGCTTTCTCAGATTAAATTTACCTTGTGGTATAAATGCTGTTGAAGGTACTGAGGAAAGGATGTAGCTTCTGTTTAGCATATTAGCTATTACTTAACCTTTATGAGTTCTGTCATGTTAATTGTCCTTAATTTGAAAATATAATGGAAACCAACATTTTGCTTTTCTACTTTGTTCCTCAGCAATGATATATGTTTCAGGGACAGTCCTTCTGACCAACATGAGAGCTGATCAAGAGCCACATAACCCTACTAAAATCAATACTCAGTCAGTGAAGGTCAGAGGGTCGGAAGCAGCTGCTCCTATTAAAGTCAATGGAGCCACTCTAGAATGCTTGTGGGCCGTCCCTATAACACACATCAGTGAAGCAGCTGATGAAGGAATTGGAGAAGAAATGAGAGCACCAAATAATGTGGAAACTGCAGGCAATTTCGTGCAAGCTAATGTACATGAACATACAATGTCTTTAATGAGACATCTGGGAAAGTACTTTAAAAATTATAAGTGCTCCTTCAAGATTTTCTTTCATCTTTAATCATGAATCAGCTGATCTAGAAAAGGTTTCTAGTATCAAAAGTTAAGAATGTGGGTAATATATTTAAACAAAAAAATCACTGGCATGTCGGGAAAATGCGATCATCTCATTTTAAAATGATTTTCTCATCTGGAAAACCTTTGGTCCTTGAAAATAGAAATGATATTACTTGAAAAGGTATTATTCAGTGATCTCAGTAGCTATTCTATAGAATTACTTAATTTTAATAAGAGCCTATTCTGTCTTAACTATTAATGTGTGAAAATGCAAAATCAGGGATAAGTTTTACTCAGTGAGTGGTGGATGCCTGGAATGCCTTGCCTGGTATGGTGGTAGAGGCAACTGCATTAGAGGATTTTAAGAGACATTTAACTAGGCACATGAATATGAGGAAGGTGGAGGGATATGGACATTGTGTAGGTAGGAGGGATTAGTTTTTGGTTTTTATTATTAACTTTTTACTTTGTGGGCTGAAAGGCCCATTCCTGTGCTGTACAGTTCTATGTTCTATATTAGATTGGAAGAAGTGCAAGAGAGTTAGAGCTTCACTTGGAAAAGAATGCTTGGCTACGTAATGATGATAAGGAAGTGGGTGAAAGATGTTGCATTAGGTGAGCGTGACAGACGGAAAATGAAAGCAAATGGCAGTCATAAAGGGAGAAATCATCTGGAAATACAAAGCAAAATTGTCAGTTCATGGATTCTTGTTGGAGCTGAGAAAATTTGTGGAAGACGAACAACTGGATATGAAGGGTGGTGAAGTGAAAGGTGGGGATCAGGAGAACTCGAGGAGGGGGAGACAACAGAGGAAATAGCTTGGATGCAGTCAAGAGATCTGTCCATGGTAGAGGGGAAGTCATGGATTAGGAAAAAGGGTGTCTTTTTAGAAGCACCTATATGGAAAGACTCATCAAATGACCTAATGGGGTAAAGAAAGCGGTGGAAGTCTGGGGGCTTAATTTGGGTGTTCATTGCTCGTCTAATTGCTGAGATGGAAATGGAGAAATCCAGAAAGGGGTGTGAAAGGAAAAGCCAGAGATTAATCTTTCGAAGACGAGAACAGGGTACCAATTTACAGCAAAGATAATGAAATCTTTAAATTCTGTATCAGTGCATTACTTGAATTCAGTCATCCAATCACCAAAACAGAGTTGAAGGAGTAGCCCAAAGGGGAGGTGGGACTAAAATTATCCCACTAAAAGATAAGAGAAAGATATGAATGACCAAGTTGACATTTTTGACTCAGGAAATGTGATTGGAGTTGGAGAAATTGTTCAATGTGAGTATGATTTCAGACAGGTAAATAAGTGTGTTAATGGAGGGGAACTGGTTGGGTCTCCTTTCAAGGAAGAAGGATTATTTGTAGCTTTTGAATGCTGTTCTTCTGGTAACCTGTCCCCACCTGCTGGAAAATTCCTGGTAGCTTCCATGTTCAGACTGAAGTAGCCTTTGTAACCTGAGCTTAAGTATATTATTAGTTGGCATGCTTGTTCCATCTGATAGCTAGCCAAATTTATATTAATTATGCCCCAAACTAGTTTCCTAGGCAGGTCGGGTTTTAATCTTTCCATTATTTCCTGTTATTGGACCGAGTTAAAAAAACATTTTACAGAAACTTTCATGTCAAACAGGTATTTCTTCCGATTTCTCCATTGCCTGATTTTTCCCTTGAATAGCTCACCCTCTTCCTTACCACAAATATTGCCACAGAGCACTTAGAATGAATCTTTCTTGTTCACCAGCATATAAAGATGCCATTGGTCATTGTCACATTGGAGTTACTGTCCAGTGTTATATTTGTCAAATTATTCACATTTTGCTTCTCAATAGCAAATAAATCGAATCTGTAAGAATGAGCAGCAAGGAAACATTTCTCTAAAACAAAGAAAACTTTTAAATTAAGTAACTTGACCTTTTCGTTGGTTTGTTCTTTCTCATTTTTCTTCATAGAATCTATGTTTATTTAAAGAGGCTCCACCTCAATTTTTATTTCTGCTTTTTACTCATGATACAAATTTGCATTGTTTCCCGCAATGCCACTGAGCACATGTTCTATGCATCAACAAGCAAGCTGTGTGCAATGTACATTTTATTTGAACCAGTTAATTTCAGTCCCCATAAATTTTCAGGAGAGTATCATCTATCGGTTTTTCTTGCAGTGCCTGATCTGGTGTTATTCATATTCTGTTGCACTGGGATTCCTTCTCCCCCTTGCTCAATATTTGCCATACATTATTGTGGTTGTCCACTCGTATGTAATTACTCTGGAGCATAGTGTTCCTCTTAATTAGAATTGCACGTGCGGAATCACAGTGAAGGCTCTATTTTTCCATCCATTTGTTTTATTTATATGATCTTGCATATTAATAGTCAATCTTGTACGGCACTGCACATGTGGATCACACTCTCAAACAGGGGGCTTAAAGGGCCAGTGATAATTGACCTGCAGTACACAGTTGTTATTTAGACTTATTATGTTTCTGTTTTAATATAATGCATGTTCTTTAACTTGACATTGTCCAAAGATCCCGTATTTTCCAAACACCGGTAAATAGGGTCCTAAAGAAAGCTTTTGGCACATTGGCCTTCATAAAGGCATAGATTACAGGAAATGGGACGTTAAAGTTGTATAAGACATCGGTGAGGCCTAATTTGGAGTATTGTGTGCAGATTTGGTCACCTTCCTTCAGGAAAGATGTAAATAAGGCTGAAAGGGTGCAGACAAAATTTACAAGGATGTTGCCAGGTCTGGAGGACCTGAGTTATAAGGAAAGATTGAATAAGTTAGGACTTTATTCCTTAGATTGTAGAAGATTGACAAGAGATTTGATAGAGGTGTACAAAATTATGAGGGGTAAAGGTAGAGTAAATGTAAGTAGGCTTTTCCCACTGAGGTTGGGTGGGACTACAACCACAGGTCATGGGTTAAGTCTGAAAAATGAAAAGTTTAAGGGGAGCATGAGGGGGGTCCTTCTCTCAGAGGGTTGTGAGAGGGTGGATTGAGCTGCCAGCACAAGAGTTGATTTCAACTTTAATCAAAGTTTGGATAGGTACATGGACGGTAGGGATATGGAGAGCTATGGTCCTGGCACATGTGGATGGGAGTAAGAAGTTTAAATTGTTTCAGCATGGACTAAATGAGTTGAAGGGCCTGTTTCTGAGCTGTACTCTCATTGTATGACTCTATTGAATAAAAGAATATGAATAATATATAGTTGAAGTACAAAATTTGTACAATGTGAAGTGGATTTGGGGAGATTAGTGCAGTTTAAGATGACGGATGCAAAATTGGCAGTCCTTAGCACCATTATTGGTGGGAGGATGCAACAGAGTGACAGGTTTAGAGAACCACTTTCTGTTATGTATGTGAATCTAACAATTGAAAATTGAAAAGGCTGCACCAAGCTATAACAAAGTGTGACAAAAATATGAGATTTTTCTGTCAAGAATTGCATGTCAAATCCTTTGAATTACAAATTCAGCTTAAGTAACTTGCCCTCCTCCTTGCTTGTTATTATTCAATTGATCTATTCTCTCATACTCACCAAAGTAAAATAAAGCTTAGACACTTCCATAATTTTCCTTTCTTCTCTCTTTCTCCAGTCACCTTCCCATCCACTTCCCTCATATAGACTGTACTGTAACATAGTAAAACATATGAGCAACTCTAGCACAGTTATGTGCCTCTGAGTCAAACCATTGGCTATTCCTGGACCTACCTAGGTACCAATGAGTTGACATTAAAAATTACACCTATACAGTCTCAGAACCTGATAATATAAGGCACTGCCTATAGTATTCCAATAATTCACTGCAGAACACATTACATGTTGTATAGTTTGCAAATGTTGCAATGGTACTGTTCCATTAAGGAACGTTATGTATTCTAACCCCAAATTTAACATGATTATTTCAAAATAGAAAGAAATGTAGATTTAGAATTATGTCATACTCTCAATGTGCCGGTTGAAGCTCTTTGTAACAGCATTAATTGATCCTTTACTCTAAAGTGCAGTTCATTCCACAGGCAGTAGAATTGATGACTTCCATGTTATTTGCCTTTGTAATCCAACAACATAGGGTAGAAAATCGTCTCCATCACACTGCTAAATAGAATCAAAAGGACTAAATTTCAGAGGCAGATTACAATGTGGATATATTATTACACTGCGCATTTTGTACAAAGCAACTGAAGATGAATTTCTACTCCTACGTCAACAAAGAAGTTCTGAATGCTTTTTTGCAGGATGTGACTGTTCATGAAATAAAGATCCCATAGAAAACAAAGATTTATGATAACAATTAGGGCCTCCTGGTGTTTTTCAAAACTCTTCCTCTTTCCATTGCTCCCTGGGGTAGAGAAAGAGAACATAATTTACCACATTATGCATGTGTCTAGATTCTAATGGGACATTCAGACTATCAGGAACTTTAGCTACTGAACATTACTGAGAATATATGACAATATGTATCTTTCAGTTTCTTGTTCAAAGATTGTTATTGCATGCTGCATTTGCAATTACACTTGCCAATGAGATAATTTTAAGAGGATTTATCATAAGAGAAACTCTTCTGCTTCTATTTCACCTTTTCCCCCAATGATTTAAATAATTTTAACCGTGTAAGCCTTTTTCATTGTTTTGAGTTGCTCTTTGGATCTTTGCGCAGACTGAATTTAATCAAGAAAATCCAGCTCTGAAATTGCTGGTAACAAGCCTAGTCCTGGACTTTCTCTGGAGATTTTGTCTTATTCATGTGGTCACCAATATGCATGTACTTTGGCGATCTTGAAGTGAGAAAGGGTGTAGATCCCATAGAAAACAAAGATTTATGATAACAATTAAGCTCTGATATTGTTTTTCAAACCTATTCTTTCCATTGCTCCCTGGGGTAATGGAATTCTTTTATATCAGTTGAATTTTATCATGAAATTCCAGCTATATTATCAAGAAATTTCCTTTTTTTCAGTCTCTCAACCTCGATTTATTTAACTTTGGTCCATTCAGCTTTACTGTTCTATTAGAGCTTGCAGGATATAGCGACTCAGCCATTTAGTTTAATGGAATTGTTTCTTCAGCTTCCTAATGAGCTCGGTTTCTGAATGCTTTTGCTTGTCTCTTACCAACCTTTCTGATCTTCTTCCCACATCTCGTTCACCTTCACTTGTAATCTATGATTCTGACCATCCGTTTCCTGTCAGCACACAACATAAAATACTTCAGTTCATTCTGTCTGACAATGGATTGATTCACAATATAATTTTTGATTAATTTCTATTGGACCATATAATTCTTTGCAATGGGTCATCATGACAACAAATTATTTCTTAAAAGTTGGTCATAAGCGTTACTATTGGAATTTAAGTTATGTCAGCAATTCCGATTACAAGCATAAATATTTTAAACTATGTTCCATTGAAGCTGCCCAGTTCATAAATATGTGGGTCCCCTTGGCAAGGTTGCAGAGAAATTTACCAAGGATTCACATATCTGGGGACTGGATATTTTTCATGGAGCATAGTTCAAAACACTTATATTTATTATTGGAATTGCAGATTTAATTTAGTTGGTCAAATGTTCAAGAACTATCCAGTAAAAAGCTCAGTGTTGATGGAAAGCAGAGAAACATGGATGAAAAATTTGAACTTAGCAAAACACTTGACAATTAAATTTATTAGTTAATTTGCCACTGCTTTATTACCGTCCGGCTGTTTGTAATTGTCTTTTTTCAACTCTGGGATATTTATCCTTGATTTTTTTTTTATGCCCTAGTTCATTGTGCCATCAAAAATATGATCTCATTAATAAAAATTTCCAATGTAAAATTGCACAATTTCATTAGATTTCAACATTCTATAGGAGGCATCTAATACATCACGTCTTTAAAGTCTGTATTTAATCAGGTAAAAGCTAATGAAAGCTCTTCACAGCTGAGCAATAAACAAACTGAGGCAGGCACATAATCCAAATTCTAATCTAAAGTATAGGCTGGACAATACACAGTTGGTTCTCTTGCCGTCTCCTTAGGGAATTCCCTCTGCCTTAGATCTTCACTCTGTGCACACCAGATTGCACCAACACTGGCAGTAATTAGCTGTGTCCTTATTTAGGATTGTATAAAGTATGCAGAAAAATAAACTAGCAATGATCAGCCACTGAATCCCATTTCATGTTTAAATTCTGCTTCATGAAGCTCTTTTGGACTTGGTCTCGGTAAACACCAGCTCTCATCACTCACAATGAAGTACGCATGTATCAAGGATTACTACAGACCAGGGTGATTGCAGTTAATTGCTACTTGTCATAGGATAGCCTCTTCTGCTGTACTCGGAGACAGATAATACACATTTACGACTCTGTGCTACAGCTTTTACGTTCCAACAACACACTGTAGGAAAAAGAATTATGAGAATATATCACCAAAGTATCAAGGGACCATTATACAGTGGTCTAAATACATCATTTAATTACAATGGAGACATTATTCCTACTGATATAAGTATTATTAGAATTCATGATATTCTTAGACTAGTATGTGTCATTTCATTAACAAGAAGCTACAAGATATATCTTTTGTGGTGTATATATGTAGAGTGTTCATGTTTTTATTTATTATCATATAACTCAGTATTTTAATTCCTGGTGATTATTTTCCATATGTTTATAAATCGAAAAATACTGGAAAGTTCTGACTATTAATTGTCCCCAGTAATGGCTCGGGGAGAATCATTTTGATTTTCTATTTCTAATGTGCATCAACTGTGCTTCATTATTGGTCTTGCCTTTGCATCAAAAATATTATGGATTCAAGTTCCTGTTCAGGGTCAGAAGTCTAAGATGATACTTTGGTTCCATACAGTGAGCTCACATATAGCCTATTCTGCTACACAGTCAGAAGTCCTGCCATTTGAAGGCAATATTCAACTATGGCCTTGGCCGAGAAATCAGATCACATAGTGCAATGTGTAGTGTGATAGAAACATGATAGTTAAATGAACTTGGGGACATCGTGTTCCAATAACACATAAATTGGATGTTGGCATTCCATGCATTTGACAAAGCAGAGACCCCTTAATATTTGCATTGACATCAAATGGTACTAAACACTTGTGATATCAGGCACAAAAACTGTATCACACACCATGCTTGTAAGCACTGTTCCCTGTAAGTTGCATGGGTCTAAAACTGTGCAGTAACTGAAATGCTCTCATGCACAAAGCTACAGAGCTAGAATTTTCCTCTATATAATGTTAATATAATTTTGTAATCTATGTTAATATAATTGTGAAATACCATGTAATTATGTGCTAATGAATATAATCCATACATTTTATAAATAATAGACATACCACAACTTTTGTTTTGAAACATTTTAGAACTTCAATGCATTTACATTGTCATTGTTTCAATTTAAAACACTGTTACAAATTGTAACAATATACACAGAATGGAATCTGGTAGCACGTTGTTAATAAACTGCTGACTCACTGAATGCCAAGAAAAATACATTTCAAAATTCTAGTGTTGACTACATTAGTGGATTCAGTCTTATGAATTCAATCAAATGCAAATCCAGAAAGAGACTAGAAGTAGATCATCTGAATGATCTAACAAGGAATAGGACATAGCTTTCATCTGGATGTGATATTAATTGGAACGGTGTTTATAGACAATGGGTTTGTAATACAGACAGACAAGAAAAAGTTTATGGAACATGGAAGATTTTCTTTGTTATGTTGTATTTCATTATACCCAATCTAAAGTATGGGATTTTTCAAATTTCATTATAAATGTTCATAGTATGCGTATTACAAAAAAACATTTAAAGGGCTGTGCAGTTTTCGGACAGTGTAATAATTTCCTGCTCAAACCAATGGTTGGTCCACAGAGCTGTAAAAAACTATTAGAGAGAACATTACCTGTAAGCAGCACTAGTTTACACAGTTTCAAAGTTCAAAGTAAATTTATTACCCAAGTATATACATGTCACCATAAGCAACCCAGAGATTCATTTTACTGTGGGCATATTCAGCAGATCCAAGAACCATAATAGAATCAGTGAGAGACTGCACCCAACAGGGCAGACAACATGAGAACATGAGACAAAGAGTCCTTGAAAATGAGTCTGTAGGTTGCGGAAGAGTTCAGTGATGGGACAAGTGAAGTTATCCACTCTGATTCAAGAGCCCAATGGTTGAGGAGTAGTAACTGTTCCTGAACCTGGTGGTGTGAGCCCTGAGGCCCTTATACCTTCTTCCTGAGGGCAACAGCAAAAAGAGAGCATGCCCTGGGTGGTGGAGATCCCTGATGATTGATGCTACTTTCCTACAACAACGCTCTATGTAGATGTGCTCAGTGGTAGGGAGGGCTTTACCATGATGTACTGGGCTGTATCCAGTACTGTTAGTAGGATCTTCATCTCATGGGCATTCGTGCTTCCATACCAGGCTATGATGCAACCAGTCAACATACTCTCCACAACACATCTATAGAAGTTTGTTGAAGTTTTAGTTGTCATGCCAAACTTTTGCAATGTTCAGAGCAGGTAGAGTCATTGCCTTGCTTTCTTCATAATTGCACTTATGTGCTGCACCCAGCATAGACCTTCTGAAATGATAACAGCAATACATTTAAAGATGCTGATCCCCAGTGAGGTGCTTATGCACCTCTGGTTTCCTCTTCCTGAAGTCAATAATCAGATCCTTGGTCTTGCTGAGTCTGAAGTTGTTGTTGCAGCACCACTCAGCCAGACTTTCAGTCTCCCACCTATATACTGATACGTCACCACCTTTGATTCAGCCAACAATGGCGGTGTCATCAGCAAACGTAAATAGGGCATTGGAGCTGTGCTTAACCTCACAGTCATAAGTGTAAAGCAAGTAGAGCAGAAGGCTCAGCACGCAACCCAGCGGTGCACCTGTGCAGATAGAGGTGGTGCAGGAAATGTTGTTGCCAATCCGAACTGACTGGGCTCTGTAAGTGAGGCTCCAATTGCACAAGGAGATTCTGAGACAAAGTCTTGAAACTTATTCATTAGTTTTAAGGGGGTGATAGTGTTGAATGCCGAACTGTAGTTGATAAGAGCATCCTGATGTTTTCACCTTTGCTGTCCAGATATTCTGGGGTTTCTCTATTTTCTCTGTGACACCATGGTTTTCTCCAGGTACTCCAGATGCCTCCCATATACTGAAGGCTGTTGGTTGGCAGGTTAATTGATTACTGTAAATAAGACCATAAGATACAGGAGCAGAAATAGGCCATTCAGCCCATCAAGTCTGCTCCACCATTCAGTCATGGGCTGATCCACCTCTTCCAGTCATCCCCACTCCTCTGCCTTCACCCCATACCCTTTGATGCCATGGCTAATCAATAACCTATCTGTCTCTGCCTTAAATACACCCAATGACTTGGCCTCCACAGCCGCTCGTGGCAACAAATTCCACAGATTTATCACCCTCTGACTAAAGTAATTTCTCCGCATCTCTTTTCTAAGTGGATGTCCATCAGTCCTGAAGTCGTGCCCTCTTATCCTAGAATCCCCTACTATGGGAAGTAACTTCACCATATCTAATTTGTTCAGGCCTTTTAACATTCAGAATGTTTCTATGAGATCCCCCCCTCTCATTCTCCTGAACTCCAGAGAATACAGCCCAAGAGCTGCCAGATGTTCCTCACACGGTAATCTTTTCATTTCTGGAATCATTCTTGTGATTCTTCTCTGAACCCTCTCCAATGGCAGTATATCCCTTCTAAAATAAGCCCAAAACTACACAAAATACTCCATGTAGTTTTGCAAGTGCCTTAGCGAGCCTCAATATCACATCCCTGTTTTTATATTTAATACCGCTAGAAATGAATGCCAACATTGCATTCGCCTTCTTCACAACCGAATCAACCTAGAGGTTAACCTTTCGGGTATCCTGCGCAAGGACTCCTAAGTCCCTTTGCATCTCTGCATTTCAGAATCAGAATCAGGTTTATTATCACCGGCATGTGACGTGAAATTTGTTAACTTAGCAGCAGCAGCTCAATGCAATCCATAATCTAGCAGAGAGAAAAAATTAATAATAGTAATAAATAAAATAAAACATAATAATAATAAATAAACAAGTAAATCAATTACATATATTGAATAGATTTTAAAAATGTGCAAAAGCAGAAATACTGTATGTTAAAAAAGTGATGTAGTGTCCATAGCTTCAAAGTCCATTTAGGAATCGGATGGCAGAGGGGAAGAAGCTGTTCCTGAATCACTGAGTGTGTGCCTTCAGGCTTCTGTACCTCCTACCTGATGGTAACAGTGAGAAAAGGGCATGCCTTGGGTCCTTAATAATGGATGCTGCCTTTCTGAGACACTGCTGCCTAAAGATGTCCTGGGTGCTTTGTAGGTTAGTGCCCAAGATGGAGCTGACTAGATCTGCAATCTTCTGCAGCTTCTTTCGGTCCTGTGCAGTAGCCCCTCCGTACCAGACAGTGATGCAACCTGTCAAAATGCTCTCCATGGTACAACTATAGAAGGTTTTGAGTGTATCTGTTGACATATCAAATCTCTTCAAACTCCTAATAAAGTATAGCCGCTGTCTTGCCTTCTTTATAACTACAACGATATGTTGGGACCAGGTTAGATCCTCAGAGATCTTGACACCCAGGAATTTGAAGCTGCTCACTCTCCCCACTTCTGATCCCTCTATGAGGATTAGCATGTGTTCCTTCATTTTACCCTTCCTGAAATCCACAATCAGCTCTTTCATATAACTGACGTTGAGTGCCAGGTTGTTGCTGCAGCACCATTCCACTAGTTGGCATATCTCACTCCTGTACTCCCTCTCATCACCTCCTGAGATTCTACCAACAATGGTTGTATCATCAGCAAATTTATAGATGGTATTTGAGCTATGCCTAGCCACACAGTCATGGGTATATAGAGAGTAGGGCTGTGGGCTAAGCACATATCCCTGAGGTGCACCAGTGTTAATCGTCAGCGAGGAGGAGATGTTATCACCAATCCGCACAGACTGTGGTCTTCTGGTCGGGAAGTTGAGGATCCAATTGCAGAGGGAGATACAGAGGCCCAGGTTCTGCAACTTCTCAATCAGGATTGTGGGAATGATGGTGTTAAATGCTGAGCTATAGTCGATGAACAGCATCCTGACATTGGTGTTTGTGTTGTTTAGGTGGACTAAAGCCGTGTGGAGAGCCATTGAGATTGCATCTGCCATTAACCATTGTGGCGATAGGCAAATTGCAATGGGTCCAGGTCCTTGCTGAGGCAGGAGTTCAATCTAGTCATAACCAACCTCTCAAAGCATTTCATCACCGTTCATGTGAATGCTACCAGGTGATAATTCTCTCCCCATCTAAATAATAGTCTGCCCGTTTATTTCTTCCACCAAAGTTCATGACCATACACTTTCCAACATCATATTTCATTTGCTACTTCTTTGCCCATTCCCCTAAACTATCTAGGTCTTTCTGTAGGCTCTGTATCCTCAACACTACCCACTCCTCCACCTATCTTTGTATCATCGGCAAAGTTAGCCACAAATCCATTAATGCCATAGTCCAAATAATTGACATACATCATAAAAAGCAGTAGTCTCAACATCGACCCCTGTAGAACTCCACTTGAAACCAGCAGCCAGCCAGAATAAGATCCCTTTATTCCCACTCTCTGTTTTCTGCTGACCAGCCAATGCTAGTACCTTCCCTGTAATCCCAGAGGCTCTTATCTTGCTAAGCAGCCTCATGCGTGGCACCTTGTCAAAGGCCTTCTGAAAATCCAGGTACACCACATCTACTACATCTCCTTTGTCTACCCTCCTTGTAATTTCCTCAAAGAATTGCAGTAGGTTTGTCAGGCAGGATTTCCTTTCAGGAAACCATGCTGGTTTTGGCCCATCTTGTCATGTGCCTCCAGGTACTCCGTAATCTCATCCTTAACAATTGATTCCAACAACTTCCCAACCACTGATGTCAGGCTAATAGGTCTATAGTTTCCTTTCTGCTGCCTCACACCTTTCTTAAATAGCGGAGTAACATTTGCAATTTTCCAGTCATCCAGTACAATGCCAGAATCTATCGATGCTTGAAAGATCATTGTTAATGTCTCCGCAATCTCTTCAGCTACTTCCTACAGAACCCAAGGGTGCATTCCATCAGGTCCAGGAGATTTATCCACCCTCAGACCATTAAGCTTCCCGAGCAACTTCTCAGTCGTAATTTTTACTGCACAAACTTTGCTTCCCTGACACTCTTGGATGTCTGATATACTGCTGACATCTTCCACTGTGAAGACTGATGCAAAATACGCATTCAGTTCCTCTGCCATCTCTGCATCTCTCATTACAATATCTCCAGCATCATTTTGTATTGGTCCTATAAACACCCTCGACTCTCGTTTACTCTTTATATACTTAAAAAAGCTTTTAGTACTTGCTTTGATATTAGTTGCCAGCTTCCTTTCATAATTCCTCTTTTCCTTCCTAATGACTTGCTTAGTTTCCTTCTGCAAGTTTATAAAAGCTTCCCAATCCTCTATCTTCCCATTAGTTCTGGCTTCCTTGTATACCCTCCCTTTTGCTTTTACTTTGGCTCTGACCACTTGTCAGCCACAGTACTGTCCTTCTTCCCTTTGAAAATTTCTTCTTATTTGGAATATATCTGTCTTGCACTTCCCTCATTTTTCGCCGAAACTCCAGCCTTTGCTGCTCTGCTGTCCTTCCTGCAAATGTCCCTTTCCAGTCAACTTCAGCCTGTTCCCCTCTCATGTCTTTGTAATTTCCTTTATTCCACTGAAATACCAACCCATTGAATTTTATTTTTTCCCTCTCAAATTTCAATGTGAACGCAATCACTGTTCCCTAGGGTTCCTTAACCTTAAGCTCTCTTGTCCCCTCCTAGTATATGGGTGAATAAGTAAGGTAATGGAAATGCGAGAAATCTAAATGGCTGATTGATAATTGATGGACTGAAGAGTTTGTTTCTATGCACTGAATCCTTGCCAAAATGAACACAATGACACATTGTTTATCAAAGGTGCTTTGGAATAAGTCACACCTATCGAAAGTACAAGTAAAATACATGTCTCTGTCAGCATAACAACAATTTAAATTTATATAGCAACAATGTAATGGTACATAATAATGATCGCGGATCATATCCAAACAAAAATGGACACTAAGCTGCATAATCTTATATTAGAATAAATGAACAACAGCTTGGGAAGAAAGAAGGATTTTAAGGAAGAAAGTGATATTGATGAAGGGAAATGTTTGAAAGAGAAAGGAGCCTTGACAACTGAAGCTTTCTGTATCAGGGGTTCTAAATTTTCAGCATTGATTACCAGCTGTTAAATAATTCAGTTGAATGGTCCTCCTGTAGTTAAAAGAGTGCAAAATTATGAAACTTCAATAGAAGTCATGAAAATAGAGAAAAAAATGCCTACTTTTGTCAACATCTGTTCAAGAAACTGGTGGAATATTGTAGAATATTGTAGTTGCTGTGGGTTACTATGAACCCTAGTGATGGAGAAAACAAAGCTAATATGTAATGTGATGTAATTTATGATCTTGACATTTAGAGATTCCCTGTTTCCTCAGAGACATTCAAATATCTCCAATAGGCTTTGACAGAAAGAAAACTTTTCATGATCAGCTTGAACATCATGCCTGGGAGTAAAGGTTAGTTTTTTTGACTGAATAAGAATAATGGGAAAAGCTTCAAAAACAGCACTGGGGGGTAAAGTCATAAGTCATTATTAGAGTCATACCCCTGATTGATCATTTGATACATTCAACATACTCATACAAGACAACTATGCATCAACAGTCTTTCTTTTAGGCATTGTTTGTTGAACCATATCCTGAGTCCTATTCAGTCATCTTGCTTGTCTTTAAAACAGCTCGACAAAAAATGTGAATGCTATTGCAAAGGCATATACTTGAAAAATTCACAAATCGTGCATTGTCAGCAACCACAAATTCTGTGCACTGTTGTTTATCAAAGGTGCCATTTTCAATCTGCTATAATTCCATTGTGACATTGACATCATCTTGAACCTAAACTAACAGGTTTTCAGCTGTGTTCAGTCTTTCACTCGCTGTTCAAGTATTGACACCAGGAATTAAAAGAACTTTCACCTGAGAAATAGTATAAAGTAAGCACAATATTGCCACATCAAAGTGAGTCTGTAGATATTGTACTAATGCATCAAGAAACAAGTTTATTTTGGCAGGACAACAAAACAAAAAAAATATAAATACAGATTATAGTTAACAAACGCATCTTTGCAATCTACATGCCCATGCCAAATTTAAAGAGCAATATAACTTGATGCCATTATGGGTTATTGTGCCTTTAAACTTAGTGGAATTATTTCCTGTGGAAATTTAATTATTCAATTGAAAAAGATCTGCTTAAAATGTATAGAGTGGAAAATAATGTTCTTGGCTAATGTTTTGGGAAATCTATGAAAAATTCCATCTGAATTATCAAAAATTATAATTTTAATAGGTCAAACCAGTTCCCAAAACGAGTACTTATCATACAAGATTACTACCTACTGCTCATCATATATCACTGGCATTTAGGGCAGCAATGAAGGTCCTCCATCTCTGGCAACGTTCATAGCTTCCTTCTTCATGTCAGTAGCTTCCTCTCGGTTTCACTACTGTCAGTCATGTAAGTCCTGTGTGGAGACTCAGGAATACCGTCACACTCAAAGGTCGAAGGATTCTTCACTGCTGTTTCAGTAACAGTTTTGTTTTACCAGTCAGGGTTGTTAGCCCTGAGCTGAAGCCCCAAACCTGGGGACCAGTGGACCACTCTTAGTCTGTCCTCTACCCTTTGACCTCTTTGGCATGGGTGACCCTACCAAGAGACAAAGCATAAAGCCCTGACTCCAGCCATCATAGCTCTCCAGATCACTAAGGCATGCAAACAATCAAACCACAACAGGGCTGTCGTCCTCTTGGACGATCATGGAGGACTATAGTGTTAAAATTCTAACCAAGTTTTCTATTGTGAATCTATCATAAATAGTGTTGTCCTTTAACCACAGAATCATAGAATATTATGGGATAGTAGATGCCATTGATATATATCTGTATCAATGCTCAGTCTGTGATGCAACAAATTTCACTCTATGGAAATATGTATTGAATTTTGTATTTTTTGCAACCAATTGATATAACAAAATGGAATAGACAATCCCAGAGTGCTAAACTAACATGTTGCATTATACGTACATGACTACAAGAAATATGCCTACTAAAGGAATACATATCTGCAAGCACCCAGTGTACTGGCCATTGTGCAATAAGGAAGTAGCAGAGATGAATCAGCCACAGATGGTATACTAGAGCAAATATATCAGAAGGACTGAGCTCGCTGGAAATAGTAACCTCATCTCTTTCTTATGTACAGTATAAAAGGAACGCTTTGTAAACAAAGTGTTGGAAGTCCCCCTACCATCCCTGGTGGGAGTGGAGGTGAACTTCACGCTTGACAATAATAAATAATAAAGGTGCTTGATAAAGAACCACTCAGTGTTGGTATTGTGTTTTGAGAGACTTAGTGGAGAGATACTTGAGAACTCCCCTATCCTTTCTCCATAGCCAAACATATCTGGATCCTAGATTCTAATCTCTTTTGGAAAGTTGCTGAGCTATTAATAAATTAAATTACTCAGAATACAAAATGTGCAAAGTGTTTGGTTAATAATAAAATAACTACCAGCAATAAAATCCAAATTGTAGTAATGTGTAACTACGTTTGTTAGAGTCAAATAAATCTTTCCTCTGTTGCAAGAAGAAATGAGAAATCCTGCACTGTTATTTTAGGAGGACATTGGGAACAGATAATGGGATGCAGACATTTAACAGTAAAAGCTATTATCAGGTCATTTTACTAAATGTATCACATGTGTCTTGAGACACAATCTGGCGTCTGTCAGATCATCTAAAATAGCTGCTGGACAAATCAGGATGACCATATATTGAATTTCGTACTCCTTGTAATTTCCTACTATTTTGCCTATTCTCAACCCCACAGACCCTGTAACAACATTCACTCAGCGAAAGGATGTACACTTGTGCTCTGCCATGTCATTCATAAACTGAAAGCATCCTTGATATTCTGAAAGTATTTATACAAGCTGTAGTTTGCTTTGCGCTTACCCCTGTGCTTTGGCTTAACTTCCATTCCTCTTTGAATGCCTGTATAAGATGCTTACTTATTGTGTGCTGACTAGCAGCTTCTCTTTAGCCTTTAGTGAAAGCACATTGTGTCCAGGGTGCTTCAGTGAATCATGGTCCGTGACCTAATGTCATTTAATTCACTGCTCCAGGGTAGCCGGTGATATCAAAATACCAGCAACAGCCATAGACTCAAATGACTAGCAATCTCACAGCAGCCATTCATTTTGCGTGTTCTAAAGCAATACCATGGAGACTGTAGATGCCATGGGACAAGTACAACAACTGAGCTATACTTCAAAAAAAAAACCATTCCACTGTAATGACGAACTTTATTCACAGTCTTATTAATAAGGAAAAGATTTCATTTTATTGTTAAATTAGCAATGTTACAGCAGTACTTTTTACTGAGGTCCATTTTCTAAAGAAAAAATAGATGTACCTAAACTATTGGTAAAACACAGTAGCAGTCTTTGAATTACCGCTGTTCATCATATTTTTGTTAAAATAAGTTTAAGGAGAAAACTAGACTAACAAATGCTCCGGTTGACAGGAATTTGTTTTGGACAATGCGAGCAATGTGGAAAGAAGACAGATAAATAAATAAAAAGTAATGCATCCTGAGCTCCCATTTAGGCCTATGGTTCATGATATCAAGATATGATGTGAATATCAATCTGTTGTTAGCTCAATTAACTGTCTGTATTTATATTACATGAGGTATGTCAGACTGCATGCTTGCATGGATTTGTAAGTACATCAGAAGGAACAGAAGAAGGCATTTTGAACCTATTCTAATGGAAAAGGCCAGACCAATTTATCACAGTAGCTTGTAACAACATGACCTGACAGCTGATATGTGCAAATCAGTTCATGTGGGTTGGATAGTTCGTGTTTAGATTCTTGCTTTCTTTTTTCTTTTGAGAAATCTGAAAATAAAAATAGAAAATGCAGGAAATATTCAACAATCTGACGATAAATCACCAAACTCGATAGGTTAACTCTGTTTTGCTCTCCATTGATGCTGCTTTACCAATTAAGAATTCATTATTATGTTTCCAAAATAGTTGGTGTCTTAACTATAGGAGTAATTCTTCTATTCAAATCCATTACTAAAGGTGCACCGCAAATTGGAGGGCTAAATCTCAGCTGAAATGTGGTCCTAAACTTTGCTGAATGACCGTTGAATGTCAAACTTGAAAGCAGAATACAGGTGTAATGGCTTTTTGGGATTTTTAGAAGTGTGGAGGAACAAAAGGGGTCCATGCCCATCGATCCCTCAAAGATGCTGTGCATGTTGATAAGGTGCTTAAGAAGGCAAATGGTGTTGGTCTTCATTAGTTGGGGAATTGAGTTCAAGGGCTGCGAGATAGTGTTGCAGCTCTATAAACCTCTGGTTAGACCACACTTAGAAGATTATGTTTAATTCTGGTAACCTCATTATAGAAAGGATGTGGAAGCTTTTGAGATGCTGCCTGGATTGGAGGCCATATCTTCTGAGGAGAGGTTGAGCGAGCTATGGCTAGGCAAAGGTGAAGGAGGACAATAGGATGGAAATGGCTAATACGAGGAGTCATAATTTTAAGACAACTGGAAGAGAATATAGGGAGGGAGGTCAGAGGTCAGATTTTTACGGAGAGTCTTGGGAGCATGGAGTGCCCTCCCCGGGTGGTGGTAGAGGCAGTTACACTAGGGGCATTTAAGATGCTCTCAGGTAGGCAGATAGATAAAAGGAAAATAGGAGGGTTATGTGGGAGGGGAGGGTTAGATTGAACAATGTAGGATAAAAGGTCAGTACAACATCATGGGCTGAAGGGCGTATACTGTGTTATCCTGTTCTATGTTCTATATGAATGTGGATGTGGGTCTGGAGAGTGTGCTTTCAGAGGCAATATATCAATTTTCTGGATCCAGTTCTAGGCCCTGTGCTCTCATGGGTAAAACTGAAAGATGATAAGGAAAATGGCTGACTGTCATCAGAAAGATAAAATCTTCTGTTTGCACTGATAGAAGTTCAAATCCCAATAGAGAAGCTATGAATTTATAGCCAGTGATTTAAATAATATTGGACCAGATCATGCTGAGCACAGCCTACAATACAGATTTGATACCTATGGCCCTTCAATGCACTTACTTACCTGATGAAGAGGGCAAGACCAGCTCCCCCTGGGAAAGTAGGTAAGTGGCTTGATAGATGGAGTTCTGAGTACCAAGTATGAATTGGGCAACATATGCAATCTGGTTCCAGCTTGCTACTTCCAAATCTTCAGAGCTTTCAGGTTTCTTTGATAGTCAGAACCATTTAATAAAACCCTAACCAGATATGTATAAAAAAAACAAATAAATAGAAGGATAAAAAATGAAGTAAAATAAACCCAGAAAATCTTTTTAATCCACAAGATTGTGATCCTCTCCTGCCCTTTGCTGTGCGACCGCTGAACTTGATGGTGAGCCCAGTTGGAAGAGAGGAGAATCTGACATGTGAAGTGACCTTGCACTTCCAATATCACCCTGTACTTGTGTAAGTTTGAGGTATGCTGAAGTATAACATATTTGCTGATAGCTGACATCTCTCTTCAGTTTCACATTTTCCCCAAGACCTGTCCGCTTACATGGCCCTGCACAGCTTTCACTCAAACACAGAGAAGAGAGCTGGATTTCAAAGGTGGAATGAGAGTCACTGCCCTCAACATCAAGACAGCATCTGACTAACTGTGGGGTTAAGGAACCCTGGTACAACAGAAGTAAACAAACCTTATGGAGAAAACACTCAGTAGATGGGAAGAAATTTTCCCAACCCTGAAGATCACTGCAGAAGTTTATCAGGGCAGGCTTCGAGGAGCAACTATCATCAGGTGCTTCATTATTTCTTTTTTCCATTGTAGATTCAAAACTAGGAATGCCTATTAACGGTTGCATTGTAGATATCAAATGGAGTTGCTCAGTCTTTAGAGAGAAGGTTTCCTGACTTCTGATGATGTCTGTGTGGAGTTTGCATATTATCCTTGTGACCACATGGGGCATCCTCCTTTCCCTCTCACATCCAAATTATGTGCTAATTGGTGGGTTATTTGTCACTGTAAATTACCCTGCAGTGTAGGTGTCTGGTGGAGCCTTGCATTGCGAGGGGAGAATTGATAAATATGTGTGGAGATTCAAAGGATTCAAAAGATTCAAAGTACATTTATTATCAAGTATGCATACAGTATAAAACCCTGAAATTTGTCTTCCCACAGACAATCATGAAACAAAGAAAACCATGGAAACCATTCAAAGAAAAACATCAAACCCCCAATGTGCAAAAAAAATCGCTCAAATTGCAATAAGAACATCAAACCTCACGCACAAAAAAAACAAGTCACACAAACGGCAACAAAAAAGAACGAGTGAAAAAAATCATAGAACATAAAACACGATATCAAAGAGTCCATTTATGTGCAGCTCAGTGTTCATTATCTCAGTCACCTGAAAATGGCAACCAAAACCACATTGTACTGGGAACTACAATCCAATCCACAAACCGCAGATCCAGGACTCGGGAATCATCCACCGACAGCATCGAGGGAGAGAGAGAGTCTGCTTGAACACAGAGACTTCCCTTCGGGAATTGTGTGGAAGAAAGGCTATAGGAAAATTGTGGGACTGGGAATGTTCTGAGAACTCGTATGAATGTGTTGGTAGGACATTTGGTCTATTTCTGGAAGAGCTGCTACCTCATAGCTCCAAGGAGTCCAGTTCAATACCCCAGGTTATCTTGTTTCCTTCCACATCTCAAACATTATGCAGGTTGGTAGGTAATTGATCAATGTAAATTACATGAAACAAGTACCTTGTTAAAATTATTCCCGGGTTTACTCATATTTCTCAAAATGAACTCTTCCGCCCTTCCAAAATTGGTTTATAGATAATTCAGCGCAATGAGTTGGTCTTTTGATTACCCTCTGAATGCACCCCCAGGTGCTTGGAGTTTCAATGGGGGAAAATTTTGGGAATAGTAATCTTACTTCTTTAAGTTTGAAGATAATTATTGAAAAGGGTAAGGATGGTCCTCAGGAATGGAGAAATTGATGGATTGGGGAGAGGTTAACAGTAACATTATTAGGCAGGATATAGGGATAGTTGATGGGAGCGGTTGCTGGGGGGTACCTCTGCATCTGACAGGTGGGGGTCCATAACAGCCAACTGGTTAGAATTCAGGACCATTGTATTCCTGTAAGATGAATGGTAATGATGGAAGGGTTGCGAACCATGGATGACAAGAGATATTTTAAATTGTAAGAGAAAGGAAGCATATCCAAGGTTTGAGAAGCTGAAAGGATAAGACACCAGAAAAATAGATAGGTAGTAGGAAAGAACTTATACAAGAAATACACAGGACTAAGAGGGGGCATGAAATGTCCTTGGTGGTAGAATTAAAGAGAAGCCCAACATAATTTATACACTGGTTAAAAACAAAGGACAGAAAGGGAAATTATTCCCAGAGCCAGAGAAAGAAAGGAAGATCATAAGTAAGTACTTCAGTCACTATAGAGAAAGACATGGAAGGTAGTGAAATCAGGAAGGGGTATGTTGACATCCTCAGGTATGTCAATGTTAAGGAGGAGGAGATTTGCAGTTTACTTTCAGGTGGCTAAGTCACAGAGTTTGATGGGATCTATCCCAGAATGCTGATAGTGCTAAGGGAAGAGACTGTTGGGTCTTGACTGAGATGTTTGTGTCCTTTTTAGCCTCAGGCAAGGTACTCAGGCAAGGCAGCTGCGCAGTGAACAGCTGAGCACAGGAAATGGGACGGCTGAGCATGGGGGGTTGGCTGGAGTGGGCAGAGGTCTCCGCCCTGGATCCAGAGATCGAAACCCTATACTGTCAGTGGGACAAGCTGCTGATGCGATGGGTTGCTGGTCTCCAATGATGACAGACATTGCCTAGAGCTGGTGGCCCTGGGGGCTCCACACCACGGTGACTCTGTTGGTGCACGGACTGGCGGTGGGGTGGGGGTGGGGAGTGGGGGGGGGGGCGACCATTTCACGGTCGCTAAGTCATTGAACAAGCTGCGCGAACACTTCCAGTATCCTGGGTATAGGCAAACCGTGGAGCTGTTTGCGCACTGCTGCGAGGTTTGCACGTCACAGAAGGGGCCGAGCTGCCAGTCTCGTGCAGCAGTACCTGGTGGGGGCCCCAGTGTGGGTCTACTGCCTCACCCGAAAGAAGGGAGTATCCTCTGTGCTTGGAAGGCACTGGAAGGGGCCAGGAGAGGTGCTCGACTGCATCTCCAGTGTGGTATATTGGGTGCAATTGCTGGAATGGCAGAAGACAGTCATGCTGCACCAGAATCAGCTGGCACTATATCAACCCTAGGCCACCACCGGCCCAGCAAGGCTAAAGGAAAGAAGTGACACTCTGGGTCCCTGCTTCTTCCCTCACTAAACAATGCCTCCCATAGGAGGGTTACAGACACCTGATAGCACCCCAGGCAGTGGCGTCAACCGGCTCCGACTTTGATTTGGACTGTTGGGGTTGCCGGGGGTGGTTGACCCCTCAGGTGGGGGCAATGTGGCAATCCGGGGGCACGGTTGACAGCCCGACCCAGCGTTCCTAGTGACCAGAGCTACTTACTGTTTTTATTTTAAAATGCATTTTTGGGGATATGGTGGGATGTTTAAATTCGTTTATTGCTACGTTTTTGCTTGGGTTATACCCCAGTTTGCCTGTGTGTTTGTGGGTCACCCTGACTGTAACCAGGGTGTGTAATAATCACCTCCCCGTTCAGTATGTGACTGGGGGGGGGGGGGGGGTGATCTCTCTCTGGGTCATAGCACTGGGTCTGTTTCACTGCTTATCACAATAGAATCAGCAGTTGAGTTAAACAATCTTCTTTCATCTGTCATCATGGGCCGAATGCCCATCACAGTATAAATGACCTGGATGAAAATAAACAAGAGAAAATCTGCAGATGCTGGAAGTCCAAGCAACACACACAAGTTGCTGAAGGAACTCGGCAGGCCAGGCAGCATCTATGGAAAAGAGTACAGTCAACGTTTCGGGCCGAAACCCTTCAGCAAGATGGAGGGAAAGAAAGATGAGGAATAGAGTTAAAAGGTGGGGGGAGGGGCAGGAGAAACACAAGGTGATAGGTGAAATTGGGAGGGGGAGGGGTGAAGTAAAGAGCTGCAAAATTGATTGGTAAAAGAGATGCAGGTCTGGAGAAGGGGGAATCTAAAAGGAGAGGACAGAAGGCCATGGAAGAAAGAAAAGGGGGAGGGGCATCAGAAGGAGGTGATGGGTAGGTCAGGAGATAAGGTGAGAGAGGAAAAAGGGGATGGGGAATGGTGAAGGGGTGGGGCCATGACCAGAAATTTGAAACATCGATGTCCATGCCATCAGATTGGAGGCGACCCAGACCGAATATAGGGTGTTGTTCCTCCAACCTGAGTGTGGCCTCATCGTGACAGTAGAGGAGACTATGGATAGGCATATTGGAATGGGAATGGGAAGTGGAATTAAAATGGGTGGCCACTGGGAGATCCCACTTTCTCTGGTGGACGGAGCATAGATGATCGGCGAAGCAGTCTCCCAATCTACGTCTATCACCGGACATAGTGTATGACCCCAACAGACTCACAGGGGAAGTGTCACCCCATCTGGAAGGTTTTCTTTTTGTATTTACACAGTTTGTTGTCTTTTGCACACTGGTTTTCCACCCTGTTAGTGCTGTCTTGAGTCTGCCCACAAGGAAATGAATCACAGGGTTGTATATGGTGACACATTTGTACTTACATAATAAATTTACTTTTTTAAAAGCATAGTATTACACTTTGGGAGGTAAAATGTAAGAGGAAGTAAAGGGAGGAAATATGCTCTAAATGACAGGACACTTAGAGCAGAAGAAAACTGCTGAAGGAATTCAGTGGACCAGGCAGTATTAATCAAGGGAAATGGATGGTCAATACTTGGGTTGAGACCCATCATATGGACTGAAAGGGAGAAGGTAGCCAGTAAAGGCAAGTGCTGACAGGTGATAGATGGATCCAGGTAAAATGACATTGACCATCAAAGTTAGGAAGTCACATTGCAGTTATATGAAATTGTTGGATCAGCCATGATTGAACGGCAGAGCAGGCTCAATGGGTCCCAAAATGGCCTAATTCTGCTCCTATGTCTTATGGTCATATACGGAGTATTGTGTTCTTTACTGGATGCTACCTTATAGGAAGGTGTACAGATTTTGGAAGGGATGCAGGTAATGTTCACCAGGACAATACCTGGAGTGTAGAGTTCAGCTGTAAGAAAAGATTTGACAAACATAGATTGTATTTGATACCACATCAGAAACAGTGGGGTGACCTGACAGAAATATACAGTATAACATTATCATAGAAAGGGTAGATGGTCAGAGTCCTTTTATCAGGGTAGAAATTTCAAAGATCAGAGGGCATAGGATAAGGTGACAGGGGTAAAGTTTAAAAGAGATGTAACAGCAATGTTAAAAGGCATTTAGACAGATACCAGAACAGATAGGAATAGAGTGACAGATATGTGTAGATATATGAGATCAGATTGGCATTGTGATGTGTTGTAGGGTTCTATGTATAACGCTCTGTTCCCTACCTGTCCTACCGTCCAATGTACCCACAACTTCTATCACACCTGTCATATTTCCAAGCCTCCACTGTGAGCAGAATTTATTCCAAATTAGGCCCACCTCTACATCACAGTTCTAACTCACTCTCACTGTTTGATTGCACCCCAGCACCTCCTCTGTCCCTCCCTTCCTGCCATACTAATCATCTGATTGTTTTTCCAGACCCTGAATCCCATCCCCTATGCCCTAATCTCCTCACTGCCAATCCTTTAAAACACTTTAAGACACCCTCCATTTCTTCCCCCTCGTCCGCTATGTGCCATGTCATATGATGTGGACGATCATGGTCTTTCCATGACCATGATTGTTCTTGGCGATTTTTTCTACCAAAGTGGTTTGTTTACCAAAGTCTTCTTCTGGGCAGTGTTTTTACAAGACAGGTGACCCCAGCTATTATCAATACTCTTCAGAGCTTGTCTGCCTGGCATTAGGGGTCACTTAACCAGGACTTGTGATATGCACCAGCTGCTCGTACGCCCATCCACCACCTGCTCCCGTGGTTTCACGTGACCTTGATTGGGGGAGCTAAGTAGCTGCTACGCCCAAGGATGCGGAGTGAAGGAGGGCCTTACACCTCCATTGGCGGAGATGTATCTCCACCTGTCTCCTACCTTCCACAAATTACAATTCTCCAAACAGCTCCTCTGTATGAGATATCTGAGGAGATTGCACACAATTTTATTCAGTAAGTGATAGAATATTGCTGCTGAGAGATTGAAGACAATACTACCATATGGCCCTGTAGAGCAATGATTTAATACACCTTTTTGGGAAATAATGAATTTTAGGTACTGTATGTTTTTTAGTGCTAATGCAGGTAAAAAATTGCCTGGCCATTGTTTAACATTGAATTGCAGTCCCTGAAGTGTTATGGTGCCTGTATTTCACTCATAATCTAGAGCAACGACATCATGTTTCTATCTGAGGTATGTTAGAGGAGATGGCCTCAAGTTACATAAATGTACAAACAGGAAAAATAAATCCAATTTAGTCCCTTGGAGTATATTATACTTAAAGTAAGAAGGATTGGAAAAGAGAAATGTAAAAATATATCGAGCTGTGCAAAAGTCTTAGGCACATAAAAAGGGCAAGTCACAAACAGAACAAAGTCTGCAGATGCTGTAAATTCGAAGCAACACAAACAAAATGTTGGAAGAACTCAGCAGGTCAGGCAGCATCTATAAGAATGAATAAACAGTTGATATTTCGGGCCGAGACCCTGATGTTGATCATTTCCATAGTGCTGAATTCCTCCAGCGTTTTGTGTGTGATGCTTTACATTAAGATAGGGTGCCTAAGACTTTTTCACGGTACTTTATTTGTCAACATGGAGTGGACAGCAAGCTTGTAAATCTGTTTGTAATGGCGAGGCTGGAGTGATGATGGAGGGGTGTGGGACAGCTGGTAGAGAAGGAGTTCCAGGGGTTG
The DNA here is from genome assembly GCF_048418815.1 of Hemitrygon akajei. Taxonomy (NCBI): domain Eukaryota; kingdom Metazoa; phylum Chordata; class Chondrichthyes; order Myliobatiformes; family Dasyatidae; genus Hemitrygon; species Hemitrygon akajei. Next base: position 184,525,991 of record NC_133128.1, read on the forward strand.
GGGGTGGTGCAGCTGCAGGCAAACCCAGCCCTGAGACACCAATCAAGGTTTCAAGCCACTGGTTTATTGAACATTCCAGAATGTCTCCTGTTCCTTCCCCTCTACCTTTCCCCTTTTCCCAAGCACGGTTACCCCCTCCCTGCCCCTTCTCACTCTCAATCCACAGGAGAGACCAATGTCAGAATCAGTTTGGTCAGGTTCATCAGCACGCACAGGTCTTTGCAGCTGAGGTGAAAAATGGATCAGCCATGATGAAATGGCAGAGAAGATTCAATGGGCCAAATGGCCTAATTCTACTCCTATACCTTAAGGTCTTATAGTTTTATATGCAACAAAATTTGTTTTTTTTGTGACAGCGGTACAGTGTAATGCATAAAATTACTACAGTATGTGCAAAAGTCTTAGGCACCTTAGCTATATAGTATATATGTGCCTGACTTTTGCATAGTACTACAAATATTAAATAAATCATTTTGCCAAGGAGTTTTGTGTTATGGAAAGTGGATAAGCTTAAAGCTGACAGAATGAGCCATTATAGTGAAAGTAAAGTTCATCATTTATATTAATGTAGGGATTGCAAACAAGCTGTTAAACTTAATGGTCTCGGGAGAAAAAGGTGTATGATAGAGGCAAGCTTTAAGTTAACGATGGACAAAAGTTTGATATGATTAGCTTAATATGTTTAGAAGAGATTAGGGATTGGTGCTACTGTTAATAAGTGAAGATCTGAGAATAATGAAAATGAACTGCAGACTGGAAATTACCTTGGGTAATGTTATTGCATAAATGCCTGGCTGCTTATATGAAATCCTTGTTAAAATAACAGGGAAAGGAATTTGACACAGATTTATTTAGTGCTGATTTGATATCACTAACAATAATTTTGAGCCGTATTCAATATGAGTTGAAGGGAAAATTAAATCTATCTGAGTAGAAACCCGAGAGCTAGATTAAAGAATTAACATGATGATAAATGGGAAACAGAAATAATGTAAGAAATTGAAGCACCTCTTTGGGATTAGAACTGCTATTTGTGGAAGATAAACAAGTGCAAGTTCAGGTTTAGTGCCGTTCAATCATACACATGTATACCACTAAACGAGACAACATTCCTCTGGACCAAGGTGCACAACGCAGTATAAATAACTCACACACGTAACACAAAACAATATTACCACACATAAATTAACAAATAATAAGGTGCATATACAATACAAGTTAAATACTGAGCAGTCTGGTATGAGGGGGCTACTCACAGGACAGAAATAAGCTGCAGAGAGTTGTAACTTTAGTCATCTCCATCATGGGCACTAGGCTCCGGAGTATCCAGGACATAATTAAGGAGTGGTCCCTCAAAAGGCGGCAGCCATCATTAAGGATCCCCATCAACCAGGACATGCCCTCTTCTCATTGCTACCATCAGGGAGGAGGTACAGGAGCCTGAAGGCACCAACAATTCAGTAGCAGCTTCTTCCCCTCTGCCATCTGATTTCTGAATGGACGTTGAACCCATGAACACTAACTCATTGGCAACACAAGTGAATCTGCAGATGCTGGATATAAATAAAAACACAAAATGCAGGCAGAACTCAGCAGGCCAGACAGCATCTATGGGAGGAGGTAGTGACAACATTTCGGGCCGAAACCCAACACTAACTCATTACTTTTTTTATTTCTCTTTTTCTGTACTGCATATTTAATTTAGTTTATTCAACTGAGTATAACACGACTGGCACTTCATATGTGTTGAGAACCTGGGTGGGGGCAGGGAGTTGAGTAGTGTACTGCAGAAGCTGTTCCCCATCCTAGCAGTTCTTGTCCTAATGCTGTGCTACCTCTTGCCTGATGGTAGGGGGTCAAAGAGACTGTTGGACAGATGGGCGAGATGACTGACAATGCTAAGGCATGATCTGCTGGGATGGAACAGCCAACTTCGATGTTGTAAGGTCTATATTCTATGCAACAAAACAAATACAACTTTGGAGAAAATAATGTTAGCATTACGAATATTAAGTATGATAAAATAAAATATGGAAAATAAACTATTGTGTTGTGTGAAACTGAATGGTGGTTGTCCATCATGTCTGATGATGACAGCAGACCTGTGCAGGAGGGTTTTTAAAGTGGAAAAGCCATTGCACTGGGGCAGTTACACTCTCTCGACCTCAGAAGTCTGGGACCAGTGGTATAAATAAATGTCACATGCTGGGATCTTCCTTGGGAGCAGTGAATGGCCATGATGTTTGCTGTGCCTTGTGTGGAACTGCAGTCATAATAGATGGGTTAAGTACAGATCTGATCTAGCAGCTCAGAAATGGGCATCCATGAGACACTGAACCATCAGATGTCAGCGCAGTGCACAGCACCATCACCACAGTCACCGCACCATCACCACAGTCACCGCACCATCACCACAGTCACCGCACCATCACCGCAGTCACAGCACCATCACCGCAGTCACTGCACCATCACCACAGTCACCGCACCATCACCACAGTCACCGCACCATCACCGCAGTCACAGCACCATCACCGCAGTCACCGCACCATCACCGCAGTCACTGCACCATCACCACAGTCACAGCACCATCACCGCAGTCACCACACCATCACCACAGTCACAGCACCATCACCACAGTCACCACACCATCACCGCAGTCACAGCACCATCACCGCAGTCACAGCACCATCACCACAGTCACCGCACCATCACCGCAGTCACCGCACCATCACCGCAGTCATCGCACCATCACCACAGTCACTGCACCATCACCACAGTCACCGCACCATCACCACAGTCACCGCACCATCACCGCAGTCACCACACCATCACCACAGTCACTGCACCATCACCACAGTCACCGCACCATCACCACAGTCACCGCACCATCACCACAGTCACAGCACCATCACCACAGTCACCGCACCATCACCACAGTCACCGCACCATCACCACAGTCACAGCACCATCACCGCAGTCACAGCACCATCACCACAGTCACCACACCATCACCACAGTCACAGCACCATCACCGCAGTCACCGCACCATCACCACAGTCACCGCACCATCACAGTCTGATGTCACTACAATCTAAAAACAGAGGAGTCAGAGAAACATACACCAGCACACTCTGTTGCCTCCTGACACTATGATTGTAATCAAGCCAGAGAGTTAGACCTTGTTCAATGATTAATCCAGAATGCCATGACATACTGGATGCTATTATCTATGAATCCGTTGAAACTGTAAGACATACCAAACAGCATTCAATAGACAGAGCTCAATGAGCTCAATGGACAGTTGAGAAACTAATGAAAGGAAGAGACTTCTAAAATAACGTTTTTCTCCGTGAGGTTGCCAAGGATGTGGCCAAATCTGCAGCCACACTCGGTGAGAATTGCTGGGTGAATGATCCAGCTCAACTCCCTCCTGAAATCACCACCATTGTAGAAGCTTATTAATTAACTCCAAACACAATATTTTAAGATAGACAGACAAACAGACATACTTGATTGATCTCAAGGGAAATTGGGTTTCGTTACAGCCGCACCAACCAAGAATAGTGAAGAAATATAGCAATATAAAACCATAAATAATTAAATAATAAGTTAATCATGCCAAGTGGAAATAAGTCCAGGACCAGCCTATTGGCACAGGGTGTCTGACATTCCGAGGGAGGAGTTGTAAAGTTTGATGGCCACAGGCAGGAATGACTTCCTATGACGCTCAGTGTTACATCTCGGTGGAATGAGTCTGTGGCTGAATGTACTCCTGTGCCTAACCAGTACATTATGAAGAGGATAGGAGACATTGTCCAAGATGGCATGCAACTTGGACAGCATCCTCTTTTCAGACACCACCGTCAGAGAGTCCAGTTCCACCCCCACAACATCACTGGCCTTACGAATGAGTTTGTTGATTCTGTTGATAGATAGATAGATAGATAGATAGATAGATAGATAGATAGATAGATAGATACTTTATTCATCCCCATGGGGAAATTCAACATTTTTTTTTCCAATGTCCCATACACTTGTTGTAGCAAAAACTCATTACATACAATACTTAACTCAGTAATAATATGATATGCATCTAAATCACTAACTCAAAAAGCATTAATAATAGCTTTAAAAAAGTTCTTAAGTCCTGGCAGTTGAATTGTAAAGCCTAATGGCATTGGGGAGTATTGACCTCTTCATCCTGTCTGAGGAGCATTGCATCGACAGTAACCTGTCGCTGAAACTGCTTCTCTGTCTCTGGATGGTGCTATGTAGAGGATGTTCAGGGTTTTCCATAATTGACCGTAGCCTACTCAGCGCCCTTCGCTCAGCTACCGATGTTAAACTCTCCAGTACTTTGCCCACGACAGAGCCCGCCTTCCTTATCAGCTTATTAAGACGTGAGGCGTCCTTCTTCTTAATGCTTCCTCCCCAACACGCCACCACAAAGAAGAGGGCGCTCTCAACAACTGACCTATAGAACATCTTCAGCATCTCACTGCAGACATTGAATGACGCCAACCTTCTAAGGAAGTACAGTCGACTCTGTGCCTTCCTGCACAGGGCATCTGTGTTGGCAGTCCAGTCTAGCTTCTCGTCCAACTGTACTCCCAGATACTTGTAGGTCTTAACCTGCTCCACACATTCTCCATTAATGATCACTGGCTCCATATGAGGCCTAGATCTCCTAAAGTCCACCACCATCTCCTTGGTCTTGGTGACATTGAGACACAGGTAGTTTGAGTTGCACCATATCACAAAGTCCTGTATCAGTTTCCTATACTCCTCCTCCTGTCCATTCCTGACACACCCCACTATAGCCGTGTCATCAGCGAACTTCTGCACATGGCAGGACTCCGAGTTATATTGGAAGTCAGATGTGTACAGGGTGAACAGGACCGGAGAGAGTACGGTTCCCTGTGGCGCTCCTGTGCTGCTGACCACTGTGTCAGACCTACAGTCTCCCAACCGCACATACTGAGGTCTATCTGTCAAGTTGGTGTCTGCTACCCTCAGCCTGCTGCCCCAGCACACAACAGCAAACATGATAGCACTGGTCACCACAGCCTCGTATAACTGGCTGAAAATAACATATGTAGCAAAATTAGTATGTTCAGACAACATTCTGATGGACCTGCACTCCAGAACCAGTTGTCCTAAGCTGTTCCAACATTAGCATCTAATAATGTTGAAAATTGCCTGTGTAAACCCAATTCATTAGACCAAGACAACTCCAATACAAATAATGACCAGCCAATCCTTCTACAAAGCGATAGAACAGATTATCGATAGTTTTACTAAACAAGAACCAAAGAATTGTATTTCACAGATCTGATGAGATTAAAGCATCAAATGTGGCTTCAAAATGCTCTAATAACACTGAAGACAATGAGCAGCAAGGACGAAAGTGATTGGAGTCAAAACTGTATGAAGGCTGTTGCAGGTCAATCAGCCAAGTCCCAGGACCGCTGAGTCTAAATTGTGGAGCTCTCCAGCCTATAAAAATGCAGGAGTACTTTCATCAGAATGACCACAATAATTCCAGGCACTAATCACTTCCATCTCAAGGCTTTTAGAATCACACAATAAATTCTTGCCTTGCCAATGGTACTTCTACCCAGACAATTGAATACAAGCATTCTTCAATTACAGACACTCTATTTACAAATTTTCACTGCAATAATATCATTGATTTTTTGAGGTACAAGTCTTTGATTTACATTATTTATGTAATAATGAATAATGTGGCACTCTCCATCTATAAGAATACAAAACACTCAACCTTTTTGGTTAATGATCTTCCGTTTAACAAAATACTTTTCTGGAAAGGGCCTCTTTGGTAAGTTGAGAATTAGTTGGAAATAAGTTAGAATTGGGACTGATTTCTTTAGAGCAGAATAAATAGCAATATGATTTTGAATGAATGGCACGATGTTGTGAGTGACACAGTAGCATTGCAGTAAGCGTAATGCTATTACAGTATCAGCAGCCCAGGTTCAATTCCCGCCGTTGTCTGTAAAGAGTTCGTATGCTCCCCCTTTGACCACATGGGTTTCCTCCAGGTGCTCTGGTTTCTGCCCATATTCCAAAAATGTACGGGTCAGTAGGTTAATTGGTCACATGGGCGATGCGGGCTCATTGGTCCTGAAGGGCCAGTTACCCTGCTGTATCTCTAAACAAAAATGTAGGTGAAAACAGATGATCTCTGGTAGGTTAGAACGAGCTGCCAATGCCAAGATCGATGGTAAGAGATTTGCAACCAAAGGCACTTTAATGTTGTGGTGAACTACATATACCTGTCTGGACATGCCCCCTAATGACTGCTCCTGTGGCTCCTCCCACAGACCCCTGTATAAAGGTGATGGAGGTCTGAGCCCGGCCTCTCAGTCTCCAGGATGTAGTATGGTGGTCACTCACTGCTCGTTCCTTCTTCCAGTCAATAAAAGCCGATATCTCACTTTTACGTCTCAGAGTGAGTTATTGATGGTGCATCAAATGTTTTAATGAAATAAAACACAGGAACAGAAATTATATCAACTCTGAAAAATGAGATAAATATATGATTCAAAATGAGAAATAAAGTGATATGGCGAAAGGTTGCATCTTGGGATTAGGACTACTCAAAAAGGGAAAGTTTAATGGAAGATTAGCTCCAGTGTTGGTTGGTTGATCTAAGCTGCCTACTTAAACATCAGTTTTATAAAATACTAAGCAACAGGATAATATTTTAAGATCCACCGACAAATAAAATTATTAGCCTTTGCTCTCATTACACTTTTTTAAACAATGATAGAAAAATAATTAACATAGCTAATAAAGAAGTGGATGTGGAAACCCTTTTAATTTATTGTTAGTAGATTGTTCATTGTTATTTGAATATTGACATTTTTAATCCATATGTAGATATGTAAAAGGAAATGTGTTTAAAGAAAAATGTCCAGCTCGTTAATTGCTACAGCTCTGATATGGAATTCTTCGGTTGAAGCCACGAAGGAAATTTAGTTACTTGCAAAGCACAATCAAAATGTCACAGTGGTTTTGCACAAGACTGCTGAACTTTAACCCAGCAATCTGGTTTTAATAATGACAGCATGGGTTCAGCAACCAGCACTACACATAGAAAAACCTTCACATTCTATGAGACCTTTGCAGAATGCTACACAATAAACTATACAAATCTCCATTTATAGAACTGTTGGCTCCTTTTCCCAATATTATTTGGACCAGTTAAAGATATCAAGGGTATTTTTTTATGGAAATTGTATTTACAGCCTGTTAAATATTGACAGACAACAACAAATATTGCAAATAATGTAATTTATGCAACAAATAGCATTTGTCATGGCTGAGTGCATGTGATGTAGTTTATGTGGTGATATGAGTGCCTGTCAGATGATTCTCATTTATTATTCCTAGACTGCTTTAAAAATAGCTCTCGTAATTCATGGACGACTTTGCCTTCTTTCCTCCTATATCACATACCCAAGTACTTCCAAGCAAAAGTTCTAGGGTATAACGTGATCATTTCTACTTATTTAGGGTTAGATCTACAATATAAAGTACAATAATAGTTCTTAGAGCCGAGGGCATCATGCTAGCATATCAGTTAGAGCAATGCTATTACTGCGCAGGGTGTTAGAGTACAGAGTTCAATTCCGCCCCGTCTGTAAAAAGTTTGTACGTTCTCCCCATGACTGTGCGTTTCCTCTGGGTGCTCCAGTATCCTCCCACAGTCCAAAGTCGTACCAGTTAATAGGTTAATTGGTCATTGTAAATTGTCTTGTGATTAGGCCAGTGGGTTGCTGGGCAGTGTCACTCACTGGGCTGGAAGAGCCTGTTCTGCACTTATCTCTAAATAAATAAATAAAGCTGTATTGTTTAAAACAGAAGATGTATAATGTTCTTCCAAAGATCCTTGGCCTAAATGATAACCTTTTTAAGAAGAATCTTCTGCAATTACTTGTGTTTAAGGGGATTCTCAAACCAATTAATTTGCTCCAGCTTAATCAAAATGATTATTGTTACTTGTATATTTTCTTTTATTATTCGTTTACAGTATCAGGAGCATGGCCGGCATTTATCATCCATCCTTATTTGCCCTTCAGGTGATAATGAGTCACATGCTTCTGAACTGCAGCAAGGTGTGTGTTATACACTCCCAGACAAATGCATTGAGCAGAAAGATCCAATGTTTCGAGCAGGGTCAATGAAAGACTATGTCACATCTTGACCTTGTAGGTGGTTGCAATTCCATGTGATTTCTGCGCTCTTCTTTCCCAGCAATTGACGATATGTGATTGGGGACTGCTATGGGAGAACCTTTGGTGAATGGCTCCAGCATATCTTGTTGGCACCCAGGTGCATTTTTAAGGTTGATGATTGCACACTTTACCTGTGATTGATATTAAGCCTCTTGCATGATTCTGAAATGTTATCCGCCTGGATAAGTGCTGAGTATTCTGCAATATTTGTTTCTGGAAAGACTTGAAAAGATGTATCTAGATTCTGAATGGCTGTTGCAGTTCAAAGTTCAAATCTCAGGGTAAATATATGATCAAAGTACATGTATGTCACCATATACGACCCCGAGATTAATTTTCTTGTCAGGATATTCAATAAATCCGATAACCAGAGTAGAATCGATGAAAGACCGCACCAAAAGGGCAAACAACCAGTATGCAAAAGACAAATGCAAAAAGCAGGAAAAAAGAAATAATAATAATAAAAAATAAACAAGCAATAAATGTTGAGAACATGAGATGAAGCGTTGTTGAAAATGAGTCTGTAGGTTGGTGGAACAGGTCAGTGATGGGGGAAGTGAAATTGAATGTAAGAACCTGATGGGAGGGGTAATAACTGTTCCTGAACATGGTGGTGTGTGTCCTGAGGCTTCTGTAGGTTCTTCCTGATGGCAGCAGCGAGAAGAGAGCTCGTCCTGGGTAGTCGGGGTCCCTGATGATGGATGCCGCTCTCCTGCAACGACGCCTTCATGTAGACGCGCTCAGTGGTGTGGAGGGCTTTACTCAGGATGGACTGACTTGTATCCACTACTTTTTGTAAGATTTTCCATTCAAGGCTATTGGTGTTTCCATACCAGACTGTGATGTCACCAGTCAATATACTCCCCACCACTCATCTACAGATGTTGTCAAAGTTTTAGATATCATGCCAAATCTTTGCAGTCTCCTAAGGAAGTAGAGGTGCTGGTGTGCTTTCTTCACAATTGCACTTAAGTGCTGTGCCTAGGACCGGTCCTCTGATATGATAACAATGAGGAATTTAAAGTTGCTCACCCACTCCACCTCTGATCCCCTGATGGGGCCGGGCTCATGGACCTCTGGTTTCCTCCTCCTGAAGTCAATATTCAGCTACTTGGTCTTGCTTACAATGAGTAAGACGCCTTTCTTGTTGGGCGTTGCCATTACCTAGGACCTGTGCATTGTGAATGCTTCTTGTCATGTTTCAGCTGATTATTACTCAGGTCATGTTTGCAGGCTTCACACTTACAAATAGAATTGAATATTATCTAACCTTGAATATCCTTACAGCTAATTTTCTGACAGTGGGAAGTTCTTTGGTCAACTGAAGGCATTTGGTTTTAGAATGTTGTCCTAACAATCTCCTGTGGCAGAGTGCTGTTGCTTAGATGTTTGATCCCCAATAACCACAGTGATCTTCCTTTGCCCTGCATGTTATTTCAGTAGGTAGAGAACATTCCTCAAGAGGTGCTGTACTGAGGTCCACCTGAGGTCGATGTCATGTTGTGGAGATACAGTAATTGATGCTTTCTATTACAATGCCTTCATTAACCTCCCTTCATACATCAGAGGTTCAGTCCTTCTACACTGAAATGAAGTCAGAAATGTCCTGAGAAAATTGCATGTTAAGTGAAGACACTTTTCCATCCCAATTTTACATTAAAAAAGTAATTTGCTTAGTATCAGAGATAAAAGCTGCTATTATATTCAGGCAGCATTTAAAACATACTTAAAATACCTTCGTTTTCTATATTTAATACACTATAGAGAGCTAGTGGACTGAATTAATAATGAAGGCAAGCATGCATGATAACTGCCTTCTCAATAACCACATGCTTTCAAAATACCCAAAATTTAGAATATCATGGTATTGTAGTTAGTGCAATGCTAGTACAGTTTTAGTCATTGGAGTTTTTGAGTTCCAATCCAACATTACCTGTAAAGAGTCCATATGTTCTCCCTGTGAAATGCATGTGCTCTCTGCAGGTGCTCCGGTTTCCTCCTACAAGATGTACCAGTGTGGGGCAGTTAATTGGTCATTGTAAACTGACCCATGATTAGGCTAGGGTTAAATAAGGTCAGTGGGCAGTGCAGCTCAAAGGGCCAGAAAGGCCTATTCCACGCCGAATCTCAATAAATAAATAAAATAATAAATAACAGTTTTGAAGATACAGTTTGTTTAAAAGTTGGAGTTGAAATTGGTTTATTATTGTCACATATGTCAAGGTACAGTGAAAAACTTCTCTTGCATTACTGTTCAAATAGATCAAATCATTATACATGCTTTGAGGTAGTACAAGGTAAACAATAACAGAAAATGCAGAATAAAGTGCAACAGCTACAGAGAAAGTGCAGTGCAGATAGACAACATGGTGCATGATTATATTGAGGTAGATTGTGAGGTCAAGAGTGCACTTTGTTGTACTAGGGAACCTTTACAAAGTAGTTTAACAGTGTGGAAGAAGCTGTCCTTGAGCCTTGCGGTGCATACACTCAAGCTTTTGCATCTTCTGCCTAGTGCTGGAGTTACCAACCTTTTTTATGCCTTGGACCCTGAGGGGTTTGTGGACCATAGCTTGGGAAACACTATTTATTGTAACTTTATATCTTTGCACTGCCACTACTGCAAAACAACAAATTTCTTGTTACACAATTCAGTGATAATAAACCTGATTCTGTTTCTGATTCTGATTACTGCCTGTGGGCAATTTGGTTTTAAATAGCTGAGAAAAATACTTTCCAAAATAGCTTATGCTGGGGAAGTGGCTACTAGAGGACTGCAAGCATCCCGTGAAGTATAAACCGCTTGGCAGAACGCTACACTTCATCCTGCATTTGGGAATTGCCCGGTTACCAGCACTTCTGTGGAAGATCCAACTAGATCTCGATGGAGAATGTGCTGCATTGTCCAAAATAGGCAAAAATACCAATCACAATCCCATCTATTATTAAAGTATGTATACTGTATGCAACCTTGAGATCTGTCTCCTTACAGGCAGGCCCAAGACAAAGAAACCCAATAGAACCCATTGAAACAAAAGAAGATCATCAAATACCCAATGTGTAGGGGGAAAAAACAAATTGTGCAAACAGTAGAAGTGGGCAAATGACATTCAGAACCGAAGTACACAAAAGTAAGTCCACAGCTACGAAGTCAGTCATCACAGCAGTGAGTCCAGGAGCCTGGTAGTTGCAGGCCACACATTACATCATTCCTTTATGCATTTTACTTAATTACTCATAGTTACAATATATGACTCCTTGAGATTTCCCTGGGTGAGATGAGTGAATGATAAAGAACATCCCTCTATACTTTGTGGACCCGAGGAAGTCCCATTTTGGAGAAGTTCCTAATCCAGAGGACTAGACTGACAACATTTCTCTTCCGTTAGTGAGGTGTGAAGCAGAGAGCAAGTCTGAAAACTCTGCGTGAGAATGGGTGAAGATGCAGCACTGCAGGAGGGGTGCGGGACAGGTGGCAGAGAAGGAGTGCCAGGGCGGGCGGTGACACATCTTCAGCCCCGAGTCACCAGGCAAGGTCATTTGATTCCAAACAATTGACTTATTGATCATTATAGAATGTCTTTCTGGTGCTTCCCACTTCCTCCCCTCTCCCTTCTTTTCCCACCACGATCCCCCTCTCCCTGCCCTCTTCCCTCTCTCAGCCTGTTGTAGAGACCCATATCAGAATCAGGTTTATCATCACTCACATATGTCATGATTTTTTTTTGCAGCAGCAGCAGCAGTACAATGCATAAAATTACTACAGTACTGTGCAAAAATCTTAGGCACCCTAGCTATGTATATGTGCCTAAGACTTTTGCACAGTGCTGTGTTAAGAAAAATAGACGATATAAATCAATTTACAATATTCATAATAAACTTCTGCATCTTCTAATGAATCACCAGCTAGAAATAGCAAACAGTATTTTTGAAATTAACACATTGAAAAGCTGTTGAGGTGCAATTTGCACATCCATCAATGTGCCAGAAAGACTTTTAATTTAACAACCAATCACTGTAACTTGATACACAAATCAAAACAAGTTGAAACGAGGCAACAATCAGTGGAGAACAGCTGTACTGGGAATCCTGTTTCCAATATGTTATTTTACTTAACAGTCAGAAATTAATTGAATTTATTGTTTGGTAGACTATCTGAGAAATGATTTTTGGCCGATGTTAAGAGCCAACAAGTTAGCTAGCATAAAATTTCATCTAATGTCTTTTACATCAATAGAATGGAAACCAAATTACTAGTGTAGAATCAATAAAATATAATGCATTACTGCACTTCAACTAGAATGTTTGGGTAGAGTTCCTTATAACTTCCAAGATTTAACCTTTATTTTTAACATTTCCTGTTGATCAAAAATTAGTAAGAAAATAAGATACTTGACAGCTTTTTAAATTAAGATTATAATATTTATTTGATGTAGGGTGGAAGAAATAGTTAAGCAGAGGATAAAGACCAAAATTAAATTTGCTATTTCCATCTGGTTAATTCTCAATATTTAGCTTTCTGAATGTTCTGCTAATTTTTTAAATATAATAAATCCATTAACATTCTTGACATTGTCTGTAGGTTCTTCCCATGGTCATGAGGTTTCCTTTGTGTGCTCTGGTTTCCTCCCACAGTCCAAAGAGGAACTATTTGGTTGGTTAATTGGTCGTTGTAAATGGTCCTGTAATTAGGCTAGGGCTAAATCTGGGGTTACCGGTGGCATGGCTCAAAGGGCCAGAAAAATCCTCAATAAATAATCAATAAACAAGAAATAAATAAATAGAATTTGTAAAATGCATCAGTTTTTATTAAAATCTATTCACATGAATGCGCTGGTTTCCACAGATCAATAAAAACTGGAAACAGAGTACGAAGTTGCTTCAGTATGTTATTTGTATAAGGTGAACTGTTTGCAAAAAAATGCTTTAAAATTTGTTACAATCGGCTAAATTTAATCACCAACTAAAAGAATGCAGGTTTCACCACCAATTACATAACCAGACTTGATTAAGATTCATTGAAACACCAACTCCCAACCTCCAATCTTTTTTTTCAGTCTGTATTTGCATTGAATCTCAAAGTTCCGCTGGACTATTATATACAAGCATTGCATCATGATCCAACATCCACAGTATTATGCCCACAAGCCGTGGTTACACTTTGTGGCATCTATTCGATCCTGATTTATCTGTCACTTCAACATTATATGAGATACACATATGTACCTGTGGACAGACTAGCTAGCTGGTGAAGCTGCCACAGTGGTGCAGTGGTTAACACGACACTTTACAATACCTGACACCCAGGTTCAACTCCTGCCGCTGTCAGTAAAGAGATTGTACGTTTTCCCCATAGCTGCGTGGGATTCATCCAACTGCTCCAGTTTCTTCCCACAGTCCAAAGATATACCAGCTGGTAGGTGAATTGGTCATTATAGGTTGTCCCATGATTAGGCTAGAGTTAAAACGGAGTTTGCTGGGTGGTGTGGCTCAAAGGGCTGGAAGGTCTTATTCGGTCCTGTGCCTCAATAAATTTGGGTGGCAGTGTGGAAATATGCCTCTACCAAAAGAGATGTAAGGCACTCATTCCCTCCTCTAGCCTGAAAGTCACCCTTAGGCAAGGTGTAGCATCCACTTAGCATCCCCCACCCCCTTGAACAGGGTCACATGAAGCAAAGGGAGCGGGGGGTGGATGGTCATATGAGCAGCTGGTGCATAGCACAGTTCCTGGTTATGCGACCACTGATGCCAGCCAGACAATCTCTGAAGAGTATTGAAAATGGCCGTGGGTCACCCACCTTGTGAAGACACTGCCCAAAAGAAGGCAATGGCAAACCACTTCTGTAGAAAAAATTGGCAAGAATGATCATGGTCAAAGACCATGATCACTTATGTCATATGTCACAGCACATAATGAATGAATGAATGATCTATCTCAATAAATAAATAAAATGACTGGGGACTGCAACACCCAAATGGTGGGTAACAATGACAGCTGTGATACTTTGCCAACAAGATCAAGCTAGAGCTCATATACAGTAGAATGGGACAAGAATGATATTAGTTGTTTCATTCATACCTAACTCTCCATAACACAGCACACTTCCTCCTCATTTTCTTATCTCAAAGTACAAGCTTACACCTCTTATTTTCCAGCCTTCCATTAACTACACTTATCTTCTGAAAAACGCTGAACAACAAATTTTTTCGAAAGCGTTAATTCCTCAGATATTTTTTCTGTTTATGATAGGCCACTTGAAGCTGAACACAAATATAATTTGAAACTGCTTGTATCACCTAGGAATTTAGGAAACAAGAATGAACTTTTATTGAATATAATGCATTTAATTGTATAACGGTACTGATGCTTTGCAATAGTTTAGCTTAGCTAAAAATGTTTTGTTGATGATTTTCATTTGTACTCAGTGTCTGAGGTTTCTCACTTAAGTGTCCAACAATAATCAGCTGGCTTTCCTTGTTACCGTTTCTCCATGACCACAATGTCTTGGTGAAACCTTTCACTGACAGTGCCAAGATTTGCAGAGAAGAAGTCTAAATGAGAAATCAGAAAATGAATCTTTAGTGACATGCTGCACTTCATGGTTTTGTATGCTTGAAGCCTGCTATCAAGCAGTCTGGTGCTCTGTAGTTGCCAAGAAAATTCTCAACAGCGTCCTTGAATGTCTTCCATGTGATTTTCTCTGGTCCCCCTGGAAGTTCTTCAAATTGCCTGTCATTGATGACCTATTTGATTTTCAGACCAACGTAAGTACGTTCTTTAATCTTGGCATCAGTTATTCTGACTTAAATTATGAATTGAAATAAGAAGTATAGATGATTTCAAAAAATGGAGTGCAATAGGGAAATTTCTTGGTGATTTTCATGATCAGCAGCACAAATTTCATAAGATACATTGAAAAATATTCAGGAAGCAAAATATTTGTTGTCTAGTGTGATCAACAACTACAAGCTCACCAGGGAGTGATGATAAATCTGGGAAATGAAGACACAGCACCAGTCAACTTAATGCTCGCAGTCTCCAAAATAGGTGCCGACTGCAATAGTTTAGAAGATATCTTTTAGATTTTCCCCTGTCTTTTCATTGCTGCTAACCGGAATTTAGCTGGAGCTGATCTCTGATGACAGGAATGTACATCCTGCTTCAGACCACTGCTAATGTTGACAGCCTGTCTGCAGAATGTTGCAGAATCATTTGCCGACCCCACATTCTATGTATGGATAACATACAATTCATTTGGTGCATTAGATTTGAAAAGAAAGCTATTGATGCTATTGGCATCAATACCAACTTTAGTGGTACAAATAATATGTGCAGAATGATGGCATCATAATTGCTATTAATTTGGGTAATATGCAGACTGTGGTTGTACAATAGCTGGATGTTGGTAGACAATCCCTTTGGTCTGCAGTACATCACAGTTAACATGTACAGCCCACAAAATAAGACCATTAGACGATAAATGGAATGTATCTTCAAAAAAGTCAGTCTGTTGTGTTGTATAATGTCAAAACTGTCATTCATTCTTTGGGGCACTCCTCTGCTTTCATGGATGGTTGCGACGAAGAAGAATTTTAGGATGTATATTGTATACATTTCTCTGACATTAAATGTACCCTTGAAACCTTTGAAACATTAAAGTAAGTCAAAAAAATATTTGGGAATCCATAATATGAGCATTACTTTGTGTTTACTTTAAGTGAGACGTATCATGTGGTAGTGAGATGGTGTATGCAATTGACATATTTATACGTGTACCTCATAATGAATTATTTAAATGAAAAAGAATGCTGAATCAACCACGTCTCTCTCACACACACACACACACACACACACACACACACACACACACACACACACACACACACACACACACACACACACACACACACACACACACACACACACACACACACACACACACACACACACACACACCATTAAATGCACAACACATTCCACCTCTAGTTCCCTATAAGAGAGAATAAATTGTAGTTAGCATTCTTTGAATAGGCTCCATCACTGGCCTCCCTTATTCACCAGCTGTTTACAACAAAACAGAACAGTGTTACAAGTATTTGCATCTCCAATCTGAAGGCAATAAAACAGTTCCACAGCCACAATCACTTTGACAGACAGTGAGAACAATTTGGCAGCCACTATTCCAAACAAAACCATGGTGCCAAATTTTACATGTCTGTTAATGAAGTAATGAACCATTTCATTGGCTTTTCACTCAATCCTAGAACATTTGGACAGTAAAGGTGCATACAGTGGCATGCAAAAGTTTGGGCACTCCTGGTCAAAATTTCTGTTACTGTGAATAGCAAAGCGAGTAAAAGATGACCCGATTTCCAAAAGGTGTAAAGTTAAAGATGACACATTTCTTTAATATTTTAAGCAAGATTATATTTTTATTTCCATCTTTTACAGTTTCAAAATAACAAAAAAGGAAAAGGGCCCGAAGCAAAAGTTTGGGCGCCCTGCATGGTCAGTACTTAGTAACACCCCTTTGGCAAGTATCATAGCTTGTAAATACTTTCTGTTGCCAGCTAAGAGTCTTTCAATTCTTGTTTGGGGAATTTTCGCCCATTCTTCCTTGCAAAAGGCTTCTAGTACTGTGAGATTCTTGGGCCGTCTTGCATGACCTGCTCTTTTGAGGTCTATCTAGAGATTTTTGATAGACAGACAGACAGAAATACTTTATTGATCCCAAGGGAAATTGGGTTTTGTTAGAGTCGCACCAACCAAGAATAGTGTAGAAATATAGCAATATAAAACCATAAATAATTAAATAATAAGTAAATTATTCCAAGTGGAAATAAGTCCAGGACCAGCCTATTGGCTCAGGGTGTCTGACACTCCGAGGGAGGAGTTGTAAAGTTTGATGGCCACAGGCAGGAATGACTTCCTATGACACTCAGTGTTGCATCTCGGTGGAATGAGTCTCTGGCTGAACGTACTCCTGTGCCTAACCAGTACATTATGGAGTGGATAGGAGACATTGTCCAAGATGGCATGCAACTTGAACAGCATCCTCTTTTCAGACACCACCGTCAGAGAGTCCGGTTCCACCCCCACAACATCGCTGGCCTTACGAATGAGTTTGTTGATTCTGTTGGTGTCCACTACCTTCAGCCTGCTGCCCCAAAAAAAGTGTCGAGTCAGGAACATTCATATCGTGACCCGGTTAATCCGAAAGGAGACCAATCCTGACACCACGCGCCAGTCAAAAACGGCTGACTGTCTGGTCCAACACTCTAAAAAAAACTCTAAAATTGTACGAAACAAAAATAATACACTAATCTTGCTTAAAATATTGAAAAGAATGTTTCTTCTTTAACTTTATGAGTTTTGGAGATCAGTTTGTCTTCTACTCACTTAACTATTCACAATAACAGAAATTTTGACGAAGGGTGCCCAAACTTTTGCATACCACTGTGCATCATCATGTTTTTCATTGACAACAGCTCGGCATTCAACACTACCATCAGCTCAAAATTCATCAATAAGCTTCAAGATCTAGGCCTCATTATCTCCAGTGCAACTGGATCCTCCATTGCTTAATTTAACTTAGACCCTAGTCTATTCAGATTGGCAACAACATCTTCTCCATGATCACCCATCACTCAGCTGTGTGCTTAGACCCCTGCTCTGCTCACTTTACACCGATGACTGTGTAGTTAATAATAGCTCCAATGCCATATTTAAGTTCACTGATGCCACCACAGTTGTTGGCCAAATCAAATGTAATAATTAATCAACATATAGGAGGGAGATTGAAAACCAACCTCTCATACAATGTCAGCAAAGCCGAGCAGCTGATTATTGTCTTTAGGAGGAAGCCTATGAGCCCGTTCTCATTGAGAGACCAGAGGTGGAGAGATTTAGCAACTTCATATTCCTTGTCGTTATCATTTCAGAGGATCTCTCCTGGGTCTAGCGCGTGAGTGCCATTACAAAGAAAGCAGGGCAGCACTTCTACTTTCTTAGAAATTTTCAAACATTCGGTATGTTATCTAAAACTTTGATGAACTTCTATAGATGTATGGTGGAGAGTATATTGACTGGCTGCATCATATGGAAACACGAATACCCTTAAACGGAAAAGCCTCTGGAAAGTAGTGGATCCAGGCCAATCCATCATGGGTAAAGCTCTCCCCACCCTCGAGCACATCTACACAGAGCATCGTCACAGGAAATCAGCATCCATCATCATGGTCACCAACCACCCAAGACATGCTCTCTTCTCACAGCTGCCATCAGGAAAGAGGTACAGGACCCTCAGGACCCACACCACCAGGTTCAGGAACTGTTATTAACCCTCAACCATCAGGCTCTTGAACCAGAGGGGATAGTTTCATTCAGCATCACTCACCCAACACTGAACTGTTCCCACAACCAATGGACTCTTCATTTCATGTTCTCGATATTTATTGCTTATTTACGTACTATTATTATTACTTTGTTTTTTTCTTCTTTGTGTTTGCACAATTTGTTGTCTTTTGCCCCGTAGTTGTTTGTCCATCTTACATGTAGATTTTCACTGATTCTATTGTGCTTCTTTGTATTTACTGTGAATGCCCACAAGAAAATGAATCTCAGTGTTGTAGACAGTGACATTTATGTACTTTGATAATAAATTTACATTGAACTTTAATAACTTCAGCTTCTTCCTCTTTGCCATCAGATTTCTGAATGGACATTGAACCCATGAACACTACCTCACTACTTTTTTTCTCTTTTTGAACTATTTATTTAATTTAATGTTTTTAATATATGTATATACTTACTGCAATTTACAGTTTTTATAATTATGTATTGCAATGTAACACTGCCCACATAACAACAAATTTCACGATTTATGTCAGGATATTAAACCTGATTCTGATTCTGACAGAGTGTTGAACAAGGAGATAAAGATCTTAATAACACATTTGACTTAATACAGCAATTAATCTTTCATTCAAGAGAAATGCAAAAACAGAGTTTTCAATTCCTTCAGAGGAATGAGAGAGGATTTTTGACATTTGGAGTTTACTCCATTTTAATAAGTCAGTCTCCTTAGATATTTAGACAGAACCATAAGTGTCATAATATTTGAATCCTGAAATGCTATTCACAAATGAAGTACTTCATGTTTCCAGCTTAGTGCTGTAAGGAATATTTTCTCACTCTTTAAAAATGCCAGAAGAAATTCTACAAGGATGTTGCTCATCCAACGTTGTTGTTAAACTGACAATATTAATTTGGAGAAAGTTAATGTTAATGGGAAAGAAAGAATCTAATACAAATAAATCTGTAACTTTAACCCTGGTATAATAATCACATCCCAACATTTACAGTGATTACCAGCTAAATGGTTGAGCCCAAATCAAATACTTAATCATTCTAATTGAGTAGCATCAAACCACGTGTCCTTGCCTCAAACAGGTGAAAATGATGATAATTTGACATTGTTATTCTTACTCCTCACTCCATGATGTTAATTGGAACTTGCTGGAGAAGACTAGTCCCAAGCCTTGTAGCAAGCCTCTGCTTGTAGCTCCCATCTCAGCTTGAATGGAGGTGAAGGTAGCTCTTTAACTACACCCATGAAACATTTGGAAAAATATCTCTGACTAGAAGCTAATCCATATCCACTGGCTTTGATGCCTGTCCAATCCCTATGAATACTTATGGATGTTTGTTTCATTCATAAACAGCAAAACTATAAAATGTTTTGACAAAATATATAAATATTTAAAAACTAAAGGCCTTGAAAGACATATAAGACTTTACACGCATTAAATGAACACATACAATCTTAAAAATCTTGTAATTCTGACCCTTAATCCTTTTCAGAATCAGTGGCGTAGAACTCCAGTTTTCAGTTTTCTTATCTCTCACTATTATCATGTATTGCATTGTACTGCTGCTGCAAAGTTCACAAATTTCATGACATAGGCTGGTGATATTAAACCTGATTCTGATTCTGTATCAGGTCAAACCTGGTAGAATTTCTTCAAGTAGTTCGTCCAGTAAAAATATCACAGTACGTTTGGAAAGTTGCCGGTGAACAGCTTCCAGCAAGTTCAAAATTCTCATACGTCTTGTAACTGCTGAGAAGATGTAGCATTGATGTAAAGTGCTGATAGTAATACATGATTTCTCAACACCACTTGGCCTAAAATATGGCCAAAAGAGAACAGGAGGGAGAATAAATAGAAAGAGAATGTAATTTGTGCGAAATTGTTTGAAATATTAAGAAATACATGCTTGGCTTTTGCAGTTCAGTGCTGGCATTCCTGATGCCAAGGATTTGTGAGTCTTATAGAACTTCATTTGCCTTCATCAGATAAACTGTTGAATCCAAAAGAGGCCAAGGGTTATTCCTTCATTGTTTCTACAGCATCAATCTGTTCAGTCTACAAACAAAAGCTATCATTGGTCCCAGGTTTGCCAATATAGCAACAACCCAGCAGATGTCAAATTATAACTTAGCAGTAAACATCTATCACCACCAATTAAACTACATTCCTTGTTCTAAATATTGACAGATGACAATTGTGTGAAAATCTGTTGTCAGGATAATTGATGGTTCTGCAAAATTACTGAAACTTAAATGCAACAGTGAAAATATATATGTAGCAACACACACAAAATGCTGGAGGAACTCTGCAGTTCAGGCAGCATCTATGAAAATAAACAAACAGTTGATGTTTTGGGACAAGAAAATATATTTTAAAATATGACAATAGCTTTCAAAATATTCTCACCATTAATTAGTGGATGAGTTTGAATGATTTTTTCTATAGGTTTTACTGGTGTTAAGCTTAAGAAGTTTGAATAAAACAGAGAGTTAGGGAAATATTCAACAGAAATAGTGGCATATGTGGAGAGGGCAAAAAAACAGTTAACGCAGGTTTCCCAACCTGGGGCTCATGGACCCCTTGGTTAATAGTAGGGGCCCATGGTATAAAAAAACGTTGGGAACCCTTGAGTTAACATTTCAGATCAATGACCTTTCATCAGACTAGGAAGGATAGTATATGTGCATATCTTAAGTTACAGAGAATGAGGAGTGGTGAGAACTACAAAAGCAAATTCATCAGCAACCTCCAAAACTTGGAGTCAACACATCCCTCTGAAACTAGATCCTCAACTTCCACAGACCACAGTCAGTAATGATGGGCAGCAATCCCTCCACCACAATTAATTTCAATGCTGACTGTGTCTCAGCACCCTGTTCTACTGTATAGCCAAATTCTGATCTAACTCCGCGTTTGTAGATGATACCACTGTAGCGGGTTGTATCTCAAATAATGATGAATCAGAGTACAGGAGGGAGATAGAGAGTTTAGTGACATAGTGTCATGACAATAACTTTTCCCTTAGTGTCAGCAAAACAAAAGAGCTGGTCATTGGTTTCAGCAGGTGGGGGCAATGCACATGCCCCTTTCTTCATCAACAGTGCTGAAGCTGACACGGTTGAGAGAATCAGGTTTCTAGGAGTGTCCTGGTCCAATCACGTTGATGGCACAACCAAGGGAGCTGAGCAGAACCTCGACTCCCTCAGGAAGCTAAAGAAATTTGGCATGTCACTGGTGACTCTTACTACTTTCTGAATCGATGTGCCAGAGAGAGCATCCCATCTGGATGCACCATAGCTTGCTATAGCAACTTTTTTATATACTTCTTATTCTTATTCTTGTGTGTGTATATACATATATATATATATATATATATATATATATACACTTCTTATTGTAAATTATAGTTTTATTATTATGTATTGTAATGCACTGCTGTCACAAAACAACAAATTTCATGACATATGCCAGTGATATTAAACTTGATTCTGATTCGGATATTCTGACTGCTCTGCCCCTGACCATAAGGCAATGCTGTAGAGTTGTGCACAGAGCTCAACAGACTGTTGGAAGACAGTGGACTTTGACTGTACTCCTTTCTGCCACAGGAAAGCAGCCAATATAATCAAAGATCTCACCCCCCTCAATATTCTCTTTTCTTTCTCCCTCCCATCAGGCAGAAAATACAAAAGCCTGAAAGCATTTAACACTAGGTTTAGGGCAGTCTCAACCCTGCTGTTAAAGACTATTGACAGTTTTCGAATACAGTTAAGTTAGACTCTTGACCTCGCAATCCACCTTGTTATAATCTTGTTCACCTGCACCACTTTCCATGTGAACTGCTGCATTCAGTTATCGTTTTACCTTGTACTACCTCGAAGCGCCATGTAATGAATTGATCTGTATGAACAATATGCAAAGCAAGTTTTTCAGAACATGAGACAATAATAAACAAATTCCAAATCCAATTCCAACTTGAATTCACAGAGTCATAGAAAAGTACATAAACAACCTGATGCACCATCAATAACTCACTCTGAGACGTAAGAAGCGAGATATCGGCTTTTATTGACTGGAAGAATGAACAACACTACATCCTGGAGAAATGAGGCCGGGCTCAGGCCTCAATTGCCTTTATACAGGGGTCTGTGGGAGGAGCCACAGGAGCAGTCAGCAGGGGTCTGTGGGAGGAGCCACAGGAGCAGTCCAGACAGGTATATGTAGTTCACCACACAACCTCTCTGGTCCATCTAGTCCATGCAGAACATTTAAACTGCCTATTCCCATCAACCTGCACCGGGACCATAGACTTTCATACCACTACCAGTCATGTATTCATCCAGACTTCTCTTAAACTTTGAAATCGAGTTTGCATGCGCCACTTATGCTGACAGCTTGTTCCACACTCTCATGACCCTCTGAGTTAAGATGTTTCCTTTCATCTTCTCCTTAAACCAGAGGTGTCAAACTCATTTTAGATCACGGGCCGGATTGAGCAAAATGCAGCTTCATGCGGGCCGGATCAGTCGGACGCGTGCGAACGCAGCTTTGGTTGCCTCCGTTTTTTCAGCCTGCTCTCATGTGTCTCAGTCTCTGCTATAACTACAAAGTGTTTCACTTTACAAATTCCGTTTCTTATGAAGAAGACTGCCGAGCAAGACTGCCGAATAAACACTAAAAGCCCTGAAAACCTGGTACCTGAATAAACTCAGCATTAGCCATATCATATGCCATAGGCGCTTCGATTACTGGGGCCAGCTTTAATAGTAATTAGATATTATCTCGCGGGCCAAAGATAATTCCACCGCGGGCCGGATTTGGCCCGTGTGCCTTGAGTTTGACATATATGCCTTAAACCTTTCAACCTTAACCAATGACCTCTAGTTGTAACCCCAACTAAGCTCAATTAAAAAAGCCTGCTTGCATTTATCCTATCTATACCACTCATAATTTTGTATACCTCTATCAAATCTCCTCTCAATCTTCTAAGTTCCAAGGAATAAAGACTTAACCTATTCAATCTTTCCTTATAACACAGATGCACCAGTCTTGACAAACATCCTCATAAATTTTCTCTGTACTCTCTCAACTTTATTTACATCTATCCTGTAGGTAGGTGACCAAAACTGCACACAATACTCCAAATTAGGCTTCACCAATGTCTTGTACAACTTCAAATAACATCCCATTTCCTGTACTCAGTACTTTGATTTACCAAGGCCAATGTGCCAAAAGCTTTCTTTACAACTCTCCCTGTGACGCCATTTTCAATAAATTATGTACCTGTATTCCCAGATCCCTTTCTTCTACAGCACCCCTCAGTGTCCAACCGTTCACTGCGTAAGGCCTACCCAATAAGGGAATGTTTGTGTTAGGCTGGAGACCGGGATGTTGAATACCAGAGGTACTGCTCCTGACAGCTGAAAGAGTTTGGTCTGTTTTTGTTGAAACTGCTCTATCTGGAGGAGATGTAAACAGGAGGGGATAAATAAGAACTGAAGACAGAGAGAAAAAATAAGAACAGTGAGATAAGACAAAATACTACACCTGCTGGAAATCCAAACTAAAGATAATGCTGGAAATACTCAGCATGGTCTGGCAGAAAGCTTGGAAAGATAAGTTGATGATCTTTCCACAGAACTGCCCAGCTCTGACACGAAATGGAAAGGCTGGTAACACTGGACAACAAAGATTTTGCTTCGTGAATACTTTTATGTATATCTTATAGATTTTGGGCTGCTGATCATGAAAATCACCATGAAAATTCCCTATCAATCATCAGTTTTTTGGAATCACCTTTACTTGTTATTTGAATTCATAATCCAGGTCAGAATAACTGATGCCGAGATTAAGGAAGACATTTTTGTTGGTCCACAAATCAAACAGATCATCAATGACAAGCAATTCGAAGAACCCCTAAGGGACCGGAGAAAATCGCATGAAAGATATTCAAGGATGTTGTTGAAAATTTTCTTGGCAGCTACAGAGCACCAAACTACATGCAGCTGGTTGACAACATGTTTCAAGTATACAGAACCATGAAGTGTAACATGTCACGAAAGATTTACTTTCTGCATTCCCATTTAGACTTCTTCCCTGCAAATCTTGGCACTGTCAGTGATGAGCATGGTGAAAGGTTTCACCAGGACATTGTGGTCATGGAGAAACGGTATCAGGGCAAATGGAACCTATCAATGCTGGCTGATTATTGTTGGACAGTTAAACGAGAACCCACAGACACTGAGTACAAACAAAAATCCTCAACAAAACATTTTTAGCTTAGCTACATTATTTTCAGCTTACTGAAAAGCATCAACACCATTATGCAATCAAACGCATTATAGTTAATAAAAATTAACATCTTGTTTCTCCAAATTCCTACATGATAAAAGTAGTCTGAAATTATATTTGTGTTCCATTTCAAGCAGTCTATCATAAACAAAAAAAAATTCTGAGGAAGCAACACTTCCAAAAAAATTTGTTGTCCAGTGTATTTGTAGAATTCAATATTAAGTTGTGAGGTGTCAATTAGAAGATTAGTTGAGCTTCACTGGAATTGTGTTTGAGGTCCAAATGGGAGTGTGATGTAGTAAGAAAGTGAAGGGAAGTTTCACCTCAGCTGGAAGGACTGTTAGGGGCCCTGAATGGTAGTGAGGGAGGAGGTGAAGGGACAGGTATGGCACTTGTTCCATTTGCAAAGATAAGTACCAGGAGGGAGAACAGTGGGGAGGGATGAATGGACAAAGGAGTCGGATAGAGAGCGATGCCTGCAGAAAGCGGCAAGTTGGGGAGGGAAGGATGTGCTTGGTGGTGGGATCCCATTGGAGATGGCGGAAGTTATGGAGAATTGTGTGCTGGACCTGGTGGCTACTGGGTGACAGGTGAGGACAAGTGTAAACCCTATCCCTGGTATGGCAGTGGGTGGATGGGGTGAGGGCAGACATATGTGAAATTGAAGAGATGCATGTGAGGGCATGCATCTCTTCCATATAAAATATGGAGGACAGAAAGCCCCTTCCTTTGAAGAAGGAAGACATTGTTCTGGAATGAAAAGCCTCATGCTGTTCTCTATTTGCTTTGTATTCTGTGTTGAGCATTTAATATGTTTGTTATGGCAACTGGTCATATGAGTGGGGGCATGGTAAAAGCAAAGAGATAAATTTATGTATTCTTGCTTATTTTGTGGAAGTATGTAGCTTGGGACCAGCATAGGTCATATCTTGGCTGACCACTTATTATCGCTGAGATAATGCTCAAAAATGCTTTATGTTTGGTCATTGCTAGTAAACGTTCCAAATAAAAGATTCAGCTATTTTGAACAGTAATTTCACAAGACTATAAGACTATAAAACATTGGAGCAAATTAGGCTATTCAGCCCATCGAGTCTGCTCTACCATTCTGTCATGGCTGATCCCAGATCCCACTCAACCCCATACACCTGCCTTCTCACTATATCCTTCGATGCCCTGACCAATCAGGAAAATATCAATTTCCGCCTTAAATATACACATGGACTTGGACTCCGCCACAGTCAGTGGCAGAGCATTCCACATATTCACCACTCTCTGGCTAAAAAAATTCCTCCTTGCCTCTGTTCTAAAAGGTCACCCGTCAATTTTGAGGCTGTGCCCTCTAGTTCCGGAATCCCGCACCATAGAAAACATCCTCTCCACATCCACCCTATCTAGTCCTTTCAACATTCGGTGGGTTTCAATGAGATCCCCCCCCACATTTTTCTAAATTCCAGTGAGTACAGGCCCAAAGCTGCCAAACGCTCCTTATATGTTAACCCCTTCATTCCCAGAACCATCCTTGTGAACCTCAATGGAGCTGAGGATGAGGATGCATCATGTGGCGGTCGCAGGCGAGTGGCAATTGTTTTGCTTTGAGGTTGGATTAGTTTTGCCACTACACTTTGGCTAGCTCCATACATATTTGAGAAGCAACTTGATCTAAAGGAGTAATGTTAGAATGAGTTCAGCCAGATGAAGAAGGTTGGTGTGGAAGGAGTGCTGGGTGGATCCCTCTTCAGAGAAGAAGCAGAGGGTCCTCATAACATGTGTGGGTCAGAGGTATCCAAGGTGAAATAAGCCAGAAGGAATCAGGAAAGGGGAAATTGTTAAAGTAGCGGTGTTATCTGAGACATTACAGTTGCAAATAAGAAGAGGTGAACAAGGAAAAACAAAATAGACTCATTCCAGGAAAAATTAATTTTGATGAGACAAGCTTAGGCTGAATTTGTGGTTTCATTTATTTATTTATTGAGATTGGCCCTTCCATCCCTTCAAGCCCAGCCATCCTGATTTAATCCTAGCCTAATCACAGGACTATTTACAAAGACCAATTAACCTACCAACCAGTAGGTCTTTGGATGTGGGAGGAAACTGGAGCTCTCGGAGGAAACCCATGTGGGAGAACATACAATCTCCTTACAGGCAGCAGTGGGAATTGAACCCGGGTCGCCAGCACTGTAAAGCATTGTGCTAACCTTTACGCTACCGTGGAGGAGGAAAAGTGGAGTCTGACTGCTGGAGGCTGGATGTTGTGATGGGAAGATCTCCAGGAGAAATGAGTGAATTATTGAAATTTAAATGTTCTGATTTTATTTTATATTTTCTATCACAGATGCAACATCCATTTGAATTCTGGCTGCACAACAGACGGTATTCCAGATGTCAGTCTCAGTGCTCCGTTGTAAAATTCATCAGATGTAAAAATATTTAAGCAAGGTGATTATTTGCAACATCACCCAATCATGCTTCAAGCCACATTCTTAGTGGCCCCAAATAGTGGGAGGTAAACAAGAATCACTGATCTCCATGGAGATCAGTGATGCATGTGAGATCACCACGTATGTAAAATACCTGCAAGTTTTATGTAGATGAGATTTCAACATTATTCCTATCTTAATGACAGTCATTATGCAGACGGACTGATTGGAATTCATTTATTACCTGCACCTGATCTGAGGGAAGTAATTATAATTTATGTGTCTGCATTAAAATTAATTTTAAATTTTTATCATACACCTACTTCTTCCCTTGGCAGTGGTGAAAAAAAAATCAGTTGAAAATGAGATGTACGGATTTCTCACCATGCCATTACTCCCCCCCCCCATTCCCCTTGCCAAAGTTTCTTTCGTTGTGTAGTGTTGTTAAATTTAAAAAGACCACATCAACATTATTACTGCATTGTTTAAATTTATTTAACCAATAAATTTTGTTATAAGAGAGTGTATGAGGTAATAAAAGCTGACGGTGCTGAATAAATGCCGAGTCCAAAGGGCAACCATTTATACAGTAGTGGTAGGTTTGTATCTCAAGTACACCAGCTCATAATAGAATTTATTGCTATTTTAAATTACAACCACACATTGTGCAGGAACATATGCTATTGGTAGATATGAAATAAAAATAATAATGTGTATTTTAGACAAACATACTAAACATGAAGCAACTTCTTTCTTTACTAAATTCTCTAAGGATGTCTAAATTTCCTTCAAAGACATTTATCCCTGGTTAGTAATGTTAAATATACTGTACAGTAAATACAATTTATACTCTCTTAGACAACACAACAGTACGGACTTTCTACCACTACTTTCAAGCTGGGAGACAGAAGGGGATGGCAGAGTAGCATAGCGGTAAGCACAATGCTTTACAGTACAGGCGACCGGGGTTCAATTCCCACCGCTGCCTGTAAGGAGCTTGTACGTTCTCCCCAACACTGCACGGGTTTCCTCCCACAGTCCAAAGATGTACCAATTGGTCATTGTAAATTGCCTTGTGATTAGGCTCAGATTAAATCGGGGGTTGCTATTCTGCACTGTATCTCAATAAATAAATAAATAAACAAACAAGAGAAAATCAGCAGATGCTGGAAATCCAAGCAACACGCATAAAATGGTAGAGGAATTCAGCAGGCTAGGTAGTATCTATGGAAAAAGAGTATAGTCAACGTTTCAGGCTAAGACCCTTTGGCAGGACTGAATAATTAAATAAATTTGATTTCATTGAAGTCCGTACTATGCTAGAGCAAGGGTTCTTGACAAAGCGATATCCACTGATTGTGTCTCTTTAATACACTTTGTGAGATCTGCTAGTCTTTTTTTAGTCTGAAAGTGCAATTTAATTCATCTTGAATCTTTTGTTGAAGTATCTTCTTTACTATTAATTGATAAAAGGATCTTCAAGTATAAAAATATCTTTAATAGTCAAAAATAAGGAATCAAAAATGCCATTGTGTTCACTGGCTTATCTTTTTATGCAAATTATTCTGAACATTAACATTAACTATTTTGCCTGACTGAATTCCCATCATTCTACTCCCTGAAGAGAGTAGTCTATGTTTCACAAAGTTCAGTGGAGTTAGGATTCATTGTCTCAGGTGTCAACTTCATCCATAAATTTACGAGTTTTATTCTTTCAGTTGCTCCTCAACTGAAAGAATACCAGGTTGGTGATAAAAAGGATTGGACTAGTGATTTAGGGTTCAAGTTCGATTATAACTCCTTGCAAATTGAATTAAGTTTAAAAATCTGGAAATTTAAGGAACTTGCAACAGCTTGTATTGCCGTTTTAATACTTACTGGCTCTCTTAGGCAGCAGTTACAGAGAGGAATAAACAAACAACATTGTGGGCCATGTCCCTTCATGAAGGGTCTCAGCCCAAAATGATGACAGTTACAACTGTTAGATATTTCACTGACATTGTTGGCTGAGAAGACCAGAGAGCAATCTTATACCATTCTTGTCCTTTGCCAGGAATTTGTTCTAAATTCTGGATAAGATTATGTGTATGCTTATGGATCAGTAACAATGATTCTGATTTTTGTAACCTACCCCTTCATTATTTAGAAAATCCTCTGTTTCTTCTACGGGTTTGCTTGTTTTATTCCTCGGTTGAACTAAAGGCATCAGTCATCTTATTCTAATAAAGGTTTGTGATCATTGGTGGACCTTAAGTGAGTTGCTGTTACTCCTCTATTTGCAAGAATGAGTAAAGGCAGAATTTCTCAAGGGAAGGTCAGAACTCCTCTTTGCCCCTATCTTTTTGGCAATGGGAGTGGGCAGATGATCCATCAATGACCTTCTAATTGGAATCTCACACCCTGGGACAAATGTACCCAGCCTAGGTCCTTGTCTATTTTGAATCCTCACCCAATGCCTTTAGCTCATACCTTACATACCTCATTCTCATCTTGGTCACACCCTCTCCTGTCTGCAGAAATTCAAAACTTAGCTAGCAATTATCACTGCTTTGTTTTAACATGTTCTTCTACTTGTTACCCATTTTCTTTTTAATGGAAATCTACTCATGCCTAAATCCTTCTTATGGCATATATTAGCCATATGCGAGCAATTTTGTAATTTCTGAGACATAATTCTATACTAATCTGCCTCTGAGTTAATGACCAACCTTTTGATTCATCATTTATCCAGCATGGTGTCTCATGCACTTACTTATAATGATTTCTTAGACCTGTCTGTGGCCTCACGTTTCCCCTCCACAGAATGAGTTAATCCATTACACTATTCTGAGTACTTGAACATAATGAAAGGGGGAAAACCTGAAGAGGAATTACAATTTTGACCATACAACAGCAAGTTTGCAGTTCAATACTGCGTGCGTTAAGTGCAAAGGAAATTCAAAAGGCGCTTCCTGCTACTTTTTTTATTTATTGAGATGCAGCATGGAGTAAGCATTTCCAGCCCTTCAAGTTGCTCCACCCAGCAATTCCCCAATTTAATCCTAGCCTAATCACTGGACAATTTGCAATGACCAGTTAACCCACCAGTCAGAAATCTTGGGACTGTGGAGGAAACCAGAGAACCAGGAGAAAACCCATGCAGTTACAGGCAGCTGCAGGAATTAAACCCAGTTCGCATGGTGCTGTGACCATGACAACTTAAATGTGTTCACAGAGCTCCTTTCCCTGAATGGCTCCACCTCCATGTCTTTTATTCCTCTTCAAAAGTTACTACCTCACAATCATCAGGCTTTAACGACTCTTGTTACTTCATGTTCTTGTTATTTATTGCTATTTATTTGTATTTGCATCTGCACAGTTTGTTGCCTCTGCACTCTGGTTGATCTTCCATTGATCCTGTTATAGTTACTATTCTATAGATTTGCTGAGTATGCCCGCAGGAAAATTAATCTCAGAGTTGTATAAAGTGACATATATGTACTTTGATAATAAAATATACTTTGAACTTATAACCTTGAGATTTTCAGTATGTGTTTTTCAAAATGCTGTTATGAACCTATAACTAATTCCTTTTTCTTTATGGGATACAGCGTTCAGTGAAGTGACACTGATGAAAAGGTCCAGGTGAATAACAGCGTGATGGGAGTGCAACAGAAAACGAATAATGTTTTCTATTACATAAAAGAAAATGACTTAAAAATGCAAAGCTAATGCCTGGATTACTTTATAATTATTATTATTGACAGTTTTGATTTGGTTACACTCTGCAGACACAAAGAGTTCAAGCAACATTCCATTATATTTAGATGAACAAAATTAATCTTTTTGGCCAAATGCTAATAAAAATAAATAAAATTCCTGAACTGAGCAGGGGATAAAAACTAAAAAATTCAACAACAGAATTTCTTGTCTTCTGCACTCTGGTTGATCACCATAGCTTGGTGGTCTTTCATTGATTCTGTTATAGTTATTATTCTCCTCCAAAAGGACCACAACTTTGTCATGGTTTGGAGGCTTACATGCCTCAGGGTCATCCATGCCAAACAGGTCAAAGGATAGAGGCCTCCAAGTCCTCCAGGCTCAGGGGTTCAGCTCAGGGCTAACAACTGTAAAGTAAAACAAAATTGTTACAGAAACAGCAACGAGGAATCCTTCTACATCTGAGTGTGATTGTATTGCGAGGCTCCATCCGGGACTTGCGTCCAGGCAATAGTGAAAACCGAGAGTAAACTACTGACATGATGAAGGAAGCCCTGTACACCACCAGAGATGGAGGACCTTCCTTGCTGCCCTAAATGCCAGCAGCGTAATAGGCATGAAGAAGAAGTTAGTAGTCTATGGATTTATTGAGTATACCCACAAGAAAATAAATCTCAGGGTTGTATATGGTGACATCTCGATACTTTGATAATAAATTTACTTTGAACTTCTGCTCACGTGAACTAAACTTACCCTTGTTAAAAGGTTGGCATAGCAATGATACAAAAGCTTGTTAATTATTTGGCTGAACTTTGGTAATTTTTTTAATGGAAGGAAACTAATTATGGGCAATAAAAACCTGCTCTTTCCTTCACCTCTTTTGTATAGCAAATTCCCCAAACATTATTATTCATAATCAGCAATATTTTAACAGCCTATAGATTCAATAATCAAACTGGAAACTGTATATGAATAAAGCCAAATTTATAATTTTCATATTTCTATGTGAAGACATTTCAAGCTCACAGGAACTTATTTCAGTTCTATATTTATTGTTTGGTAAGTGATATGTAAAGGTGAAACTTCTGTCACGTTGTCATTCAAAACCAAGGAAATATACTGGCATTTTCTTTATTCCATCATAAGCCTCTTAGATATGAAGACATTTATTTTTTTTAATCTTCTATTTTCAGGAGCTGTCAACCAGGTACAAGATCAGCATTTATTGCCTCTTTATAGTTGCCACAAGCTCTGTTTTACATAATTGGCAGGTTGGGACAGTTAACTAGGAGTCAAACATTTGGATTGGAGCAGCATTAAAAGAAAATCAGGTAAGAGCTGCACCGTGTATTTTTTTATAAACACAAAAGATTCTGCAGATGGTGAAAATCTTGAGCAGCAGATACAAAATGCTGGACGAACTCAACAAGTCAGGCAGCATCTATGAAGAGGAATAAATGACCATTGTTTTATGAAGGGTCTTTGTGAGGAATCTCAGTACGAAACATTAATTGTATAGATCCTACCTTAGAGAGCCAGTTAGCTTTTTAATGGCCATCCAAACTGATATGAGTTCTTTAAATTTCCAGATTTTCAAACAGAATTCAATTTGCAAAGTGTTAGAATCAAACTTGAACTCTGAATCACTAGTCTAAACCATTTTATTACCAACTGGTATTTTAAGCATAACCTGACACTGAACAACTGACAGCATCCAATGTTGGGACCGTTACTGCAAATTCCTATTTGAGTAGGATGTGCAGACAGAATTCGGTAAATCATTGATCAACTGATCTACCGAGGGACAAATTTTACAGTCCAAGTAAAAGTAAGGCTTTCAGTATTAACATGCTCAGCTCTTAAAATGTTCTTAAACAAGAGGCCAATTTCTTCTCCAACAAGGAATCGGTAAACTCCACTCTTGTCTCTTTTCCCCTTTATATCGCTGGTGTTTATGTCAGCAATGATGGTCCTCCATCTCTGGTGTTATTCATGCCTTCCTTCGTCATGTCAGTAGCTTCCAATAGGTTTTTACTACTGTCAGTCTTGCAAGTCTTGGATGGAGACTCAGGAATATAGTCACACTGAGATGCAGGATTCTTCATTGCTGTTTCCAGAACAGTTCTGTTTGACCAGTCAGGATTGTTAGCTCTGAGCTGAGCCCTTGAAACCGGAGGACCAGTCAATCACTCTTAGTCTGGAATCTACCCTTTGACTTGTCTGGCATGGATGACCCTACCAAGAGCCAAAGTATAGAGCCCTAACTCCAGCCAACATAGCTCTCTGGGTCACTAAGGTACACAATCCTCCAATCCATGACAAGGTTATGGTCCTCCTGGAGAATCAAACACGTACAGACAACTATTTAAGATGCTCCAACATTAACTTCATAAAAGTAGCACCTCACTTTTCACAGTACCAATAAAGATCACTAATGATATAAAGTTGTTATCATTTTGTGGTATTATACAACTGAACTACAGTGCTTAATTAAGTCTCACCAAATTTTATTAATTATCCTTTCTAATAACTTTGTAAGTGTTAAGTACTGACACCTCTCTAGTGTTGCAAGTACAGAGACATTCCTTTTTGGCTTTTAGTTGTTGAATTATTTCAAGAAATGTCTTGAGGCAAATCAGGGTGGATAAATCCCCAGGACCTAACAAGATGTTCCCTCGAACCATGTGAGAGGCTAGTGCAGAAATTGCAATAGCTCTAGCAGAGATATTTGAAACATCCTTAACCGGAGGATTGGAGGATGGTGATGCACCATCAATAACTCTCTCTGAGACGTGAAGGCGAGATATCGGCTTTTATTGACTGGAAGAAGGAACAAGCAGTGGTTGACCACCATACTACATCCTGGAGACAGAGAGCCCGGGCTCAGACCTCCATCACCTTTATACAGGGGTCTGTGGGAGGAGCCACAGGAGCAGTCAGCAGGGGGCATGTCCAGACAGGTATATGTAGTTCACCACAGATGGTTAATGTTTTTCCATTCTTTAAGAAAGGCTCTAAGAATAAGCTAGGAAATTACAGGCAAGTGAAGCTGACATCAGTAGTGGTATGTTATTGGAAGGTATTCCAAGAGAATGAATACATGAAGTATTTGGATAGGCAGGGTCTGCTTCGGGACAGTCAGCATGGCTTTGTGTGTGGTAGGTCATGTCTAACCAACCTTATGGAGTTTTTGAGGAAATTACCAGGAAAGCGTAGAAGATTGAAGGGAGATTTGATAGAGGTATACAAAATTATTAGGGATATATATAGGGTAAATTCAAGTTGGCTTTCTCCATGGAGGTTGGGTGAGATGAGAACCAGAGGTCATTGGTTAAGGTTGAAAGGTGAAATGCTTAAGGCGAATATGAGAGGGAATTTATTCACTCAGAGGGTGGAAAGAGTGTGGAATGAGATGCCAGCAGAAGTGGTGGATACAGGCTCAATGTCGACATTTAAGAGAAATTTGAATAGGTCCGTGGATTGCAGGGCTATGGTCCAGGTGCTGTTCGATGGCACAAAGCAGATTAATATTTTGGCATGAACTAGATGGGCTGAAAAGTCTGTTTCTGTGCAGTAGTGTTCTATGACTCTAAATATGAAGCAAAATATTTGTATCTTTTCTAACTTTACTGTTGTATTTTTCTTTCTTGGAAATTTCCCTCTCTCTTTATTTCTCTTTTCAGACCTGAAATTTCACATTACACTTCATTCTCAGTGTTTATTCTATTAATGAGGTGTTTAATCTGTTTTGTAAAATCCTCCACTCTGACTGGTTGGGGCTGAGGCACACAGTAGATCTCCTGTTTGCTCAGGTACCAGATGTCTATTTTTCCTTGCTGAGCCATCATTACCTTGCACTTCCAGCAAATTATCACACAAACGATTTAGAAAACCAAATGAGCACATGAGTACAAATAATTGACATAATAACTGTCATGCTATGGCCTCATGCCTGTTTGAAGAGCTCAAGATTTTGTGACAAGGCTATCTGTCATTAAATTCTGTGTGATTTTCTCCAGTGAAACAACGCATTTTACTTTTCCTTGTGTGACAGTATAAGACTTCGTCACTTTATGTCTGTCTTTATATTTCAATTTTTTCAATGTGCCTTTAAGTTTTTGAACACTGGTTTGAAGGGAATAGAATCAAAATCAGATTCAATATCACCAGCAAATGTTGTGAAATTTGTTGTTTTGTGGCAGCAGTACATTGCAATAGATAATAATTAAAACTGCAAACTACAGTAAGTATATATATTTGAAATGTTAAATTAAATAAATAGTGCAAAAAGAGAAAAAAATAGAGAGGTAGTGTTAATGGGTTCAATGTCCATTCAGAAATCTGATGGTAAAGGGAAAGTAGCTGTTCCTGAGTCATTGAGTGTGTGTCTTCAGGCTCCTGTACCTCCTTCCTGAAGGTAGCAATGAGAAGAGGGCATGTCCTGAGTGATGGATGCAGCCTTTTTGAAGCATCACTCCTCGAAGATGTCCAGGATGCCAGGGAGGGTAGTGTCCATGATGGAGCTGACTGAGCTTACAACAATAGAATACGTAATTTTGCAGACTTTGTATAAAATCACCAGTGCAATTATGTAACTATGTACCAGGCAACAACTTTGAAAATTCGGTTCACTTACAAATCTCACTTCCTCCTCAAAGGGACACACACTCCATTCAGTTCATTCCACCATGGCCAAGCCATGACTCAGGAACCTAATGTTGTATCTTTCCGGCTATACTTCCAGGAACTTCATCCTAAATTTTTCTTAGTCCAGTAGTTTATTTTTATTTGTTAAACTATCATTACATTCACTGTCAAATGTTCACCATCGCAAAGTAATTGATCGGTGTGGTGTATTTGTAGGTGGTCTCGGAAGTAATTTAAGTGGTCAGATGATTAGGGCAAGCGCCAGTTTCCACCCACCGTGCAAAGACGTACCGTTGGTAGGTTAATTAGTCAGTGTAAATTGTCCTGTGATTGGGCTAGAATTAAATCCAGGGACTGCTGTGTGGCGCAGCTTGAAGGGCCAGTAGGGCCTATTCTGGAATCTATCTCCATGAATGAATAAATGAATGATGTACTGATGTCATCACTAGTATGTATGACATAAACATTTTGCTCAGTGGAAGTAAAACTAAACTGCCAAACCTAAAACTCCCTGGTCCTGCAATCGTTATCTTACGTAAAAGTTAACACAACTCCAACAGCATCAAAAATTTAAGAAGATATTGCAGTTACTAGTGTCAATGCAATATGACACTATTAACTTGCATTACTAGTACAGTTTACTAGTGTCATATGGCACTGGAAATATGACATGTAGCAAATATTGTCACAAACTTAGGTAAAATAAGATAATTATTTTCTTACCTTTGAAGTGTTGATTCTGTTGATCTAGAGGTCATAATGCCTTCAAAAGTCTCTGGAAATGACGGAACATCAGCTTAGAATGTTGTCGCTACTCAGAGAGTCCATTTGAACAGATCCAACAAATCAGATCAGTGCAAGCAGCTGTGATAGCCCGCTGGAGAAAAACACACCTAATGATCAAACCAATTTGCAGGGATGATGGTGTGAAACTGAATCTAGTCAACAGGTTGAGACTACAGGTAGAAACACAAAGCAGACTTTAATGTTGAGACATTTTTCGGTGGGAAAAGAAAAATCATGGGTTTGTTAGTTCAAAATTCAAAGTGTACAATCTTGAAATTCATCTGCTTACAGGCAGCCACAAAAAAGAAGCAACCTGAAACAACCCAATTTAAAAAAGACCAACTCCAATGCACAGAGAGAGAAAAAAAAACACAAATCATGCAAAAATTAAAGCAAGCAACGGCATTCAGAATGAAAGTGAATCCATAACCCCAAAGCCCAGAGCAGGCCCACTGCCTCAGCTCCTCACACAGTGGGGCAAATCATAGCACAATACAAATAGGTTACATAGGCAGCTGACAGGGGTCTAGAGGTGGAGGTCAGGGTGGTTGAATAACAAGGCATGTGATTAATCTACATCCTGCACAGAAGGAATAGAGATATCATTCATCAATAGTATTCCCAAGTTATTAAAAACTCACAGAATTTGAATGCTGCTGTGCAGGAAGCATAAAATGCAAAATTACATTTGGAGTTTGGTTCTGATGGCACGTCATTGAGTTTAAATTGTAATGCTTTCTCACTTTCAGGCACTGACTGAACGACTGCATATTTTTAACATTTACTGTTTTTATTTTTAATATTCAGCATTTTATGTCTATCCCATTTAACACAACATTTAATACCACACAACACATTCGGAGTTGTTCTCTTTGGGTGTTTTCAGGAATCTAAGCATTCCGGTTCTGGTTTAAGATGGCACTGGTGAAGCCCAGTGACTACTGAACAATGGCAAGCAAAACTGAATGCCATTTGCTTACTTTTATCGTTTGCATGATTTGGGTTTTTTTCCGGCACATTAGAGCTTCACAGCCTTTGTTTTCTAAATTTTTTTTGGAATGTCTTTGTTTTGTGGCTGCCTGTAAGGAGACAGATCTGAAGGTTGTATAATGAATACATACTTAGGTAATAAATGTATTTTGAACTTTGCTGTAAAAGCCAACACTTAATAATTCAACCTTAATTGCCCTTGAGAAGACAATGTTGAGCTAGCCTCTTCAACTGCTGCAAACCTTCTTATGAAGAACTTGGATAATGCAATTGGACAAGGAATTTCAGGATTTTGACCCAGCAATGAAGATTCTGTGCAATATTTCCAGATCAGGATGGGGTGCGACTGGAGGGGCACCCGAAGGTAGTGGTGTTCCCATGTAACTCTGCCCTTGTCCTTCTTGGGTAGAAGTCATGGTTTGGAGAAAGCAGCCTGAGTAGCCTAGGAAAGAGATGACAGACCAGTCCTGACGAAGGGTCTCGGCCTGAAACATCGACTGTACTTCTCCCTATAGATGCTGCCTGGCCTGCTGTGTTCCACCAGCATTTTGTGTGTGTTGCTTGAAATTCCAGCATCTGCAGATTTCCTCGTGTTTGTGAGACCATTTTATAGATGGCCAGCACTGCAGCTGTGACATGCTGAGAGTAGAGAAAAAGACCAGT
Organism: Hemitrygon akajei; assembly: GCF_048418815.1. Lineage (NCBI taxonomy): Eukaryota > Metazoa > Chordata > Chondrichthyes > Myliobatiformes > Dasyatidae > Hemitrygon > Hemitrygon akajei. The sequence goes on from NC_133128.1 coordinate 184,564,119, forward strand.
GAAGATGAAGGATAGGGTTCTGAAAATTGAAATTGGAATTAGATTTGAGATTAGCTTTGGAATTGTCTCATATACCGAGTGCAGAGCTTACCTTTGATACTGTTCATACAGGTCAGGTCATTACAGAGTGCATTCTGATAGAACAAGGTAAAACCACAACAGTGCAGAATAAAGTGTAACAGTTACAGAGAAAGTCAGTGTGGGTAAACAGAAAGGTGTAAGATAATAGCAAGGCAGATGGTAAGGTCAAGTCGAATTTTTCAACTTCCTCATCATCTTCCACTTCATTATCAAAATCTGAACTTTCAAGCATCTCTTCTGAATTAAGATGCTTCATTATAAGTGGTCTATTCATCTCAATATCCCTTTCTTTAATAAAATACTGAGGAACTTCTTCCATCCCCATTGGTTTTGCTTCCTCACATAATGGCATAGCAAGAATACTGTACAAGGCTCCATTCACATGAAGAAAAGAAAGATAAAAGACTATTTTTCCTCCATTTCCTCAAAGACAGAAGGCAGTCCTTCAGTCTGCTAGTACATGCTTTCAGGTTTTTCTATCTTCTGTCCAATGGAAGAGAGGAAAGTCTGGGGTGGGTGGGGTCTTTGATCAAGCTGATTGCATTAGGTATAGACGAAGTCCGTGGCGGATAGGCTAGTGCCCGTGATGTGTTGAGCTGTGCCCACAGCTCTCTGCAGTTTCTTGTAGTCATGGGCAAAGCATAGAACATAAAATATAGAACAGTACAGCACAGTAAGGCCCTTCAATCCACAATGTAGTGCCCACTTTTTAACCTACAGCAAGATCAATTTCAACATGCCCTCCCACATAGCTTTCCTTCATCCACATGCTTATCTAAGATCTTCTGAAATATCCCCAATTAATCTGGCTGTCCCATCACCATTGGTAATGCATTCCTTTTCTTTCTTTCTTTTTAAATCTTTTTATTAATTTTAAGAAAAACATAAGTGAAATATGAATACAAAACGTTTGAGAGTACATAATTAATAGTTTAAATAGACAATCAGATATGTAATAATCAATATATAAAGCCTCCCAAACTCATAGTATTAATGTAAAAGAATTGAAAAAGAGAAAAAAAAACCCCAAAACTAAAAAACATTTTTAAAAAACTCACCAACATGGGCAATTGCATAATGTTAAATACATACAGTAGTGCCGATAACTCCGAATCTCCATCCAAATAATTAAGGATAATAACAGTAAGGTTTAGGATCAGACCATTTAACTCATATGAAAATGTTGAATGAATGGTCTCCAAGTTTCCTCAAATTTAACTGAAGAATCAAAAACCACACTTCTAATTTTTTCTAAACTCAGATAAGAAATAGTTTGAGAAAACCACTGAAATACAGTTGGAGGGGGTAATGCATTCCATGCACTTCCCACTCACTGTGTAAAATGCCTACCTCTGACATTCCCCTATACATTCCTCCAATCACAATTAAAAGTACATCCTCTTGTATTAGTCATTTCTGCCCAGGGAAAAATACACTGGCTATCTTCTCAATCAATCCTTCTCATTAGCTTATACATCTTAATCAATCGACTGGTGAATACAATATATTCATTCAGGACCTCCCCTATCTGCTCTCACTCCAGGCAAGTGTTTCTACCCCTAGTCAGTCCTAACTTCACTCTAGTCACCCTTCTGTACTTCTTGTACACATAGAATGCCTCAGGGTTTTCCTTAATCCTATTTCTCATGTCCCCTTCTTACTTTCCTAGGTCCCTTCTTAAGCTCTTTCTTGGCTAGCTTATAACTCTCAAGAATCCTGTTTGATTATTGCTTCCTAAACCTTAAATATGCTTTCTTCTTCTTCTCAACTAAAAGTTCCATATCTCTTGTCAACATAATTCTTTCACCCTACTTCCTTTCCCTTCCTCACTGGAACAAACCTATCCAGAGCCTCATGCAAGTGATCCATAAAGAACCTCCCACAGTTGCTTTCTACATTTCCCTGAAAACATCTGTTCCCAATTTAAGTTCCCAAGTTCCTGACTAATAGCATCATAATTAGCCCTCTCCCAATTAAATACTTTCCCATACCATCTGCTCCTATCCTTGTCCAAGGCTATGATAAAGATCAGGGAGTTGTGGTCACTGTCCCTGAAATGCTTCTTTTCCGTGTCCTTGTTACTCTTGGCGAGGTCTGTTAAATACTCCCAATAGAGTGATTTCTCCCTTCTTGTTTCTGACTTCAACCCACACTGACTCAGTAGACGTCCTCCATTTCTACGGCTGTGAAACTATCCCTGATTAGCAATGCCACTCTTTCATCTCCCTCTCCTTTTTGAAACATCTAAACCCCAAACATCCAGTCACCATTCCTGCTCTAGTGACAGCCAAGACCCTGTAATGGCCACAAAGGCATAGTTCTACATACTAAGCCATTCTTTAAGTTCATCACCTTCTTGCCTGATAATTCTCACATTAAAGTAGACAAATTTTAACCCATCCAACTGTCCGCTGTCTATCCACTGCCTTTACTTCCTCACGGTCTCCATAGATGCTACATCAACAGTACCTTTGCACAAACTTCTCCATCATCCCAAAGATAAAAGAGTATTCTAAAGGCAAGATCAGACCACCATTGCTGACAAAGCATGTCAAAGACAGCATAAAAGCAAAACAAGAGGGCATGTAATATAGCAAAAACTAAGGAAAGGTAGAGGATAGGGAAGCTTTTAAAAAACAACAGAAAGTATCTAAAAAAACATAAGGGTAAAAAAGATGAAATAAGAAGGTAAACTGGCCTATAGTATAAAAGAGGATACAAAGAAAGTTTATTTTAGATATATAAAGAGTAAAAGAGTGACGAGAGTGGATATCAGACGTTAGAAATGTAGTAATGGGGTACAAAGAAATGGCAGATGAACTTAATAAGTATTTTAAGTTCCTATGGTAAAGAAGGCAAATGCAATGTTGGCATTTATTTCAAGGGGAATAGAATATAAAAGCAAGGAGATAATGCTGAGCCTTTATAAGACACTGTCAGGCCACACTTGGTGTATTGTCAACCGATTTGGGCTCCATATCTCAGAAAGAATGTGTTGTCATTGGAGAGAGTCCAGAGGAGGTTCATGAGGATGATTCCAGGAATGAAGGGGTTAACATATGAGGAGCGTTTAGCAGCTTTGGGCTTGTACTCACTGGAATTTAGAAAAATTCCAGAGGTGTCATTGAAAGCTTCCAAATGTTGAAGGATTAGATAGGGTAGATGTGGAGAAGATGTTTCCTATGGTGGGGGTATCCAGAACTAGAGAGCACAGCCTCAAAATTGAGGCGTGACCTTTTAGAACAGAGACAAAGAGGAATTTTTTTAGTCAGAGAGTAGTGAATCTTTGGAATGTTCTGTCACAGACTGCAGTGGAGGCCAAGTCCATGCGTATATTTAAGGCGAAGGTTGATCGTTCCTGATCGGTCGGGACATCAAAGTATACGGCAAGAAGCCAGGTGTATGGGGTTGAGTGGGATCTGGGATCAGCTGTGATAGAATTGCAGAGCAGACTCAATGGGCTGAATAGCCTAACTCTCTCCTGTACTTTATGGTCTTATTTTACGTCAGTCTTCACTGTGGAAGACACTAGCAGAATGCCAGAAATGCAGAAGTGTCAGAGGTCAGAAATGAGTGCCCTTGCTATTACTAAAGTGAAGATACTTGGGAAGCTGAACGGTCTGAAGGTAGATAAGTAACCTGGACCAGAAGGACTACACCCCAGTGTTCTGAAAGAGCTAGCTGAAGAAATTGTGGGGGCATTATTAATGATCTAGCAAGAATCACTAGATTCTGGAATGGTTCTTGGTGACTGAAAAATTGCAAACAACACACACAAAATGCTGGTGGAACGCAGCAGGCCAGGCAGCATCTATAGGGAGAAGCACTGTTGACGTTTCAGGCCGAGCAACGTCACACCACTCTTTAAGAAGAGAGGGAGGCAGTAGAAAGAAATTATAGGCTAGTTAATTTGAATTCAGGATAATGTTTATTAAGGATGATGTTTCAGGGTACTTGGAGCAATATGAGAAAATAAGCCTATGTCAGCATGGTTTCCACGAGGGGAAATGTTGCCTGACAAATCTGTTGGAATTCTTTGAGGAAATAACAAGCAGGATAGACAAAGGAGAGTCAGTGGGTGCTGTTCATTTGGATTTTCAGAAAGCCTTTGACATGGTGCCACACATGACGCTACTTAACACGATAAGACCCCATGGTATTACAGGAAAGATACCAGTATGGATAAAGGATTGGCTGACTGGTAGGAGGCAAATATTGGGAATAATAGGAGCCTTTTCGGGTTGACTGCCAGCGACATGCCTTGGGGGCCAGTGTAGGGATCACTTCTTTTCACATTATATATCAATGATTTGGATGAAGGAATTTGTGGCCCAATTTGCAGATGATAAGAAGATAGGTGGAGGGGCAATTAGTGTTGAGGAAGCAAGGTGGCTGCAGAAGGATTTTGACAGACTGGGAGACTAGGCAAAGAGGTGGCAGATGGCATATAGGGTAGAAAAAAATATGGTTATGCACCTTGGCAGAAGGAATAAAGGTGTGGAGTATTTTCTATATGGGGAGAAAATTGAAAAATCAGAGTTGCAAAGGGACTTCTGCAGAGTTCCCTAAAGGTTAACTTACCGGCTGAGTCAATGGTAAGGAAGGCAGTGGCAATGCCTGCGATCATTTCAAGAGGAATAGGATACAAAAGTAAGAATGTAGAGTCCCGTGAGCAGTTTTGGCCCCTTATCTACAAATTCCAAAGAAAGTTTATTATCGAAGTACATGTGTGTCAACGTGTACAACCCTGAGATGCATTTTCTTGCAGGCATAGTCAGCAAGTTCAACAAACATAATAGAATCTTTGAAAAATCACATCCAACAGGGCAGGCAAACAACCAATGTATAAAAGATGACAAGCTGTGCTAATACAAAGAATGAATGAATGAATGAATAAATAAATAAATAAGCAAACAAACGAGCAAGCAATAAATATCGAGAACATGAGCTGGAGTCCTTGAACTTAGTCCATAGGTTATGCGAACAGAACAGTGATGAGGTAAGTGAAGTTTTGCGACATTATCCCCACCGGTTCAAGAGCCTGATTGTTGATAACTGTTCCTGGACCTGGTGCTGTGAGTCCTGAGGCTCCTGATTCTCCTGATGGCAACAGTGGGAGGAGAGTATAATCTGGGTGGCGGGGGTCCCTGATGATGGATGCTGCTTTCCTGTGACAGCACTCCATGTAGATATGTTCAATGATGGGGAGGGCTTTACCCATGATGGTTGGGCCATAACCATTACGTTTTGTAGGATTTTCCATTCAAGATTGTTGGTGTTTCCGTACCAGGCTATGAAGCATCTAGTCAATATACTCTCCATGACAGAATTTTGTCAACGCTTTAAATGTCATGGCAAATCTCACAAACTTCAAAGGAAACTTCTTAATTCTGACTTCTCTCCTTCCTTTCCAGTCCTATAGAAGGGTCACAGCCTGAAGCATCAACTGTTTACTCTTTATCATATACGCTGCCTGACCTGTTGCGTTCCTCCTGCATTTTGTGAGTAAAAGCCAAATTTCTTTAGTCTCTTGAGGTGAAAACAAACCTCAGAGTTGTATATGGTGACATATATGTCCTTAGGTAATAGATTTGCTTAGAAATTTTTTTATGAACTTTGAAATAAAGGCATTCTTGGCCTGCTGGAAAGGCCAGCATTTATTGCCCATCCCGCATTGCCCCTTGGTGAGCTGCTTGAATTCATGCAAACACGAGGAAATCTGCAGATGCTGGAAATTCAAGCAACACACACAAAATGCTGGTGGAACACAGCAGGCCAGGCAGCATCTATAGGGAGAAGCACTGTCGACGTTTCGGGCCGACACCCTTCGTCAGGACTAACTGAAAGGAAAGATAGTAAGAGATTTGAAAGTAGGAGGGGGAGGGGAAAATGCGAAATGATAGAAGACCAGAGGGGGTGGGCTGAAGTTGAGAGCTAGAAAGGTGATTGGCAAAAGGGATACGGAGCTGGAGAAGGGAAAAGATCATGGGACGGGAGGCCTAGGAAGAAAGTAAGGGGGAGGGAAGCACCAGAGGGAGATGGAGAACAGGCAGAGTAATGGGCAGAGAGAGAAAAAAAAGCGGAGGGGGGAAAATCTAAATATATCAGGGATGGGGTAAGAAGGGGAGGAGGGGCATTAACAGAAGTTAGAGAAGTCAATGTTCATGTCATCAGGTTGGAGGCTACCCAGACGGTATATAAGGTGTTGTTCCTCCAACCTGAGTGTGGCTTCATCTTGACAGTAGAGGAGGGCCATGGATAGACATATCAGAATCAGAATGGGATGTGGAATTAAAATGTGTGGCCACTGGGAGATCCTGCTTTCTCTGGCGGACAGAGCGTAGATGTTCAGCGAAATGGTCTCCCAGTCTATGTCTTCAGCGGAACAGTCTCCCAGTCTCCTCTACTATCAAGATGAAGCCACACTCAGGTTGGAGGAACAACACCTTATATACCGTCTGGGTAGCCTCCAACCTGATGGCATGAACATTGACTTCTCTAACTTTCATTAATGCCCCTCCTCCCCTTCTTACCCCCTCCCTGATATACTTAGTTTTACCCCCCTCCTTTTTTCTCTCTTTCTCTCTCTGCCCATCACTCTGCCTGTTCTCCATCTCCCTCTGGTGCTCCCCTCCCCCTTTCTTTCTCTCTAGGCCTCCCGTCCCATGATCCTTTTCCTTCTCCAGCTCTGTACCCTTTTGTCAATCACCTTTCCAGCTCTTAGCTTCACACCACCCCCTCCGGTCTTCTCCTATCATTTTGCATTTCCCCCTCCTCTCCTACTTTCAAATCTCTTACTATCTTTCCTTTCAATTAGTCCTGACGAAGGGTCTCGGCCGGAAACGCCGACATTACTTCTTCCTGTAGATGCTGCCCGGCCTGCTGTGTTCCACCAGCATTTTGTGTGTGTTGCTTGAATTCATGCAGTCTGCTTTGTGCTGGATATTCCCAAATTAGTTTTGTTTTGTTGGAGCTGCATGTGCTCAGGCAAGCAAAGAGCATTCTATCACACTCCTCACTTGTACCTTGTAGACAATGGGAAGTATCAGAAGGTGAGTACTCTTTACAAGGTATGCATGCTTGCTTCTGTAACCACAGTATTCATGTAACTATTCCAGTTGTGATTTATCATTTTACTCAATGGTGATCTGAACGGTGCAGATGGTGGGAGTCATGGCAATAGTTTCACTATTAAGTATCTTGCTTGATGGAGATGATCATTGCCTAGCTCTTTGAGGTGACAATGAGAATTTAGGAATTTGTCTTAACAAGGATTGCATGATGATAACTCCTATCAATGATGTCATAGAAAGACGACTGTGCAACAGCAGGACTGGAAAGTGAAACTGTTGAACTATGTGTGCTCATCCAGATTCTACTTAACCTGCTCAGTATTCCCACCACTTTCTGTTTTTATTTCAGACTTCCAACATTTGCATTATTTTGCTCTTGATCAATATTTGGATTGAACTAAACTGCAGAAAGTTGCAAACTCAGTTAGCTCCATCATGGGCTCTAGCCTCCCCAGCATCCAAGACACCTTCAAGGAGTGATGCCTCAAAAAAGGCAGCATCCTACATTAAGGACCCTCAACACCCTGCACATGCCCTCTTCTCACTGCTACCATCAGGGAGGAGGTACAAGAGCCAGAAGGCACACACTCAATGATTCAGGAACAGCTTTTTCCCCTCTGCCATCAGATTTCTGAATCGACTTTGAACCCATGAACACTACCTCACTACGTTTTTTGGATTACTTATTTAATTTATCATATATATATATATTTACTGTAGTTATTATGTATATTGCTGCAACAAATTTCACAACATATGCTGGTGATATTAAATCTGATTCTGATGTTCATGTTAAATTACATAGTATGCTTATTTGAAGGTGGGTTGTAAATTTTATTTACAATAATAGCTAGAATAACAGAAGTTCCAGTCAGGAGTGCTTACTTTATTCTGATGCAATAAGCAAGACAAAAATAAATGTGCTTTTGTCTTAAGTACACATGATACCTGACTTCACACTTCATTTATAAAAATCCCTCACTGGGATAACACTTTAAGGGAAGATTTGATTAATTTCAGGATGTTTCTTGCAAAAATCTAATCCATATATAATGGATATGAGATATATTTATGGATGAGTCATTGGTGCTTTTTCAGAGCTCTCAAGGAATTTCAATAACTTCTGTACCTGATAGAATTTAATATGACATAGATCACAGGGCTATTATAGTTGTTGATAAATTTGACTAAATTTCAAGTTGATGCTTTCATAGATCGGAGTAGTCTTCTATATAGTCAAAAACTTTATTCTTGACCAAGAGACCTCTTTAGAGAACTACAAATTTAATGGCTACAGGAGGAGCAGAAAGATGAGACATGGCTACAGTCGGATTGTAAGAGACCAAAGCATCCAGCAAAATTCACCTGAAATTTTCAACTGATTGGGTTGTCCTCAAAATGCCCTTTTTTTCCCCTTTATATTTTTCACCAATGAAGATTCTTGAAGATAGAGAAATGTCGATCAATAGTTGATGGGCCATGCAGATGGGGCCATTTTGCGAAAGGAGCTTTTCAGACATCTCATTTAGGGCAGCACGGTAGCATAGCGTAACGGTTAGCACAACGCTTTACAGTACCAGTGACTCGGGTTTAATTCCTGCTTCCTGTAAGGAGTTTGTACGTTCTCCCCGTGACCGTGTGGGTTTCCTCTGGGTGCTCCAGTTTCCTCCTATAATCCAAAGTCATTCTGGTAGGTTAATTGGTCATTGTAAATTGTCCCGTGATTCAGCTAGGATTGAATCAGGAATTGCTAGGCAGCATGACTCGAAGCCGTAGAGTGGCTTACTCTGCGCTGTATCACAGTAAATAAATAAGTGTTTGCAGCAGCTGGAACATTCATACATGATTCTACGACAAATGAAAGAATTTGACTGGTGGTGCCCCCTGCCTCTGAAGGGGTAGGCATCTGGCATCCCCTCCATGAATAGCTGCATGCTTTCATTGTAATGCATTACCATCTTGCACAAGGGAGGCTGTGGAATCCTCCATACCTGCCACTATGATGGCTAACCTGCAGATCACATTGTGAGTGACTCCGCTAGATTGGGACATTGTCCAAGAGCAAAATAATGCATAATGTTCTCAGTCTGAAATAAAAACAGAAAGTGGTGGGGATAATTAGCAGATCAAGTAGGATCTCTGGATAGAGAAATGGAATTAACATTGCAGGTCGATGACCCATTTACTTGAAAAAATATTTAAAGGTTAAAGAAGAGATGGTGGTGGGTGGGGAGGAGGTGATAAGGGATGATGATAAGGGAAGTTTGTGAAGGAGCCAGCTCTAACGATAGTAATGGCTAGTCAATAAGAAAAAGTAAATCTGTGATGTATAAACCAAATGAAATGGGAATTTATTCATTTATTTATTTACGAGATCCAGCGCAGAGTAGGCCTTCCAGTCCTTCAAGCCAGGCCACCCAGCAACCTCCAATCTAGCCTAATCACATGTCAATTTACAATGACCAATTAACCTAACAGCCGGTACATCTTTGAACTGCAGGAGGAAACCAGAGCGCCCAGAGGAAACCCACGTGGTAACAGAGAGAACATACAAGCTCCTTACAGGCAGCAGTGGGAATTGAACCCAGGTCGCTAATACTATAAAGTGTTGTGCTAACCACTACACTGCCATGATACAGCATGGAATAAGCCCTTTTGTTCCTTTGAGCCTGACAGCCCAGCAGTCCCCTGATTTAATCCTAGTATAAATACAAGACGATTTACAATTAACCTACCAATCAGTACGTCTTTAGACTGTGGGAGGAGACAGGGCATGCAGAGGAAAACCACAGGGTCACAGGGAGAATGTACTATCTCCTACCAGGTAGCATGGGAAATGAACCCGAGTCGCTGGTACAGAAAAGTGCTGTGCTAACCACTATGCCGCCATTCTGAGAGACAAAGGAATTGGTGTAAATGTGGATACAAGGCTGAATTATTTAAAATTATTGAATTTCTGAAGCATTTCTGTTTCATTCAGTATGAATGTTGCAGTTTCTACTTCTTATTTCATATGCTCTGAAAATATTTGTCTTTTGGATCAATGGAACCATCGTGCAAGAGATGAATTTGGTGCCTCTTCAGTTCTGAGTGAAAGCTTTCTCTTCAGGTGTCCCCTTTTCTTTCGCTGCCTATTCTTGATGCTTCTCAGCAATTCTACCCTCCTATATCTGCTGAATGATGTAGCTGTGCGGCAGGACTTGGCTTATCTTGCAATTATAATGGGATGGATGACCCAGTGCTTCAGGCTTCTGGTAGTTCTACTTTTGTGACAACGTTGGGAAGGACAAATTCATATGTTCTCAATCCGCAACTGCTGGATTTTGTGGAAAAAAAAGAAAAGAATTTGGGGGCCACAGAGTTTCTGAATGGACCGTGACTAGTTTGCTGTTTTAATGAAACATAGCTAAAAATATATAAATAAATATATGTAATTTATTTGGAACCCTGAATGAAATGAATGGGAAAATATGCTAAATGGTGCAAAAGAGGAAGCAAAACGGCTTAGCCTTTGTGTGTGGGGGGAGTCAGGTGGGTATGGCACATCAGTCATTATCTCTGCTCCTGCTTGATCACGCACAAATCGCCGTTCACACCCTGTGGGGCGGCTCGACAAGTCCCACTCCGCATCCACCCCCAAATTGCAAACTGCAGATTGGAATGGTGTTGTCCGCAGAAAGGCCAATCAGCGAGTAGGCAGCAGGAGGGTGGTTCTGTTTGCCTTCCACTGACCCGTGTGTGTTATAATACTTATAAAATGTGACATGAAGGCTGCAGTTACTTCAATGGGGTCATCTGCCAAAAATGGCTAAACTACAGAGAGTCAAGAATGCGTGAAGTCTACCACTGTGTCACTCTCTACCATTACAACTTCCATTCAATCCCTGATACTCATCATATTTTGAAAGGAAGTTCAATTCTCTTTTCATGATAGTATTGTAGCATTTCGAAGTGATAAGCAGCTTGGAGAACAAATTGCCGCTGCTCAGTCTGACATATTTTACCTGTCAGATATATTTGAAAAGCGGAATTTATTAAACAACCACTTGGAAAAAAAACTACTATCTCATACCATGCAAAGAGACTACAGTATTAGCACTTTCCTCAGAAAACTCAACCTTTTCAGCAGCAATATTGGACACTACAAATTTATGCAATTTCCTTCACTGGCCACTCTTAAAATAGAATAGCAAGATGATGATCTGATTGTACAGTATATCTTGATCATTTGAAGCAACTGCACACTGATACGGAATTTCAGTTCGGAGATCTGCCGGAGATGCATATTCCAGATTGGGTGACGGATCCATTCGGGGTGAATGTGAATGACGTTGGCACCACATTGCAAGAATGTCTTACAGTATTAAGCTACAAGTTGCTATAACAGCTCAAGCAAAATTCAAATGCAGCAAGCAAAAGTTCTGGATAACTAGCGTTATTCAAAATAAGCTTGCACAACTCTGGGAGAAATCAAAATTGGTTTTGATTGGATTTCACACCTCTTATCCAATTGAAAGTAGTTTTAATCAAGTTCTTTGCCTGCTATCAAAAACTTGTAGCTGTCTTGATGTTGTGAAAAGAGGTAATCCTTGGAAAGAAGCAACCAGACTGTCAAAAAGTTGTTAGTTTGCATTAGTCACAAGGATCTCACTAAATACCCAAACTAACAATATTAAGTGCATTTTGTTTCTGGTTGGAAAAATATAATTTAAACTGTTTTATAATAAAGAATCATATTCAGGTCTTTGAAATAGTTTCATTCTTCATCTGCACCTGCAGCATTATATTATATTTAACATGATACCAATAACTTGTTAAAAAGTAAATATTGACTGCGTATTAAAATATTTGGTACAGATGAGCAAAAAACACTTAAGTAACTATCAGAAACTATGGAGGGTGGTGTCTACAGAGGAAAATGAAAGTCTCAAGTGGGCTACGAGCAGAAGGTTGAGAATCACTGTATTAGCATGTTAATAGTCATAGAGTCATTGAATCATCCAAAAGTTCAGTATAGAAACAGACCCTTCTGCCCATCTAGTCCATGCCAAAACTGCCTACCCCAATCAATCTGCTCTGACACCATAGCTCTTCAGGTGAATATGTTCGAATGAATACCATCATTGTTATCAATTGCTGGAAAAAGTCAATATTTTCAGACACATTAACTGCCTTGGAAGTCATTTTGTTATTCTTTTCTCTCAAGCTGAACTCAAGCTCATCTAAAAATAAATGACAGATTCTGGATATCAGAAATAAAAAAAAAGAAAATGTTGGAAATTTTTCTTGATGGGATGAATTGTTTTTTTTCCTGCAGCTATTTCTTCATTTGGGGGTGACACCATCAGCAAATTACCGCAGATGACGGTTAACTGATCTAAAAACAAATAATGGCAGGAAATCTCAGCAGTTCAGCTGCGAAGGAACCAGAATAAGTATTCAAAGTCAGTGAGACTTTCATTGTCATCAGCAGTGTTTTTTTCATTTTATTGCCAAGTAAATAACCTTTCTCTGAAGGTTGTTTAGAGGTTCCATTATTTTCAAGATTATTATGGAGAAGAATAAGACTGCTTCTCGGATTGATATTCAGAACTGGAGAAAGGCCACTTTTGATGGCATCAGAAAGGATCTGGAGGTGTGGATTAAGATAGGTTGTTTTCTGGCAAAGGGATACTTAGGAAGTGGGAGGCATTCAAAAGTTAAATGTTCACAGTACAGAGTTTGTAGGTTTCTGTAAGAATAAAAGGCAAGGTTAAGAGGCTGAGGTAATCATGGCTTTCAAGGGGTATTAGGGCATTAAGATGAAGAAGGAGATGAATGGCAGATAAGATGAAGAAGAATCCCAAGGGCTTCTACAGATAAGTTAAGAGCGAAAAGATAGCAAGGGTCAAAATTGGTCCACTTAAAGATCAGTGTGATCATCTAGACTTGAAGCCGAAAGAGGTCGGGATATTTTAAATGGATTTTTTGCATTTGTATTTACTCGAGAGATGGATACAGTCTGTATATGAACTGAGGCGAAACAGTAAAAACATTTGGATTACGGAAGAGGAGGTGCAGTGTGCACACTGACTGGCACATGTTCAGGGAGTCTGCAACTGATGGCGACTCTACCAACTTAGAGGAGTACACAGCATCAGTGACCAGCTACATCAGCAAGTGCATTGATGACGTCACTGTGTCCAAACCATCACTACACGCGCTAACCAGAAGCCATGGATGACCGCGGAGGTACGTGAGCTGCTGAGGACCCGTGACTCTGCCTTCAGAGCAGGCGACAAGGCAGCTCTAACAACAGCAAGGACCAAACTGTCCCGAGCCATCAGAGGGGCAAAGTGTGCACGTGCCCAGCGAATCCACAGTCACTTCCAGGACAGCGGCGACACACGGCGCATGTGGAAGGGCATCCAGGACATCACCAATTACAGGACAACATCACCTGACTGTGCAGGAGATGCCTCCCTCCCAGATGCGCTGAATAACTTCTACGCCCATTTTGAGGCAGAAAATGACGTGGCGGCGAGGAAGTCCACCCCTCCTACAAATGACCAGGTGCTGTGTCTCTCCGTGGCCGACGTGAGAAGAACCCTGTGCAGGGTCAACCCACAGAAGGCTGCTGGACAAGACAACATTCCTGGTAGAGTGCTCAGAGGATGTGCAGACCAGCTAGCAGATGTTCTCACAGACATCTTCAACATCTCCCTGAGCAGCGCCATCGTTCCAACGTGCTTCAAGGCCACCACTATCGTCCCCATGCCGAAGAAGTCTTCAATGTCCTGTCTAAATGACTACTGTCCCGTTGCACCCACATCCATCATCATGAAGTGTTTCGAGAGGCTCATCATGAGGCATATCAAAACCCTGCTGCCCCCCTCACTGGACCCCCTGCAGTTTGCATACCGTCCCAACCACTCAACAGACGATGCCATTGTCATCACCCTCCACCTGGCCCTAACCCACCTGGAGAAAAAAGACACATATGTTTGAATGCTGTTCATAGACTTCAGTTCAGCATTCAACATAATCATCCCTCAGAAACTGATTGGAAAGCTGAGCCTACTGGGCCTGAACACCTCCCTCTGCAACTGGATCTTAGACTTCCTGACTGGGAGACCTCAGTCAGTCCAGAACGGGAGCAGCATCTCCAACACCATCACACTGAGCACAGGGGCCCCCCCCCGGGTTTTGTGCTCAGTCCACTGCTGTTCACTCTGCTAATCTGTGACTGTGCTGCAACAGACAGCTCGAATCACATCATCAAGTTCGCCAATGACACGACCGTGGTGGGTCTCATCAGCAAGAACGATGAGTCAGCATATAGAGAGGAGGTGCAGCGGCTAACGGACTGGTGCAGAGCCAACAACCTGTCTCGGAATGTGAACAAAACAAAAGAGATGGTTGTTGACTTCAGGAGAGCACGCAGCGACCACTCCCCGCTGAACATCAACGGCTCCTCGGTAGAGATCATTAAAAGCACCAGATTTCTTGGTGTTTACCTAGCGGAGAATCTCACCTGGTCCCTCAACACCAGCTCCATAGCAAAGAAAGCCTAACGGTGTCTCTACTTTCTGCGAAGGCTGAGGAAAGTCCATCTCCCACCGCCCATCCTCATCACATTCTACAGGGGTTGTATTGAGAGCATCCTGAGCAGCTGCATCAGTGCCTGGTTTGGAAATTGCACCATGTCGGATCGCAAGACCCTGCAGCGGATAGTGAGGTCAGCTGAGAAGATGATCGGGGTCTCTCTTCCCGCCATTACAGACATTTACACTACATGCTGCATCCACAAAGCAAGCAGCATTATGAAGGACCCCATGTACCCCTCATACAAACTCTTCTCCCTCCTACCATCTGGGAAAAGGCACCAAAGCATTCGGGCTCTCACGACCAGACTATGTAACAGTTTCTTCCGCCAAGCCATCAGACTCCTCAATACCCAAAGCCTGGACTGACACCGACTTACTGCCCTCTACTGTGCCTATTGTCTTGTCTATTATTTATTGTAATGCCTGTACTTTTTGTGCACTTTATGCAGTCCTGGGTAGGTCTGTAGTCTAGTGTAGTTTTTTCTGTGTTGTTTTTTACGAAGTTCAGTCTAGTTTTTGTATTGTGTCATGTAACACCATGGTCCTGAAAAACGTTGTCTTATTTTTACTATGTACTGTACCAGCAGTTATGGTCGAAATGACAATAAAAAGTGACTTGACTTGATTGACTTTATGTTTTGAGGCACATTAAGGTGAATAAGTCCCCCAAGTGTAAAAATGTGTTCCCTCAGACCTTGTGGGGGATAGTGCACACATTGCAGGGACCCTGACAGAGGCTTTTAAAATGTCCTTAGCCACGGGTGAGGGACTGGTCAACTAGAGGATAGCTAATGTTGTTTCACTGTTCAATAAAAGTGCTAGTAAACTGGGAATTACAAGCTGGTGAGTCTAACATGAGTAGTGGTTAAATTATTGGAAGTTATTCTAAAAGACAGGATATGTGAGTATTTGGATAAACAGGGTCTGATTAGGGATAGCCTATATGGCTTTGTACATCGTAAGTTGTGTCTAATTAATCTTATAGAGTTTTTCAAGGAGGTTACAAGGCAAGTTGATGAAGGAAGGGCAGTGCGGACTGTCTACATGGACTTTAGATGAAAGGCCTTTGACAAAGTCCCACATGGAAGGCTGGTCCAGAAGGTTCAGTCACTTGTCATTCAGGATGAAGTAGTAAATTGGATTCAACATTGGCTTAGCAGGAGAAGCCAGAGAGTGGTAGTATATAGTTTCTGACTAGAGGTCTGTGACGAGTGGAGTGCCCCAGGGATTGCTACTAGTTTCATTGTTGTTTGACAATGATCTGAATAATAATGAAGTAAACTGGATACCAAATTTGTGGATGACACCAAGACTGGAGGCATAGTAGACAGAGGGAAAGGTTATCAAAGTTTTCACAAGTATCTGGACCAGCAGGAAACATGGGATGAAAATTGGTAGATGGAATTTCATGCAGACATTTGTAAGGTGTTACACTTTGAAAGTTGAAACCAGTGATCAGTAAGACAGCAGTTTGGGAATTCAGATTAATAATTCCTTTAAAGTGGCATCACAGATAAATGGAACTGTAAAGAGAAATTGACCTTCATAAATGAAAGAATTGAGTACAGGAGCTGTGATGTTATTTTGAAGTTGTATAAGACGTTGGTGAGGCCAAATTTGAAGTGCTGTGTGAGTCCTTGAAAGTGAGTCCATAGGTTGTGGAAGCAGTTCAATGACGGAGCTGGAGCAAGTGAAATTATCCCCTTTCGGACAAGAGCCTGATAGTTGAAGGGTAATAACTGTTCCTGAACCTGATGGGTATGAGCCCTGAGGCTTTTATATCTTCTTCTAGATGGTGGGGGTCCCTGATGAGGGATGCATTTTACAGCAACAGCGTTTCATCTAGATGCGCTCAATGGGGGGGGGGGGGGGGGGGAGGGCTTCAGTTGTTGATCAGGAGACCCATGGAAATTCAGTACTAGTTAGTTCAAATAATGCTCACAAGTTGAGTGTAGATTTTAAAAAATGTAATTGTTCAAGTTAAATAGATGCTGGAGCATCATGTCTTTCATATGGCTCTGGGGCAGTTCTTCTTGGAATTCAGAAGAATGAGAGGGGATCTCATTGAGACCTATTGAAAGTTGACAGGCCTAGATAGAATGGATGTGGAGAAGATGTTTCCTGGGGTGGGGGAGTCTAGGCCCCAGAGAGCACAGCCTCAGAATAGAGGGATGTCCATTTAGAATGGAGATGAGGAGGAGAGTGGTGAATCAGTAGAATTTGAAGCTAAGTCTTTGGGTATATTTAAGGCTGATAGATAGGTTCTTGATTAGTCATGAGATAAAAAGTCATGGGGAAAAGGCAGGAGATTGGGCTGCGAGAAAAGTTGGATCAGCCATGATGAAATAGTGGAGCAGGCTCGATGGGCCAAATGGCCTAATTTTGCTGCTATTTATTATGGACTTATTTTCTTGTGTTGTATGCCCTAACATGTGGTCTCATTGAAGACAATGAGCAACCAATGTCCTAACTCTTGTCTGTACAAGCAACTAAAGGCAAATTCCTCCCATTTTGTAAGATGACTGATGAATATAGATAAACCAAACTGCACTGTGGAGGATGGGTGTAGATAATGAATAGTTATGATATATCCTTGAAGATTCTGATGTAGGTAGAGGCTATGTGCTGTTTTGTTACTGATGTGTGATATGATTACTATTAAACACATTTTGTTATTTATGTCTCAGTATAGAATTCGATTTGAAGTTGAAAATCCTATTATCTGGAGCTCTATGTGTATTTTTGCAAAAGGTGCTTGAACAAAAATACTTTTAGTTTGGGGGCAGAGGTAGAGAGCTAAGCTGTTTTTTTACTAGCAAGTCTGGTCTGACTAAGTGACCCTTTGACTCCTGAGGAGAATAAGGTAGCGAACAATATTCCCTATGGGGACTGTGATATTGAGGAAGGAAGGCAATCATTTACTCATATGTATGGAGTGCATGATTTATATGAAATACTGTTTTACAAATGCCGTTAAAAGTTCAATGCAAATTTGCTTTGTTTTATAAAATGCTTCAACTGTAAAAACCATTGCAGAAACTTTGGCATGAAGATGACAAGCTGCATAGTCCACATCCTCCTCTACTACTGCGATGAGGCCACACTCAGGTTGGAGGAGCAACGCCTTAATTCCATCTGAGTAGCCTCCAAACTGATGGCATGAACATCAATTTCTCCAGCTTCCAATAATTGCCCTGCCTCTCCCCCCCCCCCCCCCCACTTCATCAGGATTTCCAGCATTTGCAGAGTTTCTTGTCGAAGTTGTGCAGAACTTATTTTTCTGCATGTAAAAGCATAACCTTAACGCCATTGGTATTTAGGGCAGCAATGAAGATCCTACATCTCTGTCTGTCCTTGACCATTCAGATATGGAAGGATTCCTCATTGCTGTTTCTGTAGCAGTTTTGTTTTTATCAGTCAGTGTTATTAGCACTGGGCTGAACCCCCACACCTGGAAGACCAGTGGACCACTCTTAATCTACCTTTTGATCTGTTTGGCATGGGTGACCCTACCAAGAACCAAAGTAGAAAGCTCAGCCTCCAGCCAACATAGCTCTTCTGGGTTCTTTGAGGCATGCAGACCTTCTAACCACGACAAGGTTGTGGTCCTCTTGGAGAATATTAGAATGAGTTGTTTATTAATTGCAAAACAATACTGCATTCAGAATAACCGATGCATTTTGCAAAACTCATGCGACAGTTCAGGACGTGACAGGCACAAGAACGTCAGAATTAGTCACTTTGGACACACCCCAATTAACTTTGACATCATTAATCAGGTTGCACATAACTGAACCACTTTGTAGCAGAAATTGTGTCTTGTTTTCCTGCTTTAGAAGCATTAAGGAATGCTCATTGGGAAAATAATTTTCTGCCTTCTGGTAGCAATACTCCATAATGTCCATTGACTTGTGGATATTGCACTGCATTTTGGAGACCCCTGAGAACAGGGGGTGCTGCATGTCTAGCATTCTGATGAGCAAAACATCCAAAAACTCGAGTTTCTAACAGGTTTGAGTAGAGACTATCAGTCAGAGGAAGCATGTGGATTTCATGAAGTCTCAAGGTGTGATAGACTGGTGTTAAGTGACACTTTCGACTTCCTGCATGAACCAAACCAGAGGCAGGAACCATTTGAAAAGAACAAGTTTTGTTGGGAGTGAGTCATGCTTTGAATTAGCGAGTGAGGTATTGGTTTCATTGCAAGGTGAGAGCCATTTGAAAAAAAAACAAGTCTCGTTGGGAGTGAGTTTTATTTGTGTCAATAAAAAGAAGGGAGGTGTAACTGGAGTGACCATTGTTGCAGTGGGCCAGTGTTAGAGTTGTTAGGCTTTGGCTTAACAGGTTTCAGCAAGAATAGTCGAAGGCTAAGTGTGGTGAGTCATTTGTTATCATTTGTGTTGATTGTGATACTGGGCTTGAGAAGTTAGAGCTAAAGGTATAACAAGCTCAGTGAGAGAAGGCTGAGTGAGTGACCCAGGTGAGTGCAAAACTCAAAGATTTCGAAGAGGGGCATAGGTAAGAGTGTGTAAGCTTTTATTATATTGCCTGTAAATCCTTAGTCCCTAGTTCAACGTAGGCAGAATAGTGAAGGTGGTGGAATGCTCCTCCTGTGAGATGTGAAGTTTCAGGGAATCTGAATCCACCTGCAGGAAGTGCGCCCAATTTTAGTTCTTGACTGACAAGGCCAAGGAGTTGGAGCTGGAGCTGGATGTACACAGAACAATCCAGGAGGCTGAAAACCTCATATTTGAAACTTCTACTGAAGTAGTCACACCCAGAGTGCAGGGTTCAGATGGAGGAGCACCAGGAAAATTGATCAGTCAGCGAAGGGTTCTGCTGAAGCCATTCCCATCAGCAACAATTATACTCCTTTTGGAAGCTTCTGGGAGGGGTGGGGATTCAAATTTTTGAATCATTGGGACCTCTTTTGAGGCAGGTGTGACTTGTACAAACAGGACAGGTTGCACTTGAATCCCAGGGGGACCAATATCCTGGCGGGGAGGTTTGCTAAGGGTACTGGGGAGAGTTTAAACTAGAATTGTTGGGGGGTGGGAACCAAACTGAAGATACAGAGGAAGAGGCGGTTGGCTCACAAATAGCGAAAGCTTGGAGACAGTGTGTGAGGGAGGATAGGCAGGTGATAGAGAAGGGATGAGCTCAGACTGATGGTTTGAGATGTGTCTATTTTAATGCAAGAAGCATCATGAACAAAGCAGATGAGCTTACAGCGTGGATCAGTACTTGGAGCTATGATGCTGTGGCCATTACAGAGACTTGGATGGCTCAGGGGCAGGAATGGTTACTTCGAGTATCAGGCTTTAGATGTTTCAGAAAGGACAGGGAGGGAGGCAAAAGAGGTGGGGGCGTGGCACTGTTGATCAGAGATAGTGTCATGGCTGCAGAAAAGGAGGAAGTCTTGGAGCAATTGTCTACGGAGTCTCTGTGGGTGGAAGTTAGGAACAGGAAAGGACCAATAACTCTACTGGGTGTTTTTTATAGACCACCCAATAGTAACGGGGACATCGAGGAGCAGCAAGGGAGACAGATTCTGCAAAGGTATAATAATAACAGGGTTGTTGTGGTGGGAGATTTTAATTTCACAAATATTGATTGGCATGTCCCCAGAGTGAGCGGTTTAGATAGGGTGGAATTTGCTAGGTGTGTTCAAGAAGGTTTCTTGACACAATATGTAGGTAAGCCTACAAGAAGAGAGGCTGTACTTGATCTGGTATTGGGAAATGAACCTGGTCATGTGTCAGATCTCTCAGTGGGAGGGCATTTTGGAGATAGTGATCACAATTCTGTCTCCTTTACCATAGCTTTGGAGAGCGATAGGAACAGACAAGTTAGGAAAACATTTAATTGGAGTAAGGGGAAGTATGAGACTATCAGGCAGGAACTTGGAAGCGTAAGTTGGAGACAGATGTTCTTGGGAAACGTACAGAAGAAATGTGGCAAATGTTCAGGGGATATTTGTGTGGAATTTTGCATAGGTACATTCCAATGAGACAGGGAAAGGATGGTAGGGTACAGGAATCGTGGTGTACAAAGGCTGTTGTAAATCTAGTCAAGAAGAAAAGAAGACCTTACGAAAGGTTAAAAAAAAACATAATGATAGAGATCTAGAAGATTATAAGGCTAGCAGGAAGGAGCATAGGAATGAAATTAGGAGAGCCAGAAGGGGCCATGAGAAGGCCTTGGTGGACAGGATTAAGGAAAACTCCAAGGCATTCCACAAGTATGTAAAGAACATGAGAGAATAGGACCAATCAAGTGTGACAGTGGAGAAGTGTGTATGGAACCAGAGGAGATTGCAGAGGTACTTAATGAATACTTTGCTTCAGTATTCACTACGGAAAAGGATCCTAGTGATTGTAGGGATGACTTACAGCAGACTGAAAAGTTTGAGCATGTAGATATTAAAAAAGAGAATGTGCTGGAGCTTTCGGAAAGCAACAAGTTGGATAAGTCATCGGGACTGGATGAGATGTACCCCAGGCTACCATGGGAGGTGAGGGAGGAGATTGCTAAATGACTAGCATGAGACAGCTCAGTTTTAAGGTGCTTGGAAGTAGGTACAGAGGAAATGTCAGTTTTTTAATGCAAGAATTGGTGAGTGCGTGGAATGGGCTGCCGGCGACGGTGGTAGAAGCGGATACAATAGGGTCTTTTAAGAGACTCCTGGATAGGTACATGGAGCTTAGAAAAATAGAGGACTATGGGTAACCCTAGATAATTTCTAAGGTAAGGACATGTTCGGCACAGTTTGTGGGCCAAAAGGCCTGTATTGTGCTGTAGGTTTCCTATATTCTATGTTCGATGTTCTAAGAGAATTAAAAAAACCAAGGGGGAACATGAGAAGTCCTTGGCAAGTAGGATTAAAGAGAATCTCAAGGCATTGTATAAATCCAGTACTTCAGGAGCAAGAGGAGAGTGTGGGAAATATTTGTTTGGATATAAAGGATGTGAGTGAAGTCCTTAATGACTACATCAGTATTTACCATGTAGAAGGATATGGGGAATAGAGAGATCAGTGCAGAGCATATTAGTATGCTAGGGTATTTTGAATTAAAGGAGGAGGTAGTGTTGGGTCTCTTAAAGAGTATTAAGGTGGATAGGTCCCAAATTCTGATAGGATCATCAGGTTATTGAGAAAGGCAAGTGAAGAGATTGTTGGGGCCATGACCAATATCTTCACGTTCTCCCAAGCCAGAGGCGAGATCCTGGAGGACTGGCGAGTAGCTAATGTTGCTCCATTATTCAAGAACGGAACGAGTGATAATCCTGGAAACTATAGACCAGTGAGTCTCACGTCAGCGGTAGGGACGTTACTGGAGAGAATCCAAGGGGATAGGATTCATGAGCATTTGGAAAACTATGGCCTAATTAGGGAGATTAGGCATGGCTTTAATTGTGGCAGGTCGTGACTTATTAACTTAAATATTTGAGGGCTTGATGAAGATGATTGATGAAGGTAGAACTGTGAATATCATCTACGTGGATTTTATTAAGGTGTTTGACAAATTCCTTCATGGGATGTCGTCCACAAGTTTAAATACAAAGGATAAATGGTGAATTGGCCATTGGATTTCAGAACTGGCTTTTCCATAGAAGACAGAGGGTGGTGATTGATGTGACTTTTCTTAGCTAGAGCTCTGTGATCAGTGATGTTTCACAGGAATCCGTACTGGGGTCTCTGCTCTTTGTGATGTATCTAAATGACCTGGATGAAAATGTAGGTGCATGGGTTAGTAAATTGGCAGATGATACAAAGATTGGTGGTGTTGTGGGTAGCTTAGAAGACTGGCAAATAATTCAATGGATTATAGATCAGTTGCAGATATGGACATCAAAATGCCAGATGGAGTTCAACCTGGCTAGATATGAAGTGTTGCTCCTTGGTAGGTTAAATGCAAAGAGACAGTACCATGGTTATGGGCCAACCCTTAACAATGTTGATTAACAGAGGGATCTTGGCATCAAAGTTCATAGTTCAACAAAAGTGACTGCACAGGTTGCTAGTGTGATTAAGAAGGCGTATGGAACACTAGCCTTTATTAGTTGAAGCACTGAGTTCAAAAGTCTGGAAGTTATGTTGCAACTTTTTAAAGCTCTGTTATGCAGTATTACTTACATTTCTGTTTGTTCAGTTATAGGAGGGACGTTGAGGCTTTGGGAAGGGCGCAGAAGAGGTTTTCCAGGATGCTGCTTAGATTAGAGGGCATGTGCTATAACAAAAGGTTGGACAAAATTAGGTTATTTTCTTTGGAGCGGTGGGGGCTGTGAATAGATCTGAGAGAGGTTTATAAGATTGAAAGGCACATATAGGATAGATAAACAATATCTTTTCCCAAAGGTTGAGATGTCTCATTCCCGAAGGTATGTATTTAAGTGAGAGGGGGTAATTTCAAAGGAGATGTTAGGGGCAAGCTCTTTTACACAGAGAATGGTGGGTGCCTGGAATGAACTACCTGGAGAGGTGGTGGAGGCAGATCCATTAGGGGCTTTTAAGAGACATTTAGCTAGGCACACGAATGTGAGGAAAATGGAGGGATATAGATATTGTGGAGGCTTAATGAATTAGTTTAGCTGGCCTTTTAATTATTACTAATTTCTTTGGTTTGGGACAACATTGTGGGTTGAAGAGTTCCTGTGCTGTACTGTTCTACGTTCTATGTTTTAAATGACCAGCACTCACGTGAATTACAATTGTAATCGGCCCCTGAACACTCAGTTCATGTATGAGCATTAGGTGAAAAAAATAATTCATGCTTAACGTGATGCATCTGAGTTCTTTTATGATTTTTTTATTCATGAACATCTCTGTTGTTTGCTGTACTTTCACTGCCCTGCTTCATCAAGGGCTGTAACTGAACAGGGGATTCTGGGAAGAAAGTATTGTGTGGGCCATGGAACGCATTGTTATAATTGGTAGAAATGCCGACACTGTCCTGCACCTATTTACCTCCTTCATATTGTTGCAAAAGGTAGGTCTGCAATGATGGTAGATACAATGGTATTGACTTACCAATATCACTAGATTCTGAAGCAGCTACAGTAAACTGGAAGGTAATTCATGAGACGCTACTGTTCAGGAAAGCCTAACCTGGAAAATTGGGAATTACAGGTCATTAGACATGGACAATCGAATAGGATATGGATAAATATCAGCTACATTATGGGTTTGAGTAGCAGAGTGGAGATACATGTCTACCAAAGGAAGTGTAAGGTGCTCCTTCTCTCGGCTAGCCTGCAGGTTGCCCTTGGGCAAGGTGTAGCACCCACTTAACCCACCCCCCCCCCCCCCCCAATCAGGGTCACGTGAAGCCATGGGTGCAGGTGGTGGACAGTCGTATGAGCAGTTGGTTCATCTCACAAGTCCTGGTTATGCAACCATTGATTCCAGCCAGACAATCTCTGAAGAGTATTGATAATGGCACTGTCCAAAGGAAGGCAATGGCAAACCACTTCTGTAGAAAAAATTGGTAAGAATAATCATGGTCAAAGACCATGATCGCCCACGGCACACAGTGATGATGGTGACATCATGGCAGATATATGAGAGACATTTAAGAAACTTCTAGGTGGGCTCATGGATAACTGAAAAGTGGAAGGCTATGTAGGAAGGAAGTGTTAGATTGAGCATAGAGTTGGTTAAAAAGTTGGCACAACATCATAGGTTAAAGAGATTTAATGTGCTGTAGTGTTCTACACTCTGTGTTCCAAATATTTTAAATAAGATTATGCATTTTGCAATTCTTTTTGTCTTTTATTAGTTTAATTACAATTTTAGTTTTTTTTGTTTGCTATAAGACATGAACCATTTCAGATCAAATAAAGGGAATTTGTAGTGTAAAGTTCAAAGTTCATTTATTACCGAAGAACATATATGTCACCATATACAATCCTGAGATTAGTTTTCATTCAGGCGTTCACAGTAAATGCAAGAACCACAATAAAAACAATAAAAGACCACATCCAACAAGATGGACAAACAACGAATGTGTAAAAGACAGCAAACTGTTCAAGTAGAAAAAGAAAAAAAAATAAGTAAATAAGCAATAAATATTGAGTGCATGGTGGGTGGTTCCTAAGGCTCCTGCACCTTCTTCCCGATAGCAGCAAAGAGAGAGTATGATCTGGCTAGTACGAGTCCCGGATGGTGGATGCTGCTTTTCTGCGACAGTGCTCCATGTAGATATGCTCAATAGCAGGGAGGGTTTTACCTGTGATCGACAGGGCCATATCCACTTCTTTTTGTAGGCCTTTTCATTTAAGGGTAATTTTGCTAACTTTGTTTCTCTGCCAGACCATGATGCAACCAGTCAATATACTCTCCACTACACATGTAGTGTAGTTTTAGATGCCAAATCTTCGCAAGCTTCTAAGAAAAGAGAGGCACTAGATGTTTTCTTCATAATGACAGTTGCGTGCTGGATCCAGGGCAGATCCTCTGAATTTATAACACCAATGAATTTAAAGT
This sequence comes from Hemitrygon akajei, assembly GCF_048418815.1. NCBI lineage: Eukaryota > Metazoa > Chordata > Chondrichthyes > Myliobatiformes > Dasyatidae > Hemitrygon > Hemitrygon akajei. The sequence goes on from NC_133128.1 coordinate 184,589,345, forward strand.
TACTGCCCTTCTCCATCTCTGAATCCCCGATGAGCAATGGCTCATGGGCCTCCAGTTTCCTCTTCCTGAAGTCAATAATCAGATCCTCGGTTTTGCTGACATTGAGTGAGAGACATAGAGTTTTTGTGACACCACTCAGCCAGATTTTTAGTCTCCCTCCTATCTACTGATTTGGCACCAACCTTGATTCGGCTAATGACAGTCACGTCGTCAGCAAACTCGAATATGGGATTGGAGTTGTGCTTAGCCTCACAGTGATAAGTGTAAAGTGAGTAGAGCAGGGGGCTAAGCACACGTTGTTCTTGTGGTGCATCCGTGCTGATGGAGATTGTGGAGGAGATGCTGCTGCCAATCTGAACCGGCTGGCATCTGCAAGTGAGGAAATGGGGATCCTGTTGCAGAAGGAGGTATCAAGATCTACATCTTGAAGCTTATTGATTAGCTTTGAAGGGATAATAGTATTGAATGCTGAGCTGTAGTCAATGAAGAGCATCCAGATGTATGCATCTTTGCTGTCCAGGGTTGAGTGAAGATTCCCTCTGATTTTTTTTACAGTTGCACAGACACTCCAATGCACTGAGTAGGAAATGTTTACATGGCCTGAAAACTGCGCAGCACATTAAATACTTTAATATGCATATTATGAATATTTAATATGAAAATGTAAAAATCACATTCTTCTCAGGATCGGGTTTATTATTATCAGCATGTGTCATGAAATTTGTTAACTTAGCAACAGTCATCTCCCTGACACAGTGGTGTCAAGAAAACAACCTCTCCCTCAATGTCGCAAAAACAAAGGAGCTGGTTGTGGATTACAGAAGGAATGGAGACGGGCTAACCCCTATTGACATCAATGGATCTGGGGTTGAGAGGGTAAACAGCTTCAAGTTCCTCAGCATCCACATCACCGAGGACCTCACGTAAACACCAGCTGTGTGGCGGAAAAGGCATACAGCGTCCCTTTCACCTCAGACGTTGAGGAAGTTTGGTATGGGCCCCCAGATCCTAAGAACTTTCTACAGGGGCACAAATGAGAGCATCCTGACTGGCTGCATCACTGCCTGGTACGGGAACTGTACCTTGCTTAATCGCAGAACTCTGCAGAGAGTGGCGCGGACAGCCCAGCACATCTGTGGTTGTGAACTTCCCATGATTCGGGATAGTTACAAGGACAGGTGTGTGAAAAAGGCCCATAGGATCACTGGGGACCCAGCCATCCCAACCACAATCTATTCCATCTGCTACCATCCAGGAAGCGGTACCACAGCATAAAAGCCAGGACCAGCAGGCTCTGGGACAGCTTCTTCCACCAGGCCATCAGACTGATGAACTCACACTGATTTGAGTGTACTCTAACACTCTAACATTGACTGTTCTATTTATTATAAATTACTATGATTGCACATTGCACATTCAGATGAAGATGTAACATAAAGATTTTTACTCCTCATGTATGTGAAGGATGTAAGAAATAAAGTCAATTCAATTCAATTCAATAAATGGTAATACAGGAAGAAGAAGAACAAGAAGAAAATAAATAAATAGATTACAGTAAGTATATAGATGTAAACTGAATAGATTTTAAAAAGTGCAAAACAGAAATAATACATAATTTTTAAAAGTGAGGTAGTATTCATGGATTCAATGTCCATTTAGGAATTGTAGGGCAGAGGGGAAGAAGATTTTATTTATTAATTGTAGGGTATAATTAAATACAGTACAAAGAAAATCTTTCACATTTCATAAAGTTTTAAACTTAGATGGTATTAGCATTCAGTGGGCCAGCAGTTGATTAACAATGAGTTACCGACTTCCATTCTGTGTTTACTGTTACAATTTGTAACAGTGTTGCAACTTGAACTGCTGACAATGTAAATATATTGAAGCTCTAAAATGTTTCAAAGCAAAAGTTGTGGCATGTTTATTATTTTAAAAAATTATGGATTATATTCATTAATTCAATTAATTACAGCATATTTCAGAATTGTATTAACAGATTTCAAAATTATACTGGCATAATTTCAAAATGATATTAACATTACATGAAAGAAAATTCTAACTGCATGGCAATGAAGGCTCTGTGTGTGGGTGCATTTCAGTTACAGCATGGCCGCGCACTTGCGCAGCTTAGAGGGAACAGTAGTGAAGAGCTAATGAAATGGCCTCTGCCATTGACCCTGTTGTGAAGGTAGGCAAATTGCAGCAGATCCAAGTCACTTCTTAGGCAGGAGTTTATGTTTCTTCTCTAACCTCTCAAAACACTTCATCACAGTGGATATAAGTGCTACTGGATGATAGTCATTGAAGCAGATCACAGCCATTTCCTCTTTGCTGAATTTCAAAAAATTACATTGTGCTTTTAATCCAGAAATAAAAGTAATCTGGGATTTAGAAATCACAGCTTTACATTTTTGTCAGTGACTCTGTAATTGTATGTCAAATATTTGGAGGATTTCAAATTCCCTGTGCTTGATCGTCAAAGGTTACTGAATAGCAAGCCCTCTATTCATTTCATTTATCACCAGGAGTTTGGATCCTTATAGGATAGACTTACAGGTCAAATATAAGTCTATTTGAAAAGTAGCCTACAGGCAAATCCAAACGGAACAGTCACATTCTTACGGTTGAGCATGAGCACTTCCAAGTATCCTGTGTTTTAGTGTAACTAAAATGAAATCAGACTTAAAAATATGATCCCACCATAATCCAAGCTTCTTGTAAACCCCATATTTGTCTTCTTTGGAAAGTTTCCTCCACCCTATTTATTTTTGATTCAGACTTACTTCTCCTTAATCATTTAACCAAATGGTGAATAGCCAAGTCATACTCTCAGGTTTGCCAAGCTTTTATGAAACTGCTTGAAAGACATTCTTCGCGATGGCCCTTTGCAGCATTTTATATGACTCTTGGCACCGGACAAAATTGAGAATGACCTGTAAAGGAATGAAAGAAACAATTGATTTGTACAGCCAACATAGTATAAATTTACTTTTTGAATAAATGCAGCAGTCAGGGACCTAACAATTTTCGTTTAAATTTTCACTGGTGAATAGCACTGAGCAAAACTGAGCTGTGTGGGATTTAGGTAGACCTAATCAATCAATGACAGATTACAGCTAAAGCCACTTCCATACCCATTAAACCAGGACAAATACAGAATTGCAACTGAACAACTTCTAGTTTTAAGCCAACAGTGGGACTTCCTAGTTATTTATCAAAGTCAGTCCTCGTAAGCAGCATGCCTTTCTGTGCAATTGTACTTCGCAGTAGGCAGAGCTGACTATAGGCCTAGAATGAAAGAACTGTTTATGCCCTCAGCTGTGGTGCTGTAAGCCCTCTGGAATTTACTGTAAATCACACAGCTTTTATTGCAAGATTTACTAGCTTATCCTCTGTAGGCTCTATTCACTGAAAGCTTGTCCCTATTAGGATGTTAGCCTTAGTCCATAAAGGGACTTACTACAGACTATCAAACACGAGAGAAAAACCAAAGGTTTCATTTTTCAATTTTCCAAACCTAAATTCCTCTCCAGTTATTCAGCAAGTGCTGCTCAACTAAATTATAGCCTCACTTTTCTCAATTGAGTTGTACACTTACAACATTACTTTTATTTTCTGTGCCAGTTCAAGGCAGATTCTTTTAACTGCGCTTTTATTACTGCCTTCATTTTCTGATAGAGACATAGAGTCATATTAAAGTACAGCACAGAACAGGCCATTTGGTCCATCTAGTCCAGGTCAAAACCATTTGAACAGCCTACTCCTATTGACCTACACCAGGACCATAGCCCTCCATACCCCTACTATCTATGTACCTATCCAAAGTTCTCTGAAACATGAAATCGAACTTGCATGCACCACTTGTGCTGGCAGCTCGTTCCACACTCTGAGTGAAGAAGTTTCCTCTCATGTTTCCCTTAAACTTTTCACCTTTCACCCGTTAGCCCATGACCTCTAGTTGTAGTCCCACACAACCTCAGTGGAAAAAATCCTTCTTGGATTTACCCTATCTATACCACTCATAATTTAGTATATTTCTATCAAATCTCCTCTCAATTTTATATTATCCAAGGAACAAAGTCCTAACCTATTCAACCTTTCCTTATAACTCAGGTCCTCTAGTCCTGGCACCATCCTTGTAAATTTTCTCTATATTTTTTCAACCTTATTTATATCTTTCCTGCAGAAGGGTGACCAAAACCGCACACAATACGCTGAATTAGGCATCACTAACATCATATACAACTGTAACATAACAGCCCATCTCCTGTATTCAATACCTTGATCTACAAAGGTCAAAGTGCCAAAAGCTTTCTTTACAACCCTATCTACCTGTGGCACCACTGTCAATGAAATATAGGCCTTTGTTCTTTTTCTATGTTCTCAACCTTCTACATTCCTAGGAATGAAGAGCTAATGGAATGGAATTTACAAATATTAAAAGACAAGGTGTGATGTTACAATGCAGATTTTACAGGCTCCAATCCTAAAATTCTTAATTCAATGATTTTTGAAATCTGAATACAAAGTCGACATAGTCTTCAAAACCTGAAACTGCAACTTTAATATTATGATTTCCAAGGATTCGCCAGTACAGTCGGACAGTCTATCAACACAGTCACTTTTTGACTAAGGAGAGTTTCAGGTGGTTGCTCTGCTAGTAGTAATACTAACTCAGTTTCCTGTACCATGTGATCTTCAGCTTAGTATCAAAAACATAAAGAAATGTTATTGTCTTGAAGCCCTGAAGAAGGGCCTCGGCCTCAAATGTTGACTGTTTATTCATTTCCATAGATGCCGCCTGACCTGCTGAGTTCCTACAGCATTTTGTGCGCGTTGCTTTGGATTTCCAGCCTCAGCAGACTTACTTGTGTTTTTGATTTTTACTAAATGCAGTGATATAAATGCAGTTTAAGTATCCTTGCGTTATCAATATACAATAACCATTACCTATAACAAATATTGGTAAACATGGATATTAATCAACATCAGCTGAAAAACATACCTAGGTCCACATATATGCATATAACGTTCTCTATGAAGCTGGATATTTTCTTTGAGAACAGCTGTAATTTGCTTCCATTGAAAACATATTCCATCTTTGAAGTCAGATAGATGAGAAGAAATAAAAAAAATTGTAAGCTGCATCATACATGGTTGTTTCTTTTAGCTGCCCCTCATCCACATATATCAACATATCCCTCATCTCAATTAGTTTGAGTCACAAGAGGACTAATTATTGCTCAAATGTAAAGGCATCCTTTTCGCTTGAAGTCTGCCCATACCATTCCCCTGGAGACATTTGGCAACAACATCATCAAACCTTTCTTGAATGGTAACCCTATTTATCATTACAGCATTGCAGGCCGTCATATTAAATCAAACCACCAGACAAAGGCCATCCAATCTTTATTGTTACAAATAAATTGCAGGCGTGTTTTGTGTGTGTGTGTGTATATATATATAACAAACAGTCACCATCTTTGGATTTAAGTTATGCAATCACTCTGACGTAGAAAGTGGAATTTGCAGCACCAACAGTTCGGTGAGTATCTGTTTATGAATGCCTACCTTTCAGATGAACACTGCTTGTACATAGTTTGGATGATCCTGAAATGTCAGATGTATCACAGTGTATACATTTTTTGAAATAAAATGACATAAGGTCATTGAGAAGTGTCATAACTGATGCTCAATTTCAATTTTATTGAATTGTATATTTAATCTTGAAACTATAATGCTCTAGGTTCAAGTAAAATGGATACTTTGGGCATGTAGTTTTTAAATACCATTCATTCACCCATCCCCCACCCACAGAGTATATCCTAAGGGTTCTCTTAATGTTACAAAAGACCAACTCGCATCTCAATGTAGCCAGTCAAGGGTTATTTAGTATTAGTTGCACTGAACAGTTAAAATTTACTAGTATTTATTTGCATGAATGTTTGAAACAATAAATACAATATCACACTGTTGATATTACAACCATTTTATCCCCAGTAAAATGTCAGTAAATTCACTGTAATTCAGAGTGAAAGCAGACCATTCATTTCATAAAATACTGACATTGATCAAAATCAATAGCATTTTGCTGTTTATATACATTTTGCCAGGAAATGAAATGCTTATTATAAATGAATATATGCATTTTGCCTGACATTGTTGAATCACTTTAACATAGTAAAAATCAGAAGATTTCCCAATGGATCTGGGCTGGCCTGAAATGCACCTCCTTTCAGTAGAATGCATTTCCTTTTTTCCTGAAATTGTCAGTAATAACCTATTAACACTCAAAATTGTTTTTTTTTTAAAGGGATAAACCACAAATGTGCTCCAGGATAGTGCTTACCTTTAGATAATATGCATAGGGTTTATTAATATTAATGTCTAGAAATTCCTTATCACTCACAAATCAGGAATAAATGCGATGCAAACATCACCTGTGACTGCACTAACATGTTGTTTACCATAATGTTTTTGTTGTTCCTTTCTGTGCCTTGTGGCACATCGAACGGCAACCTTGCCGTTTCTTTCGCATTTTTTGCCTGTTTTTTTATATATGAGGCTGAGTTGCTAGCTCAACGTTCAAGCCAGTAAGGAGCCAGACAGATTGGAACCCGGGACCACTCACCTCGAAGTCCGATGCTGATGCCATGACACCACCAGTCAGCTAAAACCCTTGTCGTTTGTATTCAGTGCCAACTCCCACGCAAAACAGCAGATTAGCAGGCAAGGGATCTTAGCAGTAAAGAGTCGTGGTATCACCTGTAGCACAAGAATAGAGGTCTAAAGCAGAAGAACTCCATAAAAATAAAAGATTTTCATTCACACACTGGAAAATCTTTTAGACTATTTCAAGGATAGAAATATCACAACTTTGGTTACACTAAATTCCATTCCACAGGCTCTGTACCTACCTCCTTCACAACATTATATCATCAGTCATCGGATGTAGAGAATATTTCTGATATCTATTTATTTATTGGCATACAGTGTGCTCTTCAAACCATACTGCCCAGCAAACCACCAATTTAATCCTAGCTTAATCCTGGGACAATTTACAATGACCAATTAACCCCCAACTGGTACACTCTTTGGACTGTGGGAGGAAACTCGGAGCACCCAGAGGAAACCCACGTGGTCATGGGGAGAACATACAAACTCCTTATGACCCTGGTGGGGATTCACCCTGGGCACTGATACTGTAAAGCACTGTGCTTTATCTACTGCATCAGCCCACCATGTCATCAATTTCTCTAGTACCTTTACCTCACTACTATAAATTGATGAAAGCCCTGAAGAAGGGTCTCAGTCCGAAACGTAGACTGTTTATTCATTTCTGTACATGCTACCTGACCTGCTGAGTTCCTCAAACACTTTGTCACTTTGTGTGTAATACATGAGATTACACTTCCCAAGGAAATCCTTATTATATGATCATTATCTAACTTGGTCTGTTTTCATGCGAGGTGATGAAGAATAATTTGTTTCTTTGTTGATTGAAATTACTGCTCTGGAAAGTCTCAAATGCATTCTATTAAGTTCCTCTTCTAACTAATTCTACCAAGATGATCTGTCCAGGCAATGTGATTCATTCAACCATGATTTTTCAATTATATTAATTCAACCTTCTTCCTAAACCATCTCTATTTAGAAAGTAATTAACTTATTTTCCTGGATCATAGGAGGCTGAGAGGTGACCCTTAAGGAAGTTTATAAGATTATGAGGGTCATAGTGTAGATAGTCACTGTATTTTCTTTCAGTAAAGGAGTCAAAACTAAAAGACATAGATCTGAGGGGAATATTTTAGAGGATCTGAGGGGCATGTTTCTCACAAAGAGGATGGTGGGTATATGGAGTGAGTAGCCAGAGGAAGTGGTAAAGGCAGGTACAACAACAACTTCTGAAAGACATTTAGACAGGTACAAGGAGATGAAAGGTTTAGAGGAATATGGGTCAAATGCAGGCAAATGTGCCTACCTTTGGCTGAATGGCCTATTTTGTGCAGTGTAACTTTATGATTCTATGGTCTCGGCCCGAAACACCATTTGTGCCTTTTTCCATAGATTCTGCCTGGTCTGCTGAGTTCCTCCAGCATTGTGTGTGTTGCTTGGATTTCCAGCATCTTCAGATTTTCTCTTGTTTGTGACTGCTGGTCACTATGCAATGTCTATTTAAACCTATTGCATCTATTTATTCCTTCTGGATACCTTTAATTTAAACATTTTAATCTCTATTACCCTTATTAATCCTTAATAATCATTTTTTCAGTCATATATTATTCAGAAATATATGATTATCAAAGGAAACCCTGCAGATGGTGGAAATATGAAATAAAAACATGAAATGTGGGAAACACTCAACAAGCCTGATAAAGGTGCTCTGCCTGAGATATTAATTTTTCTATGCCATGATGAGGCCACACTCAAGGTGGAGGAGCAACACCTCGTATTCTGTTTGGGTAACCTCCAACATGATGGCAAGAACATAGATTTCTCTAACTTCTGGTAATTTCTTCCCCCCCCCCCTCTTTTTTTCCCAATTTCCATCTGGCTCTCCTTTCCTGTTGTGTTCCCCTCTCCTGCTCATCACCTTCCTCTGGTGCTCCTCTTCCTTCCCTTTCTCCCATGGTCCTCTCTCCACTCTTATCAGATTCCTTCTTCCTCAGCCCTTTATCTTTACCCCCATCACCATCAAGCTTCTTACTTCATCCCCCATCCCACCATCAGCCCACCTTTCCCCTCACCTATTACCTGTCAGCTTGCACTCCATCCCCTCCATCCTCATTCCTATTCTGGCTACTTCCCCCTTTCTTTCCAGTCCTGATGCAGGGTCTCAGCCCAAACATCAGCTTGACTTGCTGAGTCCTCCAGCACCTTGTCTGTGTCGCTCACGGTTTCCAGCATATGCAGAATTTCTTGAGCTTAAATTAATTCTGATTGTTTTTCCGCAGATGTTGACTAATCCATGGCATTTTGGCTCAGTGTAGTATCTAATGTGTTTACATTTATACACAGGATATGTTTTGAGTGGCTAATACAGGTTTAGTATCAGATATCATTAATTGAAGTCAGGCTTGTCCTTTTTAGAGGATAGCCTTTAATTGATACAGAAAATCACTTTGATGCAACTCATGTTGTACCAGGACAGAGAATGGGCAATCTGATTTACAAGCTGTTCAATGATACAATTTACAGTGAAAAAGAGGAGAGAGGTTCACTGGGAAGGCAGCCAGCTCTCTCACGAATCACAAGTGAGAGGTCATTAATACACCTAAAGCATGGAATGAAGCATCCGGAGCACAGTGTGGGATAAAGTTCAATGTGCTTCCGCATGGTTACAGCCATCGAAAACATCAATAAATACAGTACTGTGCAAAAGTCTTTGGCACACACATATATATAGTTAGGGTTTCTAAAGCTTTTTTCACAGTACTGTACTTGTCAACATGGAGTGGAGAACGAGTTTATAAATCCTGCAGGAGTAAAGGATATTGGGCACGCAAGGGGGCAGCATCGCAAGAGGGGTGTGGGACAGGTGGCAGAGAAGGAGTGCCATGGGCGGGGTGATGAAGCTGCAGACACACCCAGCCCTGAGACACCAGGCAAGGTCAATTGATTCCAAACAGTTGGCTTATTGATCATTACAGAATGTCTCTCTGGTGCTTCCCAATCCCTCCCCTCTTCCTTCCCCTTTTCCCAACCGTGATTCCCCTCTCCCTGCCCTCTCCCCTCTCCCTGACCCCTTCCCACTCAGTCCACAATAGAGACCACATCAGAATCAGGTGTACCATCACTCACATATGTCATGAAATCCGTTTTTTTTTTGCAGGAGCAGTACAGTGCAATACATAAAATTATCACAGTACTGTGCAAAAGTCTTAGGCATCCTAGCTAAATATATATGTGCCTGAGACTTTTGCATAGTACTATACATCTTCACAATTCCCAGCGTTCTTCATAATATGGAACACTCATTGCTCACCTAAAAAATATCTATTGTTAGGATCCATGCTTAACATTCACTTTGACCATTCAACCTCAGAAACTTGACATCACCTCAATCTCAATACGCACATTTCACAATCACATAAACTTCCAGCTTTCAAACATGGTGGTTACTTTAGCCAGAAACACTGAATCACATTCACACCCGGCTCCTTGCTCCAGCCGGATAAGGGAACAAATTAGCACTGGCAGCCCCATCAGAACATCCACTGGCCCATCAGTATAAAGGAGTGTGTGCTGGTCATTGATTCAGCAAGCTGAATTGCCTCCTTCCGAGCTGTAATCATACTGTGATCGTGTGAGTTTGAGCCCAGGATAGAAGTTACTGAAGCCCCAATATTTTTCATACCTCGCCTCCCTTCTTATCCCATTTCCCTCAGATGAAACATTCTCTTCTGATATGCAAGATGGTATATGAATGTTCTTCTTTCCTCTCCCCACCTCTTACCATCATCCTAGTCTCTGTTTCTTCTTCCATTCAGGTAAGTACTCCTATTTGCATCCTGACCAGGAGAACATCAAAGAAAGAGAAAGCCTGTCTCTTATTCTGATATTGCACCCAGCTCAAGTACTGATCTCCATACACAATTCTACACAATTTTGTGGCACTAAGCTGGGCCGGGATTCCCCGTGTAACAGCTCACCAGAGGGTGAGGCTACACGTGAGATCTGCTCCATAGGAAACAAATGGCGAAGTAGCTTACCAATAAAGCCTCAGTGGCCAGCATAGCACAGTGTTTGGAGAATTGGCAGGCTTACCTGAATGTTATGAACCCTTCAGACCAGCGAGAATCACCAGGTAGCGGCAGGTCCTGATGCACTTTAATGCCATTTATTTGAGTTTATTAGATTCAGATTGAGTTTATTGTCATTTAGAAACCACAAATGCAATGCAGTTAAAAAATGAGACTACGTTCCTCCAGAATGATATCACAAAAGCATATGACAAAACAGACTACACCAGAAAATCCACATAATGTTTGGCAATCCCCAATCCAGAGTCCGGAGAGGCTGCTGCGTATTAATATCGCGCTACCGTCTTAGCGCGTTCCCCGGAAAGGAACTCCAAATCCACCAGACAAACAAGACCAAAAACTAAAGCTACAAGACCTGCACGAAACCACATAGTTACAACAGATAGTTACAACAGTGCAAACAATAGCATAACTGATAAAAAAAAGACAGACCATGGGCACAGTAAAAATAGTCCAAAGATGTTAAAGTGCTATAAGTTCAAAAGAAATCACCACACAGTTTCCACAAGTCCCCAGGGTCCCTGATTGACTCGTCATCCCACGCTGGCAGCAGAAGGGAATACCCCCGCTATGGACTTCCACGGCGCCGCCCAACTCAGCCTCGCAGACGCAGCAGACAGTGAAAGCTCCGTCGAAACCAGCCTCGCAGACACAGCACACACTGACAGCGACCTGACCGCAGCGGACTCTGAGTCTATTGAACCTCTGAACCGATGACCATCCCCTCCGGCACAGCTTCTCCGAGCACCATCCTCTGCCAAGCGTATTAAGACGCCCCCGCCAACGGCCATCGGCAACGCAACCCTGAGGACTGGGGGCCTGTTCTTCCCAGCAGAGTTCCGGACCTCACAGCAGCAGCAGCAACGAAGAAGGTCTTCCTGGAGATTTCCAGATGTTCCTCCGTGCTCCCACGTCCATTTTCAATCGATTATGATTGGGCACGGCACCTCACTTCACAAATAACAGATAATCAGCTCCGGAGTGGCCACTGCAAGCTGCGTCGTACCACCATCTTGGATCATGGATGATTAGAGTTGTTTAATGACTATTTTTATCATTAAGCTGTGTTTTTGTAACACTTGTTATGTGAATACAGTTCCCTTATGCTTCTTGCTCTGAAATGAATAGTTTTTTTAAATTTTATGTTCTATTTAACGTTATTCTGGACCAGTGATCATTGCTGAGTCCTGGATTCGAGTTCTGAGTGAACTATCTGTGTGCTCAAGTTCCAGGTAAGTGACCTCTTCAGTTGATTATTCTCTGTATTATTCCCCAAGTAAATCTTCATTGTAAATTTCCACTATTGAGTCTGGAGCTTGTTCCACACCTGGGTCTGCTCATTTGAAGATTGTTACACCTGAAAGTGTACATGTTTATGGAGCATGTTCATGCTTGGAAAACCCTTTGCAGGAGGATTTACATGTAGCTAGGAACATATACTTAACAGCATGGAAGAAGGACCCGGCTTCATTTCAACAACTCTTGTTGCAAACGTCTGTGGAATTGGAATTGGTTTATTATTGTCACATGTACCAAAGCACAGTGGGAGGCTTATCTTGCATATTGTTCATACAGATCAAATCATTACACTGTGCATCAAGGTAGTACAGGATAAAACAATAACAGAATGGGGAAGCAAGTATAACAGCTACGGGAAAAGTACAGTGCAGGTAGACAGTAAGATGCAAGATGATAATAAGGTAGATTGTAAGGTCAAGGGTACATCTGCATCATCTGATGACCTATGTCTCAGCTTTCAATGCAGCGCAGGTGGAAGTAATTCAATGTTGTCATTCTGCAGTGTAAGCTCATATTTTTGTACAAATAAAGAGGATTGCTGAAGCCCAATCTGCAAAGCACATATAAACTGTTCTCTCCCAGGATAACTGCATTGAAATCACACCACTGCCACTTCAACAATCATGTTGCTAATGCCTCTCAATCTGATAGCTAAACTGCTAACGTTCATGCCAAGGCTGTCCTTTCCAAGACTGGGAAGGACACCATGGTTAGCACCACACTATTAAAGCTCGGGGTGTTCTGTGGTTCAGAGTTCAATTCTGGTGCCATTCTGTAAGGAGTCTCTGTACGTTCTCCCCGTGGTTTTCTCCGGACCTTCCGGTTTCCTCCCACAGTCCAAAGACGTACCGGGTATGTTAATTGATCATTGTAAATTGTCCTATGGTTAGGCTAGGGTTAATTGGGTTTGTCTGGCGTTCCTGGAACACCATGGCTTGAAGAACTGGAAGGGTTGACCCTGTACTGCAAAAAATAAAAGGCTACACCATCTATGTCTGGAGCTCTTTGAGGTTGTCCTTCAAGGCATCTTCAGCCTCTTCTACGGCAAACAAGCAATTCTTCATTAAATCACATACAGTCACCACATCAGGGCAAGAAATAAAGTTAAAGTGGAAGCTCTAAGTATACAGGAGATGTTAAGGAGCGCAGTAGAGCCTAGCTTCCCATTCAAGGTTTTACATGGAAACAGGAAATTATCCTTTCTCGCCAGCATTATTTCCATAAATTTGGATTAATATCTCTTCTGCATGTGATGGCCTGTGTCAAGATGGTGATGAATGGATTCTTACACATTATCTTTGTTCTGATTGGATAATATGAGTTGGAGCATTGACTTCCTTAGGTTGTGAGCTTGGAGATGATCAACAGCAAAGGGAAGTGTTGTGGATAGCTGGAGGGTTGTCAGAGGTTACAGCGGGACATTGATAGGATGCAGAACTGGGCTGAGAAGTTGCAGATGGATTTCAACCCATATAAGTGTGAAGTGGTTCATTTTAGTAGATCCAATTTGAGGACAGAATATAATATCAATTGTAAGACCTTAGGCAGCATGGAGGATCTGAGAGATCTTGGGGTCCGTGGTGATAGGACACTCAAAGCTGCTGCGCAGGTTGACAGTGTTGTTAAGAAGGCATATGGTAGGTTGGCAATTATCAACCATGGGATTGAGTTTGAGAGCCATGAAGTAATATTACAGCTATACAAAACCTTGGTCAGACCCCACTTGGAGTACTGTGTTCGGTTCCGGTCACCTCACTACAGGAAGAATGGGAGAGTGCATAGGAGATTTACAAGAATGTTGTCTGGATTGGAGGGTGTTCCTTATGACAATAGGTTGAGTGAACTTGGCCTTTTCTCCTTGGAGCGACAGAGGATGAGAGGTGACCTGATAGAGGTGTATAAGATGATGAGGGGCATTGATCATGTAGATAGCCAGAGGCTTTTTTTCCCAGGGCTGAGGGGGCATAACTATAAGGTGCTTGAAAATAGGTACCAAGGGAATGTCACTGGTAATTTTTCACACAGGGAGTGGTGGATTTGTGGAATGCACTGCCAACGGCAGTGGTGGCAGCAGATGCAATAGGGTCTATTAAGAGCCTGTTAGATAGGTACATGGAGCTTAGACAAATAGAGGGTTATGCGCTAGCATAAATCTAGGCAGTCTCTAGAGTAGGTTACAACATTATGGGCCCATAATGTGCCATAAATTTCTATGTACTATACATAAAGAGTAAAAGAGAGGCAGAATAGATATTGGACCACTGGAAAATGATGTTGGAAAGGTAGTCATAGGGAACAATGAAATAGCAGACAAAGTAAATAATTATTTTGCATCACTTCTCATTGAAATCTATTGAATGCTCTAGATAGATCAAAATGTCATCCGCGTAACAAGCCAATTTATGCTCTGTCCCTTTAATAGTAATTCCCCTGATATCTTCATTTTGTCTGATGTATTGAGCTAATGGTTCCAGATATAATGCGAAGAGTAGCGGTGACCATGCACAACCCTGTCTCGTGCCCCTTTCTAGGGTAAGACTATTTGATAAATATCCATTGATTTTAATCCTAGCAGTGAGGTTGTCATATAGTGCCTGTATAGTTTTAATAATTGTGTCTTGGAAACCAAATCTATGTAAAACTCTGTAAAGAAAATTCCAATTAACCAAATCAAATGCCTTTTCAGCGTCCACACTTATCTCTATTGCTTCGATTTTATTTTTTTGTATATGATCCATAATGTGAAGTGCCCTTCGAATATTATCTTATGTTTGGCGTTGTCATATAAAACCTGTCTGATCGTTACATATCAGTATGAGTAGAAACTCCTTTAATCGTTAGGCCATGATGGAGGTAAATAATCTATAATCTACATTAAGAACAGATATTGGTCTAAATGACCCGCATTCCATTTTATCCTTGCCTTCTTTTGGTATAGCTGAGATTATCGCTTCCTTCCAACTGGGTGGCATTTGTGCCTTTTTTAGAACCAACATACTCTTTACCTAAATTGATGCAATCCTTTGAACAATATGGTCAATTATCAGAATACAAGATCAACATAGATAAAACCCAATTACTTTCATATCACTATAGCTCACCAAGAGAAATTGAAAGTAGATATCCCTGGGCATGGAAAACAGAGTCTTTCAAATATTTGGGCATCATTATGCCAAAAGATTTGGCAAAATTATCAGAATGTAATTATCAGCCTTTATATAAAAAAATTAAGGAAGATATGGCAGGATGGAACCTGATTCCTTTTCTCAGTCTCAGTTCAAGGATTGAGTCTATTAAAATGAATATACTGCCCAGACTGTTATATCTCTTTCAGACCCTATGAATAGAGATTAATCAAAATCATTTCAATGAATGGAACAAGATGTTATCAAGGTATATTTGGCAGGGTAAAAGGCCTAGAGTTCGTCTCAAAACTTTGCAATTAGCAAAGGAAAAGGGGGGATGGGGCCTACCTTCTCTTAGAGATTATTATTTTGCAGCACAGTTGAGAGCTGTGATATGTTGGTGCAACCCATCATATGACGTTTAATGGAAAAACATTGAGGAGCGGGTACTTCCCATCCTCATACAAGCAATTTTGGCTGACAACAACCTGCAAAGGTACATCAATACTATTGATAACCCATGGGTGAAATTGACTCTTAAAATATGGAAAACTACTATAAAAGAATATAATCTAGAGGGAGATATTGCAATTCTTAAATGGTGTGCATATGACTCGGATTTTACACCAAATAAATTGGATGCTAGATTTAAGGACTGGACAGCTAAAGGAATAACAGTTATTTGCAACATAATGAAAGAAGGAACACTGTTCAGTTTTGAAATGCTTAAAGAGAAACACTTATTAGAAAAACAAGATTTTTATCGGTATTTACAGATGCGACAATATGTTAATAAGATGCTTTAAAATGTAACCAAGGCAAGTACATGCTTGATAGAACTATTTAAAAAAGTATATAATTCAGATAACAGTAGTAGAATACATACAAGCATGTATAAGGGGTTGTCAAATCTTAAAACACATTCGACTTCATACATTAAAACAAAATGAGAGAAGGAAGGAGGGATAATTATATCTGAGGAAGAATGGACAATAATATGGAGGTATCAATGGAAGTGTACCAGTTCACAGAAATGGATGGAGTTTGGATGGAAAAACTTGATAAGATATTTTATTACACCCTCTCAGAAATCCCATTATGATAGTAACCTCCCTGTTTGCTGGAAAAATTGTGGAAATCAAAATGCAAATCATTATCATATTTTTGGGACTGCCCTGTTATCAAAGACTATTGGAGGGGGATACACAATGCCCTACAAGACATCTTTAAATGTGAAATACCCTTAGAGAGTAAGACCATATATTTTGGATATATACCTCAAGAATGGTTGAAAAGAGTTAAATATTTAATGAATATACTGTTGGTGGCTGGTAAAAAGACTCTCACTAAGAAATGGTTAACACAGGAGAGCCCAACTTTAAATGCATGGATGGAAATTACAATGGACATTTACAAAATGGAGAAGATAACAGTATCTGTTAATCATAAGCTGGAACAATTTGATTCATACTGGGGAAAAATGGTTTAACTACATAATGCCTCATAGGCCTGATTTTATTCTCACAAATCAATGAATATGTTGTAAAAAATTATCACTCCCTACTTGTACATAGTTTTTTCCTTTTGCTTGATTTTTTCTCTCCACTTTTTTCTATAAGTGTATACCTCAGATAAATACTATGTGGAGATTTGTGACGTATATGATTATATGATATATATGTGCAATGTCTGAAATACATCTTATGGAAATGTTTGTTTGATGATGAACTTCAATAAAAAAAATTACAAAAAAAGAAATCTATTGAATACTGAAAGAACTTGATAAAGTGGTTGTGAAGAGAATGTTTCCTATGGTGGCTGAGTCTAAGAGGGCACAGCCTCAGAACAGATAGGCGACATTTTAGAATGGAGATGAGGAGGAATTTCTTTAGCCAGAGAGTGGTAAATCTGTGGAATCCTTTGCCACAAGCAGCTGTGGAGGCCAAGTATTTATGTATGTTTAAGGCAGACATTGCTAGATTCCTGATTACTCTGAGCATGAAGTGATACAGGGACAAAGCAGGAGATTGGAGCTGAGAGGAAAATTGGATCAGCCATGATGAAATGGCGGAGCAGACACGATGGGCCAAATGGTCTAATTATGCTCCTATATCTTATGGTCTTATATGTACCAGACATTCATACAACAATCCACCATCTGCTCCCAATGCTTCATGTGTCTTTGATCAAGGGACTAAGCTACACCTTGCCCAAGGGTTACCTTCAAGCTAGCACAGGGAAGGAGCGCCTTACGCCTCCTTTGGTAGTGACGTTATCCCCAGCCCGCCAACCAGTTCTAGATGGTATCTGTAAGATTGCATAATTATACAGTGATGATTTTTGATGATGAATATTCTCTTTCTCAGGCAGTGGATCATGCAGGGCGGAGGGAAGTACATACCCATGATGTATTAAGCTGAGTCCCAAACTCTCTGAAACCTGTTGGATGCCTGTACATTGGAACTATAGCACAGTACTAGACCACAATGCAACGAGTCAATCCTTGATCTGGAAGCAACATCACTGTCGAGTAAGTATTGAGATTTTAGACCATTATCATAGCAACAAAGATATATAGAAATTATATTTTCAAATCATGATCGTGTGTGATGTCAAACATATTACTTGCTGCCCTTGTCCATCTAGAAGTTTCTAATTTTTCAAATGCTGTCAAATAAGCCCTGGCAACTTGCTGCCTCAATTGTGTCGATTGTGTGTGCTACAGCCATGTAGAGCAGCAGAATGAAGGTGACAGGACGGGTTGTGGATGAGCTGGAAGCCGATGCTTTAAATGGGTGATGTTGAGATTGATCGGTGTTGGAAATACCTTCATTCAGAGAAGTGTTGAGTATTTCAGTACACTTGCAAATTTCTACAGATGTACCATGGAAAGCATTCTAAGTGGCTGCATCATCGTCTGGTATTGGCAGGGGGAGGGGGGGGGGGGTCTGAGGGTGGCTACTGCACAGGATCAAAATAAGATGCTAAGAGTTGTAAATTTAGTCAGCATCACATGGGCACTGGTCTCTGTAGTAGCCAGGACATCTTTAAAGAGCGGTGCCTCAGAAATGTAGTGTCTATCATTAAGGACTGCATCAGCCAAGACATGCCCACTTTGTTACCATCAGGGAGGAGGTACAGAAGCCTGAAGGCACACCCTTAATGATTCAGGAACAGCTTCTTCCCCTGTGCCATCTGATTTCTGAATGGACATTGAACCCATGGACACTAGCTCACTACTTACTTTAAATTTCTATTTTTTCACTACTTATTTTATTAACTATTTTATATATTGCTGCAATTCACTGTTTTTTTTTCTATTTTCTATTATAATGTGTTGCATTGTGCTGCTGCCACAAGGTTAACAAATTTCACAACACATGCTGGTGATAACAAAGCTGATTCTGGTTCTGACTTCAATCAGTTCCTTGTATACCTTGGAATATAAGTCAGGAACCTGGACCCACGTTGTGGAATAAGCTACCTTCTTCTTGCTTGGCAATTTTCTGCCTAAGCCAGGTAAATTACTGGTCAGTGATGATCCCCAGAATTTGTTGTTACCAAATGTCAAAGCGAATTGATTAGGTTCGATGGAGATTGTAATCACCTTGTATTTATACAGCAGATTCTCTACCATTGTCAGAATGTTCGGATACTACCCAAATGCGGAGGGAGAGACACTGATGCAAGTCGACAGTTCAATGCAAACTTTGCAGAATTTTTAAGAAAAGGAAAATATTAAACGTTAAGCCAACAGGGCCATTAACAAAAACTTTCAAACTGAACCTAAAATGCCATCGCTGTGGCTGAAAGCAATACTAAATGAAAACCACTTGTTTTCAGCGTCAGTTTGAATGATAATCCTCTTTCTCAAAGACAAGGGTACACTGGGAGAATAACATTGCTGTGCTTTGCTCATCTCAACAAGACTACGACAAAAATAAGGGAGTTAAGTACTGCCATCATGAAACAGAAATTAGCTGTAACATGGATACTCTCGAGCACAATTGCCTAACCTGCTGTACAGCTCACCTGTGAAGACACATAGACTCTGCAGCAGAGTCCATGGTTGTGGCAACCATAATCAGTCCAAAAATGTATAGGACTTGCTGCACAATGGCATTAAATGCTTCACTGATGGAAATTGAGTTATTCACTGAAAGCAAAAAAAATTTATTCAGCATTTACAGATAACAAAAGAGGGCTTTGTCTACTAATCTACTTCATACATCACCTCCTCGTCCTTCAAATCTCTGTTACGCATGGTTACAGGTTATGCCCAAATAATTTCAATGGTTCTCCTGCAGAAAGCTATTAAAGTAGGAGCAGGGAGCTTGCAGTCCTCAATCTTCTCAGAAAGTGTAGACAATGCTGTGCCTTCTTCACTAGTGAGGAATGTTGTGGGTCCAAGTTAGATCAACCATTATGTGCACACCAAGATCATTGTGTTCTTCACTCTCTCCACAGCAGAGCCATTGATATGTGATGGAGAGTGATCGACCTGTGCCTTCCTGAAGTCCAACGTCATCTCTTTTGTCTTGTACCAAATGAGAATCCAGTTGTTCTCACACAATTTTACAATCTTCTCCACCTCCTCCTTGAATGCTGACTCATCATTGTTGTTGATGAGGGCCATGTACATCATGAGTGAACTTGATGATGCAATTTGAGTTGGATCTGGCATTGTAGTCATGAGTCAACTGCATGAACTGCAGTGGGCTGAGCACATGGCACTGGGATCACCAATGCTTAGCATGATGGAGCTTAAGATGTTGTTACCAACTTGGACTGACTGGGGTCTTTCTATCAAGATCTGGCTACAGAAAGGGTTGCTGAATCCCAGCAAGACCAGCTTATCCACCAGCCTCTGAAGGATGATCAGGTCACCAAACAGTAGCTGGGATGTGGACTATAGATTACAGCAGGAAATTTAAAAATGTGTGTCAAAAGAGCAATGTTATGATAGTCATGGGAGATTTTAGCATGCAGTTAGGTTGGAAAGATCAGGTTGGTCATGGATCTCAAGCAAGTGAATTTGTTGAATACCTATGAGATGGCTTTTTAGAGCAAGGGGACCAGCTATAGTAGATTGGGTGTTATGTAATGAACAGAATGGGGGGCAGCACGGTAGTGTAGTAGTTAGCACAATGCTTTACAGTACCAGCAACCTGGGTTCAATTCCCGCTACTGCCTGAAAGGAGTATGTACGTTTTCCCCATGAAGACGTGGGTTTCCTCCAGGTGCTCCAGTTTCCTCCCACAGTCCAAAGTCACACTGGTTGGTAAGTTAATTGATCAATGTAAATTGTCGCATGATTATGCTAGAGTTAAATCAAAGTTTGCGGGGCGGTGTGGCTCAAAGGGCTGGAAGGGCCTATTTTGTGCTGTATGTCAATAAATAAATACAAACCATAAAATTTTTTAAAAAGAGGTGATTAGGGAGCTTAAAGTAAAGGATCTCTTAGGATGCAGTGATTACAATATGATTGAGGTCAACTTGAAATTTGATAGGGAGAAAGTAAACTGTTTAAGTCAGTAAGGCGTAATCATTTAGGCCAGTTACCATCGCTCTCTTGGGCCCAGAATGATGATGGCTGCCTTGAAGCCTGCCGGGCCAAAGGACTGTTTCAACGAGATATTAATGATGTCCATTAAGACCTTGGTTAGCTGGGCCGCACCTGACCAGGTATATTGTTTGGCCCCGTACCTTTGAATGCATTTACCCTGGCTAGGATTCTCGTCATATCAGCTGCGGCCAGAAAAGGTGCCTGTTCCTCAGGTGCCGAGAGGGCTTTCCTCAATGTTACCTCCTTCAATGCATAGAAGGCACTCAGCCTTCTCGAATCACTGTGTGATCCAATTTTGTTCACCATGTTCCTATCATGGTGATCTACTTACTAGTTCGTAAATTGCCTCTCTGTCTATAACCTTATGCTGTTGGCCTCCTTCCCACCCCCTCTCAACAAAACTCCCTTTCTCTCCAGAGACATGAGATTCTGCAGATGCTGGAAATCTCAAGCAACACACACAAAATGCTGGAGGAATTCAGCAGATCAGGCAGCATCTATGGGGGCAATAAGCAGTCGACTTTTCAGACTGAGAACCTGCATCAAGACTGGAAAGGAAGGAGGCAGAAGCCAGACCTTCCAGCCTGAATTCCTCACTCACCCCTACCTTCTTATTCTGGCCTCTTCCCCTTTCCGTTCCATGATGAAAGGACTTGGCCTGAAACATCAACTGTTCGTCTCCCTCCACAGCTGTCTGTCCTGCTAAGTTTCTCCAGTGTTTTGCCTACATTGCTCCCTTTCTGCCTCCAAGTGGATCACAACCTTGTCATAGGATTTGAAGGCCTGTGTGCTTCAATGACCCGGAGAGCTATGTTGGCTGGAGTTTGGGCGTGGTGCACCCCAAGGGTAGAGGCCAGACTAAAAGTGGTCCACCAGTCCTCCAGGTTCGGGGGTTCAGCTCAGGGCCAACGACCCTGACTGGTAAAACAAAACTGATACAGAAACAGCAATGAAGAAACATTCTACATCTGAGTGTGGTGGTATTCCTGACCTGCATGGCTGAGAGCAGTGAAAAATGAGTGGAAGCTACTGACACAATGAAGGAAGCCATGAAAACCACCAGAGATGGAGGGCCTTCGCTGCAGCCCCAAATGCCAGTGGCATAACAGACAGTAGAGAGTGAGAGTTCCCTTTCTCTCCAGCCCATACTCAATGAATTAAAATCCCTGTCGTTCATATCACATTGAACCGGGCAATACTAATCATTTCAGGGGATAATTCCACCATGTACTCATGCAGTGAGAATGGTGACTACTGCTAATCAGCCTCACACTAAATGTTTTACTTTTCTGACCCATGAAGGGAGGAGCTAATGATGGCTCCAGAGGTTTTTGCAGATCTAGGCAACTTCTTCCAGTTCATCCGCAAAGCGATTTATATTTCTTCTCTTTCCGTGTCTCTTCTTTTCAAGGTGGCTGGGGTCCTGGTGGAGTCCCTGATCTACAACTGCAGCTCAAACTACAATCTCCACCATGGGTCCTCCTTTTCGGACTCACTATTTCATGGGTGTTTGTAAGGATTAGCAATTGCCTGTTGTACACTGTATATATTAAATTGAACCATTTGCACCATGTTGATGGCATGTCAGCAATAGGTCAGATGGGACATGTCATCAGGAACAACATTCCCAAAAAAAGTTAGTTTGAAGTAGGAGCATTTCAATGATGAACTATGGTTAGAAAGGAGGGAGGAGGAGGTCAAGGTGTCCTTGTGGATCTTGGATCCTTAAGACCTTTGTTTCTAGCTTCCATACTTGATTGCAAGGGAAGTCAGCAGGTAAATCACAGGAAGGAAACAGGGGAGAAAGGGTTTAAAGGTGTACGAGTTACAAAAACAATTTCCACCTGTCTTTCCTTGCTAAGGAAAGATCCTGCAGCAGTGATTTAACTCGACTAATGCTCTCAAAATGTTGAGGAAATTAAGTCCCCATGCACGCTGAGAGGTGAACTGACATTTTGGAATAATGCTTGAAATGCAGTGTAGACAGTCTCCCGAGTGTTGCTGAAAACCATAACGTGGTATCAGGTTGGGGGAAGAAAATGGAAAGTTTAAAGTTCCCAAAGTATTTGAGAGCAGAAGGAAATGTCATAGAATTGTAGAAAAAAAATCTGGAGTAGAAACTTACATTGAATACAACAGGAATGCTCCTAGGAGACAAAATAGACAAAGTGCAGGTCAGTACATTACTGGAAAGGAAAGGTGAGAAAGTGCGAATGGTTCCTCATATGTTTACAATATATAATAAAAAAACTTGCATTTGAGTCATGCTTTTCTACTTTCGCGGGATATCCCAAAGCACTTTATGACCAATGAGGTACTGTTTCAAGAGTAGCTATTGATGCAGTTGAAAAGCAGTCACTAATTTGTGCACAAGCTCCCAAAACCTGTACTTGAAAGATGATCAGATAAATAATTTTTCCTTCTATTGTGCTAATTGAGTTAAGCATTGCATAGGATATCAGGATAAATCCCCTGCTCTATTTCAAAATAAGGGGCTGAGCCTTTTAAATCCACCTAGGAGAATAAATATTTTAATATCTAAAGGATGACACCTACAATGCAGCATCCTTACTGGAATCACAGCCTGGAAATCTGAGCTTGTCTAAAGAACAACCACCATCTTCAGATTCAGAGGAGTTCTACCAGTAGACAACATCCAGTAAAGCAAAGATTTAATAGTAGTCCCAAGGTTCCCATGTTTGGTTTAAACAATTGTTAATGCCGATTATTACTTTTAAAAGATGTGTCAATACAATGCTAGCTTAAGAGGATAACCTGGGCAGAAAAATATTGAAGTATTGGTATTATGTGTAAATAATTAAGTATTTTTTATATCCAAGTTACTCTCTTAAGCTAAAATTGTATTGAAACACTATTTTACACATACTACATGGAGAATATATCTAGAGAGTTGGCAACTTTAAATTCCCAAGTGTTATTATTTCTGAGGACCTGTCCTGGGCCAAGCATGTTAGAGCAATTAAGAAGGAAGCACGGCAGTGTCTCTAGTTCCTTAGGAGTATGAGGAGATTTGGCAGAACATCTAAAATTTTGACAAACTCCTATTGATGTGTAGTGGAGAGTATATTGACAGGCTGCATCAGAATCAGAATCAAGTTTATAATCACTGGCATATGTCATGATTTGTTAACTTAGCAGCAGCAGTTCAAAGCAATATATGCTAACATAAAAAGAAAAAATCAGTAAATCAGTTACAGTAAGCATATATATATATGTATATTAAATAGTTAGATTTAAAAATAGTGCAGAACTGAAATAATAGATTAAAAAAGTGGGATAGCGTTCATGGGCTCAATGTCCATTTAGGAATCGTATGCCAGAGGGGAAGAAACTGTTCCTGAATTGCTGAGTGTGTGCCTACAGGCTTCTGTACCTCCTTCCTGTTGCTAACAATGAGAAGAGAGCATGTCCTGGGTGATGGGGGTCCTTAATAATGGACACGCTGAGGCTCAGCTCCTTGAAGATGTCTTGGATGCTGTGGAGGCTAGTACCCAAGATCGAGCTGATGAAATTTTACAAGTTTCTTTAGCGTCTTTTGGGCAGAGAGTGATACAGCCTGTCAGAATGATCTCCACAGAATATCTATGGTGACAAGCCAAATTCTTCAAACTCCTAATGAAATATAGCCACTGTTTTGCATTCTTTATAGCTGCATTGATATGTTGGGACCAGATTAAATCTTTAGAGATCTTGGCACCCAGCAACTTGAAATTGCTCACTCTCTCCACTTCTGATCCCTCTAAGAGGATTGGTTTGTGTTCCCTCTTCTCACCCTTCCTGAAGTCCACAATCAGCTCTTTTGTCTTACTGACATTGAGTGCAAGGTTGTTGTTTCGACACCACTCCACTAGCTGGTATTTCTTGCTCTGTACGCCCTCTCATCTCCATCTGAGATTCTACCAACAATGGTTGTATCATCAGCAAGTTTATAGATGGTATTTGAGCTATGCCTAGCCTCACTGTCATGGGTATAGAGAGAGTAGAGTGGTGGGCTAAGCACACACTCCTGAGATGTATCAGTGTTGATTGTCAGCAAGATGGTATTATCACTGCACAGATTGTGGTCTTCCAGTTAGGAAGTCGAGGATCCAGTTGCGGAGGGAGGTCCAGAGGCCCAGGTTCTGTAACTTATTGATCAGGGCTGTGGGAATGATGGTGCTAGTCAAAGAACAGCATCCTGACGGAGGTGTTTTTATTGTCCAAGTGATCTCAGGCCATGTGAAGAGCCATTAAGATTGCATCTGCCATAGACCTATTGAGGTAATAGGCAAACTGCAATGGGTCCAGGTCCTTGCTGAGGCAGGAGTTCGTTCTAGCCATGACCAACCTCTCAAAGCATTTTGTCACTGTAGATCACAGCATGATATGGAAACACCAATGTCTTTAAACAGAAAATCCTTCAAAAAATAGTGCCTACAACCCAATCCATCATGGGTAATGCCCTCCCAGCCATGAAATGTCATAGGAAAGCATATCTATCATCAGGAACCCCCACCATCCAGGACATGTTCTTTTCTTACTGCTGCCACCAGGAAGAAGATATAGAAGCCTCAGGACTCACACCACCAGGTTCAGGAAAATTTACTACCCCTCAACCATCAGGCTCTTTAACCAAAGGGGATAACTTCATTCAACCTCATTTGCCTCATCACTGAAATATTCCCACAACCAGTGGATTCACTTTCAAGTTCTCTTCATCTCATGCTCTTGATATTTATTGTTTATTATTTATTATTATTGTATTTTCATTTTGTATTTGCCAATTTGTTTTCTTCTGCATTCTGGTTGAATGCCCTAGTTGGGCAGTCTTTCATTGATCCTGTTACAGTTGTTATTCTATAGATTTGTTGAGTATGCCCACAAGAGAATCAATTTCAGGGTTGTAGATGGTGACATATGTACTTTAATAATAAAATTTACTTTGAACCTTGAACTTTGACTATAAACCTTCCAGGATAATTCTGAAACAACTGTTTCATTAAAATTGGAGAAGCTTACCTGCGGAATAAAATATTTTGAAAATGGAATGTGAGGTAAGAAAAAAAATCATTGATTAGGTAATGGCTGGAGTACTGTGTACAGTTTTAATCACCACAATGTAAGGAAGTTGTGATTATACTGGAGAAGGTGCAAAGAAGATTCAGTGGGATGCTGCTTGGAATGGAACATTATAGTAATGAGGAAACACTGTGTGGACCAGGCTTGTTTTACACACAGAACCTGATGCTAATTTGGAAAGAGATGCCAGAAGAGGTGGTAGATACAGATTACAATTTTTTTTTAAAAAAGCAATGGATTAAAACAAAACATAGAGGACCTAATACAAACAAATGGGACTCGCAGAGATAGGTATAGATGAAGTTAGCCAATGTGGCCTGTTTTTATACTATAGACTGTAGTTCTGGGGTGGTGGGGTGAAGATATGTCTCTACCAAAGGAAGTGTAAAGCGCTGCTTCCCTCCACTAGCCTGCAGGTCATCCTTACGCAAGGTGTAGTACCTGCTTAGCCACCCTGATCAGAGGAGCAGGTGGAGAATAGTCATATAAGTAGCTGGTGCATATCGCAGGCTTGGGTTATTCGACACTGATGTCAGGCAGATAATTACTGAAGAGTATTGATAATGGCTGGAGTCTCCTATCTTGCAAAGACACTGCCCAGAAGAAGGCAATGGCAAACCACTTCTGCAGAAAAATTTGCCAAGAGCAATCATGATCGTGAAAAGACAATGATTGTCTATGTCATACAACATGGCAGATGATGAACAAACAATAGTTTTATGATTCAATGATTCCAAGGAACCGAATGAGCTCTTTTGTCACCAAAATATAGAATGCTATGGACCAAGAGCTGGCAAATTGAGTTATTTTAAATGATTAACAGGAACATGGTGGACTAAGAAACCTGTTTCTAAGCTGCATGACTGTCGTTTGTCCATTATGCACTGTGTCATATGACATGGGCGATCATGGTATTTCCATGACCATGAATGTTCTTATCAAATTTTTCTACAGAAGTGGTTTGCCATTGCCTTCTGCTGAGCTGTGTTTACACCTCCTTTGGTAGAGACGTATCTCCACCCTGCCACCCACGTATGACTCTATGACTGTATAACGGCAGAATTAGAAGTACCTTATTTCTTTTCCTGTAACCTGATGCTGATGAAGATTCTCAAATTAGAGTGTCTATTGAATCTGTCTTATGAAAATCATAAGCAAGTCTAAATGAGATGATGATAGAAGCTCCTAAAGCTAAAATTCTGCATCTTAGAGGGATTTTCAGATTTCAAATTTTAAATTTTTCCTCTGTTGTAACAGAAAGATTGTATTCTGTTAGTTCGTCAACCTGAAACAGTAAATAACTCCCTCCACAGATGGTGCCTGATCTGTAGAGTATTTCTAGCATTGATTTTTATTTATGATTTACACCATCGACACTTCATTTTTTTTGATTATGAAAATTAATAAATCAGTTTTTTGATGTTCAATAACTAATGAAAGAGCGGGTGGTAAAATAATAGTACCCAATTCCTAGGAATGTGGATGGAAATGCTTACAGTCAACATCATTGAGTTGCCGTTTCCAGAATATTAGCAACTCAGATGTCCTTCAAATGAACAACATATGACTTCCTGATTTTTATGCTGTGTCCATAAGATCATAGGACATAGGAGCAGAATTAGACCATTCAGCCCATCGAGTCTGCTCCGCCATTCCATCATGGCAGATCCCGGATCCCACTCAACCCCATACTCCTGCCTTCTCGCCATATTGTTTGATGCCCTGATCAATCAGGAAACTATCAAATTCTGATTTAAATATATCCACGGACTTGGCCTCCACTGCAATTTGTGGCAGAGCATTCCACAGATTCACTATTCTCTGGCTAAAAGAATTCATCTTACTTCTGTTCTAAAATGCTCTCCCTCCATTTTGAGGCTGTGCCCTTCAGTTCTGGATACCCCCCACCATAGGAAACATCCTTTCCACATCCATCCTATCTAGTCTTTTCAACATTTTGTCGGTTTCAATGAGATCCCCACGTATTCTTCTAAATTCCAGTGAGTACAGGCCCAAAGCTGCCAAATGCTCCTCATATGTTAGCCCCTTCTTTCCCGGAATTATCCTCGTGAACCACCTCTGGACTCTCTCCAATGACAACAATTCCCTTCTGAGATATGGGGCCCAAAACTGTTGACAATACTCTAAGGGTGGCCTGATTAGTGTCTTATAAAGCCTCAGCATTATCTCTCTGCTTTTATATTCTATTCCCATTGAAATAAATGCCAATAATATATTTGCATTCTTTACCACAGGCTCAACCTATATTTAAACATTCTGGGAGTCTTGCACGAGGACTCCCAAGACCCTCTGCACAGCTGATGTTTGAACCTCTCCCAATTTAGATAACAGTCTTCACTATTGTTCCTTTTACCAAAATGTATTATCATATATTTCCCAGCACCGTATTTCATCTGCCATATTTTTGCCCAATCTTCCTGCTTGCCTAAGTCCTGCTGCAATCACATTGCTTCCTCAGTACTACCCCTCTGCCTATCTTCGTATCATCCGCAAACTTTGCCACATAACCATCAATTCGATTTTCCAAATCATTGACAAACAACATGAGAGTAGCGGTCCCAATACTGACCTCTGAGGAACACCACTAGTCTCCGGAAGCCAACCAGAAAAGGCTCCACTCACCGCTTCCTGCCTGTCAGCCATTCTGCTATCCATGTCAGTATCTTTCCTGTAACGCCATAGGATTTTATCTTGTTAACCAGCTTCATGTGTGGCACCTTATCCAATACCTTTTTGAAAATCCAAGTAGATGACATCCACTGCCTCTCCTTTGTCCACCCTGCTTGTTACTTCCTCGAAGAACTCCAACAGATTTGTCAGGCAAGATTTCCCTTTACAGAAACCATGCTGACTTTGACTTATTTTATCATTAATCTTCAAGTACCCCAAAACCTCACCTTTAATAATAGTCTCCAACACACTTCCAACCACTGAGGTTAGGGTAACTGGCCTACAATTTCCTGTCTTTTGTCTTCCTCCTTTTTTGAAGTGTGAAGTGACATTTGCAGTGAATTTTCATTGGTGTCCTGACCAAGGAAGGCAAACATAGCAAATGCCTTCTTTATCATCCAATCCATTTGTGTCGCCACTTGTCAGGGAGCTATAGACTTGGACCCCAAACTCCCTTGGTATGTCAATGCTATTAAAGGCCAGTTACTGTATACTTTCCCTTTACATTTAACCTCTCAAAATACAACATCATCATCATTATATATCTTTCATATGACATGAGTGATCATGGTTTTCTATCTCTCTTTAATCTGAGAAGTTCTAATAAGCTCTTCCAAACTTTTGTCTGCCTATTCCTTAATGTAACTCATGAATGTCATATGCTATTGATTGCAGCTTTTTCTTCCATCAGTTTTTCCAGCCACTGCAAGCATCTCTTTCTTCAGTACATGTCCCAGAAATTCCATCGGCTGTTTCCTGACTGATGATATCAGCTCTCCTCTTATTCAGTTTTTCACAACACTTCCTCATTTGTTACTTACAAAACACAACACTTCACATATTAAGCTCCTTCTGCCATTTCTCAGCTCATATCTGCATCTAATCTATATCCTGCTGTATTCTTTGATAACCTTACACACTGCTCACAGCTCCACCAATGTTTGTGTCATCTGCCGATTACTTATCAATCCATCTACATTTTTGACCAAGGTACAAGCAACAGAAATCCCAGCTCTGATCTCTGCCAAACAACACTGGTCCAGGCTTCCTGTCTGAACAAAACCATTCCATCACCACACTCTGTCTTCTATGACCAAGCCAATTTTGAATTCAAAGTTGAAAGTAAATTTTATGACCCTAAATATAGAGTCTTCTCCTCCTGTTAAGATATATGGCATCGACTTACCCAGCACCAGAAGATTCACCCACCTGGCCAGCATCATTTGGCCAGATGGTGAGACCAAAAACAATATCCAGTGCAGACTCAGCAAAACTAGAAACATCTTCAGATCAATAAGCAACATATGGGGATCAACCAAATATAGCATCCACACCAAGGTGAAACTGTACTGGAGCTGTGTTCTGTCCACACTCTTGTATGGGTCAGAATGCTAGCACATGACAGAGAGTGACCTTACCAATTTTTTGTCTTTGTACACCATGAGCCTTCAGAGGATCCTCCGTATTTTCTGGCCAAAAAAGATCACCAACAACACCCTACTACTTCAGTGTCATCAAGAGCCCACAATCAACATGAGGAAACATTGGAGAATGATTGGGCACATGATGAGAAAAGAGGCCAATTCCATCATCGGCTTAGCACTTCATTGGACCCCTGAAGGGTGGAGGAAACACAGGAGGTCAAAGACAACTTGGTGGCGTAGTGTAAGGCAGAACTGAAGACCCTGAACCACATCTAGGGCACAAAAGAGAAGTTGGCCAGGAACAGAGAGAGATGGAGGATCTTCATTGCTGCCCTGAGTGCCAGTGACGTAATGGACAGCAAGTGAGTAGGTATGTATATGTCACCATATACAACCGTGAGATTCATTTTCTTGTGGACATACTCAGTAAAGCTATAGAATAATAACCGTAACAGAATCAATGAAAGACCACCCAACTTGAGCATTCAATCTACCAAGTTATTATGGATCCCATGCACCTTCTGGGTCAGCCTACCATGACGAACCTTGTCAAGTGCATTACTAAACTCCAGAGTGGTCCATATGGTGCATAGCAGTAGAGGAAATGAACATTTAGGATGATTATGAAGTGTCAATCAAGTGGGATGCTTTGCCTTCAATGGTTTCAGCCTCTTGAGAGTTATTACTGCCGCACAGGTTTAAGCAAATGGAAAGTATTGCATTTTCTCCTCATTAATAGTCTTGTAGATAGAGGGAAGGCCTTTGAACAACAGGAGGTGAAGTACTTATCTCAAAATGCCAAGCATCAGAACCTGCTCTTGTAGCTATGGTATTGATGTGAATGATCCATTCAAACTTCCATTCATCAGTGGCCCCTAGGATTTGTCACAGGTGACTCAGTGATCCATGATAATCTTCTGAAGTCTACTCTTCTCTCCTATCAGGTTTCTTCTTCTCCAGTCCTCTACCTTTCCCATCCATTTGAACATCACCTATAATCTTTTAGCTACCTACTTCCCCTCCCCTCCCCACATCTCTTTATTTCTGAAACCTTCCCCCTTCCTTTCCTGAAGAAGGGTGTTGGCCTGAAATGTTGACTGTTTATTCATGTCTATAAATGCTTCCAGACCTGATGAGTTTCTCCACTACTTTAATGTGTTGCTCTGGATTTCCAGCATCTGCAGACTTTCTTGTGTTTTTGTTAACCTTGTACTTTAGGGTTAAAAACAATAGTGTTAAAAAAGTAATTGTTAATTTGGAGGGTAGTAAATATAGCCTACTATTTATAAAATGAGGAGGGAAAATATAGAGATTTACACTCCAGTAAGATTTGATATTGTGGTGTTTGTCAAGATTGGCAATTAATTTGCAGGTGCTTCATCACCAGTTGATGTGACATCCTCAGTAACACAGTTATTGGTGTTTCTCTCTGGACATACTCATATTTATGTAGACCCCCATTCACTTGCCTCAGTCCTGATTGGTTACCCCTTTCATTGACCTTTGAATTCTATTGGCCTAGTTTCTTTGGCACTTAGGGCATCGCAGATAGTGTCCATTTTGATTTGTTTGTTTACGGAGTTATCAGGGGAGAACTATGCTCCTAAACATTCTTATGCCTGTTCTGTGTTTGGCAGTGCCAGAACCTCTCTGGTGTCCTAAGTGGAGTCTTTTGTGGTCTTCATGTAGCAAGATCAGCAACTGTGGAAGATGCCTCCATACTGCCAGTTTGTATTCCTGTAAATGCATCTGACATAGTTCTGTCTGGTGATGAAATGTCTGCAAGCTAATTGCCAAACTTGGCGAACACTACATTATACGCCTCAATCTGAGCTACCAATATTTACCACCATCCTAAACACCAATAAGATTAATATCAGTGTGGAAATTGATATAATCTATTATATTATATAATGGCTGTGTGGGAGAAGACAGAGAGTGGTAGTGGATGATGCTTCTCAGACTGGAGGCCTGTGACTCGTGGTGTGCTTCAGGGATCTGTGCTGGGACCATTGTTGTTTGTTGTCTATATCAATGATCTAGATGATAATGTGGTAAATTGGATCAGCAAGTTTGCTGATGACACTAAGATAGGAGGCGTTGTGGACAGCGAGGAAGGCTTTCAAAGCTTGTAGAGGGATCTGGACCAACTGGAAAAATGGGCCAGAAAATGGCAGATGGAATTTAATGCAGACAAGTGTGAGGTGTTGCATTTTGGAAGGACAAATCAAGGTAGGACATACACAGTAAATGGTAGGGCACTGAGGAGTGTGACGGAACAAAGGGATCTGGAAGTTCAGATACATAATTCCCTGAAAGTGGTGTCACAGGTAGACAGGGTTGTAAAGAAGGCTTTTGGCATCCTGGCATTCATAAATCAAAGTATTAAGTATAGGAGTTGGAATGTTATGGTGAGGTTGTATAAGACATTGATGAGGCCAAATTTGGAGTATTATGTGCATTTCTGGTGACCTAACTATAGGAAGGATATCAGTAAGATTGAAAGAGTGCAGAGAAGATTTACTAGGATGTTGTCGGGTCTTCAGGAGTTGAGTTACAGGGAAAGATTGAACAGGTTAGGACTTTATTCCTTGGAGCATAGAAGAATGAGGGGAGATTCGAAAGAGATTTACAAAATTGTGAGGGGTATAGACAAAGTAAATGTGAGTAGGCTCTTTGCACTTAGATTAGGAGAGATAAATATGAGAGGACATGGCTTTAGGGTGAAAAGGGAAAGGTTTAGGGGGAACATTAGGAGAAACTTCTTCACTCAGAGAGCGGTGGGAGTGTGGAATGAGCTGCCATCTGACGTGGTACATGCAGGCTCACTCTTAAGTTTTAAGAATAAATTGGATAGATACATGGATGGGAGAGGTCTGGAGGGTTATGGACTGGGTGCAAGTCAATAGGACAAGTGGAATAAAGTTTTGGCACAGACTAGAAGGGCTGAGTGGCCTGTTTTCTGTGCTGTAGTGTTCCATGGTTCTATGGTTCTATTATATAATATACAATAACAAATCACTTGGAAATATCAATCATCATAGGTTAACGAAAGGAAAATCATGTTTATCAGATCTGCGAGATGGTTTTGAAATGTAACTCATAAAACAGGTAAGACCCAACCAGCGGTGGTGATTGATCTGGACTTGCAGAAGACTTTTAATAAGATCCCACATAAGATGTTAGTGTGTAAATTAAAGTACATGGGATTGTAGATTATATATTGACCGAGAATTGTTTGACAAACAGGAAACAGTTAAATAAACAAGCCATTTTTTAGATAACAAACAGTGAAAGCATGAGAAGCACAGGGGTCAGTGTCTGCTCTCCACCTTTTCACAATATACTGTACATATTTGGACAGGGGAACTAAGCGTAAGATTGCTGATCACACAAAGCTTTGGGGTGAAAGCGGAGCAGAGCACAGAATACTGTGAGCTGTGAGGACACGGTAAAGAGACTCAAGGTGTCAAACTTGATTGGGGCAAATCTTGTGGATCAGAAAGTGCATGGCAGCTGCAGTTGAATATGGATAAATGTAAATTATCTGGTTCTAATTCACATTATTATTATTCACACAGTGATAGAACAGGGAAAGGAGAGGTGCAATGAGAACTGGTGTCCTTGTACACCAGTTGTAGAAAGCAAGTACTCGGATCAATAACCCTTCTTCAGAAATGAAGAATCAGCCATGAGCAGGCAGACAGGTGGACCATACCTGTAGGACTGGATGGTCCATTCTTGCTTCTATTTTCTCAATTTATATAACACATCAACAGTTAGATTCTCACTCTTTGGGGAAAGTCACGCCCTGGCTCTTTGTGGCACAAATAATACTTGTGTCCTACTAACCCATGCCTAAATGCTGCCTCTGCCTTGCTGCTTCATTTGCTGAAGTTTTGCAAATGCAATTGCAAATTCTGCAATCATCAGATAAATCCCCTGCACCTGGCCCTGTTACAGGAGGAAGCAGCAGAAAAGGGTTGAGCCTTGGGGAACTCTTGCAGTGATGTCTAGGATGTGGAAAGATGACCTCCGATATCCACAACCATTTTCCCTTGTACCAAGTATGACTAGAATTTGTGTTATCTTTAATCCCCTTTTACTTCAGTCTTACCAGGGCTCCTTGATGCCATTTTTGGTGCAATTCCACTGAAGACAGGATTGTTTGCTGCCAGACCTGAAACATTGGTGGCTATACAGTTCGTTCAACATTAAAGAGAAACGTTACGTTCTGTAACTTCAGAACATTAAACTAATTCAAAGGAAGACACAGAAGTCCAAAATGTGTGTCTAACCGAGTTTACTCTAAGTGAAGAGCGTACATATCATGTGATAGCACGACGACGTATGCAGTTCACAGATTTATACATATAACCCAAAGTGAATTATTGAAACAAACAACAATACTTAATCAGTATCAGATCTAACATCACTGACATGTGTCGTGAAATTTGTTGTCTTTGTGGTAGCAGTACAACGCAATACATAATAATAGGAAAAAAACTGAATTGCAGTAAGTACAAATGTTAAACAGTTAAATAAGTACTGTAGTGCAAAAATAGAAACATAAGAATAGTGAAGTAGCATTCATGGGTTCAATGTCTATTCAGAAATCCAATGGAAGAGGGGAAGAAACTGTTCCTGAATCTCTGACTGTGTGCCTTCAGGCTCCTGTACCTCCTTCCTGATGGTAGCAATGAGAAAAGGGCATGTCCTGGGTGATGGGGGTCCTTAATGATGGACACCGCCTTTTTGAGGCATTGCTGCTTGAAGACATCCTGGATACTATGGAGGCTAGTGCCTATGATGGAGCCAATTTATTTTACAACTTTCTGCAACTTATTTCAATCCTGAGCGGTAGCCTCTCCCCCATACCTGATGGTGATGCAGCCAGTTAGAATGTTCTCCACTGTAGAGATATAAAATATATACAAGATATATGTATTTACAAGAAACAATACAGTATATTTACAAAATTACTCAAATATTACTGAAATATTAAATACACATCAAGAAGAAAAGATAAGCCTGTATTGCAGACAACGAGCCATCTGCTACTTTTTCAATGAGTTGATAATTGAATCACTCCTGATCTCTCAGGGGTCTGTCAAACTACCTATATACTGTTCTGAAAAAAGAACTGGATAATTATTGATGTGCCAAGCTGATATCTATTCCTTAAAGTATATTTCCAAATTAAATTATCTGGCCATTATTCTTTTGTTGTCCATAGAAGCTTGTCATACATAAAATGGCAAGCTATTCTTAATTAGCTGTAAAGTACTTTACGATGACCTAGACTTAAACAAGACTGGGCAGGTTAAATGCAGGAAGAATGTTTCCAATACTAGGACCAGGTGTCACAGTCTGGAGATAGTCATTTAGGATTGAGACCAGGAGAAATTCCTTCTCCCAGAGAACGGAAAACCTAGTGAAATTTTCTATCTCAGAAAGCAGTTGAAGCCAAATTTTTAAATTTATTCAAGAAGTTGCTGAATATGTTTCTTGGCTAGAGAAATCAAGGCATACGGGAAGAAAGCCAGAACAGGATATTGTCGCTGTCCGGTCCGTGGATTCTCATTCCAGTTATTTCCTTTCCCCCATGTTCCGTTGGGCACCTTGATTAAGGCACTTGATCTTCATTTTGTACCGGCAATATAAAGGCTGCGGGTTACAGCTGTGATGGCTGGGCCATCACTGGAAGCCAGTCATCTCACCGTAGCCACTGCGGCTATGTTCATCCCGGGTCCACCGAGATTTGTGGACTCTAGTTGCTTCGGTGCCCGTGGCTGCTTAGTGAATTCCATCGTTTCCGTGTCCAGCTGAGTTGCCAGCAGTTCTGTTGCTGCTCCAAGCAAGGTAAGGGTTTTGTCGTTTTCGTGGCCAGCTGGGACTGGGTTGAGTTGGGAGCCTATCGTCCGCTGTTCCTGGGTCAAGTCGTCAGGTCACGTTTCGAGCCTGAGTCGAGTCAAGTTCCAGGGTCGAGTCAAGTTCCAAGCCCGAGTCAAGTTCCAAGCCTGAGTCGAGAACCTGGGGCCGAGTCGAGAACCTGGGGCTGAGTCGAGAACCTGGGGCCAAGTCGAGAACCTGCCATCCAGCTGAGTGTTGCAGGCTGCTTTGCCACCACTCCGAGCCTAGATACGAATGGACTGTGATTCGGTCTCTTCATTGTCCAAGTCCTTCCAGCTGAGTAGGTCCAGCCATTCGCTGCTACTCCAAGTTGGGTATTCTGTCTCCTTGTTGCCCAAGTCCTAGTCCAAATACAGGCTCGTGGTCCTAGTCCAAGTTCCAGGCTCCAAGCCAAGGTGCAAGTTCCGAGTCCAAGCCGAGGTCCAGGGTCCAAGCCGAGGTCCAGGGTCCTAGTCCAAGCCGAGGTCCAGGGTCCATGTCCAAGTTGAGTCTGAGTGCAGGTTCCTAAGTCCAAGTCAAGTCCAAGGCAAGTTTAAGTCCAGGTTCCAAGTCCAAGCCCTAGTCCAGGGTTTACCAGATTGTTATACAATGTTTACATCTGTGTTGACATTTTGTCCTCGCGCCCTGGTCTCCCTAGTAACTATCAATCTGTTTATAAATACCTCTGTGTCTGTGTCCTGCACTTGGGTCCACTCTCAACACCCCCTTGTAACAGATATTGATTTTAGATGGTCAGCCATAATCATATTGAATGGAGATGCAGTCTCATAGGTCTTATTCCTATATTTTAATATTCCTTTTTCTCACTGACAGAAATGTGGAAAGTACTATGTAAATATAGTCTTTTTATTCATTCAAAGACATGATCTTAATCTTAAAAGGGTATTTAATCCACAGGGAAAGATATGAAAGAAGCTTCAGTTTTAAAATGACTGTTGAAGAAAGTGAATATCAAGAGACATATCTAGCCCAGTTTAGTTATCCAAACACACAGAAATAGTGCAGTGGGGGACATTCTGACAGAATTGCTGATGGGTTATAAAACAAAACAACAGTTCTCTCTTCAGAAGGAAAAAATTCTGAATACTGAACTTCTGAAATAAACTGGAAAAGTTGAAAATACCGTGCAGGCCAGGCAGCATCTGTGGAGGGAGAAACTGAGTGAATGTTTCAAGTCAATGGTCAATGAGGAAAGATCATCACTTTGAAACGTTGTGTTTCTTCCTCATACAGAACATAAAACAGTACACCACAGTACAGGCCCTTTGACCCATGATGTTGTGGCATCCCTTTAACCTACACAATCTAACCCTTCCCTCCTACATAGTCCTCCATTTTTCTTTCATTCATGTACCTGTTTAGGAGTCTGTTAAAAGTCCTTATGTAACTGCCTATACCACTAATGGAAATTGCAATTCCTCTGCAATTGGATCCTTGACTTCCCCACCGGCAGACCACAGTCATTGCGGATCGGGAATAACGTCTTCTCCTCGCTGACAATCAACTGTAGCACACCTCAAGGATGCATGCTTAGTGCACTGCTCTGTTCTCTCTATAACCACAATTGTGTGGCTTGACAAGGCTCAAACACCATCTATAAATTTACTCAACACACACAAAATGCTGGTGGAACGCAACAGGCCGGGCAGCATCTATAGGGAGAAGCACTGTCGACGTTTCGGGCCAAGACCCTTCGTCAGGATCAACCGAAAGGAGAGATATTAAGAGATTTGAAATTAGCCTCCCCCCACTAATTTGAAATCTCTTAGTATCTCTCCTTTCGGTTAATCCTGACAAAGGGTCTCGGCCCGAAACGTCGACAGTGCTTCTCCCTATAGATGCTGCCCGGCCAGTTGTGTTCCACCAGCATTTTGTGTGTGTTGCTTGAATTTCCAGCATCTGCAGATTTCCTCGTGTTTGCTCTATAAATTTACTGATGACACAACTATTGTTGGCAGAATTTCAGATGCTGATAAAGAGGTGTACAGGAGTGAGATAGATAAGCTGGTTGAGTGGTGTCACAGCAACAAACTTGCACTCAATGTCAGTAAGACCAAAGAAATGATTGTGGACTTCAGAAAGAGTAAGATGAGAACACACCCTAGTCCTCACAGAGGGAACAGAAGTAGAAATAGTGAGTAATTTTAAATTCCTGGGTGTGAACATCTCTGATGCTCTATCCTGGGCCCTACATATCGATGCAGTTACAAAGAAGGCACAACAAGATCAGGAGTTTGAGGAGAATATGCATGTCACCAAAGACACTCACAAATATCTACAGATCTGCTTTGGAGAGCATTTTCACTGGCTGCATCACCATCTGGTATAGAGGGAGCCACTGCACAGGATCATAATTCACTACAGAAAGTTGTAAACTCTGCCAGCTCTATCATGGGCACTCACCACCCCAGCATGCAGGACACCTTCAAAAAGCGGTGCCTCAAAAAGGTGGCATCCATCATTAACGACCCCCCCATCACCCAGGCCATGCTCTCTCCTCATTGCTACCATCAGGATGGAGGTACAGGAGCCTAGAGAGGGAGGGAGGGAGACACACACACACACACACACACACACACACACACACACACACACACACACACACACACACACACACACACACACACACACACACACACACACACACACACACACACACACACACACACACACACACACCATTTCAGAAACAGCTTCTTCCCCTGCACCATCAGATTTAGAGTCAGAGAGTCATAGAGAAATACAGCACAGGAACAGGCCCTTCAGCCCATCGAGTCCATTCTGAAACAATTTAAACTGCCTACTCCTAAAAACCTGCACTTGGGACCATAGCCCTCCATACCCCTACCATCCAAGTACCTATCCAAACTTATTTTAAACATTAAAATCAAGCTCACATGCACCACCTGTGCTAGCAGCTCATTCCACTCTCTCACGGCCTTCTGATTGAAAAAGTTTCCTTTCATTTTCCCTTAAACTTTTAACCTTCCACCCTTAACCTATGATTTCTGGTTGTAGAGCCACCCAACCTCAATGGAAAAAGCCTGCTTGCATTTACTCTATCTATACCCCTCATAATTTTCTATATCTCTATCAAATCTCCTCTCAATCTTCTATGTTCCAATGAATAAAGTCCCAACCTATTCAATTTTTTTATTCCAATTTACTCATTTACTATTTAATCCAATTTACTCATGTAACTCTCACTTAGGCTAGTGGCTTAATCTAGGGGGTGATAGCCCCCAGCCTAGGCAAACTTAAGAAATCTCATTTGGGTGGATGCTGCGCAATGTGTCCCGTTACAAATCAGTACCCCGAAATAACAAACAGTACACAATATGTGATTAAACAATTAAGCTTTCTAATTCTTACTTTAACTATAGGGTTAGTAAAGAAAACGAAAAAAAAAGGAAAAGGGCCCAATCTTATGAAACAATCCATTGCGCAATGTTGGAGCTCACGGTCATCCACCATCAAGCTCCTCCAATTGTCGCTGCCCTTCGGACCCTTGCTCCAAGTCACCCCATCCGGTGGTCTACCAACTCTTACCATTCGCGTCTTCTCTCGACCGCGAAAATCTCTCTTCCAGACCCACAAGAAAGA
The DNA here is from genome assembly GCF_048418815.1 of Hemitrygon akajei. Classification (NCBI taxonomy): domain Eukaryota; kingdom Metazoa; phylum Chordata; class Chondrichthyes; order Myliobatiformes; family Dasyatidae; genus Hemitrygon; species Hemitrygon akajei. The sequence goes on from NC_133128.1 coordinate 184,628,811, forward strand.
ACAACAGCATTCCAGACCCTGTTATCTCTAGACATAACCCAAACATTGTTGCTCTACAGAAACCATTACATTATCAGTGAAACCTTACAGCATGTTACACTCAGGTGCTCCAGGCCTGGCAACATTCTTGTAAATTTTCCCTGTACTCTTCAACTTTGTTTACCTCTTTCCTGTAGGTAGGTGACCAAAAGTGCACACAATACTCTAAATCAGACCTCCAATGTCTTACACAACGTCAATATAACATCCCATCTCCTGTGCTCAATACATTTACCTGTATTTACGAAGGCCAAAGTGCCAAAAGCTTTCTTTACCACCATATCTACCTGTGGTACTACTTTCAATGAATTATGGACCTGTATTACCAAATGCCTTTGTTGTACCACACTCCTCAGTGCCCTATCATTCACTGCGTAAGACCTACCCTGGTTAGTCCTACCAAAGTGTAAAATCTCACACTTGTCTGAATTAAATTCCATCTGCCATTTTCAGCCCTTTTTTCCAGCTGATGCAGATCTCTCTGCAAGCTATGATAGTCTGTCTCACTGTCCACCACACCCCCAATCTTGGTGTCATCCGCAAATTTGCTGATCCAGTTTACCATATTGTCATCCAATCATTGATTAGATGTCAAACAACAAAAGACCTAGCACTGATCCCTGCGAAACACTACTAGTCAGAAGCTCCAGTCGGAGAAGCAACCATCTACTGCCACTCTCTGGCTTCTCCCACAAAGCCAATGTCTAATCCAATTTACCACCTCATTTTGATTGTAAGGCAACTGAACCTTCCTGTCCAAGCTCCTACGTAGGACCTTGTCGTATGGACAATGAAACCATGAACACTACTTCAGTATTTTTCCATTCTCTTTATTCACTACTTATTTAATTTAATTTTTTTTATATATATATTTCTTATTATAATTTATAGTTTTTATTGTTATGTATTGCAATGTACTGCTGCTGCAAAACAACAAACTTCACAACTTATACCAGTGATAATTAAACCTGATTCTAATTCTGATTCTGAAGTTCTACACACCTAACACTTCCTGTGTATAAAAACCTACCACTAACATCCCTCTATACCTTTGTCCAAACCCCTTAAGCTTATGCCTCCTCCCCGGGAATGAAGTCTATCACTGGCCACTCGATCTATGCCTCTTATCTTATTATTGTCACCTTTATCAGGTTGTCTCTTATGCTCCTTCACTCCAAAGAAAAAAGCCCAGGTTTGCTCAACCTTTCTCATAGACATGCTCTCTAATTCAGGCAGCATCCTGGTAAATCGCCGCTGCACTCTCTATAAAGCTTGCTGTATCCTTTCTATAATGAGGTGACCAGAACAGAACACAATATTCCAAGTGAGGTCCAACCGGAGTTTTATAGAGCTGCAATTTACGTCACTGTGCTTGAACTCAATCCCCTCACTAATGAAGGCCTTTTTTAACTGTCAACTTGTGCTGCGACTTTGACTATCTATGGATTTGGGCCCTGAAGTCCCTCAGTTCCTCCACACTGTCAACAATCCTGCCATTAACCCGGTATTCAGCCTTCAAGTTTGGCCTTCCAAAGTTACAGTAGGTTGTTTTACAATATATATGTGTATTGGGAGCAAGACTGAACTATTCACCTCCTTGACTCAACTCTGACACCCTTACATATAAAGAATCTATTTTATCTCTGCTTTAAAAATTAGGAACAGAATATCCAATGATTTGCAATTCTCCAAGAGAGAAAAATTCACATAATTCCTGTCTCAAATAATCACCCTTATTTTTAAGCGATGCTACTGCTCTGAGGGCTGGTGGGGTGGTGATACGTCTCTACCAAAGGAAGTATGAGGCATTTCTTCCCTCCAATCGCCTGCAGGTCACCCTTGGGCAAGTACCTGCTTAACCACCCACCGATCAGGGTCACATGAAGCCATGAGGTGAGAAGGTAGAACGGTCGTATGAGCAGCTGGTGCAGATCACAAGCCCTGGTTATGCAACCACTGATGCCAGGCAGAAAATCTCTGAAGAGTACTGGTAATGGCTCGGGTCACCCATCTTGTAAAGACACTGCCCAGAAGAAGGCAATGGCAAACCACACCTGGAGAAAAATTTGCCAAGAACAATCGTGGTCATGGAAAGATCATGACTGCCTTTGTCATATGACAGGGCACATGATGAAGGAACAAGCTGCTCTGGATACTCCCATAGAAGGAAACATCTTTCCACATCCATAACCACCCTGGCCAAAGAGGCTTACTGATCTGCTGAGCATTTCCAATATTTTCTAGTTTTGTTTGCTTATTCAAAGCCATTGCACAAGCCTAAAGATGTTTCATAATTACTGAAGGCTAACCGAAGTAAACACAAGGTCTACTGCAAATGAAAATCAAACAGCATGAAACCACTATGCTCAATGTGAGTGCATACAGTCAAGCAAAATTAATGGAAATTGAATATTGCACTGCTCCAACAAAAAGCTGAGCTGTAGTAGAACTCTTATCAAAATGTTTAAAGACTGATGCCTATTCATGAATACTTAACTGAAGAAGACAAAACATTAAGCCTACAATTAGCATATTTAGTTAAATTGTTGGATTAACTGGAGAATCCAAAACACAAGAAAAGCAAATTAAACCTGAAATTAGCATATTTGTAAGATTTTTGAATGAATACAACACAGCCAATCAGGATCTAAAATATAAACTGATTGATTAGCCACCCAGGGGCTGGAAAGATGGTTATGAATACTTGAAGAATAGAAATGAACCAAGTGACCGTTCCCCATGTTATTGAAGTAGAGTTCCAAGGTGTCCAGCATATCTGAAGCAGTCGCTGCTATCTGCAGCAGATATTAAGTACAACAATACTCAGTAAACTGCCCATAAACTGAGATGAATTATTGACTATTGACTGTTTTTGATGCTTTTTTGTGTAACTGAAATGGGCTTATACTACTCATAAAATTATGAGAAATGTCTTCTGCCCTTCACCCACAGTATATCCTTCAGCACCCTGCCCACCACAACCGCCCTCTGAGGTGGGTTGGATAAAGGTACACCCACATTCCAAGGACATATGTGTCACAGTGTACTCACTGAAGACAGGACTCAATTGCAGAGGAACGATGGGCTTTCTCTATCATGGAGGTCACTGGTGCTGACCTATTTGAGGAGTTGTAGGTGCAGGCTCATGTCTCAACCCAAGGGCGGAGGAGCGGGAGGATCTACAGGAGGAGGCGGAAACAGTTGGTTAGGTGTAGTAACTGTGACAGAGCCTTGGAGGAGCGACTGAGCGACACTGCAAGACAACTCATTCTCTCCAACACAATGACTCTGTTAAAGCACTAAATGAGTGTCCTCTTTAAATAGTCAGAGATTGCGGGAAACCACAATTAAGTTGACAAGATTAAACTGAAAGCACATGGGGCAAATGTCTAGTTAAGATAACAATTAGTAAATATAGGTGCTCAGAAACCCTAGAAGCTCAACGCTTTACAGCAAGCCACAGAGGCTATGGGGCTTGTGGCAGTATGGGTTATTGGTGAATTGGTCACATGGGTGTAATTGGGCAGCGTGAGCTCATTGCGCCAGAAGGGCCTGTACCATGCTATATTACTAAATAATCATCCTGTTCTGTATGCAGACGGTGCATGGAGGAAAATGAGTTGCTTAGTGTCGGAGCAATTTTTGGGTTTAGCACATCCACCAAATTACTTTAGCTAGCAATCTTCAAATTTGAATAGATTGTAGATTTAAATTAAAATGCTGCTCAGCACAATAGATTCCTAAAAGCCTTGAATCACAACCAAACAATGCTGAAGAAAATTCATTTAGATGCGTTTGGTGTGGGTGTGAATCAGGTGGGATGTTTGTGTGCAATTTCAGAGAGACCATTGTGGAGGCATTGTTGATATGGAATTGTCCCTTGATGCTTAGCACATAAAATATCAGGTAGTGAGGGCTAGCCAGACCTTTTCACCGAAAGTGTCTCAATATGATGCCTGCTGTATCCTGTTTTGTTGAATAAAGAGGGAGCTTCATAACTACCAATAATTTTCTCCAGTGACTTCATTCATGCAACAATACTTAACATCTCAGCAGAACAAAGCCCTCAATTCAGATTAAAGTTACTTCTGATTTGTGGAAAGAACATGCATTCCACTGGTTTGGCTTCCTGTTATCTCAGGCATGGGTGCCCTTCTGACCAAGAATCTGTCAGGTCAGGATTACAATGCCAACGAAACCAGCAAGCTACATCAGGCCTTTTATTTTGTACATTCAACCTATTGGCTTAATTCTAAGGAGAAGAGATGTCCTGTATGGGACATTGGAAAAAAAGTTGAATTTCCCCATGGGGATGAATAAAGTATCTATCTATCTATCTATCTGTGAGGAGTATGTATTGTCGGTCCACTCTAAGTGAAAATTTACTTCATGTGCTCTGTGAAGTTAGGTGTTATCGTCCCTTTGGAATTAAACTGCTGGTCCCTGGCAATAAGCAGCCTAAGTATCATTGCAAATGAGTAGAAAACAAAACAATTCAGACACTTTCACTTTTCAGAATCCAACTGCTACAATTCCTGCCAGTATCAGCACTTCCAGAATCCCTCAGCTCCATAAAATAATAAAGTACAATTAAATATTATGATTGTTCTGCACTGCAGGCAATTGCTTTATATTTTTTCTATGTGGTTAAGCACATTCAGCTTTTATTTTAAAATAGGCAGTTTCAGATCTGTATTAGGCTACTTCCTGTGCAGTGAGGAAATAGTAAGTGGGAAAGCACTTTGGCTGGCAGAAGGCCAGAGGCCAGAAGGCCAGGAGCTAATGAAGTTTCTATCTAAAGCCATCCTGTTGTTTCCCCAGCAGAGTGTTGGAGAAGCGACTAAGCGACACTACGAGACAATTCATTAAGTTGATGTTATATTATTTAGATGTTAATCTAAAGGTATCAATAAGATTTTGCTGAAACAAAATGTTATTTTTGTGTTTATTAGACATTAATCTGCATGCTAATAGTTTACACATACTACTTACCTGTCAGGAATCCTGTAATACTTAAGTGCGGGAAAATTAACCAAGTTCCTACTTAACTGCATGTACTTACTTGCATGAATGGAACATGACTTTAATTGCACTGTATTTTATTGTTTTTCAGTTTCACTCCTTTTTCACTGTCATGCCACTGAGTGCGATAAACAAAGAGCTAGGATTCGACTTCTTGACTCTCATGCCGTTTCTGAATGGAGTTTGGCTGACTGTCTAATTGATGTTACAGCTCTTCAGCAGGAGCAGTACAATAATCTTTCATTGAATGGATGGCCCACTGATTGCGTAGAGGTGCAAAGCAGAGGTAACATTTTTTATTAAGGCATGACTTTAAAACATTTTTGTTTACTTAATAAAATACACTCCTAGTGGCAGAATATCAACAAAATGGGCAGCATTTTCAGTAGATTTTCCTGTCCATGTAAAATATAACTAAAAGAATTATTTGCAGTTTTAAATATTGGCAAAGACTGATGAACTAACTTTAGTTTACATAAGACTAACCCATTTACCCCTTCAGGAACATGGGAGGGACAGGGGCAGGAAAAATGATCAATTTAATCGTTTTGAGTTAAGCAAACCAGAAGTGTTCTTACTGAGCTGAAAACCAGTGTAGATATGTTGAAGGTGGATAATGTGATCAACCATGTCAAAAACTAGAGAGGGGATAAGAAGAGAAGCTGGTTATTGACATGGAAAATGACATTTCTGATTGATTAGAACCATATCTTTGTTATGACAGGAATGAATCTGTTTCAAAAGATTCAAGTACAATGCCTTAAAATGAACATAAAACAATTGAGCCTTTAGGAAATTAGCAGAGGAACAGAGATTGGTGATGGGATGATAGTTTGAACAGATGATGAGGAATTCTGTCAAATTTTAGATGAAAGTCTGATGATGGAAGTTTCATTTGAAAGGGATGTTAAGCGTACTTGTGGTAGCATAGGGCATGGGATGAAAATAAGGGAGTATAGTGAAAGTAGGCCAACAGAGCAGGTCACAGTTCTCATGGATAGGTTCTCCAACAAATATTGTGCAATATCCAGATTAACCACATTCCCTTTCATGAACAGAAAGCTGTCATTCAGTTCCTAAGCACAATTCACACTTCAGCAATTTTTGAAGGTGCATTTGCAATCTCTTCTTTGACTTTTTCCACATCTATGTCCAGATTTTTTTTAAAAAAATCTTCTGTACTTATTTTCTTTCCTATATCAAAGTTCAAAGTAAATTTATTATCAAAATACATATAGGTCACTATATAAACACTGAAATTCATTTTTTGTCATTTTCTACTCAGTATATTCAAGAAAAGTATAGAATCAATGAAAGACCACACCCAACATGAAGGACAAACAACTGATGTATAAAAGACAATAAACTGTTCAAATACAAAATAAAACAATAATAATAAATAAATAATCAATAAATATTGAGAACGTAAGATGATAAATCCTTGAAAGTAAGTCCATTGGTTGTGGGAACATTTCATTGATGAGGCAAGTGAAGCTGAGTGAAGTTATCCCACTGGTTCAAGAGCCTGATGGTTGAGGGGTAATAACTGTTCCTGAACCTGCTGGTGTGAGTCCTGTGATTCTGGTACCTTCTTCCTGATGGCTGCAGTGAGAAGAGAGCAGGACCTAGGTGATGGGGGTCTTTCAGGAGATGCTGTTTTTCTGTGTCAACGCTTTGTGTATATGTGCTCAATGGTTGGGAGGGCTTTGCATATGATATCCACTATTTTTCTTAGAATTTCCATTCAAGGACATTAGTGTTTACGTATGAGGCCATAATACAACCAGTCAATATACTCTCTACCATACATCAAAAGAATTTGTCAAAGTTTTAGATGTCATGCCAAACCTTTGCAAACTTTTAAGGAAGTAGAGATGTGCTGTGCTTTCTTTGCAATTGCCCAGGCCAAGTCCTCTGAAATGATCACACAGATGAATTTAAAATTGTTGACCTTCTCCATCTTTGATCCCCTTTCCTCCTCCTGAAGTCAATAGTCAGCTCCTTGGTGTTGACTGACATTGCATGGGAGGTTGTTGTTGTGACACCACTCAGCCAGATTTTCAACCTCCCTTCTATATACTGATTGATTCAGCTTCAGCAAACTTACATATGGCATTAGAGCTCTGCTTAGCCTGACAGTCGTAAGTATAAAGAGAATAGATCAAGGGACTAAGTATGCAGTCCTGTGGTGCACCTGTATTGATGTGGAGTGATATAGAGTGAGTTAAAAAGATTTTGTATGAATCAGAAAGTATGGTAATGCTCCTGCTACTGAACTGGAGTTTAAATCCCTGCAATTAGCAAAGTAAGATTTAATTGTTGAATGTAAACTTGACATCTTTTAAGAAAATTAGGTTCAGATAGAGTGAAAAGTTGATTCCTTATGACCTGCATCCACACATATTTCTAAATGTTGATCCAAAATTGGAAGAAAAATGCTAAAAGTTTTAGCAAAAAGCATATATTTTCAAATTCATTTTCTGGCAATAGTACTTTGCTGCAATCTATATGCAACAGTACCCCATTTATAATTGTGAGTTAGCTTCCACCACCAGACATCTCAAATGCAGTTAACTCAAGCTATTTTATAATTGATGGTTATTTCTGTTTGAAGTATTCAGATCTAAAAATTTGTAAAGACCTGACTTCACTTCTGTTGCCTCATTGATGAACTGCTAAAGTGACATTTGTATGAACAACTTAACTAAAGAACAATATAATGAAAACATGAATTTGAATTCCATTTCCGTGAATTGAATGTCCTTTTTTTTACCAGCACCTTGATTACAAAGCCTAAAAGCTTGGGCAGTCTGCTTTCATTATTTATATAATGGGGGGGCCCATTGCTTGGGGTTGACTGGTTTTAAGGTGCCAGTAACCTGCTTTTGTTCCTTCTCCCGTCAGTAGAAGCGGACCCATCAAGCTTAGTATCTAACTACATGAAGGCCAGGAGATAAACTTGGTTGTCAAAGGCTATTTGAGTCACACACCATTGAGATAATTTAATAGGTAGTGGGAGCTTATCCCTACTACTACCACAGCCCCCAGCTATAACAACTTTAATAATAATGATGAATGAATTATGATCAGAAGTGCCTAAAACAAATGAAATTTGACGTGTTGATTATTTCCAAAGAAATAACTTAATAATTGCCTTTATATTTTCACTGAAAGCCAACCTTCTAACAGATATTTTCCTTTTCAGACAAGTTTGATCCATTCATAAGCAATGAAATAGACCGCACAATAGTATAGAAATTATACCATTCCTTTCAAAATTAAGGTCAAGCTGGAAGACAGAAGGGGATGGCACGATAGCATAAAGGTTTGCACAACATTTTACTGTACTGTCGGTTAATGCAAATAAAACAAAGTAAGGCATTTTATGTTCAACAAAACCCGTAACACATTTTATTGAACTCCAAAGCCTACAGCACCAAAGCGTGCTAAAAATCCTTACGTAACAATGTTATCACGACAGACCTGTCTCTTAAAGTGAAACCCAACTCAATGTTGGTGATTGCGAATTATGTACATTTCTCCCAATTACGTTACCCTACAGAGCCAACCCTGCCCAGAATTCACTAAAGCCAGCATTGTGAGTCTGTCTGGATCTTGGACAAGACACCCAGCTTGGGTCCTTTGTTCCATGGTTGGAGGAACCACAGGTGCCTCTGGCTCATCCAGAGGTATGTTGGCACCCTCATTGTCTGTGGTGAACTACATATACCTGTCTGGACACGACCCCCCCGCCCCTGCTGACTGCTCCTGTGGCTCCTCCCACGGACCCCGATATAAAGGCGATTGGAGACACAGCCCCGGCCTCAGTCTCCAGGATGTAGTGTGGTGGTCACTTGCTGCTTGTTCTTTCTTCCAGCCAATAAAAGCCTATATCTCGCCTCACGTCTCCGAGAGTTATTGATGGTGCATTATTGACACACAGAGAGGCCAGGAACATGGCAGGGGAATATGCCAAATCTTGGTGGGCCGGTTTAAGGTGATCTACTGAAATATGTTCAGGTTTACCCCTCTTATCTGTGCAAAAGTCTTTTCTCCCCATTCCAAACTGCCAGCGGGCCATCGTAAGGGGGCCTTAGGAGATGGTGTTGTGCATCATAGTGGATGAAAACAAATGACACAGAATGTAGGTCAGCTGGAAGTCAAGAGTGCTGTACATCATGATGGGAGGTAGAAATACGTGAAAAGGAATTGAATTTACTAAGGAGGCTGTTGAGAAGCCGACCAGGTGGTCGTGGCGTGAGGAATGAAATCACCTGGCACTTGTATCCTAACACCAAGGTTGTGGGCCATCACAGCCCATTGGTCTGAAATGAAGTGGAGACCGCAGTCAGAGGGGGTGCCAAACCGAGCGACCCCCAGCTGCTGCTGAACACCTCAGCTATGCCTGCAGCCATCATGGATGCTAGAGGGACGATGTCTGGCCACCTGGTGGTACAGTCCACCATGGGAAGGAGGTGTGTGAAACTGTTCGGGGGGTGGGGGGGGTAAGAGGACCAACAAAGCCCATGTTGACATGGTCAGACCATCACTCAGGGACCTCGAAAGGTGCCAATGGCACTTAAACACGACGGTTAACTTTTTCCCACTGGCACTCCACACAGCCTGCATCCCATCACGCACGTCTTTTCTAAAGGCCGGGCGTACCAGACAAACTTCAGTGCAACCAGTTCCTGTGAGGCCTTCCAGCCTGGTTGCGAGAGGCCACATATAGAGTTAAAACAGTCCGTCTCCAGTTTGCAGGCACAATGGGGCAAGAGCGACCGGTTGAGACAGAATAACCAAACTTTATTTCAGCCAACCGCAGGCCCATGTTTGCTGTTTAGTAAGCCTGGACCTCTGGGTCAGTAACTTAGTCAACTGCCATGCTGGCATAATCAACCCCTATGTGTACGGCCTCAACAGCTGACCATGAGAGGCAATGGGCCACAACATTATTTTTCCTTTTGATATGTTGTATATCTGTTGTGAACTCAGATATGCAGGCCAGGGGGCATTGCTGCCGTGCAGACCAAGCGACTGATATTCTGGCTATCACGGGCAAGAGGGGATTGGGGTCAACAAATGCTGTGAAATGGTGACCCTCTGGAAGAAAATGAAAGTGGGGGGATAGCCAGACAGAGACCGAGAAGATCACAGTCAAATTTGCTCTACTTACTTTAGGGGGACGGAGACCGAGAAGATCACAGTCAAATTTGCTCTACTTACTTTAAGGGAGCAGCTGCCACACGTCTCCAACAAGCTGATCATGCACAGCACCCACAACATAGTCTGAGGCATCAGTTGTAATGGTTCTGGGTGCATTGGGGAGTGGGTGCACCAGTAGGGTCAAAGAGATCATTTGGTATTATCAAATGTCCTGGTCATAACAAGTTCCAGATGACCTACGGCAAAAAACAATTCATAGAATTTATTCATCCTCTGTGTGTCTTAGACATGTTGTTGTTCAGTTTAAAATTGTGTACTGTTGTCATTGGTCTAAAGTTAGATTGGCTAAAATTAATAAAGATCTTGTCCCAATGTGTGACAGATGTAAACAATTCCCGGCTACACTCTGCCATATGTTCTGGTTGTGTCCAAAATTTGTAGATTTTTGAGTTTTGATTTTTGAAACTTTTTCAAAAATTTTTGGAGAATTAATTACGCCATCTTGGTCAATAGCACTATCTGGAGTGCCTTCTCAGAATATTAAACTCAGCAAATTCTGAGCCGATCTCATTGCTTTTTGTTCACTTCTTGCCAGAAGGCTGATCTTGTGCAAATGGAAAGACTCTTCCCCTCCAACATATGGGCATTGGATCAAAGATATCATGTTCTTCATAAAATTTGAGAAGATCCGCTATTTGGTCAGGGGACAGTCTGCAAGATTTAACACCACTTGGCAAACTTTTTTAAGTTTTGTCAAAAACATGGATGCTGAAAAAATTATTTGAATGTGTAAGGTGCTGTATCTTTATATAGACAATAGGCCTTTATATCTATTTTTGACTGGTCTGGTTGGTTCTATTTGTTCTTGTTTATTGAGGGGTGAGGAGTTCTTTTTGTAACTGGTATAAAATGGTTGGTTGTATTATAACATATGTTCTGCTATTTTTCTTTGTTAATAAAAATACTTTCATCAAATGTCCTTGTCATGTCTGATGACTAGTCAAGCACTTGATTAGTGGTTGTGCCTTTAAGCCCATTATATAGGGAGAACATAAGTTCAGCAGCACATGGAATGAAGTAATGATAGAAGTTCACCGTGTCTAAACACTCCTGTAGTTTTTTAGTAGTGTGGGGCAGTGGGAAACCCATAATAGCGGTTATCTTTGATGGAAGGGGTTTTGCATCGTCTGCAGAGATGTGACGCACGAGAAAGTCAATGCTTGATACCCCAAACTGCCATTTATCAGAGTTAGTAATCAAGTCGTGTTGGCTTAAGTGCTCGAAAAGTGCATTTTTCAGTCCAACCAGCATGCACAGAAACTCAAAAAGGCCAAATGGAGTTATCACAGCCATTTTGGGAATGTTCTTCGAGCACACGGGCACCTGATGGTAGCCCCTAACTAGATCAACTTTGGAAAAAATTAACCTTCCGGCTATACATGCCAAAAAATCTTGAATGTGTGGGATCGGATAATGTACCCTCGTTAAGACGTTGGCAATTACCACACAGTCAGCAACCACCATCGAACTTAGGGACCATATGGAGGATTGAAGACCAGGGGTTATTCAGCTGGCATACAATTCGAGTCTTTCCATGTTGGCAAACGCTGCCTTCATGGCTGTCAGCTTTTCTGGGCATGAACTGGCAGGCCAGTTCTGAGAATGCTGTGCTCGAGCCCATGTTTTGTGACTGAATAGAGAATGTGGGCTTGGTGAGGTTGGGGGATTTGTCCAGCAGCCGAGTAAACTCCCATGCGGTGGTGCATGTGCTTGACAGGGTCGTTGTGGGGAACTTACTGAGGGAACAGGGGAATGACCCAAATTCCCTGACATCCACAAGCTGACAGTTCTTAAGATCGACTAACAGTCCTTGGGCACACTGGAAATCTACACCTAGAAGAGGTCTAGCCAGCTTAACCAGGATGAAGCCCCATGTTTAACGTCACCCCCCTCCCCCGAGGCAGAGCATCACCCATCATGTCTGTAAGTCTAGATCTTGCTGCTGTTGGCAGCCTCCAGTGAGGTTTCATTGCTCTTTGCCTTCTCATTAATAGGCGATGCTGGTAGCACACTCACTTGAGCACCCGTGTCACACAGGAAGCGTCACCCTGAAAGGATGGCCTTAATGTACGGTAGATGACCCTGGCAGCTAGATCCCACGGTCTTCACAGACCTCTGATGTTCCAATGCGCTGGAACTGTCAAAGCTGCAAGGTGGTCGGCAATTCCTAAGGTCGTACCAAAACGAGCATGGTGAAAGCACAGGCCCGGTTGTCATCAGTTTCACAGCCACGGCATCCTTATTCCGGGGGCCTTGCTGACCGGCCTTGTTGAGAAAAGGAAAGCAGGAGGAATAATGTGCCACTGCCCAGCTGAGTGTAAACTATGAGCCATCCTAACAAGCTCTCTACAGTCATACATGGGTGTATTAATGAAGGCTATGCAAACTTGATCAGGCATTTGCTGCATGGAAGAGGTCTTTAAAAATAAAACAAGGATGGTGATTTCCCAGGAGGTAGAGCATTTGGTCCATTAGCTCCAAAGGCTCACCATCACCAAGACCGGGCAAGGAGAGCAAGTGCTTGGCCCGCTCAGACTCCGATACTCCAAAAGTCTGCAAAAGGTTAGTTTTCAGCAATCGGTATTTATCAGGTTCAGGTGGGTGTTCACACTCTCACCACCATGGCATTGCTGAGTGATGCTGCCATGTAACTGTAGTAGAATTTGGTGTCATCCACGGAGATTGCTCACAGAATGAACTGGGTGTTAGCTTGTATGAACTAAGTGATGGGTTTTGCTTCCAAAGCTCCCGCAGTTTCAAAATGACTGCATTGACTGACGTGTTTGATAACTCTGGGATTGTCCTAAAGCATCAAGGTCACCAATGTAGGCTTACGCAAATAAAATGAAGTGAAGTGTTTTATATTTAACGAAACCCGCAACTTATTATATTGAACTCCAAAGCTGACACCACCAAAGCGTGCGAAAAATCCTTATGTAGCAATGTCATTGCATCAGAGCAGTCTCTTAAAACAAAACACCAGCTCAATGTCGGTGAATTACGTACAGTTCTTCCCTGCGGTACCAGCAATCTGCGTTCAAATCCTACCCCGTCTGTAAGGAGTTTGCACGTTCTCCCCATGAACGCGTGGCTTTCTGCACCTGCCCGATTTCCTCCCACAGATGGTCATTGTAAATTGTCCTATGATTAGTCTCGGATTAATAGGGGGGTTTGCGGGGCGGTGTGGCTCAAAGGGCCAGAAGGGCCTATTCTGTGCTGTTTCTCAATAAATAAGTGAACATCTAGGTTAAAGGTCGTGCAATGGAGCTGTACTGTAAATCCCGTGCTAATGAGATGAGTCTGACTTTCATGCCTATCGGTCTGTGCTGGAAGCCTTACTTCTGAAATGTTGTCTTTCACACACCAGTGATATGTAAATATATTCACAGCAAATCATGACAGAATGTTTAATAATTTACTGTCCCAGCAATGCATTACCTACAATCGTGCATTGTAATGAACATGTATCTCAGACTAACTAATACGAACCAATTGCTGTTTAAAGAGTGGGAAAGACCAGGTCGTCCTAATCGTTCTATCCTGGCTTCTTCCTTATATCTTCAGTGACCTCCATGCCTCAACTAGCAGCCTCTGAGACAGATACAAAAAAATTCATCCCCTAAAATTTCCATGCTTCTTTGTGTCTCCAAGATCTCACGGGAGCTGGGAAGATTAGAATAAGAAGCTTACAAGTACATATATTCATGATGATATATTCATGATATATTAATCTCTTTTATGGTCTTTTCTAATGATATTTAAAGCTGCATATATGTGACAAAATATTTTTCAATAGTTTGCAAACCAATCCAAAATTTGTCATCATTTTCCACACCTGTTTTTCAATGGAGATCAGTTTCTGTCTTATAAACTCTTCTTAAGCTTCCACGCGGGTACAGGTATCAATTACATATTGTGATGACGAACTCTGCCATCTTCGTCGGGGATGATGCCTGGGCGTGTCTAGTCCAGCACACCACTGGACTAGACATGCCAAGGCATCATCCCTGATGAAGGTAGCAGAGTTACTGTTATGAGATGCCCCGAACCACGCCAGCGGCCGGGATTTAGATGGTCCCGCTAATTGGTAATCATGCTTCGAGCGCCAAGAATTGAGTACTTAAGTAACACCTGAAATGTGGTTTGGTACTCAATCATAAGCCTGCTCGTGATATCATCTTGTGTTTGTTTTGAGCTCAGATCCAGTGTAATACCGCGTCTTGAACCTTGCTTTGGATAACTCAGTAAATGGGTCCAATTCACCCTTGTCAAGGACTCTCGTCATGATACGATTGAGCCAGTGAAACCAGTGGGGTATCAGAGCATTTCATCAGCTGTGGAAATTTCCAGCCAGAGCCTGAAGATACATGACCTCCAGGTTGCCATGCGCCAGCTGTTGAAGGGAGGAAGGCAACGTCACTCAGGTGAGGCTGTCGGTCACTCTGCAGAGCCAGAGCCAGATCTGACGGTGACCCAGGTTCTTGCTGCCACTTTCTCGCCCAAAGCCCCTTAGTATTTGAGCTCCAGCGGTGAGGAAAGTGTTTCATCACCCCGCCAGAGCCAGTTGAGCGTTGGACTGCCTGATAAAGATTTGACAGGGGACGGTCAGCAGCCGACTATGTGATCGAATTTCAGACCTTGGCCCAGGAGAGTGGTTGGAACAGGGAGGCCTTGGTTATGCTATACTGCCACAGACTCTGAGATGAACTGAAGGATATCCTTAGAGGTATTGATCAACCGGCCCATCCATCTCAACGCGTACAAACAAGCTGGAGGAACTCAGCAGGTCAGGCAGCGTCCGTGGAAAATCCATCCATCCGTCTCGATAGTCATCTGGCTGAGTGAGTGTAGGACAATGTCAGGAGGTCAATGAGAGTTAGTCTGAGCTCAGTCCCTACGCATTGCAGTTCCACTCTCCAGCATTGGACCATGAGCAGTCCATTGCCTGCTCAAGATCCAGTTGAACCCATGCAGGTTGGTGGCACTGGACTATTTACCAATGAGAGGTCCCAGCATTGAAGTCAAGGTCACTGCTTTTACTGCGGGGAAGCAGGCCACCTGTGGGCCGAATGTCCAAAGGTGCTGCCACCTAGAGAACTGCTATGACCATCAGTTGTCGGTAGGACTGCGATGTAAGCAGCCATTACGCCCAATCCCATGGATTCTGCTGAAGGCGGAGTTCATCTTGGGTAAGAACTTGAGGCAGGTGAAGGGTTTTGTGGACTCTGAGGCAGTGGGTAATTTCCTGATTTAGGAACCACTCCGGTTCAACATACCATTGCAAGAATTGAGCCAGCCCATGCCCACAACTGTCTTGAATGGCCACTCGCTCGAGTTCAGATAGATCTAGAAACAGTAAACACAAAGTACACTGCAGATGCTGTGGTCAAATCAACACGTACAAACAAGCTGGAGGAACTCAGCAGGTCGGGCAGCATCCGTTGAAATGAGCAGTCAACGACCTTCTGAGTTCATCCAGCTTGTTTGTACGTGTAGATCTAGAAACAGACTGTGGCGTTGCAGATGCGGATAGAGGATTGTGTGGAAGATATTAGTTTCTACATTATTGACTCCACTCATACCCCAGATCCTTGGGTACCCTTGGCTTTCCCAGCTTAACCCATCTGTGGACTGGTGGGAAGGGAGAATCACTGCCTGGCCCAGTCATTGTAAGAGGGTTTGTTTGCGGCAAGGTGCTCCAACACCCAGACTCTCTCATGACCAACACCCAATAAGGGGACGTCATTCAGTGCGAGGGAACCTGAGACCTTCTGGAGACCTAGTCCAGTGCTCAAGAGTGGACAAGTCGGTCTGGCCAATGGGACTGTGCGAGTCCCAACACAGTCTAGTCGGGATCCCACTGAAACTAGAGAGAGGGAGAGGTCCAAGGAGATGTCCGAGCAGTCTGGGAAACTAACTGTCAAGCTTAGTGAATCCAGTTGCCAGGTCTCAAGGAAGGGAGAGACTCCTGTACACCGATCCTTGAAGCCTGGTCCCAGAGGTCAAGAACTCTCTGTAATGTCTCACTGCCTTTGCCTGAAGATACAGGTGGGGATTTGGACTCTGCTTTGGCCACTCTTTCAATGAAAGAACTTAGTGAGCATAGGGAGAGGACTCCCGGTCTGTCGAATCACCCTGTCACAGAAGAAGCCTCAGGAGTCGTCCTCGAAGGAATGTCTGGAGGAGATAGCAACACCCAGACTGGTCAAAATCCCTTCTGTCTACAAGAACTTAGAAGAGGTATTCAGCAAAGGAAAGGCCTCAACTCTTCCACCGCACCAAACCCATGACTGTGCTATAGACCTGCTACCTGGTTCCTGTCCCTGCTGGGTGGAGTGTACACACTCCCAGGCCCAGAGAGAAGTGCAGTGGAGGAGGTCCTCCTCCTCACCCACAGGTGCAGACTCCTTCTTCATACAAAGGAAAGATGGGGGCCTGTGGTCATGCATTAAGTGTTGTGGATTAAATTGCATAATTGCCAAGGATCACCACCCCCTTCCACTCATAAATACAGATGCTCCAAGGAGTGAGGGTATTCTCAAAACTAGATATACAGAATGCATACAATCTGATCCATATTAGGGAAGGCAATAAGTGGAAGATGCATTCAATTCACTGACAGGGCACTACACGTACCTAGTTATGCTCTTTGGGTTTGCAAGCACTCCAGCATTTTTCCAAGCCTCTATAAACGATGTGCTCTGGGATGCTCTCCTTAGGTTTACCTTTTTCTACCTGGATGATGTCCTAATCTTCTCGAAGTCCATGGAGGAGCATGTCACTCACGTCAGGGACATTTTAAAGAGGCTTCTAAACAATGGATTTTATGTCAAGTTGGAGAAGTCAGTGTTTCACATGACAACTGTTTCATTTTTGGGTTTCGTTATCTCCAATGGCAATCTCAAGATGGATCCTACCAAGACCCAGGCTGCCAGAGACTGGCCACCACCATCCAGTATCAAACAAGTCCAGCGAATTCCTGGAGTTTGCTAACTTCTGGCAGAAGAGCATCAGGAATTTCAGCTCAGTGGCAGCTCCTCCGACAGTGCTAACTAAGAAATTCACAGGCTCTTTTGTCTGGATGATTGAAGCAAAGGCTGCTTTTGCAGAGCTTAAGCAGCTGTTCACAACAGCGCCCATCTTGGTTTTTCCTAACCTGGACCTTCCCTTCATCATGGGAATGAACATCTTAGACATTGGAGTGGAAGCTGTCTGATCCCAGTGACCATCTTCAGACGTTAAACTGCACCCCTGTGCATTCTTCTCCAGGTGGCCATCCCTGGCAGAGAGGAACTATGGCATCGTGAATTGTGAGCTTCTTGCAGTTAAGTTAGCCTTGGAGGAAAGGCATCACTGGCTAGAGCAGGCCAATAAATCTTTCATCGTTTGGACTGATCACAAGAGCCTGGCTTATATTCAGGAGGCCAAGAGGCTGAATTCCAGGCAAGTCAGGTAGGCTTTGTTCTTTAACCACTTTGAATTCATCCTGACCTACCATTCAGATTCAAAAAACCAGAAACCAGATGCCCTGTCACATCAGTTTGATGAAACAGACCAAGAGAAGCAGCCTACCACCAATTTGACCCTGACCAGGGTGGTAGTGTCAATTCATTGGGGTATTGAAGCTCTTGCTCGCAAGGCCCAAGCACAAGGGGAGGTTCCTAGGAATGGTCCACCTGAACTGCGGTTGTGTGCTTATGATTTGTCTAGTGTTTGTTTTGAGCTCAGATCCAGTGTAATACCATGTCCTGAACCTTGCTTTGGATATCCTAACATTTGAGTCCAATTCATCCTTGTCAAGGACCCTCATCGCAGACTATCATCAAAACTTCGATAATTATCAATACCAGTACCTGGTTGGAAGTACAAGAAGAGTTTATTCATCATATATGCCAAGAAATTACAAGATCCAGTTTCTGTCTTATTCCCTTTTAGTTCCAAAGGTCCACAGATATCTCTTATTATTATTCAAAATACCTGTTTTTATTCTTCTGGATGACAGCTATGGGATAGTGATGCTGCTGTTCAGATATTGTCATAAAGTCCTAGAGAGTCATAGAATCATTCAGCAAATAAATAGGCCCTTCAGCCCATTATTGTCCATCCCAAGCTTTTTTACTCATTGACTCTTATCACATTTATTCACATTAGGACCCATGACTTCCCTATTTGTACCCGTCTAAATTCCTCTTAAAAGTGGTGATCGCATCTGATTCACCATTGCCTCTGGTAGCATTTTCCAGATAGCAACCACTCTGAATGTAGAAAGCATTTCCTCCTCAAATTGCTACCATCAGGAAGAAAGTTCAGGAGCCTCAGGACTTACACCACCAAGTTCAGGAAGAGTTACTACCCTCATCCATCAGGCTCTTGAGTCAAAGGGGATAACTTCACTCATCCAATCATTGAAATGCTCCCGCACAACCAATGGATTTAATTTCAAGGACTCTTCATCTTGTGTTCTTGATATTTATTGCTTATTTATTTAATGCCATTTTTTCTTTTTTGCATTTGCACTGTTTGTTGTCTTCTGCACTCTGGTTGAACGCCCAACTTGGGTGCTCTTTCGATTCTGTAATGGTTATTATTCTGTAGATTTATTGAGTATGTCCACAAGAAAATGAATTTCAGGATTGTATATAGTGACATATATGTACTTTGATAATAAATTATTGCCTTCTTGTTTTCGATTCCTAAATTCCAGGAAAAAGTGATCCTGACCATTTATCCACATCTTTGGTAATCTTAGATACTTTTATCATATTATCACCCCCTTCCCCCACCACGGGTCAGCTCCATCACTTCGAGGAATAAAAGCCCATCTATCTCCTGGCAAAATTATCTGCTACACTCTCTCCAGTGCAATCACTTCCTTCCTAGTGTGGCGATCTGAAATGCACACAATACTCAAATTTGGTCGATACAGCATTTTAAAAATTGCTATATATATATATATATATACACACACACACAACTTAGGCAGTGAATTTTCTTTTCAAATCAGTTTTCAGGTTGTACGTATTGCAGGGAAGGGTGGTGTTTAATGACTATGAGTAGAAGTTTAGTAATCAGAAGAGCTACTTCCTCACTGTGCCAAAGACCCAAGTTCAGCCCTGACTTCAGAGCTACTTGTGAGGAGTGATGATATGATAGATAGATAGATAGATAGATAGATAGATAGATAGATAGATAGATAGATAGATAGATAGTTAGATACTTTATTCATCCCCATGGGGAAATTCAACTTTTTTTCCAATGTCCCATACACTTGTTGTAGCAAAACTAATTACATACAATACTTAACTCAGTAAAAAAAATATGATATGCATCTAAATCACCGTCTCAAAAAGCATTAATAATAGCTTTTAAAAAGTTCTTAAGTCCTGGCGGTAGAATTGTCCAGCCTAATGGCATTGGGGAGTATTGACCTCTTCATCCTGTCTGAGGAGCATTGCATCGATAGTAACCTGTCACTGAAACTGCTTCTCTGTCTCTGGATGGTGCTATGTAGAGGATGTTCAGAGTTATCCATAATTGACCGTAGCCTACTCAGCACCCTTCGCTCAGCTACCGATGTTAAACTCTCCAGTACTTTGCCCACGACAGAGCCCGCCTTCCTTACCACCTTCTTCTAGAAGGTGAGGGGGGGAAGTTTAGAGGAGACGTACGAGGAAGATTGTTTTTCCAGTGCAGAAGGTTCCTGGATTGGGCCATCAGGAACAGTGGTGGAAGCAAATATGGCTTAAAAGGATTTTAGATAGGTTCATGAAAATACAGGGAATGGAGGATATAGATCAGAAGAGATTTAGTTTAATTTGGCATCATGTTTGACGCAGACATTGTGGGCTGAAGAGCCTTTTCCTGTGCTGTAATGTTCAATACTCTACATTCACATTGCAAAGATGAGGGTATCCACATGTTAAGTGTAAATTTTCCCCAGTGTTTAAATGAATAGCAGAATCTGGGGGAGTTGATCAGACAGTGGGAAGAGTGAAAAATCAGAATTAATGTATTGCGTTAGTGTAAATCCATAGTTGTTGGGATAGGTAGGTGTGGGCACATCCCCTTCTGGAATTTTACCCTATCTTTAGAGCATCTTTACCTATCAGGTAGAGCAGGCATTGAAGAAAGCTAATGGCATGCTGGCCTTTATAACAAGAGGAATTGAGTGTAGGAGTAAAGAGGTCCTTCTGCAGCTGTACAGGGCCCTGGTGAGACCCCACCTGGAGCATTGTGTGTAGTTTTGGTCTCCAAATTTGAGGAAGGACATTCTTGCTATTGAGGGAGTGCAGCGTAGGTTCACAAGGTTAATTCCCGGAATGGCGGGAATTATGCAGCGTAGGTTCACAAGGTTAATTCCCGGAATGGCGGTCATATGTTGAAAGATTGGAGCGACTGGGCTTGTATACATTGGAATTTAGAAGGATGAGAGGGGATCTGATTGAAACATATAAGATTATTAAGGGATTGAACACACTGGAGGCAGGAAGCATGTTCCCGCTGATGGGTGAGTCCAGAACTAGAGGCCGCAGTTTAAGAATAAGGGGTAGGCCATTTAGAACAGAGATGCGGAAAAACTTTTTCACTCAGAGAGTGGTGGATATGTGGAATTCTCTGCCCCAGAAGGCAGTGGAGGCCAAGTCTCTGGATGCTTTCAAGAGAGAGTTAGATAGAGCTCTTATAGATAGCGGGGTCAAGGGATATGGGGAGAGGGCAGGAACGGGGTACTGATTGTGTATGATCAGCCATGATCACAGTGAATGGTGGTGCTGGCTAGAAGGGCCAAATGGCCTACTCCTGCACCTACTGTCTATTGTCTATTGTCTATTTATCTTTCCATTTACTGACTTGACATATCAACTCCTCTGATTTCTCCACTCCTCCTCCGCTCCCCCCCCCCCCACTAGTCAAAAAACATCTCCTTCAAACAGGCAACATTCCTCTCACTTCACATCTCTACACACCTACCCAACTGGGTTTCATCTGCCCTTCCTTTTTTCTTCCTCATAATTTGCAGCTACCACCCACCAGTATCTGTCTCTGAAAATCCCTTCGCCCTCCTGGTTGCAATTGCCCATCATTCCCCATCCAACCTGGA
Organism: Hemitrygon akajei; assembly: GCF_048418815.1. NCBI lineage: Eukaryota > Metazoa > Chordata > Chondrichthyes > Myliobatiformes > Dasyatidae > Hemitrygon > Hemitrygon akajei. The sequence goes on from NC_133128.1 coordinate 184,650,196, forward strand.
TCAACCTATCACCTACCAGCTCTTGTCTCACCCCTCCTCCCTCACTTCTTTATTTTGGCTATCTTCCCTCCACACCTTGAGTCTGATGCAGGTTTCACCTCTACAGTTTGTATTTTTATTCCAGATTTCAGTATCTGCAGTCCTGTGTGTCTCCGTGATCCGGCTGATCTTGATGTTTCTTTTACCTGACTGAGTGCAGTTTAGTTTTGCCCCTTCCCTTCTCTCCTGGCACTTTTTCATATTACTTTATTGAGATACGGTGTGGAATAGGCCCTTCCAGCCCTTCCAGCCTCGACACCCAGCAACTCCCGACTTAATCCTAGCCTAATCACAGGACAATTTACAATGACCAATTCACCTACCAAAAAGAATGTCTTTGGACTGTGGGAGAAAACTGGAGCAACTGGAGGAAACCCATGCAATCATGCAGAGAATGTACAAACTCCTTACAGACAGCGGCAGGAATTGAACCCAGGTCGCTGGTACTGTAAAGTGTCATGCTAACCATTATGCTACCCTGTCTACCGGTCCTGACAAATATTACCAAATTCAAAACAGATCATATCTACAACATTCAAAGTCCATACGTCCAGCATTCAGTGAAGTTTCTCTCAGAGCCTTGAATTGACTCCCTTCTCTTGGTAACAAACTGTAACCTTGTTCGTTGTAACAACCTGAGTCTCAAGGAAACCATGATAAAGGAGATGATTGCGGACTTCAGGAAGGCACAGGTTAACCACTCTCCATTGCACTTCAATGACTCTGCCATGGAGAGAGTGAAGAGCACAAAGTTCCTTGGTGTGCACATAATGGATGATCAAACCTGTACCACAATACCTCCTCACTAGTCAAGAAAGAACGCCAGCGAACACACTGTCTGAGAAGACTGAGGCATGCAAGGCTCCCCCACACCAATTCTGAAAACTTTCTACAGGAGCACCATCGGGAGAGTCCTGTCTGGCTGCATCAGTGTGTGGTATGGAAGTGCAGAGCATCACACTGCAAGACCCTACTGAGGGTCTCCCTTCCCCCTACTTGTGGCATTTACTGGGAGTGTTGCAGACAAAGGGCCCAAAGCATTATTGAGGATCCCTACCACCTATACCACAATCTCTTTGACCCACAACCAGCAAGGAGAGAGCAGGAACATCAGGGCTAGGACTGCCAGACTGGGTAACAGCCTCTTCCCTCAGGCCGTGAGAGTAATGAGTACCCTGGCACCTCCGAGGTCTCCTCACTAGGAAAGTGAGCTGTTTACTGTTTAGCCGTGCTGAGCTTCACTACATGCAGTTTGAATTATATTTTATTAACTCATTTATAGTATGATATTTTGGTTTATATGCTGTATGTGATGTATGTTGTTCGGGTGTACCATGGTGAGGAGGAACATTGTTTTGTCTGTTCATACATATGTATGTTCAGGTAAATGACAATAAACTTGAACTTTAGTTTGAATTTAAAATACCTTCATAATGTTTACATTCTGGCATTTATTTATGATATTTTATAATTCATTTGTGCTTAATAGATAATTGTTCAAATGTAACATTGTAATCTTGGAGCTAAAATTATATCCCGGTTAGATCAGTTCGATGGAGAAAGAAAAAGGAAAGAATTTATCTTTAATTTATATTTTTTTCCAAAAAAAAGGTAATGCAAAAAAGGGTGTATTTTTTATGTGTTAATTTGAGTGAAAGAAGTTACTGCGATCTTGAATGGGTCAAGCATTCCTATTTTAGTATGTACAGTACATCACAGAAATAATACTGGGCTTTGCTGTGTTACAATGCCGCAGGCTTACCACGCTGCAACTTTACACCTATTTCAAAAGAGCATCCTTCAAGGCACCGTGAGATTTGTGTTCTTTTTAGTATTGGGATTAGGCTTCTTTGGGCTAAGAAAACCACATCAGGTATTGAACCTGAGTTACGTAAATGCTGAGACAGCAGGTCCATAGGAGACTGCCAGAATATAATCCAGTCGTGACTGCCTCCAAAGCCATCAAAGAGAACAGACTTACAACCATGAATTGTAGTCAGTCTAATCCATCAGCAATGAAATCCTCATATGATCTTCCTCAGTGTGAAATACATTCTATTTTTAATTCTTATGCCTTATTGCAATCGTATTAAATTACGCCGGAGAACGAATTTTTTTGAAAGTGTTGCTTCCTCAGAAATGATTTCAGTTTATGACATACTGCTTAAAACTGAATACAAATATAATTTCAGACTACTTGTATCATGTAGGAATTTGGAGAAACAAGAAATGTACTTTTATTGAATATAATGCGCTTAATTGCATTACAGTTCTGATGCTTTGCAATAGTTCAACTCAGCTAAAAAAGTTTTCTTGATGATTTTTCATTTGTTCTCGGTGTCTGAGGCTTCTTCTTTAAGTTTCCAACAATAATCAGCCAGCATTGATGGACTCCAGTTGCTCTGATACTGTTTCTCCATGACCGCAATGTCCTGATGAAAGCTTTCACCATGCTCATCACTGATAACACCAAGTTTTGCAGGGAAGAACTCTAAATGGGAATGCAGAAAATAAATCTTTAATGACATGTTGCACTTCGTGATTTTGTACTTTTCAAGCATGTTGTCAACCACTGCACATAGTTTGGTGCTCTGTAGTTGCCAAGTAAAATCTCAACAATATCCTTGAATGACTTCCATGCAATTTTCTCCAGTCACACTAGAAGTTCTTCAAATTGCCTGTCATTGATGACCTGTTCTATTTGTGGACCAACAAAAATGCCTTCCTTAGTCTGGGCATCAGTTATTCTGACTGAAATTATGAACTGAAATAACATATATAGGCGATTTCAAAAAATGGTGTGTGATAGGGAAATTTCATGTTGATTTTCATGATCAGCAGCCCCAAATCAATAAGGTATACCCAGAAATATTCAGGAAGCAAAATCTTTGTAGTCCATTGCTATTAAATATGGCTTTTATACCTGAAAGATTTAGAAAAACTGCAAGAATCAACAGATGACCCCAAATTTTACAGCTAGTTATTGATATTAGTGCCTGTGCAAGTAGTTTCCCATAAGTTTATGCTTAAAATTACTTCTTTAGCTTCAAGTATGATTCATCCATGACTTCCTAATGGTTGACCTGTGAACGGTTAAGATAAATGCAATAAACACAAAGTATACTGCAGATGCTGTGGTCAAATCAAGACGTACAAACAAGCTGGATGAACTCAGCAGGTCGGGCAGCATCTGTTGAAATGAGCAGGCAACGTTTCAGGCCGAGACCCTTCGTCAAGATAAATACAATATTTGAGCAGTATAAATCCTTTTGTTTAAGCAAGGTGGACTAACCTTTACAGCTTTTATGACATATTTATACATTTTTACAATGTTATATTTGAAATTAAATTCCCAGTTGATAACATTTTGTATTCTTTAAAAATGACCAGGAGCTCACATTTTCTGTTTGTTCATATTTTATTACACAAACACCGCCGAGATTTCCACAAAATGCTATGTGATCTCTAAAGATTTGTTCAAATGATTGCAGATGACTGCAATACCTAAAAGCCACTCACAAAGAATCGGATCATTATTATTATTTCATGGTTACCCACTGATATAAATTTTCCAAATGAATGAATTATGTATTTCATGTTTTCTGTTATCAGACTAGATGTTCTCATTTTAAGATTTGACTGGCTTCTATAGCACTGCAATAACTAGGCCATTTAAGCACTAATTATCCCTCCACTCTTTCTTCAAATGACTAAATCAGCATCTGTTCTATAATTATCATTAGTGAATGTGTATAGGTGCCATGTACTGTGTAAGAAATGCCTAAGTAGGAATATTTTAAATATGAAGGTCAATAAAAGTGTACCAGTATAATGTTAATGTAATCTTTAAGCATTCTTAAGCTCTGATTGAAACATAAATGAATTGAGTTTAAATGCAAGAGGCTATTTTTATAAGGATTTGATAGATTTTTGTTTGTTCAGTTTTTGATTTTTGAGATATAAATGTATCAAACAACAATAACTAAGTGATGAAAACTCAATTTCTGCTGTATTAATGTCACAGACATTACATATATTACAGCCTGTAATATTAACACATACTAATGATCAATTTTGATGATTCTTTTGATTTTCGAGTTTTAGGTGAAAATGTGTAAAGTTCACAGTTTGACATTTGGGTATTTTAGTCTTATTGCAGTAGCAATCTTGTGATGTAATTAGCAAAAATGCAGGTAATTATATGCTGTATCACCAGTCTTTTTTTTAATAATGAGTTTCTGTTCAGAATTGCTACCACATTCTGACTTAAGGATAAAGTCCACTGTGACCATAATATTTTAATATAACCTTGTAGAGAGAAATTTTTTCCATGAGGTTTTTCTTACAAAGAATGAAAAATATGGGTAATGTGTTCATCTATACTTACAAATATACAAAAGTTTTAATAAGTGAAAATCATAAATGTGCAATAATTCCAATGTAAAAGAAAAGCTCTATAAACTGCTAACCAAGGATCAGGATAGAATTCAAGACTTGACATTATCTTTTGTATCTTCAGCACATGAAATAAGACCATTGTGATATTACAAACATGATGACATTTTTTTTTGCATTTGCCTAAAACATCACCATATTAACCCACTTCTCACCACCCTTAAACATAGAATATTTGGTATCTTTTTTTTGGCAGGCTCAGTTTCACAGCAAATTACCTCATCTAACAATTATTGCTTCTAGATTCTCATAATTTTACATAGAATGTTTAATCTTCTACTCATATGACACATCCAGGTCAAAGTTTAATGAAGTATCATCTGATTAGCTGGGAAACAGAGAGCTTCATTGAGGCTGACAGCTAATCACAAGCCTTTTTTTTCATTAACCTGATCATGATCACATGAATGGAGAATTTTTTTGGAGACAGAGTAAAGTTGAGAAATTAATAAAACTTAACAGAAACTAAGAACGTGAATGTAAAATAGATCAGATGAGAAGGAATACAAAACAAAATAAATACAGTAAAAAAGAACCAGGTAGACAAGCAGGGAGAGAAAGTTTAGAACAAAACAAGAGAGGTTGTTATACTGATATACTTGGTTAGTATTTTAAAGCATTTATTTAATTCATGTATGTCCATAAATTAGAAATAAAACTACTATAAACATTATAAAGGCACTTCAAATGTACTCTTAAATAATACTGAATTAGGGAGAATGACAAAACCAGTTTTAAATGACAGGAAAATACGAGGGGTGATTGATAAGTTTGTGGCCTAAGGTAGAAGGAGCCAATTCTAGAAAACCTAGCACATTTATTTTTCAACATAGTACCCTCCTACATTTACACACTTAGTCCAGCGGTAGTGCAGCATATGGATCTTGGACCTCCAGAAAGTGTCCACAGCAGGGTGATTGATAAGTTTGTGACCAAAGGTAGAAGAAGATGAGTTATACAGCTCTCATTACAAGCAGATGCAGGTCAACTCTATGAGTGATAATACAGAAAGTTTGAAGTTAATAACTCATCTCCTTCTACCTTAGGCCACAAACTTATCAATGACCCCTCGTATTTTGGAAATATACAACAGACCAGCCAGCATCTATTAAGAGAAAATAGAGGTGGTTTAATTTTAGATATGTATCTTGAAAAAAAAACATGCACATTGATGATGTGGCGAGCATGTGGCTACAGATGATAAAAATGGAGACACAAATGATACTTCGTCCATAAAGAATGAATTATCCCATGAAATGATTCATAGGTTAGTTTGCCTTAAATACTTTAAAGTCATAGAGCTCTATAGCGCAGGAACAGGCCTTTTGGCCCAATTAATCCAAGCTCCACTGATATTCTGCCTAGTCCTATCTATGCACACCTGGACCATAGCTTTCCATACCCCTGCTATCCATGTAGTTAACCAAACTTCTCATAAATATTGCAATTGAACCCGCATTCATCAATTCCACTGGCAGTTTATTCCACAGCTGCACCACCCTCTGAGTGGAAAAAGTTCCTCTTAAATATTTCATCTTTCACCCTTAACCTATGACCTCTAGTTCTAGTTTCACCCAGTGGAAAAAGCCTATCTGCATTTACCCTATCTACAGTGCCTATTCCTTTTGGAAAGTGTTCATGTTTTACTGTTTTACAACATTGAAACTCAGTGGATTTAATTTGGCTTTTTTTGACACTGATCGACAGAAAAAGACTCTTTTTGTCAAAGTGAAAACAGATCTCTACAAAGTGATCTGAATTCATTGTGGATATAAAACACAAAATAATTGATTGCATAAGGATTAACCTCCTTCAAGTCAGTATTCAGCCGATGCAGCAATTACAGACTTGGGTCTTTGTGGATAGGTGCCTGTCAGTTTTGCACATCTGGACTCTGCAATTTTGTCACATTCTTATTAATAAAACTGCTCAAGCTCTGCCAGATTGCATGGAGATCATGAGTGAACAAGTCCAACCACAAATTTTTAATTGGATAGAGGTCTGCCCTCTTTCTTGGCCACTCCAAGACATTAACTTTGTTGTTTTAAAGCCATTCCAGCTTTATGCTTGTGCTCATTGACTTGCTGTTAAACAAATCTTCTCCTAAGTCGTATTTCTCTTGTGGACTGCACCAAGTTTTCCTCCAGGATTTTCCTGTATTTTACTGCATTCATTTTACCCTCTATCTTCACAAGCCTTCCAGGGCCTGCTGTAGTGAAGCATCCCAACACCATGATGCAGCCACTACCATGCTTCATAGTAGGGATGGTGTGTTTTTGATGATGTGTAGTTTTTGTCTTACGCCAAACATAGTGTTTAGTCTGCTCAATTTTGGTTTCATCAGACAATAGAACCTTCTTCCAGCTGACTTCAGAGTCTCCCACATGCCTTCTGGCAAACTCTAGCTGAGATTTCCATAAGATCATAAGATATAGGAGCATCAAATCTGCTCCACCATTCAATCATGGGTTGATCCAATTCTTCCAGTCATCCCCACTCCCCTGCCTTCAGCCCAAACCCTTTGATGCCCTGGCTAATCAAAAACATATCTATCTCTGCCTTAAATGCACCCAATGACTTGGTCTTCACAGCCACTCGTGGCAAAATATTCCACAGATTTACCACCCTCTAACTAAAGTAATTTCTCTGCATCTCTGTTCTAAATGGACATCGTTCAATCCTAAAGTTGGGCCTTCTTGTCCTAGACTCCCCTACCATGGGAAATAACTTTGCCATATCTAATCTGTTCAGGCCTTTTAACATTTGGAATATTTCTATGAGATCCCCCCCCCCCCCCCCACCCCCGTCATTCTCCTGAACTCCAGGGAATGCAGTCCAAGAGCTGCCAGACATTCCTCGCACAGTAACCCTTTCATTCCTGGAATCATTCTCTTGAATCTTCTCTGAACCCTCTCCAATGTCAGTATATCCTTTCTAAATCATTTCATGTGAGCTTTCTTCAACAGTGGCTTTCCCTTTGCCACTCTCCCATAATGCCGTGACTGGTGAAGCACCTGGGCAAGTATGTGCAGTCTCTCCCATCTCAGCCACTGAAGCTTCTAACTTCTTCAGAGTTGTCATAGGTCTCTTGGTAGCCTCTCTCACTAGTCTCCTTCTTGCATGGTCACTCAGTTTTTGAGGATGGCCTGCTCTAGGAAGATTTACAGCTGTGCTGTATTATTTCCATTTCTTGATGATTGAATTAACTGTACTCCAAGGGATATTCAGTGACTTGGAATTTTTCTTGTATCCATCTCCTGACTTGTGCTTTTCAATAACCTTTTTGTAGTGTTGCTTGGGGTGTTCTCTTGTCTTCATGGTGTAATTTTTGTCTTGATACTGACTCACCACCAATTGGACCTTCCAGATACAGGTGTATTTTTACTACAATCAATTGAAACACCTTGACTGCACACAGGTCTCCAAAAACAGATCTCCATTTAACTAAATATGTGACTTCTAAAACCAATTGACTGCACCAGTGATGATTTGGTGTGTCATATTAAATGGGGGGGGGGGGCGTGGTGAATACTTATGCAATCAATTATTTTGTGCTTTATATTTGTAATTTATTTAGATCACTTTGTAGAGATCTGTTTTCACTTTAATACCAATGAATCTTTTATATGTTGTTCAGTGTCATAAAAGCCAAATTAAATCAGCTGTGATTCATTGTGGTAAAACAATAAAACATGAAAACTTCCGGGGCGGGGGTGAACACTCTTCATAGGCACTGTATACCTCTCATAATTTTTATACCTCTATCAGATCTCACTCATTCTCCAATACTCCATGGGATGAAATACTAACCTATTCAACCTTTCCCTATATCTGAGGACCTCAAGTCCTAGCAACATCATTGTACGTCTTCACTCCACTCTTTCAAACTTTTTCACATCTTTTCTATAGGTAGGTGACCAAAGCAGCACACCAAATTTGGCCCCACTGACGTCTTACACAATTTCAACATAACATCACAACTCCAATACTCGATACAGCCCTCTTTACGACCCAATCTACCTGTGATGCCTCTTTCAAGGAATTATGGATGTGTTTTCACAGATTCCTCTGTTCTACAGCACTCCTCAGTACCCTATCATTAACTGTGTAAATCCTACCCTGTTTAATCCTCCAAAAGTGCAACAACTCAAACTTGTCTGTATTAAATTCCATCTGCCATTTTTTCAGCTCATTTATCCAGCTTGTCCAGATACGCTGCAAGCTTTGATAGACTTTCTTGCTGTTCATTACACCCCATCTTAGTGTCATTAGAAAATGTGTTGATCCAGTTTACCACATTATTATCGAAATTGTTGCTATAGATGACAAACAGCAACAGACCCAGCACTGATCCCTGTGACACACTGCTAGTCACGGACCTCCAGTCAGAGAGGTGTCCATCTACTGCCATTCCTGCAAAGTCAATGGCTAACCCAATTTACTACCTTATCCTGAGTGCCAAGTGACTGGATATTCTTGACCAGCCTCCCTGCGGGATTTTGCCAAGGACCTTGCTAAAGCCCATGTAGACAACATCAACTGTCTTTCCTTCATCAACTTTCCTCATCATCTCCTCGAAGAAATCTCTAAGGTTGGTTAGATATGGCCCACCACACTCACGTTGATTATGCCTAATTAGGTCCTGTCTATCCAAATACTTATTTATCCAGTCCCTTTGAATACCTTCAGATAATTTACCCACTACCGATGCTAGGCTCACAGGCCTATAATTTCCTGGTTTATCCTTATTCAACAACAGAGAAATATTAGTTATTTTCCAGTCCTCCAGAACCTCACTCATGGCTAAGAATATTAAAATACCTCTGGCAAGGCACTTGCAAATTCTGTTCTAGCTTCCACAAGGTCCGAGAGGACACCTTGTCAGGCCTTGGAGATTTATCCACCCTAATTTACCTCAAGACAGTAAGCATCTCCTCTTCTGTAATCTGAATATGGTCCATGACTTCACTGCTTTTTTGCCTCAGTTCTATAAACTCTGTCCCCTTTTACCGAGTAAATACAGATGCAAAAATTCCATTTAAAATCTCCCTCATGTCTTTCAGGTCCATGTGTAGTTGACTACGCTGACTGCAAGTGGACTAATTTTGTTCATTTCTATCCTCTTGTTCATAATTTACCTGTGGAAGACCTTTTAGGGTTTGCCAGAGCAACTTCATGTCTTCTTTTAGCTCTCCATTTTCCTTCTTAAGTGTTCTCTTGCATTTCTTATCTGCTTTAAGTACCTCATTTATCCACCTATACCTGCTATACATCTCCTGTTCTTTCTTAAGCAGGGCCTCAATATCATTTGGGAACCAAGGTTCCCTAAACCTGTCATCCTTTCCTTTTATTCTGTCAGGAACATACAAACTCTCAAAATTTCACTTTTAAAGGCCTCCCATTTACCAAACATACCTTTGCCAGAAAACAACCTACCCTAATCCACACTTGCCAGATCCTTCCTGATGCCAACAAGATTGACCTTTCGCCAATTCAGAATCTCAACCCGAGGACTAGTTCTATCCTTCTCTATAATTATCCAGAATCTAATGGCATTCTGTTACCTGATCTGTCTTGTTCCCTATAGGAGATCCAATATCACAGTCTCTCTAGCTGGAAATTCTGTACGTTGATTAAGGAAACTTCCTGAACACATTTGACAAACTCTGTCCCATCCATTCCTTTTACAGAATGGGAGTCCCAATCAATATGTGAAAAGTTAAAATCACTTACTCACACAACCTTATTTTTCTTGCAAATTTGTTCCTCTAAATCCTGCTGGTATACAATCTAATCCCACTAACATGGTCATTCTTTTCTTATTCTTCAATTACCCCCATAGAACCTCAGTAGAGGAGCCATGCAGCCTGTAATGGGCACTATCGGGCCATTTTTCCTGGCTAGTATGCCACCCCTCCCACTTTAATACCTCCCCCTCTATCATTCCTAAAACAACTGAACCATGCAACACGGAGCTGCCAGCCCTGCCCCTCCTGCAACCAAGCCTCACAAATGGCCACAATGCCATAATTCCACATGCCATTCCATGGTCTAAGCTCATCCACTTTACCTAAAGTACTCCTTGCATTGAAATGGACACAACTCAGAACAGGATTCCCCACCATGCTCAACCTTTCAATCCCTGTCTTTGTATGCAGGTTTAACATAACCTTTACCCACAACTACTCCACTCTCTGCCTCGGCACTCCGGTTCTTGTCAGCCTATAACTCTAGCTAAACCCCCCACCCCTAAGGAAGAATTCAGAGTGCATATAGGCTTGAATATCTGTCCAATTATCCCTGACAGGACAACAGTAGATGTCTTTCTGTATAAATGACAGAATGGATTTCCACAAGGATCCAAACTGAACTGAACTGAACTAAACTGAACATTCCTAAACTGCTTCAAAGACTCCGTAGTTTGATGTTTTATCTTCTGTGTGTTTTTTGCTCTTTTTTTTTGGCATTTGCGCGATCTGTTCTTTTTTTGTGCATCAGGTGTTTATTATTTTCTTTGAATGGGTTCCATAGTGTTTCTTTGTTTAGTGGCTGTCTGCAGGAAGATGAATCCCAGGGTTGAATACTGCATACCTACATTGACAATAAATGTACTTTGAATCTTTGAACTATTGAATGTTTCTCTTTCTACAGGTGCTGTCTGATATGCTGAGTTTTTTCAGCATTTTTTTTTTGTTTCAGGTTCCCAGCATTTTTATTTCCAGTGGAATATTTACTTAGAGGTTTAAATGTCCAGGCCACTTAACATGCCAGTAGCCAGCAGCAGATGAGGTCCAACCTGATATTCATTCAGCAAAAAAGAAAACACAACACCCCTTCATGCACCCCTCACACAAACTCTTCTCCCTCTTGCCATCTGGCAAAAGGTATTGAAGCATTCGGGCTCTCAAGACCAGACTGTGCAACAGTTTCTTCCCCCAGACCATCAGACTCCTCAAAACTCAGAGTCCAGACTGACATCTACATCATTTATTATTTAATTTGTCCTCTACTGTGCTTATAGTTTTGTTTATTAATTATTGTACTGCCCTGCACTGTTTTGTGCACTTTATGTAGTCCTGTGCAAGTCTGTAGTCTAGTGCAGTTTTTATGTTGTTTTACGTAGTGTAGCCTTGTGCTGTCTTACATAGTCTAGTGTAGTTTTGTGTTGTTTCATGTAGCACCAGGGTCCTGGAGGAAAGTTGTTTCATTTTTTCTGTGTACTGTACCAGCAGTTTATGGTCGAAAAGACAATAAACTTGACTTGACTTTACTTGACTTCGCAAATTGAAACCTCCTCACTAGAATCCGAATGCTCTCCACCTTACATCTGAAGACATTTGTACAAATCTTGTACATTCTCCATCATTTCTGGAATAGGAAAGACAAGAGAAATTAGACTGAGAATGTATAGGCCCATTAATAATCTTAGGAAGAATGCATGATGCCCATTGAATACTGTTTCTGATGCTTTTCATTCCCACTTCAGCATTTCCCTAATAATCTTCAAAACAAAATTCAAGACCATAACAGCTTCCTTCCCCACGCATTCCACAACCCTTTGATCTTAACAAATTCTGGTCATCACTGAGCTGAGCTCAATGATCACTTATACTATTTCATTTGGTGTTTGCTTTTTATATATCTAGAGAAAGAAAGGATTCGGGTTAGAAAAGTATTTGGTACTCAGAAAAATTAATATCTGAGCCTCTGGGGTTGACGAACATTAACGACCAAATATTCCACCTCCCCTCTCCCATAATTTGTGAAGTTGTCATATTGTTTGTATTTAATATAACGATCGATATGTTTTCAAACTTTTCCTATTTATTTCCCAGACATTTTTTGATCTGCAGAGAGAAATCTCTTCCTCCTCACATTCTCCCCCTCTTCTATCTTCATTTCCAGATATTCCATAACACTTTATCCATTGCTTTCAGCTGATATAGAGTACACAGCCAGGGTGCTATCAGTCACCTTTTCCCTTCATTGGTGATCTTTGACATACTGCACACGACTACATTTTCTGCTTTTATTTGAAATTTCCAGACTACTTCGTTTTGAAATAGTGCAATTTTGCAATAGTACAACCTAGTGCAATTTTTTGAGGAAATTACAAGTAGGCTAGACAAGGGAGATGCAGTGGATGCTGTGTATTTGGATTTTCAGAAGGCCTTTGACAAGGTGCCGCATATGAGGCTGCTAAACAAGATAAGAGCCCATGGAATTACGGGAAAGTTACATACGTAGATAGAGCTTTGGTTGATTGGCAGGAAACAGTGAGTGGGAATAAAGGGATCCCATTTTGGTTGGCTGCCGGTTACCAGTGGCATTCCACAGGGGTCCATGTTGGGGCCGCTTCTTTTTATGTTGTATATCAACGATTTGGATTATGAAATAGATGGTTTTGTGGCTAATTTTGCTGATAATACAAAGATAGGTGGAGGGGCCAGTAGTGCTGAGGAAACAGAGAGTCTGCAGAGAGACTTGGATAGATTGGGGGAATGGGCAAAGAAGTGGCAAATGAATTACAATGTCAGAAAGTGTACGGTCATGCAAGTTGGTAGAAGAAATAAACGGGCAGACTATTATTTAAGTGGGGAGAGAATTCAAAGTTCTAAGATGCAACGGGACTTGGGAGTCCTCGTGCAGGATATGCATAAGGTTAACCTCCAGGTTGAGTCGGTGGTGAAGAAAGCCAATACAATGTTGGCATTCATTTCTAGAGGAATAGAGTATAGGAGCAGGGATGTGATGTTGAGGCTCTATAAGGCACTGGTAAGACCTCCCTTGGAATACTGTGTGCAGTTTTGGGCTCCTTATTTAAGAAAGGATGTGCTGACATTGGAGAGAGTTCAGAGAAGATTCACTAGAGTGATTCCGAGAATGAGAGGGTTAACATATGAGGAACATTTGACCGCTCTTGGACTGTACTCCTTGGAGTTTAGAAAAATGAGGGGGGACCACATAGAAACATTTCGAATGTTGAAAGGCATGGACAGAGTGGATGTGGCAAAGTTGTTTCCCATGGTGGGGGAGTCTAGTATGAGAGGATATGACTTGAGTATTGCAGGGTGCCCATTCAGAACAGAGATGCGAAGAAATTTTTTAGCCAGAGGGTGGTAAATCTATGGAATTTGTTGCCACGGGCAGCAGTGGAGGCCAAGTCATTGGGTGTATTTAAGACAGAGATTGATAGGTATCTAAGTAGTCAGGGCATCAAAGGTTATGGTGAGAAGGTGGGGGAATAGGACTAAAGGGGAGATTGGATCAGCTCATGATGAAATGGCGGAGCAGACTCGATGGGCCGAATGGCCGACTTCTGCTCCTTTGTCTTATGGAAATATCCTCGTCCTAAATGTACAAAACCGTTTGCATACATTGATCAATTCCACTGAAATAAAACTCTCCCCAAAGCTGCACTTCAAACACATTGCAAATGATGTTTCAGCTCGACGCTATGGAAAGCACCAGTGAATTTGCACAACTTGAACACTATTTGGTCCTTTTTATTAACGTACGCCAGTAGCTAGAGGTATCTTCTAAGGAATCATAATTACAGATTAATCCAACATTTGTGCAGTTACGCTTTATTTACACATCTCCTTTTTTTGAATTATGCCTCTGTTTCATTTCCCTCTGTGGATGTCCCGTTATAGCAGAGGCTCGCTTTATCATTGCAATTTAAAACATAGGATTCTTTATAAACGTATTGTTATTTATAAGATAACATTTAGAGCTCTTCTAAATCGCTGGCTGAAGGTATACACAGAAAGTGCTGTACATGTGTGTCCGTATTTCAGATGTCGAAGAACAACATTTGTCCTTCAAAACTCTTGAGGTTGAATTTGATGTGATATATTTTATCAGACTTTTCTCCGGGCCGTCGGAGAACAACTCGAAATACTTCTGGGCTCGTTAGAGACAATTAATATTATCGTGCTTAACAACAGAACGTTTCAAAACAACATTTCGAAGTATAAATGTCTAAGACCAGAGGACGTGCATTGAAGGTGAGAGGGCGGTAGGTTTAAAGAGGATGTGAAGGAAGGGCTTTTAGCCAGAGATCCACCACGGATGCCTGGAATGTGCTGCCTGTTATGGTGGTAGAGTCAAATACACTAGAGACGTTTAGATAGGCACACGAATATGAGGAAGGGGGAGGACATTGTGTGTGTAGGAAGGATTAGTTTTTTAAAAATTTACTTTTTGGCTGGTTCGGCATGACATTGTGGGCCCGTTCCTGTGCTGTACTGTTCTATGTTCTATATACATGCCATCGCTCAATACAATGGCGTCCTTTAATCTTCATTTCTGTGCAACTGAATTATGACGAGCGGATGTTTCACAGTCGTTGGGAGGGGGATAATTTAATACACCTGTTCATAAAAATCTTAATTAATCCAAAACCTGAAGTGTGTTAATATTTTAGTAACAACGCTAAAAGCCTTTACCGGTTAACAGTAGCTAATGAAGCTGCTTAAGAAAAATAAAAGTGGTTTTGGACACCTCATTCGGGGGGGTGGGGGAATGCAAGGAGTATTTCACGAAGAGGGCACCCGAGATTGAAGAGGGCAACGTCGCTGAAGCGGGGCGACTCTCCGAGTGAAGCACTCGGCGTCTGCTGTTTCATTGCCGAGCTCTGGTTTGAAATTGCCTCTCCGGCTCGGACGCATGCGTGCTCCTCGCCTCGGCCCAGGCAGCTGTTTTGGGTCAGAATTCCAACATGGCAGGCATCCGAGCGCACTGGTTTGAAAACTTGGAATGATTTCAAAGCCCTGGCAATTCTCACTCACGCCGAGTTCCCGTTCAACAGTAAACACGGGGTGGATGGTTCGAATTGCGGCGGCCCTCTGAGCGATCCCAGGTAAGACTTTTATTCCGCCGCGAATGGCAGCAACATTTATGTTTGAATCCCGTAAACCGAAGCGAGCGCAAGGAGAGAGAGATTATGTGCACGGAGCGGAAAAAAAAACCGCGCCTGACTTGCCCAATGTTTATCTTCATCGGGAGACCCCCCTTGTATTATCCGTGGCCTGTAGCGGACTCTTGCAAAACAAAGGAAGAGTCAGAGTTTTCATTGAAGTGAGCGGGGGAATTGCAGCAGCGAGATTTCGAGAGTTCGGCCCCCCACCCCCCATGTGCATCTTCTGTTCCCCATTGGAGCTGGGCAGACTTATTCTGCTGTCGAATCAGGCAGCCGGTGAGAAAGTGAGAGTGCTTCGGAGCTTGATCTGCTGGGGAAACAACTTCTGGTCAAAGTGTAATAAAAGCAATTACTTGTCATGGTATACAAGGGGA
Organism: Hemitrygon akajei; assembly: GCF_048418815.1. Classification (NCBI taxonomy): domain Eukaryota; kingdom Metazoa; phylum Chordata; class Chondrichthyes; order Myliobatiformes; family Dasyatidae; genus Hemitrygon; species Hemitrygon akajei. Next base: position 184,665,988 of record NC_133128.1, read on the forward strand.
ATTCTTTATTCCAAAAAAAACAGCACTCAAGTGTCAGAAGCGAGGCTGAACCTATGCTGTAACTGTTCGGGTCTGAAGAGATAACCACATCATCTATTTTCAGGCTTGGGAGGAAGCATGGTGGGCGTATTGTGCCATGAATATGTATAATCTAATGGTATATACAGTAAAGCGATCCTATTACTGTCCTCCCCGGAGCTTCTTGTTAGTTTCCATGGAAGTGAGTGAAATTGACAGCGACTTGGATTCGAGATCATGTGGTTGTATTTTATGTGTGTGTGTGTGTGTATGTGTGAGTGTCTGTGTGTGTGTGTGTGTGTGTGTGTGTGCGCGCGCGCGCGCGCTCTCTCCCTCCTCTGGTCTCCCTCGGATCCCTTTTTTTTGTTGATGTCGCTTTTCCCCCCTAATTGTATGCATGTAGGTTAAATGAATACCTGACGAAAGGCTCCACGTTTTCAGCAGTGAAATTTGATAGCCGAGAGAGAGGGGGAAAAGTGGTTAATGCAAACCCAACCGTTGGAATTCTGAATGTGAATTCAATTGTGCGGCTGCAAGAAATGATCAGTAGCGCGAGTGTTTATGGTATGATTTTTTTTTGTTGTTGCTGTTGTATTTTGTCATTTGCAAAAGACTCTTGAGAGCAGAAGGCTTTTTTTTCTCCTTAAACATGTTTAATATATACCATTCATAATTTTGGAGCTTCAGGGAGTCTTCCGATTTCACGTTAAAGCTGTAATATATATTCATAGCGGATTTAGTAGTGTGCGCTCAGGATGCTGTGGAGAGGCTATCGTGTTTATAAATTTTAAATCGGGGGCAGTACAAGTTGATGAGAACTGCTATTTGACGGGAATGCGATTTTTGCAATTGGTATTCATTAGTGCGAATTTCACAGTGAGCGGCCAGCGGAAAACAGGTTAGGGTTAGTCATCGGTTACCTATAATTATCAGTCGTATGATTTAGGATTTAAAAAAATACTGATGCGCTACTTATTTCAAAAATCTTATTGGCAACAAAACTTGAACGCATTAATCAATTACAGATTATAAAACCTGGGTGAGGGTGTTTAGCAGCTTATTTTCGAGAGTTGTATGTAAATGTGTATGCCATTTAATTATATTGCATGGATACAGATGTGTACACAGCCATAACAAACCCAAGAGTGGTTTGAGTTAAGGACAAGGGAAATAAAAATGTTCCGCCAATTAATGTAGTCCTAAAGTCCGAAATCGAAGATAGTAATAAAGACCTTATGCTGTTAGATATTTGGAGTAGAATCTGATTTTTTACGCTTAGTTTATTTTAATGAGACATTTACAGGAATTCGTAATTTGTCTAATCAATAGGGCCACCAGTTAAATTTGATGTAAAGACTTTTGCCTTGGCGAGTCTCTGTAGAAATAAAATGCAAACTTGGGGAAATTTCAGCCGGCCCAGAGACGCGTGAAGAAAGCAACGTGTGAGGGTTATTTTGTTTTCGCCTCCCTGAGGTGGTCAGTGATGGAAGTCCTTCAGTGGCATCACGTAAACACTGTGAAGTGTACTTCCACATATTGACGATGACATATGTCTACCCCCATCCGTCCCCCTTCCAGTTCGAGGACTGTTGGCCCCTTGCATCCCCATGCAAACGTTGTCATCCAAATTAATATGCGGAGGACGTCCTGGGACTTTGGCTGAAGTATTTTGCATGTGAGCGAATTGCCGTGGTGTGTAATCATTCGAAAACAATATGCCTCCCCGTGTACCCCATCCAGAGTGTGGCTCATATACAAGCAACAGCAACTTTAAAAAAAAGAGATCTGTCTTGAATGGAGTCTGTTTGCTTAGACAAAATATCCGAGAATGACACTTTCCGGAAAAGCGCTGAAATCCGCACAAGTAGAGTCATTCGTAAATGCTCAAGTTTGAATTTGTGAAATTGTTCAACAATGTCAGTGTCGGCACAGTATTGGCTTTAAGAGTTAAATTATTGGTCTGCATAAGGAATATACAAAATAAATAGGTTGCCTGATTTTTGTATCCATTGTGACTGCAAATATAATTATTTTAAAACTGTTGAAAAATGATTTTAATGTGTGTATGTTACACTGCTTAATAGATAAGCAGTAAAATAATGAATATTTGAGGAAGTATGTAATAAACAGTACTTTTGTCTTGTTCTGGTTAAAGCATAATGCATTTTACAGTATCTGTAAATAAGACTGCTGTAGTAAAATGCCATCAACCTCAGCTTGTCAGCTGTAAGCAAATATGTTAAGTGTTGTGTTTGTGCTTTAGATTAGAAAGAGGAGACCCAGGGGAGCTAGCATCATGCAAATATAACAAATCCCATTTCTAATATGCATGATGTTCACCCTTTCAGCAGCTGGATATGTTTTCTTTGTGTTATTTCTCTGAGTGCTGACAATTTTTTGTACAGATCTAGGTTGGGCTACATAACAAAGTGAAACCAGCTGTCTCTGGCTGCTCTGAGGGATGTGTTTGCTGTGCTGCTGAAGATGAAGGACCACAAATCCTTGACACACTTCCCTGACATGATCAACATTCAGCTGCTGAGATTGTCTGCTTGGTCAATTTTTTTGTGTGTTCTGACTGACAGCATGCAGCACAAACAAATTAAAGGCAAAAAAAAAGTTTGAGGCTCTCCTTTACCTTCAGCACCTCCTGTGATTCTGTTTGAAGCATCATGCGAGCCCCCCCCCCCCCCCCCAGAAGTATCATTCGCCAATGAAATATTCACTCCGGTACAGGAGAATGAGACAGAAGAGCTGTTTCTTTCCAAATAGTTGTAACTCGGTATGTTGCGTCAAAATTGTGCACGTTGCCTGTTAGACTCTTGCTTTACAATTTAAAAAGCAGATCAATGGCTGGTAGGAAGTGGTCTTTGGATTTGTGTACAAATTGGGAATTGGACAGGGGAGTCCCTAAAGAGGGGGAGGGTGAGGGGAGTGGGTTTCAGGGGAGAACATTGGGGGAAGGGAGGTTTAATGTTAATACTTTTAATCTGGACTTGTAGAGAATTCATGAGCATCCATAGATTTACACAAGTAATTATCATATCCCAAGTGGCGCAGGAAGACATTTGCCTAAAAACTGATGTCTTCATTACAGTGTTTACATTTTAATAGAGCAGATTAGTAACTGCTATATATGATTACAGTGTAGCAGAGGGACAACTTTAATATTTCCATGGAAAGTTCTGAGCAAAATAACAATTGAATCAGTTTCAGAATATAAAGTAATTGAAATAGAGGAAAACAAGATTTGAAGTTCGTAAATCCAAATCCTGATTTTCATTTCCCAAATTGTGATGGTAATATTCCAGTCTTCTGCAGAGTTCATTTTCTAATCATCTTTGCCCGGTGAATGCTTTATACAAGGCTCTGAAATACTATGTAGCTACGTACTTGGCAGAATGCCATACATTGACTGCAGGAGCCTTGGTACCTGAGCCTATCAGTTCTCTGGACTGTAAGAATGCGATGGAAATGTTGGTAAACTGCCATACGAGTTTGGGGAATGTCGGAAAAAGGTCTATGCAATCAGCTTTAAACGCCTGTCTCAGACACCCTGGACTGGAAATAGCTGTGTATTGACCAGAAGTCTATGGGTGCAAAGCATACTTGCTGACCAGTGCATTAACGATTCATTGCAATGGCCTGATACAGATTTGATAATGGTCATTATTTGCATGCGCAGACAAACCTAACTTTATAAATATAGTACATCAAAATATCTGGTGAAATGAGTGGTCAGTTACTTACATAGACAGATGCTCTGTCACAATTGGCACTGTCTCAACATTATGTGAATTCAAAAGGTCCAAAAATAAGAGTGCGGCAAATTCCAATCTATTTACATTAATTGCTCTGTTGCCAGAATTCCTTACTTTCTTTCAAATACTGACAGTGATCCAGAGATAAAAGTTCAAAGTATGTTCATATACTGGAGCCTGTATTTTATATCCAGCTGAAATGATTTTAGTTCAAGGTTACATTGTTACTGCATGATTGTTCTTTTTTCTCTCTCTTCCAGTTCTTTGCCTTGTTCAATACCTAAAGCATTTAGGAATTTTATTGTCCGTCTATTTCTAGAAATGTATTTGTCACTCCGGTATTTCATTATAAAAATTTGTTCTCTTTTAAAATTCATTGTTTTGCTGTCCATGACAATAATGGGTGTTTAATTACTCAATAAGAGATTCCATTTTTACTGCAGGCTAGACAAACGGTATTGATTTTTTACTTTGCTGCAATATGAAACTGAAAAACACAATTACAATTCTTTGCCTTGTGGAGTGCATTAGTCCTGTTCAAAATCAGACATAGTTACAGGAGCCAACCAGCAGAGACTGTAAAAGCATTTGTTTTATAATTCCTGTGTTTTGCTTGATGGTTTTGCATATTCACAAATGCATAATGAAACATTGATATCACTGGGTTTTCTTCCTTCTGTATTTACCAAAATTAGCATGATCTTTACCAAATCCAACATTATCTTTCAATGAAAGTTGTTCTGTAGTGCCGATTCTTAAAAGAAAAAATAATAGTTTTAATGATACCATCGAATTATAGTAACATTTCACGGCAATTATTTCAAGAGTGGCAGGTAGAAACTTGCATTTATCTTTTATATAATCTTCTTCATATCTCACCTTTTATAAATGCTTAGACCTGTGGATAATAGGCTTCAGTTACCATGCTACAGTTAAAGTTGCTTTTGTTTACCTGCAAGCCAGCCAGTGAATGTTAGTAGGCTGTTCAAATCTAAATGTGCACACATTCTTGCAGGATTCATTGGATTAAAATAATGAACTCTGGGTAGCTTTCTCTTTCCTCCCTAACACAGAGGTGCTGTGGCAAACTCTCGTGTTTTGGTAGAGGACTAATTTAGCCCAGACGGGAATCAAACCCGGGATCATTCAGGTTCGTCTAGTTGTTGCTCATTTGATCAGCTTGTTGAACAATCAGGAAAGCCTGTTTAAAATCTTCTAGTTTAATCTTAATGAGAAGTGATTGAATGAATGTGGCTGTTAAAGATTCAGTGTAGAATAATAAATTCCATATCAGAAATTGTGTGAACAGAAG